>NW_026262745.1:4670000-5977500 GCF_021869535.1 Mytilus californianus | reverse complement strand
GTCATTATCTCATTTTTATATTTTGAAAAGATATCCAATTGACTATGTTGACCTAAAAATTGGATGAAAATATTGGAACTATAAAATATTTAAATATGTTTATATTAAGGGAGCTACGGGCTAGGATGAAATTTGAAAAAAATAGGCAGGATGAGACACTGGCAAAAAAAAAGTCAGGATGACAATTTAGGTAAAAGAAAGTCAGGATGAACTTAAAAAAAAGGCAGGACCGAATAGAATAAAAAGGTAGGACAGAGATTACAACTATAAAAAAATGCAGGACAAAATTTTTCATCCTAACCCCCCACCCCCCTCAAATTTGTTTGATGTGATTTGTAAACTGATGTTTGTTTTTAAGTCATCTTTTGTGTTGGGACCCATATATTTCCTATAGTTTGTTTTACCCATCTTCTCAGATCCGTAACAGCTATATTGTTGATCACTCATAAGAAGCCCGACGTAATTTTATTTCATATGTAAAATAATATTATATATCAAGTAATTTAAAATGGAATCAAGTATTGTCAATTCTACTGAAAACTAAACATATATTTACAAGAGTTATTCACTGTATTTTTTTACGCTTTTTATATCATAAAGATAATATGATAAGTCCACTTACAGTTAGAATTTAAGTACACGCCAGGCTATAACGTATACGTATGAAGAAGATAAATAAAGGTACCAAGTAAACGCCAGGCTATAACGTATGAAGAAGATAAATATAGGTACCAAGTAAACGCCAGGCTATAATGTATGAAGAAGATAAATATAGGTACCAAGTAAACAAAGATAAATATAGGTACCAAGTAAACGCCTGGCTATAACGTATGAAGAAGATAAATAAAGGTACCAAGTAAACGCCAGGCTATAACGTATGAAGAAGATAAATAAAGGTACCAAGTAAACAAAGATAAATATAGGTACCAAGTA
Source organism: Mytilus californianus (assembly GCF_021869535.1). Classification (NCBI taxonomy): domain Eukaryota; kingdom Metazoa; phylum Mollusca; class Bivalvia; order Mytilida; family Mytilidae; genus Mytilus; species Mytilus californianus. The sequence goes on along the minus strand of NW_026262745.1, from coordinate 5,976,567 downwards.
AACGCTAGGCTATAACGTATGAAGAAGATAAATATAGGTACCAAGTAAACGACAGGCTATAACGTATGAAGAAGATAAATATAGGTACCAAGTAAACGCCAGGCTATAACGTATGAAGAAGATAAATAAAGGTACCAAGTAAACAAAGATAAATATAGGTACCAAGTAAACGCCTGGCTATAACGTATGAAGAAGATAAATATAGGTGCCAAGTAAACGCCAGGCTATAATGTATGAAGAAGATAAATATAGGCACCAAGTAAACGCCAGGCTAGAACGTATGAAGAAGATAAATAAAGGTACCAAGTAAACGCCAGGCTATAATGTATGAAGAAGATAAATATAGGTACCAAGTAAACGAAGATAAATATAGGTACCAAGTAAACGCCAGGCTATAACGTATGAAGAAGATAAATAAAGGTACCAAGTAAACAAAGATAAATATAGGTACCAAATAAACGCCTGGCTATAACGTATGAAGAAGATAAATATAGGTGCCAAGTAAACGCCAGGCTATAACGTATGAAGAAGATAAATATAGGTACCAAGTAAACGCCAGGCTATAACGTATGAAGAAGATAAATATAGGTACCAAGTAAACGCCAGGTACCAAGTAAACGACAGGCTATAACGTATGAAGAAGATAAATATAGGTACCAAGTAAACGCCAGGCTATAACGTATGAAGAAGATAAATATAGGTACCAAGTAAACGCCAGGTACCAAGTAAACGACAGGCTATAACGTATGAAGAAGATAAATATAGGTACCAAGTAAACGCCAGGCTATAACGTATGAAGAAGATAAATATAGGTACCAAGTAAACGCCAGGTACCAAGTAAACGACAGGCTATAACGTATGAAGAAGATAAATATAGGTACCAAGTAAACGCCAGGCTATAACGTATGAAGAAGATAAATATAGGTACCAAGTAAACGCCATGGTACCAAGTAAACGCCAGGCTATAACGTATGAAGAAGATAAATATAGGTACCAAGTAAACGCCAGGCTATAACGTATGAAGAAGATAAATATAGGTGCCAAGTAAACGCCAGGCTATAATGTATGAAGAAGATAAATATAGGCACCAAGTAAACGCCAGGCTAGAACGTATGAAGAAGATTAATATAGGTACCAAGTAAACGCCAGGCTAGAACGTATGAAGAAGTTAAATATAGGTACCAAGTAAACGCCAGGCTATAATGTATGAAGAAGATAAATATAGGTACCAAGTAAACAAAGATAAATATAGGTACCAAGTAAACGACAGGCTATAACGTATGAAGAAGATAAATAAAGGTACCAAGTAAACAAGGATAAATATAGGTACCAAGTAAACGCCTGGCTATAATGTATGAAGAAGATAAATATAGGTACCAAGTAAACAAAGATAAATATAGGTACCAAGTAAACGCCTGGCTATAACGTATGAAGAAGATAAATATAGGTGCCAAGTAAACGCCAGGCTATAATGTATGAAGAAGATAAATATAGGTACCAAGTAAACGCCAGGCTATAACGTATGAAGAAGATAAATATAGGTGCCAAGTAAACGCCAGGCTATAACGTATGAAGAAGTTAAATATAGGTACCAAGTAAACGCCAGGCTATAACGTATGAAGAAGTTAAATATAGGTACCAAGTAAACGCCAGGCTATAACGTATGAAGAGAGATAAATATAGGTACCAAGTAAACGCCAGGTACCAAGTAAACGCCAGGCTATAACGTATGAAGAAGATAAATATAGGCACCAAGTAAACGCCAGGCTATAATGTATGAAGAAGATAAATATAGGTACCAAGTAAACGCCAGGTACCAAGTAAACGACAGGCTATAACGTATGAAGAAGATAAATATAGGTGCCAAGTAAACGCCAGGCTATAATGTATGAAGAAGATAAATATAGGTACCAAGTAAACGCCAGGTACCAAGTAAACGCCAGGCTATAACGTATGAAGAAGATAAATATAGGTGCCAAGTAAACGCCAGGCTATAATGTATGAAGAAGATAAATATAGGTACCAAGTAAACGCCAGGCTATAACGTATGAAGAAGATAAATATAGGTGCCAAGTAAACGCCAGGCTATAACGTATGAAGAAGTTAAATATAGGTACCAAGTAAACGCCAGGCTATAACGTATGAAGAAGTTAAATATAGGTACCAAGTAAACGACAGGCTATAACGTATGAAGAGAGATAAATATAGGTACCAAGTAAACGCCAGGTACCAAGTAAACGCCAGGCTATAACGTATGAAGAAGATAAATATAGGCACCAAGTAAACGCCAGGCTATAACGTATGAAGAGAGATAAATATAGGTACTAAGTAAACGCCAGGCTATAACGTATGAAGAGAGATAAATATAGGTACCAAGTAAACGACAGGCTATAACGTATGAAGAAGATAAATATAGGTACCAAGTAAACGCCAGGCTATAACGTATGAAGAGAGATAAATATAGGTACTAAGTAAACGCCAGGCTATAACGTATGAAGAGAGATAAATATAGGTACCAAGTAAACGCCAGGCTATAACGTATGAAGAGAGATAAATATAGGTACCAAGTAAACGACAGGCTATAACGTATGAAGAGAGATAAATATAGGTACCAAGTAAACGCCAGGCTATAACGTATGAAGAAGATAAATATAGGTACTAAGTAAACGCCAGGCTATAACGTATGAAGAGAGATAAATATAGGTACTAAGTAAACGAAGATATATAATAGTTTGATGTGCATGAGATAACTTTTCCATTTCTTCACTTAAACATACCGTAATTTCAGCATATATTCAAAAACAAAGTCATGGATTATTTAAGAAGTTACTTTTATTGTTATTGAGTAAGGTTAATCATCGAGTGTGAGTGAGAATGTTAAGAAGTATTTAGGTAAATCTTCGAGTATAAATTCTACTTTGACTTAATATTTGAATTCATATTATAGTCCGATTAAAACTCGAGTTCTGGATAAGACGACATTTCGAAGGCTTTCTATAAAAAGTTTCTAAATTGGAATGATTCCAATTTCTACTCTAACAACAACGTTGGTTGACAAGAAAAATCATTTGATATTTGCTATAAAGGGTGGTAGCTCAGATATTGTGTACTCTGGCAAGAAAATGAGTATGGTGACTCTAATTTTTTTTTATTTGTTACGAAAGCATATTTTAAGGGCTATCTTCTCATATTTTACTTTTGAATATTTTGTCGTAAAGTTTTCTTTTATTTGAATTCACACACAAACATTTTCCATGGATAATCGATACAAAACCTGAAAAAAGTTTTACACATACTGTAACTTAAAAAAAAACAACTCGGTAACCCATACTTGTTTATATTTTTAATAAAAATAACATGAAATAAACGGTTTGTTCACGTTTTTCCAACATTTGATATTTCGGTATACAGGTAATTAATTTCTTGTTGGAAAAACGTTATTTTTTTTTATTTTTTTTTTTTTTGGCAATAGGGAGTAATAAAATTTATCTGTAAATAGAGTAACAGTGAATCCAGCTAAAATTAATTTTTGAATGATCTAACAGATTGATAGTTGAAAAAATTAAAAATTGAAAAAAATATATATATTTATTTCATTAAAGAGCGCTAATATACAAAACAGTGATTACATGTAACATACGAAGGGTTATGAATGATAACAAAACAGTATCTCAAAATGTATTTTTCATAAATTTAAAAAGATTGATTAAATAGAAAAAAAAGTTTATATTTTATTACATTCTGAGTATTTTCCTTGATACTCAGAAAGCATTTTACAGGGATACTTTATTGGAGCTTGGACAGTTAAGTAAAATTGTAACAGGCAATCTGAAGAATAAAGAATACTTATATGTTGTTAAAAAAGATTACATGTAACAACGAAACTATTTTACAATCGTATAAAAAAGTATCAACAATATAAGAATTGATAAACAAATACACTAAAAATCCAAAAAGTATGCACAGGAAAAATGCTTTATATTACGGGCTCAAATAAACTACATGTAGGCAAAGTATTACATAAATTCTACTGTTTTAAATCAAGACACCCAACCTACCTTAACAATGGAGTGTGTAACTTCTTATTTCACAAATATGAATACCAAACATTTTATAACATCTATAAAAGGTCTGACAACGACATCATAAACATTCAGTTTTAGATTCAAGTCCGTAACCAGTTCAAGTTTAGTTTATTTGAACGATATTTTTTAATTCTGTGTCGAATGTGTTATTTTTATTGACGATAACTGTCTCGTTTGACGATAGCTTGGGTTCTTAATCAAGTAATCCTTCCTCTAGTTTGCTCATCTTTTTATTTGATTTTTTTTCTTGATTATACCCCTATTATATGTACGAAACCGTCACCATGTTGTTCATTTTGAAGGGATATGTAAAAAAAATTTTGAGTGTAACATGCAGGATAAGTATGCAGATCAATAAAAATGAGAATGGAAACGGAGAATGAAGAGACGAGAATTATTTAGTATATATATTATTTTTTAATCTCAAATGTCAAATGTACTCAGAGAAGTTGCGTTCATACGGTGCCCCTTTTTTTACTATTCCAAAAATTTGCTTGAGGGTGTTAGAACCTCAGTTTTAAATAATTTATAAATTTATCACGGGTGGTGGGGGGGGGGGGGGGGGGTCTCAACCCACAAATTTTGGCACAGACTTCCAGCTGGGGTTTGAAAAACACTCCCATTCATATATTGAATCATGCAAAAAATCCTTACCCGTTCATATATTTCATAAGAAAATCACAACCCATTTATATATATTTGCCCACGTTGGGCGCCAATGTAAAAGCCGGTTTTCCTCAGGCTTTTAGTAATAAATAACTAACTTCAATCTAGGGTTCTGTAACTTTTATTCAGACGAAACGAAGTAACTATATGAATATGTAAATACAGCCCTCACATATCGTGCAAGTGGCACATTTCCATATAAACCATTATATAAACAAACACTACATCTTTGGTAAGGTTTAAATATACCTTATATAAGAAAGTTTCCAATCACAGAATTGTTATTTAAGATATTAATTTCTTCAAGTTGTTAAATTGCAGACAGGTAAATATATAGGTGTTGACCACAAGATGTCTTCCCATAAGATCTAGAACAAAGGAATTGAACCGCCAAAAGTACTGACCAATAGAAGAAATGTACGATAGCGCTCAAATCAACCGTGAAAATAAAGTACTAACTACAGTGAAATCAGACTTAACCAAAACTTAACCAAAACATGAGATGAGAATTCGTCCGTCAATAGTCCATGTCAATAAGTTAAAATAGAATAATGCTAATCCTTAATTACAAAATGTAATTAATAAGATAACAATATAACTTTATTCAAGTATATACTAATATCAAGTATATACTAATATCAACTAATATCATACGAAAAAGAGACAGATGGTTCAAAAGAATGAAAAAATCGGGTAATGGAGGAGATAGAGACAAATTTAAAGAACTTAAGCGTCGAACACAGAGAGAAATTAGGAAAGCTTACTGGAATTACATCGACAGTATAGTTTCACCACCAGACCTAATTAAACCTCAAGAAAGACCAAACTGTATGAAAAGGTTCTGGACCTTTATAAAACACAAAAGGTCAGATGGGAGTAAAATACCACCTCTAAAATCAAATGGAACTTTACATTCAGAGCCAACAGAAAAAGCAGACATACTCAATGGCCAATTTCAGAAAGCCTTTTCAGACAAAACCACCATAACAGAAAAAGAATTTCAAGAACAGTGTAACATTTCCGGAAACTTTGAACAAATCTTGGACATCAATATAACAGAAAATGGTGTGAACAAACTACTAAATAACCTTAATCCAAATAAGGCAGCTGGGCCAGACAATATAACACCAAGAGTCTTAAAGGAACTTGCATTACATATAGCACCAATACTGACAACATTATTCCGCTGCTCATATCAGACAAGCGAAGTACCTTGTATTTGGAAATCTGCAAACGTCTGTCCAGTGTATAAGAAAGGGAAGAAATACGATCCGATAAATTATAGGCCTGTCTCTCTCACTTGCATAGCATGTAAACTAATGGAGCACATCATAACTAGCCATATCATGTCTCATGCAGATACTCACAACATCATGTATCCACTTCAACATGGGTTTCAAAGGGGATTATCATGCGAATCACAACTGATTGAATTTATTGATGATGTAACTAAAAACTTAGATCAGGGGAAACAAACAGATTGTCTCATAATGGACTTCTCCAAGGCATTTGATAAGGTTAGTCATAGCCTTCTCATCCACAAACTGAAGCATTATGGGATAACCGGTAAAACAAATGAGTGGATAAACAACTTCCTCAGTGATAGAATACAGTCAGTAGTTGTAGAGGGTGAAACATCGACCTCCATACCTGTAGAGTCCGGCGTACCACAAGGATCCGTCCTGGGACCTAGCCTATTTTTGTTTTATATAAACGATATGCCCCAGGGGATTCAATCAACTGTACGACTGTTTGCTGATGACACTATTGCTTATCTCACCATCTCATCCAATGCAGATGCCGCAAACTTACAAAAGGACCTTGACCAACTGGCTGTATGGGAAACAACATGGCTTATGAAGTTCCATCCAGACAAATGTAATGTACTCACCATCTCCAAGAAGCGAACTCCATCAAAGTACAAGTACACACTACATGGCCATAACCTCGAACATGTAACATCAGCTAAATACCTGGGATGCACTATTTCATCAGATCTTAAATGGGGGAAACACATAAGCTCCATCTGCTCCAAAGCCAACAACACCATTAGCTTCTTAAAAAGGAATGTTAACATCTCAAACAAGTCAATTAAAGAAAAAGCATACATGTCCCTCGTCAGGCCTACTTTAGAATATGCTAGTGCAGTATGGGATCCATACCAACAAAACGACATCCACAGATTGGACATGGTGCAAAGACGGGCAGCAAGGTATGTTACTAACAGATATCACAACACCTCATCTGTTAGTAGCATGCTTGAACATCTTGAATGGTCTACCCTACAAGAACGAAGGAAACATAGCCGCTTAATAATGATGTATAAGCTACAAAACAACTTTGTCAAAATCGATACATCCAGTAAGCTAATACCGAATGAACGCCCTTCCAGAAATAATAACGAAAAGGCACTTAGAATACCATCGTGTAAAACAACTGTACGGAAGGAGTCGTTCTATCCCAGAACAATCAGAGAGTGGAACACCTTGCCCAACTCTTCTGTCTCCGCCCTGAGTCCTGAATCCTTCAAGGCTCAGCTCCGTCATTAGATTAAATGCCATGTTTTTAATTGCACCTGTATATATATTAAATTGCACCCATTCTCTTTTTGTTTAATAAATTTCAAAAATATTTCATGCGCTCACTCCAAAATGTGGCAGAATAGTCAACCAGTTGACGGTGGCCGCTTACCGGAAGAAGAAGAAGAAGTACTAAGAATATAAAAAAATACAAAATACATAAAATAACAGGCTATCACATCATGACATCTTATTTCAATGAGATGTTAACCACATGGGATCTGTGATTCATATTATGAGATAAAAAGATCATACAACAGTTTTACAGACGTCTTAACAGAAGATGAATACGTATGACCCATATAATTTTCTACCCACTGATATATTACCTCCGTGAAATTTCACTACTTTGATATATTTTACATTCCAAAAAAATTACCCATACCAGTCAGTGGTATGCCTGTGTATACCTTTATATGACATAAATCAGAATTGTCATCACAAATGAGTCATGACAACATCTATATCCGAAATATACTGTCATATACATCTGCATCCATTATAAAGAATATTCCTCCTGGACCTATTAGAGCTAACTAAACCGTATGAGTTTTACTCAATGTTGAAGGAGGTCATTACCATATAGTTGTTTACAACATTGTCATTTGGTCTCTAAGTACTTGATCAACATGATCAAACCACATCTCCTTTTTTTTTATGCAGGTCACACACAGGAGTTGACATGCCAATTAGTTGTGGTTTTATGTCTTATGTGACTAAATATGTGCTAAATACATGTATGTGTGTTGGTGGTAGTGCATCACAGTGTAATGTTAAGCGTCTAGTGTATGGGACTGTCCTATGGATGTCTTATGCCGCCGGCTAGCAATATTTTTTGTGAAAAGAAAGCCGAATGAGTAAGTCTTTCCTGCCAGTACATAGCCTCTGCATTACCAAGACTCCAGCAGTAGCCTACCCGTGGTAGCACACAGAAACTGATTGCATAAATCAGGCGAATCTGTTGGGGATCTCGGAGCAGCAAGGGCCCCAGAAATGCAGTGTGTAGGCCCATTGGTATGTGGACATGCTCTAGCACTCATTAACCTTGCCCCAACTATGGGTCAAATAGTCGGCCAGAATGGGTCGCAGCCAAGTTGCAGCAATTTTCCTAAGAGAAGAAAACTCTAAAATCAAAATCAACGGGTAGATCAGACTTTTTAGCCTTGGAAGGCATCTATCTATTGGAAGGAAAACCATAAACAAATAACCCTGGTCCACCAGGTTGGAGGTTGAGCTAGGGGGTAATCTCCCCTACTCGTCAAGCAGCATCTGATTACAGAAACAAGGATTAGAAACCTTGCCCTATGTGCCTCCGGGCATAAAAAGGACTAGATAGGTAGGTACATATACCTAGAATACTTTACAAAAATTATATATTCAATGACTGAACTTTATCAATTTAAATGCAATTGAAATGCATTTCTGAAACAGCCTTTATCAGACACTCTGGAGTATATTTGTAACTATTCACTTTTTTCCTTTGGAGATAATCAAAACAACAAAAAAAAACAAAAAAACGAGAGCTTTTAAATTTTTCGTTTTTGATTTCATAAACAAAAAATGAAAACACTCTTGATTTCAGTCTTTAATATCTCAAAAGAAAAAACGAATGGACACATAGTCATATATACTTTGACCCTGGAGACCAAAAGTTTTTTGTTTTGTTCATAACAAGTGTATAAAATCTGTGCCATACAATCAATGAAATTTTCAATGATACATGTATATACTTTAAGGTTTTTTTTTTTTTTCCACATTTAAGTAAATTGTACAACAAACAACATTTATTCCATTGATTTTTTTTTATATTGATTTTGTCCAATCCTACCTTCTGTTGATACTATATGTGTATGGCTGTCAAGATTACAAAACACAAAAGTCTTTTTTTTCTCCAAAAGATGTTCAGTTTGTATGAAGTTAAGGATTTCCAATGATGTATAAATCATTATTTTCTTCAGGCAAACACCAAGAATATTGCAACATAGACATGGAAAGTTCACAATGGGGAAATAGAAATCATATTTTTTGTTGTAGAGTTTAGTACTTAACTCACCATCGTTGTCAATTTTTAGATGTAAGTCATAAAGCAGACCCAACTGTATCAATGGTATTCTTTAGAAAGTCACATTCTATGATGTCATAAAAAAGGAAAGAAGGAGATGATTACCACTATGACAAATTATTAAATATAAATTTCTATGAATATAAAGAGATGTTAGGTATAACTCAATGAGACAAATAACCAATGACACACAATCACAAAAGACAACTAGTGTGCATTTCATGATGTAGTGTACCGTTGCAAAAACTCTTGTCAAAGGAGATCTAATTTTTAAGTCTCTATTTTCACCCAGCCTGGGATAGAACTCCTGACCTTCTGCACTTGAGAAGAGAGAGCAACCACCATGAAAATGCTTTCTGAAAGATTATGGGAGCTCACAAGAACCTTTTGTAAAGCCGTGGTCAGTTTTTTATTCAACAGTGACAGAAACACTTTTGGATATCGATCAAGACTTTTCATTTGGTCTTTAAATTTCCAAACAGTAAAAACAAATGACAATTTCTCAATATTCACTATCATATATACTTTTTTAATTATACATATTTATGTGTTCAATAATACAAAATCACAGAAAACACAACTATAATATCCGTACCACTGCCATATACAGTCACACATTGTTTTAAAAAATATTCCATGATTGTGCTAATCTTTAATACCTCGGAATCTTGCCCTCATGTCAATCTGAAAAATAATAATTCATTTTAACAAAAACTTCTAATAGAAATCCAATTGCATGCAACTAATCTGATTAAAAAATGGTGTTTTAAAAATCATTTCATAATTTCAAGATATCAAATTAAATCAAATACTATTTAAAATCAAGAAACTGAAATGAAAACTAGTTGTTTAAGAACAAATTCCTGGGGGCTTGAATTTATCTTGTTTATGTTTTCATGTTTTTGGCGACTTTCAGTTTCCCATTCGTGCATTTTCCCATAATATCCTTACATTCTTACGTCATCGTTCCATGACGTCATTTACGGTATTTTGTACTTTTTACACTTTCTGACGTGATGTAAATCATTCATAAAAAGCATATGACATTGAAGAAAGATTGGAACAGCCCAAACAAATCATGACGTTGCCTATCAGCTGACATATGAATATATTAGAATTTTACCACGGAAGTGTACACAAAGCGTTTGAAGAACGTCATATTAGAATTAGTATTATAGTACACACTGTTCATACAAATGTATATGTTTCCTTGCATCATTGACTGGTTCATAGAGCCCTAACCCCAAGTTTGGTGGAAATTGAAAAACAGGTATTATTATTATTATTATGTTTCAACCACATATAAACTATCCATTTTGCACATCCAATGACATATATACTTTTCTTCATTACAGTACTCTACATCTAAGCATCTGTAATTGGGTAATTCTACTATAGGACATGAACAAGTGTGAAGTAAAGAAAAGTTTGTAATTAAATTCTTACATTTTTTGCAAAGTTCTTCAAAAACCATTTATAAGCAAACATCAAATCAAAGCATGCTTTAGTATTATTATGATTAATCCAGTAGAATTTTCCATCAGATTCCCAACACTAATTTAATCTACTTACTATTGATCTTTTACATTGAAAAAATCTGTATCTAAGTTCATGACATTCCATTGGCACTGTAGGATTGTGTGTTCCTAATTTTAGACATTCCCTGGGTGTCCTTTTATCCTAAAAATTACAAAAAGTTTGACACATTCTCTTATTTTAGGTATTTTTAACAAGATTGATTGATGATTGCTTAACACAGCATCAGTGCAAAAAGGCAATATCGAGGCGTAATTTTTTACAAGTACAATGATGGATAACAAAACCAATTGCAAACATAGTTGAGCTGACACAGCAAAATTCTCGTAAAAATGTAAAAGTAAGAAATTAAAAAAAAAAATATTATGCCAGCACCATTTCCTTTGTTCTTTTTAAAATATCTTATATCACCAGAGCATTAAGCTGCCGGAATTTTTAAATATTTTTTAATGTGAATTTCTGATGTTGTACTGTTACACCATTGTTCAAGGTTAGGGAAGGGTTGAGCACTCACAAACATGTTTAACCCCGCCACATTCTTTATGTGCCTGTCCCAAGTCAGGAGCTTGCATGCAGTTCAGTGGTTGTCGTTGGTTCATGAATGTCTCATTTGTTTTCATAAAATTGTTTTGTTATAAATTAGGCCTTTTGTTTTCTCTATTGAATTGTTTCATATTTTTCATGTCAGGGCCTTTTATAGCCAACTATACGGTATGGGTTTTTCTCATTGTTGAAGGTCATACGGTTGCCTATAATTGCTTACATCCACTTCATTTGAACTTTGGTTGATAGTTTTCTCATAGGCAATTATACCACATCTCCTTATTTTTATATTTAACCTATCTTTTGGAAATGCATACAAAAATATCACCAGTTAAAATCTACCATAATCTATACCTTTTGTACACAATCGCTGTATATGAGACAATCTCTTAGTTCATGTCGTAATCTGTCACATGATTTCTTATATTTACCATCATCATCAGCCATTGAAAATTATCTTCCAATCACCTAATAGAACAAATAAAAGGTAGAGGTTATATTTCACATAAAAGGATCATTTAGGCCAATATGTTGCTTCAATTGCAATTGAAGCACTGAATCAAAATAATTTATTTAATGTGAATCAAAATTTATACTTCATGTTGATTTTATATCTCATATAAAATCTTTACTACTTCATCTGATGAGTTCATCATACAAACTTAATTTATCCAAAACAAATTAATTCAAGGATGAATTTGTTTTATTTATTTGTTGAATTTTTTATTTATTGGCAAGGTTAAATTAGTTTGTGAGATCTCAAACATCTGCTTTTTTAATCTTGAGATCAGTAAATTAACAAAAAGAACACACTATAAACCAGTACAGCAAAATGATCTTACCTTAACTCCAAATAAATAGTTTATTAGATACCAAAAACACTCAAGTCCTTGATGATAAGATATATGTTGTGTATTTGCCTTTTAACATACGAGTTGTCTTCATAGACGGTCATTTAATTATTTGTCCAGACTATTTTTTTATACTTTGCTGAGTTGTCATTAAAGACTGTCAACATAGACAGTCTAAGTTGTCTTCATAAGGTCTGACATGTATGAGTTGTTATCAAAGACTGTCACCATAGACAGTCTAAGTTGTCTTCATATGGTCTGACATGTCTGAGTTTTCATTTAAGACTGCCAACAAAGACAGTCTAAGTTGTCTTCATAAGGTCTGAGTTGTCATCAAAGACTGTCAACATAGACAGTCTAAGTTGTCTTCATAAGGTCAAGACTATCAACATAGACAGTCTAAGTTGTCTTCATAAGATCTGAGTTGTCATTAAAGACTGTCAACATAGACAGTCTAAGTTGTCTTCATATGGTCTGACATGTCTGAGTTGTTATCAAAGACTGTCAACATAGACAGTCTAAGTTGTCTTCATATGGTCTGAATTGTCATTAAAGACTGCCAACATAGACAGTCTAAGTTGTCTTCATATGGTCTGACATGTCTGAGTTGTTATCAAAGACTGTCAACATAGACCGTCTAAGTTGTCTTCATATGGTCTGACATGTCTGAGTTGTTATCAAAGACTGTCAACATAGACAGTCTAAGTTGTCTTCATATGGTCTGACATGTCTGAGTTGTTATCAAAGACTGTCAACATAAACAGTCTAAATTGTCTTCATAAGGTCTGAGTTTTGACCGATATCGATTATTCGTAAACCGGAAAGAAAAGAAAACCGATTAGTTGTGTTTTTAAAAGACAGCAAGGAACACAAATAAAAATAACAATGTACAGAAAAAAAAGGTGTCTTGTTTTATGAATATGCAATTACAAATCATATTGTTGATGTACATTCCCATGGCTATTCGTACATGATCGATATGTTTTTTTGTTTAATGTTCAGTGGCAAATGTTTCATTGCTATTCTATAAGAGTTCATTCTGACAACAAATTTCATCCGTTTTATCGAAGTTTCAACCTCAACAAAGTCTTTATATATTGAACCAATTATCATCGATTGAACAATTTTACTAACAAACTTTAAAACTCAATAATTTTCAATTGTATAATCAATTAACAATTGGACAACTTTCAGTTTTGAAAGTTTTCGATCTATAGATATATATACGTTCGTGTACAGTGTAGATGACTAGAAATCTTCATGCTTGAAAAATATACTATGGTCATGGTATTTCTTAAATACCAAATGGGTAGTATGGTATTATCTATTTTCGTTTCTTATAAGAAAGAGTAGTTCATATACAACGTCAATAATGATTCTATGAAGATTTCTATTATCACAGTAATCTACCTTTGTCGGACTAGCTAATGGGGTATCAGACAAGCTAATGGGGTGTCGGACCAATGGGGCGTCGGACTAATGGGGTGTTGGACCAATGGGGTGTCGGACCAATGGGGTGTCGGACTAGTGGGGCGTCAGAATATCGGAGCCCCTTAAGCACTAGATATCTAGAGGTAAGAAAAATTATGACATAATGATCAGTCAGGGGTACTACTTGTACAAGTAATCTTTATTTACTTGAAGAAGTAAATAAAATAAACTTATATAAGTTAATTATAATGTTTGAATAATCTCCCCTTAATTTTCTCAAAAATTTACTTGTATAAGTAAATTTTTTTTACAATCCCACAAAAATTCTCAAGTTTTGAGATATAAAAACATGCCTTTAACAATTTTTCTCAGGTTAGCTCATAAATTTTTATTAGAGTTCAATGTTTCATCTCATTAATTCAACAAAGAAACTGATGGCGCAAAGATCTTAAGTATTTGCGCAAGGTCTTCAAAAATTGCCCTTTGGGGGCTTGTAAATGAGCAGTGTTCTGAAGATAAGGCCAAGTAAATTTAATTAGTAGATTTTCATCCAAATTTTTGAAAAAAATGGGGTGGGTGGGAGGATTTTATTTTTTATTTTTTATTAGATATGAAACGCTCTTGTGACGTGTTCTTCATATATGCAAGTGTAATAATAAGGTTCTATCATGTATATACATGTATAACGAATCAAACATACAAAGAAATGCAAAAACCAAAATTTGAAACAGGATGTTATTAATGAAACGAAATTATCGACAGTTACCGGTAACGAAAATGAACAAAATCCGGAAATCGTAAATTTTTCAAAATAAAAAAAATTGGGGCGGAACGATTTCAGAGGGGCGGGCGGGGATGAAAATCTATCAATTAATTTTAATTGGCCTAACAGACAAATGAGATTTTCATTGTCCATGAAATTACACTTAAATGATTAGTAAAGACATCTGCAAAGGACAGACAATCAAAAATTCTAATAGAGCAAAGAAGTCCTAAGAATTCAAGAAAAGAAGATAGGATGACTTTTTTACTTGTATAAGTAAAATCAAAGCATCGTCGATGTTGTGATCCAGCCATATTTATAGCTAGTCTGATATTCTTTCTGACCATACGTTTTTCAATATTTTTTTCTTTTCATTTCCAATCTTACTGTAAAATTTCTGACTGAAAAACGACTATGTTATTGCCCAAAGGTAGGGAATGGACAAGAATGGAAAGGGAAATCGTCAAATAAGTAATATATTGATTATAACTGGCTTAATAATTTCCAGAAACAGGCCTTAGAAATGCACTTTCTCAACAACAAAAATTAAAAAAATTATTATTTTTTATCTAAATTGGTGTCATTCTTCATGAAGAAAAATACATTTCCTGTATTCAAATTTAAATGTACGAATACCTAATGATGAGATATTTCCAATTACTGTTAGATAGCAATATAATGGGATATAAATGTAGAACAAACAAATAAATTTTATTGCAGGAAATGCTCAAGTAAGAGTTATGCAATTTTGTATATTATTTCAACAAAATTTCTGATAATTGTAACTAATTAATTAGAACTTGATTATTGACTTATGTCAGATGATAATGACACTCATTTTACAAGTGAAATAAAATTTGCTTGCACTTTTTATACATATTCATTTTAATTGTTTGTCTTTTATTTGAATAAAAAACACATCTGATTAATCATTCAGCTAGCTAGTAAAATTAACAGAATATTTTAGTGTAGTGTAGATTAAAATAAATAATTCATTTGTAGGTTTACTACTGAGGTCAAGAATGTGTGTATTCTATGGCACGGAATCAGGATCATAAATATCGATTTAAGTATATCCTAAAATGATTTTAGTATAAACTAGATTACATTTTAGCATACCCTAAATTGATTTTAGCATATACTTAAATAATTTTAGTATATACAAAAAACATTTTAGGGTATCCTAAAGTCAATTCAGTATATACTAAAATCATTTTAGGGTATCCTAAAGTCAATTCAGTATATACTAAAATCATTTTAGGGTATCCTAAAGTCAATTCAGTATATACTAAAATCATTTTAGGATACCCTAAAATCAAGTTAGCATATACTGAAATATTCAGCTTAAATCGATATTTATGACCATGATTCCGCGCCATAGTATGGAGTTAGGTGTGTAATAAATTGTGTCTATTCAATTATGTAACAGGTCACGAGATATTAACTGTGGTCAATTAAGCCTGGGGTCTTTTCCAATTAATACTTACACCTTTGATTGTAATTATTTGAAAATCTTGACAGTTGATAATCATACTGACTATAACTTTGACTATGGAAAGAATTGGAGTAATACCATTTCAAAAAAGTGTGGGAATCAACTTAGATATATTAATACACATGCACAAGATACTAATATGATACTTTCAAAATTCTTATCAACTGATCCAATTGATGTACAAATACTTTTTCAAATTAGTTCATAAATAGTAAATCATTATAAATTTTGATTTACAAAGGAACTATTTGCAAGTGAATATCTAAAATAAAAGGGTTGTTCGACCAATCTTTTCTTAATTTAAGGGCAAATAACATGTCAAAAGTTGGCAGTTGATGATTAAAACTTAGTAGAAAGTTTCTGCAAGTCATAAAAACACATAATTAGTTTCATAATATGTCTTCAACTTAGTATTCTGCATCATCTCCAAAACCAGAGTGATCGCATAGATCCAGCATGGCTGAATCAAAAATCTGAATGTCTTAGGGACATAATTAAGCCCAATTTTTTTTTACCTATACAAGTAAATAAAATACACTTGTATAAGTATCCTACAAATTTACTTATATAAGTATATTAATATTTACTTCTTCAAGTAAATAAAAATTACTTGTACAAGTAGGACCCCTGACTGATGATAAGCACTTCTCAAGCCAAGGAGAACACTGACATGTATGTTATTATGTGCCCTCTATCGGTCAGTGTCCTCTCGCTGTAGAGATCGATAGTGGGTCGGATTTTTACGACTGGATTATTACAGTTATCTAACGGTAAAAATGTTCAAAGACAAGTGCCTAAGCCCGCTAAGGTCAGGTTGGGTACTGGTATAGAAACATATTCCAACTGATTGTATTTGGACAAAACATGATGAATTGAAAATAACTTGGTCTACAAAATTCGTACCTTTCCATAAATTTGAACTTAAATTAGCAGAATAAGATAACTATGCAATGGTCCCGTTATGAGACATGGGCGCTGACATCTTGTTTATCTGTTTCCGCCACAGTCAGTGTAACCAAAATAATTCCAAGGAATAGAAAACCAGTATAATTAGCTCTTCGGTGTCCTCGATATGTTCATATCGGTATTGGATAATTCCAGAGAAACCCTGATTATCTTGTAATTTCAACCAATCAGAAAGAAGAATAACATTCACATCGAATGTAATCAACATTTTTTACTGACAACTGACAGCTAAAATAACTGTTCTTTTTGTCTTTAATTTAGGAAATATATGTAGGACAAATCACAAGAGAAAAATGCCGGTAATAACTGTAATTAGCTCATCATGCTCATTTAGCTGTGTTTTTTTTCAGTATCGTTATATTTTCTAGGGATGAAACTAATACTTATAGACTATAGTATTTCCTGGGATAAACAGATGAAACAAGATGCATTTCAAAATTGGAAAACTTCATGTATTGTGTCAGATCATAGGCACTTATTGTCTCTGTAAAATATATACACCTTCATGTACCTAAACAGCAGTTTCATGTATTAAGATGAGTTGTAGACGCGTCTTACAATTTTAGATGCCCCATTATAGACCTTATCGCTATTTGGGAATCTGCTACACTTGAACTATTGACGTCATACAAAAATCACTTTTCCTTTGTGGCGTCAGACATTTTCTATTGTGAAGTCAAAGTTTTACGGGAACTTTTGACTATAAACATGATAAATAAATTTGAGATGTTTGTCATTTTTACTTACATGTCAACAAAAGAACAATTTAACTTCAGGAATTCGAAGTGTGAGTCTTGTATGCAAGTTCCTTGTAAAGCTTTATGGCTGACAAAATTTTCAAAAGGTAGATAATTATAATCTATACATGTGTGTTATAAATTTTAAACAATAAAGATATTTATTTTAATTAGGAAAATTTGAAACTACAAAGGTACATTTTGTACTTTGGACAATGCACAAGGCACAGGCATACCTTACGCAGTCCGCGATCAAGTTTGAATAATGACGTCTGCCAGAGTCTATAGACTTTGTTATTTATTAAAGCAGTATTGCTCCATATACAGTAAAGTTTTTGGGTAATACTAAATTAATATCTATAGGTTCTCTGCTTCATATTGAGTTTTTGGGAGTTCTCCGGAAATCGTTGTACAGACACTTGACCCTAGGTTTTGTGACACTTAAACTATTGACATCATTTAATAATCTCTTTTGCATTTTGCATCAGACATTTTCTCTTAGTTATGACATCATTATTTTTGGAACGTCTGTGATGATCAGTAATGGCAGACAAATAGTGTTGAGGTGTATACTTATTGCTATTTAGGAATCTGTAACAATTGACCTGAGAATTTGGAACACTTTCAAGAACTGTATTTGATTTCATACAACCATTGACAATCACTTTTCCTTTATTGTGTCAGACCTTTTCTGTTGCCATGTCAAAACTTTACGGGAATAATGGACAAAGAGCCATAATTATATTTAACACATTCTGTCTGCTGGGTTACTATATAGGAGCAGTAAATGTTACACAACAGCATTATTCTTTTTTTTTTTAAATTACCACAAACAACCAGGGAAAGAATTAATGACTCTTGACACAGTAAGACACTCCTCCACATGTATCAACTGAGCCAAAGCTGTATGGTTAGTACAGTGGTAATTTTCAAAAAAAGAACAGTTAAAAGAAGAAAGACTTAAGAAAGTCATTTATACAATATTTCTAGATACTGATATAACCATTCTAACTAGATCCTTTAAAGTTTGTAACTCATGCCATATTGATATCAGCTTTGTAAATCACGCTTGAGTTTTGGATCTGTATAGTTATAGGAGTGAAGACCATATCTACTAGTGGTCCCTAGTCTGTACTAAAATGTATTATTTGATTAATTTTACTTTTTAGGAGAAGCAAGATGATTGTGTTAGAGTATGTGTAAGGTGTCGACCTTTAAATGACACTGAAGTTAAACAGGGATGTGTAATGTGTGTGAAGGTATGGTATTTGGAGTACTTGTACATTGTTGTATTAAGTGTTTGTTTATTCTTATCTCTATTTACTATGTGACAGTATGTGTGGCCCTTTCAATGTTTATTGTGTACATGTAGTGATTGAAATCTAAAAAAATTTAATAATTCTTAGTCATGATAAACTCATAAACATGTACAATGTACATGACTACTACACATAGAAGTTTATTTAACATGTTTAAAACACTTCTATCACTTAGACATGTTAAAAAATTAAAAAGCAGCTATCTAAATTAAGGACAGTTTTATCTATAGCCTATTCATAACAGATGCTGAGATTAATTAAAAAATGATTTCTGTCAGAAATTAACTAAAGATTTAGAATAGAATAGAATATTTTTAGTTCCCAAATTACAGGGCCCATAAAGGGCATAAAAACCAGTTACAATTGATTGACATAATTGATAATTACAACAATAAACATCACAGTGTACATGTATATTTAATATATTAGCATTGGTCAAGAATCAGAGCCTTCAACCATATAAATTATGAATGCATAATTAGATAATAAAATTACATTATATGCATTCGTTATAAAATTATTTACTAGTATCAATATTCAGACCTGATCTCCTTTATTCAAAACACTTGCCAATATATAACAGCCATATTAAGTTTAAAATTTTTATTAGATATAGTTTGGTGCAAATTATGTTTTGAGAAATCCAATGCATGAAAGATTTTATAATGTGAAAGTAAGAATATTTGGAAAGTTAATAATACCAATATGCATAATATCTAACTACATTTCTATTAAGGTTGATGAAGTGAGAGGATCCATTGAAGTGAACATTCCTAACAGCCACCATGGAGAGCCTCCCAAAAAATTCACATTTGATATGGTGTTTGGTCCAAATTCAAAACAAGTGGACTTGTATAATCAAGCAGCCAGACCTATTGTAGACTTTGTATTGGAGGGATACAATGGTAAAATATTTTAGTTGTAATTATAATGAAAAGTATGGTATGTAGAGTTGGTGTATTAGTTTTTGTCTCCCCTTGACAAATTTGCGGATGCAAGACTAAGGCTGGGTCAACAAAAGTTTTTGATAGGTCACTTAAAGGGAACCACTAATGAAAAGTCAATGATATTTGATATACAATTGTAGTAGCGTTATCTCATTTCCATGGAGATTTGTTGACTCCACCCTGTCATTGACTGAAACATTTGCATAGTTTATAAAAATAAGGAGATGTAGCTTTAACCAAACTTAGACCAAAACTTAGTTGGAAAATTCTCCTTTGAAAGATCAAAACCCCTATTGATTAATGGGTCAGTAGGTCAAAGATCAGTGTAATTGTTTTCTATAGATACCCTGTAATACATGTATACATGTAGGTAAAAGTTTTGTTACAGGACAATACATGTATACATGTATCTTTTGAGCCATACATTTGATTTTTACCTATACTTTTTTGGTGGATAATGTGCCTTGGTCTGAAAAAGACCCCTATTGATTTTTAGATCTTTAGGTTAAAGGTCAGTGTTACAGCAGCAATAAATAGACTTGAAATTTAGGCAAATTTTTTGTTCCCCATCATTTTACATTTATTGTCAGCCAACTTTACACACTTCATTGTACTCTATACACAAAAAGCAGTTTAGTCTTCTACAAATCCAGTAATTTGACAAATCCACTTATGCATCCATGATGCTTCTGTAATTTTTATGCATTAAGTGTTACCCTTGACCATCCTTACGTTCATCTTTCTGTCTTTCCATCCGTCTCATTTTTGTTTCCGCACTCTAATTTAAGTTTGCATCATGCAAATCTTATGAAACTCAAGAACCAAAACTTGCAGACAGAGTCAGAGTTAGAGTTCAAATTTGGACAGCGAGTCACTTACCATTCTAGAGGTATGCCCCTTTATAACTTGGAAAATTGCAATTTTTTTTCATTTTTCACTCTAACTTAAGTTTTTCTCATCTCAATTTTATGAAAATAATACTCAAGGCTAAGAACAAAAACTTGCAGACAGAGTTCGAAATTTGGGCAGTGAGATACTTATGGTTCTAGAGTTATGCTCTTTATAACTTGGAAAATTGAAATTTTTTTCGTTTCCACACTCTTAACTTAAGTTTTTCAAATCCAAATTTTATGAAACTCATACACAATGCTAAGAACGAAAACTAGCAATCAGAGTTCGAATTTGGGCAGTGAGTAACTTACCATTCTAGAGTAATGCCCCTTTATAACTTGGAAAATTGCAAATTTTTAGTTTCTGCACTCTAACGAGTTTTTCACATCCAAATTTTATGAAACTCTAACACAATGCTAAGAACCACAACACGTAGACAGAGTTCAAATTTGGGTTGTGAGTCATTTACTGTTCTAGAGTTATGCCTCTTTTTAACCTTTTTTTGAAAATTGCAAAGCTTGAGCAAGGCCATTTGTATCCTCAGACACATTCTTCTTTTATTTTTATGCCCCCGCCGTAGCGGAGGGGGGCACTAAGTTTTACCTTTGTCTGTCTGTACGTACGTACCTACATCCCAAAATTGGTTTCCATTCTCTAACTTTATTTTGCTTCAACCAAATGTTATGAAACTTATACACAATGCTTATTACCACAAAACACAGATCCAGTTTGAATTTTGGTGGTGGCACTTTTACCGTTCTAGAGTTATGCCGCTTTACAAATGGAAAAATTCAGCATGGAAAAATTGCTGAATTTTTCATTTCCGTTCTCTCACTTTATTTTGCCTCAACTAAATGTTATGAAACTTATACACAATGCTTATTACCACACAACACAGGTCAAGTTTGAATTTTGGTGGCATCACTTTTACCGTTCTAGAGTTATGCCGCTTTACAAATGAAAAAAAATTGCTGTATTTTTTGTTTCCGTTCTCTCACTTTATTTTGCTTCAACCAAATGTTATGAAACTTATACACAATGCTTATTACCACAAAACACAGATCAAGGTCAATTTTGGTGACATCACTTTTACCATTCTAGAGTTATGCCCCTTTACAAATGGAAAAATTGCTGAATATTTCGTTTCCGTTCTCTAACTTTAGTTTGCCTCAACCAAATGTTATGAAACTTGTACACAATGCTTATTACCTCAAAACACAGATCATTTTGAATTTTGGTGGCGTCACTTTTACCTTTCTAGAGTTATGCCCTTTAAAAATAGAAAAATTCCTGAAATATTTGTTTCTGTTTTCTAACTTTAGTTTGCCTCAACCAAATGTTATGAAACTTATGCACAATGCTTATTACCACAAAAATCAGATCAAGTACAAATTTGGGGAGCGTCACTTTTACAGTTCTTGAGTTATATCCCTTTATAACGTTATATGCAAGCGGGGGCATCATCTGTGTCCCATGGACACATTCCCCATTTATTTTTATCTATTTTATTAGATATTCTGCATTACACACCTATAGGTCCTAATCAGCAGGTTCTTAATATAAGTAATAAAGAAAGACTAGTAAACTTTTTTTCAGGGCTGCTGTTTCATTTTTTTATATACTTTTATACAGAAACCAAAGCTTAACTAAAGCTATTTGAATTCACCAAATGTGAAAGCTTAACTTATGCTAATTTAACGCAATAAATGTATAGTTACTGGTGATTTATTTTAGGAACTATATTTGCCTATGGTCAGACTGGTACCGGGAAGACTTTCACTATGGAAGGTGTTAGAGCAGTACCAGAATTAAGAGGAATAATACCTAATTCTTTTGCTCATATATTTGGTAAAATTGCAAAAGCAGAGGGAGACACAAGGTAAGTCAAACAATAAGCAAAGCATTTTTGTATATTTTAGAATTAGCTAATTTGTTGTTTATCGAATGTACTCCATCCTGTAATTTTTATATGATAATTTGATTTGGGCTTAGAATTGTTGAAAATTTAAACCGTTTAAAAATACATGCCAGATCTAATTTTTTCAAGTCAAAATCAATGAATTGAATTATGTGTAAAAGAATGGAAGGGATTGGAAAATCAAGGAAAAGTGTGTCTGCAATAACAAATGTTTGATTTACTTTTAAAAAGTATTGACCAATATGAATGACTGAAAGAAGATGTTAGGTATATTTCAAAGAAACAGCAACCCAATAACCAAAAGAAATAAACGAACAACAGCTGATTTGTAGTTAACAGTCTTCAACAATACGCTGGTGTCTATACAACTTGTCAAGGTCTTACTCACATGTGTGGCAAGGAGAACATGAAACTGAATAACTCGTAATTTTCAAATAAAGACCTATGTAACAACCTAAGTTAATATGTAAGGTGTCATTGTGGATGAAATTTGATGGCTGAAAATTATAACAGAATACACTAAATTTTGTCAGGTGTGTTAAAGACATGAAGATGCTGATACTATCATTAACATCACAAAGTAGTCGAGTGAAAGTGGATAAAACCATTTACAAATTATACATTAGATTATACAGTTAAAACTGTCAGTATTATTTTACACCTGGTTCTCAAAGTATTTATCAAAAAGTTCAGATATTTTCTTGATAAACCCATTGAAATATGTTTACGAAAACTTTATTTCAGATTTTTAGTAAGGGTGTCATATTTGGAAATCTACAATGAAGAGGTCAGAGATCTGCTACATAAAGACCAAAATCAGAGATTGGAAGTGAGTATAAAAGATATCTAGTAAAATTAATTTATAGACAAATATAAAGGAATTATGCTAGATGATATACCCAGCATAATGAAATGTAATAATTATCATAGGTCACAAACCTTGACCAATTTAAATCTTATGATAATAAAACAGTAAAAACATAGATATAGTAAGATGTGGTATGAGTGCCAATGAGACAACTCTCCATCAAAGTAACAATTTATAAAAGTAAACCATTATAGGTCAAGGTACGGCCTTCAACACGAAGCATTGGCTCACACTAATGTTCACTTTAAAAACTCATGCATAATAAATTATTTGATTACAAACAAGAATAAAATCTTGTATTGATTAAACCGTGATACTTGTTTATGCATTTGATAAACCATTTATTTTTTGATATCAGTATTGTCTCCC
The DNA here is from genome assembly GCF_021869535.1 of Mytilus californianus. NCBI lineage: Eukaryota > Metazoa > Mollusca > Bivalvia > Mytilida > Mytilidae > Mytilus > Mytilus californianus. The sequence goes on along the minus strand of NW_026262745.1, from coordinate 5,952,541 downwards.
TATAGTTGAGGTTAGACAGCCTCACAAATACAGTATTTAGTTTGTACTTTTTAACATTTTTATTATTTACAGGTAAAAGAGAGACCAGATGTAGGTGTTTATGTCAAAGATTTATCTGCATTTGCTGTAAATAATGCAGATGACATGGACAGAATAATGACATTGGGAAATAAAAATCGTAAGAATTTATGTTAGATTTACCATTGTCATTGTAATGGAGAGAATAAAGTGAACAATTTTGAATGCCGCCTGATTTTTTACTTTCACACACTGTATTTTTTTCTGTGAAAATAGAGATAATTATTTTTAAAGCTTAAGTTTAAACCCAATATAATTTCAATTGCTTATTCTATTTTATATACACAATTTTTACACCTATCCTTCAATAGTAGGGGCATAATGTTCTGGTTTCTAGGTTGGTTAGTCTGCAATCTAATTAAAATGAGTTCCCTGCACTTGCTCCTCATTTGAGAGAGAACTAATTTTAATTAGATTGGTTAGTCTGTCTATCCTTAATCAACTTCAAATGTTGGTTTAAGATAGTCAGGTTGAAGTTTGGTCACATCTTCTTGTAATTAATGCTCATGATCATTATGATGTGAACTTTTTCAAATTATGCCAAATTATATAATGCATTGAAGGTCTGTTCATTAATGATTTCTCTAATGTGCATTTAGATATACGGTTGTCTTTATTTATACATATTATATAAATGACTATTTCTAGGTTCAGTTGGAGCTACCAATATGAATCTTCACAGTTCTAGATCCCATGCTATATTTTCTGTTACTGTGGAATGCAGTGAGAAAGGTCCTGATGGCAAACATCATGTCAGAGCTGGCAAACTTCACTTAGTTGATTTGGCTGTAAGTTAGTGACAATTTCCTAAATAGAATACACCATTCACATACAATATAGAGTTTTAATTTGCTGAAAGCAATCAACAATAGTAAGTCACATGATTCAAGACTTTGAAGTTTCAATCATATTATACTATGCCCCAGATCACATGATATAGGAATCTTATTACTAGTAAGTATGACTTCTCTGACAAACCTTGTTCATACACAACTTACCCTGATATACATATATACTGTTAAGACATCAGAAGAATTGGTAAAAGGATAATTGTTAACCACACAATGTCAGTGACTTTTAAAACATTAAAGATAATCTTACAAAACCTCATTACTATTTCATACCAGGGCTTCCAAAACGGTCATATATTCCGGACTTGACCGAAACTTTCATAAAAAGACCGGCTGCTCTCAGCCTCAAACGGTCAAATAGAATTGGTGTGCCACAATTTGTTATTCAAGGCATTTTCATGAAACGGTCATTTGAATTTTTACCAACTATCGATCGATAAAAATGTCCGTTTGGGGCTTTGGGCATGTCCGTTTGGGCATTTTAGTTTATAATTGTGGCAATCTATTTCACAAAGATATTTCGGTCATAATTGGGTTTAATAAAACAGAAGCAGCATATTTCAGATACTTTGAAGTGTCTCAGTTAGTCTAATCCTCTGGGTACATAAATGTACGGCTTGGTCTTTAGCTTGTGTACATCAATAAAAAGTAGAAAAAACACGTTTTCTTTTATTTAAATAACAACAAGCTGTCAAACAATTATCCCTTCAATAAGTTATATTGAAGCCATAAATCATTCACTGATTACAGGTTTGTTACCTTTGATGAGGTGTCCTTAGCTTATCTTTATCAATAGAATTAATGATGCATAACAATGTACATAAAGGTAATCCGGTAAACGAGGTCAAACATGTAAGCGTGTATGGAACAACATCCTATTTAATTACGCTTTATAGATATTATTTTAAATGAGCATTCAGTTTTAAAAGTATCCTGATATTTAAAAGTTATTCTTCAAATAAGGATATTTATAAATGAATAAGTATGATATATATTATTTTATTTAACACTGTACATCGTGTTAAATACTGGGGTACTCTCAAGGGGAAAATTTACTAAAATATATAGGAAAAACCAATGGACAAATTTCAGTCAATAAATGATTTAACTAAGTTAAATGGTGCCGTGATCACTTCTAAATTATATCAAGAGAACAATGCCTGCTCCGAATTTATTCAGACAATTTCCGATGTTATAGAGAAAGAGGTGATGTCCGACGTAAAGTTAAGTCCCGCCGTGGGAATTATGATCGACTAAGGTGTAGTCTAGGTATTGACGCTTTAGATCAACTTATGAGGATAAGCTTAGTAGGTGTAGATGTTAAAGACTTTGACCCTGTTCCTGCTATCCGCAAATGGCAATCCGTTCGTAACCGCCATGTTTATCAGAACAATGCATTTAGCAAGCTCATGAATGTAAAATCTTTAATTAGACTAAATGAACTCTAATCTTGTGCTGTGATCTGTGCTTCTTTTCAATGTGCTCATTGTAATATTTATTGCGTGTGTTTGTCAGCATTGTGCTCTTCTGACATTTTATTGTTGTTATATGCTTACATAAAATATCATGTTGTTATTCATTAAATTATTTATCAACAGAGTATGTTTTTATTCATTCCTTATTTTCTAAATCAGGTTGGGAAATTGTACAAAGAAAAATGTTATCACTGTTCAGTAGATTTTTCACGGTTTAAAACAATATCCTTCATCGGGCCTCCTCAATGTTATCTATAAATACCGCATCAGTTGTAAAAGTCACGTGGTCAGGTAATCAATACACAAAAAGAAAAGTATCACGTGTATTGATGATCAAGTTGTACTGCAATTAAAGCCAACATCAACAGTTTCAAATAAGATGGCCTTAATTTACAAAGTGTTAAGTACTCACAGAGAGAAGATAGATTATATAAACAGAAACAAAAACATGAGAACAGTCAGGTACTGAAGCTGATTGATGCAATGATGGTTACTGTATTACGATACACAGAAAAATGACACAATACCGAGGATAATATTTTATTTATTTTTAGAATGAAGAAAACAAAACAGTTATAAATAATTTTATTGCATATAACACTACTAATTATTTAGACACATATATCAATTTATGCATCCTCTCAGTTACATTTAAGTATCCAGCTGATCATTGACCGTCAAAAATATTTCTTTGAAAAATGTCCGGCTGTCGTCAGGAAATTTTGGAAGCCCTGTTTCATACTATAATGCTTGACTGGAGAATATTTAAAGATCATTATAGAATATCAGTCTCTACAGATCTAGAGTATATTAAGTTATGCTTTAATCTTCAGCTATAGTAAAGTGAATCTAGAATTTAATCATTTTTAAACAATATTGCAATAAAAGCCAGTAGCCTTTTTCCACAATGCAACTAATTTGTAATAAATTTAATATATAGGTTTTATTGTGAAAAGAGCTTCAGACAGAAACATTAAGTATATTTTCCATTTCAGGGTTCAGAAAGACAAGCTAAAACTGGTGCTACAGGTCAAAGGTTAAAAGAGGCCACAAAAATCAATCTATCTTTGTCAACCCTTGGTAATGTAATATCCTCATTGGTAGATGGTAAAAGTACACATATACCATACAGAAATTCTAAATTGACCAGACTGCTGCAGGATTCATTAGGAGGAAACTCTAAAACTGCTATGGTATGATCATGATTTTTAACAATTATTTTGTAAATTAGGAAATTGGAGTAATTAAAGTACATATAAACATTTCTGCAAATAGAATTATCTGAAGGTAGGCTAATGACTTTTTAAAGTTATGTCAGTCATATTTAGGTAAACAGAAAAGACTTGTCAATTACTTATAGACACAAGTTCTTATGTATAGCATTTCCTATTGATATTTAATGATAAAAATTAGAACATTTCTTCATTTCTTCATGTTCTTTGAAACTCACAAGACAATTTGGGACAAGAAATTTCAGCTCTCTCCTTCACACCAACTTTGTGTGCTATATCTTTACAATTACAATAAGATAGTCTTGATATTGGAAGTCTTTTTGCCTTTACATGTTAATTTCTGGTAATTTCAATAATTTGTTTGCTTGAATAAATGTAAAAATCACCCTGTTGGTAGCTGCTCTGTGCCAGTTTTATTGTGTGTTTAAGTTTTATGCCATATGGTCTAGATGCGTAACTGATAAGGTATGTGTGTACGTAAAAGTGATTTTACCAAACCACAATTTGTGCATGTATCAAGTCATAAAATTGAGAATTGAAATGGGGAATTTGTCAAAGAGAGAACAACCAAAGAGCAGAAAACAAGGTGTCAGGTTATCTGGACCATGTGTTGTTATTTGTTGTTTGTCTTTGTTTGTACGCCTGTTATTTGACAGAACAGTTGGGTCTGATGTTAACTGTCCAATATTTTTGGTGATTCCCATTATCTTTATATTATTTATATCCATGCTTTTTATTGTATAAGTACTTCAAAAATGTAGAAATAAAATATATACCAATGTAGTGATCTTTATAGTCCATTTCTTTCATTAATTAATTTACCGATATGCTGTAATAACATTTCTTTCCAATATTGATCAATCCTATCTCCCATTTTCATATTTACAAAAGCTGTCTTTCCCATTTCATGATTTTACAAGATTTATATGTATTTGGCAGAATTATATATATGATTATAGAGGTTTGACTTTACTTATATAATCCAAAAATATATGTTTTGTGCTTGAACATCATATCATATTTCTATTTTTATTTATCATATTTTTGTCTCGCCTTGACAGAGTCAAAAAGCGAGACATAGGTATGCTGTTTCCAGAGTTGCGGCAGCGTCAACAATGTATTAGTTTATGATTAGGTCTAGTTTATGGTGAACCACAAGTGGTAGGTCAATGATATTTGGTATGCAGTTGTATAAGCCTTTGCTCATTTCATTTCCATGGAGATTATTTTGCCCTGCCCCTTCAGTCATGGTCTATTGACTTTGAAACTTTTGTTTAGTTTACATGTATTAGTTTGTGATTAGGTCAGTTTATGGGGAACCACTAGTGGTAGGTATATGAAAATTGGTATGCAGTTGTATTAGCATTTGCATATCTCATTTCCATGGAAATTATTTGGCCTCACCCCCTTAGTCATGGTCTATTGACTTTGAAAATTTTGTTTAGTTTTCATGTATTAGTTTATGATTAGGTCAGTTCAAGGGGAAGCATTAATGGTAGGCCAATGTTAATTGGTATTCAGTTGTATAAGCAATAGCACATTTCATTTCCATGGAGATTATTTGGCCCCGCTCCTAGTCATGGTCTATTGACTTTGAAACTTTTGCTTAGTTTACATGTATTAGTTTTTGATTAGATCAGTTTAAGATGAACTGCTAATGTTAAGTCAATGATATTTGGTATGCAAATTAATTGGCATTTGCAAGTATCGTTTCCATGGCGATTATATAGCCCCACCCCTCATCATGGTTCATTGACTTTGAAACTTTTAACTTGTTTACAAGTTAATGTTTATGTTTAGGTTTGTTTAAAGGGAACAACTTATAATAAGTCAATGGTATTTGGTATGCAGTTGTATTAGCATTTCCATGGAGATTGTTTAGCCATGTACCTTCAGTCATGGTTCATCGACTTTGAATATTTGCATAACTTACATGTTAAAGTATTGCTATTTTAATTTCAACATTTGCATAAATATTATCAAAATTACAAAAAGGTGAGACATATCTCTGTGATAACAGTTTACTATTTTTAGGAATGTTGTCACCAAAATTTCTCATGCAAGGATAAAGTCATATAAAAAACAATGCCAAATTGAAAACTCACTCTCTCAGAATAAAAATAACATTGATTAATAAAAATGATTATATACATGTAAAAATGATTTTTTTTCAGATAGCCAACATAGGTCCAGCAGATTATAATTTTGACGAATCTATCAGTTCTTTACGATATGCCAATCGTGCCAAGAATATCAAGAACAAAGCTAAAATTAATGAAGATCCTAAAGATGCTTTACTTAGACAATTTCAGAAAGAAATTGAAGAACTTAGAAAACAGCTTGAAGAAGGTAACATTTTTGTTATTTGATCTGTGTCTGTATCCATAGTTTAGCCTAAAATTGCTTCAGTCTGCTTTATTATTATTGTCCAGAAATGTATATCATATTTTAATTTGATAGGTAACTAATGGTCAACATTAAACTTGTTAAAATTCAACCACTTTTCCTATATTTTTTAGTTTATGTAACAAACAAACCTGTCAACCATGTTCTTTTATTAAGGGTTTTTATTTGGGTCCTGGCTAATGTTTGGCAGATACTGTTTAATCTCCATTTTTGGGGTCAATGCAATCGAAACCCTTACACTACTGGCTTATTATCTGAATCTTCCATGTAGTATCACTTCCCTTGACAGGTAAAAAAAAACATAGTGCATAGTGCAGTGAGGTGAACATTCTTTAGATCCTATATCCAGTCAGTGTCATGTAAATAATTAATGATATGTTAAACTCAAAGTTACATAAGATGTGCATGGCGTATGAATCTATCTGCTATAAATATACATTAAAATACAAATGTACCATTATAAACAAAGGAAGATAACTCCCAATTCAAAATATATAATTTGCTTAAATGTCTTCCATTGCTTAATACAATTCAATGTTTTATTTTAAGTTCACATGGCAAAATGAAAGCAATCTTTACCCTTCAGTGCTGATAAGCATTTGATTCTGACTTTTGATTACCTTTAAGATGCTATATTGTTAGTTAGAAAGATGCAAGCTATTTTTGCAAAACATTTTCAAGTTAAAATTATCCATCACACAATTAAAAAAAATGTATAACATCTGAAAAGCCAAATAGAGCCTAAATTTTGTCAAAAATTGCCTAAATTGTATGAAGATTGTCAAATGGACAAAACACTTATCTTTTTCATTTTTAGGATCAGATTATGAGGGTGGATCAGAGTCTGAGTCTGAGGAGGAAGTTGTAGGTGACGATGGAGTTGTAAGACGTAGGAAGAAACAAAGAAGGAAAAAAAAGGAAGGTATAAGAACATTGAAACTGAGTTTTGATTACAGATGATTCAACAGAATATCTGTTAATGGACTTTCTTCTCCAAAGCTTTTTGATTTAGACAAAACATATGAAATGTAGGAGAGATTAAAGTTTACCAAAATAATTTAATTCCTGAAAAATGTATATTTTACTTACTATTAATATTTGGGAACATTGTTGAAGCACATTTTCATGAAACCCTTATCTTCAGATATGAAACTTTAGTGAGCATTGTTTGAAACAAGATTCAAACCCTTCTTTTAAAATTGTTCAAAAACTTTAACTCCAAATGAATAAAAAAAATTCTTGTTGCTCCTCATTTGCTTCATCATATGATAATTATTTTTTAGATATTTAAAAGAACATGCTGCAATTATGATCATATTTGGTCTATTTGTACATTGAAATTTTAAGTTTTGATATAAAATTTCTGTTTATGTTTAAATTAATGTTTAGATACAGTGATAATAAGCATTAAGGAGCCATGACCTCATTGAGTTATGGGATAAAAAAAAATAAACCCTTTTTAGTGTTTTTGGAAAATACATTGATTCCATTTGATTTTAAAATGGTTTTTGAACAGGAAAATTTATTTTAAGCCCATTGCTTGTTGCTAAAAGTTACTTAATAAATTACCACATTGTTATCTATATATGAATACCATTTCAATTATTAATATGTTCTTGCTTTTTGCATGAGCTCAATAATTTCTACTCTGCAATATGTATCAAAGCTTAACTGTTTTGTAAGAAAAAAATATGGAAGAAACATTGAATTTATGCCATATAAAATCTCAGAGAAATATATATTATTTAAAAGACAAAATAGTCTTTGCACATATTTATCAAATAAAAAAAAATATTCACATAATTTTATATTACTTTAATTTATTAACAAAATTAAATCCTTAAAATAAATGAAATTATGTGCTAAACTGATGTATTTTTAGAACCTATTAATTAAATAAAAATCTATATTATTTTAGTTATTCATTACTGTTTCGGTGATGTACCAAACATCTCATCTTATTCATAAATTTGTAATTTATTTACAGGTGGTAGTAAAGGAAACCATATATCAAAAGAAAAGATGTCAGAAATACAGGCCATTATTGAAAAGGATAGAAAGTTACTGGAACAGAAGAAAGACATGGCTGAGGAAGAGAGAAATAAAGTTAAGAATGAACTAGAATCTAGGGAGTCAGAACTTAAAAAATACCAGTAAGTTTTCATTATCTGTTTGGTAAAGTTGTGAATGTTCTCTCCTTAAAGAGTTTGGGGCATTTTTCTTTTAACTAACCAATATATCTTTAATCTTAATGTACTTATTTTAGATCTCCAGTGATCTCCAGTAAAGCATATACTTATTTTAATATATTGATAATGAAAAACATAAAACAAAACTTTTTGATGGAGTAGTCTATTTGTTGAAATGTTTCCAGTATTTTATCCACCTGCCAAAGTAATCACTGATTAGCAGATACATTGTAAGAAAAATCCCAAAATGATATGTATTAGAAAAATCCCAAAATAAATCTCGAAATAAATACATGTAGTAGGGCTATTCCAGAAAAAAAAACAATATGGGGTGGTTGGAAGACACTTTTTTGATGGCCATTACACATACAATTGCTCTTTATTTACTTTGCATATATAACCGCACAATTTGAACCTCATGACCTGTCCCCACCCATACAAAAATAATTAAAGTGCCTTCCAACCCCCCATATATTTTTTTCTGGAATAGCCCTTAGAAATACCTCAAAAAAAATACATATATTAGGAAAATCACGAAATAAATTCATGTATTATGAAAATCACAAAATAAATACATGTATTAGGAAAATCACAAAATAAAAACAGCCAACTGAATAAATTTGACAAGTTGTAGCATGAAGTATATTCATATCAACTAATTCTGAAATATTATTATAATTTACCATTCCTTATTCAGAGAAGAACAAGAACAACTTCATCAGAAACTTGCAGCAATAGAGAAAAAGTTGATTGTTGGTGGTGAAAATCTGTTAGAAAAAGCTGAAGAGCAAGAAAGATTGTTAGAGGAAAGTGCAAAGGAATTACAGGAGAGGAAAGAAAAGGAAGAGGAACTGAGAACAGCTTTAGAGGAGAAGGAGGTATTACATATAGACAACTTTCACTTTCATACATTTTGCTATACATTTCCAATGTCATAATGATTGTGTTATTGCATCACAATCAGAGAAGTTTGTTTTATAACACCATTTATGTTAATTGAACTCTGGTCAACCAATCAATTCATTAAAAGGAACTCGAAATTGGTTTTATAATTCACACTGTAAAGGCACAGTTTTTATACGACCGCAAAAAAATTTTTGTGGTCGTATATTGGTATGACGTTGGCGTCGTCGTTGTCCGGCGTCGTCCAGCGTCGTCCGAAGACACATTGGTTTTCGCACTCTAACTTTAGTTTAAGTGAATGGATCTTTATGAAATTTTACCACAAGGTTCAATACCACAAAAGGAAGGTTGGGATTGATTTTGGGGGTTATGGTAATAACAGTAAAGGAATTAGGGGCCAAAAAGGGGCCAAAAATAAGCATTTTTGTAACTTCCAGACATAACTTGTGTGTTAGTGTATGGATCTCTCTGACATTGTACCACAAGGTTCCATATCACTAAAGGAATGCTGGGATTGATTTTGGGGGTAAATGCCTCCAAATTTTAGGAATTAGGGGCCAAAAAAGGGGCAAAAAACAAGCATTTTTCTAGTTTCATGACAATAACTTGTGTGTAAGTGTATGGATCTTTCTGAAATTGTACTACAAGGTTCCATATCACAAAGGGAAAGCTGGGTTTGAGTTTGGGGGTAATTGCCCTAAACGTTTAGGAATTTGGGGCCAAAAAGGGGCCAAAAAACACATTTTTTTCTATTTTCCAGACAATAACTTGTGTTCAAGTGTATGGATCTCTCTGAAATTGTACTGCAAGGTACCATACCACAAAGGGAAGGCTGGGATTGAGTTTGGGGGTGATGAATCATAATGGGGGTTCAAAAAATTTTGGGGGGGGATTTATTTTTTTTTCCTTTTTTTTCTTTTTTTCCTTTTTTGTTTCTTTTAAAATTTTCCATTTTAAGTTGGTTATTTCTGATTTATATTTAAAATCAAATAATAATGATATGGTAGGAGATACACACCAAACAGGATGTGTAAATTATTATATAATAAGTATTGTGCAATAGCAAGAAATTTTCAATTGCACAGTATTGCACAATAGCAAGAAATCTTCAATTGCACAGTATTGCGCAATAGCAAGAAATCTTCAATTGCACAGTATTGCGCAATAGCAAGAAATATCCAATAGCACAATATTGCGCAATAGCAAGAAATTGTCAATTGTACAGTATTGCGCAATAGCAAGAAATATTTAATAGCACAGGATTGTGCAAAAGAAGATACTTCCTATAAATTGCTTATTTCTTGACCAATTTCAATGGGGTTTTATTCTTGATTTCATGGGATTCTTTAATATGCTGAATATAACCGTGTATTTAGTTTTTGGATTTTGGGCCCCGTTTTTAAATTAGTCCACATTGAGGTCCAAAGGGTCCAAAATTAAACTTTGTTTGATTTCATCAAAAATTGAATTATTGGGTTCTTTGATATGCCGAATCTAACTGTGTATTTAGATTCTTAAATTTTGGTTCCGTTTTCAAATTGGTCTACATTAAGGTCCAAAGGGTCCAAAATTAAACTTAGTTTGATTTTAACAAAAATTGAATTCTTAGGGTTCTTTGATATGCTGAATCTAAACATGTATTAAGATTTTTGATTATGGGCCCAGTTTTCAAGTTGGTCCAAATCGGGGTCCAAAATTAAACTTTGTTTGATTTCAACAAAAATTGAATATATGGGGTTCTTTGATATGCTGAATCTAACCATGTATTTAGATTTTTGATTTTTGGGCCCCGTTATCAACTTTGTCCACATTGAGGTCAAAAGGGTCCAAAATTAAACTTTGTTTGATTTCATCAAAAATTGAATTATTGGGGTTCTTTGATATGCCGAATCTAACCGTGTATTTAGATTCTTAATTTTTGGTTCCGTTTTCAAATTGGTCTACATTAAGGTCCAAAGGGTCCAAAATTAAACTTAGTTTGATTTTAACAAAAATTGAATTCTTAGGGTTCTTTGATATGCTGAATCTAAACATGTATTTAGATTTTTGATTATGGGCCCAGTTTTCAAGTTGGTCCAAATCGGGGTCCAAAAGTAAACTTTGTTTGATTTCAACAAAAATTGAATATATGGGGTTCTTTGATATGCTGAATCTAACCATGTATTTAGATTTTTGATTTTTGGGCCCCGTTATCAACTTTGTCCACATTGAGGTCAAAAGGGTCCAAAATTAAACTTTGTTTGATTTCATCAAAAATTGAATTCTTGGGGTTCTTTTTGATATGCCGAATCTAACTGTGTATTTAGATTCTTAAATTTTGGTTCCGTTTTCAAATTGGTCTACATTAAGGTCCAAAGGGTCCAAAATTAAACTTAGTTTGATTTTAACAAAAATTGAATTCTTAGGGTTCTTTGATATGCTGAATCTAAACATGTATTAAGATTTTTGATTATGGGCCCAGTTTTCAAGTTGGTCCAAATCGGGGTCCAAAATTAAACTTTGTTTGATTTCAACAAAAATTGAATATATGGGGTTCTTTGATATGCTGAATCTAACCATGTATTTAGATTTTTGATTTTTGGGCCCCGTTATCAACTTTGTCCACATTGAGGTCAAAAGGGTCCAAAATTAAACTTTGTTTGATTTCATCAAAAATTGAATTATTGGGGTTCTTTGATATGCCGAATCTAACCGTGTATTTAGATTCTTAATTTTTGGTTCCGTTTTCAAATTGGTCTACATTAAGGTCCAAAGGGTCCAAAATTAAACTTAGTTTGATTTTAACAAAAATTGAATTCTTAGGGTTCTTTGATATGCTGAATCTAAACATGTATTTAGATTTTTGATTATGGGCCCAGTTTTCAAGTTGGTCCAAATCGGGGTCCAAAATTAAACTTTGTTTGATTTCAACAAAAATTGAATATATGGGGTTCTTTGATATGCTGAATCTAACCATGTATTTAGATTTTTGATTTTTGGGCCCCGTTATCAACTTTGTCCACATTGAGGTCAAAAGGGTCCGAAATTAAACTTTGTTTGATTTCATCAAAAATTGAATTCTTGGGGTTCTTTGATATGCTGAATCTAACCATGTATTTAGATTTTGGATATTGGACCATAATAGGTGAATGTCCAATTTAAAATTTTTAAGTTCTTAGACCACATTCAATCTGTGTTAGAAACCTATGCTGTGTCAAATATTTAATCACAATCCAAATCCAAAGCTGTATCAAGCTTGAATGTTGTGTCCATACTTCCCCCAACTGTTCAGGGTTCGACCTCTGCGGTCGTATCAAGCTGCGCCCTGCGGAGCATTTTATTAATTGATATAATTAAAGATGTATATGAATGGTTTGGTGATGAAGTCAGTCAGACAGTATAGATTCACACCATAACTTATAAAATCAATTAGACATTCAGAACATTAATTTTGTTTGCTGTAAATAAGCATTTTATTAACGGTCCATTAGACTTGGACTCTAATGGAGGTTTCGACTGTACTTAATCTTCATATAGCCAGACTTTACCTGATAATTGTGGTACACATGCCACCTCAAATGTTTGCCATATTAAAGAAAATTATTTGTCTTTTAGCAAGAAAGATTAGACATAGAAGAAAAATACTCCAATTTACAAGAAGAAAAAGCTGGAAAAACAAAAAAGTTAAAGAAAGTTTGGACCATGTTAATGCAAGCAAAATCTGAGGTAAGTAGATCTGGTAGGAAGGCAACATTGATAAAAAAAAATACTATCTTAACACCTCATTCTGAGTATTAAAATATATTTTTAATTCTGACCTCCTTAAAATTGAAATATTGAAATTTATTTTTGTCAGCTATTCAATCAATTCAAGTTCAATACACATGATAATGCATCAAATTTATTCTTCATGTAGCAGTTAATGAATAGATGGATAAAAAAAGATTCATCATACAATTTTACTTTTAGATTGCAGATTTACAGCAAGAACATCAGAGAGAAATGGAAGGTTTGTTAGAGAATGTACGACAACTAAGTCGAGAGTTGAAATTACAGATGGTTGTTATAGACAACTTCATACCTCCAGAATATCAGGTACATGATACTGGAATGTCATAGAAAAAGGGTTATTGGAAGTTTGACAAACAGAAGACTGTATAAAGAAATACATTTTCATAGTTATAAATACAAAAGAAATACATAAATACATTGTAAATACCACATTTAGTACATCCCCTGGGATCCTAGAAAATTGGAAAGTTGGAGCATACATCAAATTGACAAAATTTCTAGAATCAAATTAGAGGCATACCATTCCTGGCATTACTAATTTTACTAGCCTATATAACAATGTTTAGTTCAGGAAATTTCTTTCATCAGAGTGAACAATGCTAAACTTTGATGATAAATCACATCACATTTTCCTAAAGCCCACTTTTTTAGTGCCATATGGTGCACTCTCAGAAAAAAATTGGCATTTTGACACATCATGACAGATTCTGGGCATACCTGAAAATTTCATTTTAAATAGCCTCAATACAATTTACTTTATACTTATACATGTATAAGTATTGTTAACAACAAAAAAAGGTCAGTTATATTCTATTTTAGGAAAATAAATTCTTTAGGATTGCCCTTCAAAAACAAAAGGAGTTAGACTAAGGACATGGACATGGACAATGGTATACAGCTTGACAATTTAGTAATTTAAAGTTTGATAGTATGCTTATATTAGACTTGTAAAAAATTATGTTCACAATAAATCAGCATTATTTCTCTCTTAGGAAATGATAGAACAACATGTCCATTGGAATGATGACATCGGAGAATGGCAGCTTAAATGTGTTGCATACACGGGAAACAACATGATGAAAACACAACAAAAAGATCAGGATAAAAATGAGGTGTGTACTACATATATATAAGGGCTTGCACTTTTTCTGAATCATAGGTAGAAGTTACTTTTCTTTTTGAATCTGACAGGGAGAGTTGTTGAAATTTGAGAGTAAAGTGCTTTTCACTCAACGCACTACAGTGTTTGCTTGCTACTTGTAATATTAAGAAAATTTTACACATATCTCCTTATTTATGTACAACTAGTTGTAGAACACAACCTGACGATTTGCATAAAGGTGGCTAATATGTTAACATTGTTTGTTTGTAGAAAATATTAACTATTTTACTTAAATATGGTATTGTGGGTCAGGGTATACTTTGTGAGTTCAGTCACATGACTAGTTAAGATATAACTCTTCGAAATTTTTTATAGACATTAGTCAATTACACTAATTGAATACTAAAAAAATTAATACAGGCTTCTTATTAGAATTTATACTATATTCGCAAAATTGAGGAAGCAAAATTTTCTTTAATCGTAAGATAACAAAGTATGTTAGTTTATTTTTATTAATCTCAAGGCACCTAATTACAAGTTGCTTCATTATTTTAAACATTCAGAAATGTGTTGATTTCTGATATTTTCTTCAACAGTTAAAAGAGCCAGACTTGTCTAATGTATACCTAGCTTATACTGCTGAAGGGGCAGCTGAAGCCATGAAACCAAAAGCAGGCAAATCTGGAAGACCTAAATCTAGTAAACCAAAATCTGCTAGACCTAAAAGTTCCAAAAAGTAAGTAAGAATAGCTGGAATACAAAATCTTTATGGGTATTGGTGTTTTGGTATTAAAAGTGCTAAAAGGGAATAAATACAATTTATCTTTATGCACTTCGTTGTTTAGACAAAAAGCACAGTAGTAGATATTTTAACTTATGGATACAAAGAAAATCTGGTAGAAGCTTCATGCACATTTTTCTTAAAGTTACTGCAACATGGATGTAGGAAACGAAACAACAAGACTTATCTGAAGTTGGCACTTGGGATTATTCAGAAAATTAATCATTTTGTGTTCAGTTTTTAGCTCACATGGGGCCCTTCGTCGTCCGTCGTCTGTCGTCGTAAACTATTTAAAAAATCTTCTCCTCTGAAACTACTGGGCCAAATACTTTCAAACTTTAACTAAATGTTCCTTAGGGTATCTAGTTTATAAATTGTATACGAAGTTTTAATCCATCGACAAACATGGCCGCCATGGCTAAAAATAGAACATAGGGGTCAAATGCAGTTTTTGGCTTATATCTCAAAAACTAAAGCTTTAAGAGCAAATCTGACATGGGGTAAAATTGTTCAATTGGTCAAGATCTATCAGCCCTGAAATTTTCAGACAAATCGAACAACCCATTGTTGGGTTGCTGCCACCGAATTGGTAGTTTTAACAAAATTTTGCAGTTTTTTGTTATTATCTTGAATATTATTATAGATAGATATAAACTGTAAACAGCAATAATGTTCAGCAAAGTAAGATCTACAGAAAAGTTAAATGACCAAATTTGTCAATTGACCCCTTAAGGAGTTATTGCCCTTTAAAGACAATTTTACGCAATGTGTTCATCAAGTTTGCTAACATTTAAAAATCTTCTCTTCTGAAACTATTGTGCCTAATACTTCTTAACTTTGAATGAATGTTCCTTTAGGAATCTTGTTTATGAATTGTATCCGAAATTTTGATCCATCAACAAACATGGCAGCCATGGCTAAAAATAGAACATAGGGGTGAAATGCAGTTTTTGGCTTATATCTCAGAAACTAAAGCATTTAGAGCAAATTTGACATGGGGTGAAAATGTTCAAAAGGTCAAGATCTATCAGCCCTGAAATTTTCAGACACACCGAACAACCTGTTCTTGGGTTGCTGCCACTAAATTGGTTGTTTTAAGGAAATTTTGCAGTTTTTGGTTATTATCTTGAATATTATTGAAGATAAAGATAAACTGTAAACAGCAAAAATGTTCAGCAAAGTAAGATCTACAAAAAAGTTTTATATGACCAAAATTGTCAATTGACCCCTTAAGGAGTTATTGCCCTTTAAGGACAATTTTACACAAGTTGTTTTATGTTTTTTAACTTTAAAAATCTTCTCAAATGAATCTAGTATAAATTTTGTATTTCATTTCCTTGTACGTCAAGAAACATAGACACTATGGCTAAAATGGAACATATGGGTAAAAAGCAAAAATAATCATTGATGAAAGATTTAAGCAAAAAAAATAACAGGTGAGCGATTCAGGCTCTTGAGAGCCTCTTGTTTTATGCCCCCCACCGTAGCGGAGGGGGCATTAAGTTTTACCCTTGTCCGTCTGTATCTCTCTCCGTCTGTACGTCCCAAAATTTGTTTCCATTCTCTAACTTAAGTATGCCTCAACCAAATGTTATGAAACTTATACACAATGCTTATTACCACAAAACACAGATCAAATTTGAATTTTGGTGGCGTCACTTTTACCGTTCTAGAGTTATGACCCTTTACAAATGGAAAAATTACTGAACTTTTTCGTTTCCGTTCTCTAACTTAAGTTTGCCTCATCCAAATGTTATGAAACTTATACACAATGCTTATTACCATAAAACACAGATCAAGTCTGAATTTTGGTGGTGTCACGTTTACCACTCTAGAGTTATGCCCCTTTACAAATGAAAAAATTGCTGAATTTTTCGTTTTTTTCAAGAAAGAAAATAGTCTTGATTTGTAATTTTTTTGAGAGACAGTTTAGCAAGATTTTCAGTATTACATCACAATGTTTGGTTTTGATTACAGATATTGAAAAAAAAATGTTTTGCTTGAAGGTAAACTTAGTGAGCAGATATATATGACTTACATTTTATTGCTTAGTCTAGAATGTTAAAACATATGCTTTTATGAAGTAGAACAGATTGTTATGCTAAAAATGTATGCAAACCTAATCAGCATTTTCATGTTTATGAGTGAGTTATTCACACACACATATATTTATGTATATACATTACACATACAAATGCATACATATACAGATACACATTTAATAGTATTTATATAGCAATATATTGATAGAATACAAGTTGCCTTGATAAGGTCATAGAAAATAATATTTTATTCACCTCAAAATTCACAAATAATAGTCTAGCTAAGAAGCCTTTATTTTATATTCTGGGCAATTTGTTTAAGTAAACTATATAGCTTTCAATTCCGAATGCAATGCTGTATATAAAAGCATGGTGTGATTGAAATAGCATGTTTCCCATTTACTTTTTATTTATTAATGGTTTTAAAATTGTGTGAATTTTCAGGTCCGAATCAGAGTAGGTATTTTATACACTGAGTGATTTGATTGATTTAAACAATTTGTTTTAATAATCACTTTTTATACTGTCAAAATATGTGGTTCTTTTTGGTAAACATGAGAAAAAAATATTACAAGTTATTATTGTGACTTCAAGATAGAAATATATGTGGTATAATTTTCATCTTTTCATCAAAAACTTAAGAGATATCTACAGGTGACCATACAGTTTCTCTCAGGGACAACAAATCATATAGCAGTGGAAGTTATGAAAGATCAGGATTTAGTAAAAATGTATTAAGTTCAAAGCAGGCAACCAAATGCATTATTTGGGTCATACTTGTCCTTTGGGAAATATTGTGATTGGTTGTTTTAATTTGTAGATTCTGTTTACAATACCTTTAATATTAGTAAGATTTAAGAGATAGCTGTATTGTATTTGAAGCTTTGGGGACGTCCATTGGTAGTTATACTGTCTCAAATTGAGTTTACGGTAAACAGATATTTGCAACAGTAAAACTACCGATGGACATCTGCAAAGCTTCAAATACAATACAGTTAATTAATGCAAAATAAACAAATGATTCAATTTTAGTCATTATTTCGGTGTAAAATTTTCATTTAACAAAAATTCTGTGAAATGATTTTATCTTCTTTGGCACCTAAACTAGGTGACGTTCATAGGTATACTTCAGGTGTCATACGTACGCACAAGGCATTTTCTGGCTTCTTGTTCGCCTCAGAATGTAATAAAATTTGAAAAAAAAGAAGATTTCTACCGAATAAAGGCTTGTATAGTCAGCGGTTTTATTCTCAAAAATTGGACCTGCCAGACAGGGGTGCGGACTGTAGAGTACGATAAGCAAGAAATAAGAGAAAAAACTCGATTTCGCAAGGTGGTTAGTTTACGTTCCGCCATGTTTGTTATTGATATTGTAGAGGGCGCTCTTATCATTTTCAAAACTAATAATTTTACCTAATCCATATTAATATATTATTTTTATTCAATATCAAATTAATACCGATAAGTTTAGACCGTAAACCAGTAGACAATGTTTAAACTACAAAACGTAATCAATGTTCGTTCCATTTTGGTGTTTCATACTGACGCATGTGTTTTGTATTAGCCTTAGATCCTTCAAACATTAATGGGATAGAAATATTAAACATTGTTTTACACAAGGATGGAACTGTTCAACTTTCAAAGTTGTATTCTAATGATATCTATTAAGTACAGATTTTCCGTATACTCTCTCCGTTTTTATTTTCTTTTACACATGCTACTCAAACTTTCGGTTTGAACATACACAAGTTTCTAAACTTTTTTGTGTGTGATTTTTACTTATTTTAACAATCGTGAAGTGTTCTAGAATCATTGACAAGCACTTTCAACTTCTTTTTGATGATGGAAAACGGGTTTTTCCTTGAAAATACAGCAAATGACCGCACAAGATTTGAAATTACTGGATTTTCATTTGACGTTTTCAAACAGTTACAAAAAGTTTTTTTAACGGAAATTTCGTGGCGAGAAGGGGGGTGCGGATTATGTACCAGTGCGAACTATACAAGCCCGATTACAGTAGTTAAAAATGTGAGTTTTTTGCTTATTATTGGAGAAATTCCATGTCAATATATTCCAGAATTCAAAATGTTGGCTTCCCTTAGGTACAGTCAGGTAGATAGATAATTTTACGCTGATTGTCATCCAATCAGAACTTTATATACAAAATAATTGTATTAGAATTATTTATTTACTTTGGTGGGAGATAATGCTATGGATCTACTTTAGATATTTTATTTGTTCAAACTTTAAAATGGAGGAATTTGCTGTGAATGTTTGCTAACATCTGCATAAACTTGTCTGTTTGTGATTTTAAACACAAGTTCAGTTCCAATATTCACACTTTTAACTTATGTTTATTTTCAATTTTTTTAATCTCTTTTTTTCTGCAAAAAAACTTTTATTATTGTGCATTTCTTAAGACTGTTTATTTTATTTATTTTTGAAACTTTGAAACAAAATTTTTACATTCTTCTGCCAGGAGAAAAGTTTTGAAGACAAGACTTATTTATTTTGATCATCTGGTGGCAACGGCTAATAATATTAATTTAAAATTTATATTTTGCAAGAAGATAGCAGGATTATCCAAGTCTTGTATGCAAATGCTTAAGGAGATTGGAGGTATATGTCAATGAGATAGCAATTCTAAGACTCTTTTTTGTTTGAATATCTATAATCATTCATGCTGTTGTAGAGAAATCTTTTAATTAGTAGCCTCTTTAATCTTATCCATCATTAAGATTTCCTTCAGTCGATTATGCAGGCATGCAATTTTAAGAATTTATAGTCCGTACAGTGTGATCCTTATGTTTTAAAAACCATGTACAACTTTAATGATTTGATTTTGAAAAAAAGAATTTTAGTTTTCAACATTACACAAAAGTCATGTGAAGTTCATTATATATTTTTATTTTTACAGGAAAAGAGACCAATCCAATCTTGATGAACTGTTACAGTAACTTTACACCTTAGCTGCAGCCATTGTTGTTAAGTTTATTGCATATTTTGGACAGATTGTTTAATTATTTATCAATCACAGGAGGTCAAACTTTATTGAATCATAGAATAATTTGTATTGGTCTTTTCTTTCTTACATTTTAAAAGAATATGTAATGCCATTGACATTACTGAAGGAGGCAGATCATAGCTTTTCCCGAACTTTTCTTGATGTTGATAAGACAGCAAAATTGACTATATACAAGTATTATTGAAAAAAAATGACAACAAGAGAAATAAAAATTTCCCTTGAAATTTCTTGCACCATAAGCTACAATTGAATTTCATATTTTGTCAAAATTTGAACCTACTAACCTCAATTATTCAATATCACAGTGTTTCAACTGGTATCTCTATGAATAATCTCACATGGTTATGTACAGTTTGTTGGCAGGTAACTTTATTTTAAGTTCAGTAAGGTTGTTTCTTTTTACGTTCAGTATTGCACAAGATGTTGCTATATGTGTTGATCTGAATGAGAAATAGTAATAAAAAAAAAAAAAAAAAATAAGTTTCTTCTTTTCAAATAGTCCATGTGAAAATATTCTTTTGGTTTCAGACATGATATGATTCATAATATGTAGTCTTTTTATCTATTGCATGAAATTTTAAAGTGCTTTGAAAGGTTGTGATTTCTAAATGTGATATGTATATGGGAAACGAATTAGTTAAATTATTCAAGTATGTGCGTTTGTGTGCATGTGTGTGAGTGTATTTGAGAGTAATAATATATTTGCAAAACTTGTAATTCATGTACAATGTTGTCCACATGACTGGGAACTGTAACTTATAAACAGGCCTGGCTTCATTTGTGAATATTGATATAGGTGTGCATGGCATTGTTTACATCAATGGTGTTTA
The DNA here is from genome assembly GCF_021869535.1 of Mytilus californianus. Taxonomy (NCBI): domain Eukaryota; kingdom Metazoa; phylum Mollusca; class Bivalvia; order Mytilida; family Mytilidae; genus Mytilus; species Mytilus californianus. Next base: position 5,931,856 of record NW_026262745.1, on the reverse strand, counting down.
GAAAGGCATGTATTTTGTACACATAATACTTCCAAAGAATCATCTTAAATGACTTGAAGCTCATACAGAATTTCCATCAATTTATGTTTTTAAAATCCCAAATTCACCATGTTCAAGGTATATGCAAGACAGATGACAATGCAAATGAATGTCAAAATTTTATGACGTTGATCAATATTTCTTCTGTGTCATATTTAAAGTATATTTTATAGTTTAACATGGGTTTATTTTAAAATGTTTGACAGTACAGTTAAAGGAAAAATTGTGTTTCTCAATTTTGTCAAGCTTACCTAACCTAGCAGTTGAATTCAAATGTTATGTTTTTGTACAACTGTTCTTGAGTTGGATTCAAAGTGCGAGTACAAATTTTCTTGATTGAATTATAGAACTTATTACAGTGATATGATGGTTGATTTTCTGTAAACCTGCACCCAACATTCACCCTCCTCCATTTTACGATTTATATTGATTGCACTGGTTAGACTTAATTTCTTTGTTTCTGTTAGATTTTTCTTTAAAAAAAAACATATAAGTTTCAGAAGATTAAGCTTGTCAAGTGTTTTAGAATTAAATGTTGTTATGTTCTCTTTATTTCAGCTGTAGAGGCTTTATCTCTTCTCTTCAATCATTGAAGACCTGCTGATAACTAAATCCATCCATTTTTTTTATTGTTAGTATATTTTTTTTTATATTTATTCTTTGTATACATTATTTTTTACATTATGATTTACAAACAAAGTCTTTTTACATGTTATTATTGTAATTCTGTAGATTTATTCTAGAGTGGGTGGCGCATATTCGCCACAAAATTCGTTCATTTCCACCTACATCCGACCTACATTCGAATATTTGAAACTTTTTATGTAGGTTTCAGAAAGTTTACTATATGAAAAAAATGTTTGATAAAGGAATTCTCTTCAAAACATTGGTCAAATGTTTAAAAAAAGAACACAAACTCAAGAGGAAATCAAGTTGTTCTTGTACCATGGGGGACACATTTTCGCCGCAATGTATGATATGACCATCCTCGTTATCCCTGTATATTATAAAAACAATTGTTTGCAATTACATGAATTAGCTTGAGAGATCATTCCTATACGATTTTTCTAACAGATATTTACTTTATGACTGCGCATGCGTGCCATATAAATCTTACATAATTGCCAAAATCGTTCAAAAACACCAGCGTATTTCTTTATATGTGCGAATAACATTGGAAATGGGGTAAAGAGGAATATCAACAGTTCGTCTTACAAACAGCGTTTAGCATCTTTTTAGGCAAGTATTGGGTAAAGGTACACGAAATTTACAGAAAAAATAGAAAAAACGGCGAAAATGTGTCCACGGCGAATATGCGCCACCCACTCTAAGCTTTTTGTTTTTCTTCTGTTTGTATAAGATTTCATCCATATGTTATTTTAGTCTGGTGAGAACAAGGCTGATAACTTTCTATATTAGAAGATGGTTGGAGTTCTAGACTTTCTTTTTTGCTATTTTTTTAACCTTTATGATTAAAAGGGGGACAAATATGCTGTGACACATGCATGAATGAAGTTGAGAGTAGTTTAAAGATTTTCAAATCTCATAAATAGTGTAAAAAGACACAAGTCAAGGCAGCAAACAAAAAGTATGATTGATGATTGATTGATTGATTGGTGTTAAATGCCACTTTCAGCACTATTGTGCTATTTCGTGGCGGTCAATTTTTTTTGGTGTAGAAAGCCAGAGTGCTGAGAGAGAACCTCTGACCCTCGGTAGGAAAATTGACAATCCAAGAATGGAGTCTAGCACACCTGCCACATGCATGATTCAAACTCACAACCTCAGTATTAACAGGCTAATGATACAGTACCTCGACTACTTAGACCAATCGGCCATCAAGGTGATTCCCATATACCAGACTGCAATTATTACTTTATTGACAAAATGCTCTGTAATCTCAGAGTTAAAAAATAAAATCTTTATTTCTTTTGTTATTTACTACAAGTGAAATTTGAATTTATAATAATATTAACTAAAAGTCAAAATTGTGTAGATTTTGCACCTCCTTAAGAAAAACTAAATGTTTGTCTACATCTTGTGCGATTTTTAACATAATTTTATAATTGAAGGCTTTTCATAGTTGGTTTATTCCTTATTTACATATTTTATATAACTTGCAATTTCTTGATATAGATGCCCTTCAAATGAAAGCACTTATACTTATATATTTAATGGTTTTTTTTTGTAAAAGAATCTGTTCTATATTCAGAAACTATATTTCAACGATCCCAGGACTATAAAAATTAATTTTCCATATTATTATTTCAACTAAAGATGAAATATAATTTATAATCAGAGTATAATCATACTACTTTTAAAATACCATTGAATGTTCATTATTTGACCAAAAATAGCATAGCTGCCTCTGTGGGTTCTTTGTTGAATGCTCACTGTGAGTGTGGGAGGTTGTGTGATCAATCTCTACCAGGATTGAGCCGAACACTTTGCATTGGCTGCTTTTCTGCCATGCATAAGGTGAAAGTCTGAATATTGTGTCAGACTAGGATGATGTTTACTTGCTGACTTTTACCTTTTGAGTTAGCATGTCAACCTATCATAAAGTTTGATCAAATCATATCTGATTTACATAGTCTTGAATATGCATATAATATTTGATGCAAAATATTAAGCACCCATCAATCAATCATGGGAATGATAAGTAATAAATAATTGGACTATTTATCAGATAATTGATTCTCAATTGTTTCTTTCTAAGAGGTGTCCCAATTAAAACAAACATATAGGAGTCCTTGTTATTTATTGGATTATATTTTTTTTAATTTCAAACTATGAATGAATGTAAATGTAATTTCCTAATACATTGTATAATGGAATTTAGTGTAAAAAAATATTTGTTCTCAATTAAAAAAAATTGTTGCACCTATTGAATGAATAATTTAAGTGCTGAACTCCAAAATGGCTTATGGTTTCATAGTTGCATTTTAGTTTCAGTAATAGAAAAAAAACTGAAAACAAAATTGTGTTTGAAATCACACAATGTTATTGCTAATTGCAAATCTCATTTTGGATGTAATGATGATTTATATTTTTTATAATAAAGCAGTTGTACTTTATTTTTTGTGTATTTATATAATGGAAATGCATAGTAACTTTGGTTTGTGTCAATGGAGGGTTCATACACCCGATGAATAACCTTTTCAACAAAGAAATGCTGAACAGCTTTGTACATTAGTGCATTAATCCTTTCGAAAGGTGAAAGACTTTTTTTTAACCAATTTTCCATGTCAAATGTCAAGCAGGTTTCATGATTCCATGTTAAATCTCAGCCAACAGGATATTGAATTTATAGACTTAATGATTGATTTCATTTGTGTTGGTTTTAAACATGTAAACTACACCTCTTGTCTCAATTCTTTATCAGCAATCTTTGTAGATATTATAATAAAAATTGGTAAACACGGATGTCTGACCATCAGCATTCATTAACGGGGTTAGACTAGTTTTCACCATAATCAGTTTAAAAACTAAAAGTTCATAGAAAAAATGTACAAGTAAACACATGTACAGCTACAACTATTTTGATTGATAATCTTTCATAAAAATAAGGAGATGTGGTATGATTGCCGATGAGACAACTATCCACCAAAGTTCAAAGATCTAAGCAATTACATGCAACCGTACGGCCTTCAAACAATGAGAAAAACCCATACCGTGTAGTCTGCTATAAAAGGCTTAACAAGAAAAATATGAAACAATCTAAATTGAGATATCTAACAGCCTAATTTATAACAAAACAATTTACGAAAAACAAATATGACAGACATGAACCAACGACAACCACTGAACTACAGGCCCCTGACTTGGGACAGGCACATACAGAATGTGGCAGGGTTTAACATGTTTGTGAGCGCTCAACCCTCCGTCTAAGATGAGACAGTGGTGTAACAGAACAACATAAGAAAAAACTAAAAATTATAGAATGTTTCTTAGTCATTAAAACCAACCTCAAAGATATGAGTCTGCATACTTAAGACTTCATTATAAAAGTAATGGAGATGTGATATGATTGCCAATGAAACAACTAGCCACCAGGATCTCCATGCAGAGCAGGATCTGCGCACCTGAGATCACCCCTGGTTTTTGGTGGGGTTGCTCAGTCTTTAGTTTTCTATTTTGTGTTTTGTATACTGTTGTTTGCCTTTTGGTCGTGTTTCGTGTTTTGCCATGGCATTGTCAGTTTGTTTTTGACTTATGAGTTTGACTATCCCTGCGGTATCTTTCTCCTTTCTCCTTTCAAATGATGTAGATGTAAGAAACAACATTTGTTTATGCCTTCTAACTTCATATTTCCAGACAAATTCATTATCCTTCTTAGCAATTCTGAAAATCATGTTTTGTTGCTTTGGGTGTTATCAAAGACGTCTTAATATTTTGACCTAGAGATATCCCTTAAAATATGAAAACAATGACGTCGTCATTCCAATCAAGGGCCAATAATCAATATTCGAGTTAAGAAGGGGATTTGTGTTACTCTTTAGAAGTGATTGACCTTTGGACTGTATTACATCCCAGATAGTTTCATCCAAGTTGTTTTTAAGGTTCGTATATTTTTTACAATAGACATGTCGTGTTTTGAGTTGATAAGCAAACAGCCACCTGTACCTGGTTATTTTTTTCGCCGGATTAATTTCGTAAAGGAATCGAGAATAATATCATTATTACTTATTTGACTATCAGGATGTGATTCAAATACAATCAAAATATCAAAATCATTGATTTTTTTCCCTAGAAAATCAGTTTTGTTTCTAACACTTTTGATATAGACATTACATACTTGGTGTCTAATGTAATGTTGTATGGTGAAATGGTGCATGGGTGCATGGGTGTATGGTGTCAGTGGTTAGTTTCAACCATTCAAGGACTGTTTGACTTGATAAAATCATCCATATTCCGTATTGCTAGTTGAAAATTATCAGCTGACTTAAAAGACCAGCTAATTACTTTGAAAAACATTTACGTTAGCTGATTTAATTGAATGCTCATAAATAGATATGTTGTTCGTCAATCTTGAAAGTCATGTAGTTTTAATCATATTTATCAAGTTGTCGATGCAAAATATCGCTGTTTTATATTTAGAATAACCGTTCGTTGCTCGTGATCAATTTAAGACTAAATACACTGTTCAGTTCTGAAAAAAATACCTTGAGCTTGGTTTAACAGTGAACAAAATTCGTATTAAAATGATGCATTGCGTAAGCACTGAGTTTGCTTGCAACCAATGCAAAGACGATAACAAATTATTTTTCTCAATTTTATTGTTTATTTATTCAAGTTTATTATTGAATCTATACGAACACAAGAAATTCCTTGTAGTAGCTCGGAAACATGCAATAATACCATCAACCAGTACAAATGTCGCTTGTGTTTGCTTGTACTAAAATATTTGCACTTGGTTTATTTTTGAAGAGATACCAAAACATGTCACGTTAATAGACCGTGAAAAGTAATCTTGGTTTTCCAGTATAAAAATTGTGAGCAAAATTTATTTTATATATATACATTTTTCTCAAAATTGAATTTAATGTTGGAGATCGTACAATGGCTTCTAGATCACTTTCGTTTTGCTGTATTAAATGTTTGCTGTAAGAAAAGATAACCCAAGTTTTATTTGATTTTAGTTATTAAAGCTGTTCTATTTTGTAAGAAATATTGCATTAATCACAACTGTCTCGATGGTGTTAAACCTTAAGGTACCTTGCTCGTCTAATGTACGAAAATTTACTGGTTCATTGTACTGCTGACAAAACTTTAAATTTAAAATTAATGTTTTGTTTATTCCGATAGATATGCAGTATTTTAAAATCGAACGATATGCCATGTTTTCCTGCGAAGTATTACCGCTTGAGCTAGCACATTCACACATCTCTCTAGTATGAAGTAGGGTTTAATCCTGTCTCATGAAACTTTTTGTTTTCCTGCCATTACTTCGGATATTGACATTATATATATTAAATGGATTTGTCAGAGATGTTACTATTTGGTGTATGATGTAATGCTGTATGGTGTAATGTTGTATGATGTAATTTGGAGGTATCGTCAGTTTAAAAGCTTCTAAAACTTTAAGATATAAGAGTTCAGCTAGCAAATAGAAAAAAAAAACAAACAAAAAGGCGTCGATTGATAGTCATCTGACTTAAAGACCACCTAATTACTATAAAAAACATTCACGTAAGATGATTAAGTTTAAAACAAAGCAATAAGTTATTGACAAAATACAATGTATAGAACTAATTATAATATCTTATAAAATCTCAATAAGATAGAAGTTTTCAATTCCAAGCAAACCTTTTTAAACCACTGTTCCTTATATTAAAATATCTGGTAATTTTATACGATTTTCATGACATAGACATTACTCAACTGGGTTTGGATGGTTAGAAGTTAAAAAGGCCATATAAAGTTGAAGAGCATTGTTGACCCAAATTCCGAAAGGTTTGGCCAAATACAGCTAAGTAATACATTCCTGGGGTAGGCATTCCTCGGTATTTCGAAACATTCAAAGATTTGTAAACAGTTTGTTTATAATTATGACAATATCAATAATTAATCTTTCCAACAGAGATTTGCTGACTACTATGCTGGTGAGGAAACCTTCACTAGCAGTAGCATCGACCCAGTGGTTGTAGATAAACTTATCATAGATATCGTAGATATCAGGATTAAAATTGTGAACGCCAGACGAGAGTTTTGTCTACAAAAGACTCATCAGTGACGCTCGAATCAAAATAGTTTTAAAGGCAAAAAAAGTACGAATTTGAAGAACATTGAGAGCATAACTTATGACAGAAATATCATAAGAAAAATTACAACTGAAACAAAAGTATAAGGATTAGGTGTGATGACCAAATGAAGTGGAAGATAACAACTATAGGTCATCGTACGGCCAATAAAAAATGAATAAAACCCCATATCGCACAGCAAGTTATAAAAGGCCACGAATAGATAAATGTATTGAATTTAAGCAAGAGAAATTTATGTACAATCGATAAACGAAAACAAATATGATTAACAGCAAAACACGACAACCACTGAATTACAGGCTTCTGACTAGGGACCGGCACATTATTATTACGGATTAAATATGTTTGCGGGCGCCCAATACTCCTAACATGGGACAGTAGTGTAACAGAACAGAACAAACTATAAAAATCATTCGAAAAGGGCTTTACCCATCAGAGCTACAGTGGAGATCACTTCTAACCTCTCATTAGAACTGTCAGAATAATCTGTCATAGAACTGTTCTAAACTGTCCTAGAACAGTTCTGCCTAGAACAGTTCTACCCTACAACTGTTCTAAGTAGAACTGTCAGAATCAGTTCTAGGTAGAACTGTCAGGATCAGTTCTAGGGTAGAACTGTTTTAAACTGTTCTAGGTAGAACTGTCCAAATCAGTTCTAGTCGTAGAACTATCAGCAGAACTGACCAAATCAGTTCTAACCGTAGAACTGTCAGCAGAACTGACTAAATCAGTTCTAACCGTAGAACAGTTCTAAATGACGTCACTGCAGTTAGAGAAATGTTAAAACAGTGCTGTGATGAGAATTTTTAATATATATTATATTCTTTTGACTAATTTATATTTAAGACAAAGAGTTCTTAAAACTGTTTTATGGATAGAACTGACTAAATCAATACTACCCGTAGAACTGACCAAATCAGTTCTAATCGTAGAGCTGTTCTAGTCGTAGAACTGTTCTAGCCGTAGAACTGTTCTAGTCGTAGAACTAACCAAAGATTTGGTCAGTTCTAGGTAGAACTGTCTAATTAGATAAAACTGTTCTAGGGTAGAACTGTCAGGATCAGTTCTAGGTAGAACTGTAAGGATCAGTTCTAGGTAGAACTGTCAGGATCAGTTCTAGGTAGAACTGTCTAAATCAGTTCTAGGTAGAACTGACCAAATCAGTTCTAGGTTAGAACTGTTCTAGCTAGAACTGTCTAAAAGGTGTCAGGATGACAGTTCTACATACTGTCCTAGAACAGTTCTCCTGACAGATTCTGACAGATTTGATGAGAGGTTAGAAGTGATCTCCACTGTATACAAAGCAGATCTGAAAGTACTCGCAGTTACTGAAACCTACATCAAAATATCAAAAATAAAATCATTTATCTGAGATATAAATATCAATCAGTACAACAACCTTATGTTTTAGTTTTCTTTATATTTACTTGAAAAAAGCTTTCTATATGTCTTGATTTGTATACATTATGAACAATGTTCCTGACTAAAACGAGTATTCAGATCAGTCACATTAATGTTGTACTATTGACATTGATGATGACTTGAGGTAAACAATTAAGACAAAGGTATCAAGTGATAGATTGTGCACAGGATATCACGGGGAAATCCTATTTATTGTGACATTTACTTGTATCATGACTGTCACCAGTTTCAGGACACACCACTAGCATATACAAAAATATTATATATATGCGCCATATAATCCAGTATGCAGCAATGAAGTCAAACCCAGAACGTTTTTAAACTAAATTCCATCTGCATCCTAGGAAGTCGTTTTTACTGTTTAACAATTGAAATTGAAGTAATTGAAGATAATTGTTTAGAGACTATCCCTATCATGCCAGTTTACATGAACATTTGATGCACGATATCAATGGTCCGTGTTGAATTCATAATAACTTTTTAGAGTCCGGGAAACTTATATTTTCCATAATTTATTTCTTTTATTTCCACATAAACCTAAAAGTTATGTACATCATATTTTAGATTTTTATAAGGAATAATTTGAAACATAGGCAAACACTATACAAAAGTTTAATACACAACAATCCATTAATTAATTTGAGAACGTAATAAGCAAAAATAATTTCATATAGAGAAGAATATGATTGCAAGATAAAGGTTCTAGGAAATAGTCTAGCTGCATAAGTTTTATGTATACAACATATCGCATCTGTTGTTATGAAAAATAAAGGAGTCCAGGGGTTCCAGGAGTTCCAGTAGTTCGCCATCCTACTTATTTTTTATCTTTATAAAATATAAATTTCTATATCAACAAGATTTCTTTTTAAAAAATTGGGCTATCATATGATTTGGTTTGTTCCAATGATCATTTCCTTCGACAAATTTTGTTCGTGCATCATACAAGTACGTCTATCCAAAATGGATATTCCTCCGAGTGCAGGATTTTCTCGCTGTGTTGAAGACCTATTGGTGGCCTTGGGCTGTTTTCTGCTCTTTGGTTTTGTTGTTGTCTCTTTGACACATTCCCCATTGCCATTCTCAATTTTATTTCTTATTATAAGGACCAAGAAATTGCTTTTCAAACATATTCAAATTACAGAATTAAGAAACATTTTTACAATTTTTGAATGATTTCTATCTATTCTTCTTATCCCGGGTAATTTAAAACCTTTCGTGTAGTTTTTAAAGTTAATCATTTTCGGACCTCCTGATAGTGTGGTTGGGATACAGTGTAACTGTCTCTTTTAAAAATAATGAAGATGTGTTGTCTTGTCCGTAAAGTGTTTAAGCTTTGTATTATTTTGAACTATGTACTGATAGGAGTAAATTATTTAATTTTGATATTATAAGTGTTTTTATTATTGTTATTTTTCAATTTGGGGAGAGTATTCGGTTTGTCCAATTTTTTATTGTATTTTTTATTTCATTTATCTTGGGATCATAGTTTAAGTTTTATTAATTTATAAAGATCCATGGAGAAATTTATCACAAGATATGTAAATCGGTCGGATCACCACCCTAATCCCCACTCTACAAACATAATATCTTGGCTAAACTTTTCTTCCCAATCCAGACAACCTTGATTTTGTTTAAATTTATATGATGGCATAATCAACCTCCATTTCAATCTAAAGTACGGAGAGATGCATCCAAAGATTCTAGTGATTAATCAAGTATAAGAAAGTATCATTTGCATACTGTGAAATGTGATACTCTGAGTCATCTATAGTGAGTCCTTAAATTAGCTTGATAGGTTACCTTAGTTGTATTTGGCAAAACCTTTCGGAATTTTGGGTCCTCAATGCTCTTCAATTTCGTACTTTATTTTTGCCTTTTTAACTTTTTGATTCGAGCGTCACTGAAAAGTCTTTTGTAGACGAATCGCCCGTCTGGTGTACAAAATTTTTAATCCTGGTATCTATGATGAGTTTATTGGTTATTATTTCGTATGAGTATACCAAGTATTTCTGCACGTACTAAAAATATATAGATCTCCTAGTCTACAGCCTCTCTGAATCTCAAAAAAAATTCTGTGAGATAGAAATTTTGTGTAACTGCAGATTGAATTTTAGATTCAATGTTTATAGATGGTTCGAAATTAAAAAAAACTCCAACACGCTGTTAATATATCTCCAAGAAAGAGTCAAATGCCTTTTGAAAATCAATAAGGAGTAGAATACCAAGTTTATCATTTTCTTCTGTATACAATGAAACATTACAAATTAAATGAGTATTTTCACCAATACTAGTATATTTTCCACGAATATATCCCGTTGGGTCATTATTTATACGAAGTGATAAGATACACTTTAATCGCTATGAAAAACGGCTCGACCCAAGTTTATATATTGTGTTTAAAAAACTTATAGGTCACTAGTTTTTCATATATTTTCTTGGTTTATCCCCCTTTGGTATACGAGTAATAATTCCCCTTTCTGAGATACTGAAATAGCACTCATATGATACTCAAGGACCATAAAACAACCTTAATCTATCCATATTTTCTTTTATAGCTCACTGTTGTATCCATCTGATCCCGGATTTTTTTTAATTTTCCATTCTTTTAAAATCTCCCCCTCCAATGTAAACCGTATTTCATAAATTAATTTTGATACGATATTTCGTTATTGAGATTAATATTTTCTATTGTTTCAAATTTTTAATATAAATCTTTATTGTAGGTTTTGGTTTCCGTTAAAATCTGATCTGGATTGTTTATACCTTCATTATCGACAACTCTTGGAATTGTTTTATTTACGAAATTCTTAGTTTCTAAATTGAGAAAATATCTTGAGGATCTTTCTTTTTCTTCCACCCATTTTAGTTTGAATGTACATAATGACCTTGCATTTTGTCTTCAAATTTGTAATTCAGATTTCGTTTTGCTTGAGATTTTCCAGAGACTCTGTTGTTTGTATATTTTCTTCCATTTTTAAATTTTCATTTACCACTGACACCCTTTTCCAATTTATTATTTTCTAACTTTTCATATGATTCAATAGAAATCCCTAATTTCTGTCCATAGTGTTTCTAAGAACAGTTGATCATTCATTGTACATTGAATATCTAAGCAATGCATCTAATCTAGGATGTCTCTATTGTAATCTAAAGAATCATATTGATCTTTAATTTGTTAAATTGTTTCTATGACAGTTTAAATACATTCTATATCATATAATACACTATTATGTAATGTCCATAAACCCTTTCAAATCACCACATTTAAAGTTTAAACTATTGGCGAATGATGAGATCTATAGCTACAAGTTTCAATAATTGCAAACATTTTTTTCTCGCCCTAACGGGTTGTATATTTTGATAGTTACAAGAATACAATGCTTAATTTTACAAACATCTTTGTTTTATTTTGTTCATTTTGTTTGCAAATAAAATGCCGACTCCTGTTTGATTAGAGGCATTCTCCTATTAATAGAGATTCGTTTTTTTCAGTAAAGTGCGTGTCTTGTAGAAAATAAATGTGACATAGTTTTAATTTCAAGTATTTTAACACATTTTTCCGTTTATCGATTTTAAGAATTTAAACTTTGACAGATGTATGAGAAACTTTTAATGAGTCCATGGTCATTTAAATCATTTAGATATAGAATAAACATTCCATTTATTAATTGCATTCCTCTGATTACACTTTGACACAAACAACTGTCTATGAAAACACGAAGCTGTAATATTGTACCTGTAATAACAAGCATGGGGAAAACCATCTATCATTCGGATATATTTTTCCTGCTTTATAAGACCAATGCGATAAAAAAAATTGTTTATCAGCATAATGCATATATCTGATGATAATGATAGGGATTGGGAGTTTTGTTCCTCCTGGATTCTGCCAAGCCGTATTCTGTGTGCATTTGCCAATTGGAAACTATCTACTTTTTGGTTTTCTCTCTTTAAGTTATTTATTATAAGACTGTCAAGTACTTCCCAAATGTTTTCATCATGCTTTTCTTGCATACTATACATTATAACATTACATTTCAGTCATGTTTTTCAAGCAATAATAGTTTTTCTTATAAATTTCCCGTTTTTGTACCTTAAAAAATGTACATTCAGTTTTATAGCTTCCATCCCCCTCTTTGAAATCCATCGTGATCTAGTCTCAATTCTTTTATGTCTTCACCTGTTTTGGAAACCTCTAATTATATTTGTGTCACATCATTTACCTTTATCATGAAGATATATCTGTATTGCGTGTGTAAATATCAATTGTAAGTTTTGACTGACATGTATGATGTACGCAACTTATGAATCAATGTCACAATATCATGATTGGAAATGAACAAAATGTCTATTACATGTAAAAAAAAACAACTTCGAAACCATTGTTCTTTTTATTTTTGCAACCGTTATAACATATCTCAATAACATGCAAGTGGGTATTTGTTAATTTTCCCTAGCTTCCTAAAACAATTCATGGAAGCTGCTATTTCAAGGAAGGCCCGGATAGCTTGGCATATTATGTAAACAGAAATCTAACAAAGCGCTGTGCTAGAAAACAAATTTGAAGACAATTTTTCTATTGCTTATAACAATTAGTATCTAGTCGATACCATTGCTGATGGACCGCTAGTTGCCGAGGATTTCATCAGCTTAGTAGTCACCAAACTCAATTGAAAGATGAATTTTTATCAGTATTGATATGAATCATACATTACATACCTTCTTGAATTCTCCGTTGATAATTTTAGAAATTATCAATAAATTATGGTTCCAATTCCCTCAGGCAAATGTCTGTGGTAACCGAATAACAAATATTAATAATCAAAATGTGAGATGAATGTTTAAAACCTAAATGATCTCTCTCTCTCTCTCTCTGTTCGTCTATTTAAAAAAAAACTCTAAAACCTTACATACTCATTTTTGTTTTCGCTGACCACATATGATTGATGTTATAAAATGAGATCAAAAATTGAAATCAAATCAAAATACTGTAGCTGATGAAAAGTGATACGCCATTTCGTAACACTTTTGTATGTACTTAATTATTTCTTAAATAACATGTGACATGAAATATAAGGAATTTGGTCACATGGATGGTCTTTGAATCAAAACAGAATCATGTCAGCTTCCTGGTTAGGTATTTAACCTTGATCAAATAAATATTCCAGGAAAGGATTAATTATCTACATATCATTGAATTACATAAGTTGAAATCAATATACTTTGGCATTATATATTAACAAACAACAGTAACGATGTATATAGAAATTAACAACAGGTTATACAGGTAAATATATATTTTTCAAAATCATTACTGCTTTTTGATGGACATCTAAGTTGTGGTTAATCTTGTCTTACTTTAAAATTGTATGAATTTGATAACACTTGCTCAATACTATGTATGTACTTGAATAAATACGAACTACATGTAGATATTGAGATTAATTTGCATTCAGTTCAGTTCTTTCTTATTTTTACACAATATTCCAGAGCTTGCATTTCCTATCATGATTTCCTTGATAGAGAATTGCTGCTTAAAAGGAAGCCATTGAACCAAGAGTTCCAATAGGTGAAGTTGAAATCATTCCTTCGACAATTTTATGGACGCCATCACGATTTGGTTGACCGTTATGAAATATCTGTTTCACAGATGGCGCCGGCTATGTTCCAAATGTTGTTACTACAATCCATCTTCTTTTTTCTTGAATATGATCTACCGAATTAGATTTATTACCGGGTTTGTACTTATATGAGCAACACGACGGGTGTCACATGTGGAGTCGGGTCTGCTCACCCTTTCAGAGCACCTGAGATCACCCACGGTTTTTGGTGGGGTTCGTTTTGTTTAGTCTTTAGTTTTCTATGTTGTGTTTTGTGTACTGTTTTTTATCTTTTCGTCTTCTTCCGTTTTTTGACACGGCATTGTCAGTTTTTTTTTTTTCGGCAAATGAACTTGAATTTTATTTGGTATCTTTCGCCTATCTTCTTCATTTTTATACCATATTTTATCATTTTTTCCATTTTGTAGGTATGTCTCTATGAGAGTCTAAATATGAATAAATTTCCTCAAAGCAGATGCATAAGGGCAATCAAATAATGTATCATTTTTTTTCAATTTCAGAATCAAAAATAGAGACGGCGTTCATTATCAGATATACAATGCTTTTTACAGCTTTATTAATTTGCTTGTTCAGTGGCTCAAGTGAATCAAGCAGGAAGGGGTTGCTAACGGTTGCTGTTGATAAACATCTTCAAAAGATCACTTCTGCTGTTACAAACATAAGATTAGAGTTGAAAACTTGGAATCACAGACCAAGTAAGAAAATTGTAAAATAGATATAATTTTGTTTATAGCAATTGTTTATTTATTTTTTTTATTATACATTAAACGACAATTTTAAAGAATATCTGTTTAAAAGAAAGCTAGCACATTTATTTTGGTGAAGCATAATGTACAAAAAATTATTCTCGTTTCCCCTTAAGGATGTTAAGTAAAAAATTCAATTTTTACTACAGCTCGTCGTATACAAATATAGGTATTACTTGAATGAAACCATTTTGACAACTCTTGTGATAATATGATGTGGTGACAAACTATATATACAATAACTCTCACCAGCCGAGAGCAATACTTATAATTGACCGTCGTTACATATTCAATCACGATCACTCTTCTGTTACGTGCCTAAAATTTATCACTCAGTAACATTCTATCAGTTATGGATATTCGATTTACCTATAGGGTCGTAACTGTCGTTAGGCAAACGAGGCAGTGGAGTCATTTCACTTTTGAAATTTGTTTCAATTTGAATAATGGTATTTTTCATTAGCATTTTACCGGGTAGAAAAAAAAAATTTCCGCAGTATATTTTCCTCATTGATCCCTCAATCGATCTATATCCTCAAATTTTATATCCATACTTTAAATGTGTATTTTCTTTTTTAATTTGTTGGTTCTCGTTTCGTCAAAAGCGTTTTGTTGCAAAAGAGAGGCGGAATATACAAAAGGGATAGCCAAACTCATAATTTTCAAACATACATTCTTGCAATTTTTCATGCTGGCAATGGTGTCTCAAACATACAATAAGAGGTTGTTTTAGAAAGGCAAACCGCACTTATCACAATTCAAAGTGCCTGTCATCGTGTGTTTGTTTTTTTTTTGTATTGTAGTAAAGAACTGTACGTCTTCTGGTTTCTTTTTCTTATTATAAATAGAAGATGCCTCTTCGGTATTTCCGAAAGGCATGTAATTTAAGAAATGTTTACTCCCCGACCGACTAGTCATATAACCTTCGAGTCTACAGTTTAACTTCTTAAGATAACTTGTAGTCGGTATTAGCGTTGGAGATATGTTTAACTTTTCTTTTCGGACGGTTGTATTGTCATATTTGTTCTTCATCTTATATCTGCAGTAAACGTTTACAGCTACTTTTCCTATTAACATGTGGTCAATAGCAGACCAAAACTATATGTTTACAACAACATTTAAGGGGGAAATGCGACTTTACATCAAACCCAACTTTGTATAAAGTTTGCAAAAGCGAAAAAAATATTATGGTCAATATTTTGTGGAAATGGAAATTTACTGTAAACAATATAAGTATATAACAGACTTCTTTAAAACTAAAAACTCTCTAATCTGTGCTATTGCTACTGCAAAAGTGACCTGGAACGTTCTTTTACAGACGTCTGTGTCAAAGTGTTGGAGATAATTAACACTTTGCTTTTGTCAATATAAAAGAACATTAGCTGAAAATTATCATCGGGTAAATTGCTTTCCCGAAAAATTTATTTTAAGATAAAAAATGCGACAACAAACAGTGAAACGTATTTCCTTGCCCCATTCTTACAAGTTAGATGCACATGAAGCAAATTCTAACTCCTGTTTGCATATGAATACAAATGTATTTTTCATGGTAAAAAAGTAAATACAAAAAAACAAAAAAAAAACAATAATTAATAAAGCTTTTAATTCTTTCATTAATTATCACAGTTTCCGTCCTCTCGGTGACTGAACATAAATGTACTGTTTTCTCGATTTGTCAAAAGTACATGTGTAAAAGCCGAATAACCACCCTTTTTATTTGCTTTAGTAACTTAATTGCAAAGTTACGAATTTTTTCTGTATGTCATTTGATTTTTTTTTCTAGCGTAAGACAAATTAGTTATAAAAAGAGTACTAGTATTCTCTTGTTTTATATTTCATGTTAAATTTTGTCATCTTTTTAGCATGTTTAAAGGTAGCAAAATCTTGCAAAGATATCTACACAAAAGATAATCTGAGTCCTAGCGGAGAATATGTTATCTATCCATTGCGAAAGGCTGTTAGAGTGTACTGCTCGTTCGAGGGCGACTATGGATACACATTCATCTCAAGAAAATCCTCCGGGGTTGCTTTTGATATTGGAAAACTTTATTCCACAAATAAATTTGCAAAAGTACGCATTGTAAAGCCTAATGGAGAGCAGAGGGAAGTTAAAGTTGAAAATTTGCTAGCCTTCAAGGATCAGTCTTCTCTATCTTTTCAATCAAATGCCCATCAACACTATCAGGGACCACAGTTGCGAAATTCGAAACTACATCCATATATATTTCTCGGTTTTCTTCCTAAAAACTTAGTTCAAAAACGTAGCAAACAAGGATATAGGGCTGCAGGAAAGGACTTTACATTCAATAACTGTGATGCCGACCCCAACAGTTACATAACATTTTTCTTCGATCCCAAACATGGTACATTAGGGAGGCGAGGGGGTAAGAATGATTTTATGAATTGATGGATCTCCTATTCAACAGTAATGGACTATCCTAAGTATATGGACGACAGTTTTTACATGGACTGGGAGATGCATATGGGCGGCTGTGGAGGGTTCATGACGTCAAAAGTACTAAAAATTAAAGCTGCTTTGGGTTTACCGTTTGGTAAGAATCATCAAATAAATCTAGAATCATTTAATACGAAGAAAAAATAATTTTATAGACATTGTTTAATTCGTCGAAAACCATACATCGACTTCTAGAAATATTCAGTACACATGATTTAGACAGCAAAACAATGGTATAGTGAATAGGCCAGAATATTTGTCTAGCAACAGGCCCCTCAAAGATTAGTTGCAGGCGCTCTTTAACGTACAGACAGCGTGACACTCTCCTTACATGAGGCGTTGGATCTAACATCCCCATTCCGACCGGAAGTATTTACTTTTCATGCATCCCGCACAGCTAAGAGGACAACACTCTTTTGCGATGGTTTACTGTTGGTCAGGAAAAGACCAAAGTGACCATACTGTTATACCCCAGCCACCCTTTGGCTAAATAAAAAATAGACAAAAGCACACTAAGATATAGAAACAATCATTGACGAAGTTCTTAACTTAAAGGCGACCTCAGCTATTTGTTAAGATAACAGTATTGAGTATTTATTAGGGTAAAAAAAAAATGAAAACAACGCTTCATGAATTTCTTGCGTTCTAAGCCCTTTTCTTGATTTTCCTTTACCAGGATTGCTCAAAGCCGAATATTTGAAA
Organism: Mytilus californianus; assembly: GCF_021869535.1. Taxonomy (NCBI): domain Eukaryota; kingdom Metazoa; phylum Mollusca; class Bivalvia; order Mytilida; family Mytilidae; genus Mytilus; species Mytilus californianus. The sequence goes on along the minus strand of NW_026262745.1, from coordinate 5,914,107 downwards.
GCCAATGATGGATAAAAACCGAAACAGTTGAAGAGCTTTATGACCAAAAAGGACCTAAAATAATACCCAAATCCATCTATGGTCAACTTTTTCTGAAGGAGTTGAAATCGTATTTTCTTAATGATTTCATTCCTAATCAGATAATTTAAGAAAGGTTTGTTATAAATCATGTCAGTACTGAAGCACTGACTATTGAGCTGATGATACCCTTTGGGACTGATAGTCCACTCAGTGGTGTAAAAAAAAAAGAAAACTACACTTTATGAATCTCGTATGCATCCGAAGCGCTTTTCTGGAATTACATTCATCAGGAACGCTCAAAGCCGAATATTTGCAATATGTAAAAATAAAAGTAAACATTAAAAATGCATATAACAACTTACGGTACACAATACAAAGGGCCATATATGAAAATAATTTGGAGCAATAGTTAACGCAAAACTTTTTCAGTAAAACTCACTTTAAGTTACGTGTTGTTTGTGTCGCTCCTAGTTTCTAGTTTCTTTATTCTGATTTAAAGTTAAAATAAAATCCACGTTATACATTAAAAGAGAGAGATGTATTGTTTCGTGAGTATATAGTTTGCTGTATATTTATTGCTTGTTGTTGAAAATGTTCCTAGCTTGTTGTATTTTTTCTATTTATAAAAGACCAAAAGAATAACAACTTCAATATTGTGGATTTTTATATATGATTACTTATGTATTCGTTGTTAAATATTTTAAAGCTATTCCTTCCGAGTAAGTACTGTGGATGTAATGCTGTTGTACTTGATTGGATGAGTGGACTGGAACAAATTTGAAGGAAATCTTTTCAACTAGGAATATAAACTTAAAAAACAATTATGGTTTTATGTTTTAAAACAGTACTCAGTCATAAGTCTTTAAAAGGGTCTTGCTCACTTTAGAACATTAATAAAATTCCGTACTTTTATCATAATCATATAATCAAAGCTCATTCAAATTAGGTGTGGGGGATACCAAAGGCTATTAAAATCATAAAGTTTAAGAAAAAGACATACAATACCGTGACAAAAAGATTTATCCCAAGAAATGTAAATCTAATGGAACCCCACTCCAATCCCCACGTTACGCACAAAGTATCTTGGCTAAACTTTTCCTTCCAAATGCAGACATCCTTGGTTTTGTCTAAATTTATTTTAAGCCCTGAAAACCCTGCAAAGTACGGAGAAATGCACCAAAAGACTCTGGTGATCCATCAAATATACTGTAAAATGAGATACTCTGAGTCATCTACAGTGATTCCTTTAATTTGGTCATTACTTCGTTTGGGTTTACCAAGTATTTCTGCACATTATAGCCTCTTTTAATCTAAAAAAAAAACCTTCTGAGAGATGGCAATTTTATGTTATTGCTGATTGAATATTAGATTAAATGTTTATAGATGGTCTGAATTAAAAAAAAAAAGTAGAATGCGCTATTTATAAATCTCCAAGAAATAGAGTGAACTGCCTTTTAAGGACAGTACCTGGTATACAAATTGTGTCTTTATACAATGAAATATTATAAATCAATCTAGTAGTTTCAGCAATATATCTTCCAGGAATACACTGTGTGGCCGTTGTTATAAGAAAGGACAAGATATACCTAAATTTTACAGCTATACTCAAGCTTATATATTTTTTAAAAAGACTCATTGGCCACCAGTTTTGTCTAAGTTTATCCCCCTTGGTATAAAAATATGTATTCCCCTTTTTGAGATACTGACATATCACCCATATGACACGCATTGTTGATTGACTAAAAACAAATTTACCTTAATCTATTCATCTTATTTAATTCACTGGTATATCTGTTGCAGTACACATTATAATTAAGAAGGGTTGCAGAATCTGGAATTCCAATATCTACTAGTAGAACTTGGGATATCAAGATGTGCATTAGGAGGAATCTGAATTGCCCTTAATTTTAGTAATTTTTTTTCCTGCTTACAAGAAAGTTATGAAACCAAAAGTTCCAAGTGGTTAAGTTGAATTCATCCCTTCGTAAATTTTACGGACGCCATCACGAGTCGGTTGATCGTTATGCAATATCTGTTACACAAATGACGACGGATATGTTCCAATTGTCGTAACAACAATCTCGCCCCCTTTCCCCGAATGTGACCTACCGAATAAGACATATCACCGGGTTTGTACTTACATGAGCAACACGACAGGTGCCACATGTGGAGCAGGATCTGCCTACCCTTCCGGAGCACCTGAGATCACCCTCAGTTTTTTGGGGGATTCGTATTGCTCAGTCTTTGTTTTCTATTTTGATTTGTGTACTGTTGTTTGTCTGTTTGTCTTTTTCTTTTTTATCCATGGCGTTGTCAGTTTATTTTCGACTTATGAGTTTGAATTTCCTTTTGGTATCCTTTGCCTCTCTTTTATTAGGATCCAGGATACTAGGAAAGCAATAGTCAGTATGATTCTAGATTTTACTGGAATTTTTTTTTTTATTATTTATCATTATTACTGAAGCACTTGATCAGTAGAAAAGCAAAATAAATAATAATATAATGCCAATTTCAATACTTTATTACAAACACATATGGTTATATACGTAAACGTGCGTAAAATTCTTTTATTTATAATAACATTTGCTGGTATTTATTTATGGTATTTTGATAAGCAAACAATTTTGACTTTACAACATAAACAGAGTTCAGGGAAACAGTTTTGCGTAAATTAACAACATTGTTTTCCGAATATAATTTTAAATTAATTATTATTAATTCAAATATATTGTTTTGAAATCTCTAACGCATTCAACACTGTGTAGGTTACGTGTTCGAATTAAAAAGCAAAGACACAACTACCCCAGTGAAACTGCCTCAGTAGAGATTGATTCGGATCTGTTCTAGTGGTTAGAACCTCTGTCTTTAGATTTGGTTGTGAGTTTGTCTCTCGATATCTGTTTAAAAACATATTTGCGTGTTTCCAAACGATTTTGAGGGTGAAAATGACTATTGTTATGTTAATCTACCAGGTTTATATACATACATATAAATAGAAATATATATCTATATGGTTATCTTCAAAGATAAAAAGAAATGTCCTTAAAAGTTAAAAGAATACAGAAATTAATTTCCTATAATAAAGATTAAGTCACCCTGTTCACTGATTTACGTAATTCTGAAATCTAATATGGTTACCTATTAATTATATGTATGTTTCACACATAGTCATAGATATGCTCCCTTAGTTTTTATCTACAAAATAGAGGCGAAAGATACTAAAGGGACATTCAAACTTATAAGTCGAAAATAAACTGACAACGCCATGGCTAAAAAAGAAAAAAAGACCAACATAAAAACAACAGTACATAAAACACAACATAGAAAACTTAAAGACTAAGCAACACGAACCCCACCAAAAACTGGGTGTGATCTCAGGTGCTTCATTCAACTATTATCAGCTCATATACTATTGCCTTCTGCATTGCATGCATTGTATCCTGGGATTGTTGCATGACATAATCAACAGTTTTTCATTGTGTTTTCATTTTAGACATAGGCTGCAACCGACCAAAAAACTGCCTTAAAATACAGCATTGCGGAGGTGTACCGTGTACTAGGTGTAAGCATGACGATGGCCTATGGTGTGATGCATGAAAAAAGAACAATTATTAACAATGGATTTTTATCCCGATGTAATCAAATTCTGTCAATACATTTGGTGTCATTTTCACGTAAACATTTAGTCTTCACAGTTTTATCACAGGAGGTTTTACAAATGTTGGACATTTGTTAGCAAAGAGCAAGACGATACAAAGGGACAGTAAAAAGTTAACAAAGACGGTAAAAAATACCATGCACATAACAAGATAAAGACAAACAAAAGTCCACAGAATACTTATCAGAAACTGAAATCATACATAAAACTGAGGGGAATTCAGGAAGGGTAATCAGCTCGGTCCCAATGTGTTGATGACGAGTAAAAATGTTGGGACCAATAGTTTTTGGTAAGTCATAAACAGGAACAGAAATTCGGTACAAACCACAGATTATTATTATCCTAGGATATATGTTGGTACTGCAACGTTCGACCAAATGGTGTATTGTTTAAAGTATATGTACGTGTATATGTAGGTGCTTAATCATGGCAGTTACAAAAAAAATGTAATACATGTAACTTCTTGTATTATAACGTGAATGGTTTTTATTAGACTTGGTTTTAAATTGATAATATCCAAGTCTGGAACCATCAAATGTGTACTTTATACAAAGAAAATAGCAATGCAACTCGCTTAATGAAACAAAACGCATATTCAAAAGAGCATTGGTAAACTGTATAAAAGTAAAACACAAAGTATCAGATATTGCATGTTTTCTTTTAATAGTAAATATTTTTTTTCATATCGGACAGCAAATAAGAGACAGTGTTATAATGGTAATACAAGGTATATAAAACATAAAATCCAGATGCATACAAACTTTGAAATAGGCTTTCAAACTATAAAAACAGTCTTCCAAAAAAAAAACAAAAAAAAAACAATCAAGCTCGATGTACTAAACGAAAATTGAAATGTATTTTGATACCAATAAATAGATAAACATCAGGTATGTTTTTATAAAAAAAATCCTTAATAAGTGAACGAAGAACACAAGTATTCTCCCTTCTGAGAAACTGACACATCCCCATATTGCATGCATTGTGTATTATGAAATAATGATAAGCTTGATGGGTTTCAATTCAGAAATATCAATAATGGAAAACTGGTTTCAGAAATGTCAATGTTGTCGTTTACCTTCATATTGTATGGACCTAAACCAATGTAAATCTGTCACCAGGAAATAAAGTATTAGATATATGAGCTGTGTTTCTCTTCTTTCCGACTCGTTCTGTTATTCATATGAGGCAGACTTTATACATGAGCTTATCAGGAAGAATGAAATTAAAAGAAGCTAGCATTATCATTTAACAAAACGTTTCGCTATATACATACTGTCCTTATATAAAATAATTCTAAGTTTGGTGAATATGTTGAACGTATCTATCCCATTGAACTATAAATAATGGATACACAAGATATTGTTCAGGATTGCTCATATCTTGACTTACATCTAGAAATAGTTACAATTACGGTCGCTTGATGATAAAAAACTCTACAACAAAAGAGATTACTTCAGCTACCCAGTTGTGAACTTTCTATTTCTATGTAGCATATCTCCTAGTTGATACGATATTCCACTAGTTTCATATCATGATTGTTTTGACAGAGGGTTGCAGGTTTTGATTCTAGTAGTCTAAATAGTGAAGTTAAAGTCGTTCCTTCAAAAGTTTAATGAACGCCATCATGAGTTGGTTTGACCGTAATGAAAAATCCGTGTCACAGATGACCACAGATGAGATCCAATTATCGTTACGCATGTTTCGCCCTCTTTTCCTTGACTGTAACATGAGCGAATGAAACTTATCACCGATTGTTTTTTTACCTGGAACTGAATCTGCTAATGATTCCGGAGCACTGGAGATCCTGCCTAGTTTTGGTTGGGTTCGGGCTGCTCAGTTTTTAGTTTTCTATGCATATGTGTTGTAGACTGTTGTTTGTGTTTAATCGATTTTTTGTATATTTTTTTCATGGCGTTGTAGGGCCAATGGCTGTTTTGAATGTCCCATGGTTCTCTCCCGCCCCTTTTTCAGTGAACAATATCTATTTTCAAGCCAGTACAGAAGTACCGGCTACTGGGCTGCTGACATCCTGTGAATTTCTTATGTTTTAGTTTGAATATCGTTGTCATTGAATGCACCAATAAAGTGCTTGGATGGATGTTTTTTTTATGAGAAAACAGTGGACGTTTATTTTATCTGCTTGTTACTTCAATAAATATTATTTTAAATCACCTCTTTATAAGGAAATCTGTAAATTATTTGGGGAAAATAAAACAATATAAATGTTCCCCCTTCTCTTTTCATGATACCGAAATTATATAAATGTTTATACAAACAAATCTGAATTCTTGGTCTACCAAACGTTCCTTGAATTCTTTATTCAAATTATTAACTATCATAAGCAAATGAACATGGTTTTAGAGTTTTCGAAGTAAAAAATAACTAATCTGGGAACTATGTGAATCAGAGAATTTGAAAATAAAATCAGCAAGATTATTGAATTCCTCTTCTTACCAATTTGTTCCTTTATTGTTTATGAGTCAAGCTTCACACATGAATTTCTCACGAAAAAGGGAACAAAGCTTGATGTTTGTTCCACTATATGAATGACTGTTAATCACATCCATTCCATTTTACTTGAAATAAATGATAACAAAAAAACACAGACGTCTTCTTCAAATTTTGACTTGCATAATAATGGTCGGTTTTTAATAAACATTCCTCATTGAGAACTTTTCACTTCTCTCTTGCAACATTACAGCTGCACATGCATAAGGTCTATATATCTCCCGTGCGATACTATATTCAATCTATTGCGTATCCTAGTAATATCATTTCTTTGACAGAGGAAGATATTGAACCCAGGGCTTCATTTGGTAAAGTCATCCCTTTGAAAGATTTACGAACGCCAGTATCAATTGATTGACCGTTAAGGGATGTTAGTGCCAGAAGAAAACATCGTTCCATTTGTCGTAGTCATGATACTATTATCGATTGTGACTTCGCCAAATGTGACTTATCACTGAACTTTCGCTTGCAATCATTTACCACAAGGGTGCCTTTAGTGGCGAAGCGACTGCTTATCGATCAAAAGCATGAGTTCAACACTAGTGGGGGTCGCTTACATGCATTTATTCCAATGAATGATCGGAATGAATGATCGATTTGTAAGAGGCCACTAGACACTTATTACACTGGAAGTGTTCTCCCTTCTTATAGAAAATCCGTTTGAGGTATGTTATCTCTTCGACAGTCCTCATTTCATATATGCGAGAAAGAGTTTGCGTTTTTTAAACGTTTTATATCCGCCGCCAGGAAATGTTTATTTGACAATGGTAAATCATTCAATAACTACTAATTTTGAAACGATAATTGATTCAAATGGAGTATAAGTATTTATGTAAGAGTAAAATTTATGTACGGCCTCAGAACTGTGTCCCATGACGGGACGACGCTCTATTTCCTTTCCCGAGATGTGTGTCCCGTGACGTCATAACGGTCTTTGTTCATTGAAATCCGTGTTTTTTTTTATAGAAAAAAGAGTCAAAAGACACAAATCTATTTTTTCATTTGTTTTGATGAGTTCTTTTCTTATATGACGACCCCACAAAAAAATGTTTATGACCTATATAACTTAATTGAGAGAAAAAAGTGTTCGTGTTCTGACAATTTTCACTACAGTATTACCCTTTTTATTTGAATAAAAAACCATAAAAAGAAACATATAATATAGCTAACTAATAACTAAAAGATAAAAATATGTTTTCTACTCTTTTTTGTTGTTGTTTAAATTGAGATAACATGTGAGCCCTCTTCTTCCGGTTCCCTCCTCGTTTCTTGGTTCTCGCACCCTGAAAAGCGACCCTTTTTACCTGATTCTCTTATCTTTGACGAACCCCTCTGTGTATATAATTCAACACTCATTACTTTTCAATGACAAAAAACACATTTCATCGAAGACGTTTTGATAATTATAACGTCATCACATAGGACAGTGCAAACCTTGTTGAAAAGGATACAGATTGAAGTAAAATGACGTTGGTGTTTGTCTATGACACAATATAGAATCGGACACAAATCTTAGGAAAGGACACAAATGTGAGGCTGGACAAAGATTTGAGGCTAACATATATACGTGCACATTCTAAAGTCATACACAAGTGACGATATAGGGAGAGAAATAGTACTTTATTATCATTGCAGTAGGTTGGCCTTTTGTGTATCCAAGGCTGTTTAAGGCAGTCAGCTTTAGAGCGGTGATTGGGTGTAAGGATATAATATATTTTGTTATAATTTATTTATGAACAACTGCAGTGTATATTTAATATATAAATTTTGAAACACATGGAAATATTATCTTGCGAATTTTTGAAAATGCTTTCGAATTTTCATGAATTTGATTTAAAATGACTGTTGCCATGGATACTTTTATCACGTTCTCTTGGAAAATGGTATTGCCAATATTTGACTTCAATTTCTAAAACAAAGTAATATAGTGCAAATATCAGACATAACTGTTTTGTATTGGATTATTTTAAAATAAAAAGTGGCAAATTTAGAAAATTGCTTGTTTTGTCGCCTATGGAGAAAAAAAACTCCCGTTAACCCTATAAATAGAAACACTGATGATTGCAGGTAAATGTGTTACACTATACTGGGACAAATGTTTGCGTAAACAAAGACTAAACATTTTCAAATTTAAAAACGAAAGTGTCTTTACAGTTAAATATCATCAAAAAACTGAAACTGCATGGCAAAACACGAAAAACGACGAAAAATTAGAAAACAGAAACCCAAAGACTGAGTAACACAAACCCAACGAAAAACTTGTGATGGTCTCAGGTGATACTTACTTTACAATTGGTTACGAAATATTTTTAATTAGTATTTTTACAGACGTAAACAAAATATTGTTTTGTCAACGTTTTCGTTTAGAAAATAGATTACATCTCTATGGTTCTCGTTTCATAGGTGAAGATGTGGATTTTTTATCGAACACAACCGAAACTCCTCAGTAAATTTCTTTAACCTTTTCTGTTATCAAGTAGCTTAATGATTGTTTTGCATTTATGTAGGAAAATCAATATAAAATTTTGACATATAGATCTGTGATTTCATTTTTCTCATATGGATCGATACTCTAATTAGATTGGTAGAAAAATTAGACTTGTTGTTGTCTATTATAGAATTTCATTCGCGCAGGAAATCCATAATTAGAGCAAACACATTCATGTTAAGCCTGTTATTTTTTTTTTAACCATTTCATATTATATATTATCTTTCTTTCATATTTTATTAGCCCTTTATCATTTTCTAACATTTGTTCTTTCAAATGAATTGTCAATGCACAACAAATAATTCTTTATTAATCCAATGATAATAAAATTTATATAATTTGCGTAGTTCTTTCACAATTTTAAAAATGTAGAGATGACCAGGTCCGTGTATATTTGCGTCCATTCGTTTTTCATTTTCTCAAAAATCAAAACGAAAAACAAAAGTGTTTTCATTTTTCGTTTTTGATTTCTCTAAAACCAAAACGGAAAACGAAAGTGTTTTCATTTTTTGTTTTTGATTTCTCTGAAAAACCAAAATGAAAATCAAAAGTGTTTCCGTTCTTCCTTTTTCGATGTAACTAAACAAGAATTTTGTATTCAATTTTAATTATTTCTCATATTATAATGTACAATGTTTTCCTTTCTTGTTTCACAGTCATTAATAGTAAATTATGCCAATGTAAACATTCCGGTGTTCTTTTAACATAATGTAGACAAAATAGACCGCCTGACTTATGAATTGAACTACGGTGATAAATGAATCAAAGCCTTTCAAATTACCTTGTTTATATCTGCAATAAAAAACAAATTATTATATTTAAATATTAAACGAATCATATATTTAAATTGTACAATATAATATATAAAGATGGTACAAATAGATAGATTGATTACAACATCACATTAACAAGGGAGGTTACTATTTTTTAAAACTGATAAGAAAACTACCTCGGTCGTTAAAGTATACATGCACAGTCACTGTGGTTATCAGATCTTTAATCGAAGATAATGTCGACGGATGCAAAAAAATCAATCTGAACAATAAGGGTGTGTGATCTTTACTTTTTAGTTTAGAAAGGTTGATCTAAGATGATTAGAATCATACCTGCCAACCTCTGAAACCTTCAAAGAGGGAGATCTCCCCCTCAGCTATGACAGCTGAGTGGGAGATTTTGCGCGAACGACATTTTCAAGTGAAATATATGACCTGTTTATTTATTCATCTACAAAACACATATAAGAGTTAATAGATATATTTTATTTCTTTTAATATGGTTATATCCTACACATGGTGTGTTTGTTTGTTTCTTTCCTTTTTCATCATCTTTCACATTTGCATCCCATAGTTTTTCAGTATCATATCTGTTTCAGGTGTTTAACCTTAGTGTTAAAGATGTTGTTACATATATGCACGTTTCCCTTCCAATAGTTCATTACATTTCTTATCAATTTCAAATCAAACATTGGATAGAAGTATAATTCTTTTTAGGGGTTTTTTAAAATTTAATTATTTTTTTTGTCCTAAGGCATACAAAATCATTTAATTGCCATCCTTTTATGATTCTATGTTCAATTTGTATTTTACTTATATTGTTTTATCAATTCACATGATTTTAAGAAGAATAACTTAAAACAGGATTAAACAGGGGAAGTAACCCGAAATTTCTTTGAAGTGTTTTCAATATTAACACAAAGCTTGCAGCAAAAGTCGTTATTGATTGTTAATTATTACTATGTTTGACACCTAAGCTGTCAAGTGAAGCCATTTAATTTCACATGGTCTGTGATTTACAGGTAACAACAACCCTCATCAGTGACACAAAAACGTAATTAATGATGACTTGTCATTCAAGGTTAAAATATCCAAAACGGCAAAAGCGGGAGATTATATACTCCCGCGCGGGAGGGTACCGGCAAGCGGGGATTTCCCGAATTTCGACGGTCATTTGAGCGGGAGTCTCCCGCTCAAAACGGGAGGGTTGGCAGGTATGTAGAATTGATGACCAAGGTCCATCTGCCAGTAGTATACGAACATTCAGGACGATAATGTGTTTTGCTTGATCAATTGATAGAAAAACAAATTTCCGCAATTTCACAATTCAAACCGGGATTAGCATTCAATCATTTTGCCATTCGGAGCCTACTCGGTATTAGTTTTGCTTATTTGTGAAAGCTATATGGTGACCTTAACTAGAGCCTGAGTGTGGATGGGGGTTTACGGAATAGAGAATAGTGGGCAAAAAATATAAATAATAGAGACAATGGACCAAGAAATAAAAAAAAAAATAGAATAATGAGGTGTTAAAATATAAAGAGAACAGAATAATTGGCAAAAAGTATAAAGAAATAAAGAATAGAGAAAAATGGCCTGAAACACTGATTAAAGAATAGAGAAAATCGGCATAGAATATAAAAGAATACAGAAATGAAGAACCCCGTATCCAGACCATCATACTAGTTGCCTAAACCAACGTTATTTTGTCTCCGGTAGAATGTTATTGGTTATCATACGTTTTCTTTTTATTTCTATGCCTATCAATTAAGACATGAGCTTTCATAATTTGCCAGCTTATTACATTATAAAAAAAGACTAAGCCGAACATTACTCTGAATTTTTTCTCAAGTAGACCTCAGCTACCTACCCTACCTCATCATTACCGAAAAGTTAAAAAAAAATTCTACGGCAATACTTTTGTCCGCACTAGGTGCAAAGGGAAGTTAGGTAGCTGAGGTCTACTGGAAAAAAAATCCAGGGTGTTATTCGTCTTAGTTTTTTTTTTTAAAGTAGGTCTAAAGTTGGGTTCCGCGGACACCCAACCCCACCCTTACCGAAAATTTAATAAAAAAAATGTCTATGGCAATACTTTTGTCCGCACTAGGTGCAAAGGGAAGCTTGGTAGCTGAGGTCTACAGTAGAAAAAACCAGGGTATTGTTCGGATTAGTTTTTTTTTCTAAAGTAGGTCCAAAGTTGAGGTCAGATACCCAACCCAACTCTTACCAAAAAGTTAATAAACAAAAATTCTATGGCAATACTTTTTTCCGCACTAGGTGCAAACGTAAGCTAGAGACCTAGCGCCTACTTGATCAAAATTCCCAGTTTGGGTATAGCACGGATTATTTTTAAAGCTAATAAATAATTTCCTTGCCCACCATACTTTGAGTACAAAAAATAAACCTTTCGTCCAATCATAAGTAAGCGAAATCCATTGTTTCAGAAGTAGAATGTTTTGTCAAAACAGTTTTGTGTAGCAAAAAAAAAGTTAAAGCACGAGTGCAACTTTTTTTCTTCTAATGCAGAACAATTGTTACTTTACGTGAACTATTTGACAGGATGCCGAGAATATGGAAAGCTATTTCACACAATAGTGCAATTTTGCCAACATTTAAATAATTTCATAATTATTTACGATTCTATATACACTCAAAAGTGTTGATTTTTTGACATGTAAAGCGTGCAGCACGCTGTGTGATGTATTGAAAGCGATTTCTATTGTATTTATATAATTAATGAACAAGAAATGAAATTTTGAAATTCATTGAATAGTGTCTTTGACTGCTTAATTATATATGAAAAACTGATAATATAGTGGTTATATATTAATAAAAACATTTGAAGTACGTTTGAATCTTATGCAACATTTGGGTTTATATAAACATCTGAAAACTGGCTGCTAGCGAAGTGGCTGCTAGCGAGTAGCTGCTTGCTTGAACCTGGTCTCACAAACTCCGCATTTGCATTCACGTCTTCACATTACAGGTTTCAATAAACGTTTAGTAAATTATGTCAATGTGCTTTCCCATGGGGTTTTATGCAGAACAATTACCGGACATCTATGGTAGTTTGCAAAATAAATGTCAAAACCGAAATCTTACTGAACAAAGTAGACACCCACATTAAAAAAGGTTGAGGCATTGAAGGCCAAATAAGTTTTCATATTTCACATTCTTGCGGGTCTAATTGTAATCAGAAGGTCATTGTAGAGTTGCAAGAAGCTCACAAATTAATTTAATACCAAGGCAAAAATCAATGTAAAAAGTTTCATTGGGGAAATTAAGACGGCAATATATATAACAATTATAATAACAACAAACAAATGATTATCAAATGGTCATGACTTTTGTTTGGAGCAACATGAGCAAATCCCTTTACAATCAATCAATCAATCAATCAATCAATCAATCAATCAATCAATCAATCAATCAATCAATCAAACAAACAAACAATCAATCAATCAATCAATCAATCAATAAAATTGAGAATGGAAATGAAGAATGTGTCAAAGAGACAACAACCCAACCAAAGACATGTTTGTGAAAGAGCAGAAAACAGCCTAGCTGTGAAGATAAATGGTCTCTAAGATTAAACAAAAAATTTGATTGGAAAAAAGTAGATAATATGTCTTTCTACACCACAAAAAGCTCTAAACTTCATTGGTTCCAATACAGAATAGTACACAGAATCATAGGCACAAATGAGTTTTTATTCAAAATTAAGATAAAACAAACAGATAAATGTACTTTCTGTAATGAAGCTATTGAAGATATTGAGCACATATTTTGGACATGCTATAAAATTTCAGATTTATGGATTGAACTTGGTGATTGGATTTATAACCAAACACAAATATTAATTCCATTTAATATAGATATTATTTTATTTGGAAATTTAAGTACCGGTAACAAAGGAAATAATATGATAAAAAACTTAATAATACTCCTTACAAAATTCTATATTTATAGAACAAAACTCTGTGAAAATAAGGTAAATTTTACAGGACTTAAAAATTACCTCAAAGAATCTCTGGCACTAGAAAAGAATATATTTTTTAAAAGAAACCCTTTTCATATGGCCAATATCTGCTGGGACCCCTGGCTTCCAATATTAGAAGAATAATGTTTTATTATACAAAAAATAGGTACATTGTGTACCGGAACTACTTTCACTTACATTTCTTTACCTTATCTACATCACCATCTATGTTATGATTTAATACTATTATATGTTGGTTTATATGTATGCTTGATGTTTTGTCTATGTTTATAACTACATTTATGTTCCTCTTAGTTATTGCCTTTACGAAAATAACTGAAAAAAAAATCCTTTGCAAGCTGTATTATGAATGCTGTAAGTAAGATATATCTTTTTTTTTTTTTTTTTTTGTTGTTTTTTTTTTTTGTGTTTGCTTTTTCCAAAATTCCAAATTTCTGTGATTTTTATTTATTTATTCTTTTATTTTTCTATTCTATTCAAATATATGGATCATTCTATATTGATAATGTATTAGTTGGATATATTATAATTTATAAATGTATATATTACAGATAAAATAAACTAACAAGTACTACTACCAAATTGATTATATACCACTAACGGTTAACGAGGCCGGGATAAGGTACCGGTATTTGATGTATCCACTAACAAATGTCAAAACTATCAATAAAGTATGATTTACTAAAAAAAAAAAAAAAAAAAAAATTAATCAAAATCAAAAAAAAAAAAAAAAAAAAAAAAAAAAAAAAGAAAACAGCCGAAGGCCACCAATGGGTCTTAAACACAACGAGAAAATCCCGCAACAGGAGGCGGGCTTCAGATGGCCCCTAAATAAAAATGTATACTAGTTCAGTGAAAATGGACGTCACACAAAACTAAAAATAATAAAAAAAAAAAAACATACAAGACTACCAAAGGCCAGAGGCTCCCGACTTGGGACATGCGCAAAAATGCGGCGGGGTTAAACATGTTTTGTGATATCTCAACCCTCCCCCTTTACCACTATAGCTAGCCAATGTAGAATAAACAAACACACAGCAATACGCACAGTAAAACTCAGTTTAAATGAAGTCCGAGTCCGATGTCAGAAAAGGTAACAAAAGAAACTTAGCAAAATGACAATGATTCATAAATTATAAAGGAATACTAGCAGTAACTGACATGCCAGCTCCAGACCTCAATTACACCGATTGAAAGATTATGTCTTCATCACATGAAAATCAAGCATAATCACTCCTGTGAGGGGTTTAGTATCACACCCTCATAAAATATGTGAGAAGAAAATGACCCTTTTTAAGTCAACAACTGGTTTTAGAATTAAATAGTTTATTTCCGATGCAAAGACCTTATAAGTGAATCAATATTAATACAAAAATATGTCATCTTTAATGATTCCTCATGGGGTTTTTGATTATGTGATTACTTGGCCGTTTTTTTTAGTGATTATTTGATTACTAGACCAAATATTTCATGATTATTTGATTATCTAGGACTGTATTTAGATTAATTGATTACCAAGTTTAAACAATAAATTTGTGTGTATAGCATACATATAAAATTTGGCTTGAAAGACGTTATTTATTTTTCGCCTCGCTCCGCTCGGTAAAATTGTTAAGAATTAAGTCCGAAGATTGAACGCGTTTGTCCAGTAATCTTATTAAAATTCATACAAAAAAGTCATATAATTATAACGAAATCAGAGATATATCTTTTAATTAGATTGGTCCGTCTAATTTAGTATTTTTATCTGAAGTAAATTTACTAACTTCTTTAATAAAGGATTTGAACAAGAATGTGTCCATAGTACATGAATGCCCCACTCGCACTATCATTTCCTATGTCCAGTGGACCGTAAATTGTTGTCAGAACTCTAACTTGGCATTAAAATTAGAAAGATCATATCGTATGGAACATGTGTACTGAGTTTCAAATTGATTGGACTTTAACTTCATCAAAAACTACTTTGACCAAAAACATAAACCTGAAGCGGAACAGACGGATGAACGGAAGAACAAACGGACGCACAGACCGAAAAACATAATGCCTATAAATGGGACATACATTCACAAAATGTGCTGAAATTGAATGAAGGTCTTGTAAATCTCAATTAGACCATAACAGGCATATCCAAATAAAGTTCCCTGAAGTCACAAACAACTTCCCTCACTTGTAGATCTATTTCCACTACTTCTGCAATATTGTATTTATCAATAATATTATAAATAGAAATTGTATGCATGTAAATTAAAAACGATCAGGGTAAACTTATCAATCCTTTAAATAAACTTATTTTAAAAGGTTACCAATTGAACACTGTAAATAGATCTTTGAATATTGTTTTTATTGGTATAAATATTAATTTTGTTATCAGTAACTTAAAATTATACTACATATTATTGTAACATGTATACACATCAAGGTACTACAATCTGTTGATAAATATGATTTGGCATTGCACAAGGTCATGTCTTTCTCTAACTGTTAATGACGTCTTTACACTAAATCAATTGGATGTTGGATGTGTACTGATTGATATTTTAGTCTTAGATACATGATTTTTGTATTAGTTGTCATTGGCTTTGAACTAGCTGTCAGTACTGCGATTACTCTCAGATCTGTACTTTGTGTCCTTTTTTTTATGTTAAGGATGTATAAATACCCTGCCACGTCCGGTCTGTGTTTTGTTAGATGTTTTTTTTCTGTTTTGTATCGATCTGATATGTTGAGCCCTTTTCAACTGATTTTTATAGTTTGTTCTTATGTTGTTCTGTAACAAAACTCGTCCCAGGTTAACGGGATGGTTGAGCGCTCACTTGCATGTTTAACCCCGCCACATACTGTATGTGCCTGTCCCAAGTTAGGAGCCTGTAGTTCAATGGTTGTCGTTTGTTGATGTCTGTCATATTTGTATTTCGTTTTATTGTGTTATAAATTAGGCCGTTTTTTTCTGAACTATTGTGTTATAAATTAGGCCGTTTTTTCTGAACTGAACTGTTTCATATTTTTCATGTCAGAGCCTTTCATAGCCGACTATACCCTACTGGTTTTTTTCTCATTGTTGAAGGTGGTACGGTTGCCTATATATAATTGTTTACATCCACTTCATTTGAACTTTGGGGATAGTTGTCACATTGGCAATCATACCACATCTCCTTATTAAATTGTTGAGGGGGATGGGGGGTTGAAATTTGTATTTCTTAGGAAAGTTCCAATGTTTTCCTCCCAGGTCACCCAGTTTTAATTGGATATTTCTCATTTTGCTGTGCCCTTGGATTTGTGTTTAAGGCCAACCAGAGCTTACTGCCTGTTGGTGGGTAGTTGAAGACCATATGGTAAGCTCTAGGTGTCTTTTTGTGTATTGTATATGGTGATTTGGTGATGTCTTCATGCCATTGTCCCATTACTTTATATAGACAGCTTATCAGTCAACCATATCTATCAAAGACGAGAAATGATGGCCAAAGCTCCCCTGGCCTTTTGCTTAGTCAGGCGAGAAACAAGATATAAACGGACTTGGCGTGGTATAAACATGTATATTTAGTAAACTCGTATAAATTCAAGTCAAATTAATATTTCAAAACAACATAAAAATATAAAAGTGTAAAAAAAGTTTTTTTTTAATAAATCTTGAAAATATTATTGTGTTTGTGTGTGGCCATGGATAAAGGCATGTTTTTCAGTCTGTGTTAAAAAAAATTATTGACTTCGGGTACAAATCCCTGCCCCACCCCAGAGAATCAAATGGTTGCTTCCTTGGGAATAATAGAGATTGAAGATGTTGAGAATGAAGATCAGGTAATATTTTTATGTTCTGCGGCGACGTTAAAGGAACACCAATCAGTCAATCGATCTTTATGACTATGGCTTCAGTTGTGTAATATTCCTTGTTGTAAAAGTTCCTTTTCTGCTTTGTGTAGACTTATTAAGACCTGGAATAGATCTACGATGACTAATGAACGGTCGTGTATGGTTTGGCAATTTTACATGCCTACCGATAATAAAATTGACAATGGAAATGGGGAATATGTCAAAGAGACAACAACCTGACCAAAGAGCAGACAACAGCCGATGTCCAGATATGATACGATGCTACCGGACATAGAAAAAACTGTCCCTTTTTCATGGAAAATCAAACTGTAGCAGTATATTAAAGAATACAAAACTAGCTCTCTTTTCTGTAAATACAAATAAAAAGCTGACATGGGTTAGATTAAAGTTAGAAATCCCAATCTCCCAATTCACTTAAAAAGACCATATATAGATATAAGAAGATGTGGTATGAGTGCCAATGAGACATTTCTCCATCCAAGTCACAATTTGTAAAAGAAAAACCATTATAGGTCAACGTAGGATCTTCAACACGGAGCCTTGGCTCACACCGAACAGCAAGCTACAAAGGGCCCCAAAATAACTAGTGCAAAACCATTCAAACGGGAAAACTATGCAACGGTATAATCAATATAATAAACAAGAAACGAGAACACTTATGAACCACATCAACAAACGGCAACTACTGAACATCAGGTTCCTGACTTAGAACAGGTGCAAACAAATGCAGCGGGTTTAAACGTTTGAATAGGTACCAAATTCACTCTTATCCGAAACAATAATGTAACATATGACCTTTAATATCGAAGGGCTAAACTTGCATTGAGCCGTGTTTAGGCCCTAAAATAGAAAATAAAGAGATGTGGAGTAAATGTGCATGGGACAAAATCGCACACAATACATAGAAAAAATACAAATTATCAATGAACAGGGTTTTAATTCCTGTTCTTCATTTTGAAAGTAGCTGGAGGGTCTTCAACGAGGAAAAGAACCATACATACCCTGAAAACAACAGCCACACACTTGACTATGTGGATTACAATGTTTTGCTTTATCCTACACCCTGGACTTTTTCTCCAGAAGACCTCAGCTACCCAGCTTCCCTTTGCACCTAGTGCGGACAAAAGTATTGGAGTAGATTTTTTTGTATTAACTTTTCGGTAATGGTGTGGTAGGGTGGGTAGGTCAGGTCTTCTTGAGAAAAAATCCAGAGTGATGTTCGGCTTAGTATTTTTTTATAATGTAATAAGCTGGCAAATTATGAAAGCTCATGTCTTAATTGATAGGCATAGAAATAAAAAGAAAACGTATGAAAACCAATAACATTCTACCGGAGACAAAATAACGTTGGTTTAGGCAACTAGTATGGTGGTCTGGATGCGTACTTCTTCATTTCTGTATTCTTTGATATTCTATTCCATTTTTCTCTATTCTTTGATCAGTGTTTCAGGCAATTTTTCTCTATTCTTTATCATGTTTATTTCTTTATATTTTTTGCCAATTATTCTATTCTCTTTATATTTTAACACCTCATTATTCTATTTTTTTTTATTTCTTGGTCCATTGTCTTTATTATTTATATTTTTTGCCCACTATTCTCTATTCATGCCGTAAACCCCCATCCACACACAGGCTCTAGTTAAGGTCACCATATAGTATTCACAACTTGAATAAGCAAAACTAATACCGAGTAGGTTCCGAATGGCAAAATGATTGAATGCTAATCCCGGTTTGAATTGTGAAATTGCGGAAATTTGTTTTTCAATCAATTGATCAAGCAAAACACATTATCGTCCTGAATGTTCGTATAATGGACCTTGGTCATGAATTCTAATCATCTGAGATCAACATTTCTAAATTTAAAAGTAAAGATCACGCACCCTTATTGTTCAGATTGATAAAGTCTTTTGCATCCGTCGACATTATCATCGAAGATCTGATAACAACAGTGACTGTGCATGTATACTTTAACGACCGGGGTAGTTTTCTTATCAGTTTTAAAAAGTAGTAACCTCCCTTGTTAATGTGATGTTGTAATCAATCTATTTATTTGTACCATTTTTGTATAATATTATATTGTACAATTTAAATTTATGATTGAATTCGTTTAATATTTAAATATAAAAATTTATTTTTTATTAAAGATATAAACAAGGTAATTTGAAAGGCTTTGATTCATTTATCACCGTAGTTCAATTCATAAGTCAGGCGGTCTATTTTGTCTACATTATGTAGAAAAAACACCGGAGTGTTTACATTGGCATGATTTACTATCAATGACTGTGAAACAAGAAAGGAAAACATTGTACATTATAAAACGAGAAATAATTAAAATTGAATACAAAATTCTTGTTAAGTTACATCAAAAACGAAGAACGGAAACACTTTTGATTTTCATTTTGGTTTTAGAGAAATCAAAAACAAAAAATGAAAACACTTTCGTTTTCCGTTTTGGTTTTAGAGAAATCAAAAACGAAAAATGAAAACATTTTTGTTTTTCGTTTTGGTTTTTGAGAAATTGAAAACGAAAAATGAAAACACTCTCGTTTTTTGTTTTTTGTTTTTGATATTTCAAAACGAAAAACGAATGGACGCAAATATACACGGACCATTAAAACACCTTAATATGTTCGTTTGTCAACAAATAATTATCTTGCCTCAAAGTAAATAAGCTTCGGTGATACTGAAAGCCTAGGATTTTTGTATTTCTAAGCAACGAAGTAAATTTAAATCAAAGTCAAAGTTAAAGATATCCAAAATCTGGATTGTCATCAACATACAAACAAAGAACAAACATTAATCATTACAATCAATTATATGTACATAAAATGGTAGTATGTATATGTTTTATATATCAATACAAAACATAAAAAGAAATATAAAAAGATATATAGAATTTTATAATTTATTATGCTTTCCCCTTCTATCTATTTGACTGATTTCTTCATTCATTCTAGCATGATTTATAGATATAAGAAGATGTGCTATGAGTGCCAATGAGAGAACTCTCCATCCAAGTCAAAATTTATAAAAGTAAACGATTATAGGTCAAAGTACGGTCCTCAACACGGAGCCTTGGCTCACACCGAACAGCAAGCTATGAAGGGCCCCAAAAATTACTAGTGTAAAACCATTAGGCGGTTTTCTGAAAATCATGGGTGTCATCTATAAATAGAAATCACTTTGATATTGCACTCATATGTAGTTAACGGTAACTATCGTGCTCAGCTATCGTGTATTGAATTTTAACATATGCACTAATACATAAATACTTCAAGGTTGCAATTGATTTATTCATTCTACATTTCATTATATCAGGTGAGTCGATTTTATTTTAAAATGCATACGAACACATTAAAAAAAAGATGTTTCTGGTTTATCCACGGAGTTATATAGTTAACTATATGAATCCTTTGTTTATCTGGTAACGAAACCATCTGTCGGTGATATTGAAAGCCTCGGATTTTTGTATTTCTAAGAAACGAAAGTAAAAGTAAAAGTATTTTTGGCCAATTTGATAAATTATGGTGTTTTCAAGTATTACCTTTTATAACAATGAAGGTGGTGAAAAAACTCTTTGATATGAATTCAGGACACAAACGTCCCTTCAGAGACTTTAAGGAGCATAAGCTATATATAAGGTTCCTCACATGTTTAACTTTTCGTAAGAACTATGGAGTGCTTCTATTTACAACAACATCATCAATTTATTGTTGTCAGCTATTGAATATATGTGATTTTTAGGGAGTTTTTATTTTTTTTTATTTCATATCGACCTATTAATTTTATTTGATCATTTTCGGAAAATGGATAAGATGAACCTGAAGTTTAAATATTTAAGGATGATATTTGTGTCTTAAAACGATTACAAGAATGGAATATTGTAAAAGTATTCGTCATAAACGGTCAGTTTGATTCAGTATCGGTAAGAAAATCTCCAAGACAATAGTTTGACCTCATTTGAATCTATATGCATGCAAACTTTTATATAACCTCAGTTGAAGACGATTGCGCATGTGCCCAGTAAATTTAGCCATTAAAAATAAGATCAACTAAAAAGATGAAACATAGATCAAACTGGTAAATTGATTTCGTTGACTGTGTAACGTGTACATTTAGTAAGTGGTAAGCGTGTTTATTTTTGTAATAGAAAAAGTTCGTTACCAGTTTAAAACTTGATCCAAAATGTTCTATTTACAAATAATCAGATTATCTACCAATAAACTCATCATAGATACCAGGATTGAAATTCTGTATTTGCGCCAGACGCCCTTCGTCTACAAAAGACTCACCAGTGACGCTCGAATAAAAAAAAGTTAAAAAAAAGCCAAATAAAGTACAAGTAAACATTGTTTCATAAAATAATATCAACGTATTAAAAAATGTGCAACTGCTCTTGCTTTAACAGCTAAATTTATCTATACTAGCATTCCAGGTGGCCGAGTTGTTTAAGAAGTCGAACTACTGTATCACTATCCAGTCAACACTGAGGTTGTGAGTTCGAATCCTGCACGGGGCAGGTGTACTCGACTCCAATCTTAATTGACTAGGATTGTCAGTCTTCTTACCGAAGGTCGGTGGTTCTCTCCGAGTACTCCGGCTTCCTCCGCCAATAAAAACTGATCGCCATGAAATAGCACAATAGTGTTGAAAGTGGCGTTAAACACCAATAGATCAATCATTCATTCAATCATTCCACTTTTGAATTGACAAAAAAATTTGTAAAAATACACATTTTTGTCTGATCAGAGACAAAGTTGTCTTAAGGGTACAATTTGGTACCCTACAAGCTACGACTTGTACAAGTCTATCAATAACAGGCACCGACCTTGCTGCACAACAATGCAATTCCATATTGCAACCTCTAGTAATCCAGGGACCCCATTACGGCCACGTCTTAGACTAAAGACGAATGACAATGTACCAGAATTCTGGTCAGCTTATAAAAGTCTTTAAAGTTATTGTAGAAAAGATGTTCTCTTGCATTCTTCGTTTTTCATCTAAGAATCTCTTGAACACCCCCTACCTCGTACTTTACCTAAAATTAACCCGCCAAATATCTTGTTCGTTGCTATGTTTTATCTAAGTATAAACAAAACATAATAAGGTTCTATTAAATTGTTACTATTGTAAACTAACTTAACTTAGATCAAGTAAACATCACAACTGTATCGACCCGCCAAAAAATAATAATTATACAGGTTACAGTTAAAATGATGATGTATCAACTTTTAATACTTCTTTTAAAATCTCTGAATATATGAAACAGAACAGAAAACCGTCCTTATAATATGGGGGGTACTTTATTTTCTTCGACTGATGGTTTTGATCGCCCTCTTGTTATCTCCTTGCTTGTTTGTTACTTTTGTGACAATGAGTTTATTGCAAACGACTGTCTTACTACATCGTCTCATTAATCAGGACTATTACTACAAAAATGGGAAACGTACGTAGGTCATGAAAAATATTACTTTTTGATGAACTGCACTGATTTCCATAGCAAACACGCCTCAGATGATATCACCAAACTGCTGGAAATTTTGATTGACAACAAATTTGTTGAGTTGGTGGACAAAAAAGTTAAATAACAAAAATACCGAACTCCAATGGAAATTCAAGACGGAATGTTCCTTATAAAATGGCAAAATCAAAAGCTCAAAAACATCAAACTAATGGAAAACAACTGTCATACTCCTGACTTGGTACAGGCATTTCCTTGTGAAGAAAATGGTGGATTAAATTTCAGCAGACAGTCGGTATTCCAATGGGTACTAGTAGTGAACCACTACTGGCCGACTTGTTTTTGCACTCATATGAAGCAGAATTAATACAAAACCTTTTCGAAGTTAAAAAGAAAAATCCTTATTTACTCTTATAATTTTGTTCAGTTCGTGCACTTTGAATAAACTTTTTGTATACTTTGTTTCAGAAAAGAAAAATGTATGCGACTGTTTTCTTTCACATCATTGCAGTTGTCTCCATTACTTCAATATACAGGTAAGGTATACATTCTTATATTCAGTTAACATTAATTTTGCGGCTATTTTTATACTATTTTAGATAACGCAAAATTTAGAATTATAATTGTCAAATTTGAAATCTTTATGAGTAGCGAACAATTTTGAATGAAATATTAGTAGGTTAAAATATAAATAGCTTTAAAAGGACTATAAATGAAAATTAAATTAACTCACAAACGTAATACAAGTCCGAAGTAAAATTTGTAATTCAGCGGTCTAGTCACAGCAATAACCTGTAGAAGAAATGTGTGTTATCCTTGTTCTTAACACTTACAGTTTTTAATTAACAATATTGGTCATTAGCTACTATTTACAATCAAATACACTGTTGACATATCGTAAATGAGGAGTAAGTCCCCATATTGACTTACTGGAATCAATAAATGTCCGATTTATGCACTAGAATCGAAAATGAAAAACACCTACATCTAACATTTTATTTTAATGAAAAATTATCCAAAGTTAAAGCGTACATGTAACTGAACTACCTTCAGCTTTAAAGTGTACATTCGTATCACGTCATGTTCTGTCACGCTACTTCTCCAAAATCATTCATGACATTTCGAGGAAAATATTTTATTTTAAATTTATACATTTTTCCAAGCTCTTTTTTATTTTTTGTTATGCTTTAAAATTTAAATAACAGCTATGTACCTTTTTCAATTTCAATTTCTTGGAAACCGATTATCCGATGCATGCATATCGCGCATGAATAGATAATATTGACATCGACATAATGGTTTCATGCGTTATTGCAAAACGTAATTTCGGCAATTAGGTCTTTTAATGTACGTTAAAAACAAGAGGAATAACTATGACAGACCAATCCTATTCTAGTATTTGTAGATGTGCAAATCGTGTACCAATTATCACTTTATAAATTTCGTGCGTCTGAGGCGGTTTTCTGTGTAAATCTTCATCAGGAATGCTAGAACCGAACCATTTCAAAGCATGCAAACATTAGAAGCTATTCTCAAAGAATTGTTGAAAAACATATTATTAATTATGTCAGTACCGAAGTTTGGACTGTTGAGTATTGTCTCATGGCAATAATTTATACTTAAATAAACTAATAATTTAGAATAAACATTAAATGCCTTTTGGACTGACGATATCATTGCCGATATGCACTGATACGCATGTGGTTAGGTTTTCAAATGACGCATTATAATTAAAAAATATATTTGTTTGTTTGTTTGTTGGTGTTAAACGCCATTATCAGTAACCTAACTTTATCAAAGAGATACACGGACAGAACCCTCGACCTTCCACAGGAGAACAAGCAATCCGTGTCATTTAAGATTGAAGTCGAATACACCTCGCCACCATCGGGGTTTACACGCGTAAGATTCATTCATTCCCAAACCAATACTGATGTCGATGTCCTCGTGTCGACATAATATCGAACCAATATTGATGACTCATACAAACATGACATAGCCAAATGTCGTTTTTTTTCGATGATGACACCCATGAAAAACTTGATGTAGATATCGTTGATATTAACAATGTCGACGATGACTTATAGCAATGACATATCAAGCTGACCAAGTTTAGACCGAATAAAAAAAAATGATAAAGGCTGAGGTGATATCTGAATTGATAACATTTATTTTATCACCTGTCCAACTAGTGATCACCTAGAGTACAATATCAACGCTATACAACCGAATGACATTTTTTTGTTGAAAGGATATAGTAATTTTGAAAAAGTCTCCACAGGATTGCCTTGTATATATATAGAAATATCTTAACTTGTTTCTTTAAATTGATATGAGGAATTCCAGAGGTTAAAAAATGAACCAAAAGTTTATATTGCTAGTTTTGAAGGCAATGCAATAAATATTAAAGCATATGCTTGACTGCTTACTGAAAATTACCTTGCATCGGTCGATGCAAATGAAGTACATCTCTTTCACTTCATACTGGTACTACCCGAACTGAATTTACTATACATCACGTTATTTTGTACTAGGTCATGGTTTATAAATGTTGTGACATAAATATGTAAGAATGTAAGCATACAAACGGAAATATATTTTGCTTTCTTATACTAGTGTATATGTTGAAATACATAATGTTAGTAAAACAGCATGTGCATTAATTGCTATTACATCTCCTTGGTTGAAAGCAAAAACAACTTTCACTGATTAGCGATCTATTCCTTTGAATTTGGTTTCTCCAAGAATGTAAAAATATATTCAGATAACATTTAACAAACTTTGGTTAACAAAACAAAATTGTATATAAGTATAGTAAATACACGCTATAGAAGACTTAGTATTCTTGTCGTTGTTAATGGCTCAACTTTATTTCGAACGCCACTGATGAGTCTTACGTAGACGAAACGAGATTCTGGTATACCAACTTATAAGGCTGGTATCTTTGATGACTAGATATAGCATTATTATGTAAACTTTTATTCATTGGGTATAGTCAGCCTGCAAAAAGCACAACAAGTTCCTACTTGTGCTTGGTGAAGATTGGCAATGTTCATAAAGTTATAAAGATTTCAATATTTTAAGAAGGGGTGTGACAACCAAAGACATAGTTGAAAGCCTTATGCTGACTCTATCATGAAGTCCATCAGATGTTTTTCTCTGGTTTTAACTAACCAACTTTTCCGACGGAGAAATTCAGGTATTAGTTTGGGGAAGTATGGCAACAAATTGCGAACTGTACAACCAATTTTGTTCAACTGGTTTATAAGTTGTATCTGATAACAAAATGGTAGTCTAATTTGATAACGGAGGTTTTCACTATTATCGATCGGCAGTTATGATTATGGATTGATTGAAGTTTGGTGCTTCATGTCGTTCTCGTGTGTACCTGAGAACTGTTCAACGAATTATCATCCATTATAAATATTTTATTTATTATAACAAAAAAAATGAGGTCAAGATATTCAATTATTGTACATATAATTCTCTTTTGTGTCAAAGCATTCATTTTTACGGTGCTTGGCCCTTAAAAGCCATGTGGGCTATTGCAATCACATAGTGCGCCCTGTCTTCGTCATCATTGAACTTCCATCATCTTCGTTTGTAGCATTAACTTTTTTTTAAATATTTTGGATGAACGAAGAATTTATTTTATTGATATGGTTAATGTTAAGAAAAACTTTCTTTTTGTATTGTATTGTATTTCAAATAAGTGAAATTGTTCACTGGTCTCTAATATAATCTATTATTTATACATGTTATAATGGTTATAGGATTTATGGGAGTTCTCCATCAATAGCAGATACATGCGATAAAAGTGATATTAGAAAACAAGCCAAGGAAATAGCAGAAACTGAAATAGCACCTTACTCAAACTGGGACAGCTTACTGACATCAACACCTACATCTATTGCTTTAATTGGTAACCTTATGCTAATAGCTACCGAAAGTGATTTTACATTACTTGAAAATGCTCCTAAAGACGGTTTTAAATATTTGAAATATCCAAATTCTTTCAGGGCATCGTTGGTTCAATTAAGTAATATGGGATCGGATGCTTTTAATGACGCCCATATGAATATGGATAGCATAAGGTTACATACTACTAACCTTGACAGTCACGTTCAGACATTACTTAAAATAATGGATGTTGGAACAAATGACGAAGTGGAATTGCTTGTTCCTATGACACTGAAGAAAATAGAAACAATTGCAGACGAATGCTTGGAACTTTCTGTAAATACCGAAAGCAGTTTTGATTTATTCATGAAGACAATCAGTGAACTGAATGAAGCAAGCACAATTGCTAAAGGAGTATATGAAGAAAAGTATAAAGATACAGAAACGTCGATAAAATCAAGTGAAATAGAGCAGGAAAGCTCAATGTCAGAAAGAGAACACATGAAACAACAGATAGAGGATATGAAGAAAGAAATAAAAGACATGCAGAATGATTTCGAGGAAACATTGGATGAAATGCCATCTAGTACGAAATTGCTTGGATTATCTCTTGTTGACGGATTTATGGGTGTTGCCAAAACAATTTTTCGTGGCCATTGGGATCAAATGTTTGAAGAAATTCAAACGACAAGAGAAGAAGCAGAAACGCCAGAAGATCGAGCAGACAAACAAGCCTACAGATTTGCTGGGGAAATAAATAGACATGTGCATACATTAGTAGATGTCGCGACATCTCGCCTTGGAATAGGGGAAAAAACACCTAACTGGAACGAAATTGATTCGGTGCGCTCGGCAAAGGAGAGTCTTAAATTAAATCTAAGGAACATGAACAGAGCTGAAATGCCAACCGAGGTTCATAGGAGAGCCATACAAATTTGTGAAGATTCGATTCGACTGTGTAAACAACTTATAGCGATACACAAAGATTTTAAACTTAATGACGACAGAATAAAAACATTAATAATGGAAGTAGAAGATACATTACTTATTTCAGAACGATTTGTTACTGAAGCAGATACATTTTTACACAGTAGAGGTCCTCGTATGAGTTGGCACAAATCAATGTTTAGTTCCAGTTTAGTGCACAACGAACTAATAAAAGCTCACATTAAAGTCGATTCTGCGCAAGAAGTGTTGCAAGGTTCACGAAAAAAGCAGGAAGAAATGTTTCAAAGCCTTAGACGAAATAATGCTCGAATGGAAGATACCCTAAAGGATTTAGCTAAATTAAAGATTGAAAAGGTTGACTTTGAAGAAATCAGAAAAACTTTAATGAAAGGTATTGAAGCCATACAAAATGTTCGTGAAGAATGGGGAAAAGTTGTGAGATTTTTTAAAACGATATCAAAAATGATAAAAATGAATTTTCATGTAAATGTTAATACCTTGATAGAAAAATCAAATATAGGTACAAAACTGAAATTGAAATACGATGCTTTGCCCGCTTTAACACGTGAACTTGTTCATGAAAGTGTTTTAAAAGTAAGTACAATATCGTATGCAGTTCATGAAATAGCAGCAACATATGTGGAAATATCGGAAAAACATTTACTTGATCAGATGAACGCATTGGGCGGGTTGGCTGCTTTAGATCCTAAGACTGAACAAAAGAAAATCAGTGAGAAGAGAGAACAGCTGAATGAAAATTGCCGAAATGCCCAAAGCGAAATAAGCGAAATTGTAATGAAGAAAAGACAGGAATGTCTTGCAAAAGTTGAGAGAAAACTAAATGAACTAACTTATGACAAAAACTAATAGTTCATTTGAAGTGTCATGTTGATGTTGTTTATCATGTTAATTACGTGTTATAATATTCTTTTTATTTGTCTTTGTATATTTTAAACCTTTACTGTTTAGTCCATTTTTGGGTAATATCCTATTTGGCATGGTTTGATATTTATACATCTTGACATTGTGTTATTGTGGTCATTTTTTAAATTCTTGTCTTTCATTTTTGCTTATGTTCATTATCTACAGAGTGTCTATATGCCATTTTGTTTTACTTTGTTGACTGGTCTACCCCATTGTTTTGACATTTTTACCAATTATGTCTGTCTGTTTTGCTCAAACAGTGTTGTTAATATAAGGAATTTTTTTGCCACTATAGTACAAGTGAGAGGTTTAGCTAGCTATAAAACCAGGTTTCATCCACCGTTTTCTACATAAGGAAATGCCTGTACCAAGTCAGGAATATGACATTTGTTTTCCATTCGTTTGATGTATTTGAGCTTTTTATTGTGCCATTTAATAAAGGACTTTCCGTTTTGAATTTTCCTTGGAGTTCCGTATTTTTGTTATTTTACTTTTCACGAGAATATTTAGTCACTGGTTGGTAATCAGACAAGCAATCGTTGGTCGAATTCACTCAGTCTTGCAGTCTTCACTTTGTATTGAATCTGAAACATTATTATTTACATCACTGTTGCTGAATTATTGTAAGCTCATCCCAGCTATGGGTAAATAGTCGGTCAGATGGGGGTTGAAAGCCCAGAAAGGCAATCCATCTAGGAGAGACAACTCTGATACCAATCCGGGTAGATCTTTGCTCGTAAGTTTTGGTTGGCACACGATCTAGAGGAATGGAACCTCAACTACAATTCCACTGGCCCTCCAGGTTAGGGGGTTGAGCACAAGACTAACTATCTCGTCTCATAAAAAAAAACTCTAGTTACGGAAACCATCATGTTGATATTTTTGCTAAAATTAAAATAAACAGGAATTTCGGGTTATTTTCGATTTCTTAAATTTGTTTTGTGTTTAACTAACCATTTTCTTTGGAAAATGCCTGTACTAAGTCAGGAATATGGCAGCTATTTTTGATTATTTCCGTTGATTGATAGGGTTTGATTTTGGCAGTTTTTATGTACTTACCCTTTTTGTATTCGCCTTGGAGTTCGGTATTTTTGTTATTCTTTTTTGATAGAGAAGTAGTATCGGTGTGAATCATTCTACATGTTAAGAAATTCAGGCTATAATAGTTTACCGATGTTCAGTCTCATAAATCGAGTAATGAAGATACAAATCAAAATAACTAATAAAACGGAGAGAATTGCGTGAACTACTAAAGGAGCGGGACCAGGTGCGACTACAGAATAAGCGTCTCCTGCTATACATGCAAACAGAGTTATGAGAAGGAACGACTGAAATCGACACTACATTAGTGTTACGGTCACCGTCAAAGATTGATTGAACGATAAGATGTGTCTGTTTCAACTCGATGACTACCGACATATTTTTGCTGTCTTGGATCTTTAAATACCAGTATAGTCGTCCGATCTGTAATTTTAACGATTCTGTCTTGTTCCAGGTAGTAATGTTTCGATGGGTCTGAGTTCGGATGGCGGGTTGTAAATGCATAGGAGTCACTTACCATGTCGACGCACCCGTTCTCGCTCCTTTAGGGGTGCACGCGATTCCCTTCGGTTTTGTTTGCTACCTTGATTTGTCTATTCTAAGTCGATATATGAGATTGGAACACCAGTAAACCAATGTCGCCTCATCCTACATAGTCTTCGAAAAGCGTGAGCTTGTGCAAAGCCAAATCATTGGTTTCAACTGGGTGCATAACCATAAGTGTTCAAAACTTATAACAATAGATATTTAGTTATGTTTTAGTTCATAAAAAAACAACACAGTGTAAGCCCCGATAAGACAATATTCAAAGATCTCCTTACAGTGTTTGAGTAAGAATTATTTATTCAAAAGATCAATAATTTTAATTGTATTGTATCTATATCTATGAGCTCTATAAACGACATCACCATTAATATAAGAATGTGATATCCGTGTGTAAATTCGTTTCGACGGTTACAGCCAAACTTCTAAACGAAATATTATCTCAATGAAAGAATTAAGTAAAAGGTTTAAGTTATTTATGATATGGAAATCCTTGACATTATAAATTATTGCTAGTTATACATAGCTTTCGTTCATCGAGATCTGAATCGTCACTGCAGACACGGACATAGCTTACGAATTTGGATACAGACGCGAAAGGAACCAAAGGTATAATCAAACCTATAAATCGAAAACGAACTGACAATGCCATGGCAAAAAACGACCAAGAAATATTCAAACCATAAAATAGAGTAAAAGAAATATTGTTATCCTAAAAAAAATTGTTTATAGAGTTTTCCATGTGAAACTGAAATGATCATGACTAGTATATTGCCGAAATGTGCAGAGATGTTGAGGAGAAAATTAACAGCTTTAATCGTCTTATCACACTAGATGAAAGTGAATCTAGAATTTTACCTTCTCCATTAAAGAAGAAGGCTAAATATGAGTTACTGCAAATAAATTTTTCAACAGATTTTTCAAAGAACCATTTTATTAAATAAGAAAATTTCTCTATGATAAGATGGTTTGGAAGTGTAGTGTAGAGATAAAAAAAAAATAATATATACATAATAGTTAATCTAATTAGAATGACCATCAAAAACATTTAATTAATCTAAAACATCCCAAGACATTTTTACAATGCAAACAATAATATATTCCACTATATTATTTGACCAGAAAAGTGAAGTTTTTGATATCTTTTTCAGGTTTGCTCATAGAATTGTGAAATACAGAAAATGAATAAATTTAAATAAATTAGACAAAATGTATAAAGTAATGACGTCATAATAAGGTCATTATGAGCAAATATTTAAAAATGATAAAAGTTACTTGTCGATGGCATGCAGTTTTTCATCCATATTTCCTTAATGGAAACTATGGCCGCGGCCAAATAAAAATAACATAGCTATTAACATAATTCCACAAAATACGAAGTCGTTATTTTGGTGCAGCTTTTCTGTTTTCAATCGAAAATACACTCCATAGTTAATACAAAATATGGAAATAAAGAAGTTTCACAAAATATACTAATTGTCATGATGTGTAGCTATGACACGTGAACTCTCTTTCATTTTCTGAACACCTTTTACCCTAGTCATGTTAGGGCAAATTTTAAATTGTGTATTGGAACTTGTTTTACTTAAGTTTTGCTAATTATGGACATTACTGTCTCTTCTCCTTTTATCGGGTTTCCTAATAATCATCTAAAAGTGATCAGTAATACAAGATCTGCAAAAATGTGTTAAATATTACTCAATCGTACATTTAATTGCACGGGTTTGGACAAATGGTAACGGTTTTTTGATATTCTAATAGATAAACAAATGTTCATATATGACTGAACCTTTCTTAGTTATTTTCGTAAAATGACGATTTTTAAATAAAAAATGCTTTATTTGCTGATAATTTTGAAAGTATTATGACTAGAGAGAAAATGTACTTCAAAAAATGCCAACAATACTGAAAAATGAATTGAATCTTTATTGTAAGCATTGTCCTTTAATATAATTTTCATCAGATTTATGTTAATAATTAATATGATACAGGTACTGAAGAAAACTTATTTTTTACTTTAAGATTTTAAACATTATACAAGCATCCCTTTTTCATTTCATTTTAATTGGTTTCTTCTTTTTGTTAGCAACATTGGAAAATTCTATAAAATAAAAATACACAAGATACATTCACTTCGTTAAAAAGTTCAGAAATAATTTTCTATTGCGGCATTGTCTAAATGTAACAACGCAGTGTGCAGGTGAACATGTACAAATACCTTAGTTTGGTTTGTAAACGGCTGTTTGGCATATCCTCATCTTTGAGGGTTACGTGAGTAAAATAAAGAGGTGTTAGGCATCACCAATGTAACACTAACACTAACACTACGACACAAATTACAACAAAACAAACATCTAGTTGGTAATAATTGTCTTCAACAATAGGCAGCTTTTTGTACTATATGTAGTCAAGCTCTAAATCGTCCCGAATCTAAAACAGATTTGAATAATTTAAACCGAGACTATTTAAGGTATATCACCAGCAAACTCTCCAAATAAAAAAACATCAAGCTATAACATAAGGCAACCTTTATTTCAATTTGTATTTGGTTTCTTTATTACAGTTTATAATAAAGATCTATAATGATTAATAGCGTCTTGGCGGAGAATCAACCTTGCAAAAAGAGTTCTTTTTAAAAGGAAGATAAAATAAAGTACAAGTTTTTAACTACTGTTATTTCACTGACAACAACCTCCAGCAATAAACAATGCCCTCAGTTTCATATCAAGGTGCAAGAAAAAGTATACAAGGAGCAACGGGATGATTTGAGCCTTGTAATACAGTCACTTTGGTCGACGATTTAAACAACGGCTTGATAACTAATAGTATCCTTCTAAATATGATATTCAAATATGTTGTATGTTTTTAGTTTCAGATAAGGAAGCAACGGTAGAATAGAGTTGGTTATTTGATTGCTAGAGCAATGGAGACGTCACTGGTAAACTATGAATCCAGTCTTAATGCTTACGTGACACCACACTTTGATACCGGAATCCATAATCTTATGCTTGCATACCAAATAATTTCTAATGTTTATATCGAATCTGACAAGCTACTTTCAAAAGATGAAATGCAAAATACATATGAATATATACTTAAAGCTTACACAGAGTTTGAAATAGCAGACGGTTATTTATCAAGACTGAAATCCTATGTTAACGATGAATTTGAGAAGTCAATGTCTAAAGAAAAAGATTTACTAGACGAAATCAGTAATCTGAAAGTAGAGA
This sequence comes from Mytilus californianus, assembly GCF_021869535.1. Classification (NCBI taxonomy): domain Eukaryota; kingdom Metazoa; phylum Mollusca; class Bivalvia; order Mytilida; family Mytilidae; genus Mytilus; species Mytilus californianus. The sequence continues at coordinate 5,880,784 of NW_026262745.1, read as the reverse complement.
TTAAAAAGGCTAATCTAGAAATCAGTCAAAAAAGATATCAAATTGAAGATGCACAAAAAGATTTTCAAATTGCTCATGAGCATTTTCAAACGGCTGAAAGAAACAAAGAAAGAGCAGAGAGAGAGTATCGTCGAAAACAAATAGAAAGAGAAAGTGGAGTTTATGCCATTCCTTTGATTGGTGGAATTGCAGCATTTTTTTCTGGATTGAGTGATGAAATTGAAAGAGCCAGACGTGAAAAGGAGTTTGCATGGAGTAATTATAGATCACATCAATATTCCCTTACCAGAAGGCAACAAGAATCTGAAGAGTTACGTTCCAATATTGAAAGATTGAAAAACACTATTTATTTAAAAGACAATAAACTAAAGATGCAAACAACAAAAATAGTCGATCTTAAGCATTTTCAAAATATGATAAATAAAAAGCGCGAAACCTTTGGGTTATATTTACGTTACGTTTCTGCTCTTCTTAAAAAGACAAAAGTACTGAAGAGCGAAAGCAATGTGATTTTATCTGTAGAACCTTTGGTTAACGTTTTCCATGACATTGTAAAATATTTGAAAGGGTCATCACAAAACATTAGATTGCTAAAGAGCGAAAAATTCAAAACATTTTTACTCGTAGCAGATCCATTAAGATTGGAATTTAGACGATACTGGCACCAGTTAATGTTGACTTTAGCAGTAATTCCATATTTAGTTGTATCAATATTGTTGTGTTTTATTATTTACTTCTATGTGTTCGAAGTTAGACCAGTATTGTTATATATAAATGAATTTGGAAACCAATTACTTAATGCTTATATGTTTTAGAAATAATACAATTTACCTTATAAAAGTTATGTTTGATGCCTTCTAGTTGTCTTTTTGTTGGGGGTTTTCTGTTTTGTGGGATTCCATTCCTTGTTGACTAAGCATATATTTTCGATTCAAGTTACGGTACTTTCACAATTAGACACTTACATTTTTTAGTACCGAAATCAAGTTCTACACTGAAAATTAAATTTGGACAATGAGGATCAAGATAATCTATAAAACAGATATCCTGTGGTAACTAGATTTCATTTTCTTTAAATAAAATCAAATAGGTACACTTACATATAGCAGTGGATGGTTTCGGTGACCTGGAAGCAAATCTTGAGCTCTACAGCGAGAATAAGATCTTATAAGCCACGTTATTATCTCACCGTCTTGCAATTGACCTGGAAACTAAACTGAATTCAATAATTCCATCATTCTACAATTATGAAAGCCTCGACAAGAACCTGCCTACAATAATGGTCAATACTGTTTGAAAACACTAACATTTGGTTACAAGTCAACGAACAGTGTAATTTAAACCAGTTTCATACTTCTGGCAGGAGATGATTATGTTCAAATACTGTTCTTTACACAAAAGCCTAATTTACGTACTGTTTAATATGTTCCCAATCTGAATATGAAAAAATATCTGCCACTAGACGTTAAGCAAACGACAACCATTAAATACTTATACAGAATAACCGTTTAACACCAATGAGACGAGAAACTGATTAATGAACAGTGAAATGTGGGTCAGTGTGGTGTACTTAGGTTAGAGGATCGTCTAGATGTACTAGTATCCTAAACCGTTTTGTATAGCTAGTAAATAAGTATACCGTATTTTTTAACAAGTAAATAATTATAAGTAAATAAATCAAACAAAGACAAATACATGTACAATGTAAAACAGAAAATAGTTTCTTAAATGAAATGTTATTTTTAGCCTGAAAGATATAGCTTGGGAACCTTAGCATACCATTCATGTATTTTTATCTTAAAATGTAAGACATAATAGTGTCCTGTGAAAAAGTGTCCGCCTGGACAGTATTTCGCAGAATTAAAGTATTGAATAATGTCCATTGCCATGAAATTTTGTCTCTTAAGTGAACAAAATTGTACAGCAACAGTCATGAAATAGTGTCCTCCCACATGACATTATTTCATAGCAGTTGTTATTAAAGTTATGTCCTGCAAGGGAAGTAATACAAAAGGTCATCATAATGCTTTATCATACTTGAATTTTAATTCAGAAATAGTTGAATTTAATCATAAAACATGGATGGCAGTGAATACCGACAAATTTACAACTATCTAAGTTCAAAGAAATAAACAGAAAATTTCAATGAAAATGTAAGGCGAACACTTCGAAGAAAATATCAAATTATGAAATCAAATTGGAGGTGTAATATTATATTTATAAGGACAAGAAGGCCAAAGAAAGTATAATCAAGCTTCTGTTTCATTGTGATAAGCTGGACACTGTATTGCTTATGTGTCATGATGAAAATGGCTGTCATCTTACTGTCAATAAGACAGTTTCCAAAATTGCATCAAAATTTTCCAAACATATTTCAAGGACCAAATTTAATGGAAAAAAGTGTCCAGTGATAACATGGACACTTTACACAGATCAGAACATTTTTTCATAGGTAAATTGTGCCTGTGACACATTTAAATATTAAGTAAATATTGTCCCTTTACAGTATTTACTATGAAAAAAAGTCCAGTGATAACGGACACTTTTTCACAGCTAAGGACATTTTGCATAGGTAAATTGTGTCTGTGACACATCGAAATAAGTAAATACTGTCTATGGACAGTATTTACTATGACAGAATGTTCGGGGGACATTATTAAAACCTACAAAAACACATGGCCAGAGTATTCAAAATGCAACTGTACACACAATTACGTGGTTGCTTATCTCTTTTGGTTGCATTTCAATACTTACTCATATGACAACAGAAATTAAATGTAACATAAAAAAACTAAAATCAATCATAAATGCAACCTAGATTTTGGTATTCCTCATTACATAAAAATGTCAAGCCTTCAAATATATTAATAAACAAAATTGCAGGTTAAAAAGTATCCAAGTACTGATCGAAAACATCAATAAAAATTAGCTTCTAACTAAGGCACTACACAGAGGTACTGAACTATGAAATATGAGTTATATGAAATATGCAAATGGTGTTGTACTAACTTGTCGATATAAGAACATGTACACCTTGCTGCTCACAAGGAAGCTATTAAGCCAAGAGTTCCAAATGCTGAAGTTGAAATCATCCCTTCGTAAATTTTACGGACGCCATCACGAGTTGGTTGACCGTTATGGAATAACCGTTTCACAGATGATATCGGATATGTTCCTTATGTCGTAACTACAATACCCTTCCATTTTCACGAATGTGACTTACCGAATTAGACTATTTACCGGATTTGTAATAACATAAGCAACACGACGGGTGCCACATGTGGAGCAGGATCTGCTTACCCTTCCGGAGCACCTGAGATCACCCCCAGTTTTTGGTGGGGTTCGTGTTGCTTAGTCTTTAGTTTTCTATGTTGTGTCATCTGTACTATTATTTGTCTATTTGTCTTTTTATTTTTGGCCATGACGTTGTCAGTTTGTTTTCGATCTATGAGTTTGACTGTCCCTCTGGTATCTTTCGTCCCTCTTTTATAAAAAAGAGGTGGAAAAAACAAAACATGGATCAAAGCTCAAGTCTCAAATGGCCAGGTTTCAATATTTGAGACTTAATCATGCTGAAACATGACTAAGTTCCAAAGTCTGGAAAAACAAGAAAAATTCCTCAAAAATTCCATAAAACAGGTGCACAACTTCAACATATGTGCAATCTTCCTGTGAGTTTCAAGGATCTGGGTTCAAAACTGTAGGAGTTGATTAAACAGAACTTCTTTCATTAATTTTGCTGGAAAAATGAGGAAAAAAAAATCCTCAAACAATTCCGTAATAGCAAGTACACAACTTCTATATGTGCAATCGTCCTGTGAACTTTCCGGGATCTGAGTTGAAAATTGTAAGAAGACTGGATTACATTAACTAGGTACACACTTTTCTCCACCTGCCACCAATCTTCCCGTCATTGCCATACTATGAGCCGGTTTTGAACTCCAGTCAACCCAGCCAAAAACTGACAAAAGACAAAAGGCAGTCTACAATACACAACATAGAAAACTAAAGAGTGAACAACACATCAAAATCCACACGTTATCTCAGGTGTTCTATGAGTGATCAGATCCTACTACACTTGTCGCACCTGTCGTGTTATCCAGGTTGTGTTGATCAATGAGTTCTTACAAACATAAATTGAACACCAAAAAAAATAAAAATTAATATAATATGACATGCATTCTGTAGGACGTTGTGTATATATAATGATATAGTGTGCTTATACAAGGGCCTTTCATATTGATTACTTGTAGAACGTTTTGTTAAGTTGCAGATACACTTCAATGCTTAAAACTTAACAACTGGTGAATTATTTTCTGCTTATTGCATCAGAAAAGTAATAGTTACCATAGAGCAAATGAACTAAAAAGTTTTTATTCAAAATATGTTTTTAGTAATAAAATTAGAAAAATATAAAAAGCAAACTATTAGAATAGCACAAGTACAAATTATTGACTTTTATATGAAAACTACTAAATCACGACATATAAAAATATTTGTTGTAAAATGAAAATAACACTTTCTAGGATTTACCTTAATCAGGAATGGTTAAAGTCAAATATTTGAAAGCCAAGGATGTATAAGTACTGAAACTAGTGAATAGATATATGACCAAAATTGTAAACATTGTTTCAATAATTATTCATGAGGATAATAAACCTGAGCATCAAACTGAGACTATGTGACCATCAAGTTTGATTTGCTTTTTTTGTATTAGTCTATATATATATTTTTTATAATGCATACATACAGACAAAACGAGTTTAATTTCATATTTAACTTGTTTAAAACGTGCTATCCTTTTCTATATAAAGACCACCTTTCAAAAGAACTAATACAGTTGACCTATTGTTCATAGTAAATCCGAAATTAACATAAAAACAAAAACACTTCAAAAAGGACCGAAAAATAGGTCAAAGTTGACTCCTGTCATTGTCAGATGGACAAGTAGTTCAAGTAAACCTTGCAACCATTCCACAAACCAAATGTAGGAGACCTATAATCCATGATGAGCAAATGAGAAACTAACCTTAAGATGGAAACAGACCATTGAACTGTGAAAAGAGGTAAGGTAAGGTGACCCTTTCAGACAGGCGTGAAAACCTTGCAAATTGACCAAATATACTTTTCTGATTGTCTTTAGTAAACTGACATCACCATTATCAAATCAGCATATCTATGTCTTGCATTCTGTGACTTCCATTGCACGAGATACAATAAATTGTCATAATAATAGATCTTTTGTTTTTCAAATATTCAACTTTGCGTGTTGGATATTTCCACTTCTTTCAATTTTTTTTTATCCAATAGATTGTAAAAGTTCTGTTATAATGAGCTGAAAATTTGAAAATACAACTTCAAAAATGATTCTACAGATGAAATTTAAAATATATGAAACAATTTCCTCCATATTTTAAAAAGCTCCATAAAAACCGGCTATATAAAAATGCAATACTATGATAGTTATGCTCTTTTAAGCGAGCAAAGATGTAAAAATAATGATAATTAGTTGAATGTTTTCCATCTACAATACTTTCTTTTAAAAGCTTCAAGCATAACTCCAACAATAAAACCTGATTCTTATTATAAAAAATGAATATTGAAAGTTTATTTTCCCTCTTAATTACGCTTCCTTTACCGATAAATTCATCACACACTGTAAATGTAAAAATCATATAAATTTAGGAAGGAAATTAAATAAAATAATAAAAAAATTAGTATTTAAATAGTTTTAACATAAATGGGACAAAATTATTGCATACTGACAATAGAACATGAGCATTTATCACACCAAAACATACTTGAGGAAGAAAGCAGATTCAGTCTCCTTTCACACACAATATCCCAACACCTCATATTACTTGGACTTTTGGTCTCTCATCACAACCTGATCTCACTGTCACCTTTAAATTGTTTGATAGAAAAATCAATTATAACCAGCAATTTATCCATTAGTTCAAGCATGTTTACTGTCTCTGAGACTAAAGTTTGAAGTTAACAATTGTCATTTAACTTCCTGATATATTCTTTCATTTTGAGGGTCAACTTTATGGGTTATATTCCGTAAAATTGAATACACAGTTTCTGGGGAAAGCATATTTTCAGTACTGTATTGTACAAAATAATATATTCAGGTCAAGCCTAAAATAATCAGTAGAACTTATTATTATACCTCAGTATGTTTTTTCTATATAAAAAAAGAATGAAATATTTGTGCTATTTCATTCCACAGACTATTTGCCAGTCAATAGTTTCAAAGACTATTACCCCGGTTAATAGTTTTATCAACATATTTCCCGGATTTTTTCATACTATTTTTTCATTGGACAACAATGGCGTCATTGACTATTATGCTTTGCTTTGAGAACTTGGCAACGCGTTCAACTCTGAAATATTGTAAACGGTAAAATCAGTATGTGTCTGTCGTCGTAATTTCAAATTTACATGTATATACTTACAAGAAGCATTTAAAAAAGAAAAAGAAAAACTACATATTTTAAGACCTAAAACAAAACAAATGTATGGTATGGGACTGTCGTCGTCTTCATTATCTGTGATTGCTTTGGTAAACGGTAATATATTTTAGCTAGCATTTATTATGTGCACGGGAATTATTACACAAGGATTCCTGGTCTTGATTACAGTAAATAAGATATTTACAAATACCACATGGGCAAAAGGAACCAAATAGTTCATCTTGTTCATGTTTAAGTGACTATTTGGGTGTATTTTTAAAGTGGTGTATGTAAACTTTTTAGAAAGATGTTTTGTTCGGTATAATAAACACTTAATGACTGGTTATGAGTGTAATAGCAAGTTTGTTGTCCCTTTGATATTAACTATTGCCCTCGGCTTCGCCTCGAGCAATAGTTGGTATCTCAGGGACAACAAACTTGCTATTACCCTCATAACCAGTCAATAGGTGTATAATATTACCCTGTTTACCAAAACTTCTATATTTTAAATTACTAAACAAAAGTCTTGATACATATCTGCAATTCAATAGAGAAAAAAAAGTGTTTCATTAATAAAAGATAGATAATGGTAAAATTTTCCAAAAATGTCAGAGCAATATATTACTCCTTTTTAAACAACCATCAATTTTTCATTTGAGTAACAGATAAACGAAAATTTCCAAATGATAAATTTTCTTACCCAAAAAATATTAACAATATAAGACTTCCTCACAATAAGATAAATGAACAAAACAAAGACCGAAACAAAAGTAAATAAAGAGCGACACTAAAGTAAACCATTTGATTTCATCCTAACAGTGCTCCATTACTTACATGAGTAATAACATATATCTATGATAAGACCTAACATTATGCCCCGAAAACTTTTGAAAATGTATATTCTTTTAAAATACTTTAATAATGCCATATGAATATAATTTGACTGTCTTAGAATGGGACTGTCAAAACTGATGTTACAACGACCCCCCCCCCCCCCCCCAAAAAAAAAAAAATCATATTCAGCCTTATTGACAAAATTTCCAAGTACCCAAAATTAACTAATGCCGGAAATACAGAATGACAATGAAAATTTAATTAATGACATACATACAGCATTCATTTTTGCAGAAAAGAAACATCCAAAAACCCTAAATTTATAGCAACTGTGCATAGTCAACATTTTTTAAAAAGAAATTCTGGAACATATCTTGATTACTATATAAAAATAAGGAGATGTGGTATGATTGCCAATGAGACAACTGTCCACCAAAGTTCAAATGAAGTGGATGTAAGTAATTATGTCTACTGTTTATATATAAATAATAATAATTATTGACAGTTTTTCTTTCAGTACACTGTTGAAAATATATATAGAAATTCAAATATATTGTTAAATAACATGAATAATAAAGACCTGACAGATAAGGTTTTTTTTTCTGAAGCATAAAAATCTAACAGATTAATAAAGTTTTGAGGTTTCCAAATAAAAGGGGAAAAGAGTGGCCTTGTTATACCTTTTCTTTTTATACATACATATGAATAAGATAAATACATACAAATTTTCAGTCTCAAATAATTCATTCATTAATTTTTGAAATTGGATATACATTTTGTACTGTTGCTGGTGTTATTTTGATGTTTCTCTAATGATGCAAAAGCACAGTTTTAAAAAATTATTCCTAAGACTTGTATGCAAGTAGCTGATGACGAAAAAAATTATATTAATAAAATTCAAAGATAAATAAAATATGGGATGCAAAGCATATTTTCTATTAAAATTTTTGTGTCAAAAATGTACAGAAGCCTATTACTTTGCTATCATAACTTTGGACTACTGGAAGTCATTGTACTGTGATAATACAAGAAAAAGTTTTCATATTTAATTAAATGGTCTTTTGAAAAATCTCATTACAAATTTATTTGCTGTAACTCGTTTAAAGCCTTTTTCTGTAACGAAAAAGGAAAGTATGCTAGATACACTTACTGGAAATGTTAAGATATGATTGAAGCTTTAAATTTTCTCCTGGACAACATATATGTACGTTTCGGCGATAAAGTGTATCGACAAGTAGTAGGTATTCCAATGGGCACTAACTGCGCCCCTTTAATAGCAGATTTATTCCTGTATTGCTATGAATCTCAGTTTATGACCAAACTCAGTAAAGACACGTCATTGTTACATTTGGTTGATACATTCAACAATACCTTCCGTTATCTAGATGATATTTTTTCGTTAAATAATCCAGAGTTCTCTAAATATACTACCGAAATTTACCCAATAGAACTTACTTTAACTAAATCTAACATAAACAGCAGTAGTTGTCCTTTTCTGGATTTAGACATTTCAATCTCTAAAGGAAAACTCCATACGAAAATTTACGACAAAAGAGACGATGTTTCATTTCCTATTGTTAATTTTCCTTTTTTAGACGGCGATGTTCCTTTGGCTCCATCATACGGTGTTAATATATCCCAACTCGTTCGTTATGCCCGTGTGTGTAGTGATGTCATAGATTTTAACGAACGTAATCAATACATCACTGGTAAATTATTAAATCAGGGATTTCGTTACCATAAATTACGTAAAACTTTTGCTAAGTTCTTTCATAGATACAAAGATTTGATTAGTAAATTTGGCTGTACTTGTAGAAAACTGATTAAAAACGGTATTTCACATCCTAAATTTTACGGTAATATTGTACTTAGAGTGCGGAAATCACTATGTGATCCGTTTAAACTTATCGAACCTTTAAACAAACTTATTAGTAAAGTTTATCTTACCAATGTTGTAATTAGATCTTTGAATATAGTTTACATTGGCACTAATATCGATTTTGTCATCAGCAAATTAAACATAACTAAATTTGTATTCTTTTCAAACGGGATGTATAAAGACACACCCACGTTCGTTTTGATCTATAAAGAGGTTAAACTCCTAACTATCCTACTGCCTGTCGATACATTTATTTTTGGCATTGCACTAGTCATGTCTTCTTTGACTGTCCATGACGTTAAAATACTAAATCCCTGGGATGTGTTTTAGTTGATTTTAGTCTCTGATGCATGATTTTTTATTATTACCTTACCTTACCTCTGTATCTTTACCCCCTTCAAAGGAGAACCACACATGTTCTGTGTGTTGAACAGGTGCTTTGGGTGGCGGTGCTCATTATTTACAATGGTGCTGTGAATGTGGATCCCATCACCACAATTTATCCATGAATTTTTGGATCATCCTTCCACCATTATGTACATTATTTACATATATGAGTATCGTTAAAGATAGTATTTGCAATCCGCAACGACACCTCCCGACATTTTAAAAAGTTATATATGTTATAATTAAAAGTTCATGGCGATTTTTTCAAAGTTAAAACAAGTCTTTCCACACGGGATTTTGCGGTAATATATAAAAGCGACACCTTATTAATCGTTTAAAATCTAAAATCCCCTCACTATCACATACAGAATATATATAGAGCGGCTTTGCCTGATTAAAACGTATCATAGTTAAAGTTCAATGTTCTAAAAATATTTGCTTTTTAAAATCTAAAAGTTCAGTGTTCACACAGGATTACCATATCGTGATAAAAGTATATGTACGGTAAAGTCTAAAAGTATGTTCACTAGGAATCTGTAGGCAAGCCGGTGGTTTATGACCCAGAGTCAATGGTCTCCCTACCCCTCCCCTCTCCATGCTAGTTTATCTTCTACGCTGTGCCTCTAATTCCTTTCGTCCAACAGTACATTTCTCTTTATATGCAGCTTGAAGAAAAGGTTTCTGGAATGGTTTTCCAAACGGGCTGCGCTGGCTGAGTTATATTTATTTAGGTTGATGAGTTTTGCACTGTCAAGGAGCAATTGCATTTGTGTTGTGATGTTCAAGTCATGGAATCTTGTGGTGTTATTCATTTCATTTTGCCATATGTCATTCACCTCTTTAAGTATCACTGTTCTAACGGACTGCAGCTTCTCGCATTGCATTACAAAATGTTCTAGCGTTTCCTCTTGCATTCCACAAAGCAGGCAGGTCGGGTCTGTTTCTTGTCTGTAGAATTGAATCCGTTTTGTTTGGAGTACATAAGTTCCAGTAATAAGGCGTAATCTGGTAGGGATCCTGCTGTTGTCTAGCGCGGAGTGACTCTTGTGTTTGAGGATTGGGTGAAGTTTTCCCTTGATTAGGTTTTGATTGCTCAGGTACTTGAGCCCTAAGTATAGTTCAGACATTTGTACAATTTTGGTGCTCCAGTATTTCATCACAGCGTTCTTTATCAATGTGATCCACTGAGTTTTCTTTATTGGATTGGCCAAGTAGGTATTCGCTTCGTTGAGATCGTATAGACGTAGCAATTTGTTGATGTTTATGAACCAGCTATTACTAGCCTCACTGCAGACTGTCAGTTGTCTCCTGGCAAGCTTTTTCTCGGTGCTCTCTTCTGATTGGTGGCAGACATTGTTGAAGAAAGTTAGTGTCTTGATGTGGATTTGGGCTTCAATCGGGAGAATTCCTGTGAGTATGTAGACTGCTGGATCAGGGCATCTTGTTGGCATCAAGTGGCTTACTGGATGGGGTTAGTAGTTCCCTTCCGTAGAGTAGCACGGGAAGTATATACGTCTTGTAGATGTGCAGTAGCGACTCAGGGTCCAAGCCATTATGTCCATGAAAACCAGATCCAAGTAGACTGTATGCACTCCTTATTGCCTTTGTTATATTTTCGTTGGTGTTACTTTGTATGTTGTTCTTCCGAGTTGTAGTTCTGATGATCCCAAGGTGTGTAGACTGCTCAACATTAGGCATAGGTGTGTTTCCCATCATCAGGTTATCTTTTTCCAGTTTGGTGTTATTGCTGTTACCGCTTATTTTAATTACTACACTTTTCTTTGGCTGCAGCTGGTATCCTTCTGAGTTGGCAAAGTCAAGGGCCATGTTGACCATAATTTGAGCATCAGTTGATTGTGTACTCAATATTGCGACATCGTCTGCACATCCGGTGTTGTTTGTGTTGACATTCCCTATAGTCATGCCGTAGGTTGTATTTTGGAAGTGGTCTAACAGAGGGTTGATGTATAACTTGTACAGGTCTGTACTCAGTATGCCTCCTTGCCTGACACCCATGCCTACTGTGAAACGCTCTGATGTTTTTCCGGACCATTTTATGCTACTTTCTGCATTTTGATGCAGACTCTTAATGATTGTCCATGTCCTGTCTTGAATCCCAGCATGATACATCCTGCGGAATAGATGTGAGTGCACCACAGTGTCAAAGGCAGCTTTTGCGTCCAGCAAGACAAGATAACCGTTTTGCTTATTGTCGGTGAGAATTCGGTACATTTCCTCCACAGGTAGGGCTGCATTCATAGGGGAGGATCCTTTGGTGAATCCTCTTTGAGTTGGGTTTTGCACCTTTTGCACTTTTGGTTGTATCCGGTCTCTAACGATGGCCTCTATTATCTTGCTCACTACGGGTAAAATAGTTATCCCTCGGTAGTTTAATGCATCATTTTTGCTGCCTTTGTTCTTAAATATAGGAGAAAGCAGTCCTATTTTCAGAATTTTTGGTATATCTCCTTCTGAAAATATAATGTTAATGAGTTGAAAGAGGGCGGACAACATATTTTCTCCAGCATATATGAAATGTTCAATAGTTATATTGTGGTAGTCTGCAGATGTTTTCCTATTTATTGTAGATATAGCTTTGTGGACTTCATTTTCTATGACAGGGCGTATCGATTCTTGGTCTACCATTTTGCAGATATTGCTTATTTCCATTTCCACTTGGAAGTGGTACTCAGGGTTGCTGAAGGCCTCTTCTTTAAGTGTAGACTGGGTACAGAAGTGTTCCTTGAATCCCTCTATGACTTTATCTCCCGAGAATATCTCTCCGCTAACGTTTATATCCTGTATGTGATCAATTCCCTTCCTACGGTTCTTTTGGCTTTTAACTAGCTGTCAGTAACTGCGAGTACTCTCAAATCGTACTTTCTTGTTTATTTGACCTGTTGATACTAAATGTATTGCTTTTTTGTTATTTAATGTTATTCAGGGTTATATCTGGTCTATATACCAGCTTTAATAAGTGTTTGGTATTACTATAAATTTTCACGTCGTACTATGAACATCAAAATTATTTATTTTGTAAAAATATGTCCTTTCTCTATTGGAACTATACACGTATACCTAACAACAAAATTATTTTCATTTACCTGTGTTTAAAGTTATTGCAAATGACTGATATTTTTGTTCGAGCATATTGTTTTTCTTTAATTATTTAACCTTTCATACCGATATAACATGTTACTTTTATTATTCTTCCCTTAGTTTATTTATTTTGTATTTACATTGTATCATAGGTCAAATTTATTTGTTCAGTGTATGTTCAATGGTGTTAATATGTCCTTTGATTGAGTTAAGCTATTTCAGTTGATATTTTATAGTGTGTCTTTCTATGTTGTGATGTTACACTATTGTTTCAGAAAAAGGGTGAAGGTTTGGTACCATTAAAACGTTTAAACTCGCTGCATTTGTTTGCACCTGTCCTAAGTCAGGAATCTGATGTTCAGTAGTTGTCGTTTGTTGATGTGGTTCATAAGTGTTTCTTGTTTCTCGTTTTTTATATAGATTAGACCGTTGGTTTTCCCGTTTGAATGGTTTTACATTAGTAATTTTTGGGGCCCTTTATAGCTTACTGTTCGGTGTGAGCCAATGCTCCGTGTTGAAGACCGTACTGTGACCTATAATGGTTTACTTTTATAAATTTTGACTTGGATGGAGAGTTGTCTCATTGGCACTCATGCCACATCTTCTTATATCTATGTCTAAATTTCTGAGGAACCTGAATCATACATAAAACACACTATTTGCATTTTTTCCAAAGGGGGAGACAACCATACAAAAAAAATAGAATTTAAGGCTTTTTTAGTTCTGAGAGTTTGTTTTGAATCAACTACCAACAGATTCTTTTTCATGGTGGCTTTCCTTTATGGTAAAAAAAAGGGTTGAAGGTTAGATGTCAACGATACAGCAATTAAAGAACACATCAAAACTACAAAAAGACATTTTACTGATTTTATGGAACAGACCACAGCTTTAACTACTACTATACATGAATTTTACCTCAGACTTCCCTTTCTCATTTTCAATTCACCGTTTTAGAAACTAATTTATTCTTGGTAATATTTTCAAATCATACACCAAGACATTGTGATTGGTCAACTACATCCAAAACAATGGACATTCAGCCGATGATGCAGGGCTTCCAAAACGTATTTTCTGAACTTGTCCGGCAAATTACTTTCTCGACTTGTTGTGTCGAGCCTGAAACGGACATATTACGCATTTTAACATTATTCAGAAAAAAATTGAAGTTCATGCAATCTTTTTGACCTGAACTTTTGCCTTAAACAGCCACACATTTCCAGTCATTAACGTGACATGATGAATAAGTACTATCAAAACAAACCCTACTTTAATACCCTTCATTACAATCAAGGTTAATTAGTTGTCTGACAGCTGAAATTTACCAGGCTACGTAAACTATTTTGAACCAGTCATTGAGCAGTCTATATAAAGTCTTTTTTTTTTTTTTAATTTCAGCGGTTTGCATCCAATTAATTTAGTCAAAAAGATTTAAATTATCAGAAATATGTATTTAATTATGATTTGATGAAAAATTTAACGAGGTAGTAATAAATGTTTTAAAGAAAAATCGTCAGGACCACGTTGTTTGAACTAGTAGAACACATGTGAGCATGTGTGCAGGTGCGAGATTTAATTATGCATCCGAATTCTTTAAAAATGCAAAAATTATCATTGATACCTTTATCTAACATTCATTTCAAGTATTATTTTTTTTGAAGAAATAACGTGGAAAGAGCTACTTAAACTCAATCGTGCTTTGTAAGCGTACACAGATTTTATTTATCCAATTCTAGTCTGAAATTAGTCACAGTCCTATAGATTTTGTAACAGTGAAACAGCCTGAAAACTATTCTTAACGCATAATTTATATTTTAAACCTGATTACCAGCAATGAAATTTATCTTGCCTTAAACTAATGAAGTTCACATTGGAACATTCTACGTACATTTTTTTTACAAATAAATAAACTACATATATATACAAGATAGTTGTTGTTTGTATAGACACAGATACTGACATTGGAAAACGATGCCCATAACAGATTCTTCAAAAAAATGTAAAAATAGCATCTACTAGACACTAATATAATCTTGATAAATATACATAATACTTGAAATAAGTGTACTATATTCATGTAAAATCAACAACAAAAACATTCATTAGTAAAACTTCATAAGTACAGCATATCTAAGTGCAAAATGTTGCACCTTAATCATCTATCATAGTGCTTAATCACAACAACAAAATGTAAAGACATGCCAACATTCAAGGTCAAGTCGATGTACTCGGAAACTTAAAACAACTTAAATAAAATAGGAATTATTATGGACTCATTTCATACTGGTCAGACAATTAACATTCTTATGTACATATACATATTAATTACGGTGTAGATAAATGTTATCTATATCTGTCTTGGTTAACCAATTAAATCATAGCTATTTCTTTTTAAGTTATCAGAATATTTCAGGAAATCTAAGGTACCTCTATCAATCCTGATATGGTATTGCTTTAGAGCAAATTCTCATGTAAAAATTATATGTTTAACACTTCTGATTTGTTATTGTAACGTCAAACCCATTTAGCCACTCGGTTTGAAATAAACACAACATTATACTTATCCACCAATGGCAGAGAGTAACCTCAGCTTGACCATTGCACCAATAATATTTGGTAAAATTCTTATTCAGCTCTTTCAACAGAGAAAGAAGACACTGTGAAATAAAGATATTATTTTGGAACATATGGAAATATTTTCTTGAGAATTATTCGAAATTGGTTCCAAAATTTGATTTAAAATGATGTGGATACTTTTACCAAGCTCTCTTGGATGATGGTATTGCCAATACTTGACTTCAATTTCTAAAACAGAATAATATAGTACTAACATCAGACAAAACAGTTTTGTCTTTGAAAATAAAAAAGTTAGAAAATATACTAGTATCGTCGCCTATGGAGAAAAAAAACACTCTCTATTGTTCTCCGTTTCATTGGCTAATATGTGGATTTTTTTATCGACCACAACCGGAACTCTATAGTATTTTTCTTTTTCTTTTCTGTAATCAAGTAGCTTATTGATGATGTTTTATTGATTGGTTTGCACTTATGTGGAAAAATGACTCTTTTTTGTCTTGTATAGACTTTTGTTTATTTTTCATTCTCACAGGAAATCCATAATTAGAGCAAGCACATTTCATGTCAAGGCTGTTAATTACCCATTTATATTAAGTATTATCTTTGAATTTTATATATCTCCCCAAAAGAGGCGTGGTTTGAGAAACAGCTGTATTTACAAAGTGCAACCTATAAATAGAAATTACTTTGATATCGCATCATATGTAACTAACTGTAACTATAGTATTTTAACATATATGCACTATTACTTTAAGGTTGATCTTTTCATTCTACATTTGATTATATCAGGTGAGTCAATTAATTTTAAAATGCACACGATCATATTAAATAAAAAATTTGTGGTTTATCCACGGCGTTACTCTATTAATCCTTGTGATTTATCTGAATAAGGAAACCATCTGTTGATTATATTGAAAGCGTCTGATTTTGTATTTCTAAAAAACGAAAGTAAAAGTAAAAGTATTTTATGCAAATTGACAAATTATTGTGTTTGCAAGTTTTACTATTTTAAAGCAATGACGGTCAATGAAGGTGGTGAAAAAAACTTTGTAATATGAATTCAATACACAAAGTCCATTCGGAGACTTTAAGGGGCACTGACTACGATTTTTACAATATATATAAGGTTTCTCAGATATTTAACATTTCTATTGTATGGAGTATGGAGTGTTGCGCCTCACAATATCATAAATTTATTGTCAGCAGTAAAATTATGTGGTTTTAGGAAGTTTTTATTTTTTTTTATTTCATAACGACCTATTAATTGTATTTGATAATTTTCGGAAAATGGATGAGATGAACCTGAAGTTGAAATTTGAAGGATGATTTTCGTGGCTGAAAACAATGGCAAGAACGGAATTATATAAAAAATATTCGCCATAAGTGTTCAGTTTGATACAATTTCGTAAAAATAAGGGATCAAAGTAAAAAAACATCACTGATACATTATTGACCTGCAATACAATAGTTTCATCTCATCTGAATGTATATGCATGCGAACTTCAGATTTAACCTCAGTTGGAGACGACTGCGCATGTGCCCAGTAAGTTTAGCTATAAAAAAAAAAGGTCAACTAAAAAGATCAAACTTAGATCAAAATGGTAGATCGTTGACTGTGTAACGTGTATACTGGGTAAGCGTGTCTATCTTTATTATAGAAAAGGTTCGTTTCCAGTTTTATACTGGATCCAAAATGTTCTATTTACAAATACTAAGATTATCTAGCAAGTAAACTTTATTTCATAAAATAATATGAACGAACTAAAATATGTACAACTGCTCTTGCTATAACAGCTACCGGTAAATGTATTTATTCAAGCATTCCACTTCCAGAATATGCAACTGATACAAATGTGCACAAATACCAATTTGTCTCTGATAACGTACACACTTGTCCTAATGGTTTAGATTGGTACCCAACGAGCTATCAATAGCAGGCACCAATCTTGACCTTGTTGCACAACGATTCAATTCCATATTCCAATCTCCAATAATCCTGGGACAGTATTATGGCCATCGTTTTTGTAGACTTACAGCAGAATGACTTTAGTGTGTAGGTCAAAACAGCATCTTTGTTATCTTCCTTGCTAGCTCAACCATGAAATCATTATTACTTTACAAGCAGGAGGAACAAAGCGCCATTCAATCATTGAAAGGTTTACCTAGACTACTTTGCAAATGAAATTTCCTTTCTGATAGTCTTTCATCGAAGTAAAAAAATCTTTTTCTTATGATAAATAAATAACGGAGGAACAGGTCTTTTGATTTTTTTACGGCGTGAATAGGCAGTTGTAATCTAAGTGTCTTTTGGTGTATTCCCAACGTATGGAAAAAATGTTTTACTCTATGTATCTTTCCATATGAATATTTTTTTTCAAAATAAAATCTTTTATATTCACATAGGAATGAAACAAAATCATACTGCTTAATACCATGCACAGTTATGGACTTGTTATTCGCTACTTTCTGGTCCTGATTGAAACTCGATGGGGAGTTGATTACACAAACTGGTACAATCTTTTGTAAACTTTACTGAAAAATTACTTCCAAAGTCTGGAAATGGGGGAAATGTCAATTCTTTGAACCCCAGGATTGAGTATATGTATGTCGCCCATGAATAGATCAAAGTGAAATCGACTTAATGTTTACATAAGTTACGAAAGTTATCCGTATCATGGTTTATCGATAATCGAATACTTAAAGGATTTTTGTGTAATCGATTAATGATCCATTACTCATATTTTTGTGTGTAATTGATTGCAATCGATTGCTTTATCAAAAGTATGCATTGCATTTCGATTACTGTCAATTGCATCCTACAAAATAGAGAAAAAAAATAACTGAAGAAAGTTAAACACAATTAAACTGCTCAACATGTTTATAGAGGACATTTAGAACTCTACAAATACATCATTACACTTTTTCTGAAATAAAATATATGGCAAGAGTTGACCTTTCTTCAAGATATTGATGATTGTTTTCCTCTGTATGTCCCCCTTACTGGCCTTTGTCAAAGAATGCAGATTATAATGATTAATTTAAAGTAAAGTATCCATTCATTCCAAGAATGCCTCGAATTTCTTTTGTTAAGCATTATTGGGAGGTTATATCTATTCTGATATAGCTCATTGCGATTTTTGTTTTGATTTTGTTTTTAAAGTTGAATAATTTGTCAAGTTAACTTTTAAGATTAAATTTTCAAATTAAATACAGGTATTTTTTCATGTTTTTGTTTGGATAATCACCATATTTTGTTTGGATAATCTTCTTAATGCCAGGTTATAAAGCTTATAACCTAAGGAAATACAATGTAAAGTTGACAATAAATAAACATAATTTAAATCAAAACAAAAGATTCCTTTCTTTGATCATCTAATCTGTAAGGATAAAAAGGCAATTGAGAATTTTTTATTCTCTATTTAGAATTTAGTGTCAAATTCAAATGGGATAAATGTGCAATATATCTATAACAATATTGGAATGTCAATACAGTCGACCGTTGTCAGAAGGACTTTGTATTCTTTCATAATCTTTATGTCATAAAATAATGAAAATCAAAAGTTCATCTTTTCTAACTATAAGCTATATTGTAAAATGAATCTAAAATTCAAAATCAAATCCTATTGAGAATCAGTATTTTTATAGCATTTTCTAACATTTAAAACTAATCATTAACAAACACATTGTACATTTTTAAAATAAGTCAGTTAATCCCATGTAAAATTCCTTTCTTTTTCATATACTAAAAATATCAAGTGATGAAAATCATTTGTTGCAAAAGCTGGATATAGTGTAAAATTTGTTGATAAATCTGATTGAAAATAAGGCAGATTTTGGACAACAGATCTGAATAAGGCACTTTGATAGAACGCTCAAGTCATAATGTATACATACTTTTTGATTCAGCCATGCTGATCTATGTGATCACTCCGGATTTTGGGATCGTGCAGACTTCTCAGTTCAAGACATATCCTGAAACTAATTAACTGTTGTTATGACTTTCACTTATACACTATTTTAATAATCTATTGCCAACTTTTACATGTTATTTGCCCTTAAATAAAGAAAATATTGGTCGAATAGCTACTTCATTTAAATATACACTTACATATAGTTCCTTTATAAATCAAAATTTATAATAAATTACTATTTATGAATTAATGTGAAAAGGTAATATATCATATCTAATCAGTTGATAAGAATTATGAAAGTATTTTATCAGTATCTGATGCTTGTGTAAGTTATGGAATAAAGTTTGGTACAAGATGCGTATTGATATCAAAGTTGAATCCCACACTTTTTGAAATGTTATTATTCCAATTCTTTCCTGATGCAAGTAAGAGTACTGTAACAAAATAGTATGATAGACAACTGTCATTATTTACAAACAATTTCATTCAAAGGTGTGAGTAATTTTTGGAATCACCTCCTCTTTAATTCCAAACTTAATTGACCACAGTTTATATCTCTTGTATTACATAATTGAATGCACACCTTATTATACAGCTCAATGTATATCTTAATGAACAATTTATTGTCAATTGATTGACCTCAATTATAGTATACCTATAACCAGTTTTGATCTACACTGCATATAATTATTCTGTAAATTATGTCTCAAAGATGAATGATTAAGGATTAAAAAGATGCATTTTTTACAAAGAAAAGACAAAAAACAAAATGTGTATAAAAATGCAAGCAGGGTCTATTTTACTTAAAATCAGTGTTATAATAATCTGGTATTAGTCAATAATTTAGGTTAATTTAAGTTACAATTATCATAAATTACTGAAAACAATAAACAAATATACAGAACTCTAACCTAGGCATTGTCTGCAATGATATGTATTTGTTTTTGTTTTTTTTCCATTATATTGCTACTTAACAGGTATTTGTACATGTATTTGAATACAGGAATGTTTTTTTTTCTCAATGAAGAATGAACACCAATTCGAATAAAAATTAGTTATTTAATTTTTGTTGTTGAAAATGAGCTTTTTGGAAATTATCAAGTCAAACTTCAATGACAAAAATATGCTATACCTTCGTTTGAAGATTTGTTTATCCAATCAGGCCAAAAATATTAAATTGAAAGACAAGATATTAAAATAGTATTCCTTCTATAAGTTGATAAATCAAAAGAATTTGTATCAATATTGTGAAATTCTCCACCTTTGGGATTTGAATGCATTTGTTTAGTAATAATATGGAAATGAAATAAACTGTTCATCTTCAGTGTCATATAATTTTTATCAAAACTCAATAAATGATCCTAAGATGAGTTAGAAAAATTACATACTTATGTTTAGACATAGAAATACTCCCAAAAGCAATCATTTACGAGTAAATTTTTTTTTAAACTAATGATTGTTGGTTGTCTCTTGGTTTTTCTCTGTTAAATGTATTTAAACACAAGATAACATTTTGGGCTAAAATACCTTATCCAATCTTGTGATGGATGTCTCTATATAAATGTCTTACAGAAGATAAAAATATTAAGAAGATGTGGTATGATTTGAAATAATACAACTTACCAACACAGACCAAATGACATAGAAGTTTACAACTATAGGACACTGTACGACCTTTAACAATGAGCAAAACCTATACCGCATAGTCAGCTATAAAAGGCCCCGAAATGACAAATGTAAAACAATTCAAACGAGAAAATTAACGACCTGATTTATGTAAAAAAAACAATGAACGAAAAACAAATATGAAATACAGCAAAAAACTACAACCACTGAATTACAGGCTCCTGACTTGGGACTAACAAATACAGATTGTGGCGGGGTTAAACTTGTTGGTTGGCGCCAAACCGTCCCCCTTACCCTTGATAGTGGTGCAACAGTACGACAAACTATAAAAATCAATTGAAAAGAAGCTGGTATAAAGAAAAAAAATCTTGAAAATAAGGCAAAAGAAATGTCTGACTACCTGTGGCTAAATAATGGCTGGATCATAGCACCAATGATGCTTTGATTTATTTTTACCTATAATAAAGAGCTAATATTAACTAGGTTCTTTTTCATTGAATATTATTACTTATGTATCTAAAAGTAATCGAAGATTACGTCATATATTTTGCTGTTTTTTTTTTGTGTCTATTTAAATATTTGTGTCGAGTATGGTGGCTGAAAAATAAATCATAGCCGCCATTAAAAAAAATAAAATGAAGGGAAAAATGCAGATGATCGATTAATTTACAGATAGAAAATATCTGGCAGAGGGAAATTTGCTAAGATTTTAAAATCTATCTACCATCAATTCAAATCAATTGTTAGAGGAATCGCCATATGAGTTATTGTTCCTTAATTACGATTTTTAACCTATTCTGTGTTTTCCCTATCATCTTATGGATAGGTTTAAGCTAAAAACAGGAAAGTTGATCAACAAAAGAAATGTGTTAACCAATGCAAGCACAAATCTTTCCAAATAAGTTTTGAGCCATTTTTAGGCATTTATAATCTAGTGAGGAGTTCGGAAAACGTCAAAGTTTTGTTAAAACATTAAAGTACACTTATGAATCTATGATACTGTGAATTGCAGTTAATATTGAAGGACTGCATTTGTTTTTTTTGTAGTTTTGATAAATGAAGAATTTTTTTTTATTTATCTAGCTTGTGTTAAGAAAAATTGCTTGTTGTATTGCATTGTATTATAAGAAAATATTGTAATTTTTCTGGTCTCAAATGTTATTTATTATTCATAATGGTTATATGACTTATGGGAGTTCTCCAGCAGAAACTGAGATAGCTCCTTTCTCGATGCTGATAGCTAACGAAAGTGATTTCACATTACTTGAAAATGCTCCTAAAGACGGTTTTAAATATTTGAAATATCCAAATTCCTTCAGGGCATCGTTGGTTCGGTTAAATGATATGGGATCGGATTCTTTTAATGAAGCGCATATGAATATGTATAGCATAAGGTTACACACTACTAATCTTGACACGTTCAGACGTTACTTAAAATAACGGATGTTGGAACGAATGACGAACTGGAATTGTTTGTTCCTATGACACTGAAGAAAATAGAAACAATTGCAGATGAATGCTTGGAACTTTCTGTAAAAACCGAGAGCAGTTTTAATTTATTCATGAAGACAATCAGCGTACTGAACGAAGCAAGCACAATTGCTAAAGGAGCTTACGAAGAAATTATATAAAAATACCGAAACGGCGATAAAATCTAGTGAAATAGAGCAGGAAAACACAATGTCAGAAAGATAATTCATGAAACAACAGATAGAGGATATGAAGAAAGAAATAAAAGACCTGCATAATGAGTTCGAGGAAGCATTGGATGAAATGCCATCTAGTACGAAATTGCTTGGATTATCTCTTAAGCTTGTTGATGGATTTATGGGTGTAGCCAAAACAATTTTTCGTGGCCATTGGGATCAAATGTTTGAGGAAATTCAAACGACAAGAGAAGAAGCAGAAACGCCAAAAGATCGAGCAGGCAAACGAGCTTTCAGTTTTGTTGGAGAAATAAATAGACATGTGCATACATTAGTAAACGTCGCGACATCGCGCCATGAAAAAGGTGAAAAAAACACCTAACTGGAACGAGATTGATTCAGTGCCCTCGCCAAAAGAAAGTCTTAAATTAAATCTAAGGAACATAAATAGAGATCAAATGCCAACCGAGCCATCCAAATATATATGTGAGGATTCCATTTGACTGTGTTTACAACTTATAGCATTACACAAAGACTTGAAACTTAATGACGACAGAATAAAAGCAATAATTATGGAAGTAGAAGATACCTTACTTATTTCAGAAAGGTTTGTTACTGAAGCAGATACATTTTTACACAGTAGAGGTCCTCGTATGAGTTGGCACAAGTCAATGTTTTGTTCTAGTTTAGTGCACAACGAATAAATAAAGGCTCACATTAAAGTCGATTCTGCGAAAGATGTGTTGGAAGATTCAATAACAAAGCAGGAAGAAATGTTTCAAAGCCATAGAAGAAATAATGCTCGGATGGCAGATACCCTAAAGAATTTAGCTAAATTTAAGGTAGAAAAGGTTGACTTTGAAGAAATTAGAAAAACGTTAATGAAAGGTATTGAAGCCATACAAAAAGTTCCTGAAGAATGCGGAAAAGTTGTGAGATTTTTTAAAACGATATCAAAAATGAAAAAAATTAATTTTCATGTAAATGTTAATACCTTGATAGAACATTCAAATATAGGTACAAAACTGAAATTGAAAAACGATGCTTTGCTCCCTTTAACGCGTGAACTTGTTTATGAAAGTATGTTAAAAGTAATTACATTATCGTATGCAGTTCATGAAATAGTAGCACCATACGTGGAAATATCGGAACAGCATTCAATTGACCAGATGAACTCATTGGGTGGTTTGACCGCTTTAGATCCTAAGACTGAACAAAAAAAAAATCAGTGAGAAGAAAGAACATGAAAATTGACAAAATGCCTTAAGCGAAATAAGCAAAGTCGTTATGAAAAAAGGCCAAGAACGTCTTGCAAAATATGAGAGAAAACTAAATGAACTAACATACGACAAAAACTTTTGAAATGTCACGAGAATACTCATTACTGGTTGGTATGTCAAGCAATCGTTTTTCTATTTCACTGCGTCTTGAAGACTTCACTTCGCGTCGAATCTGTAAAATTTGATATTTTCATCAGTGTTGCTGAAATGTTGTTAGCTGTTCATAATAAATTTGTAAATGGTTGAACTTAAAATAAACAGGAATTTCGTGTTGTTTTGTTTGTGTTTTTTTAATTTGATACTGCTGAATGATTGATACAAATAACAATGGTAATAATTGTTTGATTTTGATTCCTAATACTCATAGAGGCCTGTGGCTTGGAATGATAAAGCCTGGTCATGATTTTTTAATTCTTATCTGTCACTTGGACAAACAATATTGCATTGAAAGAAATTGGGATTAACTTTAAATGGAATCTCTTTTTTGACCCTCGAAAAAATAAAGTTTGTTCAAAATGATATTTGTTCTTTTCAAATTTGAATTTCATCTACATAAACTTTACAGTAAAAACCGTGTAAAACTATTAAAGTTACATATGATTACGACATATATACCCATTTCCTCGCAAAAGAAGTAGGCTTGGGCTGTAGCTTCGTCTTTCAGTGATTGAGATAAAGACAACGATCTGTCTAGAGTAATAACATGAATAAACAATAAACTGAGCACAATGTGATCATTTGTATCTTACAAAAAAGTTACATTTTACTCCGATTATATTATCTAAGTATATCTAAAAAAATAATTTGAACGTTATTAAGCAGGGTTTTCGTGACCTTTCTTTTTATCTAATTCTGTATTTTTATATCGGGTGGATGATTTAAATTGATAGAAAAGTATCATTACTGTAGACCATTTTACAAGTTATGAAATATAGGCAACAATAGTTTACCAATGTCCAAATCTTATAAATCGAATAAGGAGATACAAATCAAAACGATTAATAAAACACGAGGGAATCGCATGAACTCCAAAAGGAGCGATACTAGGTGTGTCTATAAAACAAGAGTTTCCTACTATGAGTGCAAACAGAATTATGAGAAAGATCGACTGAAATCGACATTATATAAGTGTCACCGTCAAAGATGTGTCTGTCTCAACTCATTAGCGACATGTTTTCGCTGTCTGAGATCTTTAGATACCAGTATAGTCGTCTGATCTTTAGATACCAGTATAGTCGTCTGATCTTTAGATACCAGTATAGTCGTCTGATCTTTAGATACCAGAATAGTCGTCTGATCTTTAGATACTAGTATGGTCGTCTGATCTGTTATTTTACCAATTGTGTCCTATTCTAGATTGAGACATTTTGATTGCATCTGGGTTTAAATGACTGGTGATGCATACGTAGGAGACACATGCATACCCTGTCGACGCACTCGTTCTCGCTGCTTTTGGGGTGCACGCGATTCCTTCAAGTTTTGTTTGTTACCCTGATTTGTCTCTTCTTAGTCGATACTACGAGATTTGAAAATCAGTAGACTACTGTCGCCTTAATTTAAATAGTCTTAGAAAAACATGACCTTATGCAAAGTCAAAAAAAAATTTTAGACAGTGAGCATAACCATAAGTGTTCAAAACTCATAACAATACATATTTAGTTATGATTTAGTTCATTAAAAACAGAACAGTGTAAGTACCGATAAGGCAGTATTAAAATACCCCCTACAGTGTTTGATTATCTCTAAGAACTATTCATTCAATGGATCATTAATTGTAATTGTATCGTATTTACAAGCTCAAAAAACAACAACACTATTCATATAAGAATGTGATATCCGTATGTAATAAGGTTTCTAAGGGTACAGCCAAACTTCAAATATAATATTATGTCAATGAAAGAATTAAGTAAAAGGTTTAAGTTATTTGTGGTAGGGAAATCCTTGACATAATAATTTATCGCTAGTTATACATAGTGTTCGTTCATCGAGATATGAATCGTCACTACAGACACGGGTACAGCTTACAAATTTGGAAACAGAGGCAACAGATACCAAAGGTATAATTAAACCTATAAGTCGAAAACGAACTGACAATGCCTTTGCAAAAAAAAAACGGAAATCGACTAAGGGATCATAGATTTATTCTTACGAGGAAGCTCCGAGCATGCTCGGAGCTTTTTCAGTAGGCTCTTCTCTGCAGTTTATGTGAAAATAATTATCATGATCCATTAAGATGTCAATCAAATCTACACCACTTCTATAATAAGGAAAGTTGAGCATTATAGAGGAAGCTCAATTAACACCTGTGTAAACAACTGATCTATTCAAATACATTTTGCATGACATTTTACAAATTATAGAAAAGATAAGAAATTCTTCAACAGTACTGTGTAATGCTTGGAAAGAAATCTCAAGTCTCCACAAAAAAGTGAAAGTCATTTAACAAAAAATATACAATTATTATATTTATTAATCATTTCTTTTTTTATAATAAAAAAAATTCTCAAATCTTATAATTAGATGATATGATTTAAATATAGTTTATATTATATAATATGCTACATAAAAGTTATCAAGACACAAACAACAGTCAGGGGGCGATACTAAACAAGTTATTTTTTTTAGTTACTTAATATATATTAATAGGTATTTTTTTGTTTTTTTAAATTATTTGATATAAACTCAATAGTTATTTTAAATGTCAAAAGTGGACTAAATGTAGTTTTTAAGAATTTTTTCATCATTTCATTAAGTAAAATTAAGTATTTATCCAACTTGAGATGAGTATAGAGAGATTACTTTACAAATAATGACAAAAATATTACTTTTATAAATTATTTTATACATCTTCGAAAAACTAAGCATACTTACAATTATTTAAGGAACATATGTAATTGTTTTTGATAAAGATTTCAAATTATAAATAACTTCAAGTTTTAATTAAATCACAAAGTTCCATCCATTTATATTTGTTCATCTCTAAGATTTTAAAGGAAAATGTTATTTTAATAGCCCAAGAGACCAATCTATGACCAAGAAGTGTGGATTCAGAAAGGCAATTAGTGTTTCAGGAGGATTTAAATAGTTTTATACTGCATGGGGAAAATAACCAGATGTGAAAATTTGGTAAAGCTTGTAAAACCTGTATGAATGGACACCTATAGAAATAATATTAACAGAAGTTACTTATTCATGATATATAAGTAATATTTGAAACAACCTTGTTTTCAATGTAACTTGTATAAGTAATTTTGAAAATTACTTGTTTAAGTAATGCCCCTAACTATTAAAACAATGATAATTTTTTTTTTTTTTTATAAAATAGCAAAGTTAGTTTTTTATAAAAAAAATTATGGCTACTCTAAGAAAAGTTGAGGAGGTAATACCACCATTGTTTTCCCTCTAGTACGTCTCACTTTAATTGTAATTTTTTTTATAATTGTGCAGATTTGGTTTTATTTTAAATAAAGAAATACTTGGCATAATTATATAAGTGAAGTTTTATCCTGACCTGTACTTGAATGAAAATCTAATATAAAATTGTTTCCCCCTATCAGTCTTTGTTTAATTGGTATTTTTCCAAAAATATGTGCAGAATTTATCTATGTTTTAAATAAAGAAATACTTGACATGAGTAAAGTTTTTTCTTGTCCTGTACTATAGTAATAAAACAACATAATTTTTCAATGCATATAAGAAAGAAGACACCACCAGAATTAACCAACCAAATTCTATCCCCCTTTTTTTTTCTCTGTTTACAAGCTTTAGTAGCCATGTCCCCTAAAATTGCAAAAATATTTTATATAAAAAACTAACTTTGCTATTTTATAAAAAAAAAATACCATTGTTTAGTTAAGGGCATTACTTAAACTAGTAATTTTCAAAATAACCTATGCAAGTTATATTGAAAACAAGGTTGTTTCAAATATTACTTATATATCATGAATAAGTAACTTCTGTTAATATTATTTCTATAGGTGTCCATTCATACAGGTTTTACAAGCTTTAACAAATTTTCACATCTGGTTATTTTCCCCATTCAGTATAAAACTATTTAAATCCTCCTGAAACACTAATTGCCTTTCTGATGCCACACTTCTTGGTCATAGATTGGTCTCTTTGGGCTATTAAAATAACATTTTCCTTCAAAATCTTAGAGATGAACAAATATAAATGGATGGAACCTTGTGATTTAATTAAGACTTGAAGTTATTTATAATTTGAAATATTTATCAAAAACAATTACATATGTTCCTTAAATAATTGTAAGTATGCTTAGTTTTTCGAAGATGTATAAAATAATTTATAAAAGTAATATTTTTGTCATTATTTTTAAAGTAATCTCTCTATACTCATCTCAAGTTGGATAAATACTTAATTTTACTTAATGAAATGATATAAAAAATTCTTAAAAACTACATTTAGTCCACTTTTGAAATTTAAAATAACAATTGAGATTATATCAAATAATTTTAAAAAAACAAAAAATACCTATTTATATAAGTAACTAAAAAAAATAACTCCTTTAGTATCGCCCCCTGACTGTTATTTGTGTCTTGATAACTTTTATGTAGCATATTATATAATATAAACTATATTTAAATCATATCATCTAATTATAAAATTTGAGAATTTTTTTTATTATAAAAAAAGAAATGATTATTTTAAAAATATAATAATTGTATATTTTTTGTTAAATGACTTTCACTTTTTGTGGAGACATGAGATTTCTTTCCAAGCATTACACAGTACTGTTGAAGAATTTCTAATCTATTCTATAGTTTTGTAAAATTTCAGGCAAAATGTATTTGAATAGATTAGATGTTTACACAGGTGTTAATTGAGCTTCCTCTATAATGCTCTACTTTCCTTATTATAGAAGTGGTGTAGATTTGATTGACATCTTAATGGATCATGATAATTATTTTCACATAAACTGCAGAGAAGAGCCTACTGAAAAAGCTCTGAGCATCCTCCGAGCATGCTCGGAGCTTCCTCGTAAGAATTAATCTATGATCCCTAAGAAATATACACGCCGTAAACAGAAGTAAAAGGAACATTGTCGTAGAAAGGAAAGTAACAATAGGGAATAAAAATATCTTGTTTCTAAAAATAATTGTTTGTATAGTTTCCCATGTGAAACTGAAATATATCGAAATCCAGAAAGACAATAATTGTTGTTTACAATATATTTATGTTATGTCATTTCCTTGGGTAAATTTCCGCAGTATTAAAGAATTATAAATTATTTAAGGCAAAAATATCACCAGGGTAACTAAGTGGTCTTCATTTTTCTATTTAATAGAGCTTACACGACTCTGTACTGAGTTTGGCTATACACTGTTATTCCAAACAATACAGGAACAAGTCTGCTATTAAAAGGGTGCAATTGGTTCCCATCTGTGAAAAAAATATATTGACGAAACGTACATTCAATTGTTTCATATTTTTCATGTCCGGGCCTTTTATAGCCGACTATAGTATGGGTTTTCTTATTGTTGAGGGCCGTACGGTTGCCTATAATTGCTTACATCCACTTCATTTGAAGTTTGGTGGTAGTTGTGTCATTGGCAATCTCCATATTTTTATATAAACGTTGTCAAGGAGAAAACTATCAGCTCAAATCGTCTGATCACAAACTTTCAATTTATTCTTTATTGGAGTTATTTTTCCTTTACGTTAATATTAATCATAAGGATTCAAATACTAGAGAAAATAATTTTCTCCCTTTAAGATTCTTGACATGATACAAACCTCCACTTTTATTTTTGTTTATTTTACTGTTTGCCCCTGGTTACCATTAACAAACAGCACAAGATTGATATCATTAAAATAACCTAGTACGGTCTGAGTTATGTCGTCATGTCCGACGAGCATTATTTCAAACAATTAAAAATATACATGTAGAAAGAAACAATTCATATGAAGCAGGATCTGCTTACCCTTCCGGAGCACCTGAGATCACTCCCGATTTTAGGTGCGTTCGTGTTGCTCAGTTTTTGGTTTTCTATGTTGTGTTTTGTGTACTGTTGTTTGTCTTTTGGTCTTTTTCTGTTTTTGCCATGGCGTTGTAAGTTTATTTTCGACTTATGAGTTTGAATTTCCTTTTGGTATCTTTCGCCTCTATTTCAAAAAGTTTAAAATTTACTTGGCGCCAACTCGCCACACCATATGTGTAGAAATAAACTCATCATAGATACCAGGATTAAATTTTGTATTTATGCCAGACGCGCGTTTCGTCTACAAAAGACTCATCAGTGACGCTCGAATCCAAAACAGTTAAAAAGGCCAAATAAAGTACAAAGTTGAAGAGCATTGAGAACCAAAATTCCTAAAAGTTTTGCCAAATACAGCTAAGGTAATCTATCCCTGAGGTAGAAAAGCCTTAGTATTTCAAAAATTCAAAAGTTTTGTAAACAGTTAATTTATAAATATGACCATGTCATTGTAGCTACATGATACACATTTAACATAGAGAATGTTTCTTTTTGCGAGTAACATAGGGAAATTCTAAAAAAATACACAAAACACACGGACTTGTAAAACATGGTAAATAGGTCGGATACAATTTTCTAATGCAATTCTTTAGTGTTGGAACAACGCAGTGTACATGTGTACATGTAGATATTTCAGTTTGATTGGAACACAGCTGTTTGGCATATCCTCTTCTTTGGGGATTTGATGAATAAAAAGAAGTGTTGGTAATACTATAACGTGACAATAAGACGACATATATTACAACAAAACCATCTAGAGGAAATCTCCTTGTCTTCAACGAATTATCCAAATATAAAAAAAAAACACCAGGACATAACATAAGACAACTTTTATTTTAATTTGTATTTGTTTTCTTTATTACGGTTAACTATAACGATTTATTGGTGTTATGGTGGAGTATCAGCCCAACATACAGAGCTTTTTAAAAGAAAGAAAAAATCCCAGTCCAATTATCCAACTGACAATATTCTTCATTCATTAACAATACCCTCAGTTTCACATACAGTCTGCATGGAAGCACAGGATGTTTATAGCCTTGTCAATAAGTCACCCTAGTCGACAAAATTTAACATTTGCCTAAAAATACAAGAATCCTTTCACAGATGACACACACATATGTTGTATTTTTTGTGTTTCAGATAAGGAAGCAAAGAAATTATCAAAGTAGGAATTTGAAGGGAGAGCAATGGAGGCGTCTCTTGTACACTATGATTCTAGTATTAGTGTTCACGTGACGCCATACGTCAATACCGGAATCCACCATCTTATGCTGGCATACCAAATACTTTCTAATGTTTATATTGAATCCAACAAGCCATTTACAAAATATCAAATGCAAAATATCTATGATTTGATACTTAAAGCTTATAAGGACTTTGAAAATGCAAACAATAATTTATCAATACTGAGATCGAATGCTAACCAAGAATTTGAGAAATCAATATCTACAGAAAAGGTTTTATCGGACATAATCAGGAATTTAGAAGCGGAAATTGAAAGAACTAATCTAGAAATAAATGAAAAAAGATATGCAAATGACATTGCACAAATTCATCTTCAAACTGCGCATCAAGATCATAAATATGCTGAGCGGAACATGGATAGAGCAGTGAACGAGTACCATCGAAAGCGAAGAGAAGGAGAACGTGGAGTCTATTCCATTCCTTTTATTGGTGAAATTGCCGCAATTTTTACTGGATTAAGTGATGAAATTGAAAGAGCCAGACGTAAACAGGAGTTTGCATGGGATGATTATATGGATCGTCAAAATTCTCTTGATAGAAGGAAAAGGGAATTGGAAGAGTTAGGGTCTAATATTGAGAGTTTAAAAAACACTCTATTTTTCAATGAACATGAACGTAAGGTGCATACTGCAAGTGTAGCGGATCTTAAAAATATTCAAAAACTAATAAATGAAAATCGTGTAAATTTAGGGGATTATCTACATATTAGTTCCACACTTCTAAGAAAGACAAAGATACTTATGAGCGAAAGTAGTGAGGTTCTCTCTGTAGAACCTTTGTTAAACGTATTCCATGATGTTGCAAAAAGTTTAAAAGGGTCATCACACAAAACAAAAATGCTTAAGAGTGAAAAATTAAAATCATTTTTACTCCTAGCTGATCCTGTAGTCTTGGAAAAAAAAAAATTTGGCATCGCTTAACGTTGTTCTTTAATTTAATTGCATATTTGGTTTAATCAATATTGTTGTGTTTTGTCATTTATTTCTGTGTGTTTGAAGTTAGACCGTTATTTTTATATCTAAACGACTTTGGGAACCATTTAAATATTTTTATGATTTAATAGTTTGAAAAGGAACTTCATATTCACTATTTATTTTTTGTTGCTTGATTTTAAAAACAAAACTGTGTGTTGACTTTTGATACATAAAGACCTTACAACCATTCCATAGACCTAATATAGTTGACCTATAACTCAAGTAAATGAGAAACTAACCTAAGGATGAAAACTTGACACTGATCGTTGAACCACAAAACAGGTCATTTTTGACTCCTGTCAAAAGGACAAGTACACCAAAAAAACATTCCACAAACCAATGTTATTGACCTATTACTCATAATGAGCCACTGAGAAAATGGAACATTAACTGTGAAAAGACAGACAGACTTGAAATCAGATAGGCATGATATACTTGCAACTGTTATATGGCCAAATATAGTTTCCAAATGGCCATAAGTAAGCTCAGATTGCCCTTTTCTTTTTTGCATCTGACTTCCATTGCAGGGGATACAATAAATAGTCATAATATAATAGATCTTTTGTATTTCATGTCTTTAACTTTGCATGTTGGATAATTCAACTTTTTCAAATTTTTAGATCAAATAGATAGTAAGGTCTGTTATAAGTTAAAAATTTGAAACTGCAACTTCAAAAAAAGTTTCTCAACCCTCAATAGAAAAAATGTAATGGATTTTTTAATCAAAACAATCTTTTTCTGTGACAGTGTTTATTCTGGAATCTTTGTAACAAATAACAATACTCTACAAATAAAATTTTAAACATATGAAAAAATGTCCTTCATATTTTTAAAAAGCTCCCTAAAATCCATAAATAACAATGTAATATGATTATAGTTATGCTCTATTGAGTGAGCAAAGATGTAGAAATAAGGATGCTTAGTTAAATGTTTACAATACTTTTTTCAAAAGCTTCAAGCAGAACTCCAATATCAAAACCAGATTTTTATGATAAAAAATGAATATAGAAAGTTTTTTTCCCTCCAATTTATACTTCCTTTACCGATAAATTAATCGCACACTGTAAATGTAAAAATCATAAAAATTCAGGAAGAAAATTAAATAAAATAACAAAAAAATTAGTATAAAAATAATTTTAACATAAATGGGACAAAATAATTGCATACTGACAATAAAACATGAGCATTTATCACACCAATAACAAACTTGAGTAAGAAAGCAGATTCAGTTTCCTTTCATACACAATATCCCAACACTTTTTCGTCTCTCATCACAACCTGTTCCCACAGTGACCCTTCAATTTTTGACCCCCCAAAAAAGCCAATTATAACCAGTAATTTTCCGTTAGTTGAAACATGTCAATTGTCTTTGAGACTCCTAAGTTTTCAGTTAACAATTCTTATTAAACTTTCTAATATATTCTCTTTTTATAAGGGTCAACTTTATGGGTTATATCCGTAAAATTGAATTCACATGGTTTCTGGGGAAAGCACATGTTCAATACTGTATTGTACAAAATAATATATTCAGTTCAAGCTAAAAATAAACTGAAGTTCTGAATATTACCCTGTTTTCCAAGACTCCTGTTTAATACCATTTTTTTTTTTAAGATAAAGGCTTACATCTGGATAAACACATTTAAATTACTAAATAAATGTCTTGATACATATCCGCAATTCATTAGAAAAATAAGATATTTCATGAATAAAAAATATAAATGCAGAAAATTGAAAAAAATTGCAAGAGCAATAAATACCTCTTAATTCAATGTTACAATGAACATCAAAACATTTTATTTTCAGCCTTATTGGCCAAATTTTCAAGTTTCTTATAAAAAACAAATTTGAGCAAAAGCCTTACCCAAATTCCCAGATGTGCAATTAAGACTGTTAATCAAGGAACCAAAATGCAAGATTTACTAATGCCGAAAATGCAGAATGATAAATAATTTGGTCTGACTTCTGCAATATCTAACTAATGTCTTTCTTATCACATTCAATTTTCCACAATAAAAGAAACATCCAAAAATTCCTAATTTACAGTATCTGCTGTAAGTCAACATTTTTGTTACAAATTTTCTTGTGTAGTATGTCATGTCATGGCCTTTTATAGCTGACTATACGGTATGGGTTTTCTCATTGTTGAAGGCTGTACTGTTGCCTATAATTGCTTACATCAACTTCATTTGAACTTTGGTGGATAATTGTCTCTTTGGCAATCATACCACCTCTCCTTATTTTTATATGGCAGTTTTTCAAATCTAAATAATAATCATGTCATTAAGAGGCAATATGGACAGTTTTTCTTTCAGTACACTGAATTTATGGGTGGAAAATGAAAACATATACGTAGACTTTAAATGTATTTTAAAATAATGAAGACCTTAACGATAAATGTTTTTTCTGAATATAAAAAACTGACAGATTAATAAAGTTTTGAGATTTCTAAATAAAAAGGGGAAAAAGAGTGGCCTTCTTGCATCTTTTCCTTTAAGACAACTATATGCAAAAGATAAATACATATGAAGTTTCAGCCTTTTAAAAAATTCTTTCATTCATTAATATTGAAATTGGACATACATTTTATTCTGTTGCTGGTTTTCTTTGATGGTTGTCTAAATCTCTTCTGTCATTTTTCTAAAGCACATTTTAAAAAACACTCTTAAGACTTGCACGCAAGTAGCTTTTGATCAAAACAATGATATCAATAAAATTAAAATATACATAAATTATGGGATGTAAAGCATATTTTCTATTAAATTATTTATTATATGTCAAAAATTTACGGATAATTATTTATTATATGTCAAAAATGTACAGAAGCTTATTCATTACCTATCATAACTCAGATATTGGAAGTCATCTTACTGTGACAATAGTATGTTTAACATAACAAATCACAGCAAAAACTCTGAATAAAACACTAGTCTGAATTTTTGTCTTCCTTCCTTTATACAAATGAAATGATTGTCTAACATAAAAGGCATACCATTTTCTATTTATAATAGCAGTATATGGAATGACTGTCCATAAAAGACATAAGATACACTTACAAAAGCCTATCTTCAAAAGAACAATGACAAACATACATGCCGGTTATTTCTGAGAAATATAAAACATACATAAAACATACAATTTGCATTTTTCACACAGGGGAAGCAACCATAAAACAAAAATAGAAATTAAGTTCTGAGAGTGTGTTTTGAATCAACTACCAATAGGTTCCATTTCAAGGTGCCTATCATATATAATAAAAAAGGGGTGTAGGTTAGATGTCAGTGAGACACCAATCAAAAAACACATCAAAACTAAAACAAGACATTTTACTATTTTAAATGAACAAACCAGAGCTTTAACTACTTCTATACATAAATTT
This sequence comes from Mytilus californianus, assembly GCF_021869535.1. Taxonomy (NCBI): domain Eukaryota; kingdom Metazoa; phylum Mollusca; class Bivalvia; order Mytilida; family Mytilidae; genus Mytilus; species Mytilus californianus. The sequence continues at coordinate 5,845,502 of NW_026262745.1, read as the reverse complement.
ATCTCAGTCTTTATTTCTCATATTCAATTCATCGTTTTAAAAACAAATGTATTTTTGGTAATATTTTCAAAAGCATACACCAAAACGTTGTGATAGGTTAACAACATCCCAAACAATGGAAATTCATCCAATAACATGACATTATTTTCATTTTAGGGAACTAACAATGAAATTACCACAGTCCTTTAGATTTTAAAACCATGAATTATTCATTCTGAAAACTATTCCTAACATAAAATTTAATTTTGAAACCTGATTACCAGCATTGATGAAATTTATCTTGCCTTAAAATAATGAAGTTCACATTTGTACATTATACATACATTATTTACAAATAAATAAACTACATATATATATATATATATATATATATATATAATGAACCGTGGTGGTACTCCAAACTGCTATGGTCACACTGATGTGCGATGGTTTGACGCTGAATTGCGTTTTTGATCATGCCGAAGTGTGATGGTGGCATTGTGACGCTATCTTCTTGATAGCTACGCCATAGTGCGATAGTGGTTACACTGAAGTGTGATAGATTACACGATTTGCATGTTCAAGTGTCGATGAATAAGTCTATTTGTTTGTTATAGTCATTGTATTTCCAGTCCTCACTGTAATGTTGTAGTGTAGTGTACACTGTACATTGTAAATACTAGTAGCTTAGACAAAAAAAAGCAATCGTTCATACAATCGTTTAGAAATTGACACTACATACACTACAAACCAGTAAAAGTCTGAAATGGCCTATATTTGTACTCGACTGTACTGAATTTTACTCGACCAGTCTGAATTGGTCTGAATTTTACTCGACATTACTCGACCCCAGTCTAAACCATACTCGACCGTACTGATTTGTACTTGACCCTTATCTTTGCCATTGAAAATAGTCTGAACTATTACTCGACCAGTCTGAAACAGTCTTAACCCATTCTCGACCTGTACTCTACCAATTTTTTCAGTCTAAACCATACTCGACCAAAGGTCTGAACAATACTCGACCAGTCTGAACCATACTTGACCAAAAAACCTATACTTTTTTTTAATTTTAGCTGTTAAAATTAATTTCTTTTTTTCTGACCTGACAACAGCCACAATAAAATAAAGATATATATAAAAACATATTTTTACATCCTTACATGATTCTATGATTTATCAAATAGAGATAGTTAAATTAAATTATCTTATATAATAATTTAATTATATTAATTTTAAAGTTTTAGAGTTTTGTTAAAAAAAAGATTTTCTTTTAACAAAAAACCACACCTTATCTGAGGGTATTAAAACCTTAATAGGGTGCTTCTTGTTTGGCATGTGTTTTTTTTTTAAACTTAATTTTCCTAAATTCCTAAAGAAAAACTATATAGGTTTCATGGTTACATACAATAGTTATATAATTATCTTTTTAATGAGGTAACAACAGCCAAAAAATCACTGAAATTGTTTAACCTTATATTAGAAATATATCTATTCTTATAATTTGGGATATATTATATATAATATATATCAAAAAGGGATAAAAAAATTAAAGAAATAGATAAAATTTTTCTTCTGATAAGTGGTAAAGTATAAAGTAATAACCTCCTGCTTGGGGCAAACTCATTAAAAAGATCACACCTGGTCAGAGAGTATTAATTTCTAATTAACATTCATTAAAAATTGCAACATCCTGTGAAACTTAAATCGCAAGGCCTTTTGAATTCACTACATAAGTAATACACGAGTTTAAGAAAAAAAAGGCTTTCTTTTTACCTGTAAAACACACATGTACTGAGGTAAATAAACCTTATTAAAGTGCTTCTTGTATGCCATGTCTTTAATTTTGACAAAAGTTATTTAAATTTAATTGAAATAAATTTTTTCTGCAACTTTGGAACACATTGCCTTTTTTAAATGGTTATCAAGGATTGCTATGGAAGTTCTATTATCATGATTATATTAAATTCTTGGTTTTCCAAACAAAGTGTGATTTTTAAAATTTATTAAGTTGCTTTATATACTGTTTTAAATATATTTTAATAAAAAAAATGTTCACTGCATTATTAACTAAACTCAACTGACACCATAAATCTATACAAGGCTTAAGTAAATGGTGAAAATTATCCAGTAACCATAAAATATATCTGAAACATTCAAAAAAATTTGAATAACATTGAAAATATTAGTCATAATTCAGTTTTGAGATTATTTGATCAGCTTGTTTTATTTTTATTTTAAAGGTGATATATATATGTAAGTGTTGATAAATATGGTGTTGAATTTATATTATGTTTATTGTGAAATTTTGGTTTCAATGCCATATTGAATACATTTTAAATTTCAAATTGTTGTTCAAATTTCTAGCCAGGGGAAATAGCTGTTAAAAACAGTTCCTAAATTGATGAAATACAATAGATAGATACAAAAATTAGGTCTAGGTTGGTTAAGACTTAGTCGAGTATGGTTCAGACTAGGTTGAGTATGGTTCAGACTAGGTCGAGTATGGTTCAGACTAGGTCGAGCATGGTTCAAACTAGGTCGAGCATGGTTCAGACGAAAATAAAATGGTTAAGTACTGGTCGAGTAAAGGTCGAGTACAAGTTCAGACTGTTAAGTATGGTTCAGACTACAGTCGAGTATTATCAAGTAAATGTCAGACCAATTAAGACTGGTCGAGTAAAAATCAGTACAGTCGAGGACAAATATAGGCCATTTCAGACTTTTACTGGTTTGTAGTGATACAAAAGCTATTTTCTTTTAAAACCAGTACTAATTGCAAATTCTTCTTGGTTAGTCAGAATGAAAGAAAATAAGCAAAAATTCTATACAGCTGATGTGAATGAGAACAATGAATAAGATAGATCACCGATGTTTTTTACTGCAACTTGAGGAAATATTGAATGTTTGGTACCTATACTAACTTGTAAAAAATTCAAGCTCTCATAATAATTGGACATCAGTTGATTTTAAACTAGCATCAAGTGTCTTATAGAATATCGCACACCAGCTTGACCATCCCACTTAAGCGTCCCAATCACACCTGATGTAGGACTCCGAGCTGCAATGGTTTGACACTGAAGTGTGATGGTGGCATTGTGACGCTATCTTGTTAATAGATACAACCTAGTGCAATGGACTAAATAAACTATATTTTCAATGCTTTTCATGTCGATATAGAAGTCAATTTGTTTGTAAGTAGCAGTTTTTCAGGGTTTTATAATAAACTGAAGGTTATACAATAAGGTGCTTATAAACTTTTAATACTACCAGAAACAGGTAGTGATTGGTGGAGAGAGGAAAGTTAACCTTCTGTAGCTGATCTTTTTTTACTACGATGGAGCATGGAATTCTCTTTATGCATACGGGTCCATAAACAGACTCTCCCTATAATAAAATTACAGAAAAGCAGGAACTTTAAATATGAGGAACCAAGTAAAGATGAAATGTTAACGCAGAATTATGTCCACCTACAGTGATCTATCATTTAATACGCAACTATAACTAAGGACATACATAGACAATAATAAAATTGAGCATGGAAACTAGGAATATGTCAAAGAGACAACAACCCAACCAAAGAGCAGAAAACAGCCCAAGACCACCAATGGGTCTTCAACACAGCGAGAAAATCCAGCACCAGGAGGCAGGTTTCAGCTAGCCCCTAAACAAAAATGAATGCTTTATATACTAACTTTAAAACAACTACTTCTCATAATAATTGCACATCTGTAGATTTTAAACAAGCCATCGCCTGTCATATAGACCATCACACATCTGTAAACGAAAACATCGCACTACGGCACAGACCATTGTACTTCAGTGTGACCATCGCACTTCAGTGTCCCATCGTACCTCTGAGTCCTACATAAACAAATACAGTTGTTGTTTGTATATAGATGTACTGACATTAGAAAACAATGCCCATTAGTAACTACACAAACAATGAATAAATAGTATATAATGGACACTAATATACTCTTGATAATCATACATAATACTTCAAATAATTGTACTATATCCATGTAAAATCTATAAATTTTTAACAACAAAAAACATTCAAATTTCAATTAGAAATTTCTGGTTAATTCAGAAATGATTTTAAAAATATGAAAAGTTCCTTTTATACCTCTAGCATGCATCCAGCGTCAGAGGCAGACAAAGAAGCTATAGTAAGTAAATAGTTTGCCAAAGTATAAGATCTCTTGGTAAAAAGGGAAAAAATATTAAAAAAGTAAAATGTAAGCTGACTTATAAATAATACAGATCCCCAAGTAGTAGAAACTGTGGGAAATTCCTCAAGGGGCTGCCTAATCATTTTTCTCCCCCCCCCCCCCCCCCCCATTTCATTGAAATAATATTAAATCCCAGCAAGCAATATACATAATGCCATTTTATTTCATATAAAAGCAATCTGTGTCAAAATGCCAATTATTATATATAAGGTATTGTTTTAAAAGTATTGACATGATTGACAGTTATACTAGCAAAACTTGATAAGTACAGAAAATTTAAGTGCAAAAATGATGCACTTTAATCATCTATCACAGTATTTACTCACAACAAGAAAACTGTAAAGACATACTGTTATTCAAGGTCAAGTCGATGTACTCGGAAACTTTTAAAACATTTCTAGTTTTAGATACTGTAATAGTCAGAAATTATTGTGAGGTTTTTATTAATGCAAATAATGCTACTGAATGAGTGTCGCAATAATAAGATCTCGTATTCTGATATCTGATACATATATTTGTATGCAGATTTTCCTGAAAATTGCAATAATAAATGTACACAATAATTTTTGAATTTACATTACTTAAAACTACATAAAATAAAATATAGATTATTATCAACCCATTTCATACTGGCCATACAATTAATATTCTAATGAACAGATACATATTTATAATGGTATACATAATTATTATTTATAGATGTCCTGGTAAACCCATCACATCAAAGCTATATTTTCTTAAGTAATTAGAATATCTGATGAAGTATAAAGTAACCTAAACTTGACCTTTGCACCAATAATATTTGTAGTGACTATTTGTAAAATTCTTACTTAGCACTTTTAGAGAGAGAAAGAAGACACTGTGAAATGAAGAAAACACATATACACATGATTATTTTATGTATATTTCTCCGTAAAACTGTATGTCTACACAAAATTAACTCATAAAACTTCAGTATTGTATAACAAATAATGTTTAAATGATTTAATAATTTCATATAATATAGAGTATATAATGTGTTACCAATATAGTACATTAAGTTCAAAAATGTTGAGAATTCTTTGTATACTGTAACCCTGATTCTTTGAGTATGCTATGTTATTTCTTTCTTTTGCCTTGACTAAATAGCTAAAATAACTTTAATTACAATATTTAAATGTTCCCAATATACCTAAATTTCCAAACCTGAAACATTTACTAATTAACATTTAACTATTGTTATCAAGTTTAACATAAAATGATTATTTTACAATAATGAATGGTATTTGAAACAAATATCTTTAAATATACACACTTCGCTTACAGAGACTAAGTCATTGGAAATGGTGCTAGGAAAAAAAATGCCATTTAGGTGAAACAAAAACATTGTGTGGTCTAATCACAGCCAGGTAACATAATTATATATACATTTTTGGGACACATTTTCAAGTATACTTATACATATTACATTAATATTACACACAAGAGTGCACACGCTGAAATGTCTCGCCTTCTTTACTAATCATTGATATTATGTTTATAGTCCTAAATATAAAGCTTTATTACAACTGTCACATAAACTTAACATTAACCAAGTAAACTAAACATTGACCAATGAACCATGAAAATGAGGTCAAGGTCAGATGAACCATGCTAGGCAGGCATGTACAGCTAACAATTCTTCCATACAACAAATAGAGTTGACCTATTGCTTATAGTTTAAGAAAAACAGACCAAAACACAAAAACTTAACACTGAGCAATGAACCTTGAAAATGAGGTCAAGGTCAAATAAAACCTGCGTGACTGCCAAATAGATCATAAAATATTTCCATACACCAAATATAGTTGAATTATTGCATATAGTATAAGAAAAACAGACCAAAACACAAAAACTTAACTATAACCACTGAACCATGAAAATGAGGTCAAGGTCAGATGACACCTGCCAGTTGGACATGTACACCTTACAGTCATTCCATACACCAAATATACTAGACCTATTGCTTATAGTATCTGAGATATGGACTTGACCACCAAAACTTAACCTTGTTCATTGATCCATGAAATGAGGTCGAGGTCAAGTGAAAACTGTCTGACTGGCATGAGGACCTTGCAAGGTACGCACATACCAAATATAGTTGAACTATTGCACATAGTATTAGAAAAAAGACCAAAACTCAAAAACTTAACTTTGACCACTGAACCATGAAAATGAGGTCAAGGTCAGATGACACCTGCCCGCTAGACATGTACACCTTACAATCATTCCATACACCAAATATAGTAGACCTATGGCATACAGTATAAGAAAAACAGACCAAAACACAAAAACTTAACTATAACCACTGAACCATGAAAATGAGGTCAAGGTCAGATGACACCTGCCAGTTGGACATGTACACCTTACAGTCCTTCCATACACCAAATATACTAGACCTATTGCTTATAGTATCTGAGATATGGACTTGACCACCAAAACTTAACCTTGATGTTTTGTGATTTAAATGTAGGGGTTGGAAAGCACTTTATATTAATAATACATGGGTGATGGGTATCAGAGCAACTTTTCACACTATAATGCACTACGATTCTCAATTACAATTGTCTGGGTGACAGATGCTGAAACTAACTGCCTTCCAACCTCCACCCCATACATATTTTTCTGGAATAGCCCTAAGAAATTTAAGATTAAACATTATTAAAACAATGTCCTTGTTTCCAAAAACATTGACCAATGAACCATGAAAATGAGGTCAAGGTCAGTTGAACCATGCTAGGCAGGCATGTACAGCTAACAATTCTTCCATACAACAAATAGAGTTGACCTATTGCTTATAGTTTAAGAAAAACAGACCAAAACACAAAAACTTAACACTGAGCAATGAGGAATAGCCTTGTTCATTGATCCATGAAATGAGGTCGAGGTCAAGTGAAAACTGTCTGACGGGCATGAGGACCTTGCAAGGTACGCACATACCAAATATAGTTGAACTATTGCACATAGTATTAGAAAAAAAGACCAAAACTCAAAAACTTAACTTTGACCACTGAACCATGAAAATGAGGTCAAGGTCAGATGACACCTGCCCGCTAGACATGTACACCTTACAATCATTCCATACACCAAATATAGTAGACCTATGGCATACAGTATAAGAAAAACAGACCAAAACACAAAAACTTAACTATAACCACTGAACCATGAAAATGAGGTCAAGGTCAGATGACACCTGCCAGTTGGACATGTACACCTTACAGTCCTTCCATACACCGAATATACTAGACCTATTGCTTATAGTATCTGAGATATGGACTTGACCACCAAAACTTAACCTTGTTAATTGATCCATTAAATGAGGTCGAGGTCAAGTGAAAACTGTCTGACGGGCATGAGGACCTTGCAAGGTACGCACATACCAAATATAGTTGAACTATTGCACATAGTATTAGAAAAAAAGACCAAAACTCAAAAACTTAACTTTGACCACTGAACCATGAAAATGAGGTCAAGGTCAAATGACACCTGCCCGCTAGACGTGTACACCTTACAATCATTCCATACACCAAATATAGTAGACCTATGACATACAGTATAAGAAAAACAGACCAAAACACAAAAACTTAACTATAACCACTGAACCATGAAAATGAGGTCAAGGTCAGATGACACCTGCCAGTTGGACATGTACACCTTACAGTCCTTCCATACACCGAATATAATAGACCTATTGCTTATAGTATCTGAGATATGGACTTGACCACCAAAACTTAACCTTGTTCACTGATCCATGAAATGAGGTCGAGGTCAAGTGAAAACTGTCTGACGGGCATGAGGACCTTGCAAGGTACGCACATACCAAATATAGTTATCCTATTACTTATAATAAGAGAGAATCTAACATTACAAAAAATCTGAACTTTTTTTTCAAGTAGTCACTGAACCATGAAAATGAGGTCAAGGACATTGGACATGTGACTGACGGAAACTTCGTAACATGAGGCATCCATATACAAAGTATGAAGCATCCAGACCTTCCACCTTCTAAAATATAAAGCTTTTAAGAAGTTAGCTAACGCCGCCGCCGCCGCCGCCGCCGCCGGATCGCTATCCCTATGTCGAGCTTTCTGCGACAAAAGTCGCAGGCTCGACAAAAACTAATGTAATTGTTTATTGTACTCATAATATATAACATCTATACTCATACACTATAAAAGGGACATAACACAACCACTAACTCTCTCCTTCTGTCTGTTCTTTAGGTTTCTCTCTTAATACTGTTATAAGATATTCGATAAGAATAGATAAGAATTTATCTAGTGGGTCCATGAATCCACGCTGCATCCACTTTGGTATAGTAACTCTAGCATGAGTAAATCCTAACTTCTGTAACACATAATCTACACCAACAGGGTCTATTTCTTTACTGGCCCAATGTAGTAATCTATAATATATAATTTGTAATGGTATAGCCTCGTCAAGTTGTATTATTATAAAATAAAAAATTGTTTTCATAAGAAAATGGTATTATCGCTATTTTACGAAATTTTCCTTTGATCTTACTGACTGACAATTTCCTTTCTCAGCATAGTAGAGTGATATGAAAAATTATTGCTAGAAACTAAGGGCGCACATGCCGTTGTCAATGAAATTAACAACGTCGTCATAGGTAAAATAGCGATAAACAGATTATCATTGGTCATCTCAACTCGATTGCTTTTCTCACTTTCCCTGTACCGGCTCAAGCGAGAAAATCAATCTCGTTGAGATGACCAACGATAATCTATAATTATCTGTTTTCTCCACTGAGAAATTTAAGCTTTTATTAGTAGTTAAAAAGACTGGTCAACTCAAGTGTTGTAAAGGAGTAGGATTAAAAAATGTCCCTGTATATTATAACACCAAGAACCTAGCGTTTAGAAAAAATCCAACTTGTTTTCAACTCAACATGACATTCTTATGTTTAAAACAGGCATCACATAATTCTCAAATATTCTAATCTAGAATATGGTTCATAAATCACTTGATAAATGTTAGATCAATCAAAGTCCACTACTTTACAATAATTCAAACTATTTTGATATTCCTTTAATAGAACTATGACCATAAAATTGTAATAAAATGTATGGTGAAAAACTCTTTATTTCTGATTTTGTGGAATGTAAAAATAAGGAACATAAATGCTTTGGATGATTATCTGTCTTTACTTTTGCCTTAAAGTGGAAAATGAGTTGAAAACATCTGAACAATATGATGTCATTATAAAAAAAACTGAAGAATAATCATGTAGATTGGCCTCTTTGTTACATTATCATTTTTTCCTTCTTGTATATGTTGCTGTGAAAGCTACATTGACTTATGGTGAAACCATCAACCCAGTAAATATTTTCTTAACTGTTCTTTTGCTTTGTTTTTATCTTTCTTTATTCCCCCCCCCCCCCAAAAAAAAAAAAAAATATGGTGTTTGTTTTTTTTCTTCAAAAACTTACCTATCTTCTTGATATATAAGCAAAAATAATATCTTGAATGCAATTATTAGTCACATTTACTTGTTACTGAACTGCTTACCTAACAGTAGGTTCTAACTTCCAGAATTTACAATTAAATTCTCTGCCATCTTCCTTTAATGCTGCTGTTGGGTCTGTCACTTTTTTCTTCTCTGTATCAGTCTTGTAAGACATTCTACCGTCTGTCCAAAAAATAGAAGACGTAGTGAAAGTGAGAAAATAAAATGAAGAATTTCAAACTTTCAACCTACTTATTCTTATTTCTTTCTTATCTTACAGGTATCAAACAAAGCATATGCTATAAACAAGTACAACCTGACAGAGGACAGGAGTATTTGGTAAATGTCTGTGCTTCACCTGTGTTCTTCAATGATTATTTCTATTGGAAATAAAGAACAAATAAGTGAGAAGTACATGTGATAAAAACAACTTTATAGAATTTTAAGCAGTTGCTGAACCATGAAAATGAGGTCAAAACAATGGCCATATGACAGGCTCTTCATGTGTGTTGTTCAATCATTATCTATATCGGAAATAAAAACAAAAAACAAATAGTACTGCCTTACCTTTATCTTTCTCTTTGATGTACAATGAAATGAGGTCATGTAAGAAAAGGATGACCTCAGCATCCATTGCTACATAGATATGGTCTTCAAACTCTGTTACAAAGGTTACCTCAACTATGGGTTTCTCGTCTGTAAAAAATACATTTACATCAAGTGTGACACACACAAGGTAAAAACTTTTTGAATGCACCTTTTTCTACTTAAAAGAGCATTACTTTAATCAATACTTTTATTCAAGCCTATGTAAGCCCTCTCCACAAAGAATAGAGCATTCTTGGTTATATGGTAATTTATGACAGTTTTCATCAGCATTTAAGTACAGCAACCACCACATAAACCAGTACCATCATACAACACAATTATAATAAGTCATATAACTTGTTCATCTATTACATAACAATGTGTCCAAACTGTAAGATTATTATCTCCATTCCTCCCTTTAAACAAATAATTCGTAAATGGAAGAAAATAATCATATCTATGATGCAACTGTGTTTTTTTTTTATTTCAAAGGGGGATGACATCATGTTATATTTGCATTCTTAAAAATGGCAGCAAAGAGTTATCTTCTTCTCTTTTGTAAATTCTTTGTTTTTTAACCAAAACATCATCAACTTGAAAAATTGTAAGTATTACAAAACTTGAAAAGAAGATATAATGTAAAGTTATTCGACATGACCCTATTTACCATCAGATTGAGGCTCATATTCTCCTTGCTTATGAATGGATTTGAGGCACATTTCTAATGATGGCAACACAAATATCATCTCTGTATCATGGAAGTAGTCCTGTGTACGTCGACGTCTGTGATCCTTTGGACTCTCAACACCATACCTTTGCATGGTTGGAAAATTATCCAAATCTGGGAATAAAAAAATACAATACCAATCTTAACAAGCAGAATAATAATCAAATCAGTTTTTGAAATGCACTGCAATGATGTATAAATATCTTCAATTCTGTTGATTGATTTATTCATGGTTGGTGTTGAACACATATTTCTGTACTCTTTCCTATTTCATGGTGGCCAGATTTATTTGTCGCAAAAGCGGAGTACCCAGAGAGAATCACCAACCTTCAGCAGGAAAGCGTCATATATATATTTATATGAGTTGCAGCTGATATTAAATAATACATTTTAATATATTTTCCTGCTCTTAATTGTTATATATTGTTAATATTGTTTAGTTTATTTTCTAATTTTGATAATGACTTAAATTTCTCAAATTCAACACGAACTATAGCCAAAAAGGGAAGTAACATTTTCGCATTTTAAAAAAAAATATGCAACAGCTGGGTCTGGTTTTTTATTTGAGCAAAACTAATATTATTTTTTTCAAATATATAATGATATACATTTGAAGGTTCATAGAGGTTTAAACTGTGTTGAGTAATACTTGCAACATATCATTTGTAACATACTTCAGTAAATTAATGACCCGCTACAAGTGGTCTTTTTTGTGTTTCCTATATAATTTTCTATAATATTTTTGCATTAAAATTATCCGTATATATGTAGCTTATTAACTATCTATGTGTTCCCCTTGTCCACATTAACTTTCTAAATGATGCTTTGTTAAGGACCTGTTACATGACCTAACATAAGAAAAATAATGTCAGGAGTTAGGGCATGTTTCTTATCTCCAGTTTTTTCCCCTAGCGGTAGTTGACATCTCTACTTAATAGAATATATTCAGATTATAAAATTCACAAATTAATACACAACAATTACCTTTAATTTCTGATGTAGCAAATGCATAATGGAACCATTCCTGGACACTGGTAAATGTTGGTGGCATTGTGTGACCTCTGCTTATCTTACAAACAGAAGCCATATTCTTTCCTAAAGTATGTTGTGCTTCACGGCCAATATTTAATTTCAAATCTTGTACTATGTGGAGATCTGAAGAAAAAATTGAGGCATGTATTTTTCAGTATCAACATTTTACTTTAAATTAAAATATTATAATTTTAAGGATCAATGTCAATGTTGAGATGTTGAAAACAAACTTTTTAAAACATAATTTATTCCTTGTTATTTTATGACTTCTGCTCAACAGGGTTGTTATTTTTTTACATTCATAATTGTTTTCCATTTAAACTTTAAAAAGAAATAATAAGTGGGCAAAAAATAAGTTCCCCGTTCAGTCATTTTCAATACATCCACAGAAATAGATAATTAACTTCTAAATCTACTTTATGAACTTACCTCCATCCTGTGTTTTCTGAGCTTCTGTTGCAAACACAATAAAAGCTTCATTCAAACTGAACAGTGCCCATGATTTTGATCTGAAGTTGATACCATGGAAACAAGCCAAGGTCATGTTGTTGCCATGTAAACTAATGTTGCCACCTAAGATAGTTCCTACTTTAGGAATCATGGATGGTAACATAGAAAATTTACAGTCTGCTATCATCTCAAATGCCTTTTGCCAATGTCTATGGTATTTAATGTCCCACAAATCTGAAATAAATTTGCTTGTCTTGTTTAGTATGTGAGGTACTATAAATTCATAAATCATTGCGATGTTTTTATTAATTGCAAAAATTGCGACATTTTCAAGTTTGAAATAATAAAAACTTGCATTCATAATTTCAGAAGCGATTTTCCTTCATATAATTTTTGTAATTGCATTAATTAGATTTCACACTTTTGCTAGAGGACAAGGATTCCCAATAAAAATGCATACATTTATTTCTGAATTTACAGTACATTGATATACACTGAAACCTAAAATCAATCAAATAGTTCTACAATTGTGTTTATGATACATGGAAAATTATATCTTTGATGTAAAAGAATGGACTGCAAAGATCACTTTCTTACATTCATCTTCATCACTTTGTTTTTGTTTATCAAGAGGCCTCTTTGTTCCTATTGGTCCAATAGCAGACAAGGCCCGCCTACTGCTGTTAAACTGCATAGTTATGAATTCCTCAATCTTTGCCACCATCTTAAAAATATCAGGTGTTGTAGATCTTGATATCATTGTGTGAAACTGGTCCCAACCAAGTTCTCCATGTGCAAACATTAAACCAGGTCTGAAACATGCATAATATTAGAAGTTAAGTTTTTGCTACCAAAAAATGTATGTAATCTACAAACACAGGGTTAATATTTTTTATGTGAAAATCTGTCGAGTTTTCATCTAATCTAAGGGGATAAATGAAGGAGAACTTTCATATAGCAAACCATACAACTGCAATAGTGAATTTCTTGCTGAAAACGATGACATCTCAAAAATAACTTTTGGTCTCATCAATAACCTTTTAATAAATATGCTTTCAACTGCTACTAATTCATAACATTGTTTTCATGCAACTTGTGTTAATATCATCTTCATAGTCGACTTTTGTTTAATGCAACACTTTTTTCTAGATTATTTTTTTACTGTTTGTGTGGAAACTATTTAGACAAAAAATAAACAGCTGCGCCATGAGCGCATGATACGCCCATCGTCTTGTGTGTGAATTTTTATGCAATAATCATAAATAGTTTCTGACATATGGCGCGACATGCGAACCCCCCCCCCCCCCCTTTTTTTTACAAAAACTCAATATCTCTAAAACAAAACCAAAAAGTATACAGATCTTAAGATTCATATACCTAAGAAGTGTGTAAAATTTTAAGCAATAATCATAAATCGTTTTTGAGATATGGTGCAACATGTAAAAACCACCCTTTTGAAAAAAAAAAAATCAATATCTCTAAAATAAAATTTTGAATCAAAACCAAAAAGTATACAGATCTTTAGATTAATATAACTAAGAAGTGTGTAATATTTTAAGCAATAATCATAAATCGTTTTTGAGTTACGGCGCCACATGTGAAAAACAACTCCCCCTTTTTTTACAAAATACTCAATAACTCAAAAAAAAATTTTTGAATCATCACCAAAAAGTATACAGATCTTAAGATTAATATAACTAAGAAGTGTGTAAAGTTTGTGAAAAAAAACACACACCTGTTTTAGTTACTAAGTCCCGTAACTCAAAAAGTTTCAATCTTATTTTCACCAAAAAGTATACAGATCGTTTGACCATCATAAGAAACAACTATTTACAGTTTCATGAAATTTGGATAAGTCGTTCTCAAGTTACAGTGCGACATGTTTACGCCGGACAGACTGACATTTGTATACCATAATACGTCCCGTCAAAATTTTGACGGGCATATAAAAAACCAGAATATTTAAGCATTTTGGAGACTGTCATATATTTTGAGCTTTGTTCATTATTTTGGTAAAATTCTTTTGTTGTGATACTGTCTCACTTGACTTCAATTCCATATATCTATTATACTGCTTTTACTAAGCAATAATTTTCACATATTTTTATCAATTTCTTGCTTAGCATTGTTTATTTCACAGTTTCCTAAACCATCTGTTATTTCTCTATTTTGTTTACTATGAACAGAAGTCCTACCTAGTTGTAGCCAAGGGACTGTCACTTTCACTTTTGTTTTCTACATGCCATTCATCCTTTATTTCAATGTCTAGTTTACTTAGTCTTGTCATCAGTACACTGGTACCCATATAATCCATACGACATTCTATAGCAAACAGTGATAAGCCTAATCTATGACTGGGTTCTTTTCCAATTATTGGATCTTCATTAACTTCAACTGGAATACATTATGATAGCATTGTAAATTAGGTAAAGCTGACTTTAAGTGTGTTTTGTTTTTTTAACCAACTTAATATATTTTATTGCAATAATAGTTGTTAACAATACCTCTTAGTGCTACAACAATAACACTGAAGTTCCTTCTGTAATGCTAATTTCCAATGAAACCAGGGGATTAAATAAGCAAACGTTTTATACATTTATAAAGTCTGTGTTAGTTGTATTTTACAAATTATTTCTACAAACATATATACATTTTTTGGTAACGCATCAAAGATCCACAGGAAGAAAACAGATCTTTCTCCGCCTTATGTTGAGATTTTATTTTGTGTTTCAAAACCAAAAGTAGAATTAAACAAAAAAGCATGGCTAATTTGTTTAAATGGAAAGTACAGTATTGTTGCATTTATCATGAATTGTTTAAGCAGTAATATCTCATCATTCAATGGCTTCAAACACAAAAAAAATGTATAAAGTTTGTAAAAATAACATGATACACCATTTCTGGTAAATATATTTTCTTCTTCTAAAAAACAATTATAAACTTCTTGAACAAAAACAAAGCTAAGAATGGATATGCTATCCCAATGTCAGGCTAACTGTACATATTTAATGAGAGAGCAGACAAAACTTATCTATTTCCGTCTCCTTCCAACCTTACATACTCTTTAAATTGAATCAAGAATTCTGATCATATTTTTCAAATGGAGCTGTTCACTGTATTTGTTTGTGGTCATTGAAATACAGTTAAAACTAGCAGGCAACTAACCCTGCTGGTACCAATAGACACATTTACACTTGTAGCAAAACTTGTCTGCCATTACCTAAAAACCATGCAAGTTCCCGCAAAATATTGCATCACAGCTTGAAACATTTGATGACATATTTAAAACGTGATTGTTGCAAGAATCAGATGGTTATTCTGAGACAGATCTAAGTTCATTTGAAGCAAATTCAGCTAAATACCCATAAGTGTAAATATGCCTATTCTGCCAAAAACTAACAAAATGATAAAATATTTATATGCAGCATATCACAAACATCCTCTCCATAAAGAGTTTAGTATGAGGCATTTTGGGGAGATTCTGTCATTGACCACTTATAAGGCATTAAACTAAATAGCTTTGGGATTCTGTCAATGACCACTTATTAAACTGAGAATAGTATCTAGCATTTCTCCTGTGATAATACTTACCAAATGTTGATAAGTTGTTAATTTCTAGGGTACCACCAACAACTCCTCCTTTAGAATCAAAATGAGAATTATCCATTCCAGTTGTAATCTTCAGATCTTTGTGTCCACTACAATCAATGGATAATCTCCCCTGGCTCTTCACATTTTTCGTTGACCATCTAGAAAGCAGATATAGGAAGTTCATATATTGTGGATGCATTATTATTTTCATGGACTCTGTGGGAAGTGGTAACAAGAATTTAAATGTTCTATAGGCTTTTAAGCAAACTTTGGCAAAACAACAAAATCAAATATCCATGAAAATACAATTTTTACTCGAGCCAAGAAAAAATGGTACCCATAAAAATAAATGAACCCACTTTGGCCATAGTATATAAAATTATGCTTAAGATAAAAGGATTACAAATTTATTTATTCAAAGAAAAGCAATCAATAGATCAATATATTCTGACTTCAAGACATCAAGACATCAACCAAGTTTTAACTATCTACATTGGTAAGATGCAGTGTATCAATTTCAACTGTATCTAAATTTCAAACTGTTGAAAATCTAACACTTTGGTCATCGACCTTTCAGATTAGGTCATGTCTGGTGAATATGACTGTTTCCAGACTCTTGGTTCCAAGTATATTTTTCCTGAGGGTTTAGAGGATAGTATTTCTGAACAAGTTTAAGGATGATCATTGATCACAGGCGATGTTAACAGCCTCAACTGGCCTTCTTTGCCCTGTGAGCTTAAAATATACATATAATTCATCAATAACATGATTCATTTTGACTAAGATCTGACCATAAACTACAATTAACTGAAGAGGAAAGATTATGTTCTCCTAGTGGTCTTAAATATTTTACTTCCATACAATTTCTTATCTGAACCCTCAGATCTAAATTTTTAATGATCAACAGTATCTCCTAAAAACCAGACAGCTTCCTTGTCCCTTGGTCTCTGGTGGTTAGTTATCTTGTTAGCAATCATACAATATCTTCTTATTTATATGAAATAAAATTGGCAAAAAACATGTTTAAAATATATCTAAACAAACCAAAACTTACACTGTATTGCCCATAACATTGCTCATCTGGACTCTGAGGTCTAACTGTGACAGATTTACAGCAAACATTACAAGGGTTTCCCATGAACTGGAAGGTTTAGGTACTGAAGCTCCTGAAGCTCTTCTCTTGTTTCTGGGTGTTTCTGAAGGGGTCAAGCTAGCTCGTTGTTTGGATAAAGACCTGTGTGTTGATATAGAACCAGATTCACTGAAGCTAATATCTGTAGGTGACTGAGGAGCTGACACTGAACCTATGTAAAAAACAATAATAGCTAAGTATACACTTCATTTTTTAACTGACAATTTTCTGTCTGAAACTATCTAAACTTATCAGTCCTATTTATAACACAGATTGGTTTGAGTCAAAAATTTTGTTCTGAAAATAAATATGTTTTGATTAAAATCTTGACTGTTATTTATTATTCAATCTTTTGCTCTGTTTATTGCTATGTTTTAGAATAATCTTCCAATTTTATTCAATTATGTCCAAGCTTACAGCCATGTTTAATCAGATCATTAAATACTGCATGCATTCAGAAAAGAATAGACTAAAACCATTTTGCTTAAAACAAAGTAACCATAATTTTTTTTTATCCAAAAAACATCAATTTTGAGGTTTCAGTTTATCATGGTGAGCTCACACATGTTAAAATCAAATCAAAATAATGTTTATTCCACACAGTCTCATAGATTAATCATCAAAAACAATAATGCCAATAGAAAGCATAGTACATTGTATCTTGTCTGGTATACTGGTATGTACCAGATTAATTATTATCTAATCAAATGGAAAAGGGACCTCAAACTGAAGAGACATCCAAATAAGCATCAATTATTGAACAACACAAAATAAATTCTTTCTCTCTAAAGGAAAAAAGCTACCACTATTGCCTTTTTCATGCAGTGCTGTAAATATAAATGTTTTTTAACTAAATTTGGGATTCAGTTTTATTTAAACAGGAGATCATTTTATAATATTACATAACAGATAAATAACTTTAGTAAGCAAGGCCACATACACAATGCCCATTTTTTAGGAGGCAACTGCAAAGAAGTCCAGAGTTGTCCTCAACATAAGGAACTTTACCAAAGTGAAATATGTTGGTAATCAAACTCTTCCAAGGATTTAATGACAAAGGCAGAAAAACATTCCTATACAGGTAAAAACTATTATTAACATATTTTTTTAACCTATAATATGAAATCAAACAGACCTAGAAAAATCCAATTGCACAAGTTCCCAATCTATTTATATCTATGTTTATGTTTATATCAGGTTATATGACCGTCAGCAGTTTTCGGAGGTCACCTCGAGGGTTAATTAGATGGCGTCTAGACTAAAATACACACGAAATGCTGATATATACTATCGAGTCTATGCCTCGTAAATTGTTTATTTTAGACTTTTTATAATTTGAATATGCGTTTTAGTATGTTATAAGTCCAATATAATAATTTGAGTCAAATAGGTGAACATGAATTTGACAGCCCCTTTAAGGTTATTAGAATATACATGTGTATGAAATAAGATTATTATACATAACTTTTTCCTGGCAGAAATTTTTATATCCTTTAATTCTCTGTATTTACCTTCATCTAACTCTTACCTGATTTATAATATCATTTATTTAAGTCCATTTTCAAAAAGAAATAAATTTAATACTGACCAAAATGCAAAGCAAAAGCCTCTAAAATCATAATTCATTGAAGTCTTGTTTCAGTAAAAAGTTACTATGACCTTCAACCAAAACAGTAATTATTATGATTATTTACCAAGTCAAGGTATTCCAAAAGGGCAAATGTGGAATATAATAAATGTTTACAGCAATTCAAAGTACTTAATTTGTGTAGTTTTAGGACAATAAAAGCCATGTGTTTTATATGCTTTTTGGCATGCTAAGTCATGTTATCACATGCACTCTCATTGCTTCAGGTTGGTAGCTATGATTAAATATGTGTCTGAAAAAGTATAAAGATCTAAGACTGAAAATGGGATATCATATTTATCAAAGACCAGTTTGCTAAAAGACCTTTTGGATATATATCACAAATAATGGTGCAATTCTATGACTTCTGTGATGACATTTGCATCAAAATGATATAAGCAATCTACAACTAAATGTCATAAATGAATTTTAAAACTTAAAAATGCATATGACAAGAAAAGTTAATCTTATTTTTCTTAAGTAAAATCTAAATGATGCTTCAGCTTGAAGAATAAATAAGAATTATATCCTAACTTCAATTGTTCAGTATGAAGTTCAGGATTAAAATAACTGTATAGAATAATGATAACTATATATATACTATTACATACATTGACAGAAATAAAGTATGTACATGTAAATACTGATGACAGTTCTTTGATAGTATAAATGATACACAGGAATTAAAACACATTACATGAAATATCAATGGTAGGATGTGCTGACAAGCAACTTAGTAATATGTATCGGATGACGAGGGAAAATTATTTTTTGAAAATATAAAGATAAATAATAAATGTTCAGAAGTTCAATTTGCATTACACAAAAGATACTCAAGCATCGACACAAAGCATACAACACAAATAGTCCTGATAATGATGGTTACATATAATAAATGTACTGAACATAATTCAAGCTATGTATTTAGTAAGTGCTGAAGTTTGTGTGTATGAGGTTCCATCAGCTGAAAACTTACGCTTGAATATTTTAAGTCCTGAAAATTTGAATATATATATTTAATTTTTAATGTTATGCTATGCTGTCATTAATTTTGAAATATAAACACAGACAGAACAGGATAACTCTATATGAAAAGTAAGCTTCAAAATTCAAATAACATACAAACAGCAAATATTTTCGCAAATATCTTAAGAGAAAAAATATTCTTAAGTCACAAACTTTCAGTAAAACTTATGATCAGTTTTAGACTTAACATTTTCTGTAAAAAGAGCCACAAATTTGTGCATGGATATAATAATCTTCCAAGGCATGAAGAAGCATGAAAGCATTAAGTCAAGTTTTGAACAAATTTTCATGTAGTTAATTAGAGTTTTAAGCACTCAATAGAAATAATGTTATTTTTGCAAAATTAAACAAACTTTATATATGAGGCAAAGTGCATTCAAGCTTAAATTTCTTTTAAAAAACTGACTCTTTCTGACAACAAAGCAAAGATAGAGATCAAAGTATAAGAAAATTTTATCACTTTAAAAATACAATAACAATTACTTTTTATTATAGTACATGCTATAATTCATAGCATTTTAATGTAGGCAGCAGACAATTTATTACTCATTTAACTTTAAAAAAAACATCTCTTGTGGCGCCACTTCAACCAAAAATCAGCAAATGATGAGAAACTCTTTTGCTAAAAAAGCTTATTTTTTGTATTGAATATAATTTGGTATATAGGTGATCAAAACATGATGTCTGTATCCATAGTAATGGTAAAAAAAATTCAAAACCATAACAATTTTTGCTGATGTGGTGACATAAATGATTTTCACTACAATTTTACAAAATTAGGAGACTATGCTTTCAATTATGTTCCAGATATTAAAGATAACTGCTTTCATTAAGCAATCAATAAACACTTCATTTCATTTCATTTCTTGATTTTAAGACAATCTGGTGAAATTTAACAATATTTACAAAAAGACAAAAATGATCGAACCTCTTCTATTTACTCTGCTGTCAATCTCGTTCTTAAGTTCCATACTGAGTTGAGTCCTGAATTTGTCACCAGAAGAACCTCTGCGATGATGAGTTTTTCGTGTTTTTGTGTCACTTCCATTAACATTAAGCGCAGGAGAAGAGGTAAAAATTTTAGAAGCAGGGCTAAATGAGCCTGCATCTCCCATTGAGCTGGTTGACGAACTGTCCCATTCTGAAAGTACAGGCTCAGTACATAACAGGAAAAGAAAAACACAACATAACAATAATAAAATGCATGGTCAGCCATACCTCATGAATTCTATAAATCTTATGATTGAACTGGGATTGGACTGGTCTGTCATTTTTATCAAAAAATTAATTTTATTGAAATGAATTTAATCTGTTTTAGTCAAAGATCTTGATAAAAGTTTTTAAAAAAAAAGCGAGCAAAATATTTTGCATATGAAATATATTTCATCTTTTAATTTGAACTGTTTCAGTATTGTAAGATACATAGATGCACAGTTTCACAGATATTGAAGATCTAACTGCAACTAAAAATATATATGAATATAATTTAATATGAATTCTAGCTATAGCAGTTATAAAAAAAATTGCAAGGAATATAAATTAAATACATGACTAATTTGTACTTTTATAAATATAATCAGTTTAATGAATAATGATTCTTGTCACAACATGTGATGAATTGGTCATTATATTATGTTTTCAGAAAAATTAATTTGACCATATTCTAAATATCTATTAATAAACATAATCCTAGGAGGTATGACTGCCCTACAATAAAATATCTCAACTTAAAATAATGAAAAATGAATTAAAATAATAAGATGATCTGCAAAAGCTGTCAAATAGCTTTAGCTGTTGTAAAGGTAAAATTAAACACAAAACTGCTAAATAATATCAATTATGAAGCATTGCTTAAATTAACGAAAAACGTCACATCAAGAAGTTATTTGATTGATATAAATCTTCAAAGTTACTGCATGCTGCTGACATGAGGGTCTCCAAGGGGATTTTCAGAGAAACTACTTAAGAAACAAAACAGATAAGTGGATAAAGGTTGCCCTTCTTTTTTTCTATATTTTTTTTATGCAAACTTGGTGTAATTAACTTATTATAACAGACTTTTATTGCACAGTTAATACTACCAATGTTATTTTTACAAATATTTGTTTAACTTAAAAGTTATATTCAAACATCTTTCAAAACAAACTATCAACTTTCAACAAAGAACATGACAGCAAAGATACAAAAGAAAATCTATTGGAGACCCTCACGAACATATATATGAAGATTTACAACGATAGTGCTATGGATACCTTCATCGCCAGTCTGTGCAAAGCTCTCCTCTCCAAGGAACAAACGTCTAGTAAGATTTCTGTTGTACCAAGCCTTAGGAAATGTAAGGATTTCTGACAATCTTCTCATGTCGTACTTAAACATAGCTGTTCCAATGTCACAGACAGCTGAAACATAACATTGTAAATCATTATGTTGTTTACTTTTACAAATCATATTACTTTCCTTGGTAGGAGTTAGGTCTAAACATATGCTTAGTATATACTGCTGTTGTTTTTTCAATATACGGGCTTACTATCTCATCCCTGACCCAGGTTAGGGAGAGGGTTGAGTACATGTAAACATATTTAACACTTCCATATTCTGTTTGTGACTGTCAAAAGTTAGTAGCCTGTATTTCAGTTGTTTATCTTTGTTGCTGTATATAATATTTGTTTTTGGTTTGTTGTTTTGTACATAAATCAGGCTGTTGGTTTTCTTCATTTTAATTTTGTATTTTGTGATGTCAGGTATCCTTTTAGAGCTTGCCATGCAGTAAAGGCTTAGCTCATTGTTGAAGGCTGTATAGTGACCTATAGTTGCTAACATCTACTTCATTTGGTCTCTGTTTGTCTCATTAGCAATCAAACATCTCTTTATTTTTTAAATTCTAATTGATTAATGCTTGATTGTTCAGCACTCTTGGCTATTTTATGGCAGCCAGTTTTATTAGTGGTAGAACAGGAGAGAACCATCGACCACAGACAGGAAAACTAGCAATCCATTAAGATCCAAGACAAACACTATTTACCAAGAGTGGGGTTAGTGAGTAGTCACTCAGTGAAAATAGCCAAAATATTACTGCCCCAAACATTTTCCAGTTCTTAGTATACTATGAACAGAAATTCACTTATAAACACAAACCCACAAACTGGCTTACCTGAAAACCTAACAACATTTGATCTTGACTGTGGTTCATGTTTAGATACATGAATATGTGAAGGTTGATCAAGTCTAACTTCCAGTTTACGAGATCTAGAAATCGTCACTTTAATAAATTCTACATTCAAACTCAACATATCTCTTCTTGACATCTCTGACCAAGCAGTACCATGTTCTTGAATGCTTCCTGTTTAAAACATGAAAGAAAAAAGAATAAGTCAGAATGACAAAATACATATATGATATTTTTTATTATTCCATATTGATAAAACTTTAGTAGGTTTTTCTATATGAATGGGATTTTGAATAAATAAGCATATTCACCTGCGGAAAAAGTATATTCACCGCGCAAAACGTTGCGTGCTTTTACGTGTATGATTTTGGTAAAACGTTTGATGTACAATTGGTTTTGGTAAATAATTTCGATTACATACATTTCTCTCGGAATATGGAATAAAACAATTACTGTCTTTTGTTTCGGTAAATTTGTGGTTTAATTGACTTTTGAAAAACTGATATTCACTTCGGCCGTTGGCCTCAGTGAATATCAGTTTTTCAAAAGTCAATAAAACCACATATTTACCTCATCAAAAGACAGTAATTGTATATTATTTTGAGTATTAATCCAATTCAAACAGCTTTAAATGCATTTAATGAATGGTAAAGTAGCAAATTGAGTTAAAAGTTATTTAAGAAATATGAAATAAAGGAAATCAGAAAAATCTCATACCCTATAATTCCCAATTTAATAGTATTTTAAGAGCAAAATCATTTCATTTCTCCATATAAGTACAAAAGTACTATAAAAAAATATTAATATTAGATAACAAGAGTGCACACACTGAAATGTCTCGCCTTCTTTACTAACCATTGATTTTATGTTGATAGTCCTAAATATAAAGCTTTACTACAAGTAACACATAAACTTAACATGATCCAAGAAAATGAGGTCAAGGTCAGATAAACCAAACGAGAAATACATGTACACCTTACAATCATTCAATAAACCAAACATAGTTGACCTATTGCTTATAGTTTCTAAGAAACAGTCTTAACCAAGAAAACTAAATATTGACCAATGAACCATGAAAATGAGGTCAAGGTCAGATGATACCTGCCAGACAGACATATACACCTTACAATCCTTCCATACAACAAATATAGTTGATCTATTGCTTATAGTTGAAGAAAAACAGACCAAAACACAAAAACTAAACACTGAGAAATGAACCGTGGAAATGAGGTCAAGGTCAAATAAAACCTGCGAGACTGACATGTACATCATAAAATATTTCCATACACCAAATATAGTTGACCTATTGCATATAGTATTAGAAAAAAAGACCAAAACTCAAAAACTTAACTTTGACCACTGAACCCTGAAAATGAGGTCAAGGTCAGATGACACCTACCAGTTGGACATGTACACCTTACAATCATTCCATATACCAAATATAGTAGCCCTACTGCTTATAGTATCTGATATATGGACTTGACCACGAAAACTTAACCTTGTTCACTGATCCATGAAATGAGGTCGAGGTCAAATGAAAATTGTCTGACGGGCATGAGGACCTTGCAAGGTACGCACATACTAAATATAGTTATCCTATTACTCATAATATGAAAGAAATTAACATTACAAAAAATGTTGACTTTTTTTTCCAAGTAGTCACTGAACCATGAAAATGAGGTCAAGAACAATGGACATATGACAGACGGAAACTTCGTAACATAAGGCATCTATATACAAAGTATGAAGCATCCAGGTCTTCTAGCTTCTAAAATATAAAGCTTTTAAGAAGTTAGCTAACGCCGCCGCCGCCGACGGATCACTATCCCTATGTCGAGCTTTCTGCGACAAAAGTCGCAGGCTCGACAAAAACTATGCTTAATTATTGGTGGTTACCTTAATAATATTTGTTCTTAATATTTTCATTTATTGTTTTGGTATTTTGCTACTGGAATGATTTTCAGACTCTTTAAAAAAAAAGAAGCCTTTTGTCCTCAACTTTTTTATGACCTTTTCAAGCTTTCTATATGGAGTGGGTTTACTAAGTCGTTGAATGCCATGTGGTAAGTATCTTTTTTTTCTATCTAATTTTTTACTGTATATTATTTGGATACTGTTTCATTTATATCATTTTAACTTCTAACATTCAATTATTCAATTTACCATTTTTTTTTTATCATATATCATATCATTGTAAAGACCTACCCAGTTTATATGCAGAATCACTAGAATACATTGGAGATGTCATCTTTCTCTGGGCTCCACCATAGGGATGGAAAATATACAATGAGAAATCTGATAATCTTCCTGTGAAACTGAGACCTCCTGCTTTGGACATGACTGGTAAATCATTACTGGATGAAGTATTACTGTGGCTTCTTGACTTCTCAGACTTCCCTCCACTCCAGTTACGCTCTCTGCTAACTGCAATAGGCATCATTCAAAATATTCAAGAATAAAAATTGAATTTTACGGGATAGTTTCTTTTGTTTGAAAATGACAGTTGTTTTAAAAAGTCAGCAAATTTATACAATTGAAGAAGGTTTTAATATAAAAGCTTTTCTAATTGTTTCCTGTATGTAAAACATTTTTTCATCTATGCATCAATCTGATCACGACGAAATTAAACATTGAGTGAAAGGGAACTTTATCACTACATGTATTTCCATTATGCAGTAAATTTGACAACAATAACATATACCCACAATTTCAAAATACCTTTGGTCTTAAGTGGAGGTGAAGCCTCTCCTATTTGGGCCTCCATATCTGGTCCTCTTGTGCTAAACACTACATCTAGTGATGGAACCTGTAGAAGACATTCTACTCTAGAAACAGGGACACAGTTGAATCTTATTATAGATGGTTCCACTCTAATGAACACAACAACATCAACAGGGAATGAGTTGTAGTAAGCTCCTGTTGTCAGTGATGTGCTTGAAGCATCCAGATCTATATTCAACATACTGAATGGATCCACTATAAAAAAAAAAAAAAGCTTAATTATAATATTGCTGTCTAAATAAAGGAACGAAAAATGTAACAATTTAACATAAAGACAAGGTCATATTAAGTCAGTTCAAAAACCTATACGGTGTCATACAAAATGTTTTAATTATAAACGGATAAATTTAATAAAGAAAAATCAAGATCAGAAACAAATTTCAAGGACAACTCCTTTTTTCTATCAGAAAGCACTGGAAATGATATTTGACTACAAATGTAGAGGAAATATAGTGAAGTTCTACATTTAGATGGCTTTGAATTACTTCCTTATGGAAATTAAATTCAAGTGAAGAATTGCAAGAAAACACTTTATTCTGTGTACTTACTTTTCTTTGTAGGAGGAGAGGCTGCTTGACCAGGCTGACCTATAGGTATTGGTTCTAAAGCTTGCTCTAAGAAATACATCAGGTATGGACTTATTATCATTTCCTGAAGAAAAAAAATCCTATTCTTTAGTTAATCATTATTTCAAACTTTCAAACACTTACAGTTATCTAACTAGAAACTTGACGATATGCTCATCTCTGGTATTTGTTTAAATCCTATTATATGAAAATGTTTTAGCTTGTAAACTGCATAAGAGGAAAAAAATGATGGCTATATAGGCAGACTGGATTTAATCAACATTTTGTAACAGAAATATTAAAAAAGGTTTGTTAAACATTTCTTAATTACAAGAACATTTCAAAATTTTATGATAGCAAGTTCTGTGGACAAATACAAATGCAGAAGATTTCCAATTGCAATCATATTTAACAATAATATTTTTGAAGTTGAAAAAATGCATTATAATTTTACCTCAGGTAATGACTGCAGTGACAACCAAGCATAAAGTTTGGCCTTTTTCACACCAGGTTTCTGTCTGCAACTAATGTTGGAATCAGTACATTCAGAACCAGTACTATTACTTGGACTAATAAACTGATTGGATTTAGGTCTCCTAATGACAACCACTTCTTCTTCTGTGTAAGCATCCTCCTGTGGTAGGAGGTCTCTCGCTGATTCAGGTGAAACAGATGATTCTATAGTACCATTAGTAGTTTTGGAATTGTAATGAACCTGTTAGTAGAAAATTGATGAATTAATATCATAACAATAATATTTGAATTCATTAATCCTTCAATACACTATACACAGTATGAAGTTGAAATATCCTTTTTTGTATTGCCACAGTGGTCCTATTGTAGTGTTCATCACTAGTGTGAGGGAGGGTGTGCTTTCCCTCCCCCCTAGGGTCAAACAAAACTTTAAAATTAATATTTTTTGCTTCTCTGCAAGTAAGCGGCGTACAAGACAAGACTGGTAGGCTCAAAATCCAACTAGGGTGCTTTGGAAGGGTGACATGTCTTCCTAAACGTTTTGACCATTTGCACTAACATGTTAAAATCCAGCTAACTGTGTGGGTCTAGTACAAAGCAGATTCCTTATTCATATCACATTAACATGATGTCCAGAAATTTTTATTTGTGTCCAATTTTTCCCTTTGTTTGCAGTAGGCATTTGACAACAAATTTTACTTTACTTTATCATTGTCTACTTCGATGCATTGTACAAGGCAGTTAAACACAAATTCTAAGGCCTAAACAGCAAACAAAACCTGATGGGAAAAAATAAGTAGATTTAAGGCATATTTGCATAAATTTGAGACCAACTATTCTCAAATTAGGACCAATGCTGGGTGACAGATTTGATATTCATAATCATCTAAACAAATGGTATCCTGAAATATGGCAATTTCAAATGTTCTGTCCAACTTTTAGGGCCTATTCATATATATGTCTATAACAGTAAACAGGCAATGGAATACTCTCTAAGGTTGTTCATTCTGAGGCACATGTTGCTGGAATCCAATGCTCTCTACATTTAACAGAATCCAAGAAACACTTCTTTACAAGGTGAAAAGGTAATAACAAATAAATTATCTACAACAAATCAAACTTTATTTGATTCTTGAAGAACAAACAATTACTGATATTATGGATGCCTCTTCATTGCTACACAAAGCCATTCACACTGTAAATAACAATAAACAACAGCACTTTAAACAGTCAGCAATGACTACTGTTGTCATGAAATAGAAGTTCCTTCATTATATAAGTTCCAAATGGAAGAACAATTCTGTTTAATTATTTCCTCTGGAACGGATGTTATGGTATTGTTTATAACAAAGTTTCAAGTGGAACTTCTGTTAGGTGGAACAAATATACATTTACACTGTTATTATACCACAAGAATAAAATTCATTTCATTTAAATTTTCTGCTTTTGAGGGGAAAAAAAATATAATCTTTATTTGTTAATGTAACTGACCTTGACATCAACACTAGGCATGAAGAAGACAGTGTTCTCCACTTGTGGCTGTTGTTGTTGTCCTGGTTTTTTTGTCTGACCAGTGAACTGGCCAAAGTCAGGTATATTTTGGTTTCTTCTGGCAGATTTAGGTGAACTCTGATTGATGGTTGGAGTCTTTTCTCGTTTCTGTTGCCTACAGAATACAAATCAATTTAAACAGTTATATCAGAACTTCAATTTTTAAGATAAACTAAAATTAACATTTGATATGTTCACATATCTATTGATTTTTTTGAAGTTTCTATAAAAGAACACTCTGAACAATGTAAAGTCTATCTGTCAGTTTCATCATCTTTATTTAAGGCAATCCATTGAAAATCATAATATACCAATTTAAAGTTTGTATGTAAAACCAATTGTTTTGCAAACAAGGCTTGACCAAAATGTTTTTTCTTTCTTTTTCTTTAACCTGCATCAAAGGCCTTTTTAAAATGCCATAACTTCGTTAATCGCAACATCATGCATCCCAGACTATATGTTGTTTTTTTATGTTTTTTTAATAGCCTGAAATTTTATGTACATGTAAAAAATCATAAAAGTAAAACTTAAACCAAAAGTTTGCATTTAAGAAAAGTTGGGCCCTTATCACAACCTGTCCTTTTCTATAATTTAGGCATTGCTCATCTCAGGATAAACCAAGCATGCTTGATCAATGGTTGATGTATTCCACAATTCAAATAAAGTTTTAACAATCAGCAATGGACCACTGAGAAAATATGAACAGTAAAATTAAATTTTAAATAAATGGAAAATGTGTCCATGGGACATAGAAGATGCTCCCGCTTGCATACGACGTGCAAAGGGATGCCAAATTCAAACTTGATTTGAGTTTTGTGGTAATAAGCATTGTGTATAAGTTTCATAACATTTGGTTGAGGTAAACTTAAGTTTGAGGACGGAAACGAAAAATTCAGCAATTTTCCATTTGTAAAGGGGCATAACTCTAGAACGGTAAAAGTGACACTACCCAAATCCAAACTTGATCTGTGTTTTGTGGTAATAAGCATTGGGTATAACTTTCATAACATTTCGTTGAGGCAATCTAAAGTTAGAGAACGGAAACCAATTTAGGGACGTACAGACGCAGCGGAGGGGGCAAAAAAAAAACCCAGTATATTTGTACAATATTTATTTTTCCAACCTTTTCAGTTCATCTTCCTTTGAGTCTTTTGGATGTAGAACACATTTACCACTATCAATAAAGACCTTTATATCCAGTTCAAAGTCAATATTAGGTTCCATCGTTGTTTTAGATCCTCCACTACCTATACTGGGATTGGTTACTGGAGGTATTATATCCTCCTCTTCACTGTGAATTAAAAAAATAACAAAATGTACCAACTTGATACACAGAATATTATTTTTTATTAAATACATTGTTGTCTGAAGTATCTGAAAACAGGAAGTATATTTCTGACAGATCTTAAAAGAGATGACATCTTACAACTCATCACTGTCAAGCTGCTGACCAAATATGAAATCATTCTGTTTAGTAGTACCGGAGAGAAGTGTGATGACAACATTTGTTGGATGAACAGAATTATGAACTACTAACAGACTGACAAACAGATGGACAAAGTGAATGCAAATAAATAAAAACTCCCAAAGTCAGTATTTTCAAATGATGAATATAATGGTAAAAAAAAAAACCTACTCTGTATCATCAGAGAAGACTTCTGATTTGATTCGCCCTTCTTCTTCTTCTGAGATATCCGAGGAGTCAGTGCTTGTAGTGGAATCCCTGCTGTACCAGGCTCTGGCTTCCGATGATGGACTACTAGAACTGAAGTCCTTCAGAATACTGGGGTCTTCTGTCAGTGATGTGGGAGTCCTGTGAATAATGTAAAACACATTAACATAAATCTTGTAGTAAGAGACCTCAAATATATAAAGGACTATGAAATATATGATTTTCCATGCAAAAGTTAAAATAACAAGAATGTGTCCATAGTACACGGATGCCCCACTTGCACTATCATTTTCTATGTTCAGTAGACCGTGAAATTGGGGTCAAACTCTAATTTGGCATTAAAATTAGAAAGATTATATCATAGGGAACATGCATACTAAGTTTCAGGTTGACTGGACCTCAACTTCAGCAAAAACTACCTTGACCAAAAACTTTAACCTGAAGCGGGACAGACGGACGGACAGACGGAAGCACAGACCGAAAAACATAATGCCCCTCTACTATCGTAGGTGGGGCATAAAAACAAAATTCAGTTTGCAGGCATACACAGTTGAGTACAGGTACTTAAAATATTACTATAATCTTTTCACACGTTAACATGTTTATTCAAAATCATGAACCTTGTCAGTACAGTCATTTCCGGTTATTTGCATAGCCTATTTGTCAGACAAAATTATGCAATTAAGCAGAATATGCTTATATCCGAAATGCCAAATTACGGAGTCAAATAACATCAATAGTAAAGATCAGTAAAGGAAATCCCTGAAGAAAGATGAAGTGCCGTGATCCACTTGCAATGTGTTGAATGATGATTTATTCTAATAAAAGTTATATGTCTGATGTCATATATGTTATTGTCTTTCAATTCTTTCAATAAAGTTAATAAATGTTTAAACATTTTGTATTTTTACACAATTTTCAGAGATAGGGATGTGCTGTTGCTTCTGTCACTGTTTTATGTGTTATGGAACATCATAATACTCAAAATGCTTCCAAAACTTCTTTGAATATAACTTATGATTACCCTGGAGGAGTATATGCTGTAGAAATAGTCTGTCCAAACTTGACTCTAGCTGGTAATGTTTTAGATATATCTAATGATCCTATCCTTTTAGACTGTTGGTTATAGGCAGCGAGTTTGTCCATATCTGCATGACTGAAACAAACACAAACATGTGGTGTACATACTGAGTAAAAAATATTTAATCCTAATTAAAAACTTTAAATAAAAAATGTCCAAAGTTGTAGAAATAAATTTTATTAATGTTGAGTAAAAGTTGCACAGTATGGTTTATTTTCTTTGTTACAATATTCTATTTATATTCTATCTGTGTTATGTTCAGAAGTATACTGTATTTCTGAAATATAAAATTAAAAAGAGTTGCTGCTAAACTTTTTTTACTCAAAATATATGTCATGATTGATATACAGCCATATTTTTTAAGCTGCTGTGACTAAAAAGTGAATACTATCAAATTGTTATTATTTTTCTGATGAAATTTTGTTAAATGAGATTATACTTCAGTTTTGCTTAAAACTTATACCTCTGCAGTCCTTTAGTTAATATACTGGTCTATTTAGAAATTGAATTAATCCACAGGAACTAAAAATTTCAAAAAAACTTTCAGTTCCGTCAGAAATATAACTGCCTATAGCAGGAATATGGACCAGTATATTTAAAGCATCTCTTTGTTTACTAGTAAGAAATTTAATCTTTGCTTGTAGTAATTCTCTCAGTAATGCTTGAAAATGAAATATATATTGAATTAAAAATTTATACTGCTTTTACCTTCTTTCAAACAACCAAACATTATGTTGTGATTTTTCCTAAAAGGTATTAAAAATAGGGTTGCATCAAATGTCATAACTCTTCCAAAATGATAATATAAATTAAAATACCAATGACAGTGTTACGATCACTTATTATAACATGAATATGATGTTATATTTAATTTCTGATCCACAAATAGATAGTTGTTACCTCCTTCTATGATGACCTCCACCATATGATTTAGATCTAGAGTGAAGAGGTTTGTTTCCTATACCCAACTGATCCTTTAGAGCAGAGGTCTGCAATAACAAACATAACATTTTTTACATACTGAGCTAAATGCAAGGTTTGTAAACAATTAAAGTAAAAATCATTAAATAAAGCTACATGTACATCATGCATAGCAGTCACCAAATAAGACAAAAGAAACATTTTGTCTCTTTTTCAATTTTTTTTGCTTGGCCTCCATACTGTTGTATTCTGTTATTTTCTAGACCAATGTTTAACGAATCTGGTAATGTTGATATTTTACATACCCTAGGCACCAAAACACCAAAGCATTTTTGAAAGTACATTTTAATTTTTATTCTTAAGTCATCTTGTCTCAAATGATTCTGTAAATATTTCTTAGTAAACCTCATCATTCATGTAATGTTAAATTTCATAAAACTGTAATTTGTTTTGTGTTTAGCAGTTTCATAACTCATACATTTTTGCATTTACTTTATTACATGAAAAGGGGACTCAGTGGACAAGTGATCTAAGTAGTCCAACTACTGTATCACTAGCCTATCAACACTGATGTTTGGAGTTCGAACCCCACACATGGAAAATGCATTCAACTCTAATCTTAATTGAATGAGATAGTCAGTTTTCATGCCAAAGGACTGTGGTTCTCTTCAGGAACTCAGGCCTCCTCGTCCAATAAAATCTGCTGCCAAAAAATAACCAATAGTGCTGAAAGTGTCGTTAAACACCAACCAATCAATAAAACAAAATAATACTAATATTTCATCCTGATCAGCTTTCTGTCTAAAGAAATCAATGCTGGTTGTCTGAAGTATCATATGCCCTCTAAATCCATTCTGTTAATATAATCAATCTTACCCTGCTTTCCCCTTGTTTCTTCAGTTTGAACAAAATCTCTCTTCTAAAATCTCTAAACACAATAGATTTTAATTCTTCAAGTTTTCTAGCTTCTAATTCAATAGTTGGTAGACTTGCTCCTAGTTGCCTGCAAACATATGATATGGTATTCACAAATATATATATATATATATATTATATATTAAAGAAATTTTCTTCATTTTACAACATGTTGTTACCCATATAATTCACTAGACTGCCCATTATAGTGTTTAGATCACTGAACAACTTATTTATCATTTAATTTCAGTCAAACCCTTCATTGTTGTTCCTTGTTTTATAGAAACATATGGTTTTCAACGTAATTTGTTACCATAATCATGGCTTCACTGAATTTTTTTCTTCCAACTATAAAGTAAAAACAAAAATAGTTTTTAATGCTAATTTTAATAAAAATAATTAATATCCTATAGGATCAATTTTATCATATTCAAAATATAACTAAATATTTTTGAAAAGTCTCTCACAGAGTTTGTTTTATGAAAAAAAACACCTATAACAATTTTAACATTTTCTTTTGACAGGAACCCCCCAAAAAACATGTTTAAAGGAGAAACTGTTTAATATGACAATTGAAAATACAAAGTTTATAATCAGATGTAATATTGTCAACTTCAAAGGTTATCCTCTTGTTGTATGTGTTCTTAGTTTGTTTTTAGTTTCTTTTTTTGCATGAATAGATCTACAAGATATCAAGAAATTATTACAAATTTCAAATTTTGGTTGACAGAAATCATTTTAGGTCCAAGAAAATAACATTTGTATCTTGAAATCTTATATTACTTTCTTGTTGATGCCACTGCTGATGAACTCACAGGGTATTAGTAACTTAGCTAAAATTTAATGTTCTATCTTAAATACAGGTATATGATTATTCCTTCAATTACTTTTAAGTTTTTCATAAGCTCTCTGAATTATTTTTTGAATGACTTTTTGTAGTGTTATGAGTTTTTAATTTAATAATGAAATCCCCCCCCCCCCCCCCCCCCCCCAAAAAAAAAAAGGAAAAAGAAAGAGGGAGAGTGAATATGTAAATTTTTTAAGGTTGATAGCTGGAAAACCACCAAACCATTGTATATTGATGTTGTGCCTGACAATCAGAAAATCACACATCTTAAAAGTTATTTATTAGACAAATTTAAGCATATATAGAATGTACTAAATAAAACATGATCTGTTAGTTGTGAGAAAACTACAAATAAACAATAAATCAAAGCAAATGAATGTTTTAGTATACACTCAACAGATGAGCATCTTTCTCTGATTGTTCTTCCTGATGTTCAAGCAAGACTTTATACCTTTATATATATAGAAATACATATATATGTGTGGTGTGTAGACAATTAGTTTAAGGATAAATTGATTTGAAAATTTACAGAAACTTTATTTCATAAGATATAATTCTAGATATATTTTTTATTTTTTCCAATTTTTTAGTTGAGTGGGTATTATCAGAGGGTACCATCTCAAGCCCAGCATTCAGCTCTCCTGTGTTGATATGAATTATCATTGGTATGGTCATCTTTATAAATTTTCTGTTTACAAAACTTTGAATTGTTCGAAATAATAGGGATTTTCTACCCAGGAATCAATTACCTTAGCTGTAAAAACCTTTCAGATTTTTGGGTATTCAATGCTCTGGAACATTGTACTTAATTTGGCCTATTAATTTTTTTGATTTGAGTAATGAGTCTTTTGTAGACAAAATGCATGTCTGGAGTACAAAATTATAAGCCTGGTATCTTTGATGAATTTATTTCATCAGCATCATAAAACCTGTTTGAATTGAGTGTGATACATGAACGATTGACCTCTAATATTTCTTTCCTATTCTAAATTTGACAGTCTTTCACACAGTTTTCCAGTAAAGCTAGCAAGTATAAGTGCACAATGCTGAAAAACAGTAAAATCCACATCTATAATTGTACTGTGCACTTATGTACAAAATAAAACTACCGTTACCTTATGTTCCTAAACAAAATTTATTTGTATGAGCAATATTTGAGTTTATAAATGGAAATAAAACTCTTTACATCCATCCAACACACGATCTTTTATTTTAAATATCAACAACATTTGATAAAACATTCGTTGCATGTTAAAAACTTGATTATCAAGAACTACACAAATAATTACCGATTGAAGGAACTGTTGAGACTAAAATGACAAAATTATGCATTAACTTTAAAAAATATGGTATCTGGAACTTCTGTGGTGTTCCATAAAGGCAGACAAATAGCATGATAAGGTGTATTGTATACAACTTACAGACACATGGAATGAATTCTTTTATTTGTAGAATGTCATCGTAATGACATGGTAATCCCCACAAAAGTATACTTATCAAAAAAGAAAATTGATACTTTACATCTTGAAAGAATAGGTAAAATCTACATTGGAATCACTATAAAACTTCTTTCAGAAGGATTGTAAATAAAAATGACAGACAGACAACTCAATCAACATGATCCTGGATGCTTATACATATGAGAGAAATTATGAAAGTTTTGGACTCTTAACAACCAAGAGAAAAAGAAATATCTTTATCAGTTACAATGCTGACAAGACACACACATATTGTTTATTCTACCAGATGTTTACATGCCTGCGGTTGATGCTTCTTTTCCTGTGACACATTTTTTATTGAAATTACATTGTATACCAATTTTATTATATTTATTCACCACTCAAAGCTTGCCAATGCTGATCATTGTATAGTGACTTCTGGATGTCTATTTAAGGATTTCCAAATTTTGCTGGGTTGCTGTCTCACAGACAAAATCCAATCATTTATATTCCATATCTTATTCATGTACAGTTTATATGACAAAAGCTTTCATATATCACATCTTTACCTAAGGTCTTGTACAATCCTGGCCTGTTCATTCATCTCTTTTTCAATCAGTCTGAACCTTTGTTTTGGATCCATTGTGGTGTCATAAACAAAACTTGGCAATGAATCTAACATCAGGCTGGGTCTTCTAGGGGAAGGCTCGGTCTATAAAGAAGTATATATATAATGTTATATTGTGATCTCATTAGACACCTATGTCTTGTAAGTCTGTTCATAGTTTTAGACAAAAAAAATTCATAGATTTATTTTGGCCAAACTGTGAATTTTGATAAAGAACATTTATAAATGTACTCTTCCATTGCTTTGGGTTTGTCAAGTCTGTGTAGGGATCTTGTGTTACAAAGAAATACACACTATTCTTTCTTTTCAACTATAACCAGCACTCTTATGCATGCATTTTTTACTAGATGTAAAAGTACTAAACATTATAGTATTGGCTGCAGTTTAACTTTCACAGTGAAATATTACGAGCAGAAATACATTATTACACAAATTTAACACAATAGACATACCATATGAAATATGTTAACATGTAAAACTAGACATCATTGAGATGGGAGCCATCTCTGTGGGCCCCGCTGACCTTGAACTTTGACCTAGGAAGTTGTACAAACATTATGACACACCCTCTGGTGTCGGTTAATATACATGTCAAGTATAAAGTATGAAATTATAACGGTTCTCTAGATATAGAGTGGACACAATTTTTTACAGACAGACGGATGAACGGATGGACAGACTGATCACTATAGGGCGACCCGCCATTAGGCGGGGTCCTAATAAAATAAATATTACTCATAAGGTACCTTACAGAAATCCCTCTATCTTAAACCATGAAAATTTAATGATAATATAATAAAGAATATTAAAAGTATATTAAAAGTATATACATTTGATAAAGACACGTAAAGATGATAATAATTACCTTTGCTGGAAATTATAGCTAGTTTTATATCAGATATTCATAATTAAACTATATTATGTGTATTAAGCTTCGACACAAAAATTAACAACAAGAATTGGATTTAGACAAATTTTGTGTAAAACAGCTACCTCATATTCATTAGGGGAGAAAATATCCTGCCCTCCCTCTTCATCTTCTCCCATTTCATCATCTGGTTCTCCTGCTAGAGCAGTTAGAGTACCTCCAAGGGAAGATAACCTCTTCCCAATGTTTGTATCAAGATGAACGTCTATTCCTTTCATTTCCCACTGGACATTTAGTATCCATTTGGCATTTCCATTTGGGTCTATCAAAATAATAATATAATCTTTCATAAATCTGCAGTGAACCTGAAAATCTTTAGATGCTGTTATATATGACACTGATTGATTATTTTAGTCATAGAAATTTAATCTAAAAGTAATGTTTTAGAAATTGTACATATCATATATCTCCATGTCACAAAATATTATAGAATTATCTGTAAATAATTTATTCTTTAATTCATGTTATAAATAAAAGTTTTAATATGGCCTATACAAAATCATTTTAATTTTATCTTAATGCATCATAACTGTGATTTCATGACAATCATCCTACAACTGGTGAAAACACCAAATTAGCAGTCAATAGTGTCCACAAAATACCCTTAGATTAGATACTGTTCAAATATATTCATAAACTGGCACATTTTTTTGTCAAATGAAAATCCTTTTGTTCAGAATTTACTCTGATGTTTAATCTATGTTAGCAATGAACCAGTATATTCATCACATTAATAAAAACTAGCATTTTTTCATTTTAATTGTTTTAAATCGTATGACTGTCTTGAATTTTGATTGGTCATCAGGGATGATGGTTCAAATAATAAATGCATATAACATTTACTGAATTTACAGTGAATTCACAGTGGTTTATATTGTTCTTACCTGAAGCCTGTTTGTTAATTGTCCTAGAACAAACTTCATATGTCCCCTCTGGTACAACACAGGCATTCATTATAGGATCTTCTTTAGAGTCTGGTTTCCAATCGTCCCAAGATGTTTCAAAATCATTGGCAAATCGTAAACAAAAGTCTGGAAAAAAAATACATTAAATGTATTTAAAGTAAATATTCTGTTTTTATTTCCCCCTAAAACATATGCAACTAGATATCATTGAGATGGGAGCCATCTCTGTGGGTCCCGCTGTGAATAATGTGTGGTAAAAAATCTGTATCTTTATCATTGGACATGGGGTTGTCAACTGAAACCGAAGTTTATGACCTTGACCTTTGACCTAGGAAGTTGTACATAAATTATGACACACCCTCTGGTGTTGGTTAATATATGTGAAGTATAAACTTTGAAATCATAACGGTTCTCAAGATATAGAGCGGACACAATCTTTACCATAGGACATGGGGTTGTCAACTAAAACCAAAGTTTTTGACCTTGACCTTTGACCTAGGAAGTTGTACATACATTATGACACACCCTCTGGTGTTGGTTAATATACATGTCAAGTATAAACTTTGAAATCATAACGGTGCTCTAGATATAGAGCAGACACAATTTGTTACAGACGGATGGACGGACAGACTGATCAATATAGGGCATCCGCCATTCGGCGGGGCCCTAATAAAATAATAAAAACATTTTTGGAGGGATTTTTATTTGAATGGGAAGCTGAGAAAAGCAAAATAGTTCTGTAAATCTAATGCTTTTTATGAAATGTTTGCAGTTTTTAAGGAGGGGGGTCACATGAAGGCATGTCCAATGATCTGCCTTTGTTTTCCTTTTAAATGCTTTAGTTTGAGTTGCTGAAAACAGAAAACTTAACATCATAAAGAAATTTCAAATCTGAAATGTGACCACTGAATTATAAAAATGAACACTGTACAAATGAAAGAAGACAAACCCTGGAATTTGCCCTTGCTGACTAGTGATCCAGAAGAACAAGCAGAGATCTGTGTACTCTTCAAGGTCATCACCAAGGCTACACCAGGTTCACTGTCTATAAATCTGCTGGTATGTGTATTCTGTAAAAATAAATCATTAGAAAATGAAAAAAAAATTGTTGTTACTGTTAATCTAATATGCCACTATAATACAGCAAACATTGATACCTCTAACTAAAATTAGAAAATAAAGTCAATGAACAGTAAACAATTTTCACAAAGAATAAAGTGCATCAGCTGAATGCAGTGTTCCATTCTAAAGTCTCTTTTCAAATTCAGAGGAATTGATGACAGGACTGGGTTATAAAGTGAAGTGCAAGAAAATCTGTTTAATACAGGAGCAACCAGACCCAGAGGTATATCTGTTATAGTGAATTTGTATAATTAGGTATTATGTAGATCTTTTTTTTTTGCATAATTACTTAAATCATTAGTGATTATATACATTGCCTGAAAATCACAAGTGATTTTACATAATTATCAAATTTTAAGAATTATCTTACAAATTCCTTGAAATGATTTCAGACATAATCAATAATACAAAGATCCTTTTGTTTGATAAAAATAAATCAAATATAGATAGAGAATATCATATGGCTTTTTCAATATCACACCCGTATCAACCTGAGACACCAATATAATCCCAAGAGCTCTGCTCGAGGGATTATATTGGTTGAGGGTTGATACGGTGTGTGATATTGAAAAAGCCATATCATATACACTTTATTATATACATATACCTCGAGCTCACGTCGATGTTTTTATGTGACATGACGTCATACAGGTAAGGAGGTTTGAAATGACGTCATACAGATTATAGGTTTGACATGACGTCATACAGATTAGGGGTTTGATAAAGCCTTTGCAACAGTGACTGCAATCGATGACGTGACGTCATACAGATTAAAGGTGTGATGAAGCCTTTGCAACCGTGCTGATATCGATATCATCACGGGTGGCTGATACAGCACGCTTGCCAATGATTGTATTACACATACAATTTATCTGTATTAACTACTAAGTATATAATAGACAGATAAATACTCTGTATTTCTTACCCCTTTATGGTTTAAGTGGGCAGTTTTCATTCCCTGTCTATTTATCAAATCTTAAGTGAACATTTTTTTTCAGCATTATTTTATTAAACTGTGTTGAACCACATTAAATCATAAACAAATAAAATGCTCCACAGGGCGCAGATTGATACGACCGCAGAGGTCGAACCCTGAACAGTTGGGGCAAGTATGGACACAACATTCAAGCTTGATACAGCTCTGAATTTGGATTGTGATTAAATATTTGACACAGCATAGGTTTCTGACACAGAATGAATGTGGTCTAAGAACTTAAAAATTTTAAATTGGACATTCACCTATTATGGTCCTATATCCAAAATCTAAATGCATGGTTAGATTCAGCATATCAAAGAACCCCCAGAATTCAATTTTTGATGAAATCAAACAAAGTTTAATTTTGGACCCTTTTGACCTCAATGTGGACAAAGTTGATAATGGGGCCCAAAAATCAAAAATCTAAATACATGGTTAGATTCAGCATATCAAAGAACCCCATATATTCAATTTTTGTTGAAATCAAACAAAGTTTAATTTTGGACCCCGATTTGGACCAACTTGAAAACTGGGCCCATAATCAAAAATCTAAATACATGTTTAGATTCAGCATATCAAAGAACCCTAAGAATTCAATTTTTGTTAAAATCAAACTAAGTTTAATTTTGGACCCTTTGGACCTTAATGTAGACCAATTTGAAAACGGAACCACAAATTAAGAATCTAAATACACGGTTAGATTCGGCATATCAAAGAACCCCAATAATTCAATTTTTGATGAAATCAAACAAAGTTTAATTTTGGACCCTTTGGACCTAAATGTGGACCAATTTAAAAACGGGGCCCAAAATCCAAAAACTTAATACACGGTTAGAATCAGCATATTAAAGAACCCCAAGAATTCAAGAATAAAACCCCATTGAAATTGGTCAAGAAATAAGCAATTTATACGAAGTATCTTCTTTTGCACAATACTGTGCAATTGAATATTTCTTGCTATTGCGCAATACTGTACAATTGACAATTTCTTGCTATTGCCTAATATTGTGCTATTGGATATTTCTTGCTATTGCACAATACTGTGCAATTGAAGATTTCTTGCTATTGCGCAATACTGTGCAATTGAAGATTTCTTGCTATTGCGCAATACTGTGCAATTGAAGATTTCTTGCTATTGTGCAATACTGTGCAATTGAAAATTTCTTGCTATTGCACAATACTTATTATATAATAATTTACACATCCTGTTTGGTGTGTATCTCCTACCATATCATTATTATTTACTTTTAAATATAAAACAGAAATAACCAACTTAAAATGGAAAATTTTAAAAGAAAAAAAAAAGGAAAAAAAGAAAAAAAAGGAAAAAAAAAAATCCCCCCCCCCCCCCAAATTTTTTGAACCCCCTTAGGATTCATCACCCCAAACTCAATCCCAGCCTTCCCATTGTGGTACGGTACCTTGCAGTACAATTTCAGAGAGATCCATACACTTGAACACAAGTTATTGTCTGGAAACTAGAAAAATGCTTATTTTTGGCCCCTTTTTGGCCCCTTATTCCTAAACGTTTTGGGCAATTACCCCCAAACTCAATTCCAGCTTTCCCTTTGTGATATGGAACCTTGTAGTACAATTTCAGAAAGATCCATACACTTACACACAAGTTATTATCATGAAACTAGAAAAATGCTTGTTTTTTGCCCCTTTTTTTGCCCCTAATTCCTAATATTTTGAGGCAATTACCCCCAAAATCAATCCCAGCATTCCCTGTGTGATATGGAACCTTGTGGTATAATTTATGGGAGATCCATACACTTGAACACAAGTTATTGTCTGGAAACTAAAAAAATGCTTATTTGTGGCCCCTTATTCCTAAACGTTTAGGGAAATTACCCCCAAACTCAATTCTAGCTTTCCCTTTGTGATATGGAACCTTGTAGTACAATTTCAGAAAGATCCATACACTTACACACAAGTTATTGTCATGAAACTAGAAAAATGCTTGTTTTTTGCCCCTTTTTTGCCCCTAATTCCTAATATTTTGAGGCAATTACCCCCAAAATCAATCCCAGCATTCCCTGTGTGATATGGAACCTTGTGGTACAATGTCAGAGAGATCTATACACTAACACACAAGTTATGTCTAGAAGTTACAAAAAAATGCTTATTTTTGGCCCCTAATTCCTTAACTGGTGGTACCATAACCTCCAAAATCAATCCCCACCTTCCTTTTGTGGTATTGAACCTTATGGTAAAATTTCATAGAGATCCATTCACTTAAACTAAAGTTAGAGTGCGAAAACCAATGTGTCTTCGGACGACGACGACGACGACGCCAACGTCATACCAATATACGACCGCAAAAATTTTTAAAAAAAGTATGTAAAATTGAAATTAATAATATCAACATTCTCAATGATACTGATAACTAAACATGAATGCCATGAATTGCATTGTTCACCAAAAACAATGTCAAATGCAGGTTCATCATGTTGTAAAATATAAATACACAGATCATGTAATTTGCTGTAAAACAAAGGCGATGAAAGTTATTGATCATCTGTTTTATGTTTTCAATATTCCAACGAACAAGGAATTTAAACTTAGCAAAGAAATGCAACTAAACACACAGAAAAACAAACAGAATGCATGCTTGACAGATTGAACATAATTTTGGAGAAGGCAAACATTGGCTGTAATGTTTTGATACCGATTCTGCATGTTGATAGTGGAAAAGGAGACCAAAAAAATATAATGGCCGTGAAATATAAAATTTTGCTGAGAACCTTGACAAGGAATCCATTTGAGGTGTCTGACTCACATTTTTAGCACATTCAGATGTTTCTATTGAACCCTTTATTTCTCTTCATCATGCAGTAATGTTAAAGTCATTTCGAACTTTTTTTAAATAATAAAGCAAAATCTCAAAATGTAAATTGTTCCAACATATTCATCATTGTTCTTTTGCATCTGTTTAACTACTGCTAGATTATCTGATTATGTACTTAGTGTAAAGAAATAGGAGTTTGCTTATTTCATAAGGTGTATAATAAACAGTTGATGAGCTAAAGTAAATAAAGAAACAAAAAGGAATCAGCTGTTTCTATAAACATCTGTTTGTTACCTGTTCCATGATTTGATAAGCTGACAATGACCATTGAAAATCCTAAAATAGGAAGTAAACAAAGATTATATGTAACTTGTCCGTGCCCTATGTGCCATCAGGCATAGCAAGGACTAAGTAAGTAATTAAAGGTTACATGTGGTTATATGTTAAGCTTAAATTGCTAAATTTTTTTAAAATATTAAAAAGGATTA
The DNA here is from genome assembly GCF_021869535.1 of Mytilus californianus. Taxonomy (NCBI): domain Eukaryota; kingdom Metazoa; phylum Mollusca; class Bivalvia; order Mytilida; family Mytilidae; genus Mytilus; species Mytilus californianus. Next base: position 5,802,379 of record NW_026262745.1, on the reverse strand, counting down.
GGTTTCATGTAAATAATAGTGTTAGTAAACGGTATGATTATATCTGATCTGTCCAAGAACCAGTACATTACCTGACTTTGTACACTCTCTACAGGTACACATATTCCCATATCGTCTACCGTCACCTGTAGATATAGTGTACTGAAGGTAGACGGGGCTGTGGTGTTAAACTGTGGAATCCTACCCATCACTTGTCTTGTAGCAGTCTGAACCTGTGTGTAAAATGAAAGTTTTACAATACATTAAATATGAATCACATGACTTCACATAGATGGAAGAATTTCACACACTTCCTGACTTCATTCTTTAATTATTTTCTATTTGTTTTGCAAGTTATTTGAAATAATTAGATATTCATCGAGACTGTGTTAGACAAAAAATCTTAAGACTAAAATTGATCGTAAGTATGCTGAATTGTTCACAACTTACGATTAATCTTAGTCGTAAGATTATCTGTGAAATAAAATGCTCCGCTGGGCGCAGCTTGATACGTCCGCAGAGGTCGAACCCTGATCAGTTGGGGCAAGTATGGACACAACATTCAAGCTTGATACAGCACTGAATTTGGATTGTGATTAAATATTTGACACAGCATAGGTTTCTGACACAGAATGAATGTGGTCTAAGAACTTAAAAATTTTTAATTTACCTATTCAAACCATATCATTATTATTTGCTTTTATATATAAATCAGAAATAAACAATTTAAAACGGAAAATTTTGAAGAAAAAAAAGGAAAAAAAAATCCTTCCCCCCAAATTTTTTGAACCCCCTTATGATTCATCACCCCCAAACTCAATCCCAGCCTTCCTTTTGTGGTATGGTACCTTTCAGTACAATTTCAGAGAGATCCATACACTTGAACACAAGTTATTGTCTGGAAACTAGAAAAATGCTTATTTTTGGCCCCTTATTCCTAAACATTTTGGGCAATTACACCCAAACTAAATTCCAGCTTTCCCTTTGTGATATGGAACCTTGTAGTACAATTTCATAAAGATCCATACACTTACACACAAGTTATTGTCATGAAACTAGAAAAATGCTTGTTTTTTGCCCCTTTTTTGGCCCCTAATTCCTAAAATTTGGAGGCAATTACCACCAAAATCAATCCCAGCATTCCCTTTGTGATATGGAACCTTGTGGTACAATGTCAGAGAGATCTATACACTAACACACAAGTTATGTCTAGAAGTTACAAAAAAATGCTTATTTTTGGCCCCTAATTCCTTAACTGGTGGTACCATAACCTCCAAAATCAATCCCCACCTTCCTTTTGTGGTATTGAACCTTATGGTAAAATTTCATAGAGATCCATTCACTTAAACTAAAGTTAGAGTGCGAAAACCAATGTGTCTTCGGACGACGACGACGACGACGCTAAGGTCATACCAATATACGACCACAAAATTTTTTTGCGGTCATATAAAAACAAGGGCCAGATATGTCTTATTATGAATAAAGGAATAGTGTTATCAAATGTTGAACTTGTTTGCTTTAATGTCTTATGTCTCTAAAAAGTGTTTAATTCTTTCTTTCTATTAAATAAAGTATAATTCTATAATTGAACTCATGAAAATAAAAAAAGTATTATAAGAACTAAAATGTTTTATTAAATCTTTTTTTTAATATATCTTTCTAATAAAGCTGAACATTTTACATCACATCATTTATGAATCTTTGTAAGTAATGACTCAACAGACTATGTAGAACTTAGTTTTATAGACATTTACTCTGAAAAATCTCCTAAGTTCTTTATCTACAAACCATATATAAACCTCAAAAGGCTGCTTCAATTCAGTTGTTAGGTTGTTGAAAAAAATGATTCCATATTTTCTTAAAATGAATCTAACATAATGAAAATTATCAACCTATCACTGATGTAATGAAGCATGCATCAGGAGTTAATCTTTACTTACTTCAGTATTCAATGCCATTCTTTGTTCTGTCCAGTATTAACCTATCACTGATGTAATGAAGCATGCATCAGGAGTTAATCTTTACTTACTTCAGTATTCAATGCCATTCTTTGTTCTGTCCAGTATTAACCTATCACTGATGTAATGAAGCATGCATCAGGAGTTAATCTTTACTTACTTCAGTATTCAATGCCATTCTTTGTTCTGTCCAGTATTAACCTATCACTGATGTAATGAAGCATGCATCAGGAGTTAATCTTTACTTACTTCAGTATTCAATGCCATTCTTTGTTCTGTCCAGTATTAACCTATCACTGATGTAATGAAGCATGCATCAGGAGTTAATCTTTACTTACTTCAGTATTCAATGCCATTCTTTGTACTGTCCAGTATTAACCTATCACTGATGTAATGAAGCATGCATCAGGAGTTAATCTTTACTTACTTCAGTATTCAATGCCATTCTTTATTCTGTCCAGTATTAACCTATCACTGATGTAATGAAGCATGCATCAGGAGTTAATCTTTACTTACTTCAGTATTCAATGCCATTCTTTGTTCTGTCCAGTACTCATAGGCATTTTTGTAGTTTAACCACACGAGTACAGCTGGAATAAAATACATTATTAATGACATACAATAATAATATAAAGTTAATCACTAATACTGAAGAACTCTATGAAGTGTTTAGAACAAATGGATTCATCAATAACAGTACATTTTTTCAACATACAAAAGTTTATGAGATAATGAGGTATGACTACTTTTTCTGAAACCCAAATTTGAATGATAGTGTTTGTTATACTATATCTTATCATTCCATTCCCTCTATCAAAGGTCGATTCGTCAACATACCTTTACAAATTATTGCTTGCATTTATTATTGCACTTTTTGAAGAAAGGACAAAAATGTAAGATTAATTATTGTGATTGCAGGAAAACCTGCATACAGATATACTGTGGATTCGTTTATTTCATGGGTACCTACTTTCATAGAATGAGGAAAAATTGTATTTTTTCGTGGATATTTTATTTCGTGGTTTTGCTAGATTTTACATAAATCACTATAGAAATTAGTAATTCGTTGAACATTTAAATTCTTGGTTCCCCTGTACTAACGAAATCTATGAAAATTGGTATCCAACGAATAATAATGAATCAGATATCAGATATCAGAGCATGAGTCATTGCAAAACTCACCCAGTTGCATTATTCACATAAATAAATACCTCACAATAATTTCTGAATTTACAGAATGCAAATGATGGTCTAATGATCTTCACATAAAACAAATATTTGTTTAAAAAATTCATTAAAAAAACCAAACTGTGTTGTTACCTTTGTCAAAGGCTAAAGGTTGAATAAGGATAATAGGTCTGGTAAGGGTGATCAGTAGAGCCTCCTGGTCAGCTGATACTCCTGGTATCATCTCATCCTGCAAATATACAAACACAAATCATTTCTCTCATTAATAAACAACAACACGCACAATATTTTTCTAGAATTTAATCTGGACAATATACAAAATAAAAATATTTCTCTGGATAATATATAGCATTCAAATAATTTTTATCTGGATAATATAACATGTAAAATGCAAATAACATCTCTGAATGGTATACAACATATATTTCTTTGGATGATATAAAACATTTTTTAAATTCAAACAGTGACACACAAAGTAACGAAGTCACACTCTAGAAAACCACATATTTTCTAACTCTTGTCGTATTTTGTCAAGTACTATTATATAGCACACAAATAAATGTTATATGCTGAATTAATGCATATTTCTTGTGGAAATGATGCGATTTCTTATATATAGAATATTTACCTGAAGAGCATTTCTAATTGCTATTTTTGTCTTGAAAAATGCCATGGTTTGGAATTCCGGTTCAGCTTCTTCGAATAAAGCATTCTGAAATAAGTCAGAATTATATTATAATCAATATTACCTAACATAAACATTTCTAATTCAAAATAAATTGGTGACACAGAGATGGCAATAAAATTCAGAAAAAGACAATCTGATGGACAGCAAGATTGCTAATCAATTCAAAATTGCTGGACAATGACATAAAGGATAGCACTTGAAAATGATCATCAAACTGAGATGTACTTTAATATAGTAATGCAACCTTATAGAAAATATCATTGATCTAACACAAGTAGTTCCTATCAAACTGACTTAAGCAAAAAACTTAACAATTATTGATGCTGCCACTGGAAAAGCAACATCTATGTCTCGCCTTCTGCAACTTTCGTCTCAGGCGAGACAATTATTACTTTACTGGTACTGTAGACTTTCAAAAAAACTCACTGAACCATATTAAAGAGGTAGAAATATACTGTTCATCAACCAATATTTATTTTAATGACCTATAACAAATAAACAATAAAAGAATTGATAAAAAATGGTAAACACAAATTGATCAACAGATGGGCAGAGAAGTAAAAATTTCATACCCAGCCCAGTGAATTGCTATATAGCCCAATAATAAATAATATCTCTCATGTACTACAAATGCAAATGAACTTCAATTTAGAGGATACAATTTTCTTTGAATTAACCTTCAGTAACTATCCAAGGGCAACATTTAGATCCACCTTAACCTTGCTTAATTTACCTTCAGCAACTGTCCAAGGGCTACATTAAGATCAACCTGAGCCTTGATAAACATTTTCTGGTTATTAGATGTGGTAGGGATACTAGGGCTGTCTTCACTTTTTGCCATCTGTACTCGGTTAGAGATCTCTAGATCAACAGAGCCCGTCTCCAGTCTCACTGCACTAGATGTAGGTGTGGTAGCTGTTATCTGTATACCCTGTCAATGAAAAAGATGGGAGATTTACTGAACTGATGTGGATTATGGTGATCATTTGTACAGATATTATATGTTCAAAGGTTGGATTTGTCATACTTATGTGTAGAGATAAAGGAAACTATAACTGTATGAAACATTTTGGAATGAACCCAAGAATTGGAAAATAGTTTCTCCAATTTGTAATAAAGATGAGCATATTTCACTAGATAACAAGAGGTAATGATCAGTAAACTTCGGAACCAAAACCAATAGCTGCCAACGCTTTAAGTTTTTTGATAAAAAATTACAGAATGAAAATTGTTTGTTAATTATACGTTATGGACTCTTAATAAATGTAAAATATGTGCACAGAGGATATATGTAGGACTCTGAACCGCAATGATCACTCTGAAGTGCAACGATGGCATTGTGACACTATCTTGTTGATAGCTATGCTAAAGTGCGTTGGTGGTAAGGCTGAAGTGTGATGCACAACATAAACTATATTTTCAATGTTTTCCATGTTCACATGTTTTTTACCCGTTTAATTTAAAACAGTCACTGTAAATATTCATTACATTTCCAGCCAAAACTGTATCTTTATAGCTCACATTCTAAATAGGCTTGGACAAAAATAAGCCAGCGTTCATACGATCATTCAGAAAGTGACCACTATAGATTTATTTTCCATTAAAACCGGTACTGAGGTAAAGACTGAAAATCATGGAAGTATACTTGAAATCGTAAACTACTTGATTAGTCAGAATGAAAGAAATTAAGCAACAAATCTATTCAACTGCTGTGAATGAGCAAGGAATAAGATAGATCACCATAGATGGTTTGTATGGAATGTTTGTATTTATATACTAAATAATAACAATCAAACTCTCATTATATTTATACATCTGTAGATTTTAAACTAGCCATTACGCGGCATACAGACCATAGCACATCAGCAAAAGGACTATGTCTCTTCAGTGTAGACCATCAACCTTCAGCGTCCCCATCGCACACAGACCATCAACCTTCAACGTCCCCATTGCACACAGACCATCAACCTTCAGCGTCCCCATCGCACACAGACCATCAACCTTCAGAGTCCCCATCACACACAGACCATCAACCTTCAACGTCCCCATCGCACACAGACCATCAACCTTCAGCGTACCCATCGCACACAGACCATCAACCTTCAACGTCCCCATTGCACACAGACCATCAACCTTCAGCGTCCCCATCGCACACAGACCATCAACCTTCAGCTTCCCCATCGCACACAGACCATCAACCTTCAGCGTCCCCATCGCAAAGAGACCATCAACCTTAAGCGTCCCCATCGCACACAGACCATCAACCTGCAGCCTATCGCACACAGACCATCAACCTTCAGCCCATCGCACACAGACCATCAACCTTCAGCGTCCCTATCGCACACAGACCATCAACCTTCAGCGTCCCCATCACACACAGACCATCAACCTTCAACGTCCCCATCGCACACAGACCATCAACCTTCAGCTTCCCCATCGCACACAGACCATCAACCTTCAGCGTCCCCATCGCAAAGAGACCATCAACCTTAAGCGTCCCCATCGCACACAGACCATCAACCTGCAGCCTATCGCACACAGACCATCAACCTTCAGCCCATCGCACACAGACCATCAACCTTCAGCGTCCCTATCGCACACAGACCATCAACCTTCAGCGTCCCCATCACACACAGACCATCAACCTTCAATGTCCCCATCGCACACAGACCATCAACCTTCAGCCCATCGCACACAGACCATCAACCTTTAGCGTCCCTATCACACACAGACCATCAACCTTCAGCCCATCGCACACAGACCATCAACCTTCAGCGTCCCCATCGCACACAGACCATCAACCGTCAGCGTCCCCATCACACACAGACCATCAACCTTCAGCGTCCCCATCGCACACAGACTATCAACCTTCAGCGTCCCCATCACACCTCCGAGTCCTACATATATGTATGCATTGGTTGAATTTCCTTAACATTATAATTACCAGAAAGTTGTTTCATATGACTTTAATACATCCACATACAGTAAACTTTATAATCTATAAAATTAGGTTCACGTCTATAATTACTGTAAATTCAGAAATTATTGCGATGTTTTTATTATTGCGAAAAATGCGACAGGGTTATAATCGCAATAATTTAAACTCGCATTTTGAAATTTTTATATGAATTGAACAGGATTTTTCTCAATATCGCAAAAATTAAAATCGCATTTTATTCTAAAATGACAAAGTCGCAATAATAAATGCACGCAATAATTTCTGAATTTACAGTATACTAAACATACCTTAAATTTGAAGAGTAAGGAATATAAGACTGGTTGTGATGTCGTATCAGGTTCTATTTCATCCACCGATAATGGTACAGGCTTACCTTAAATCTGAACAGTAGGGAATATAAGACTGGTTGTGATGTAGGATCAGGTTCTATTTCATCCACCCATAATGGTACAGGCTGGTCAGTTCCTGATACTTTCTGTACCAACTCATTAACTTCCTGAAACATACAAAAAAATCTGCTCAAAACGTCTTTTTATAAATCGATTTACTGGAAGCTCCTTATCTATATAAATACCCCCCCCCCCCCTCCCAACTGTATAAAAATCAAAGAATCATCTGGCTGGCTCACTTGCATCTTCAACAAGGGTTACTTTTTAGTAAAAATCATCATTAAAGGGAAATAACTATATTATTATTACTATTAAGAGTTAACTGACAATTTCTGTCATGTTGGCATATTTGTAGATCTTATCCAGCTGATAAGTTTTCCTTTTTAAAGTTTCTATTTATCTCTGATAGTTTTCAAGATAATAGGCAAAACATGTTAAAAATTATCATTAAAGGGCAATAACTCCAATAATGAGTTGACTGAAGATTTTGGCCATTATGGCTTATTTGTGGATCTTATCTTGCTGATCACTAGTGCTATTTAAAGTTTATATCCATCTTTTACAGTTTTTAAGATAATAGGCAATAAACAGCTGCGCCATGAGCGCATGATATGCCTGTCGTCTTGTGTGTGAATTTTATGCAATAATCATAGATAGTTTCTGACATACGGCGCAACATGTGAAAACCCCCCTTTTTTTTACAAAAAACTCAATATCTCTAAAATAAAATTTTGAATCAAAACCAAAAGTATACAGACGTTTAGATTAATATAACTAAGAAGTGTGTAAAATTTTAAGCAATAATTATAAATCGTTTTTGAGATACGGCGCGACATGTGAAAACCCCCCTTTTTTTTACAAAAAACTCAATATCTCTAAAATAAAATTTTGAATCAAATCTAAAAAGTATACAGATCTTAAGATTAATATAACTAAGAAGTGTGTAAAATTTTAAGCAATAATCATAAATCGTTTTTGAGATACAGCGCGACATGTGAAAAACCCCTCCCCCTTTTTTTACAAATACTCAATAACTCAAAAATAAAATTTTGAAACATTACCAAAAAGTATACAGATCTTGAGATTAATATAACTAAGAAGTATGTAAAGTTTAAGCAATAATCATAAATTGTTTGTGAGATACGGCGCGACATGTGAAAAAAAACACACACCTGTTTTAGTTACTAAGTCCCGTAACTCAAAAAGTTTTAATCTTATTTTCACCAAAAAGTATACAGATCGTTTGACCATCATAAGAAACAACTATGAAAAGTTTCATGAAATTTGGATAAGTCGTTCTCAAGTTACGGTGCGACATGTTTACGCCGGATGGACAGACGGACAGACGACATTTGGATACCATAATACGTCCCGTCAAAATTTTGACGGGCATATAAAAATGGAAAAAATTGTCATTAAAGAGCAATAACTTCAATAGGTAGTCGACTTACAATTTCATCCATGTTGACTTATTTGTAGACCTTGTCTTGCTGATCATTTTTTCAAAATAAAAGTTTCTCTATATCTATTATAGTTTTCAAAATAATAGGCAAAATGAAAAAAAATGGTAAAATTTTACATTAAGGGCAATAACTCATGTAAGAAGTCATCTGACAGTTTTGAAGTAAATGGACAGCAGGTATATCTCAACATTCTGAACATTTCTATCCCTGTCAAATTTTCTCTATTCTTAGTGGTTTTCAAGATAATAGACAAAACTTTCATTTTACCCCCTATGTTCTATTTGTAGCCATGTAGGCCATTATGGTTGGCAGGCGGGGTCATCGGACACATTTTTAAAACTAGACACCCCAATAATGATTGTGGCCAAGTTTGTTTATCTTTGGCCCAGTAGTTTTAGAGAAGAAGATTTTTGTAAAAGTTAACGATGACAATGATCGACAGACGACTACGACGGACGCCAGGTGAGCTAAAAATGTGGTTTCTAGTCTCCCTGGCTTTAATACAATACTATAGGGTATGTGTTAAGCTCATTGTAAAAGGTTGTATAGACCTGTTCAATCATTGTCCTTAGGTATAACTTCAGAATTTGTTACATTTTGTAATTAAAAAATGTCATTTTACAAATTCATGCACATTATGGTGTTTGAAAAATACATTTAATGGGAAAGAAATCCATGGAACATTCTACTTACATCAAGGGTTTCATAAAATATTTATTGTTAAAGTATTGGAAATACTATCCTTGTTTATTCATCTCAGAGTACAAATGCATAATTTGATATAAGAATCATAACATTTATCATATCAAAATTTAAAAAGATAAATTTGTTTATTGTTGAAAACCATATGTTGATCTCTAGAATTCTTTTAATTTTAATTTCATTCTGTTGCTATCTCTTTGACATAAACCCATGTTAATTCCTGTTTGTGAGACCAACATTTTTTTAAAGAATATTATATAAATTATATTATAAGATTATAATACTTGCAAATAGTTTATCAAGGCTACGGTCAATCCAAAGCACAGGTGATTCAACCCCTATGTTTAACTTGTATGAAACTATACCCTTTTAGACAAATACTTTGCCTCCTGGTTTTTTAATTGAAAAATTTGTATCATATCCAGCAAACAAAAATACAAAAATCAGTAATGTCAATATCCATAATGATGTGATATTAAAATGTAATCTACAAAAATTTTGCAAATCAGACTTACAAAAAATTTTTAATAACAAAATAAGTGAGTTCTGTATACAGTAATAAATATTTACACGTAAATTAATTGGTGACTTAAACATAAGTTTCAATCAGCATAAATTCAACAAGTCTATTTAAAGGGAGACAAGTCCATTTTATTTCACATGTAATATTATAATAATTCAAATAAAGACTAACTCGGGAATCAATTACATTACTGCTCTCTACCACCTTTCTGATAAATATTTTACGAGTTATCAACTTTGTAATTGACATTATCTTTATTATGCAAATTTCAGCTGTGACATATAATTGATCTCACGCATAATAATAGCTCTTTTCAAATCAATAGACACTTTCTGCCAAAGTTTTGTGTTTAAAGATTTACTTGCATATTCAATATGTTATTTATTTATTACATAGTAACTGTAAAAATTTAAGAATTGATTGCTGTGTTTTTTAAATATTAATATGTAATGAAAGCAAGTGACGATCACATTTTTAGCAAGAAGGTCTTCCAAACTTATGCAAAATGTGAAGATTGTTTCCTTTCAATTCATATAAAATTTCCCAAAAACAGCATTCAATCCTAATGTTAAATAAATTCTGTATTTTGCCATCCTCTGCTGCCATACAACAATATATAAATAACACATAGCTGAGAGGGTGATAGAGCAGATTGTTACCCCGAGAAAACATTGTCAACTGAGTCAAACCAAAGGTTGACAATGCTTTTTCGAGGGTACCAATCTGCTCTATCACCCTCTCAGCTATGTGTTATTTAATCTATTATACTGAATGACCTATCATTACTGTCTTTTACTGTTGCATTTTAAATTTAAAGTAATTTACGGGTATTAGAAAAATCAACAGAAGTGAAGCAAGATGTTTTATTTTTTATTTCTGCACGGGAGGGTGACATTCAAAAAATTGTCTCCCACTCAGCCATGGGATAGAGTAACTTATCTCCCTCTTATTAGCCAATCAAAAATCTGGCATTTTAACGTGAAGTATAATAATAGATGTTGCCAATGAAATTGTAACAAAAGGAGGTGAGAACATGTAGACAAAATATATAGTTCATTGCAATTTCTACTTTTTTTACAGAAAATTCCAATGTAATAAAAAGAATAATTAATCCAAGAATTCATGTATTAAAAAATGAAAAATTTTCAATTTTTGGACCGAACGAAAAACAGTGATAATTCACTCATGCACCACACATTGTCGTGAATAAAAATGTGTTTCTGTCGATCATTGATTATTTTTTGACATTCAAATACTTGGAATTACTTTAAAAAAATTAATTTGTTAACTAAGAATAAAGCCCACTTTAATAATACACTGTTATGTACTCAATACTCATTCAAATAATTTACATTGATTGATTGATGTCCAGTGGCAGATATTTCAAGCATGTTCAGGACGAGAACAAATTGACAATTAATGCAACAGATAGGTCCTGTAATATCGGGTCAACCAGGATGAAGAGGGGGAAATTTTGAATGCCACAGGAAAATGAGGGTATATTGGATAGACCAAATTTAGTGATGCAACAGGTCACCCACAGAGTTGTCAAAGAGTTGTTGCAAAGGTTCTTAACACGCAGAGAGCAAAACCTCAAAGTAAAAAAAAACTGCATAAATAAAAAAAAAGAAATATTTAGCTGTAAGACGTGCAACCCCATAAGATGTAGCTATACAATACCTTCATGAAAACCTTCTGTACAAACACAAGATGGTTCAGTAGATCTGTTGAAAGACTATGTTCTAACATTCCTACTTCTGCTACACCATTTAGATAACTCCCCTCCTTCCATACCAGACCATCTGTCAACGACTCACTGGTACCCGTGTTAGACTTGTAACTACGATAGTCTGCATACATATGTATTGGTGGTAAGTCTATACTAGCTGATGATGGTATTGAAGTTTCTGTTGTCATTACCTGAAAAAACAATATAAACCTATTAGTCATTGTTTGCATATGTACGTTCCTTCATTAAGACCATTTCAATGGCAAAAAAATCTAAAGCCAACCTGAGGGATAAGGATAATTAACTTAATAAAAGTTGATAAAATTAATAAAGGTGACTAGATCTTTATGTAGGCAGATAAGGTATTTTTTCTACTCTTATTATGAAGTCAGCTGCAAAAAAAATCATATATTAAGAGGCATATTATACATCTTTCCGGTGTATCTATTAAACCAGAACTTTTACACATTCCTTTTTCATTACATGATCAAGTCAAGTTTTGTTTAAGGTTGATACAAGGAGTATCTGATATATTCATATGACTTTAAGCTATTAGAATACTGAAAGATCAAGTTTCATAAAAATACTACTTAGCTTTCATATATAAGGCTTTGAGCGTTCCTGATGAATTTTTATCCAGAAAAACCATTTAGTCGCGTGAAATTTAAAAAGGTTGTTTTCATTTTTTTTTAAGCATACGAAATCAGAAATTTTATAATTTGTCTTTACAAACAAATCTTATATTTCAAGGGCTGTTCAATAAAAATCATACATTGGGCCAAGGGAAGGCACTTTGAAATCTCACCTACAAGTGGGTTTTAAATACATTTTTGTATAGTGAAAAGTAAGTGAAATTCTAACAAAATGTTAACACTGAGATATGTCTCGCCTGTCTGCAGAAAATTAAAAAAAAGACAATCTGATGGACAGCAACATAGCCAATTAATTCAAAGTCACTGGACCATGACCTAGGGGGCAGGGCCTCGAAATAGTAGTCAGACTGATATGTACTGATAGTAATGCAACTTTATACAAAATATCATTGATCTATCACAAGTAGTTCCTATCAAACTCACTTAAGCAGAAAACTTAAATTGTTGACGCATTCTCCGTCGTTGCTGCCAGAAAATCAATAGCTATGTTTTGCCTCTATAGGTGGTTAACGCATTGAGAAAGTGCCTTCTGTGGGTACCTTTTATGTTTTGATTGAACAGCCCTTAGTACATTCATATAAAAGTAGATAATAAAATACTGTTGTTTATTCATGAACTCATTTATATTGAATCAAAATCCCATGTTTATACCTCTCGTTTCACCACTGAAGAAATTCAGGAATGTGTGTGTGTTCATGAGTAAGACTAGTACAGCCATCATAAGAGAAAAGAAAGAGTAAGAAATATTTGTGCATATATTAATGCTTCCAACAGGAGCATTATGTGCAGTTTTTGGATTGTACATAAGATGATCTTTCATAATATTTAGGACATGTACAAAATGCATGTATGATTATTCAGCATATTTTAAATCGAAATTGCATATCTATTATAAGAAATGTGAAAAATATTAATAAATTATACTCTCTAAACTTTATTAGAAATTGCAAATCAAAGCTTAAGAACTGAAGATTTCATCAAAAATCATTCAAATGTGTATTATTTTCCTGCATTTGGTCAGTACAATTTGAATTTGATCTAGATTTATTTAGACATTTAAAATAAAATTGGGTGAAACAGCTTGCTTCAGGTGATGGAACTATGTACTGTGGATTCAGTTTTTGTAGGTACCAATTTTTGTGGACTAAGGAAATTTATATTTTCATGGATGTTTGATTTCATGGTTTTGCCAAAGTCTGCTGCACACAAACCTATAGAAAGTTTATGCTTCGTTGAACATTTAAATTTGTGGTTCACATTTACCTACGAAATCAACGAAATTGGTATCTGACTAATAAAAATGAATGCACAGTATTTATTCCCTTTGAAGTTTAACACAGCAATTTTGGTTGCAACACCTGATATTTTTTAAACAGATCTTCAAAAAAAGAACCCTGACCACTAGCAAGAAATTGTTTAACACTTGTATGATTTCAGCTGTAAGAGATTAGTATGATTTTTATAATGAAATGAAAGATTGTGTATTTGCATCAATTCATGATTTGTACTGTGTGATATAAGGACCATTCTCTTTAATAGATATAAAATTCAATAATCTACCTTCCTACACTTTCTCTTCAGTTGCTGTATTGAATTAAAACTTCAATTATAAATATCAAAATACTTTTCCAACCCCAGAAGTTGATACAATGTAACTATATATTCAACACTTTACAATAAGCTATAATATTGGTGTATGAAAAGTGTTCTATCTATTTTAAAGGTATATCTTCAGCTTATTAAAGCAACATTTTGTTTTAGAGTAATTAGTTATTGGTGCAAATATGCTGTTATACATTTAATCATGAAGATTTTACTTGTGTTTCTGCACTTAACCTGAGACATATTATGCAAATGTAATGTGAATCCTTTTTTGAGAAATTTATAATCGCACATGTCTAAATTCCAATTACAAAATTAAAACAAGAGTGCACACTAATAATTAGATGTCACCTGCTGTACTGATCATGATTGAATTTATGCTGAAATTCTTAAAGATCAATATTTTACTACAAGTATCACAAAAACTTAACATCTATCAATCATCAATATGAATGTATTAAACTGAGGTCAAGGTCAGATATACCCTTCCGGACCATCAAGTGAACCTTAATATCAACCAAAACACCAAATATAGTTGATCTATTTATTATAATATCTGAGAAAAGGACCTAACTATGAAGCTTACTGTTGACCAATTAACCATGAAAATAAGGTCAATGTCAGATGAACCCTGCCAGATGGCCATATTCACCTCACAATAATTTTTTACACACTAAATTTAGTGGACTTATTGCTTATAGTATCTAAGAAAATGGATCTTACTATGAAAACTTAACTTAGACCATTGTACCATGAAAATGAGTATAAAGGTCAGATGTACCCTTGCAGACAGACAAGTACATCTTACAATCATTCCATGAACCAAATATAACTGAATTGTTGATTTTGTATATTGATAATTTGGTATTGTTTTAAATCTTGTGATTTTTTTAAAGTGAAGAAACTAATTAAAGAATTAAATGAAACTGAGGAACAATACATGTTAGAAAATTAAATATTACAATATTTAGCAATAATATGTATTAATTTTCTTAAACATAACAAAGATCTACAATCAAAGTATATCAAAGACATTAAAAAGAACCAAAGTACATACTAAAAAATTCTTTTTTTTAATTTTACTTGTGCGAGTACATCAGAGATACACAAAATGTTTTCAATTTCCCAACAAATTTTTTAATATAATTAAAAGTAAATTTTAAAAAACTAATGAATTATCATATGGCAAAAAGGCAAAGTAACTTATTACTTTAAATTACAAGTAATTGAAAATATTCTCAATTACACATTACTTTAAATTACTTTAAAATTGTAATTAATTACAGGTAATTACAATTACATTTTTAATTACTCTAGGTCGGTAGACATGAATTTGCAATGTTGTACTGCTTAGGATGTATATGCTGTAAATGGATTCCAAAGCTTTAACAAATAAACTAGTATACTTCTAACAACATTTAACCTAAACATGAACTTGAAAGGTTAGATGTAAGCTAAAATGTAATGATAAAATGTTGATAAAAAAATATCAAATAATCTACAATATCTAAGCTGACACATAAATTACCCAAAACAAAATGATTTGTATTTTGTCAGCTATTTAAAAAGTTTATAACCACTAGGATACTTGATTTCTATATTACCTTAGATTTAAAACTAAGAGCATGACTTGGTAGGTCAAGTGTGAAATGAGCTTTCTTCCCTGCTATACCACTAACAGTAATGGAATTAGTCTGAAAAACAAAATAAAGTTTTAAACTACTGTACTCACATCCAACAGAACTACAGAACGTTTCATTAGGGGATTGATATGTTCCTTGTATTGTTTTTTGTGCCTTGAGATATGTTGTAAAGTATGATGAGAAAAAGTTATAGATTAGCAATTTAAAAACAAACTGAACCAACAACCTGATTGCTACAGAATCCCTCTGATAGACAAAGATTTCATCCATTTAGGATACCCATACTTGTTTTTCTTAAGTCTACTATAATGTTCTACTATTTTCTTTTCACAACTAGTATTTTTCACAAATGCACATCCCAAACATGATATACTCTTTAATTACATCAAATATACATTGAGATCGTAAAGATAATCTTTTTTTTCAAAATTTTGAATTTAATTTCATTTGTCTTTCACTATCAAGAAGTCAAGCAAAAACAGTCTCTCTTATAAAACACACAAACAATCAAGTCTAAATGCAGTGGTTTTTTGCAAAAACCATGGAAGATAGAGTAAATAAATGGAGAATGTGTCCAAGGGACACAGATGATGCCCCCACTTGCATATGAAGTTATAAAGGGACATAACTCAAGAATGGTAAAAGTGTTGCAACCCAAATGCAATCTTGATCTGTGTTTTGTGGTAATAAGCATTGTGTATAAGTTTCATAACATTTGGTTGAGGCAAACTAAAGTTAGAGAACAGAAACTAATTTTGAGATACGTACAAAGGTAACACTTAATGCCCCCTCAACCGCTGCAGGGGCATAAAAAGTAATATCCTTGTGCATATACACGGCTATGGTGTATTTATGAAAAATACTGAACAATAATGTAATGATAAAATAGAAATTTGTGATATTTCTTTTACCTTGTATTGTGCCTTTAGTGAAGGTAGCAAAGATGCACCAACAGTAATACCCTGTAATATAGCCTTAATATGGATGTGTAAGAAAGTTGGTTTGTTGGTTGACTCTCTTTTTACTGGTTTTGTTGTGCTTTTCTGTTTCTCAGCCTTTTGCTGGTTTTCAGGAAAACCACTTTCATACATGGTTTCTAATACACGACTGAAAAAAATAACCAAATGAAGGTTTTTTTTAAATCATGTTTAGAGATCGTATTATTTTATTTATTTGCCTCAATTTTGATTAACAAATTAACATCTCCAAAAGTTCTATGTAAAATGAGAATGCACAATTTGAGGCCTTATTGACCCCAAAATTTAAGAATATTTCTTCTAATGTTTCTTTTTCGTTGGTCATACAGCAATGAAATGACAGTAAGATCAGTAAAAATATCAATTTTCCACCAAACTGTTATGTAACAATTTACCAAATTACCAAAATTCAATGTAAAAATTTCCTTATTTCCCAAATTGTATGCAACAATTTTAAAATCTCAAAAACTTTTACATCAAAATTATACTATTCCAAACTTTCATGCAAAATTTCTTCTATCCATAACACTTTTTCACTTGTAATGGGATATAATTCTTCAGTAGCAAAACACGAATGTCATTATAATAAACTAAAGGTTGACCTCTAAATTTCTTTTGACATTTATTGTCGTTCAATTGATGTTTCATTAACTTATAGAGCAAATTATTTATATTTTTTATAATCCATACTCATAAAAGGAAAAAGTAATAATTATTACATTTCTTTTCTTATGTTTAAAAGATAAATAAAATGACTGGTATAATACAATATGGCACTATTTAGGTTATTTAAATCATGCTCTTAACCATTGTTTGTTACCATGTAAATACCTACCCTGCTCTAGACATAGGCCTTCTAAATTCCTGGAGAGTGGTTGACAGTTCCCTAGAACTCCTGGTGACCATACCATGTAATACAACAGGATGTTGAGGTATGTCTACATGTATGGCCCCTATAGATACCATGGCAGAGTTATGTTCCTTCGCTCTCCTCAGAATGGTGGTATGTAATCCAAGGGATCTGTCTATTCTTACTGTCACTACTGTCCTAAAATATAAAGATTCAGATGGTAAAAGCTTTTATGCAAAATTAAATATTTAACAATTTTTTCCTTTTGTTAAGAAAGTTAGGACAGTGTCATTATTTCCTACTAAAGCATAAAAAATGGATTTTTTCCATAGATATGCAAATAGATAGAGCTGTTCTCATTAATTTTTCCAGATTTTATTGCAAAGAAAAATGACATTAAAATCTCAATTGGACTATTCCATTATAGAACAGACGTTATTGCACACAATCAAATATTTCAAAAGAATATCACAAATGAACAACAAATAAGAAATCCATACCAAAAGTTATATAAAAAAAATTATGATTTTTTTCATAATGCAAGTAAAAATAGCCAATTTTTTCTCCCACCTCCATAACATCTGAATTTGTTATAATAGTTTATAATAAGTACAGCCAAGTCAGGAAACTTTTTTTGTTCAATAAGTTGTTGACATACATTTAAATGAGAGGACTTATGGAACAAACTAAATTACTGGCAAGCATTAAATAAAACAAATCCCCCACCATCCCCATACTTACTTTATATCAGGAGGTAGACCTTCCAGTAAAACTATATTGGTGTTTCCTATGTGAGCTGTAACTGAAGACTCAGATGACTTTCTGTGTAGAAAACCTACAAAACAAACAACATCTTATATAAATTAGGATCAATTATACCCTACCAAAACTGATTAGAAATGCTCAATGATTGATTCATGTTTTGCAAGCCAAAATTCCAAATTTTTAAAATGCTCAAAATCTTTCTTTTCAATATTCTATGCTGGTTCTATGACTCATTTCACAAAAAGTCACTTATTAAATCAATTAACTGAAAAAATTTAATTTTGTGAAGCTCTCCAATTAACAGGCCCTTTTTCCAATGTTTTTCAGAATTTGTCAATTCATTTAAAAGTGAACTCGCAATAAAAAAAAATCAAATATAATTCTAAGAACATGACTGATAATCTCAGAAACCTTTTTTGCCTGTTATCAAGAAGCCTTGTCAAATATTGACCCCTAACCTTCAGGTGTGTGAGATTGTACACCGTATCTTATGATAGTATACATTTCTCTTAAGATATAAGAATGTAAATGATTTGAAAAGCTTAAAATTTTGTTTTGTTTGAATATGGTATATGTGAGTATTAGCTTATATGACAGCAACCTTGCAACACACAAATCAAGACATCTAGAGTGTAAGGATGTTTAGAAATGGTCTCTAGAGATTATTCTGCAGTGAAAACTTTTACAGCCTTCTATTTTCTTGATTCTAATTTAACTATGAAAATCCTCAAACCTTTTGCTTTTTCTTTATATGATCCACTTGCATGTACACTTTTCATTTCAGCTTCCAGTTTGAGACCACTTAACAATGCCTGCATTCTGACTCTCTCAACTTTAGCAATACCAAACACAACCAAGGTTATACTCTCTCCAACATAAATACCTAGTAAAAAACAAATTAAATATTCTATATTCAAAAAAAAAATAAAAAATAAAAAATTGGTAATTTTGGTGTGATCGGAAAAAATGTCTTCCTTTAGCATTTCCCAAAATCTTTGGGTCTAATTTGCCCTTTTTGTAAAAGCGTTTTTGTGACAGTGAATGATAATAAACAAATGGCTGGCTTTATATATTGTGCTCACAGTTTGGTTGATGAAATGCAACCATAAACCTGATATACCAACATTCATGACAGTTTCACACTCAAAAACATTTGAACAATGGTTCAACTCCATGATGCCTAAAAAGCAGGAACTAGTAAGATGGAATAGACCTTCTCAGATGTTCAATGGTAGCATGATGCCTAAAAAGCAGAAACTTGTGCCAGTTATGGGTTCCATTCTCTAAAAAGTTATATTGGCCTATAAAATTGGTATTTACTGCTTCTCCACTAAACACACAGAATTGAGAAATAAGACCTAAAACTTCAAACTATCATAATACAAAAATACATCTCAGAATGTCAGTTCAGCATAACAAGATTTCATATTCATATGATATTAACATGTTCTCATGCTGAATATGGTAATGGCCATTAAGCCTCCATTAATCCATCAAGCTGCATATGGCATATGAAGACAGGATATTACTAATTTATGATTTTACTTACTTTGTCTAAAACTGGTTCTACTGAATGCAGGATACGGAGGCTTTTTACTGGTACCCTCACCAGTTCCTCCAATCTCTTTCTCTTCAATGTCATTTATATCCTGTTTAGATTTATTTTTCAATTTTGTACTGCCTGACAGAGTGTCCGCATTCCCTGCAACACCCTCTCTTGACCCTGCAACACGCTCTCTAGACCCGCCCTCAGGTTCCTCAACTATTACTGGTAGTAGTTTAGTAACAGTAGGCCTGCGTCCAAGTATAGTCTTAGTTTCAGGCATTGTTGAGTATAGTTCTAACAGATGATATAACGTCCTCCAGCATTTTGGAGTGGATTCTTTGATTTCGTCCACTATAGTCTTTTCAGCCACAATCGGTGAGGATGTGTCTTCCATGTCTATTGTAACGGTATCACTGTAATTTAAAGACTGTGGAGGTGTAAGCAATTCAGATGACTTGCTTTGTATATTAGAAATTGGTATAGGGTCTGACTTGGACATCTTCTTGGTTTGAAAAATATTTGTCCTCTTTAAAGATAATGTCATATGTTTGTCAGGCCTTTTCTGCTCAGCTCTTGGAAAGTTCAGAGGAAGACACGCCAATGCAGATGTCTTTCTATGAGAAGGTGGAATTTCAATAGTGATTTGGCCCGGACCAGACTCACTTGATGAAGTAGATTCCTTCATTTTCGACAGATTTTCAACTGATGGAGGACTAACAAGCCCTGAATGAGAAACATCAGAATTGTGAGTATCTGCACTGGAAGTTGAACCTTTAGAATCCTGTTTTCTGTGTGTTTTAACCCATTCGAGATTTGAGTGGCTGTGTTTAAGTTCTTTCTTTGTGTCCTTGATATTGTCTGCCATTGTAACAAATTGATGCACAAGTCTTAACAGAGGCATATCAACATGCTGAGTAACTGAATCACAGTTCATCATGAAATTCACTTGTAAAGTTGTTGGTTTTGCTTCTAATTTATGCATGGCAAAGTTAAGTGGAGGTTTCCCATTGCTTTTATCCTCACTACCTCCAGATTCTTTGTTTTCAAAATCAACTACATCTTTCATAGCAATGTGGGCTAGGAAACCTTCACATAAAAATGCAGGTACAGCATTGAAATCAATCAATTTTCGTTTCTTTGATTTTTCTTTCCTTCTATGATATCTCTCAGAACTAACAATCTGTATTTTTATAGTCTCAAGCTGACCTTGCAAGGAAAGACTTCCACCAAATTTCTTCATCATGGCAGTTGGGCGAACACCTTCGACATGTAATCCTATGCTCTGAAGGAAAGGTTTGAATAAACTTCTAGCATCTGCCAGCTGCATAATTGATGTTGCTTTAGAGAATTGTTCATCACTCAAATCTAGCCTGCTGTCATCTTGACTCCAAGCACTTCCGAAAGCACCGAGAAGAGAATCCTGTCTTTTAAATAAATGTGTATCATCAAATTCAAATTCTTCCTGCTTTGCCATCCATTGATACAAGTCCTGGGTTTTATCAACATTGACATTGTTCTTTAAAATTGATGGTTTAGAAAACTCTGTTTTAATTGGAGTTACTGGAGGAGTCAAGTCACTTTTGTCTATACTTGTCAAACTAGCAGCCGCAGAATGAAAACTATAATTACTGTCATTACGATGAATCGATTGTTGAGGGGCCAATAGGGGGTTTGGAGTTGTACTACTTCCTGTCACCTGTCTATCTGGAGAATCATTGGCTCCCGAGTTTTGAGATAGCCCTCCTTGAAAATAGGATTTTAATTTTTTGTATTGTACTGAGGGCATGGAAGATGACCCTTCATGGTCTTTCTTACCTCTGACATGAGCATGAAAACTTGAAATTGACCCAGATTTATGTATTGACCCTTCATCTCCCGTCAACAATGATACTCTTTCATCCACAACATCAAAATTTTCCTCACTTAAGTTATCCCCACATTCATCATCGTCACTATTTTCATCATCACCTAACGGCAAGGCAAATTTAACTGTGTAAGGACGTACAGTTTTCTGAGATTTGAAATCCATTTCTGACAATTGTGGCATGTACAATACATTTTTCCACTGTCTTGTCAATGCTAGTATTCCTTTTTGTATTGTTATCAATTGGGGAAGTGTGTCTGCTTGAACAGCTTTCTCTACAGGTTTGGTACCCACTTTATACAGGTATTTTCGAAGAACTGTGAAAAGCTGACATGAAGGTTCCTCTACTAGTATTCTGGCTAAGGGAGTAAATTTATAGTACTTGCTCTGAAAAAAAAATAAAGTTTTGACTGAAAAAGTACTTGGGCAAAATATATAGGAATATGACATTGCAAAATTTGATGGAAAGTTATAAGACAGAACATGAAAAGAATTTAATCAAATATGTTCTTTTGCTTTACACTTGAGAGTAATTATTATTTTTACAATTCCAGACTTATTCCACAATAAGCAGCACATAAATAAGAGTAGATGCAAACATAAAGAAATAACTCAACTGAATACCAGTAACTGAATATAACTAAGTAATGTTGAAAACCTGTGAGGTCAAAGTAAACAAGACACATACTGTGTCTGGACCTGCGTCACTGCATACAATTAACTGAGGTAATATGTATACTGGAGCAAAACTGATCATTCCCTTTCATTGATGCAAAGAAAACTTTGATGAAAATTTTCCTTGTACAATGAGTGTTGTAAAATTTACAGACAGTGGCTACATGGCAAATGTAAAAATTGCTTACTCGCTAAAACTCAACATCATCAAGTTGTAAACCAAATATTAAAATCATTCCCTTCAATAGGAGCAGAGAAAAATTTTAGACAAAGTCCAGCGGTTACTAGACATGCTTCAGCCTTCAGCCACGCATTTAATAATAAAGCAGACTATGGATATTAGGTCTGATTTTACCATTAATGTAAAATTTTGAATGTAGCATGGAAATGTGGACATGGCAATATTTGATGGAAAGTTATACTACAGTAAAAGTTTAAAGACATAACATGGATTTTCAAAACATTATTCCTACCAAATTTTGCTCACAATGACTTTTTATTTGAAGGAGAGATTATGAAAATATGACCTGCAGTGGCATAGCCACTGGAAAATAAATTGTAAGCAGGGGTCTGGCAGGCAGTAGCCCCCCAGAAGCTGAACGATTATAGTAAAATTCTTATTAACAAAAAATGTTTAATTAAATTATTTGTAAGCACATGCTTACAATGCTACACTTGTGTTATGCCACTGACCTTCATAAAGTTAGATGGGAATTTAAGTGTGACTGTGTCCATACTGTATTCAACTAAATCATGGTAGTATAAACAATCTTTCTAAATATTTTCCTAATCAACATATCTTTTAAGCTTAAAAAGATTTTACTTCATTGTTTCGGTGTATAATCAGAGGAAAGAATAACCTATAGCTGTTACATCTATTTTATCTGACCAAAATGTACTCATGATTTCAATTTAGACAGCTTTCCCAATATACTAAACAAACCTTGCTAGGAAAGTGGACACTGGATTCCTCCAGACCATCGGTCATGATACAGGCCATTACAGAACTAGTACGATGTGTTAGAGTTAACATCATATGTCTGGCTGAACAAATCAGCCTGTCCAGCGGGTTCATCCAGGCATTGATTGCTGGTGTACCTGTACTCAGTAGATTCCAATCATGTCTGAAATAATTTCAAAGCAGAGTAAATAGAATACCCCGGTATCTCTAATTTTGTTCTATGGATAATAACTTTGGATACACCATTCATTTAGAATATTTTTGTGGAGGATTTTATTTGTTTTTTTTTCTGCTCAAAAACATTATTTTTGTCCTAAACAAATAAAATAATTACATGTAATTTTATTGTTTAATGTTTTTTTTTAAATATGCATATTTAAAGTATCTCATACATGTCATATTAAATGTTTTTTTCAACATAGAACATTAAATTGGAGATGTCACAGTTTTTAGCCATTTTACATACAACTTAGACATTATTGGACATGTTAAACTAAAATTATATGGTTTTGTTTAACTTTAAGTCTTTTAACTTCTGAATTATTTAACTTTATACAATTAATTGACACTTTAGTGGATGGCACCAGGTAAGTATTCTATGTCTCACAGTCATCAAGGTCAAAACTGAATATATTATAATCCAACAGGAAGTATTTTCTATTACAGTATTACAATGAGGTCTCACTGACCTATACCCACATCTCCTTTTATTCACAAATATAGTAAGTTTCAAATAATACAATGACACCAAAAGATATTATCAGATTTTTCCATTAGAATAATTTCTTACTTTGTAAAATCCACTTTCCTTTTGATAGATATTGGTGGTGGTGCAGCAAAGTTGAACCAAATTGTCTTTATTTCTAGCATACCACTAGAGGCATCCCCCTTAAGAGCCTCATATTCTGTGAAAGACATCAAAGATGAGGAACTTGAAGGTAGAGATACCCTGGAGTCCCAGGAATGTACTGAATCACTATCTTTTTTATTTCCTCTACTGTGTTTGCTGGAAGATAGATTTGGCTCTTCCTCTGATTTTCCTAATTCACGTTCTAATTCTAATCTAGTCGATGTCTGAATGTTTGATAACTTTTTTGCCACTTTTTCCATTTTTTGCGTAAACTGTTCGTCAACATTTTCAGAAAACCCTAACCTCCTAACTGCTTTGACGTCAATATTTTCTAAACCACATTCAAACATTATAAATCCTAAAGCAGATTTGCCAGTTTTAAAACTGTGTTCTCTACTTGGAGCCTTTCTTGATTTTCCATCATATGTTGAACCATCAAGAGATTCTTCATCAATACTACTTTGTCGAAACAATTTTGGTAAAGTTCCGCCATGACTGTCAGTGTCCCTACTTGCCTGGCGACTCATACTTCGACGACCTTCTCTACTTGAATTTCTACGTACAGTCTTTGGTGAGGGAGTAGAAGTTGACGGCCTCTCCCCCCTTTGCCTAGGGGAAGCTGGAAATGCAAATGCTAATGGTTTACTAAGTTCCTTGTCAAATTCAAACAAAACTTTAGACTTGTGATCTGGTATAGCTGTTAACAACACTTCATCAGAATAATTACTATTTTTCAGCATTCTCTGTAACTGGATGTGCACTCTAGAGATATGAAGGGTTCCTACGTTTTCCTCTCGACAAACTTCGGTCACCAGGTCTTCCTGGGACTTATCAAAGTTACTGGAATCCATTCGTTTAACTTTTTGTTTCTTTGGTGAAGTCTTTATAGGAACACCAACCGAATTGGGTTTCTCCTGCATGGTTTTAACAGAATGGCTGTTTGACAGCAACTGACAATTGATATTGTCAAAACATACAGCTAACAGTGAAACGCACGTTAAATCACGTATACTTTCCATAGCAGAGAAAGCTATCACTTCTTCAACCATACCTGATTGTAGAACACATATGTTTATCTGCAATCAAAATTTTAAGATATGTAAATGAAATTGAATGGTAAAATTAATCTCATTGCTACTAAACTTGACATAACACATGTCAACTAAACTTGACATAACACATGTCAACTAAACTTGACATAACACATGGCTACTAAACTTGACATAACACAAAATCAAGGCATAATAAATTTCTATTTCAACTACCATCCTTGGATGGAGGCAATTGTTATATCTAAAATTACAAACATTTTTCTTTTGTCAATGTAGATTTACAATGTACATTGAAAAATATTGACATAAGGATATGTATACATGGTATACATTAATTTCTGTAATAACAGTAGTGTATTTATTTCTATTTATTCTAAAGTCAAGAAGTCAAAAATAAAGTTAAAATTCAATATAGTGAAAGACCAATTACCATTGTATAATGGAATTTTTAAGTTTTAATAAAACATTGCTTAATGTGGAATGTTAACTCTTTTCAAACTTGTTAGGGAATATCTAAAAACTGATTTTTTTTTAAATGAGCATGACTTAATTTGGTGCATCAATTGGTGGTCTTAGTCATATTAACCTATATAACGTTAGATAATCCACTTACTTACAAAGGCTTCTATGAAAGTAAGATAATCTTTAGCAAAGAAACAATTTTGAGTATAATCAAAATTTGTTATAGAATACAGTTAACTCTCGATGTCTCGAACTCGGTTGACTCGAAATTTCGGATGAGTCGAAGTTTTCACATGGTCCCTAACTTTGTTCCATATAAATGTATGTATTTCGACTCCTGATGAGTCGAAATTTCGGTTGAGTCGAACTAAATCTACGGTCCGAAGGTTAACAAAAGCATTCAAAATTCATTATTTATCTCGAACTAATACACATATGTCAAAACATGACCTCCAGGATTTAAATGGTTTGAAGAGTTAATCTGACAATACACGTGTAATTAAATTTCCAGTCACTGACCACTGTATTGATTTATGACATGCTATTTCCACGAGTGTTTACCTAAGATTATCTTTTATAAAAAATTATAAATAATTAGTGATACATTATTAATGTTCATGAAAAAGTATTTAAAATGTTTACAAAAACAATTAATCGTGATATACACTGATGAGCTTGGATGTGTATAAATTGGGGATTAGGACTTCCTTTGGTGGTCACCTAAAAACTACTCAATCGGCGCCTTTAATCTTGTTGTATTTTCTTTTGAAAGGAAAGAGTGAGATGAAAGAAAATGAAGAGAAATCTAAATTTTCTAAAATCTCTTGTATCCGAGAATAAACAATATTGTCAACTCTAAATGACCTAAATAACGCTCAGATCGACTGGAAATTACTCTCTTGGCCATAGGAAAAGAATTTAACTGAACCAATTGAATAAGTAAAAATATTATTATTATAATAATGAAAGACCATGACATACAAATACATCAATTTGATACCAGAATATCGATCCCCTTCCCATATTCATCCGGATTTATTATAGCTTTACCAAGCTAAGCAAGAGTTGTGTCCCTTGGTCTGTCAAACTTCCGGTTTTCGGTTGAGTCGAACTACGTGTATCTCAAAATATTTCTCTTGTCCGCCTGACTTCGAGATAACGAGAGTCGACTGTATAAACAAATAAATTTCATGGAAATAAAAGACAGGAAATACAAAGACAAAGAAAACCCAAAATAGATTCAGTCACACATGTGTTATTCAAAGAAACATGTTAAATGTTGGCAACAAACTACATTGAATACTATATTTTGGAAAATACAAATCACTCATGATAACATGAAGTGAAGGATTGATGTTCAATGTCCAGCAGAAAATATTACATACATATGAAGAATGAGATTGTGTTTATGTGATGTAAATATGAATCCTGTTTTGTACTTCACTGACATACTAAGCCTAATTCTTATCATGAATTCAGTCAGCAGGAAGACAAGCCATCCCATCTGGATACATCAACTTGAAGCTGACAAGTCTTTCTTCATACTCCTAAATGCTGCATGATCATTGGGGAAGCAAATCGCCAATTTTAAAGTCTTAAGTCTGACCAGACAGGAATCACACCAGTGATCTCCCCTTGATGAGTCGATGATGCTACAATGAGACCATCAATAAGTGTTTTCCAAGGATGGATGTCAGGGTCTCTAGAAGATAAAGCATACCCACAACCTATTTTGACCATACCAACCTTTGACAATGTAAACAGAGCCTGTATACTCTTTGTTTTCATTTCACCACTGCTACGTCTACTCTCTGTACTGAACTGTCTCTCTGGCATTTTTGTAACTTCACTATCAGACTTTTCTTTCACTTTCTTCAGACGATTCTGTCTTTTCAAGCCATCTAAACATTGGCTGTGCAAACCGTCTATTATAGAAGATGGGTGAAGAGCTGTCAGTGTTGGAATCACTGCTTCTGTGTATCTGTTCAAAGCATAAACTAGTGTAATGTTATATATGAACACTGTTTGGCTAATACTGAGCAACATGAACCTTTATAATTTGAATTATTTTCTAAAACAAATGTGGGCAAAATCCAGTTGATTAATAAACATTACCAAAACAATGTTTAATTCATCATATGTCAAATATATCTTGTTCATCATACAATATATATTGTTCATCAACTCCTTTGATAAATGTTGTCTTTCAAAATAAAGTTTATAGAATGTGATAGACAAATTAAAAATGATTACATGAACTACTTGTTCTATAAATGGTGTTGATAGGAAAAGTATGGAAGAATATGTTAGGTTTCAGTCTCTTTAACTAACTTTATTACTTTACAATAAAATTTTCATTTAAAGTGTTATTTTCTGTGGAATAGGTGAACCAGAAATATTCATTTAGTCTTTCTTTTTCAGATCGCTTGATTGATTAATGCTTGTTTAACATCAAACAGCATATATAATATGCACTTTCAGGAAATTGAGACAGTGGTGATAACATAACATCCTTAAAACCTGTTAATTTTTTAAATCATACATTTGGAAAGACTTGTAAGTCATCAAATCATACCTTTGGAAAGACTCTAGAAACAATGGTGTTAACATTACATTCATAGACCCTCTGACTTTAACCACTGCGGTGGTAATGGATGCATTCTCAGGTAAACTGTTGTCTGGATCTTCTATAAACATATAAAGGTAAGTCAATTTTAATACTTCAAAATTTTGAAATACCATATATCAAGTTATTTTGGAGTAACATTTTGTTTGCAGTATGGGCCTTTGAAGTGGCAGTTAAACCTTTGTTGTGTTCATTATTCCCATTTTATGACCTTGAACAAGGAATTTAAATCTACAGTAAAATGATGGTGTAGGGTCAATTTTGTGGTTAAATGTCTCCCATGAAAAAAGCGAAAAATTGGACACACAAAATTTTAGTATTTTTAATGTTTTTTTTGTCAGTTATCACAGATATTGTTCTGTTTTCCCTTCTATATCAGATGTATAAAGTAGTTGTGCAATAAGTTTCATGAGATCTCCACTTACAAATAACATATACATTTTATTTCACACCCATTTCTGGGTTGCTGAAATATAAATGTTACAATGTGTCTTTTTCGTAATAAAATGTACATGAAATCATGTCACTTTTTTATTTTTCAATTTTAGAGCTCTTTTCCTAATGCTTGTAGTTAAAAGGTTTGGTTCTTGCTTGCTTTGTTTGTATAAATGTTTGCTCAAGCATTGTTATTAAGATTGACATCTGCAATCAATAGATAGGTGGAGCTTCAGCTTATATACATTGCACTTAAATGTTATTGGATGTTAAGTATAATGCAGAGTATAATGTATACAAGCTGAAGCCCCGCCTATCTATTGATTGCAGATGTCAATCTTAATTACAATGCTTGAGCAAGTATTTATACAAACAAAGCAAGCAAGTTAATCAAACCTTTAAACTACAAGCATTAGGAAAAGAGTTCTAATAATAATTATCAATATTTTTTGTATATTGTACTAGATGTTCAATGATTCAAAGCACACATAAGTTTTCTGTTTGTTTACACTTCACAACTAAAAGTTTAAAATCGTTGTATAATGCACTACCTTCCAGAATAGAATTTTCTGTGTTATCTTGGGATTCATTGACATCTATAACCTCATCTTCATCTCTCTCTTCTTCTGTTCTGTACTCCTCTCTTGTTTTCATTAGACTTGGTGTAAAGCCCTGTCGAGTCTTAACAAACCTAGGAACACAAGCTGGACTATGTACATACTGCACTGATTGGCCGACAGAAGATAATGAGTATGTTGATTGATCTGCTATATTTGTCTTGTTATAACTCATTTCTGGTGATGATTGTAACCAATCATTGCATTGATAGTGAGTCAGGTGACTAGCATAACATGACATTAAAACTGGAGATTCACTTATTGGTTTTTGCACTTGCCCATGAAGATCGACTAGAAAATTTTCAGGTACCCCTGTAAAACTATCGGCATCATTTGGCTCTGTAGTTGCAGATTCATAAGATAACGTAGAGCCTGAACTCTCAGAGCTCAACTGTCGCTCAATAGTTTTATTATTCCCTTTTATTGTATCTAATTGTAAAACAGTCTGATTATTTACTGTGGAATCATGTCTTTTTAAAGTTCCATCTAAACTCATGCTTTCAGTAGAGAGAAATGAAATACCATTATCAGGTTGTGAAGTTTCCACATCTTCATCAGCAGAATAATAACGTTCACTTTCTATAGACATTTCTGATTGTACTTTACTTCCCATATCTTGCCTTAAAACTCTAGGAGTTGACAATGATGACTTTGAGAAACTCCTTTCTGACATCTTAAAATCTTCCAGATCAGAACCTGATTGTCTGTTGATGGACTTCAATGTTGTTAGACTGTCTGCTAATCCTGATCTTCGACTTCCTTGGGAATCTCTTTTATTAAAATTTTCCAAACTGTCTTTTCTAGATGACAAACTTTTGTTGTCAGAAGGAGAACTCGATGAAATGTCTTCCGGAGACTTACTGCTTACATTTATAGATGATACAGAAGAAGGTTTAGTTTCAAGAATAGAGTCACTTGCTACTGATTTTAATGAAGCATCCCCAATAGATATCTGAGATTGAATTTTTCCTGGACTTTCGTGGAACAGACTTTCTTTTGGAACCTTCAATGATTGGCTTAATGAGGACTTTTCTCCAATGACTGTAATGTTTGTTCCAGATTCTGGGGTTGTCACATTACTCATATAACCTCTAGTGAATTTAAATCCATTTCCTTTTGAAGGTGATGCTCCTTCTATTCCATTTGTAAGTGATACCTCAAAAACTAATTTGTCTTTAAATAGCAAACTCTGACCAAATCCAGGATCCTGTCCAGCAGGGGACACTTTCAACACAGCAGAAAATGGTCTTTCTTTGTATTTTTTAGAATTAAAAAATCCAATACCTGTTCTATTGTTTCCAAAGAATGCACAGCCACCAAGGCAGCCACATTTTCCTATCACTAAAGACAACACTTTAATTTCTTCTGGTGGCCACAGAAACCACAATCTCCTTGTCTTTTTGTCATGAATTTTGAGAAAGTCATCCTGTATTTTGTGGAAGTCTGGATTAGGCAATGCCATAGCTGCCTCTCCATCTATTGGTCCAATGGTTAGGCCACCTGACTCAAGCCATAAATCTAATTGGCTACTGTCATGTTTTAAAGCAGATGATGAAATAAACTGGGTCAATGAAATATGTTCTACTCTAGCTGTTATTCCTGCTCTAGTATTAGTTCCATGCAAATTGCAAGTTGACAATTTAATTGGATGCACCTGAAAATTACAGACAAAATAAATGTTTAAAGTTTTAAGAGATATGGCAATTTTATTTGTCTCAAGACACTGTTTCCCATTTAATTGAGCTATAAGGGTCACCCAAAAAGATATTCACATAGAAAAATAATCTTGGTGCCAGTTGCCCACTATGTTAATTCAGCAAAATTACTACAGAAGCTTTTTGTCTTTGTATGTTTGTATAAACTCTGATTTTATCAGTAGCAAATAATTATGATAACAATCTCAAGTTAAAATCTCAAAGATTTGCCACTGGGCAATAAGCAACCATCAAGCAATTATTCAAATAAAAAGTAGTCACAAACAAGCATCTTTTTTAAAAATACATTAATTTAAAATTTATGATATAAAAGTTGATAGTGCACTTTTTGATTTTTAATAAATTTACGTTAAACCATACCATTATGAGTATTTCATGTAATAAAATGACCTATTTTTTAAACAGACATAACAGTTGAATACTTCACCTGAACATTTAAAGCAGTCCCAGATTCTACCAAGAAGAAGCTGATAGAATCCACAGACACTCTGACCATTTCATATTTAATGTCCTCTGATAATGGACAGTGATAGGAGTATTGAGGTAACATCCTACACTGAGGCTGAGGTAACATGTGTTGACACAGTTTGTTTGGTTTGGAGGGTTGTAAACAATTCTCTGGATCTTCAACTAGTATGATGAATGTCTGGATAAATTCTACTAAATTCTGTAACTGCAATGTATATCACATTAATATCTAAGTTTCATATAAAAAATGGATGGACAAAATCAAACAAATACTGTTTATTACTGCTGATGATGATTTTTTTTGCTACTGTGAATTCATTAATTTTTGCTGGATACCAATTTTTCTTGGTTGTCATGGGCGGGGTAAACCCCAATTTAAATGCTTCGAGAAATAAAATTTTTAGTTACTTTGATAGGAGACAATGATGAAATGACAAAATTAGGCTTCCTCTAAATAGTTAATCTTTCTTTACAATGAAAACTGATACCAACCAAACTAAAAAAATCCACAGTAAAATTAAATATTATATTACTTGACAAATTTCGCCTGACTAGGCACAGACTAAAAAGACTATTAAAATAAGTTTTATCTGAGAAAAGGTACTCGGAGAGTCAATACTCCACAAGTGCTCAGTAAAGTACTTTATTATACTTTATGCAAATTTCTTATATTATCCATTCATTTCATTGGACATGCGGCATTTGTTAATTTTCACTAACCTTTCATAAGCCCCACCCACCCATAGCAACATGTGATAATATAAGCAACGGGTGCTAATGCCTAAAATTAACACCCGCTGAGCCCAAATTTTGCCGATCAGGAATAATTAACACCAGCTCAGGCCGAGGTTTACGGATTCTTATTTCTACATTATTTCCTTCGTTTTGTTGTTGTTATTAGTAAACTATCTTTATCTATGACTTTGTTTTTTTACAATTGTCCTTCTAATAACATAGTGCACACTTGAATCATAAGGCATTCAGTATAATAAAAAACATACTGCCCTTGGATGAAGGTGTTAGGGTGATTAACACAAACGGTGAAAAAATTATCACCCGTGACTTTGTCTTGGGTGATAATTTTTTCCCTAGTGAGTTAATCTACCCTAACATCTTCATCCAAGGGCAGTTTATTTATACTAATACATTGTTGTACATGTACAATGTATTGTGATTACAGAAATTGATTATATTTATCATTTCTTGAAAATAGATAAATTACTTAGTTATTTAAGTACTTGTGATATCTTGGAATATGTTCCTCTCAGGTTTTTAATAATTTTTGCAGTGTATATGTGAATTCAATAATCTCAAACATTACAAGAAATTCTTTAAATCAAAACGCTGACAATTTTATCCACATCAAACATAGCACAGCACAAAATATGGAATCTTGAAATCACCTTTGCGGCATTTCTAAAATATTTACTCATATTATATATCTGGTCTCTACATTACTGAAACTCTAGAAAGAAATGAAGAATTTCAGCCACATCAAATGTTCCAGTGAAAAAATATCTTCTATGTTAAATCTATCTATACATCATGTTTATATTTATATACTAAAACCTTTTTTATCATCATCAATTTACAAAGCTTTATTACAAGTCACTGAATGTTTGTTAAGAGACAATGCTCTACATATATGAAAATTACCTGTGGACTAGTCAGCTTCCCTGTTAAATCTCCTATAACAACTTCTATCAGCCATGCATACTCCAAAGTCTCACTTTCCATAGGTAATCCTTCATGTGAAAACATAGCATGACCTCTGACTTGTAGTCCTGACAACCCAAGGTGACCTTCATTCAAATGCTTATTATCATCTTCTCTCTGTAAACATGCAAACATTATTTCAATTCAGATGGTGTAAAACATATACAATCTATCCTACTTACAACTTACATTGGACACACAGTTAATTATATAACCACAACAGACTGAATATTAAGATTCAAGTTAGGATATGAATAAATTTTTCCTTTTTTCCCTTTAGTTTTGGTCTTAACACTAAAGAACATCATGGCATCCAGCTTATCATGTTAAAAAAGCCATTAAATTTGTGAAAATCAACAACTTAAATGAAAAACATTTTTTCTCCTAAAGCTCCAAGTCTGGTACTTTTACAAATGGAACCTACATGTAAACTGATACTAACTCATGTATATTTTGCTCAAATTCTAATGCTCTGTTTTAGAGCAAGTATATATAAACTATCTGACTCCTAAGGCTTACTATAATTAAACTTAACCCACCGGGTATGTATCTTTGGCTACCAGTACAGCTGGGGACAAAAGTAATTGTAATTTAGTTTCCAAGTAAGTCTTGTCCATCTCAAAACATAAACGTTCAAGGAATATACTGGGACAGGGTAGATCATCTATGTTACAGTTCTGTAAAAATAAGATAAATTGATATCAAGTTCTTGGATTTTATGTATCACATACCGTTATAAAATGTCTAGAAAAAGTGAAGAAAATTTTTATTCCCAAATGCATATTTCTATCCTATTCTCAGTCAATACAATAAGTGTTATATATATTATGCATAACACTATTAGACTTTGTAAACTGTAAAATTCAATTACATCAGACAGAATATGCTTATTATGCATAGACATCTTTAGACATCTTTGTTCTTATTGGGCCTATTATCAAATTATAGTTTCACTTCAATTATCATGCTTTCTATAGTGTTATGATTGATTTTGTCTAAGGGCTTTTCTATCAAAACATATATGGGACACAGGTTAGGCACTTTGAAATCTCAACTATGGGTTGGTGTCAAATTCTTTTGAACTGTGAAAATATAAGTCAAATTCTAAAACCGTCTCAACAGGTGGCTACCCCATTTTCAAAGTGCCTTCCCTGGGTACCATGTATGTTTTAATGGAACAGCCCCTATAAGCATCTGCTCTATTGGCAATATTTTTTTAAATACCTTCTTTAATGACAGAATAATGCTGTAAAATATTTAATTTCATATTTAAGTAGAAATTATTGCAAGTATTTATTATTGTGATTTTGATATGACGGTCAGACCAATCAAAATTCAAGATTAATTATTGCAATTGCAAGAAAAAAGCATAATGATAAATGTATCAAAATGCAAGTTCATATTATTGCGGTACTCAACCAGTTGCATTATTCGCATTAATAAAAACATCACAATAATGTCAGTACCTTAACAAGATGTCCATGAATATCATTAATAACCAATGAGACAGTCACTGCAAATGGACGGTATTCTCTAGCATCAAATGGTCTCACTTCAGCTTCAGCTACATAGGGACCATCAGCCGCTTCACCCATCTTCTTTTCTTTAGGAGTATCATAAAAATCAGTAAATACTTGGTCTTCACCTAAATAGTTTTCCTGAAAAGATATATAAGATATGGTGACACTAAGTTAATCTGATGATTTTTATCAGAAGGGACTGGCCCAAATGAAGTGTTATTGCTTAATGGTAGTTACATATATATACCACAATTTGTTGTTAATATATCAGCCAATTTACCTCTCAACATTTCCAATCCACAACAGTGAATAGATTTCGATGAAAGTCTTATAAATTGTTACCTTAATAATAGGATGATGTACCTCTTTTTTGACTTGCCATCAGAATCATTTTAGGATTTCTAATATAGAACAGTACACCCATCAAAATCTTCTTCTTAACAATTGAACAGATTTTGTCTGAATTGGTCATAACTTGCAAAAGTGTTAATATGACAGGAACGATTTCATAATGAGTAGCGCACAAGGAAGAATGGCAAATCAAAAATCTATTCAAAATGAACTTGACCTAGCCTTATTTATTAGTAGGTTTTTTCTTGCTTCAATTCTTTCTATTCATCAATATTTAGTTCAATTTTTCATCCTTATTTTTTTATAAATTCAAATAATCACTTACAGATTAATATTAGAAAAATAACAAAATTTCATGTTGCAATTTTTTTTTTCTTTAATAAAACCCTTGTAAAAACTTATGAATTCACAGTAATTGATATTCTTTCATTCACTGTACTGCAGTAAAGCACAAAATTTCAACATTAAAAAAACATTTATTCCATATCCCCTACACATCTTTCTTGTAAAAATACTGATTAAACTCACCTTAACATGCAGAAAATTCCTCAGTAATGACCCATATATACACAACATAGATGGAGCCACTTCCAATTCCAATGCTATTAAATCTGGTTCCATGTCTGCTGGATCAAAACCCTCAGGAGGATCTGTTCTAATGACTTTACCACTGAAAGGTCCCATAGGTATATTTATCTCCTCCTCTATGATAGGTGTGTTTGGTGCAGATTTCTTCTTTTTTGTGGAGACTTCTGTTTCAATTTTATCTTCCAGTAATGGCATTGGATGATAAGTGTATCCTAGACTTATTGCTACGTGTGTAGTAGTCCAACAGTCAAGCCAGCCTTCACTATAAAATTATATTATACTATCAAATTATATTATATTCTGGAGAAGACATTACTAAGTTGTAATACTAGTGTCTCATCAGTTTGTTCAGTTTCTAAACAAAAAAATATGTTTAAACTATAAAATTATAACAAAATTAGTTCCAATTTATAATAATTTAAATTGTATACCAGGCAAGCAGAAGCTGCATTTAAAATCAAAGGCAGGTTCAGATTCTGTTTTTGTCTATATAGGAATTTAAGTAATTTTGGTTAATCAAGAAATTAGTTGTTGAAGTAAGATATGTAGTAAAAGCTTGACCAGATATCTGCTTTATGTGTTTGTCTATTACTGAATGTTTGTCCACCATTGACAGAAAGGATAAAATTTTCTCAGCATAAAAAATCAGACTTCAAGTAGCCCAAAACTTATTGTTTTACTTACGTCATTAGGGTGACTTACCCACCAGTCATAGTCAAAAAGTCCTAGAAATTGCATTGACTATGTCATTAGGTCGACTTACCCACCAGTCATAGTCAAAAAGTCCTAGAAATTGCATTGACTATGTCATTAGGTCGACTTACCCACCAGTCATAGTCAAGTCCTAGAAATTGCATTGACTATGTCATTAGGTCGACTTACCCACCAGTCATAGTCAAGTCCTAGAAATTGCATTGACTATGTCATTAGGTCGACTTACCCACCAGTCATAGTCAAAAAGTCCTAGAAATTGCATTGACTATGTCATTAGGTCGACTTACCCACCAGTCATAGTCAAGTCCTAGAAATTGCATTGACTATGTCATTAGGTCAACATACCCACCAGTCGCAGTCAAGTCCTAGAAATTGCATTTGGTATATTTTTGTTTAACCTGTTTTTTGCATTTCTTTCTTATTGATATTTACCCCACATCTCATGGACAATCATGTTTTAAATTATTTGGAAATATACATATTTATTGAAATACAAAAAACTGTCATAATAAATTGCTTCGTCGAGCGCACCTGAACAGTTGGGGCAAAAATGGACACAATATTCGCGCTTGATACAGGTCTGAATTTGGATTGTAATTAAATATTTGACACATAATAGGTTTCTGACACAGAATAACTGTAGTCAAAGAACTTAGAATTGGTTATATGATTTGAATTTATATTCATTTTTTTGCTTTTGTGCAATACACTATGCTGTTGCAAATTGCCCCCCCCCCCCCTCCTTTTTTTGCAAAAAAAAAAAAATATATTTGAAGAAATTTTCTTTTTAATTTCTGAAATCTGAAATGAGAAAAACAAATGAGAAAAACTTGTCCCCCCCCCCACCCCTCCAATTTCTTTTTTACCCCCCCCCCCCCCCAATTTTTTTTTTCACCTCCCCCCACCCTTTTTCAAAAATAAAATCTTTCCCTCAAGATATGGTCATAATCTCAATTCAAATTTCCAATAGAGTTTGCAACCATAATTACCCCTTTAAATACATCATAAAAGTCTTAAAATAGAAAATGACATACATAATCATGGCTAAAATTGATATTCCTTAATCAGCATTTTTAATAGTAACTTCTAAAAATAAATTGACAGCTAATCACCTCAAGATAATACAACATTTCTTTATACATAATTTAAAAGCAGTGTAAGGGAGGTAATCCAAACATAACATTGTACTTTTAAGTAATTGTCCATTAACCAGGAAACCCTTGTTTTTCACCCTTTTTTGCCCCTTATTCCTAAACGGTTTGAGCCATAACCCCCAAATCCAATCCAAACCATCCCTTTGTGGTATGGAAACTTGTGGTATAATTTCAGAGATATCCATACACCTTTCCACAAGTTATTGTCTGGAAACTAGAAAAATGCTTATTTGGGCCCCTTTTTGGCCCCTAATTCCTAAACTGTTACAACATAACCCCCAAAATCAATCCCAACCTTCCTTTTGTGGTTATGAACCTTATGTTTAAATTTCATATTTTTCTATTTACATATACTAAAGTTATTGTCTGGAAACCAAATGTCTTCGGACATCAACGACGTGATACCAATATAGGACCGCACATTTTTTTTGCGGTCGTATAAAAACTGTCTGATAAATGATACTTATTGATGAAACTAAGGTTAATCTATTAAAAATATGCAAGAATATATGTTTTAAATAATGAATACAATTTGAACCCAGTCCTTATAGAGCTACATATATCGTAAATGCATAGACTTTTTACAAGTCCCACTCCTAAGGTTTGCTTTTTTAGTTGGTTCCCCCTTTCAAAATCCTGGATCTGCATCTGCATATTGACTATTTGGATTATACAAACTAGATATATCATTTCTAAGCCTTATCCTTTCAATGAATCCTACCTTTCTTCTGTAAACCTTCTCCACTGACGTTTATCTGGTTTGAAGGGTTTCTCTATTATTTTCCCATTCCTGTCCATTATTTTCATGTTTTTAGATATAGCCAAAACAATTTGTCTACTTGTGTTAGACTCTGGTAGGTAAAATCTACAGTAGGCATTCTCTCCCTAAAATATATGAAAGATAACTAGAATTTTACATCATGTTCAGTATACAACAATAAATTTTGTGACTCACTTATTATCAATTTAAAGTCATTTATACTAATCTTTTTAAAAGTAGGCCATTATATTCTTTAAGATTTATTACATTTTGTTTTTAAGGAACCTTTAATGGTTTACCTTACAGAAATGGTCATTATTGAAGGTCGTAGTATGACCTGTAGATGTTGTTAGGCAAAAATCTGAAAAGTAGGATAATACAGGAAAAATTTGAGTCAAATAGATATAAAAGTAGTTTCAAGGAAAAATATACTAAGCCTTAATTTTAAAAGATGCAAAGTAATGACAATACTTAACCATTGTTAACAGCAGCCCTTTTCTCAAGGAGACCTTGAAAGGTTCTTATTCAAAATAAAGCTAACAAGAATGTGTCCATAGTACACGAATGCCCCACTTGCACTACCATTTTCTATGTTCAGTGGACCGTGAAATTGGCGTCAAAACTCTAATTTGGCATTAAAATTAGAAAGATCATATCATAGGGAACATGTGTACTAAGTTTCAAGTTGATTGGACTTCAACTTCATCAAAAACTACCTTGACCAAAAACTTTACCTTAAGCGGGACAGATGGATGAACGGACGGACGGATGGACGAACGGATGAATGGACGAACAGACCGAAAAACATAATGCCCCTAGATGGGGCATAAAAACAGAAGATATTTGTTTTCAATAATGTTATTTCTACTCACTTTTATAACCAGACCAATAGGTACTGTGGAAGGGAGATAATCTGTATATGGTAGGACCAGTGATAATTCTAACGTCTGACCAGCAAAAGCTATATGTGCTAGAAATAGAAAACTAAATAGTGATTATTTTCAAAACATGATCTTTTGTCCTGTAAACCTGATAGCTAAATGAATTAATTGTCTAAGCCTGTCTATGGTACAGAAAACCATTTCCCTTTGTCATTTTACAAATTCCAACAAAATCCCACAGAAATTCTGATTTCTTAAAAGTGAACAGTACACCAACTATTTTGAAGAAGACGTTACTAAGTTTAAAAATATAGGTCTGATGCTTTTGTCCTTTTGAACAATGAAATAATATTAAACTGACCTATGGGCTATTCCAGAAATATAGGGAGTGAGAAGGCACTTTTTATTTTACCCAACATGCATAAAAATTGTATTGATTATTTCATATAATTGATATTGCTATCTGTCTAAAAAATTTTAATAAAAGTGCCTTCTGACACACCCCCCCCCCCCCCTCCCTCACACCCACACCCATTCAATTAATTCTGGAAAAGCCCTATTTTAATGTGACAGAAAGTAACCAGGACCAATATCTCACTTCTACTTTAGTTTCCCCGCAAAATCATGTACAACTTTATAAATTCAGTCCCTTGTACCTTTTTTTTAAGTAAGTCATACAAACATCAAAAAGTAAATATAATAGTTTAACAATGATTTGAATGATGACAATAGATCTATCTGACAGACTACAAATACATGTAAATCTTTAAACCAATCATACCATTTTCTGTTTGAGTGGATGTAGTATCTATCCAGTTGTATTCATTGGTCAGCAGTACAAGTTCAAATTCTTTAATAATCAGATTGATTGTCCATGTGTATGGTACAAAATGAAAAATATCAGGTCTTTCTTCAGATGACCAATCCTCCATTAAATCTGAAATACATTAAAACTATTGGCATATATCAGTATACAATTAATTAAAGTTGCTTGGATTTTTCTTGCACACTATTTATTGTTTTTATTTATGGCATATTTAATGCACTGTCCATTCAGAAGTGGTCAAGGTTAAAAGATTGTATGTCAGACTGAATAATTTCTAAAGTTATTCATGTCTTGGTATTATGCACAGCCTATGACATTATATTAGCTTCTCTAGTAGTAAGTATAATGCATACACATATTTTCTTTGGAAACACAGTTTGAATTCCTGTTATATTTTTAGAGTTGTCAAGATTTGAAATCCTCCCATCCTGAAGGACATATTTAACACACGAATAAAGGTAGAACATTGGACAATCATCAATATGAGACAGCAACACAACAACTTAAATCTACCAGGATGATTATAGGTCGCCAAATGGCCTTCAGCTAAGGAAAACAATAAAAATATGGTAATATTTAAAGCTTTAGTCTATACAGTTTTATTTTGACAAAAAATAGTTTTGCACTCACCTTTAAAGAAATGTTTGAGATGAAAGATGAGGAAGACTGTAGCTTTACAAGCAATGAAATCACAGACCCAATCTTGGTGATCGTTCCATGTCAGTGGGTATGATGCTGTTACTGTAAACTGAAACATAAACTCACAGGTTTGAAAATTTCAAAGCATTAGAAAATATGTCATATTGGTATGCAAGGGTTCAGAATTTTTTCCAGTTATATTTCATGCAGATCGAGCTGTAAAACTGGGTTTGTTTATATTCTACCTTCTAGTGTGAAATAGGGTTTGAAAAAATAACTACATAGTTCAAGATCTCAAAAATGACTAAAATCACACACATTAAAATCTAAAACTTTGTAAGAAAGATAATCATGTTTCCTTCTATAAGATATATATCAATCAATAAATGAAGTGATGAAATACATTCATATAATGACGATTTATATATCTTTAACTTTGGATAAGCCATATAAAATTCACAATCTAGATTTAATGGTAAAAAGTGTAAGGGTCATTTATCATTAATTTCACTGCATACTACACACCTTCAAAAAGAAAAGTTCTAACCGTTTTGAAAATTCAACACCAGATATCAAAACTGTATAAAACATTCTACAGATGAGTAAATCCTTCTATGAAAAAACAAAGTTTCTCTGCACAAAAATGCTTTAAGACATATAAGTGCATACCTCAAAAGTTTCACACTCTATTAGTGACCTATATTGTAAACTAGTGGAAGCATCTGCCAATAAAAACTGTCCCTTTACTGTTGTAACATAACCATCCTCAGCTATCATCCACGGAACATTCATCTCAATGTAAGATCCAGGGTTGGCATTCATATGGATGGCTTGTGTTTCCTTAAAAGAGAAATTTAACAATTACAGATGGTGTGTGTGAAAAGTTTCTTTTTAACTGTTGTTTCATAATCTGGAAACAATTTGGATACTGTATATATAAATTAAGAGATTTGTGTGTGCATTTTTTATGCAATTGTTGAAAAATGCCATATTATTTTTTTTGTAATTTTTTATTTTATCAGAAAAAACTCCAAGCATTGAGATACCAAAAAAGAATGTGTCCATAGTACACGGATGTCCCACTTGCACTATCATTTTCTATATTCAGTGGACCGTGAAATTGGGGTCAAAACTCTAATTTGGCATTAAAATTAGAAAGATCATATCATAGGGAACATGTGTACTAAGTTTCAAGTTGATTGGACTTCAACTTCTTCAAAAACTACCTTGACCAAAAACTTTAACCTGAAGCAGGACAGACGGACGGACGGACGGACAAACGAACGAACAGAAGGATGCACAGACCGAAAAACATAATGCCCCTCTACTATCGTAGGTGGGGCATAAAAATGCCATATTAATTATTAGTGATTTAAGGAATTGCTGCATACTAATTACTGTTTCAAAATTAAAATGCAAGTTTTTATTTGTGCAAAACCTATCCCGTCGCAATTTTCACAATAATGAATCAATCATAAAAATTTCTGGAAGAAATATGCAAATGCATGTACTAAATCCAATTATATAAATATATTTCAATAATATACAAATAGAATTTATCAAAAATCACTCTCAATTTAAGTAAGACATACATTGACAGCAATTTGGAATGATTTAACATAACTCAAATAAATTTCAGGATGATATTCTATGATGAAATCTATGAATGATCATCATTGACACTTACAGAATTTTTGGTGAAAAGTATATCAATGGTAGATCTGTGGTACATATTCATTCTAAACTCAAATGTTTTATATTGCCTCAGTTCACCAGGCTTAGGTTCAATGGTGGGTACCATGGCTTGGTAGTCAGCTGGATAGAAAAACTTCCATAGCAATTCCCTGCAATATAATGAACAAGTGCATTTCCTTTATTAGTTCATTATTTTACAGGAGTTACAAAGTGTTTACATGTTATATTTTTATCAAATCTGACACAATACAATCATAGAAATAATGGCTAAAAGTAAAAGATACATAACCTGAAATGAACATGGATGAAGGGACGTAGGGACAAGGTGAATGAAATATAGACTCAACTCGAAGAGTGGGGGTATTATATTCTGTTTGTGGAAAGTTAACAAATAGGACCAGCCGGCTATAAAATTCAATGAAAGTAAAAATATGAGCAAGACTCAAATTTTGGAGAGAATAAACCTTCATCAATTGAAGAGAAGATTTAGATAAATTGAAATGACACATTTTTCTTAATTTCAAACAAAATCAAATTTTGCCAGTCTTTAAGTAAATTTGTGGTAAGAGTCAATATAATTGAAATCCATAATTTCCAATGCATGAAATTTGTTTTTATTGTAAAAAAAAAATCTGTCTTGTGACCAAAAAGCCGGAAAAGCACCAGTTGGGAATATTTAGCTTCAAAGATAAAGGTGAACAATGAAGTAATTTATAACTATAACTGAATGATACTGATTTCAGCGCACATTGAAAACATATGATCCTGGAATAGCCTTCATCATAAATGCTTGAGACAAAAAAATAGGAAGAAACATCAAACTAAACAGGCCTTAGCAGAATGGCTCAAACAATGTTAGCTCAACTTTGCCTAATGGGAGTTGAAACTTTAGTTTAAGAACCCATACATAATTTATAAACCTAACTTTAATATTCAAATTATACATGCATCAGTAAAATAACCACAAAAAAAAAACATTTCAATTTTAAAATTTAAAAGTTGGGGAAAGGAGGAATGTTAAATTTGGAATATACAATATTTTACAAAATATTCAGTAAGGTTTTTTTCCTTGATTCACAGGTAATTTCAATTACTAAATGAATAAGTTTGTACCTTTGTCTATCAGCCCAAGGGCCATAATTAAAATCAGTATTTTTACCACATCCTGCCACCACACCAAAACATGGATAGGTCCTCAGTACAACTGTTTCACCGTCAGCTAACTGTACACTTTCTGGTTCATATGGAACAGTACCTACGCACAAAATGCAATGTTCTCAAACTTAGTCAAAGTAGATAATTATATGTCCTTTCATTGTTTTTGTCATTTAGTTGATGTCTCAATGATTTCTCACTTTTATTCATTTTACAAAATTCAGTATTACAGACAGGAACATGCTGGAGGAGGAGGTTATTGAAGGCAGTTGATAATCACATTTGAAACAGGGTTAAAGGATTTTCTCACTTTATATGTGTGTAATTGTCTTTGATCATGTTGAATTTTAAGAAAAAAAAGTGTTGGGGGATAGGTCATTAAAAGGACCTTCAATTCTCTTTCTTATATTTTCAAGAATAGTCGCAAAAGTTGACGTTTACTTTGCTGCTTGAATTTGACTTGTTATCTGGGACCTACCTGGTTCATCCATAAAAAGATGTACATTGATATTTCTAGTCTGTAAAACAACAAATCCTTCTCCCATGTTACGTGGTGGTCTGAAATTTAAATTTATGCTTATAAAAATAAACCATAAGCATGTAAATGCACCTAAAATTTATAAATTTTAACTCAGTTCAATACGATTTTTTTAGATAAGTTTACTTCCATACCTGACTTCTTTACAAATATTAAATGGTAAGTGAGGATTTATTTTATAACATTTATTTCCCCAAAAATAACTTACAATTTAAAAACCATAGCAGAACATGTAAAATACAATAAGATACTGAATATAAATCAAGGGAGTGAACAAAAATCATAAAGTTTATGTGTGTCCTTACATATATGATACCCAGTAAAGTCAATTCAACAGATATCAAATATTAAGGTGCCACTGTTTACAGCCATCATTCTTTTCTTGTACATGTACTTTCTTTTGGATGAGACTTTTGTAAGACATTTTTTATTATACAATATACATGCATTTAGCATTGTTCAGTCTTCACGATAAACGTTTGAATCTTCAGGCCCAAAGCTGAATTTTACGAAAATTTTAGTTGATTCTATTGGCCTGTAGAGTTAATTTTTTACAGGCCCGACAGCATTTTTACAAGCCTTGGCTGGTGGGCCTGTGGTTGAGCGCAAAGACTGTTGTTACACATTTTCCTATGCTAAGAACTTTCAAATACATAAACTTTTGTTATCACATTGGCAAACACAAGCAAGCATAAAAAACTTCATATTTTTTTATAACCAACCAAAAATCAATGGTGTAGAAAATTACTTACTCATCAACTGGTCCATGATATTTAGGACTTGGTACAAACATAATTTTAAAGTTTTCAGCCTTGCCTTTTGCATCATGCATCAGTATATCGAATGGAGTCGATGCTGGTTTTGTTGTGTAAGTAAAATTTCCATCATCAAATTTCACTATCATGGAATTTGGTACTAAGTGGTTGCCAAAAATTACTCTTCCCTGCAAAACAGCAAACCAATATCAGTGATTTGGAACAACATTCACTAAACAATGGCAATATTTTGAAGAGTAAAAATGCATCAAAGAAACCAAGCTGTAAATTAGAATGCAAAATTTGTGCTTTGTCTATACAAAAGACTCTTCAGTGGCACTCCAATCAAAAC
Source organism: Mytilus californianus (assembly GCF_021869535.1). Taxonomy (NCBI): domain Eukaryota; kingdom Metazoa; phylum Mollusca; class Bivalvia; order Mytilida; family Mytilidae; genus Mytilus; species Mytilus californianus. The sequence goes on along the minus strand of NW_026262745.1, from coordinate 5,757,396 downwards.
AGTTTGAAAACTAAATCTGTTACAAACTTGAAAAGCATTTAAAACCAAAAATTTGAAAAGTTGTGCCAATTAAAGCAGAAAGTTACGACTGAATTATTCAGGTTAGGGTAATACAAATAAATTAGTCTCTTATATTCTGATTTTATGAAATCTTTCGGGATGAGCTAGTGCTTGTTTTCCATAAAAATTATTTTTTGAAAAATTTACAGCTATAAACGGTCTACAAAATTTGCTTTCTTTTGCCATCCTTATCAGTAAAACATCTCTACACAATAACATCAGGTGTTGACAATTAAAAACTGTCAGATATATGCAGAATTGTTTTTTTATAGATTTCCTTTATTTTATCATTGTAAATGCCAGTACTGTGGATTCATTTATTTTCGAGGGTAGCAATTTTCGTGGATCGAGGAAAGATTGTATTTTGGTGGGTTTTGTCAAAGTAAAGTAATCTCTATCTTAAGTCAGGTTTTTCATATATACAAATTAACATAGAACATGAGCTCAAAGTATGCATACAGGCCTATAAAACAATTGTATTTCATTGAACATTTTAATTTGTTGTTTACCTTTAGCCACAAAGTCCAAGAAAATTGATATCCCACGAATAATAATGAATCCACTTAGGAGTTATCTATACATACCGAATTTATTTGTACTTTGATGACAGGAATCAAATCTCTCCACATGAATTCTCTCTTACTGACAGATCTGAAATAATCTCATCAAATAATAAATACAGTCTAAAATAAGGACATATAACACTTTAGAATAATAAGAGTAAAAATAATCAGCTTTATGAGGCAAGTCCCTTTCGTCCATTACCCAGACCAGCTATTGTTTCCTAATATTTCTCCCCTTATCTTATTCTTTTGGTCATGATTTTACTTTAGTTCTAACATTGTATACATATTACCTTCCTTTCACTATGTTTATATATATTAGCTTTTGAATCATCTTGTACTTATCTCCTTATCTACTGTAAATTCAGATATTATTGCGTGCATTTATTATTGAGATGTATGAAGAATCAACAAAAATGTGAGATTAATTATTGCGATTTCAGGAAAATCTGCATTCAGTTAAAATGTTTATCAGATATCAGATTGTGAATTCTTATTATTGCAATACCCACCCAGTCGCATTATTCACATTAATAAAAACCTCACAATAATTGCTTAATTTACCGTGATTCATTTTATTTTGATTTTGCATTGTATACATATATATTACCTTTTCTTTTCACTGTCTTGGTTATTATCTTTTGATTCATTTTGAACTTCATCCTCTTTATTCAATTTGCCAGAAAATAATTTTTCTAAATTTGAGTAATTGACAGATCTGTTATAAATATGGACCTCAAGGTCATCCAAAAATATGGCAACTCTACATTCCATATGTGATAAATCTAAAAAAAAAAAGAAAGAAAGTAATTTCTATTAAGAATTTTTTTTGTGTCATGCTCTATTCTCATTTTAACATTGGTAGGCTTAATGTTTGTTGATATCTTTGTACATTTCACCAAGCATTAACTAAGCATCACTATATAGCATCAAGACCAATAGTTAAAATCATACGGTATGGATGATCAGTGAAATTTAAGGATCATTTTGTACATTCGTAGTATTTGGACCATACGCATATGGTGATGACCATATGAGTATATACTCATTTGGTTATTAACATGCCAGACCTTATGAGTATTTAGACCATACAGGTATTTTTCGAATAAATTATAACTTCCTGTGAAGAAACGCACAGCTCGTTCTCCAAACTAAAATTGTCACAAGTTACTAACTGAAATGCTTTATCTTTGACATATTGTCTGAATCTTAGTGTATCTGTAATCTTGCCTTTGATAGCGCCATTTAAAGTGTCTTTCTCATGTTAACATTTTCACCCATAAGTGAAACCATAGGCATTTGGGGCATAGATTTTATTTCCCGGTGTTTAGGTTATGTTTTTTTTCTTTCAATTTCAACTTTTTTTTCACTTAATTGTTCAAAATATCAGTAAGAAATATGTGCTATCCCTCTAATCTTTGTTATTGTCATATGTGCTATCCCTCTAATCTTTGTTATTCATGTTATTCATGTTTATTATCTTTGTTATTGTATGAATAGGAGCAGGAACACATTAAATAACTAAAAATAATTTGAAATATTTAAGAAATTTAAATTAACTAAAAACAAATTTACATGCCAAAATAAAATTAAAAAAAAAGGAAGGTTCAATGCCCCAAGTGACTGTGAGTAAAATAGTTGACTTCTTGTTTAATGGTTCACTTGGATATTTTTTTAAGTTGTATTTCAAAGTTTCAAAGGTGACACATTGTGTTTTGTAAGGTAAAATTGATAATGACTATGTAAAAATGCTTTTACTGTAATTTTATCTTGCAGTAAAATTCTCTTTATTTCATTAATCATGTAAAAATAAAATAGCATATGATCACATGTAAATAAAATGAGTCAAAATTTCATTTTCGAAACTCTTTATTTGTGACACCCTGAAGGGTCATACAGTAACAGTCACTTTTCAACGTACATCGTATTAATTAACCGAACCATACATTGTATGGTCCAAATACTCATATGGTCCAGAACATACTGTATATACCTACCAAATATAAAATCAGTATTATCTTTCTTACCTTCTTTTATAGTTTTGGGTATAAAAGGTCTCCACCATTTAAATATAATCCATCCATTTTGAATTCTCATTGTAAAATCTTCAGTTATAAGATGTACATCTCTAAACATTATTTTTCCAGATAAAACAGAAAAAGAAAGGGAACCTGCATAAAAACAGAATAAAACTATCATAACTATATCATGTATATGTATTTAGGATTGTCCAACTTCTGATAATTACACATGTACATGTAAATCAAAGTGTTTGAAATCACAGGTGGAAAGATTGAATGAGTTGTGTGCATCAAGGTTCCAAAAATGGTCATATTGGCCGGACATGACCTAAACTGAAATGGGTTTCACCAAAAGGGCAGATTGGGATTATGGTCACAAACATTTTTTTTCCGGAAATAATTTTGGTCATTTCATTGGATTTTTAATCACCCTTTGCAATGCTTTTCTATAAAACTGCCACTCAGGTATATTATGATAATCCTGAGGGCCCTCCTAGTTACCCTAATGAGTGCCTCATGAAAATAATGACTACTGATAGCTGATTACTTTTCACTCATGTTCAAATACGAACATGTACCTGACAGCAGTGATCGAGCTCAGAACTAATATTATAAAGAAATTCTATTCCATGACAAGTTACTTATTTATCTACTGCCGTTTCAGCATCACTCGTAATTTATGATTAACTTGAAACTTCCTTTTTTATTTTGTTTCTCAAAATGGAAAGTATGGTGATCATTTCCTGAGAAATTTAAAGTTTTTGAATCCATAAAATAATTTGAATTTTAAACTCTGCATTCCATAAATCATATGCTTGATAATGCTGCTGAATAATGAAAAAGTTCTATATCAAAAGAGTTCATCTTGATTCCAAGATTCTGGATAAAGTTCAATCTATATCTACATGATCTACATCATCTACATTTAGCCATTATGTGTAAAGAATGTTTGCTCAAGATAAAGGATATTTATATTTTGACATACAATAAAACCGTTTTGCCACAACCACACACCCCTTTTCCACTCTACAAAAAATTTGGGCAAGCCAATCAAAATATTCCTGAAAATAAAGTCATCAGTTTTGTTAAGAGATCATTAATTAATCAAGATTTTATAGACTTTCAAACCATGTTTGTAGTCTATTTTTGTAACTGTGATCTTAACCTTTGACCTTTTGACATCAGAATAAAAGGCTTTAGTTTCAAAGGAGACTAAAATTTGGAAACCATAATTTTTTTAAATTGCCATACTGAACTACAATTTTTGTTGATATATAGTTCAGAATTCACCATATGTCTATCTAGTCTTCTCTTGTTTATATTAGGAAATAAACTTATTTTTATATTGACATTACTGACTCTCATGGGTAGTCAATGTTGTTAATACATTTTCACATTCCAGCTATGTGCTGGGAAGTATGGCAATCCTGATTTTGTGTCTATCCTCATAATAATCCTAAGTCACAATTTAATTCTAAAATAGAAATTGCCCCTTCGCCATGCCACCAACTGATAACTGTAACGGATATAAAGTGAATGCCTATTCACTGTGTACATGTAAATATTTGGAAATATTGTAAGACCTCAGAAAACCCAACCAAGTTAAAATTGAGTTTGTTCTCACCTAATCTGATGTGTCCAAAATTAGTAAATCTATTGATGACTGCTGTTAGGATGAGACCAACCACTCTTGAGTTGTAAAAAGTCAAATATATCACCCAGATCTGTGCCAAAACAATGGATAAGAAGAACCAGTACCATTTTGAATCAGATAACTGGTCCTGGATATCTTGAATGAGATTAGGGCCCTTTTCTGTGTTGTTTTTTAGATCTACTTCGAGTGACAACATTATCAAAATTTTGATTTTAAGGCTGTTTTCAGCAGGATGGTCCTATATTTTGGAAATGATTACAACCCCAACTGTCAAAACTGAAATCATGCTTTCCATGTCTTTGGTGTGTATTTGCAGAGAATGACAGTCACTGCCATTTTTGTATACACAACATATTTATGTTTCATAATGAGAAAAGATGCTTATATTGTTCATTTTCGCATAAAACGTTTGTTTTCCTTCAGTTTTGTCGTTCAATGAAAACAGGGGAGATCATAGCAGTCGAAACGGAAGTAAGTTTCTACTTCCTGTCATTAAATCGCTGTTAGTTAGAAAAAGCGCGAAATATAAATAAGTTTAAACATAGATTTAAACAATTCAATAAGCCCCTTCACGATAAATCCCGAGCATGCGCATAAACGCTTCCGGACGGCAACTTGTTGACATAGATACCAACATGGCGACCCGGGAAAGTTTAAATAAGTTAAATCTCAACTCTTTAAAGATTCTTGCAGCGGAGCATAATATTGAAGTGGAAAAGAAGAAAAAAGAGAGGATAATTTCGGATATACTCACAGAACAAGTTCCTTCATCTACTCTAACACCGATCATCAAGCAGGCAGTTCAAGTGGGCGATGTGACGATTCCCAGTGAAGAAAATGAAAACCTCCCACCCTTCAATAGAGTAACTTACACCATCAGTGACCAGACCAAATTTCCGATAATCAAATTTGGACAGATTTACGATTTTATGGTGACAAGACCTACGTATTCAGGGACAACAACTCAAAATTTCAAGGGCCTTGACAAGGCAGTCAAACACTATGATGCTGGTGACATCCAAGAAGTAGGGATGGCACAGGTAATAAAACCCAAAATATTTAAGATAACAGGCTTGAATCTGACAGGCACACTAAACTAAAATGATATACAGATGTAGTACTAGATAATTAAATGAAAATAAAGACACAAAAACATTATAATTTATATGTATGCCCTGATGATCATTAAAAAATATAATTTGATAAGAAACTTTATAATTATAGAAACTCATTTTTTTTATATGTGAATTTTTTGTAATAATTACATTGACTAGATTTTCACTTTGCACAGCTCAATATTATATAGGATTATGTGATTTTTTTTTGTATTTCTGGTAAGAAACTTACATCATTTTTAAATGTGGTAGGCAAATAAGGGAGATCATTTTGCAAAAATAATCAAATCAAATAACCACAGCAATTCCTTTAATTTCTATAAAATCTTAAACTTAGAAATTGTTGTGGTTGCCATTTAAAAGCAACCAGATGAGTATTTTTGGCAGAAAGTAACAGTTTAACACAAAACAATTATACTTTGTATATACAATTGTACAGACAAACCTGACTTTATAAAGGAAAATTAATTCTATTTTTGAAGATAGAAAATACTATTTATGAACAAATAATTTATACAAAACTTAAATCTTTCTTTGTGATTTCAGATCAATGAACAGACAACTTATATCCGAGCAATGTGTCAAGCATCCATGAAGAAACAAAGATACCAGGTGTATATATGCACTTTGAAAACAGATAGTGGGGATTTTATGGTGCAATATGGATACTGTCAGTGTCCTATAGGGTAAATATTAGTAAAAAATATTATAATTATTTAAAAAAAAAAGATTTATCTTAAAATAATTCCACCAATAATTTTGTACTTATGAACAAATAAAAGTAAACCCTTGTTCCACTAACAATTTATTAAAGAAAAGGGGCTGCCTTATATTTTAGATCTAGGAGTATCATGTTGACAAATTTTGATTTTCTTTGAATTTTGCCCTCCCCCCATATTTTCTTTATTAGGGCTTTAGAGAAAACTAAATTTAAATCAGATACCAGATTTTACCTTATACACTTTCATTGCAATTTTCTTCTTAGATCTGATATCATTCAGACATCAGGATTTAACCCCTAAATATATAAAAAATAGACTAATGAATAATAGTATAGTAGAAATCAATGCTCTATTTATTTGTTATGGAATTTGTATCTATAAATGTTTATTTTTTATCAACAATACAGTCTTATATTATTTTTTTATTTTTAGGTTAGCACAGTCATGTAGCCATATTGGCAGTCTTTTATTTGCATTGAGCAGAGCTAAAGTTGGAATAACAGAAGCAGAGAGCTGTACCTCTAAATCCTGTACATGGAATGTTCCGAGGAAAGATGTACAACCAAGACCGTTATGTTACATGGCATCAAAGAAACCAAAGTTGGCTTCTTCATCTGAGGAAGGGAATGCAGGTACATCAGAGACTGGTTATACCACATTCCAGTCTTTTGACCCACGCCATACAGCTGACCGTACTGTAAATCTGGACATAACACTACAACACTTAATGGAACTGAAGAATGATTTTCCTAATACAGGTATAGTAACAAGCATTAAATAAAACAAAACACAGTTTTAAAACAAATAACTTTATAACAAAATAAAAAAGTAATTGTATGTAAAAATATTGAAACACAATGCTTTAATCATTTTTAAAAAAGGTGGCATATCATACCACAATATTGGTTTTAAAAACACTATATACATATGCATGTATAAGAAAATGAACCCCTAATTCTAACTGAATTGCTCAATTTTCCACATTATCCAAAATTTACCCATAAGTAAGCTTTCTTTCTTTTCTTAAATTTAGCACATTTTCTCTTTAATAAAAATCAAAAGTATTATGAATCGGTTTACTTTGTTGATTATGGGTTTTTGTATTCAAGTAAAGGGGAGATAATTTGAATTAAAGGAAATATACATATCATTATATGGAAACTGCACCATTTAAAATTTCTCTGCAATCAACTTATTTTCAATGACACCAAGATATTATTTAATTTTAAATAACCATCTATTTATCTTATAGGTAAAGTATGAAAAAAACATTATTATTATTTTGTTTTAAACATTGAACTACATTGAAGTCTATAATTTCAAAAGGAATGTAACTTATTACAAAGCAAATATTAAGTGTACAATGTTTTACAAAGTTTGCTTTGTCTTATAAACAAATAATTAATTTTTTAAATTTCATTTAAAAAGGCATGTCTCATTTATGGAATATTCCTGAATCTACTCCTGATGTACACCAAGAAGTGGAGATGGATACTTGGGTTGACCCAATGGAAAGAAAGATGAAAGAAATGCTATATACAGAAAACAGCTGTAATTATATTAACACCTCTTAATTTATTTTGTGAAACATATAAATGGCTATTAACATGATTTCAAATAGATTTATACAAGATTAATTCAATTTAGTGAGGAAATTTTTTTATAATAAATATTATGTGATAAGGCACTACTTTACTACATTTGTATATTGATCCAATGCCTGTTTGCACATCCATGGGCAATCATTTTGAACACAATTATATACTCACAAATACATGTATATATTCATCACTGGTGGACCCATTAACACATTTGAATTGAGACATATTGTAAGAACCCCTCCTTTATCCTGGGTTGGGACCCCCCTTTTAAAATGACTATATCCCCCCTTCTGTTATGCACGCTGGACTGCAATGATTTTTTTGCTTCAAAAATATATAAGTGTGTGCATATAGATTTCACCACTGCAACAAGTGTGTTACGATATTTCTCCACTCGAGACAGTTAAATTTTAATATTTAAAGCGCGAGGCTTGCCGATCTTTTTATACGACCGCAAAAAAATTTTGCGATCCTATATTGGTATGACGTCGTCATCGTCCGAAAAAACATCGGTTTTCCCACTCTAACTTTAGTTTTTAAAGTGAATGGATCTCTATGAAATTTTACCATAAGGTTTAATAACACAAAAGGAAGGTTGGGATTGATTTTGGGGGTTATGGTACCAACAGTTAAGGAATTAGGGGCCAAAAATAAGCATTTTTGTAACTTCCAGACATAACTTGTGTGTTAGTGTATGGATCTCTCTGACATTGTACTACAAGGTTCTATATCACAAAGGGAATGCTGGGATTGATTTTGGGGGTAATTGCCTCAAAATTTTAGGAATTAGGGGCCAAAAAAGGGGCAAAAAACAAGCATTTTTATATGGACAAATACTTTAGTACAAAACATAATTTAAAGCAGTGTAAGGGAGATAAATCAAATACATCATTTGAATTACCTCCCTTACACTGCTTTTAAATTATGTATAAAGTAATGGTTTATGAACAATTAAGACAATTTAAAACAGTGTAAGGGAGTTAATCCACATACAACGTTTTGATTACTTCCCTTCAACTGCTTTTAAATTATGTTTAAAGAAATGCATATTTATAAAGGAAGACCAGTAAAAATATCTGCAAATGTTGCATCTATTTTTTTTTACAAAAAAATCCATATGAAAGATTTGACACCATATTTTAAATTCTATTATAAAATAGATTAAGTTAGCACTATGGTAAATTTAAATGGGTAATTATGGTTGCAAATTCATTGGAAATTTGAATTGAGATTATGACCATATCTTGAGGGAAAGAATTTTTGGGGGGAGAAGAAATTGTGGGGGTCAATTTTTTCTCATTTCAGATTTCAGAAATTAAAAAGAATTATTCTTCAAATATTTTTTTTTTTTCAAATTTCAAGAAGTAATCTTTAATTGCACAGTATGGCGCATTAGATTTGTAAAATTTATTTGTTTATTTGTTTATTTGTTATGCCAAATCTGAACGTGTATTTAGATTTTTAATTTTGGGTCCAGTTTTCAAATTGGTCTACATTAAGGTCCAAAGGGTCCAAAATTAAACTTAGTTTGATTTTAACAAAAATTGAATATATGGGGTTCTTTGATATGCTGAATCTAAACATGTATTTAGATTTTTTATTTCAGGCCCAGTTTTCAAGTTGGTCCAAATTGGGGTCCAAAATTAAACTTTGTTTGATTTTTTACAAAAATTGAATATATCGGGTTCTTTGATATGCTGAATCTAACCATGTATTTAGATTTTTTATTTGTGGGCCCCGCTATCAAATTGGTTCATATTGAGGCCAAAAGGGTCCAAAATTAAACTTAGTTTTATTTCATCAAAAATTGAATTATTGGGGTTCTTTGATATGCCAAATCTGACTGTGTATTTAGATTTTTAATTTTGGGTCCTTTTTTTTAAATTGGTCTACATTAAGGTCCAAAGGGTCCAAAATTAAACTTAGTTTGATTTTAACAAAAATTGAATTCTTGGGGTTCTTTGATATGCTGAACCTAAACATGTGTTTAGATTTTTGATTATGGGCCCAGTTTTCAAGTTGGTCCAAGTTGGGGTCCAAAATTAAACTTTGTTTGATTTCAACAAAAATTGAATATATGGGGTTCTTTGATATGCTGAATCTAACCATGTATTTTGATTTTTGGGCCCCATTATCAAATTGGTCCACATTGAGGTCAAAAGGGTCCAAAATTAAAAGAGTAAGTCCGGCAAGGGCTGATTTTGGCCTCAAAATTCAGGTTCATCTGATGAAAGATGTTGGACACTTTTTAAACACGTAAGTGTCTACTTCAGTCGATTCAATTAGTTGATGTGAAAGATTTGAACTGATTTAGTCATTAAAGACGCTCAAATTCAATCTTAAATATGAAAAATCTATCACATATGCCATAATATGTCACTTTTCAGATGGTTTTTGTCAAAAATGAAAGTGGCCGCATCCGTGTTCATTCTCAACCTTTATATATGTTATTTATTATCATCAAATACAACTTACATTTAAATATTAAGAACGAACACAAATGCAGCCACTTCCATTTCAGACAGAAACCGTCTAAAATTAACCAAAATGCTAACATTTCGAAGATATCAGTAATTTAGCATGACTTAATGATGCTAGTACCCGATACATGTGCATTGTATTGTCAAAAACAGCCCATATTTATGTAACAGAAGTATTCTTCTTTCCAATAAATAGCAAAAACTTTTCATTTTAACAATTTTGTAAAACTGCTATATTTTGGGGCCAAAAAGGGGTCTTACTGTGCCTACTCCTTTGTTTGATTTCATCAAAAATTGAATTCTTTGGATTCTTTGATATGCTAAATCTAACCATGTATTTAGATTTTGGATATTGGACAAAAATTAAGTTCTTAGACCACATTCATTCTGTGTCAGAAACCTATGCTGTGTCAAATATTTAATCACAATCCAAATTCAGAGCTGTATCAAGCTTGAATGTTGTGTACATACTTGCCCCAACTGTTCAGGGTTCGACCTCTGCGGTCGTATCAAGCTGCGCCCAGCGGAGCATTTTATTAAATACTTTAAATTTAACTGTTGAGAGTGGAGAAATATCGTTATACACCAGTTATAGTGGTGGAATCTGTTTCTCTAATGATTCTTATCCTTCCTTCTCAAAGATTTGCAGAAAGTTGTGTTCTTTATATGTGACGTCATCAGGCATGGTCGCCTTTTTTCTTGACGTCACAATAGGAAAATTCAGAAGAAACCAAGAAAATTTGACGTTATAATTAAATTTCCGACCAATCATTTGCCGAGAACAAATTTTTCACTAGTGAGGAGAAATATTTTTCTCACACCGGTCAAGAAATGTGAAAATAGCACAAAAATTAGAGAAACTTTTTTTTACAATTTGAAATGTAACTCTCCTTTCAGTATGCTCACAAGCTAAATAAACTTGATGTGAAAAAAAATCTATTTTATAAATGTTTGAGCAAATACCCTAGCTTATACCTTATATAATACTTTAAAACAGTACCTCCACCATCAATAGAAAGAGAGCTGGTTGACTATATAGAGAGCAATACCAGGTTGCAGAGAGGGAGTACAGTGTGGAGAGATCTACATATAGGAAGGATAACCAGTTCCATATTTGGTGATGTAATTGCAGCAGGAAGGAGTCCGAATTCTCTCATAAGACAAATAACTGAGGGATCCTCCCTTGATAGGTATTCCAATTTAAATGACAGAAATTTCTACATAAAAAATAAGCAAGATGTATGATTGCCAATGAGACAACTCTCTATCAGGAAATAATTAACAACAGTTTTTTTTTTTAATTTGATCTAAACAAAAGTACTATTTATAGTGATTAATGTAATTTAAATAGTACAAACTACTTATAAGTACAGACTATTTTAATTTTCAACAGCATGTCTTGGTAAACTTTATGACCATTTAAACTAGTTGATAAATCATATGCAAAAAAATACAGGATTTTTATTTTAAGTTAGTGTGACATTCAAACATTTTTATTTCTGTAATAGTTATTCATGTATGAACATCACAATAACCACATAATTGACAGAAAATCAATACTATCAGTCAATTCATTTGGATTACTAATTTGGACATAGGCTTGTTGACCAGTCAAGAAAGAAATTATTATTGTTTTGTTCAACATCTTCAATGAAAGTCCATGATTATCTTTGCAAAGTTGTAGTGATGAACATTTTTATGTACATTTTTGTTTTGCAGGTATTCATCACTTCCAGAGGTTATTCAGTGGGGAATAGACAATGAGGACAGGGCAAGAGCCCAGTATATAGAACTGAAGCAATGTATGCATGATGATTTCAAAGTCGAGACCGCAGGGTTAACTTTAAACAACATCTACTCTTTTCTAGGAGCAACTAGTGATGGCATAGTGATTGAAGGAGATAGTGTTGGTCTCCTAGAAATTAAATGTCCATTTTCCCAGAAGGGAGTGAGGGTCAACACATTGGAAATTGACATGATTCTTGGGATGAATGACCCTAGTTTTTGTTTGATTTATACACCTGATGGCCCAACATTGAACCCCAATCACAAATATTATGCACAAGTCCAAGGTGAAATGGCAATAAAAGAACTTCCTTGGTGTGACTTTGTTCTGTGGACAGCAGCAAAAGAAAACAACATTTGCATTGACAGGGTGTACTTTAATGCTGAATTTGTACAAAACATGCTACAAAAACTTGTGAAATTCTATATGGATAAAATTTTTCCATTCTTTTATCAGTAAACACAGTAAACAATTTAAAGAATAAGTATAATAGTTAAGGCAATTTGAGGGTATAACTGCATAACATCACCCTATTGATTTTTTGTCAAAAATGTCATCAAGATAATCATTGTTGTGTTTGTGTAACTATTTTTTCTAATCTTTAAAATGCAGAAATTCTTTAAAATAAAACTTGTATGTGGCAATTTAGTATATTTGAGATTATATCAAAGGGAGATAATATATAATTTGCATATACAACATGAACTACCAAATTTTAATGAGCTATATGACCATTAATTTTTTCTTTTTAATTCTAAGTTTAATTCTAAAAATGACAAAATTAATGAATCTGTATAATTTCTTTCATTCAAAAACTTATCCATCGTGAAACCAATGATTTGATGTTTGCGTTTACCCTCAAAGTACTCCTTAAAATGATTTTAAAGTGACAAAAGAATGTCTGGAAATTGCACTGTAATAAAAAAAACATTGAACAAGAATCATTTTCTATAATGTACAATATTATTGAGCATAGCATGAAAATATTATGAGTTAATTCCTACAGTGCATGTATTACAACTTTGACAGACAAAATGCTACTTTAAACATATCATAATAGTCCATTTGCCAATTTGTCATCAGTTTGAAAAAAAGAAGCAAGTATTGGCATCAAACGTTTTTAGCTTAATAAAAGATTAAATGGAATGACAATATTTTTAAAACTTTATAAGATCTCATACATAACATGAAGATAAATATTTCTGCTATCTCATTGTCAATAAAATATTATGTCTTAAGTGAAGCAACTCAAGGAAATTAATCTCTTATTACAGAATTGGCAAATAGGCTGAGAAGAGTAATCAAGTCTTATAATTATTGAAATACAGAATCAGGAATTCAATCAGGAAATAACTGACCATCATCATTGATTCTTTTTATTTGTTGAAAACTTTTTGAAAATAGACCTTTAAATTCTTATATTCAGTGAACTTTGTGTAACATTTTATTTATCAAAGACTAAGACTTACAGCCTATTACTTGACTAGGGGTTCATCAAAATTTGTTAACCAACAACACACTTTAAAAATTTGTGTAGATTGTGGTGCAATAGATAAAGGCATAACACCATCAAAAATATGAAAATTTTTCACTCTTCCAATACTCCTTTCCACATGAATTCTTAACTTAGCAATTTCTTGTGTTTCAAAAACCTGTTCAGTTGTAAACTGAGCAGAAATACCTTTAAAGGGTGGCATATTTAGAGTACAATTCTTTTTTTCTAATAAATCTTTTATAGTAAAGCCTTTGTCAGCCATTACAGAGTCATTCTCATCCAATAAATCTAGTATACCAGATTCAAGAGTTATCTGCCTGTCAGAAACTCTACCACCCCAACCTTCTGAAACAAAAGATATAACGCCAGATGGAGTGATTCCAACTAAAAATTTTACAGTATTATGATTTTTATAATTGGAATATGTAAGGCTTTGATTAACAAGACTAGCAGAACGTTGTAAAAAAATTTCTGTACAGTCTATAATAACCCTTGTTTTGGGATATCTGGACTTAAAAGCATCTGGCATGGTACGGTCAACTATTTCTCTGCTTGGAAATGGGTTAATGACTTTTAGCTCTTCATACAATAATAATAGCCACGAAGAAAAATATTTAGAAAATGTTGATTCCGAAATTTTGAACCTTTCTGCTATATCTCGAACAAAAAGTCCTAATCTAAGTCTCATTAAGACTGCGAAAAACTGATCGATCAAATCAATGCAGCTGGTTGATGCTCGTTGTCTATCTTGCTTCTGACAGGTCTCTGAACCAGTCCAGTACTGCATCCTTTCTGCCTTCGGTTTCAGATAACTGAAATAGTAATTGACCATATCTTACTGCATTTAAGGAAAATTCTGTTCGAAAGATAGTATCTTACAATTTTTCTATGAGTATGAGTACTACTACTAATTGAGTAAAAGGATTTAACATGAATGAAAAACAAATACTTGAGCAACAAACAGTGACTTGTACACATTGATTTTGTTTGTGGAAATATTAAAACTTAACTTAATACATTTTACTATATATGTTGATATATAAAAAAAATAGCACCTCAGTTTGTGATCATTCATCCTGTTGGTACTTTATACTTGTACATGTATGATTGATCTCCAACTGTTAATTAACTATATACAATTTATTGGTTTCATGTGTACTGATTGATACTTAGTGTGGGAGAATATGATCAAAGTGATGTAACTGTATTTTAGTACATGTATTAGTTCTCTTATTTCAGTGCTTTGTGTCATTTTTTTTCGTTAAGCCAATTGCAAGTTTTCATGGTCAGAAGACATTTACTCAATGTTAACTTCATGTGATACTTGTATTAATTAAACGTTAATATTACAGAGTTTCAACAAAATTATTAGTGATAAGTAAAACAAGGACACATTTGAGTGAGTGCAATTTTGTGTTTAGATTATTGTGAAAAAATTTAAATAATTAAGATCTTACTTGAAGAGCCACATGAACACTACAAACTTAGGTAGACCTGTGTAGAACCTGGTCTTTTGGTCATTGTCTTCTATTTTCTGTATAGTCCATTTGTGGTGTTGCAGTGCAGCTCTCAATTCTTCGTTTTCTTTCCTCAGCAACATATTTTCCTCTAATAAGGGATCTGTATCACACTGAGACCCTGAATTTCAAAATTGGCATTTCAGCAACTTTTAAAAAATAATATAGATACAGTTTTCAATTTATTAGAATATCATACTGAAAGCAGAAAGTAATTCAAGAGAATAAAGATGAAAAAATTGTATCTCAATATTCAATGTGTGTGTATATATATATAAATAAAAAAAATATATAAACCAAATATTTTACAGTTACTAGGTCAAAAGAACAACTTTTTATCATCCACTATACATGCTATAGAAGCGAAGACTGTATTCAGATCTCTCAAAAATTAATGTTGTCTCAATTAAGAAAGAATTTATCCGAATTATTGATATACATATATTGCTATGGTCTCTATTAATCTTTTTTGACAAAGTTCCAATTAATTATACTTTCATAAATGTAATTAATTTTATTGAAAGAAAGCAATTTCTTCGTCCATGTTTTAAGGCCAAGCGAAAGAATCTCTGAGGTTATTAGGTTACATCAAGACAATAAAAAATTAGAAAAAAAATTATAATTTAAGGTATATTCATGGTATACCAACATCTTTGATTTTGCAATCGCAGTACACATTCTGTCTGGTTCTTTCAACTTCTTTGCCTTAATCTGCAAATTTTGAGAAAGATTTGCGGATTTACTGCTTGACTGGTATCATTTGTTTTAGGAAAAATAAGTGATTTATTGCATTATTAGAACTGTTTAAACAAATATCATGACTTTTATCTTGAAAATATCACAGTGACTCATACTTTTCATTATATTTATAAAAAAGCATACTCAAATCTTTATTTTGGCAAAGTATTAGAAAATTCTTTCTGAAGAAATATATACTTATGTTCCACCTTAATATTTATTCTTACTTTTGACTAAATAACAGATAATTTTATTCATTATAAGAGTTTATTTGAAATGCCACCTTACTTAAATTTCTTTTCGTTTAGACTTGGGGTTTTCCCTGTGTAATTATAGTTGTACTATTTATAAGTTCAAAACTGGTTAGTGAGAGTAGTTGTATAACGGGGTCTTGTTTTGGTTATAAATATATATGAGTTATATATGCATGTGAAATACTTTTGCGGTTTAAAAGGTGGGGTTCTGTTATATTATATAAAGAAAATTTGTGGGTGTCATTTCATCGAAAGTGCTCACAGTAACTACGACAGTCAGTTTGCACTTTATTGTCACATAATAATGTATGATTAAAATATCAAGTTTGATTTCAGTCCATTTAAATGTATTGGACAATTGTGTTTGTACTTTAAATATTGTTGTTATAATATAATGGTTTATAATGTTATTAAACCTTGCTAACTAGAAAAGAGAAAAATTACTGCGAGCAACTAAACCTATACCTAGAGTTTTGTTTTATATATTATACCAAGGATCTAAGTAAAGAAATGTTTTAAATTGGGAGGAGCATGGAGAGGGAGAATTTAATTGGACTTTAAGTGGGTAGCAGCATAGAGATCTAGTTTTTTTCTTTTTAAATTTATGCTTTGTTTAATTTCAATGAAGCTCGTGTTATTGCTTACCAACATTGGATGTAAGTAACATGCTTGTATCTGACAAACTCTTGTCAAGCTGATCATAGACTGGAGGTTCATGTAACTCTTCCATCTCCACATCTGGTCCAGTAATGGCATATGATGAATGCATCATGACTGAGCTGGTTAGGCATGCTGTCTCTGTTTCCTGGACCTTTAACTTCTGTTCTTTAACAGTCTAGATTTATCATGAGAAAAAAAATATGTGTACATGTCATCCTTCCAGTATGGTTCATTTGTCTTAAAAAAAAAATTACCAAAAAATTTATGAAATATGGTCTTGAAGAAAAGCCAGTAATACCCCTATTAGGTCTTATAACATTTCTACATACATTTGGCCTTGTTAAAATATGCTCAGAGGATAGAGAATACAAAAATAATGTATTATAGGAAGCAGTTATTTGAAATAAACTGTTTCATGCATTGATTTTTAGCTAAGTGAAAAAGCTAAACTAACTGAAAACTGGGCCAATTATTTTATAATATGTATAATTTTTCAAAATTGTTAGAAACTTTTATGTGAAAATACTCTTAAATTAGAAAAATAAAACTTTTTGACTAATTTTCTATAAATGTCTTTTTGTTTAAATTGATGTGTGTGTGTGTTTAATAAAAAAAATCACTAAATTGTTTCTAAATTTGTATATGGAGGAGGATAGACAGTGCAAGATTTTTTAGGATAAATTTATCCTTTAATGAAACTGTTTCGTCCTTGCCAGAGGAACTCTTCAGGTGGCTTATGGCTACCACGACAGTTTGTCTTTGAAGTTATAATTCATAAAAATTGAGGTACTACATGTATATAGTAATCAGCTTTACAATACATGTACTTAGTAAAATTACCTTCAGTTAATATTATTCAACTCTAACAATATTATTTTATGTCAAGTATAATAGTGATAAAAAAAAATGTACAAACAACATTGAGGAATGAATAAAAAAAATTATGAACAGGTTATAGGAATAATTATTTATTACTTTGTAAGTAGATCTCTAGCAATAAGAAAGTACAGTATATGTTTTGGGAAATTATGACTATAACACTTAGTCCAAATAATTATGACATCTTGAAAGGCTATTATATTTTTTTCTTTGACGCCTTACATCGTTGCAGGAAGGCGTCAAAGCAAAAAGGAGTAGGGCTGGTAAGGGCCGATTTTGGCCCCAAACTTCAGGTTCATCTGATGAAAGATTTTGGACACTTTTTAAACACTTAAGTGTCTACTTCAGTCGATTCAATTAGTTTTTGTGAAAGATTTGAACAGATTTAGTCATTTAAAACGCTCAAATTCAAGTTAAAATATGAAAAATCTATTAAAAAGCCATAACATATCACTTTTCAGATGGTTTTTGTCAAAAATGAAAGTGGCCGCATTTGTGTTCATTCTCAACCTTTATATATGTTATGTATTATCATCAAATACAACTTACATTCAAATATTAAGAATGAACACAAATGCGGCCACTTCCATTTAAGACGGAAACTGTCTACAATTTAACTCAAATGCTAAAATTGTGAAGATTTCAGTAATTTAGCATGACTTAATTAATGACGATAGTACACGATACATGTGCATAGTATTGTCAAAAACAGACCATATTTATGTAACCGAAGTATTCTACTTTCCATTAAATAGATAAAAGTTTACATTCGAACAATTTTGTGAAACTGCAATATTTTGGGGCCAAAAAGGGGTCTAACTGGACCTACTCCTTTAAAATAGCCTTCCAAGACGTCATAATTATTTGGACTACTATAACACTGTGACAAGGAGGTATTTAAAAACAACATTAAATCACCTGCAACAAATTTCTACTGGCAAGTCTGACATTTCGATCTTGCTCAGACACAGAAGGGTCTTTTTCTTTGTAAGAAAATATTGTTGGCCTGTAATTCACATCACTGGGGTCGTCGCTGTGCCACCCGTCAACAAAATGTGCAGAACAAATCCTACTGTACTCGTTTGGAGCCCAGTCTGCCCTGTTTACAGCTTTTATCTATGCTTTCCTCTTCCTTGCGTCCTTTGGGAAACGAAAAAAGCTACAACGATTCTCCTTATCTGACGTACTTTGCCGGTTAAAACACTTAAACACGACACAATTGAAAACCATAACGAACGTAACTAATGTAAACAGGAATGCAAATATGGTTGCCGTCCGGAAGCGTTTCTGCGCATGTATGTATAGTAGGACCGCAGTTAACGTGAAATACTTTATAGAGAAAACCAAAGCCCGGATTTATACTAAAAACAATAAACGAAAAACAATTAAAACAGACAGAAGACTAAGTCTTGTCTATTGTAAAATAAAACCGCCCGTTGACCTTAACAGAGACATATAAGTCTCTGACCGGCCTTAATTATAGATTTTTTGTCTTGTTTTGTTTTAATATGTTGTCGGATTGCTGTCTCATGGTCGAAAAACCCTTATCAATTTCATCCTGTACTATTGTTCAAAGGATTTTGAATTAGGAATAGGTCAATGAATCCTCATAAAAAGCATGTTTAATTTCAAAATGAATAGAAAATTAACTGAGAAGACAGATAGGTGCCATTATAACAACTAAGACACAAAGAATCAAGCACCAGTCGAATTGGATTTTAGTTAAAAGACAATTTACATGCAATCTAATTAGAATATAGAACTCTTATTTCGTAAGCCCATGAGACTCTTATGGAGATAGAGAAAACAGAGTTCTATATTTCAATTAGATTGGCTACCATGCCATTTAGATAATAGATTTCAATTGCATTTTCTAATCAAAATATACAATTCTTTAGCCTGTCTTTGAAAATTGATGCAAATAACGCCCCGTTTATACTTATCAATATAGGCGTGTCAAGTTTTAGAATTAAAACAAATGAAAACAAATAATTATGATAATATAGTACCATTTTGTTTTCCATGAAATTATACCATGCCCCGATATATTTATACCAATTATATATAACGGAAGGCAAAATTCAATAATAGTAATTGATCAAACATCTTTTCTTTATTTATTTTGTATAAACCTCCAATTAACGATGCTTCATGTGAGTAGAGAAATACATTGGCAATGAGCAGTTCACCATTGGTATTCAGTAGACAATCAATTGTCTGTTGTAAAAAATCCATTTAATTAATACTTTTTGTTTGAAGCGATATGAAACTCGACTTTGTATTAATAAAACACACCTTCTTTCTCCGTTCAATCAAAATTATCGTTCAATCAATCATGGTGTAATTCAAGTGTTAACGGTAGAATGAATGAACTTTATAATATTACAAAATTGAAGTCCCTCAATTATAAAAAAAATTCAACGCTTCCTTTGATTTTAAACAATATAGTGGAGCTGACCACATAGTACATCACATATCCTATTCATCTGCTAAAGCTGACCACATAGCACATCAGATATCCTATTCGAAAGCTAAATCTGACCACAAAGTACATCAGATATCCTATTCAACTGCTAAAGCTGACCACATAGTACATCAGCTATCTATTCAACTAGTAAATCTGACCACATAGTACATCAGCCGTTCAATCATACGTTTGTGAAATGGCTGTCCTGACTCACCAACATACTGTTTACCACATTTACACTGTAGGAGATACACAGTATTTGTAGTTTTGCAAGTAACATTGCAAAATATGGTGCATTTCGTACCAGTGGAGTGTCTGTTAAAAGTTTGGGTATTCAGTATTTGCTTGTAAGTCAAACATTGTTTGTTCCCAAGATCCTTGCAAGAGCCCGCTGACAAAGAGTCTAGTTAAGAGGATAAATCGACTCTCACCAGCAAGTCTTTGATGCTTTCGGGCCAACAGAATACCAGTAGCATCATTGACCATAACGCTGCTTGGTCTAGGGAGGAGAGAATCACTCGGGGAAATAATTTGGTTAAGAAAATTAAAAACGTTGGCATAAAATGGGATTAATAAACAACTGTAGTGTAGTTCAAATCGCACAGTGCTTACCACCGCAGCTGGATGTGTTATTTTCATTTGGGATACATAAATACGCAGCCTCTTTTGTAAATATCAAATTTGCGTGAACTTTTGAAATTTTGGAATTATACAAGCGTGGTTCGATTTTAAATTTGTATGACGTTTAAGATTGTTTTTTTAGTAATATCAGAATAAATTGATAAGATTCATTTTACATTATTCTGATGAAAAATATCTGTTATACATCCGAAATATTTATTGATACTTGTATTTACAGTTTCCTTTTTTAATATTGGTGTTGTTTTGTACACTATTTTTAGGCGTATATATAATTATATACACCTAAAAAGTATATTAGAACAGATGGCAGATTGTGCTATATAGTGTAATAGTTGATTGTGTAAGGAGACTCGTGCTGTTTTGTGTACATATAAACTGAAAGAATGTCATCATCCCCGTCAAGACTGAAATGTAAAAGGGGAAAAAACTAGGCATGTGATTCAGAAGTACATTTTATTTACAAGTATAGTGGTTAACGTATGTGTAACCCCCCCCCCCCCTTTTCCCATGTGTACTGTCAATGCCTAACCGAAACAGTCAATACTAGTATATATTAATAAAAGGAGAAATGGGGTATTCGTCATATAGTGTTGTTATCATATATATGCATCTAGCTACGATAGTGTTAATCAGATTGAATTTAAACGTATCAAACTTTCACATTGTAAAAAATCGTAAGTTGACATTTAAAGACCAAACAGCCTATTCAGTTCAACCAGTGATTTTTCCTTAAAATTTTGTGTGAAGGTATTTCATGATTTGAGGAACAAAATATGATGAAAAAAATTGGGGGTCACCAAATTAGTTTTGTAACTATAGCAACCTAGGTTTTTTTGTCTTCCCTAATATTAACATGATATTTGCTTGTTATTTAAACTGTAAAAAATTCCTTTATATCAAACCTACAAGCATAATTCTTGTTTCACGTTAACCAGTAGATTTGTGTCTATCAAATACAGGTTCAAGAGTTTAAGACTCTTATTGTTTTGATCTTTGAAAATATGGTTTATTTCATTCCCGCCAAAAATAAAACGTAAGAATGAAAAACGTTTCCAGTATTAAAAAATATCCACCAGTGATTTCTTCATAGAAATTTCAAGAAAGAAAGTGCCATGTGTACTCTATAAAATAAAGCAAAAAAAAAGTATATGTCACCGACCTTTCAAAAAAGTTATGTGTAACTTTTCATATTTTTTTCTAGTTCGTTTTGAAGAAAAGAGTTGTCGTTCTTCAGAACATTGAATCTGACGTCATAGTACATGTTTTCCTTGGTGGCTCACTATTTGAAAAAAATCTCAAATTGGACGTTTGAAACCCACATTAAATTTTCTAGAATAACACTTATATTCATCTACTTTATTATCTGGTAATGCTAGAGATCACATGTATGTATCAGTATCAGATCTCATGATGTTGTTGCCGCACAAAATTAACCTTCAGACAAATCATCCGTCGGAATGAAAAATTGTTCGAAATAACCTTTTACGCCGCGTTTGAAAGGAAAGTCTGTTTTTGTCCTCTCCCATTCATTAGCAAAATCTTTTAAAATAAAAAGGGAAATGAAAGATTACACTGGCAAACTTACAGACTATTTGACTATATTAGACTAGATGTGTGGGCTTTTTTGTCGCGTCAGTTTCAGAAGTTTGCCCTAGCGCACTCCTTCGCCACTGTTGCCAGACGGACAGACATAAGCACGGACGGACTTCTTTATACCATTATGTGTTCCGACTAAGACGAGCGTATACACATTATTCCATCTAGCTTGTGGATTCATTATTCGTCAAGTTATGAATAATTAAGATATAAGGACATAAAAATTAAAGGTATAATATATGAATTAAAGTTTTTGATTCTAAAACGTTATACATCCATTTATCATAAAATACGATCACCGTTATTACTATACCTCACGTGTTTTGAATAAACGAGATAGTAAATATAAAATACAAATAAGTTTTTAATTCAAAAAACAATTTAGAATCTAAGAAATTATTTTCCGTTGAAAACTATAAAGTATTTCTCAAAATAGGATGAAAAATTATGTATATAAATTGCTCATTTTGGCAATTAAATCAAAGACCAGGCTGTATGAATAAATTGCCCGCATTGGAAATCGAAATTTGTTTTCAATCTTTCCGGTCATTATAGCTTTTTGAAAGTGAGAAATTTAAGGTTGGATCTTATTCTTGAAGCAATTTTTTTTGTCATTTAAGGAATGACTGTAATATTTTTTCTGTCTATGAAGACTGAAATAACATAAAAAATGTGGTGCACACTGAATAACTCGCGTAGCGGGTTATTATAAAGTGTGCACCACATTTTTTTATGTTATTTCGAATAGACAGAAAAAATATTACAGTCATTTCTTATAATTTAATTCTAAATTCCTTTTTAAACCGGAGTAAACCATGAAAAAACGTTGATGACGTCACGGTCACATGACAAAATTATGTCTATGAGCTGATAAACAAAACAACGTCAGCCAATCAGAAGACGCGTTACGTCCAACATTAAATTATACAAGATTAGTTTTAAACACCGTAAATTCTGATTTTAATTCACATTCACTGAGGATTAATTTCTTATTTTTTTTGCATCAGCTTCAGTGAGATCAGGCGAAATCTTTATTATTTCTCCTTAGACAATTTAAAATGAAACAAATGACAAAAGACAATGAACCTTTATCATTTTTATTTTTACTATAAGATTTTATCAATTAAGCAGCATAAATAAAATTTAACTTAATCTCAACATACACACACTGCCAGTATATCGAAACTTCTCTAAAGTATTGTTAACGTCTAAACCTTCTGAAACTCAATTTTAAAAATCACATAAGTTCAAATTCTAAGCGTAAGTCATTAAAATTTACCAGTGTAAAGTTACAGGGACGTACGAAACTTGCGCCGATTAAAAAACATTTTCGATATTTAATTTGCGCGGATTTGATTCTTTCATCAGTGCCTATTTTATTTTGTTATCACCAGCGCCGATACTATATTTGCTATACGATCAAATACATGTACATGCAGTAAACCTAGAATGTATATATTGGTAATATATGGATATAAGCAGTGTTCCCTTATGTTTAAGATCAATTTCGTCATATTTTTCGAGAACTTCGGTTTGACACGAGAAAGAAAAGGTGGACTTCGTTGTTCGCAAGTACAACACGTATAGAAAAGATGAAATGACGAGAAAGGAATATATCATTTGAATTGTTTTACATGACGATGGAAGTTTTTAACGACCTTGACTGGCTATACAGCCCTTGCACGGTCCGTTATTTTACATTTGTTATTTCGAGGCCTTTCATAACGGACTATGCGGTATGGACTTTGCTCATTGTTGAAGGCCATACGGTAACCTATAGTTGTTAATTTCTGTGTCGTTTGGTCTCTTGTGGAGAATTGTCTCATTGGCAATCATACCACATCTTCTTTTTTATCCTTTTTATCAGATGTGTAGCATATAAAATACTAGGCAAGAACAGATAATAATTAATTCATTGTAATACGTTTTTATGGATTTTATTGTGGTGCTTTAAAATGCTGTAAATAGAAATTTACTCCGTGATTTGTATTGATGTAAGCAGAATGCATAGATATCTTTTAAATTGACTTATCCTGCTCGAAATTCTACTCCCACTGCCCCTTTGTGAGCAGGGGACAACAGTAATATACATAATATAGTTGACAATTCATAACATATGTATAGCTGGATACTGTGACGGAAGAGGTTTATATGATAAACCAAAAAAATAACTTTCTCCTATAATTTACCTGTACACAATCGGCGCAAATGAAAGACAAAATAGGCACAAGTGAAAGAAAAAAAAGTTAAATGCAGATCGGCGCAAATGCAAAAAGCCGAGTTCAAAATTTATGTTTCATTATTTTATTAGTACGGAAGTCACAGATAGTGTTACAGTAGTATCTTTTGTGTCCATTCGTGTTTAATTTCCACTAAATATCAGCGCGACGCGTAATTCCACTTTTCTTGGAAGACGTAATTTTAAGCGTACACCATGTTGGAATCCGTAAAAAACGCGAAATAGGACGTTATAATTTGACGTTTTTTCATGGCTAGAAACAACGTCATAGAGCTTTTATGTCACTACCAAGTTGCGTTAGTTGATGCGCATAAACAATAGGCTGTTTGGTCTTTAAAGAGATGGGGTTGTGATTTATTCTCTCATCGCCTTATGCCACTCAGCCCTTTTTATTCGTCAAAGGATGCGGATTTAGGGGGCAGGAGCTATATTATGGTTAATTCATACTTGTAACCTGTTCAATACCAAACGTTGCCTAGTTTGGATCCGCCGGGCCCCCTTTTTAAAAATCCTGGATCCGCATCTTTTCGTATATTAGTATATCCAAGTAGCTTCAACTAGAAATTGACCAATGAATCCTCATGAAATTAAAATACGTTTTTCAAAGAAATGAGGTGTCATTATAAAAATTAAAAACACTGAGAATCAAGCACATGTCGCATTGAGTATACGGTGAAAGCAAATAAGGTAATAGTAATTGTAATTTTTTAATTAAAGCAATAGATCTATAGTCTGTATTTGAAAAGAGATATAAAGGATATCCTTGCCATACTACATACACCTCTTTAAAGCTGTTAGGCGACATGTAATACAATTTTAACTGGTTAAAAGAACGATATGTTATCAAAGAAATTATATTATGCCATTCTTATACTTTTACCATTGTGCCGTGGTATATCAAGAACTGACCAACACTTCTTCATTGATCAATACAAATCATTTCATTCTAATGAGACAATTATACTAGAATTAATTGAATCAGCTTTGGGATGTGCAAATTTATGTACCAGCCAGTCAAACTGCTGCGCTGCCAGTTTTAATAAAGTAACACAATCATGTCAACTCGTGTCATCTTGTGCCCCTGTAACCTTACCTTCAGAGAGTACATGGATAATAAGGAAAACTGTCGTTATAGGTAAGGAAAGATATTATTTAAAATCAAATTGACACTCCTGCGAGCTTATATACTCTTAAACGTCTTTTGACTATTTTTGTCGTCTGGTTTTTAGTCTTAATTATTGATGTATACTTCATAGTCACCTTTTTATACATATATAGTTACAATGTTCGGCATTATATCTATGTATTATCGCGACAAACATAAAATATACAACATACAATAATGCGTGCATGTACAGGCAGTTACTTGATTTAAACAATCAACCAGATATTTTATTCTATCTATATTGGTGATATTTTTTTGAGGTAGATGAAGGATAAGATTGATTGATTGTTGGCTGTTTGACGTCCAGTAGCAAATATTTCATGCATGTCCAGGACGAGTCGATGGATAAGAATAGAAGCACTAAAAATAAATGTATGTTGCTAACTAGTCTTTAACTAGGTATACAAAATTTGTTGAGCTAGGGTCCGTCTCCCCTGCTTAGTTTTGCAAATTAATTTAAAAAATAGACTGCAACTTTTTCAGAACTTTGACATTTGCACCTTCGTTCTCACATTATTAAGCCAATGGTAAAATATATGTACGAGATGGAAAACTAAAAGCCACCCTATGTATAACATTAACCGGCTGAGAATTAATAAATTATTTCAGAGAAAAATCCCATTTTGGTTTGTTTCGATTTAATCTTTTAATAGTACGATTTTACCACAACCAACTTATCAAAATTCAACTCATCACTCAAATAAGCATTAATATAAAAAAAAATCAATATTAGCAGCTGAGTTGAATGTATTTTTTACCAGATATCGTTTAACCTACCGACTACAATTCTTTACCAGTGGGAGGCACTGTAAATAATGACACATTTGTTACAACTAACACCACAGTATACAGTACAGTACACGATGGCATAACAAATGATCCTTAATTCTGTTCAAATTATAGAAAATGAGGCATGTAAAAATTCAGTTTACCATCTGCATGGGTAAATATAGCACATAATATTTCATTTCAATGTAAAAGTGTAATGTATTGTTTTGTGTGAATAAAAGAGACGCAAAAGATGGAGGGACATTCAAACTCATAAGTCGAGAATAAACTGGTAACGCCATTGCTATAAAAAGGGAAAAAAGCCAGACAAACAACAGTACACAAAACACAACATAGAAAAACTAAAGACTAAGCAACACGAACCCCACCAAAAACTGAGGCTGATCTCAGGTGCTCCGGAAGGGTATGCAGCTCCTGCTCCACATGTGGCACCCGTAGGATTGCTCATGTCAGTAGAAACCCGGTGATAAGTCTATTTCGGTAGGTCACATTCTGGGAAAGGGGGAGGGATTGTAGATACGACAATTGGACCATATATCAGTCAACATCCGAGAAACAGATATTCCATAACGGTCAACCAACTCGTGATGGCGTCCGTAAAATTTACGAAGGGATGGATTAAAATCTTCCTTTCGAGCAGCAATCATCTATCAAGGAAATCATTATAGAAAATACAAACCCTTGAATATTATATAAACTGGGAGATATATACTCCGTATGCAGTCGATGCTGGAATGTTGCTACATAGAAATGGAAAGTTCATAATTGGGAAGCTGACATCATCTCTTTTGTAATGAAGTTTTGTTTTCAACAGACCCTCATTGTCAATTTCTAGATGTAAAATGCCATGCTCCCCATCAAGGGCCCTTAATTGGTACAATAAATATTCTTATTCTTATTTTTATTATTCTTAGTACAATCTGCGATAACGGACTGCAGCGATTTACCAATGAAAAGCAGCGGACAGTATGAAATGCTCACATTCAATTCCAACGTAATTCAAGTTTACTGTGCAGAAGGCGGGTGGTTGGTACGTATCAATTTAATCAAATTTCAATAGCTTATCTTCGTAAAATGGATTGGTTACGCGATAGTTAAGTGCTTACCTTTCCCGCAATATTGAAATCAATTTTCTAATTATTTTAGAGTCAATTTCCTAATGCATGTAGAGTAACTGTTTGGTTGGCTTGCTTGCCTTGCTTGCTTTGTTTGTATTAATATTTGCTCAAGCATTGTAATTAAGATAGACATCTGCAAACAATATAAGTAGGCGGAGTTAAACCTGTATATAGGTAAATTTGATTATTTGATAATGTCCAATCAAATTCAAATATAATGTATAATTATGTTAGCGGCAATAAGTGAAATTAGGCATTTAGCTTAAATCCTAGGCAATAAGCTAACGCCTAGGCAGTAAGTATATCCTGAAAAATATGTCCAGGCATTAATCTTAAAGGGGCACTAGCTGTCAAATTCATGTTCACCGATTTGACTCAAATTATCATATTTGTTATATAACAATGTAAAACATTTATCCAAATTATAAAAAATCTTAAATAAACAATTTACAGGGCATAGGGTTGATAATATTTAGCTTTGTTTTATGTGTATTTTAGTCTAGACGCCATCTAATTAACTGTCGAGTTGATCTCCCGATAACCACCGATGCCCATATAAGGGATATAAACATAAATAAAGATATAAATAGATAGCGCAACTCGTGCAATTGGATTCTTCTAGGTCTATTTGATTTCATTTAGAGATTAAAAATTTATGTTAATCATCATTTTTACCTGTATAAGAATGATATTTTTGAGAATCGAATCAGTCAATTAAATGAATTACCTTTGTTTACTTTCAATGTTGACATTCTTTTCCTTTAAATAATCAAACATGCACACAATTCATGCGTTATCCAACTCTATCTAAGGGGTTAAATTGAAGTTCACACGAATACGTATTCAATGAGGTCGAATTATTCACTTGCAAGTGAATAATTCATCATCAATACATATTTGCTTATTTTGACAAAATTAGACAATACTGGCTGCTAAAAGCGAATTATTATTTCACTATTCCACTTTCATTAATGATTGAACACAAAAAATCGTATTTTATAATTTTTTTTAAATCTCGTAGCTAGTGCCCCTTTAATGCCTAAAATGTAAATGCGAGTAAATAAAAAGATATTTATTCAAAGTCAAAAAATAGATTTGGTACATAATAACATGATAAAATTGAAGTTTAAAATGTCAACTACTTAAAATAAAGTCTTCAGTCGGTGGCGGATCCAGAAATTTTCATAAGGAGGGGCCCACTGACTGCCCTAAGAGGGGTCCTCCCCAGTCTTGCTTCAGTGATTCCCTATATAATCAACCAAATTTTTCCACAAAAGGGGGTGGGGCCCATGCCCCCCCCCCCCCTGGATCCGCCTATGTCAGTTCTGACCACTTTAGTTTTAACTCAGATATTACCAAAGCTTTTAAATTCACGACCTTTGTCAATTTGCAGTTTATGGGGCGCACTAAAAATTGTGAAGACTTTTATTAAATCGAAAGTCACCTCTGGTGCATATTTTGACAAACTTTGGATAAAATGGGTTTCACTACTACTTCCTTCCCTAAATGCTTTTTTTTCATGTTACAATTTTAACAAAGTAAAAGAAATAGTTTGATGGAATCGCTGGATATTTGAGAAGCCATGGTATCAAGGGGAAACTTTACATAGTCATTATTAAGTTGTTGAATTATACGGTCTCTGTCGCCATGACCTGTTTATGTCCCTTTTTCAAAGTACCATACATTTCCTCCAGAAAAAACATAAATTTTCAAATTTTCGTAACATTCTCATCTTCTTTACTTTTGAACCTTTCAAAGCCTGCAATGGTTAGATTGTCATACCTTTTTTAGCTCACCTGGCCCAATGGGCCAAGTGAGCTTTTCTCATCACTTGGCGTCCGTCGTCCGTCGTCGTCGTCGTCCGTCGTCCGTTAACTTTTACAAAAATCTTCTCCTCTGAAACTACTTAGCCAAATTTAACCAAACTTGGCCAAAATCATCATTAGGGTATCTTGTTTTAAAAATGTGTCCGATGACCCCGCTTTCCAACCAACATGGCCTACATGGCTAAAAATAGAACATGCAGTATTTGGCTTATATCTCTGAAACTAAAGCATTTAGAGCAAATCTGACAGAGGTAAAAATGTTCATCAGGTTTAGATCTATCTGCCCTGAATCAGACAACTCGTTGTTGGGTTGCTGCCCCTGAATTGGTAAATTTAAGGAAATTTTGCAGTCTTTGGTTATTATCTTAAATATTATTATAGATAGAGATAAACTGTAAACAGCAATAATGTTCAGCAAAGTAAGATCTACAAATAAGTAAATATAACTAAAATTGTCAATTGACCTCTTAAGGAGTTATTGCCCTTTATATTCAATTTTTCGTAATTTTTTGTAATCTTTTACAAAAATCTTCTCCACTTAATCTACTGGGCCAAATAAAATAAACTTAGCCACAATTTTCAATAGGGTATCTTGATTGAAAAATGTATCCGATGACCCTGTCATCTAACCAACATGGCCGCCATGACTAAAAATAGAACATAGGGGTTTACTATAAAAGTCTAAGGGAAAATTGTAAAAAAAACCAATTTCAAATGGTCACATCTTGAAAACTAATTTGAATAATGATATGGGACTTCAGTAACTATTGTAAGACTACAATGGGATGACCTGCTTTTAATTTAACTACTGGGCCAAATTAAACCAAACTTGACCTCAATCATTATTAGGGTATCTAATACTATTAATTATGATTTTAACCTTATTTCACATGATTTCGAAAACAACAGTAGATACAGGTGAGCGACACAGGCTCGTGGGAGCCTCTAGTTAATTGTAATAGTCTATAGTTGCCATCTTTTCTAGGGGTTCTAAAAGTTAAAAGTTTAACCTTGTCAAAAGATCATTGTGCTGAATTGGGTATGTGCTCCTTATTCTCCCTAATTCAAATTGAGACCGCAAAGATTCAAGAAATTTGTCTTTAGTAGACATGTCACTTAAATGCTAACAATCCATAATAAAAAGTGAAAAAGACGAGAAGGCCTGAGGTATTTAACGAAATGTTTAACAGTATTTTTTACATATCCAATAACATAAATAGAAAGATGATGTGAGCAAAAAATCGTATCTACATTTGTCTACTTTGACCAGACCAAACCAGCTCGACCAGTGAAGTGTAAATTTTCTTCAAATAATTTTCCGATCGAATCTTTCATCCGCCTTCCTTTCATTAGATACATTCACTTGTTTGAAACATATTAATTTTTGTAATACCTCAAAGAAATACAAGTTAATTCTGTTATGAATATGGAAAAATACTCAAATTTGAAGATCTGTTAAATAAATGTATATTAATATTTGAAATATAATTTAAACAACACTTTTACATCAATAGTATTTCACCGAATGTACATATACTTGGAAGATAAAACAAAAATCCCAATGTTCACTTTTTTTTAGTTATTGTCTGAAATGAGGTTTGGCAATAGGTTGAATTGTCATCAAATTTCAGGAAATAAGTTGAATGCTTGAAAATTTCAGGCAAAAACTTAATGCCTAGGCCTTAGCTTATTGCCTCGGATTTAAGCCTAATGCCTAATTTTACTTATTGCCGCTAAAATATACAAGTTTAACTCCGTCTACTTATATTGTTTGCAGATGTCAATCTTAATTACAACGCTTGAGCAAACATTAATACAAACAAAGCAAGCAAGGCAAGCAAGCCAACCAAACTCTCACTCTTCATGCATTAGGAAATTGGCTCTAAAGTGGAAATTTTGTGCCGGTAAAGTCTTAAGTTTTGATGTAAGCAGTGTCCTCTGTTGGTTCTCCTTGTTGGTTGAGGCACCTGTCCTGTTTCTACTTATTTGTACTGCATAAAAGATTTGAATGTTCCTATTTTGCATCCTTGCTGACTATTGACAGAAATCTATTACAAGCATTTAGTAAAAAATCTATGTAGCCATACTGCAGAAAATGCTTTTTACATAAGGTCAAATATGTCTACTTGCATTTCCTGCACGTACGAAATATTAACTTTTGCAACTCCTGGAAGTGTGAAGGTATTTCTTGTATCTCCATAAAATACAGTTTGAACTGAAGTGTATTTTACTTTTTATGCTAATTGGCATTTGACTTTAAGGTGATTCAAAGAAGAATTGATGGCAGTACAGACTTTTACCGCAATTGGACAGATTACAAAAAAGGTTTTGGAGATATTACTGCAGACTTCTATATTGGTAAGTTTTAATCGTATACCGTATTGTTTTCACATCTTTATGACCACATACATGTATGCAGACGTACCACATGAAAAA
The DNA here is from genome assembly GCF_021869535.1 of Mytilus californianus. Lineage (NCBI taxonomy): Eukaryota > Metazoa > Mollusca > Bivalvia > Mytilida > Mytilidae > Mytilus > Mytilus californianus. The sequence goes on along the minus strand of NW_026262745.1, from coordinate 5,725,573 downwards.
AATTCTTATTGGTTAGTCAGAGTATTTCTATTTGACAATTCCGTCATTTTCCACCTTTCATCGGTTTTTTATTGTTTCCTTTCTATTATTTATCTACCAAATGCAGTTTATCAATGCTCAATGTTTATCAGAAGAACCATGTTGGAATTATTGAATTGGGTAGAAATTTATTTTAAAAATAGCAAAACTATTCAATAGTATTCATACCTTGTAATAAGTGACACGAATGTGATTATATTATTTTTGCTACTCCCTAGAGCAAAGGTATTTTCAGTAGTATTGAATGCCATTTTATCATGTCTAATCATGATGCCAAGAACATTTCAAGATTTTTTGTTCTATATTTTTTTCAGTTACAGCTTATAAGCTTACGGTGTTTGCATATCACAACTCGTTCGCTATGCCCGTGTCTGTAGTGACGATTTGGATTTCAATTAACGTAATATATGCATTACTGGTAAATTATTAAATCAGGGATTTCGTTACCACAAATTACGTAAAAAACTTTACTAAATTCTTCCATAGATACAAAGATTTGGTTCGGAAGTTTGGCTGTACATGTAGAAAAACTTGTTTCAAACGGGATAGCACATTCTAATTTTTACGGAGATGTTTACCGAGCCTGGAAATTTTAGATACGATCTGGGTAAACTTATCGATCCTTAAAATAGACTTATTCCAAAAGGTTTACAATTCAACATGTAATTAGATCTTTAAATATGTTTTCATTGGTATAATAGTATTGCTTTTGTTATCAGTAAATGAAAATCAAACTTAATATTTTTTTTATATACATTAATGGCTCTACAATCTGTCGATACCTGTATCTTGGCATAGCACAAGGTTATGTTTTTCTCTGACTGTTAACGACGTCTTACACTAAATCCATTGGACGTTGGATGTGTACTGATTGATATTTTAGTCTTAGATGCATGATCTTTTTAATTAATTGTTATGAACTCTGAACATGCTGTCAGTAACTGCGAGTACTCTCAGGTCTGTACTTAGTGTCTTTTTGTTGTTGTGGGGATGTATAAATATCCTGCCACGTACGGTCTGTGTTTTTGTTATATATGTTTCTGCTTTGTATCGATCTGATGAGTTAAACCCTTTTCAACTGATTTTTATAGTTTGTTCTAATGTTGTACTGTTACATCACTGTCCCAGAGAGGGTGAGGGTGGCGCCAGCAAACTAGTTTAACCCCGACACATTCTGTATGTGCATGTCCCAAGTCAGGAGCCTGTAATTCAGTAGTTGTCGTTTGTTGCTGTGTATCATATTTGTTTTTGTTCATTGTTTTGTACATAACTCAGGCCGTTAGTTTTCTCGTTTGAATTGTTTTACATTTGTCATTTCGGGACCTTTTATAGCTGACTATACGGTATGGGTTTTGCTCATTGTTGAAGGCCGTGCGGTGACCTATTGTTGTTAACTTCTAGGTCATTCAGTCTCTAGTGTTGAGTTGCCTCATGGGCATTCATACCACATCTTTTTATTTTTATATTTATCTGAGTAAACTGTACGATTGGTACATTTTCAGACTATAAAGTCCGTTTGCATATCATATATATTTGCATGTCTTGCATTGGAGAAATGAGTTATATCAACCTTTTACAGCAACATGCAGCAAATCACATCTTCTTTACGGTTGCTTTTTTATATTTGTTTGAACACGCAATACTTTTTGTTGCATTTCAAGACGATTGAGATATTTTTCTTAACTTGCGTAGAACCGCCTCAGTGGTCCCGTGGGAGCATTTTTGTCTCGGGTGCGGGATACTAGGCCGGGTCAGACCAAAGACTGGACATTTGTATTTCCAGCTTCTCTTCTAAGCACGAGCCTTAAGGAGTAACAGAATAGATTGATCGGCTCGGAGTGTCCCGGTAGGTTTTAAAACATACATGTCTTCCTGCGGACTATGAATTACCTTGTAGTCTAACACGCTAATAATCCGACTCAGCTAATATGAAAGCATGATTCATATATCATCAACATGTAATATCTGCCACTGGAAGTTATACACCAATTCATCATTCTTATTTCTTTTGTGAATAAAAATAACAAATGATCAGCTTTTGTAACCGGTAGGCCTACTTATTAATTTTTTTTTATTATGAATACAATCTTAATGTTTCAGGAAATGATAAACTTCACACAATTCTATCTAGAAAGAATTACACATTACGGATAGACCTGGAAGACTGGACAAACGAGATTCGGTATGCAGAGTACAAAACTTTCCATGTAGGAAATGAAGCAACAAATTATACGCTATCAATTGGTGATTACAATGGAACGGCTGGTAGGTGTAGAAAAATAAAATCGGGTTATCTTAACGGGGTTTACCCACAGGCACTAGTCTCTGAACTACAAATTCATATATAACTTGATATAATGTTATATTGAGGTATATATATAATTTGTTAAACAGAGGCAAGTGTCTATGTGTTTACCGTCTTGATATAATAGATCTTTGTATAAAGCTGTATACTGAAAGAATAAAGCATCATATGCTCATATTTTAATTTGGAATTCTATGCAATGCCTCCTCATATTATATTTCTAAGATATAGTCTGGAAAAATGGTTGCGATTTAATTCAAACTACAGTGTGAATCTATAAGAAAATCATTTTCTTAAACTAATAAACACAGATGGAGTTTTCTGTAACAAACTCATTTACTGCAATTAAAACCAGGCACAATATTATAAACTGAACATTTTCTGTCTGTTTACTTGTTTGATATGAAATTTTATATTGAAACCGATGAACTTTAAGTTCAAGGTATTAAGGAGTTTGAATTAGATTAATGACAAGCTTAAGAAACACAAGTTTTGCTATCGATGTCAAATTTGTTTGATTGTTACAGTGTTTCAGCCTCTTAACATGCTTAGTATATGTTGTCCCTTTTATGGATCTTCCATGTGGAACAGGATCTGCGTACCCTTTCGGAGTACCTGAAATCACCCCGGATTTTGGTGGGGTTCATGCTACCAAGTCTTCAGTTTTCTATGTTGTGTTTTGTATACTGTTGTTTGTTTTTATGATTTATTTTTACATGGCGTTATCAGTTTCACCAACGCTTTCATCTCGCACAAACAATAGTGCCTTACATTTGACGCTTTGATGACTGGATAATTGATATTTCACATGCCATTGTATATACATCTTATACTGTAAAGAAGAAAGTTCGAGCAACAATCGAGTCACCTTAAATAATGTTTGTATTTCTTACAAATTGTTGTTACAAATAAGCAAATACGAAGTTATTGTAAGAATACAATGCCATATTGAATACATTTTATTGTTACGTGTTTTAATGGTTCTATGCCACGGGGTTTTACTGCCGTGCCGTTGATTCAGGACGTTAATCGCGAAGCAGGTTGGTAGATAGACCGTCCTAATATTTTCACCAACGACTAATTGGCGTACTGTTCAGTTTTAACTTAAAAGTATTCAATGTTTATGAAAACAAAGTTTACTGCTCCTGACAGCATTGTATATTATTTATATTGCATGAACACCCTGTGACTATTTTAAATAGACAGGTCTGTAAATTGCTTGTTAACATCGCTAAACAAACACTCTGTGTTACTCAAACCTGATTACTTCAAATGAAGCCTAGTTGGTTGGCTCTTACACTAAATGCGACCGTGTATTTTTTTACTTGAAAAACTGACTTCAGAGTTTCGGCACTATACGATTCATTCTATTTGTAGTTTTTTTTTTGCTTACTTTAGTACCGTTCGTTGTAAATTCTTGTACTGTTTGTTACATGTGCAAAAGTCTATCAATATGGTAGAAATATGTATGAAACGGCGTGACAAGTTTCCAAAGCTTTTTTAAGGTGATACCAAACACCTTGACTAAAATTAATTTGGCTCGTTTAATTTTCATAAAATTTTGACAAAATATTTACTTTGACCCTTTGACAAAAATATAAAAATTTCAAAAAACTTGAACCACAAACTTCATCGGAAAAATTTCATTGGATATATAGCAGTTTGACAAACACTAATTTTGATCATTGAGAAGCTTAATATTTCCCTAACAATAGAACGTGAATAAAACGTTCATGTGATTTTTACAGAGTTATCTCCCTGTAGTGTTATGTACCACCTTAAGCGAGTACTTAAACTTTTCAAGGAAAATTCGCCATTAAAATACGTTAAATTCATGGATGAAAACACGAAACGGACGTACAAAAAAAATAAATAAAAATCGTACACAACGCACAACGTCCGGAATCAACCACTGGTTATACCCGTGTATATTCGAAAGAGGGACGAAAGATACCAGAGGGACAGTCAAACTTATAGATCGAAAACAAACTGACAACGCCATGCATGGCCAAACATAAAAAGACAAACAGAAAAATAATAGTACAGATTACACAACATAGAAAACTAAAGACTAAGCAACACGAACCCCACCAAAAACTGGGGGTGATCTCAGGTGCTCCGGAAGGGTAAGCAGATCCTGCTCCACATGTGGCACCCGTCGTGTTGCTTATGTTATTACAAATCCGGTAAATAGTCTAATTCGGTAGGTCACATTCGTGAAAAGGGAAGGGTATTGTTGTTACGACATAAGGAACATATCCGATATCATCTGTGAAACGGTTATTCCATAACGGTAAACTAACTCGTGATGGCGTCCGTAAAATTTACAAAGGGATGATTTCAACTTCACCATTTGGAACTCTTGGTTTAATAGCTTCCTTGAGAGCAGTAATCCTCTATCAAGGAAATCATGATAGGAAATACAAGCCCGGGAATATCGTATCAATTGGGAGATATATACTCCGTATGCAGGCGCTGCTGGAATGTTGCTACATAGAAATGGAAAGTTCACAATTGGGAAGCTGAAATCATCTCTTTTGTCGTAAAGTTTTGTTTCAAGTAAGCATCTACAACTAGCTTTCAAATTGTAAAAATCATCAATATTAAAGTCATTAAATGACTATTTTCAGTTGTTGCATGTCGAATTAACATATAAACAACAATGAAAATTCATCGCACCTCCAAAAATTCCACATCAGAAATGATCGCAATTACAGTAATCAATATTATGAATTCAGCTGCTTTAATTACACTTTTTTGGACTTTAATCCTGTTAATATACATTAAAATTTATATTCTAATGAAATAATGTTAAAACATACATTCAAATCAATTATTTTGTATTTTCAAAAAGTAAACAAACGCAGTTTTTTCCCATCATCCTTTATTCTACGATAGTAATACTCGCATACGACAGTGAAAATGAACTAACTGGATTCGCACTTTATATACACTGGAAATGGCGTTACTGTAGTGGCTACTGTTTATCTGGTTTCGCTTAAATAGTTCATTCGATTCCGACTTTATTCACCATGAATGTGTTTGGGTTTGTCTGGACTTATGATGTTAGAACCTACCTTGGTATACTACAATCGCATTGTATACTAGTGCAAGTTTATTTTGAAAAGTCCAAAAATATTTTTAGTCCATCTCTAACAAAATCAGACATACTAAACCATTTACGTATTACATTTTGAGAATATAGCTATTGTTTGCATCTAAAACAATTGCCCACAACATCTCGCTTTGAGTACTTTTCAGGGGCGGGTCCAGGTAAGGGCGTAATGGGCGTACGCCCCCCCCCCCCCCCCTTTAAAAAAAAAAAAGAAAAAAAACTATTGTTATCTGCTTATATTGTATTGAATATGGCAATTTATCATATTCATTAATTAAACACATACTCTGATTTCTTTTATATTGATTCCCCCATCCGATGGGTGACTTGGACACCTTTTTTAAACAACCAAAGCGGTAAGTAAATCTATACATGAAATGGTTGTTTTGTGTGACACTTCCCCAATGGCCATTCTACATCTACCCGGGGGATACTCGCTATATATATGATACCGGGTATGTTCCGACAAACGGGGTTGCATTTTCAGCTAAATTGTCTGAAATGGGGTTATGTTTTTTTCGCCTTGCATTGGAAGGGGTCAGATTTGACTATCTAGAACGGGGTATTATAAATACAATGTTACACTATTGTTTCAGATAAGGGTGAATGTTTGGTACCATTAAAACGTTTAAACCCGCTGCAACTGTTTGCACCTATCCTAAGTCAGGAATCTGATGTTTAGTAGTTGTCGTTTGTTGATGTGGTTCGTAAGTGTTTCTTATATAGATTAGACCGTTGGTTTTCCCGTTTGAATGGTTTAACACTAGTAATTTTTGGGGTCCTTTATAGCTTGCTGTTCGGTGTGAGCCAAGGCTCCGTGTTGAAGACCGTACTTTGACCTATAATGGTTTACTTTTATAAATTGTGACTTGGATGGAGAGTTGTCTCATTGGCACTCATACCACATCTTTTTATATCTACTAAATTGAAAACAACGTTCAAACCTATGATTGCGTTGGATAAAAACCGCAATTTTTATACGTGTGCATGCAAAACAAATTTCTTGGTAAATGGGTCTAAATACAGCACAAACAAACATTTTCCAAAAGACCAAAACAGTGAAAAGGTATATTTAACAAAACGGGTATATATATATATCAAAAGTTCAGAAAAAGCTATCGTTAAAGATTTATTTTCCATTTTTCATGCCCATTTCATAACCTTTTAACTGAGTTTATAACTTCTTCCAAAGATTTGATATCCACATGTTAATCAATACATAATTTGAATGATCCGAAGGCAGACTATTTTCACCAATTTGTCTATCATGGAGTCTGTTATAATACTTCATAATTTGATGCTAAATTGTTGAAATCCAGGAGTTGTTGAAATCCAGGAGCTTCTGACCTTCCCCATGGACCCTATACCAGGGCAACCGGAATTACGCCTCCTGTTCATAAAATCCTGGCCTAGGACTATTGAAATGTAAAGTAACGTCCTATACCCTAGAATTTGGAATTTCTCGTTATTGGTCTACTGCCGTTAAGATCCATCCAATCATTTTAATATACCATAGACAATTAATGGAGAGAATTTGGCATAAAAAATATCAAACCCTGACACTTTAACTATAAAATATACATGCTCCAAGTCAAAGAACCGTTATATTAGTGCATTTCACAATTATTTTATGTTTTTTAGTCAAAAAAATTTCCGCCTCGCTACGCCTCGCTCCGCTCGGCGACAGATTGTATTCTACGCCCCCTCTTTCAAATATCCTGGAAACGCCCCTGCTTTTACATACTGCATCTAAGTGAAATTTACTGCCTATGGACTTTCCGTTTAGAATTTTCCTCGGAGTTCGGTATTTTTGTTATTTGATTTTTATGTAATTTGTTGGTGTGCGCACTTTTCCGTAAAAGCCTCATATGACTACGCATTTCTAACGATACTAAGTGAACAACTAATACACTATAATGGTTTACTTTTATAAATTGTAACTTGGATGGAGAGTTGTCTCATTGGCACTCATACCACATCTTCCTATATCTATTGGGATTTAATACTTACAATTCTCAGAGCCCCTTATTCTTATTTCAGGCAGCTACTAAGGCAAACCATTGACTATGTTCTACCTCATAATCTTTAATCTTAAATCAGTTATCATTCTTAGAATTAAAACAAACAATTGAAAAAAAGATTTTTTATATAATTATAGTGTGGAGCAGGATCTGCTTACTATTACGGAGCACCTGAGGTCGCCACTGGTTTTTAGTGGTGTTCGTGTTGCTCAATCTATAGTTTTCTATGTTGTGTTTTGTATACTGTTGTTTGTCTTTTGGTTTTATTCCTTTTTTGCCATGTCGTTGTCAATTTATTTTCGACTTATGAGTTTGAATATCTGACTCTCTTTGGTATCTTTCGCCTCTCTTTTATATATCAGAATTTTAAGTAAAATAATATATCAATGTTGTTTTATGTTCCATGTGGGCTTTCCATGAATACCTATTTTTTATAAAACAGATCATATCCAAGAGGACACTAACAAGATATGAACACGAGTTTATTTGGCGATTTTTAAAACAGGTTTCGTATTTTGTCTTGTACATAATGGTACGTGATTTTTAACACCCTACTCGTACATAATACGGGTCGTTGGTTTTCTGGTTTGATTTATTTTTACATTTTGTCATACCGATGCAGCTTAGGGAGCAACTATTTAACTTCAAAGAGGGTATGGTTTTTTGTCTGAGTCGTTTTTTTTTTTTTAGTTTTTCGACACTATCAATCGAATTTTTTTTTTCAAAATTAACACAATCAGGATGGGGGAAATCTGGATTCAGTATATTTTTTTTCTCATCTGCTTGACCACAATATGTTTTTTTTGTCATCTGCTTCACCACAATATTTTTTTTCTTCATCAAATTGGGGATCAAAATATTTTTTTAGGAAAAAAACATAACCCCCCCTCCTTTTGAAGCTAAATGGTCGTTCCCTTACTATATGAGGTATGGGTTCTTTTGGTAATAAGACACAAAGTTACCTGCAAAAATCCAGTTGGAATGAAACAGAGTATATAGGATCATTTAATTTCAGGTGATTCCATGAAGGGGGAACGAAGTTGGAAGGAGTTAGATGGCATGCAGTTCAGTACGTATGATCGTGATAATGACCAGTATGGCGGGATCTGTACTGCGCGTGTTAGATCTGGATGGTGGCATAACTCATGTACTGACGCCAACCTGAATGGTCAATACTACCAAGGAGTAAATCACACTAATCCATCTGATCCTATCTACTGGTGGACATGGCATCCTGATTTTACTCCACTGAAGGCCGTTATTATGAAAATAAAGCCACGATGAGACAGACATAACTGTTCCTACAGTTTGTTAACTCAGAAGATAGTTTTAACAATATACTGTCAAACTATGCTATCTATAGTTCATGCTTAAATAGATCTTTATTTTTGTCATTATTTTCTTCACTCATTGATTTTCATAGTCATAAATGAATTATTAAGGTTTACGGGCAAATACTTTTACTAAAGTTATCGTGAAAAAAAATAGCAAACGAAAAACATTATATTTGTGTTTCTTAGACTACTAAACCATTTTATACTATATTTGTTTATATATGTTGATGACCTGTAAAACAGCTAGTATATATTAAGAATGTTTCGACTCATCACATATAACTTGATAAAAGTGAATGCGTGTATATACTGAGGTTGATGCCTAATGATATTAAAGGGATCGAATTTAATTTTCCTGTTGACGAGCCCCAAAGGGTACACCAAGTCGGTTTAAAGAACTGACACCATACATCAAGACCAATATGACTTTGCCGGAATAATACGGTTATCTTTGATAACTATTTCTGATGAATGTCTGAGAAATTTTTTAAGATGGGAAAAACCAGATTAACAGAGAACGCTTTGGTTTCAGTGAGAGATATAACGGAAATGTTTTCCGCCCTCTAAGCTCATGGTATATTTTACTTTTTGCGAACCAAAGTTTGTTCATCTAATCCTGAAATCAATGTAAACTAATCAAAGCGATTTTTGGAAACACAGCATTCAAATCTTATATTAACATTTTTCGAAATAAAAGAAAAAAATATACTTTATTCAAATTCTGAATCTGAATGCAAATTTTAAACAGAAAACTTCGACAGAAGTTTGTCTACAGTACATAAGATAAGATAAGATAAGATATTTTATTTCCAATTATGGGCCCCAAAGGGCATAAACATTACAACATCAATAATTTTTTCATAATACAATACAAACAATGAGATAAAAAAAAAAGTTAAACGAGAACTATTTAAGTTCTTAAAGAATACGTAGATAAAGAATCTATAGTATGTTTTTTTATTAAAACTAATGCATTTTATTGCAAGTGTGGTTGAGATAGATAAAAAACAAGCAGCCCAAAAAGAAAAAAAAAAGAAAAATAGATATCCATATATATATAGTCAGAGACATATATATGTGTATATATGTCTCTGGTATAATACACAAAAAGTTGGATCAATTAAACATATAATAATTAGCCAAAAAGAAAGTAGAAATTAAGCATGTCCATGACTCATCCTGTGTCAGCAGCAAATAGGAAAGCATTATGGTTTCCTAAAGGCAGCTGACACCAGGGGGGGCGATACCTTATGGGCCATAGGCATGTAAAATGTGTGTAAATGTCTCTTTCCTACCTGTATCAAAAGCAAACAAGGAAGCATCATAGGTAACTTGAATGCAGTTGATACCAGGGGACGATGCCTCAAGGATATAAGAGAACATTTGAATAAATAATATATCTTAACAATTATTTTTTTTTAATCGGCTAGTATGTTTGTGATATTCAGATGAATATAATTTTCTATGTCCAATCAAATGTATATACACACATAGATTTCCTTTAACTAATCTTCACTAAGGAAGATGTTTGTATATAAAATTACATATTATTTTAAGTAACTCAACATTTTCTACACTAAATAACCAGATAATTTTACTTTGACTGCTCATATGATTAAAATAAGAATATGTAATATTATGTAATATTATTATATTGTATATTAATGTTGAAAATAATTCCAATAACTTACAAAAATTCACTTGTTGTTTAAAACAAATATAATTTGCATTAGAGGACGTCCGAACCAAAATGAATCAAATGTACTTGCAACTTTTTTAAAATACTACATGATGACGAGCCGTAAGTTAAACATAGACACACTGTTGATAGAATGTTTTTCATGGCGTTTCCATTCTTTTATTCTTCTTCCGAATATGTAGGTGGAGTGTAAAACTTCCTGGAAATTACTATCTAAATCCATAAAAATTGTAGTAAAGACAGCATTAGCATACGAGATAAAAAAAAATAGTTTTTGTTTTGTTCAATCATTAATGAAAGTGAAATAGTGAAGTAATAATTGGCTTTTAACAGTCAGTTTGGTTCAATTTTGTCAAAATAAGCTATTTGACACACGATTTATAATTTAATCTAATAAACGAATTGTATTATTAGGAAATGGAACATGTGACTGGAAATTTGGATTGGAATCAAAGGTATAGAATATGTGTTCAAAATGGAACATATCATGGCATTATTTATAACAAAGTTTCCAGAAGAGCTTCTGTTAGTCTAAACAAATATACGTTGACAGTTATCTGTATTTTAATATTGATTCAAATACAATTGAAAACGAACCTGCTTGTGAAATTAAAAGAAAGGAAATTTGACATTCATCAAAGTCAAAACAGATCAGACAAGATCTTGCATAGTCCTGGGATCAATAACTGATAGTAATATGGAAATTCTAAATAACTTTAAATTTTAAAATTAGCGCCTTGTATGATCTTATATGATCACGTGAACATTTAAACGCATTAAAGTAAATATAAATATCGTGTTTGTACGTGTTTGTTGTGATGGTCGTTAACATATGTGTTTACAGAAGTTAAATTAACTTTGAAAGGTAAGCATTTTACGAAATTTTCAATTTATTTATATGTTACCATAACGACCATTAGTATTTATCATGTTTACCAACTGCTAAAACTTTGTTGCGTTTTAAACAAAACAAGTTTCGATGTTTTCAAAAATATTTCGAGCTACTTTCATATTGCATTAAATCTACGATGAATTTAAATGTATTTGACCACAGTTGGTCATGGTTTCCGATTTGTTTACTTATTTAGTTTTATTTTGTGTAAATTATAATGGCAGTGTCTGCGCGTACCCGCATGCGGGTACGAATAGTCAAATTGCCATTCATAGGCTACGCGTACCCACGGATCCGGTTTTATAATAAAATGCCATCGGATCGGGAATGAAACGTGAAATATATACGAAAATTATCGATAATATGGGGATTTCGTGATGAACGAGTGAAGAGTATGAAAAATAATATTTTCAAATTGTATTTATTAGATAATGATACATGATAAACATTGCAAATTAAATGCACACTGATGGAAAATGAAACTGTACAGTCCCTGTAATAGTAAAACATGATAAAAATTCATACTATTATGAAATGTAAATATAACAGGGTGTTTTTTTATGCTCGTATAACAACACTCTGTTTAGGGTTCTTCATACTTTATTGATATTCAGGAAATATAAAAATACAACCCAATTTGTGGAATCAGGCTATACACAACATCAACAGCATAACAATAGCATTATAACCAATGCTCTACATCTATCATCAAATATATGTCTGTATGATCAATGGGTCCTTATAAAGTGAATATACTAAATTCCATATGTCCAAAATACTGCAAATGACTATCAATGAAATATCATTTAGTTCCAAACCATATAGATATAGCGTAAACTAGAGTAAATATAAATTCTCCATTTTTCTCAAACAATACCCATTTCAAATCTGGGGGTATGTCCCAATTAACCAATGAGAACACAGATAATTCTGACCACAGAGAAATTCACCTAAGCTTTCTAATTAATGATATATAAATTGCACAGGTAGAAACAGTTACCAATGTGCGGTCAAGCACAGCTGATTAATACTAAATACTCTAATGATTAAATAATACATAGATAAACTGATCAATAAGTAATAATGATAAACTATAAAGAGAAGTGATTAAAATAATAAAATCAATGGAAATCGTCTCTACCACATAAATGCAAATTTAAAGAATAAAATTTAACTGATTTTGAAAAATACCCATATGAGATTTAAAAATAATCTTTTAGTAAAATTTAGTAAAACTGAAATTTTAAAATATCTCATTAAAACGACTAAAATTAAAGCTTGGGTGTCTATATAAAAATTAAAGAAGCAAGTAATAATGTCAAATTAAACCAATTATAAAAGATTCATGAAACTAATTAAGATTTGGAACAAAATTTACATATCCAATATGATTGTTTTGGCACATATTTCAACCCTGCACATTTCAAATGTTGCCAGTCCAAACAACAATCACAGGCCAAAGAGTCCTGATCGTGTAGGTTTTTTTTTACATTTGATACATATCCATTCGCATGATTCTCTTCTTTCGTCTTCCCCACGTGTATAACACTCTCTTCCATTTTAAGAATATTTATTTACTGAGAAAAACTGTTCACTTACCTATATATAAATATTTATAAAAATTCTAAGTAGTTTTAATCAATTTATTCACTAATTGCGACAAATTCCGTATATATTTCACGTTTCATTTCCAATCCGATGGCATTTTATTATAAAACCGGATGTGGGTACGCGTAGCCTATGAATGTATTCGTACCCGCATGCGGGTACGCGCAGACACTGCCAATTATAATAACGCTGTAGGTATACATTATTCTATAATATGAGGAAGGCGCTACCTTGAATGCCAGCTTACCAAAACTATGTCCTACATATTGATTGATTGTTGGTTTGCTTAACGCCCAGTGGCAAATATTTCATGCATGTTCAGGACGAATGTCCTACATATAGTTTTTGTCTAAAATAAAATAATAAGTTTAGATGGAAAATGTTTAGGGAAAGATCATTGAACTTCAAAAGGCAGAAGGAGGTATGGTATTTTTTTTTGGTGTGTCGCAGGAAGCATCAAAGCAAAAATTTAAAATAGCCTTCCTGGACGTCATAATTATTTGGACTAGTATTTTTCTTTAAAAATTGATGACAAAAATACTCTGTTCAAGCAGAGGACAAAAAAAAAATATTCTGAATCCAGATTTTCCCCATACCTTCTAGTGTTTATATTTTGACTAAATAATTTTGATTGATAGCATTGAAGTGCTTCACGTGTAAAAAATCTGACTCAAACAAAAAACCATACCCCCCTTTGAAGCTAAATGGTTGCTCCCTTATTGTTTTCTGCTGAAAATGAATTTATTGGTGATTTATATAAATGACAATGCTTACATTCATTATCTTGTGCATTTTCATATCCATTTTTCTTTCTTTGCAAATTTTTTAAAATTTAAAACAATAAGACATTTGTTTAATTTCAAAACTATGAATACTGTACAGTTATACAATCCATAACTTTATTAAATTAATTTTTTGTTGATTTTCATGAAAAGGTGGAGGATTTGGAATATCTTTTTCATCAATATCTAAAAGTTGTAGCGTTTTTTTTATTTAGTATTGCAAACAATGCTTTCTGTTTGTTGAATTATTTTTACTTTCTAAATTAGCTGGTTGTTCATATTGTATTCCCAGTTTCCTGCATCTCATATAAGAGGATCATTCTGATTGTTAAAAGAAGAGTTTGAATTTACAGTGAGCCTGCTTAGAATAATGTTTTGATCAGGTTTTTTTATTTTCATCTAAGCATATAAGGAACCATAAATAGGATTGTTAAGTTGATAATCTAAAGATTCGTCTATTTTCTAGGATGCTATTTAAAATTTGAGGGGAGAACACTGCTCAGCAGTATAAATGTATTCCTGATCATCTTCTTTTTGTGGCCGTTTCTACATCAATTTCATGTACTAATTCAGAGTCGGTTTTATGTCATTTCTTGCATAATTTGTTTTATTAGCTTACTTTTCAAGTTTTTATACGACGGCAATATAAAATTGAGAATCGAAATGGGGAATATGTCAAAAATTTGCTTTCGAGTAATGCTATCATGTCGCTGTTGCTGTCCGAAGACACATTTGGTTTCCGGACAATAACTTTAGTTTAAGTAAATGGATCTCTATGACAATGTATGAAATTGTACCAGAAGGTTCAATACACAAAAGGAATGTTAGAATTGATTTTGGGGGATATGGTACCAACAGTTTAGGAGTCAGTGGTCAAAAACAACATTTTTGGGTTGTTTTTTTTCCATAATTTTTGGGTTTTTTCTCCAAAAATTTACCATTTTTACATTGATTATTTCTCATGTATATATAAATGCAACAAATACTGATATGGGAGGTGATACACACGAAACAGTGTGTGTAATTCATTTTATCGGTAATTTGTGCATTTTTCCTTTGATGTGTATACTCCTTGTCCTTGATAATGTTGACGTCATTATCAGTGGACTGGTCATGATAAAGAAAATATACTGGGTTAGTTCGCAATTGACATGCACAAGTGCACCGCAAAAGGATCTTCTTTCCCTTTAATTCACAAAATTGCACATGATTTTTTTCACAGAAACGCACACGTTATTTCATGAATGAAACACTTGTCATTGTTTGAAACTTTCACAGTAATCAGCTGGTAATAAAACGTTAGTTTAGCCTTTTTGAACGATTCACTGATTGTGTGAAAATGTGAACAGAAAATGTACGATAAACCTGATAAAATTGCGGAATTATTGATAGCTTTCCTTACTATTCACAAGGACATATCACTTACATATCGTCCATGCTATTCCGATTTGAGTTTTTATTCCTACATAGTCTGGCATGGCTGGTGCTGTTCCAAGTTGTCTTCTTTTGCTGCATGTTTCTTGAGAAGTATTTGTTTGACCTGGTCAGTCACTATAAAGTGTTACAATTCATATTAAGACGCAACACATAAATAGTGACCAAAAAGGAACCGCTTTCACATGCAAGACATGAGAGAATCTAGAAAAAAAATTAAATGTACACATTTTCAACATTTTTGTGGGACTATCATATAAAATTAAGGGGACGACCATTTGATATTCTGGGGGGGGGGGGGGGGGGCAGGAGGATTTGTTGTGGATCGGTTATTTATTTTTGTAAACTAAGAGGACAGATTATCTATTTTCTGCACTATTGAAGCAAGATTTTTCATTTTCATTAAAGCAAGGGACTGATTATTTATTTTCACAACTATATTTATAATATTCGAAAACATACAATTTTTAAATTATTTGTTTATTATAAATAATTCATGTATAGTCAAGTCATTATGTACCATTTAATCAGAATTAATTATTATCCTCTGCAGAAATGAATCTTTTTATATCCCCCAATGCATATACATGTATTGCATACATACACAGTATTAAGGTTTGGTTGAAACTAAGGCTCTTCTAAAAGTATTGGCAAACGTGTTTCGCCGAGCGGAGCGAGGCAAAATTTTTTTTGAAGGGTTTTTGAACCGCTGAAGGCCCAAGAAGCTATAGAACAAATGATGCAAAATCATGCCTTCTGGGTGTTCCCCAGACCCTTTCTTAAACTGAAAATGCAAGTTCTGTTTTAATAATTTTATGACAATATTTTGGTCTCAAAGCAAAATCACGTTATAGATTCAGTGTAAGACTTAAGTTTCTAGGAACAACATCAAAAGACAAATATGCATGATATTAAAAGCAAAAATGTAATTCACATAGTTAAGTCTGTGGCTGCTGTGTTTTTTTAAACTCATGATCAAGTTAATAATAAAATTACTAAATTACAAAATGAATGCAACACTAACAGAATACAGAAGGGCAATCAATGAACAAAAGACAAATAAATAAGAAATATTGATCCCGAAAAATCAGGGGCTACGTCTGAGGGAGAACAGAACTTGCTTCTTGCAAGGCACTCACGGTGAACACAATTTGATATGGAGACAAGCGTTTGGTTTTGAAATTTCCTACATGAGGCATTTGTCTCAATGTAGTTACGGCCCTGATTTAATAAAAGTGAGGTAAGTGTTCCTGAGACAATTAACCTCAAGTTGAATGAAACCAATTTTCTGACATTTCAAGTATATTTAAATAATATTTATACTTTTATTATTAAAAGATATGGGAAGTGTTTCCCGATTTTTTTTTTGGGAAAAAAGATTAATTTATGAAGAATCTGGTGCCTGCCATCTCATACTTTCGATTAGACCTGCTGAGTTATTTATTTTCAATACATTGCAAGTCAGGTCATTTATTTTCAAACTACCACAGAACAAACCATTTATTTTTGTGATTATCAAGGCTGAGTTATTTATTTTCAAAATCCTCCTGGCCCCCCCCCCAGAATATCAAATGGTCGTCCCCTAAGGAGATATGTAGTTGGAGACTGCTGCTAAATAGAAATGTTTGGGCTCACCTGATACCTGTTTTCAAATCAGTCCATATTAAAGTTTGAAGGGTCCAAAATTAAAATATGTTTGATTTCAACTGACATAAAATTTTTGGTGTTTTTTATATGCTTAATCTACATCTGTGGTTGTATCAGGCTGTGCTTGGCGAAGCATTTTATTGCTGTTTTGTTTGTACTTTATTTTATTTTGGTCATGAAAATTAACTTGTAGTTGTGAAGTTGCTAACATTTTTAAAAGATGATAATTAGATAACTTCGCATGGTGACGACACTGATGTTTTCGTAGATTTACTTTTTCCCAGGAATGCTTCATCTGTTGATACATGTATATTCTCACTGTGAACGATTTGTGTCTCAAAAAAAACTTGTAAGATTTCTGCAGTTATTTTTGTTGAATACATACATACACATAGGGTGAAAATTGGGTACTTGGTGCAATTTGGGTACTGTGACGTTATAGCCATAATTGTTTATTGCTATAATAGGTTGAAATGTGCACCTGATAAAAGTATTCGGTAAAGTGAAAATGTTTTGATCAGGTTTAAACTGATGCATAAAATATACTGGTGACTGCTGGAGGCAAATATTTATATTGCCTCCAAATAATGTGTCTGCAGCTTGAATTTCAAAAGATGTATGTAGCCCACATACTTCCAAGTAACATGCTCTATACCTATCAAAAGTCATGGTATTATCATGGGTTATCATAACTCCATTGTAATTCCCATAAAATCCAATTTTGGACAATATGGGAGCATACAATATATACCTAAATGTATCACTCAGACTCAAGTCTCCTTTTACTATGATTAAACTTAGAGAGTGAAAAAAAAAACAGTCTCCATCTCCTGGGACTGTTTAAGGTAGATATGTGTCATAATTAATGACAAGATTTGTTGAGAGTTTGTCAAAGGAAGTACAGTGACAGTCTCCAAATTAGAAGATTGTGAATTTGAATATATATATATTTTTTTTAAAACTTTTGTTAAGTTTTGAATTACACCTGCATTTGTCTGTTACCTAGGAATAACAGTGACCACATTCCACAGTATAACCAACTTCATTATCACTGTAACTTGATATGGGAAATTCTGTAGCAGATTTTACTACCTTCACCAGGTCAGGAATAACCACCAATCGATGGATTATACCTCAATTGACGTATAATCCACCAATTGACATATATTGGTATAGACCAATTGGCGTATAATGCAATTTTTTTGTTATAAAATGCTAGTGTGAGATAGGAGCATCATTTTGCACCTTACAACCTATTTTATGACCATTATTGAGTCCTCTGAAAGTTTCAGTTTTGTCAAAGCCTGCTGCATCTCTTGAGAATGCATGTGTACAACAATTCTTTTGTTGAAACATCTGTACTATTGACCAAGAATTGACAAGATAACAATAGAAGAAACTGCAAATACAATTATTGATTAAATGTATGTCACTATACTAAACTAGGAATGTTTGACATGTTTTCATACAGTTATATGGTTTTAAGAAAACAATGCTCCATTTTGGTTGAATAATTTGCTTTAAAAAAAAATTATACATCAATTGGTCTATACCATTACATGTCAATTGGTGGATTGTACGTCAATTGAGGTATAATCCACCAATTGGTGGTTATTCCTGACCTGTTCTGTGTTCACCTCCGCCTCCGGCTACGTTTCTCCCAAAATTTATTGCTTGCACTGCAGAGGGTTTTTCTGTGTTCCCATGGCTGGACGGAACTTTTACACTCAAATGTTATCATTAATTATGATATTGTGACTTTTAAATGAAGTACCTGTGGTAATTTAGGAGATTTGTCACTGATAATGGAAAGATGAAGCAGACGACGAAACATGGCGTAAGATGTTGTTGTCCAAACTTCGGTTGTTTCCGTGGTACAATAAAATTAAAATAAACTGCACAAGTTACTAAAATTTCTAAATTCTTGTTTTTGTAAACAAATAAGAATTCATGTCACATTTAACATCAAATTTATTCCGTTTTGTCCCGTTTTTTCAAGATCGCGATTAAACGAGAATCTGGCAGCCATCAAAAATATAAGGGTTAAACTAATGTCCTGAAATTGTCCTTACGGATATTCCAATGCTAATTTCGTTTTCATTATTTGAAGAATGGACCTTATATTTGGAGCCAAGCAAGAATACAGTGTTTGTTTAATAAATATAATGAAAAAAAAGAAAACAAATATTTTTAAGAGTTAAATAACTTGACTTGATCTACTTCGAAAATTAAAAAAAAAAAATCGTACGAGATTTAACGAGAGTGACGAAACTTTTTAGATTGCTCATGTAGAGAGAGTTATCGTTCTTTATTCCAATTCGATGCTTCTACCATAAGTGCCAGCTAAAGCTGGCATAATAATATTTACGCAGTTAATTTACTACTGCAATTAAAACAATAAATGATTATTATGGCAATCTAGTTATTTATTCAATTTTAAGTATATCTTGTATTCTTAATGAAATATCTTATTTGAGGTGGATGGGGGTCTTAATTAAAATCCATAGATTTTTTTAATAATTTGTCAAAATGTAGTTTTTATCATGCTTTTTTCCAAAATATAGTAAAAAGTATGGGTCACCGAACTTCTTTCACGCTACAGGTTGTGCAAAATTGTCAGATTTTGTATATACATGGAGAATCCAATGTGTGTGATAAAAAGAAAAGTACACCATAGAATTTTAAGTTAAAATGTGAGAAAATAGCTCTTATAACATGATTTCAGATAAGAAAAAGAAAAAAATGGGGTCACCGGACTTGTTTTCTTGCTACATATTAAAATAGGTTAATTCACAACACTTTCTCTGAGTTATCTCCCCTTATGTGGCAAAGTTGAAAAAAATGAATAAAACATAGATATTGTGTTTTGTAGAAAATACAGCCGTAAATATAATAAAACACATACTTTTTTATATTAACATGAAAAGTCTTACACAATTACATACTACACTCAAAATTTGCACATTTCATTAATGATCTAGACCCATTGTTATCTGCTACTTCAAAATCCAAGATGGATTAAGACACCCCAGCCCGACCTTAAAAAGACATCTTAAGATATAGTAATTATTTTATATAAAGATAAAAAAAAAGAGTATTTATTTTATAAGATATCTTACAAGCTATTCAAGATATCTCATATGACTGATTAATCATATATCTTATTTAGTGTATGAGACATCTCTTGAAATTTAGAAGATATCTTATTTGACAAACAATATATCTTTTATATTTAGTTTTATAAGATATGTGATTTAATATATTATTTATCTAATTTAGTTTATATGATATATCTATTAGTTTATAATAGTTTATAAAGAGAGGCGAAAGATACCAAACTCTGAAGTCGAAAATAAACTGACAACGCAAAGGCTAAAAAAGTAAAAGATCAACAGACAAACAACAGTACACAAAACAAAACAAAAAAAAAACTAAAAACTGAGCGACGCGATCCCCACCAAAAACTGGGGATGATCTTAGATGCTCCGGAAGGATTAGCAGATATATAAGATATCTAATAGTTTATAATAGTTTATAGTTAATTAGTTATCAAAGGTACCAGGATTATGATTTAATATGCCAGACACGCGTTTCGTCTACATAAGACTCATTAGTGACGCTCAGATCAAAATAGTTATAAAGCCAAATAAGTACAAAGTTGAAGAGAATTGAGGAACCAAAATTCCAAAAAGTTGATATCTCAATTAGTTTACAAGATATATTATCTAAGTTATTAAGTTTACAAGGCCTCTTTAAAAAAACATAAGGTATATTATATAGTTTATTACATATCTTATACTTTATAAGATATATGCTATAGTTTATAAGTTATCTTATGAAGTTTATATGATAGCTTTCATATATAGGTTATTAACTTTATAAGATATCTTGAAACGGAATAAATTTAGAAACGGCTTAATTGCCATAAAAGATATCGATTATTGGTGGTTACCAAAAGTGCAAAAACATAGATAAATTAGTTATGATAGGTTATTGATATAAATTCTTGATTTGAAATAAACAATCAATAAACTGTACTCAAACCGGTGCTAGAGGCCGCCTTGCACTTGCGATGAGGTGTGAGCGTTTGTTTCGTGTTAAAGGCTTCATTTTGACTTTGAAATGAAGAACATAAATAAAAACACTTGTTACTAGTATTTATGTTTGGTTTGTTAACGTGCGGACAGGGATTTGTGTCATGAATTAATCCTATCTTTGTTTTCGACCATTAACTATATAATATAGTTCTGTTATAGATAATGCATATTTTAAGGTCTTTCTTGTCGTATAACACACTGAGGGGTGTCAGGATTGATCAAATGAAAGACCGACCGGAGGTCATTATTTTATGCCTTGAAGCAAATTTCATTGAAACTTGGTATCGTCCGGGTTGATTCTGTAAAAGAAAGACCTGTCGTTCTGAAAGAAAATAACTCCACATAGGTATATAAATCTTTATTTTATTGAATTCATTTATTTATCTATTAAGGTGAATATGGATAAATGATTGAACAAAAAAGAACATATTTGTATACATTTTTCGTAGCTGATGCCCTTTTGATTTATTACTGCAATAAAAACAATGAAATGATATTGATAAGTGGTGGTAAGAAAAAGTACAAATGCATTGATATAGAACAAACAAGCAATACACTGTACTTGTTCAAAATCGATGCTAAGGACCGTCTTGAACATGCGATCATACGTAATTGGGAACAGGACATATTTTGTTTTAGCTCACCCCAATTTTTCCAAAATCCGTTATGTTTTCGTTTTCCTTTAATTTCAATTATTTTTGCGTTTGTATGTATAACATGAACATGAATATACTAGAAATAACTTGTATTTGCTTTTTATTATCAATTCCAAGTCCTGTGGATAGTAAACTTGGAATTGAAAGAAAATACCAAATACAAGTTATTTCTTGTATACTAGCATGCATGTTCGAATTACACATATAAACGCAAAATAATTGAAATTATTAGAAAAAATAAAAAAATAACGGGTTTTGGAGAAAAGAGGATGGTCTAAAAAACAATTTGTCCTGTCCTCAAGTACCTTTGCTTGCAATGAGGTGTGAGCTTTTGCTTCGTGTTAAGGCGTCATTGTGCTTGAGACTAAAAACAGCAATAAAAGCGTTGATCCTTTGCTTTTGGTTTGTTAAGCGCGTAGAGGGACTATGTATCATGAATTATAAACCCTGTCTTTCCCCCTATATATATCTATTGAATTCATTTATCTATCTATTTAGGTGAATATGGAAAAAAGTGTATCATACTCCACAAAGGATTGGGATGATACTGCAGACGTTCCTCTTCTCCACGTGACCTATCTCATTCATTTATTACTACCAAGACGCCATTTTGGACATGATAGACTTCAGATCGAAAAACAGAAAATTCTTCAAGGGTTTTCAAATGTAAAGGAGGGTCTTTCAGGCAAGTTACACATTGTCCCAGTTGGAAGTAAGTCAGAGGGTTATGGGATACCGGATGCTGTGAGATTGACAGATCAACCATATATTGAATATATGTCAGATATCGACGCCATGTTAGTGCGAGAGGAATTTTCCGCTTCGGCTAATGAATTTGAAAAAGCTGGAACGAGAAATTCAGTTTTTATTGAGACTTCTCAAACTCACCCTGGATATGGACGTGTGAGGTTCCGTTCTCCAACAGACATAAACAGTAAACTGTTATATCACGATGGCCAAACAGACAAGTATTATCTGAATTCTAGTATGATTATGCAGGAACAGGGCGAAATGATGAAAACCAGCACAGACGATGATTTAAAATATTCACTGCAAGGTCCAGCTGTTTCTTCAGACGACATAGTTCCAATGACACTGGAGAGAGGGAAAACATCAAAACTTGTTCATCCCCAGGATTACGTGTTAGCTATCCCTTGCAATTCATGGCCAGAATGTGCAATACCATGGACTAGGCGGAAACGCACTAATAATTGGTTGGCAGCTGACATTGTTGACTCGATTGTTTCCACCGGATTCCATATGGTACCAGTAGCTCATCGTTTAAGCAGTAATCCTGACATTGAGTGGAGATTGTCATTTGCAAAAGCCGAACAAATCCTTGCTGAACAGGCGGTCACTGCAGCACAACGACAGTGTTTTGTTTATCTTAAAATTTTACGTAAACAGACCATGGAGGAAAACACTAAACTTTCATCTTATTTTCTAAAAAACATATTTTTACATTGTTGTGAGGAATTACCAGTTCGAATTTGGGATGACGACCCTGCTAGCTGTGTTTTGTACATGCTAGATGTTCTTTTGGAATGCGTTCAAAAAAGAAAACTCCCTAGTTACTTCTTACCAGAAAACAATCTGATAGATTATTTAGACGAGTCAGAATTACAGTCCATTGAATCAGCTCTTCAAAACATTCGTAGTGATCCAATTGCGCCAATTTTAAAATTCACAGATTCAAGAATTTTCTGTTATGCCCAGGAATGTTTAAGTTATAGCACAACTTTCCGAAGCATTGTTCAGCTAGTCTTGGATGAAATTGCTTCCGTTGAAGATGTTGATATTGGAAGAACCGTCTTAGGTTGTTTTACTGATATCCAGTGTAACATTGCATCAGTGATGCTAGGCGAGAAGCGGACATCCTTTTCATACCATTTGGATTTTTATCAGCTTTTTGTACAAAAATATATACAGATGTCCTTTGTGGATTTTGTTAATTATATGGGTATTAGACTAGAAACACCTTTCATAACGTTAATGTTTTATGAGAAATGCTTGGCTGAGGTACAAAACTTTCCAGAACTTGAATATTTGAGAGGGAATATGGCATGTATGTGTTTTGCCTTGGCACAAACTCACGATGATAAATCAAAAGAAAGAAAAATGCGATTATACCAAGCAGAGAAACTTTACAATGAAGTTCTACAACATAATGGTATTCATTTTGCTAGCACCATTGACTTTGCAAACTTTCTATGCGATAGTGAAAGATGGGAAGAAGCAATTAGTTTGCTTGAAAAATTCATTGAGACAGAACGAAAAAGACCATCATCAATGCAAAATGGATATTATCCTGCCGAATCTACAACACTGAATGTTCAGCTTCAAAGGGAGGTTAAATATGCAGGCTGCTTCTTGGCAAGTTCTTTGTCATTTGCATATTATTTCCTAATTAAGGCCACCATTGAAACAAAGTTGCCAAACTTGCCAAATATTCTGGAAAAATTTGAAAAGCATTGCCATTCTGTGAACAGTTATGGAGATTATGAACTTCTTGGATATAGTGGACTAGATACTAAAAACTACGTTTTAGCAGAGTTGGCCTTTTCTAAAGCTGCAAATTTACATCAAAATAACTTGCTTGCTCAGGTGAACCTTAATCTATGCAGAGCCAACGATCCACCAGCCAAAAAGCAATCGAGGATTGCATACTTGAAAATAGTTTTCAAATACTGTCTCAGCATAGGTTACTTGCTAGATGACAATATAGTTAAAGCAACGAATTTAATTTTCAATAGATGATTACTGTTTATATACACAAGTGGTCTTTACATGTTTTGACAATGATCAGTTTATTATCTGTTTTCTTATTGTTTTACTCGGTAAAAAGAATGACATAGCATTCAGGCATTGTAAGAATTTTAATGTATTTGTGGCACGATTTGTAGAATATTTTGTGTTACAATTACCAATTCAGAAATGGAAACTGGGCTGGCTGGAAAATTTGGATTATACAAGATAAAAAATACATCTACACAGAGTGTTTTTTGTCAAAATATTTCATATCAATTTTTGTCGAGCCTGCGGAATTTTTTTCGCGAAAGCGAGACATAGCGATCCTAGATTCCGTCGTCGGAGTCAAAATTTAGGTTCAGTCTGTGGTTAAAGTTTTTTTTTGACATCAATAACTTTGTCAAACCTACATGGAATTAGATGAAATTTGGACAGAAGCTTGTTAATGACCAAAATACAGCATCCAGAGCAAACTTTTGGAAATATTTATTTTCAATTTTTCCGTATTTTCCTCATAAATGGACTTAGTTTTTTTTTTTTACAATTAACATTCATATTCAGTCTGTGGTTAAAGTTTTTCAGTCATTAATAACTTTGTCAAACCTTCATGGAATTTGAAGAAATTTGGACAGAAGCTTGTTTATTACCAAAATATAGTATCCAGAGCAAAATTTTGAAAATATTTTATTTTCATTTTTCCGTATTTTACTGATAAATGGACTTAGTTTTTTTTTTTACATTTAACAAATAGATACAGTTTGGGGTTAAAGTTTGTTACAAATCAAATACTTTGTCAAACCTTCATAGAATCTTATGAAACTTTTTTATGATTAAGAGATAATGTCTGAAGCACACTTTTAAAAATATATTTTTTCGTTTTCAGTATTTTTTTTGATAGACGGATTTTTTACAGTTAACATTTTCTGAGAGTCTGGGATTAAATTTTTTTTGACATGATAAGTTTGTTAAACTTCATGGATTGTTATGAAACTTGGACAGAAGCTAATCTTCAAGACCAAGAAATAGCATTTAAAGAGAAAATTTGAATCTTTTTTAACATTCTGTATTTTACTGATAAATTGACTCACTTTTTAAGTCAACATTGCACTTTTACACTGACAGCAGCAATCGTAGGCGAGACAAAGGGTTCCGCGAAACACCTTACAGATGTTTGATAAAAAGACAGGGTTATGTATATTCGGCTCTTAAGTTCAAAGTGTCATACAAAGTATCAGCAATCATTTTTGAATTCCCTACACTCTTCTTCTTTCGCATTAAGACACGAGAAATGTACTGATCAATACTTGAAACTACATGAATCCAGCTTAATATTTTATTAATGTAGGTGAGGGACAACTGTGATTTATCGTAGAAATGAAGTAACAATCTGCTCATGTAGAAAACACATTTCTCTTAATACTGTGTTGGTGATGTTAACCAATTCACTACAAAACTGGGGGAAATAAAGGCCTCTAGATACTGCACCAGAACAATATTGAGGTCAATCTAGTATTTTAGAATCACATATCTACAAAATGACCACATATACTTTTGTCCCTGAACCACTCATACCCTAAGTCACCATACATATTAGGTTCTACCTACTGTTTCTGAACTACTCATAGATCAAGTCTCTTCAAATGCTGGAGTTCACCTACGATAGCACCATTCACTCAGTCACTTCTAAACTTAGGTCAACTTACTATGCTAGAACTGCTCGTACACCAAATCACCTCAAAGACTGGGGTTCACTTTATGTTCTAGAACCACCCAATCAGAAAGCAATAATAATTGGACCCACCTGTTGTACAGAGTTCAGGGTAACTCATTCATCTAGTCATCAAAATACTAGCGTCCACGAAATGTACTATCTGGTATTTCCATTCATTCGCAATTTCATATAAAGCGAACTTTTCCTACTGTATACAATTGTACATACAGATATATGTCACCTGATAAACAACAAAATAAAACAGAAATTCTATGGACCAAATATTACCACGTCACTTAAAAATGTTGTAAATCAAGAGAAGCAGTTTTTGATGCACCAAACAGACAAGTGTTATTCTTATTCACTGCTAATAGATATAAGAAGATGTGGAATGAGTGCCAATGAGACAACTCTCCATCCAAGTCAAAATTTATAAAAGTAAACCATTATAGGTCACAGTACGGTCTTCAACATGGAGCCTTGGCTCACACCGAACAGTATGCTATAAAGGGCCCCAAAAATTACTAGTGTAAAACCATTTAAACGGGAAAACCAACGGTCTAAGTACTTTTAACCAAAAAAATCCCCACCTTTTGACTCTCACTATATGACATTCATCACAGCTAACATATGAAAAACTAATCACCACAACACTTTGGTCCAACTACTAAACCTGACACTGCTTATTCTCTCCAACACCTCAGAACAACTCAACACCACAACACTCTGGTAAAACTACTAAACCTGACACTGCTTATTCTCTCCAACACCTCAACACCACAACACTCTGGTACAACTACTGAACCTGACACTGCTTATTGTCTCCAACACCTCAGAACAACTCAACACCACAACACTTTGGTCCAACTAAACCTGACACTGCTTTTTATCCACAACACCTCAGAACAACTCAACACCACACACTCTGGTACAACTGCTGAACCTGACACTGCTTATTATCTCCAACACCTCAAAACAACTAAACACCACAACACTCCGGTCCAACTACTAAACCTGACACTGCTTATTATCTCCAACACCTCAGAACAACACAACACTTCGATTCAACTACTAAACCTGACACTGCTTATTCTCTCCAACACCTCAGAACAACACAACTCTTTGGTCCAACTACAGAACCAGACACTGCTTATTCTCTCCAACACCTCAGAACAACTCAACATCACACAACTTTGGTCTAACTACTGAACCTGACACTGCTTATTCTCTCCAACATCTCAGAAAAAATCAACACTACAACACTTTAGTCCAACTACTGAACCTGACACTGCTTATCTCTCCAACACCTCAGAACAACTCAACACCACAATACTTTGGATCAACTACTGAACCTGACACTGCTTATTCTCTCCAACACCTCAGAACAACTTAACATCACACAACTTTGGTCTAACTACTGAACCTGACACTGCTTATTCTCTCCAACATCTCAGAAAAAATCAACACCACAACACTTTAGTCCAACTACTGAACCTGACACTGCTTATTCTCTCCAACATCTCAGAAAAAATCAACACCACAACACTTTAGTCCAACTACTGAACCTGACACTGCTTATTCTCTCCAACACCTCAGAACAACTCAACACCACAATACTTTGGATCAACTACTACTACAGAACTGTAGCTCTTATGGTCCTTATATTTTTTTGTCAATTTGCAGACCATAGTTTCTTACATCTACATCATTTGGTCTTGGTTGGATAAATGTCATATGGCAATCATACCACATCTTCTAATTTGATAAATAATTTGAATCAAATGTACAAGAACCACTTATACTCTAAGTAATCACACCTTCAATACCCAAGTGATTAATGTACTTTAGTCACTGAAATATAGTACAACAGAACCATTTGTTTCCTAAAATCACAAAACTTACATTTATAAGGTATATCTACCTTCTATTACAAGATCATTGAGTCTTCTCATTCTAAATTGCTGCCTTTTAAACAAAAATATAGTGTGCAGCTGTATGATTTTACACTTCATTGTGGTTATTAGGTGTTTGCAGATATTTTAAGGTGTTGAATGGGCTGACTTTCCCTCGCAGCTCTTTAATATTGGTGTAATCAACTTCATTGATTCCACCTGAACTGTATACAAATATAGGAAAACATCAAAACAAATATTTTATCTGTTTTATTGTTTACAAATTTCAGATACACATTTTTGTGTATGTATATTTTAAATAAATTGCTAAAAAATAAATCATCAAGACCAACATGAGTTATAAACTACAACATAATGAGTCAAATGTATTTGATAACATACCACTTAAATATAACAATATATAAAGCATTAACAGTTGCAAATTGTTGTTTTATCCTTCAGATGAGATATTTATATAGTTAGAGAGTTCATAAACATGCAAATCTGACCTCAAATTTCACAATCAACATTTTGTTCGAGATAAATTTTTGAGAGTCAATGGCAACAACCTCTTATAAGTATTCATGCTTAAGATACACATGTTTGATATTTATGAAATATGTATTAAACCTGTGTGCATGTGTCCATCTGTTAAAAGGCTAGTCACACTTAATTTCCTTTATCAAAACAAAATTTCTAATGGAGGTTTTTTTGGGTAGTATTTCCTTATTTCAGAAAAGGGAACAGGAAAAGGGTACATGGAATCCATTCCAGTTTGAATTTAAAGTGTATGCATTTTTGATTAAATTGGCAATTGGTTTGATTCTGAATAAAATTCAGAAAATGAGCCTTTTTATGGATACTACTATCACTCTAAATAAAAAAATGTGATTTAATCTTACTTTGTGCTGGTTGTCTTTCAAATTGTCCTGGTTTTGTCATAACTGTTTTTAAACCCATTAATATTATCTAAGATCGAATGATTTTCTACAAGTTCTTAAACACTGTACATTAATATATGATTATATAAAGCTAGCTGTGTATATATCTTTAACAGAAATATAATAAAAATCTTCATTTTTAAAAATTTAGAACAACCTGTATTTAGGACACTTAAAGGATGACTTCTTAACCTTTCTTTTACTACATGTACTTGCCTATCTAAAATGGTATTCTATTAAAAACAAATTTAAATTTTAAACTGGATTTAACATAAAAGAGGGTCTGGATTGAGTTTACAGATAGCATAATGGGCCAGAAAAAAAAAGAAATAATGAATAGAGAAAAATGTGCAAAATAAAAATTAAAGAAAAATGGGGTGCTTGAATAATTTAGAATATAGAATAATGGGCAAAAAACAAAGAAAGAATAATGGGCAAGAAAATAAAGTATACAGAAATGAAGACCCACACTCCCATCCATACCCTCTTTATAAGCTTTTTTAAAGGACCACACGGTAAACTTATGTCACCTATAAAGACGGGGAAGGTCAAGGGGAAGTCATTATAACATATTTAGTAACTAATAGTTTATTTGAGGTCTACTCATAAATGTATAATGTTTGAAATGTTATTATGGTACATTCAATATCCAGGTACATAGATTGTAAAAAAATATTGTATTATTGAGTCAAATAAACTATCATCTGCTTGAAAGCTTTTGTTGGTTATTCAGTATAACACTTAATTTAAAGAAAATAGTAAGACACTGCTAAACTTCTTCAACAAGTCAACTTTAAAAATATCCATTACTGATAACTGTCTCTATAAACTACTACTGTGGATTCATTATTATTTGTTGGATACCAATTTTCATGGATTTTGTGGGTACACGGAAACCACGAATTTAAATATTCAACAAATTGCAAATTTGCTGTATGATTAAATGGAGACTTTTGGAAAACCACGAAATCAAATATCCACGAAAATGCAAGTTTTCCTCAATCCACGAAAATTGGTACCCACGAAAATAAATGAATCCACAGTATTATAAATACCTAATATAGCCAAAACACCAAGTTCATTTTGCACTGGGATAGTAAATATAATCATGCTAAAGAATATTCTTAGTACTATAAATGCACTACAAGTTGTTAATTTTAAGAATGCATGTCAGTACCTGTATTCAAATGTAAAAATATGTAGTTGTTTAACGTTTTTATGGTCAAGTGTTATTGTCAGTTAAAACCAAATGTTATCCATACTAATATCTACATAATGAAATAAAAATCTAATTATGACAATGTATACATTATGCATTTTCTATAAATGAGGTAAAAAAGCATGCATACAGTTATTAATTACAGATATTTTTGACAATTTTTTCTTCATAAGCTATGTGGCAGTGTAATGGTGTCTTTAAAATATCAAGATCTCAAAATATACAGTCATACAATGTCAGATAAAAATATAGGACATTATAAATGCTATGAGTCAAGTTCAAGTATGTCTCAACTTTTGTGTCTCTGATCAAGTAAACTTCACTGGATTTTGATGATTTCATACTAGAAATTAACCTTGAAAGTTCCTTAATGGTTCTGTAAGAAACATATTGTTGTGTTTGTTTACTACATGAAAATTCATTTCTATGGTTCACAAAGAACGATTTATAGATAGTAAATTTCAAAAATTTAACTTCTACACTCTTTACATCATCAATTATTTTTCTTTTATAGACTGCTGTCTAACATAAAATTGTGTGGTCTTCTAAATTTTCATAGTGGTCTCTGAGATGACAATATACTTATTATTTTCACAAAATAAAATTTATGACAACCTATGATTATACAACGTCAATGAAATTGCAATGGAGGTCACATGACTACAACATGGATGAATTGCAATGAAGGTCACATGACTATAACAGGTGGCATACTTAGATCACATGATATATCACAGAACAATACTGACAGATGTATTTTCGCCTATAATTGTCAGATGGAAGCACATATTATCACCATTCTAGCTGTCTCTACATTAAGTTTAACTGTACAAATATGGTTGTTTTCATCACTCCTCACACAGACAGTTGGTTTATACGATTGTTCAATTTTTTTCATCTATACATTTGTAATTTTATTTTGAAGGTTTGAAAAATAATTTTTATGAAAATAAAATATCTAGAGTGCACTTGTTTCTTCAATAAACAAATCAAAACCATTAATAAATGTATTGCTGACAAAAATATGAAGAAACCCAGTCGTAACTACCATACAACATCACATATTCTCAAAAAATAAAATTCACACATAGAAGTATCATACAGACTGGTTAACTCATTCGCCCCCAAGAGATTTTTGGAAAATCAGGCATTTTCGAAAATTTGCAATCATATGCAAATTATATGCAAATTAGCAGACTCTTGATGCTGTAACTGATGCTCATCTATTAAACTATGTATTGAGATTTGGGGGGCGGATGGCATGGGTGGGGGTGGGGTGGGAGGTGGAATATTTTCTCGTGGGTTTGAACCCACCCCCACTGAAAAATGTAAATTTTCCGTCTATTTTCCGATTTTTAAACGACCTTGAGAGGTGAACATTGACCAGACTGTTTTTCTTTGTCATTCAAGTATTACCCTATAGTTACAGCAGTCCATTCATGCTAACTGGGAGTATATTGGACTTAAGTGTCTTGCTGGGGAATTATTATTGTCAAGTCAGGTGTGCCTAAATGTCCGTTTTTACGGATTTTTGACAAAACGGTGACCTAGATTTTACAGACTAGATTCCTATTGGCCATATTATACCTCGTTGTGTTCCTTTACCACCTATGCATGCATTTATGATAATAGTTTATACCTACAGTCACTACCAGTTACGTAGTGGCCATCAAAAGATGCCCACCCCCACCTGATTTTGGCTACTTTTCACGTTTTTCCGATTTTGAACTCTTAAACGGCCTTCAAAGTGCCATATTTTCATGAACAGACATCTGAGAAGAGTTTATGGACCATGAACTGCTTGGTTGAAGTCCCTGCTATCATGACAGTTCAGCTGGGGCAGTTCAAAAAAGGTATGGAGGGTCATACGGGCCATCAAAGAATGGTTGTCGCCATCACGCCTACAGGCGGGATTGGGGGCTAAAGGGTTAAACGATTTGATCAAAATTTTTAAATTTGACTTCTGTTGGGTTTGAGGGTCGTTTTTGGGTGTAAAACTGACCAAAACACTCTTTAGAGGTTGAAAATCGGGAAAAAAATATTTTTAGTTTAACTCATTCGCCCCCAAGAGATTTTTGGAAAATCAGGCATTTTCGAAAATTTGCAATCATATGCAAATTATATGCAAATTAGCAGACTCTTGATGCTGTAACTGATGCTCATCTATTAAACTATGTATTGAGATTTGGGGGGCGGATGGCATGGGTGGGGGTGGGGTGGGAGGTGGAATATTTTCTCGTGGGTTTGAACCCACCCCCACTGAAAAATGTAAATTTTCCGTCTATTTTCCGATTTTTAAACGACCTTGAGAGGTGAACATTGACCAGACTGTTTTTCTTTGTCATTCAAGTATTACCCTATAGTTACAGCAGTCCATTCATGCTAACTGGGAGTATATTGGACTTAAGTGTCTTGCTGGGGAATTATTATTGTCAAGTCAGGTGTGCCTAAATGTCCGTTTTTACGGATTTTTGACAAAACGGTGACCTAGATTTTACAGACTAGATTCCTATTGGCCATATTATACCTCGTTGTGTTCCTTTACCACCTATGCATGCATTTATGATAATAGTTTATACCTACAGTCACTACCAGTTACGTAGTGGCCATCAAAAGATGCCCACCCCCACCTGATTTTGGCTACTTTTCACGTTTTTCCGATTTTGAACTCTTAAACGGCCTTCAAAGTGCCATATTTTCATGAACAGACATCTGAGAAGAGTTTATGGACCATGAACTGCTTGGTTGAAGTCCCTGCTATCATGACAGTTCAGCTGGGGCAGTTCAAAAAAGGTATGGAGGGTCATACGGGCCATCAAAGAATGGTTGTCGCCATCACGCCTACAGGCGGGATTGGGGGCTAAAGGGTTAAACGATTTGATCAAAATTTTTAAATTTGACTTCTGTTGGGTTTGAGGGTCGTTTTTAATGTAAAACTGACCAAAACACTCTTTAGAGGTTGAAAATCGGGAAAAAAATATTTTTAGTTTAACTCATTCGCCCCCAAGAGATTTTTGGAAAATCAGGCATTTTCGAAAATTTGCAATCATATGCAAATTATATGCAAATTAGCAGACTCTTGATGCTGTAACTGATGCTCATCTATTAAACTATGTATTGAGATTTGGGGGGCGGATGGCATGGGTGGGGGTGGGGTGGGAGGTGGAATATTTTCTCGTGGGTTTGAACCCACCCCCACTGAAAAATGTAAATTTTCCGTCTATTTTCCGATTTTTAAACGACCTTGAGAGGTGAACATTGACCAGACTGTTTTTCTTTGTCATTCAAGTATTACCCTATAGTTACAGCAGTCCATTCATGCTAACTGGGAGTATATTGGACTTAAGTGTCTTGCTGGGGAATTATTATTGTCAAGTCAGGTGTGCCTAAATGTCCGTTTTTACGGATTTTTGACAAAACGGTGACCTAGATTTTACAGACTAGATTCCTATTGGCCATATTATACCTCGTTGTGTTCCTTTACCACCTATGCATGCATTTATGATAATAGTTTATACCTACAGTCACTACCAGTTACGTAGTGGCCATCAAAAGATGCCCACCCCCACCTGATTTTGGCTACTTTTCACGTTTTTCCGATTTTGAACTCTTAAAAGGCCTTCAAAGTGCCATATTTTCATGAACAGACATCTGAGAAGAGTTTATGGACCATGAACTGCTTGGTTGAAGTCCCTGCTATCATGACAGTTCAGCTGGGGCAGTTCAAAAAAGGTATGGAGGGTCATACGGGCCATCAAAGAATGGTTGTCGCCATCACGCCTACAGGCGGGATTGGGGGCTAAAGGGTTAAACGATTTGATCAAAATTTTTAAATTTGACTTCTGTTGGGTTTGAGGGTCGTTTTTGGGTGTAAAACTGACCAAAACACTCTTTAGAGGTTGAAAATCGGGAAAAAAATATTTTTAGTTTAACTCATTCAAAAAAGGTATGGAGGGTCATACGGGCCATCAAAGAATGGTTGTCGCCATCACGCCTACAGGCGGGATTGGGGGCTAAAGGGTTAATAAACTATACTATAATATTTTGTTTTTGTTGTTTCTGTTTTTCATATATTTTTGTTAGGGAATTGACAAATTTGTTCAATACACTCAGTCAAATTTATAAGTTTACATTACAGATTAAATAAAACAAATGGATCTGATGTTCATCTCCTTTTGAAATATGTCTTAAATAAGAAGTTATTTGATGTCAACCTTTTTTTAACCAAAAGCAAATACTTCATTTCTGAATTCTAATGCAATCTTTATGTAACAACTTTTTTCATTGGCCAAAATTGATCGTCAACTTCACAATTAACATGTCTTAGGCATGCATTTTGAATTGCTGGAATTCTCAAATGTTCAATTAATATAAAATAATCAAAAATAAAACATAAGCTACCTCAAAAATGTTGTTCCAATGGAACTTTATCCAAATTTAAATCATACAAGAACATTACATGTGACCTTGAAAAAAAGTAAGAAGTCTCAGTCCAATAATAATGTTGACGATTTCATCATGAAAGATTTACAATAAACGAGATAACAGAATATAATATACAAGTTAATATCAAGTAAATACACAGGCCTGCATGTATAACTAAACAAATTAATATACCAAACCAGGTATTTGTCGTAGAAGATGACAATTACATTCTTACATGAAGTCAAACAGATTAAGGAAGTAATTTTATGGATGTTTCATCCAACTTTATCAAGATTACCCTCTTATGACAGTCCCTTGGAGCTATATAAAAAGTCTTACTCCTTAACCTCACATACTACAATGTATTTTATTACTAAATTTCGGTACACTCGCAAATTTCTATGTAAAATCAAACTATCATCATGATGACAATGTGTTATTGTATAATCAATTTTCTAACATTGTGTTTAAATTTTATTCTGCTGCAACAATCTTGAATTTTATTTCAAACATTACCCAATACCATGTACTTTCCAAATTATTGATGTAAACACAAAGTACTGGAACAGAAAAGTCAAAGGAGCATGTAGAAGCTATTTCACAACCATGAAGTTTTCAGTATGAAACTATTAAAATTTTTAATATTGAAATTTGAATATAAAAATACTGAATCGTGTAGTTTTCTATAGACTTTCTTTTTGTTAAGACATTCCACAAATTTCTTATTTCTGATGGATCACATATTTTTCCTATTTCTAGTTCTTACAGGCCAAAGTGATTCCCATCTTGAGATGACAATAATGTTCTTGAATGTTAACAAATGACACCCAAATAGATGAATACATGCTAATACCTAAAATGGTCCTCTATTCAGGTGAAGTAAAAGCACTAAGTTTAAATATACACTGTATACTGATACAGCACTATAATAATTGTGGCACTAAATATGTACTATTTACAAAACAGACTGACACAATAAAACATATGTTAACCATGCTACATCCTGTTTTTTTATTAGTTTTGAAAACAATTGAAATATTTTGCTTATCAGGGGCTTGTTTCACTCTCCTTTTGAAGCTATCTTGGTGTTCTTTAATTTGTTGTTTTAGAACTTCTGTACATATGTTCTATAAGAAGAAAAACAGTTCCACCTATCCATTTTCATATTTTCAAAATAAAAGATTTTTTTTTGTTCTATGAACTCTTACCATTAGTGGGAAAGAAATTTTCATGGGTTTCCCTTTTTTTTTATATACCAGAATCATTTAAAATTTTTGTACTCTGAAAAAACAATTAAATCAATAACTCTTTCACTATCAAATTTTCAACCATTACAAAAACTAGTCAACAATTCTAAAGAACTTTCACAGGATTATACAATAAAGCTATTTCACAAACATTGACATGACTGCATACATGTATTAACACTTGCATTAATTGTGCTATTATGATAATTTTCATACATTTTCATACATTTTCACATTTTTCTACAAAGCTTCCAGGAAAAAGTCCAGTTTTTCCCAGTCGTTGGAGAGTTCCTTTGTACCATCCATCTTCCCGTTTTTTGTGAACATAAACTACATCCCCCACTTTAAGTTCTAGTTCAACATCACTTTGTGGTGGATAAGGAACAACACATCTATATCTGTAAAAGAGATTGTACAATATGTATATCTAATATTAAAAGCAGAAAGATAAAGCCAAATATACTTTAAATGATAAAATGATAATTGTAATACTGAATGTTTTATTAGTTTCACCTCAGGTTTTGTTGTGATTTGAGTCTCAGAAGGGGCAGTTATATCGTCACACAGTTCATGGCCAGTACAATGTATTTATATGGACAGTGAAATTTTCACGTAGCGTCAGTTTCACAGTAAAATGCATACCACTACTTGTTCATCTTAAACTGACCTAATCACCAGTTTGAAAATTGTTGCATCTGGAAACAGTAAGACAGTGTCTCCCCTCTAACAGACTGGTCCAGGTGACAATTACAAAAGAGAATGACACTGATAAACAAGAAATGATTGTAACAGGATGCTGTTACGAAGTCTCCCAAACGAAGCTCCCATAATTTGTAATTCCCAGGGTCGCCTGACATTGGGCAAAGTCCAGTGAAAATTGGTTTGGTCCAGTAAAGTTATATGCATTAGTGATGCCTGGGGACTAACCCTGTATATCATTCAAATCATCTTGGCATGACAAAC
Organism: Mytilus californianus; assembly: GCF_021869535.1. Lineage (NCBI taxonomy): Eukaryota > Metazoa > Mollusca > Bivalvia > Mytilida > Mytilidae > Mytilus > Mytilus californianus. The sequence continues at coordinate 5,688,798 of NW_026262745.1, read as the reverse complement.
CAGAATATATATGGTTTAGGGGTGGGGATCTCGACCATTTACAAGATATTAGAACTTTCTCAAATGGCAGGGGGTTGGGATGACCCCTGGGGACTAACCCTGTATATCATTCTAACCATCTTAGCATGACAAACCAGAATATATATGGTTTAGGGGTGGGGATCTTGACCACTTACAAGATATTAGAACTTTCTTAAATGGCATGGGGTGGGGGTGACCCCTGGGGACTAACTCTGTATTTCATTTCATGTGCTTTATCATGACAAACCAGAATATATATGGTTTAGGGGTGGGGATCTCGACCATTTACAAGATATTAGAACTTTTTCAAATGGCAGGGGGTGGGGATGACCCCTGGGGACTAACCCTGTATATCATTCAAACCATCTTAGCATGACAAACCAGAATATATATGGTTAAGGGGTTGGGATCTTGACCACTTACAAGATATTAGAACTTTCTTAAATGGCATAGGGTGGGGGTGACCCCTGGGGACTAACCCTGTATTTTATTTCATTTGCTTTATCATGACAAACCAAAATATATATGGTTTAGGGGTGGGGATCTCGACCATTTACAAGATATTAGAACTTTCTCAAATGGCAGGGGGTCGGGATGACCCCTGGGGACTAACCCTGTATATCATTCAAACCATCTTAGCATGACAAACCAGAATATATATGGTTTAGGGGTGGGGATCTCGACCATTTACAAGATATTAGAACTTTCTCAAATGGCAGGGGGTCGGGATGACCCCTGGGGACTAACCCTGTATATCATTCAAACCATCTTAGCATGACAAACCAGAATATATATGGTTTAGGGGTGGGGATCTTGACCACTTACAAGGTATTAGAACTTTCTTAAATGGCAGGGGGTGGGGATGACCCCTTGGGACTAACCCTGTATTTCATTTTAATGGGTTTTATCATTTAGAACATTTTCAATTAAAAAGATTGTGTCTATCACAAACGATTTTCAATTTATAATCATTTGAAAATTAAAAAAAATAAAATCCCATAGGGTTCTATAGTAAAACCCTCTTTTCTTTTTGCCCCTCAAAGTACCCCTTTATAAACCCCATTGCACAAACAAAACCCTGATTGCACCACTAGACATGTTAGTCTAACATATTGTGAAACCCTAAGTTAATCTGACAAGCGGTTTTGGAGAACGAGTGCGGACAAGTTCAAATTTAAAAGCGGCGGAAGAGGAAGAGGAAGAGGAAGAAGAATAATAATAATAATAAGAACTGAGCAAAAACAATAAGTCTTCCCAAACTTCGTTTGGGAGACTTAATAATTAAACCATGAAAATGAGGCTTAGGTAAGGTGAAACCTGTTTGATCAGCTTTGTCAAATCAAATGCAAGCAGAGAATTTCATATAGAACAAAAGGTATACCCTTGACCATCAGACCTATACATAAAAACTTTTAAGTCAAGGTTTTGACCAAGGGTCCTAAATCTGTTTTGCATGATTTCGGTCATTTATTGAGAATTTGAAAACAGGGTAATTTAAGGATACCATGAAAACGACAGAACCAAGTTAGTACTAATGCATAATATTTAGTGTTGTCAACGATTAACTGTCAGAAAGACCAAATATCGGTTAATCGGATCTTTTTTCAATTTTAATACATTTCATATAAATGTGTATTGAAATCATTTATAAATGTTGTTGAACTTTTAAATGATTGTCATGGTAATTAATTTGAGAGATCAATTGTCCAGTATATTGATTGCTAAGTCATTAGCTGATCCTATAATGATGGTGAAAGGATTTTTTATTAAATAATAAATTCCTTATCAATTTGAGATATATTTTGTAGTGTGAAGAGTGGATCTTATAAAAATTACAAAATAATTCATTATTTTCAAAAAAGATAAATAAGGTTAAACACTAGAAATATTGTTAATTTCTTTGAAATTTTCTAAAACTGATATTAGTTGCAACACAATAAGCAACAGTAGATAAATGTGCACAACGGTAAGGGGGAAAAAAACTACATCATAGTATTATGATTTCATTTCAAACCTAATCCCAAGTGTGACTGGGGTATAGAAATATGGTCATCTCGTGGTATTCTTCAATCCACCAGTAAAACCCTTGCAAAAGTTGGGCTTCTGTTAAGCTGTGCAGAATGTATAAATTCACAGTCACAAACAGTCAGAATGTCTTGTATAGGGAGAGTGGTACACTCACTCTTTGAGTGGTCTGTAGGTGACCTGTTTCAAGGTTATATGTCTGTCCCTATCTAACATACTCTCTATCCCAGTCAATATTCAAAATTTCCTGCAATTCATCTGGTCAACCCCTATTTGAGGACCTACTTATTGTATATATTGTTAACTTGTTTTTGTCCACTGGACGTTAAGCAAACAACAATCAATCAATCTTTTCTAACCTTGGTTGAATATCTGTAATTCAGGCCAAAATGACAAATTTACAACTTATTGTGAGTTGGCTTTCCTTCTGCATTTGAATGATTGATTGATTGGTGTTGAATGTCACTTTCAGCACTACAGTACTATTTTAGTGGCAGTCAGTTTTTATTAATAGTTGAAGCTGGAGTGCCTGAAGAGAACCAAGACCTTTTGTAGGAAAACTGACAATCCTAGTCAATTAAGATTGGAGTCCAGCTCACCTGCAAAGTGTGCGATTCGAACTCACAACCTCAGTGTTGACAAGCTAGAGATACAGTAGTTCGACTAATTAGATCACTTGGTCCCTGAGGCCCCTTGTGCATTTGAAATAAATAAATAAATAATAAGTATGTGATAAAACTCTAAACTAGAGGCTCTAAAGAGCCTGTGTCGCTCACCTTGGTCTATGTGCATATTAAACAAAGGACACAGATGGATTCATAACCAAAATTGTGTTTTGGTGATGGTGATGTGTTTGTAGATCTTACTTTACTTTACATTCTTGCTGCTTACAATTATCTCTATCTATAATGAACTTGGCCCAGTAGTTACAGTGGAAAATATTTTGTAAAAATTTACAAAAATTTACAAAATTTATGAAAATTGTAAAAAATTGACTATAAAGGGCAATAACTCCTTAAGGGGTCAATTGACAATTTTGGTCATGTTGACTTATTTGTAGATCTTACTTTGCTGTACATTATTGCTGTTTACAGTTTATCTCTATCTATAATAATACTCAAGATAATAACCAAAAGCTGCAAAATTTTCTTTAAATTACCAATTTAGGGGCAGCAACCCAACAACGTGTTGCCTGATTGGTCTGAAAATTTCAGGGCAGATAGATCTTGACCTAATGAACAATTTTATCCTCGTCAGATTTGCTCTAAATGCTTTGGTTTCAGAGATATGAGCCAAAAACTGCATTTTACCCTATGTACTATTTTTTAGCCATGTCGGCCATCTTGGTTCGCGGCCGGGTCATCGGACACATTTTTCAAACTAGATAACCTAATGATGATTGTGGACAAGTTTGGTTAAATTTGTCTTAGTAGTTTCAGAGGAGAAGATTCTTGTAAAAGATTACAAAAATTTACGAAAAATGGTTAAAAATTGACTATAAAGGGCAATAACTCCTTAAGGGGTCAACTGATCATTTTGGTCAAGTTGACTTATTTGTAGATCTTACTTTGCTGAACATTGTTGCTGTTAATAGTTTATCTCTATCTATAATAATATTCAAGATAATAACCAAAAACAGCAAAATTTCCTTAAAATTACCAATTCAGGGGCAGCAACCCAACAACGGGTTGTCCGATTCATCTGAAAATTTCAGGGCAGATAGATCTTGACCTGATAAACAATTTTACCCCGTCAGATTTGCTCTAAATGCTTTGGTTTAAGAGATATAAGCCAAAATCTACATTTTACCCCTATGTTCTATTTTTAGCCATGGCGGCCATCTTGGTTGGTTGGCCGGGTCACCGGACATTTTTTAAACTAGATACCCTAATGATGATTGTGGACAAGTTTGGTTTAATTTGGCCAAGTAGTTTCAGAGGAGAAGATTTTTGTAAAAGTTAACGACGGACGACGGACGCCAAGTGATGAGAAAAGCTCACTTGGCCCTTTGGGCCAGGTGAGCTAATAAAAAGGTTTCTAAAAATATGTTCCCCTAGTGGTCCCTTCAATTCAAATTTTGTTGTCTTTTAATATGACATCATCAAAAACTGGTAATTAAATGTCCATTCAGCTATCTTCACTGAAACCCTTATTGACTCACTTATGTTCATATAAATAAAGCAGAAAAATGTATTTTAGTGTTTTCAAAATGTCCATTTTGTCTTACAGCTCTACTTACTTTTCTCTAACTACAGGTTTTGGTCTACTTATTTTTTGCTGAGGTACAAGAGGAACTGTAGAATCAAAGGAACCAGTTTTCATATGCTGACTTCCCTCTGCTCCAAGCAGACTATTACTATCTGCTGGACAAGACCCAGATCTGAAACAAACAGAGATGCATCTAAATAATCTTATTTTAACTAAACTAGAACTATCCACTAAGGTGGACTAATTCTTCTCTTACTTACTTTACCAGTTTTGACATGATTCCAAGAGTTTACTGTGACCTTTACTTAACAGTTATGACCTTGAAGGGAATATATTACATGTATCTTAAAAGCCTGGTAAAAGATATGGTTTGGAATTGTTTTGTAAGATTTATAAAATTTAAATGTAACCATGACCTTCTACATATTGACTTTAAAACACATCCTTGGACCATGGGTACCAATTAAGTCAAGTTTTATGGAGATAATGCAGGCATTACAAAAATTTTACCAAAACATAATTTTAATATATGCATTAGCTGTGATCTTAAAAAACTACATGAAATATTCTAGTATATCTAAGCTAGACATTTACCTGACATGATTCCCAATACTTTCTGTGCCAGACCCATCACTTTCAAGTCCAGGGGATTTTGATTTCTTGCTCTTACCAGAGGTCAGTCTTTTTACCAGACTCAATTTCTCCTTTTCTTTCTTGTCCTTCTATTCATACAAAAAAATAAAAATATTTATACAAAAAACAGTGAAAAGAAGGGCTGTATATATATACAATGGCTTCCTGCATCTAAAAATAACCAAACAAAATATCATGATGGAGCATTCTGGTATTTAAACAAAATAATTGCATTCAAACTGTATTTTTAATAAGAATGAATATTGTTAACCAACGCAGAATAACCTTGACTGCTGAATTTAATTTCCTAGACTGAACAATGCCAGTTGTTTCCTATACAGGAAAAAAACTGAACTGCACAACATTTAGAGAATATTTTTTTTCACCAATAATGCAATTTAATTATTCAGCTCAACTAATAAATAATTAAAAGCTGATATAATACTTTACTTGGTCATATTAAATTGCATATTGAAAGAGTTTCAGACTGAGACGGTCTTTTTGATCCTTTCCTATCATACAAGGTTCTCTCATGAAGTAGCATCAACATATGAAGCTACAGCAAAAAGACAGTTAAGAAAATATAAGTATTTATTAAGAAGTCCATCAAGTTACTTTCACCGAAACTTACACTTATATAATACAAAGTATGACATACAAACCTTATTATCCTTGATCCCAGGTATTTCACCTGTGGCTCCTGCCACAATATTAGGTGGTGTGATGTTCGAAGAAGCAGACATTACTTGTGGCATTCCAACAGCATTAGGCTTTCTGTAAACAACTTGTTTTGAGCTAGACGTACGATGATTGGAATGTCCTGAGGTCACACTAAGGTCAAGATGACCTTCCATACCTACTGATGGGCCATTGTGATTTGCATGGCGGTGTGGGGATTTCGCTTTTGTTCCACTGCTATCTGCTGGCTTTAGTGATGATGATGATGATGTTCTACTGGACGCTGATCTAGGTGAAGATGGTCCAGAATTTGTTAGTTTTGTAGCTGATGATTTGTTACTCGCTGATGAATGAGAAGAGGTTTTACTGTTAGCTGCTGATCGTGATGGTGCTGATGATGAAAGTTTTGCTAATGATTTTGAGCTTCTTGGTGTAATGGGAGGGGGACCAGAAGATGACTCTGCTTGCTGTGATGATGAATTCTGAAGTGATGGTGAAGACCCTGGCCTGATTGGTGATGTACTTGATCTGTGACCAGATGAAGTTGTCATAGTTACAGCAGGTGCTGATGAAGATGATGGTAGAGAATGGATTCCTTTTGAATGAATGTTCATCACATTACCACTGACTGGAAGAAATGCACTTGGTAACCTGAAAGAGTTCAAAGTTCAAATGAAGATGATGGATTTATATTTAAATTTTCAATTATTTCAGATAAAATGCAATACCTTTAAAATCCTAAGCACTTATTGAACATGAATAAGCTAGCAAGAATCTCTTATCAGATTTCCTTGAACCACATGTCTTAATTTGGTGAGTCAAATAAGAAAATCAACAACTTTGCTCTCTAACATGGAGGCCAAGGAAAATAATTCCAACTCAAATTACACCATATTGAAAACTATCTATACTTCCAACTGTATATCAATCTAAGTTGATACTATGAAATACTCTAAAGTCTAATATACACTACCTGACCATTTGTACATAATTGCCAGGGAAAACACCAGGTTTTCCTGTCTTTAAACACTGCCCTCTATACCATCCATCTTGACATTTATCACATACAGTGTAATAATCTCCCTTCCTCAGTTCTATTTCATCCTCTCGGTGAGGTTTATAATTAAATAATGCTGTATATCTACAAAATTTAATTAAAAAAATTAGATCAAAGCAACTCTTGATATCACCGTACTATCACACTTAGCTATTAACATGTATGTTCTAGCTTTAAAAAGAAAAAGAAAAAGTCTATGCAAAGACATGCAACCCCTTGTGAGCAAACTAATATTTCTTAAATGCAGCATGCAGATAAACAGCAAAAAAACACAATTTGAAAGTGTTTATAAAAACAAGATGTGGTATGAATACCAATAAGACGGTGACCACAGGACAAGGATGTCAGACATTCATATGTTGAACCCAAACCTCCTATACTTCAGGCAAGCAAGCTACCACAAGATCATAGGCCTGATTAGGGAGTCTTCCCAACTAACAAAATGCCCTGTAAAAATCTTTCATATTTAATATTTTTTGGTACATTGTAGAATATATTTATACGAATACTTACACAGGACTATTAATACCAGAAATTTTAGAGGCATCTACTATTGCTGGTCCTGTCTGTGGTTCCATTGAATTGTCAAATTTTCTTGAAGTTCCTGGTTCCTGAAAGAATTTATATGTTTATTTTAATAAGACATGGTAATTTTTTGGGCTTATTTGGCCCTAAAAATTCCCTAAAAACAAACCATTGTGTGATGTCCTTACAATTCACATTTTTTCAGCAACAGAAAAAAAGTTTTCCGAAGATGTAAATATTAGCTTATAAACTTGTTAGCCAATGCTCCGTGTTGAAGGCCGTACCTTGACCTATAATGGTTTACTTTTATTAATTGTTACTTGGATGGAGAGTTGTCTCATTGGCACTCATACCACATCTTCCTATATCTATTAACAGAGATTATCACAGATGCATACAGAGCAAAATCTTTAGAATAAATAATCTTTTTATCTAATCACTGTACATTTTTTGTAGGTGTTCCGATATTGGTTGACAGAAATAAGCTTCTACGAGATAATTTAACCTACTGTGGATTCGTTTATCGTGGATTGAGGAAAAATTACATATTTGTTGATACTTGATTTCCTGGTTTTGCCATAGCCTGCATACAAGCCCATAGAAAATTTTGTACTTCATTTTACCTTTAAATTTGTATTTCCCTATACCCACGTGCACGAAATCCATAAAAATTGGTATCCCACGAATAATAATGAGTCCACAGTATTGACTATGGATGTTTTCAATATGTATTTAAAATATGAACTTTTTTTTACCTATATTATCATTGAAAATTATAGAAAGAAATGATAAAACATTCATTACAGTGGTGACATGGTGTGGTGACAAAAAAATATACAGACTGGTTGTATGATTTGAAAGCCATGTCATTAGGTTTATAACTATGGAGAAGACTCCATAAGTATGATTTACTTGTGTCTCATCCATCTAGCTTTAATTTAGCAAATAAAATATGTTTAAACTAAGTTAGAAATAAGAAAGTTTCTATCAAGCATTCTATATTTTAAACTTATATGGATTTTGTATGCATAATGCCCAACAGTACTTTTATTCCAGATTTGTTATATCATACCAAAATATATACCTGAAATGCTGAATTAAGTTTACTTCCTGTAGCAGATGAAGTTTTGCTAGCTGTTAATGATGAGTTTCTACTGGCCACAGAAGATTTGCTAGCTAAAACTGAGGTGGTTTTATTAGCTGAGGTAGCTGACTGACTATTATGGGATGGTACTGGCGGAGGTGAACGTGACCTGCTTGGAAGGTGAGGAGATGGTACAATTACCAAATTCCCACTGCTGCTTAACTCTAGAGATCTGAAATTAAAGTAAACGTTTCAAAATGGTCTTTAATATGTGAAGTAAAGGTCTAATGAAACCATTTTTAAGGGACATAACCTTGTTATACATGGTAAGCAGTGTATGTCATAGTAAGCAATAACTTTCCAAAAAATAGAAAGAAATGGCTCATGGAAAACAGAAGTCATGGTAGAGGACAGTACTCATATACTGTAAATTCAGAAATTATTGCAATGTTTTTATTTTTGCGAAAAATGCAACAGGGTTATAATCGCAATAATTAAAACTCGCATTTTGAAATTTTTTATATTAATTAAACAGGATTTTTCTCAATATCGCAAAAATCAAAATCGCATTTTAGTCTAAAATGACAAATCACAATAATAAATGCACGCAATAATTTCTGAATTTACAGTAATGAAAAATCTCATTTTAATGGATAGAAAACACCTGCCATGCTAAAAGTCTCAACTGCAAATGATAATTGCTACTGATGCCTCTCTCTTATTCTCTCCCCTCCCTTTCATTAAAATTAATAAAGATGAAGGATTTTGATATAGCAAAGTAAAGTGATCATCTGGAAACCACTGATCTGGCTGATTTGTAACCAAAGGAGCAGTGATGCTGAGAAACTTACTTGACAGACATTTAATGGTGATGAGTTATTTTTTACAATATGATGGCTTATATTAATTAAAATGGAATCTTTCAGTAATAAACAAATAATCTTTTCTATTTTTGCTTGTTTTCAAGAGGCATAACTCCTAAAAGTTAATATTTACTAAATCATTATTAAAAGGTTTTTTTTTCATGGGAGAAATGTCTTAAAACTTTTAGTCTGTTTAATAAAATACATTTCTCTGATGACAGTAAATATAAAAATAAATAAACATACATAATACTGCAGGCAGTACAAACTAAAACACAATCAATAAAAGATGCTCATAAAAGGGAAATAACTCACACTTAAACACATGCTTTAGAGAAATTAAATTCAACAATGTTAGCTTGAATGTTTTGCACCATACAGTATTCAACCTGGTACCAAGTCAGTGTAATTTCTGTTTTACTTTTTGTTGAGAGAAAAATGTATTAATTGTCAGCATCAAATTATACATTATTTTTTTTCTATTTATAGAATGTCAACATGTGTTTTTGTAAAACCATGCACTTATATTTTCCAGGGCAAAATTGCCTTACAATCAACAACCTTAAAATCAATTAATAATATTAAACAGAGTCACCAAAGGATGAATTAAAATAGGGGAAAGAGGTCTAAGAATAACAATAAGTGTAAGAAATAGCTGCCACAGGTAACATGGATTATGAAGCTGGAAAAAGAGGGATGATAAAAAATAAGGCACTGTATTTTACTTCTATTTTCAATGGTAATTAAATAAAAACACTGTCAACAATCATTACCTTCTACTATGCTCACAAGCTGTTGTGGATGATTTCTAAGGAAATCAAATAAAAGCATACATTATCAACAACCATTACCTTCTATTATGCTGACTAGCTGCCGTGGATGTTTTCTGAGGAGATGCTGTAAATGAATGCCGCTTCTGTTGTGGGATTTGAGTAACCAAAGAAGAAAGGGGAGAGGAATGTGGCACTCCATCCCCAGAACCTCGATCATGCAAAATTAAATTACCACCATGCAAGGAAGGACTGAAAACGAATGTTAAAAACAGAAAATCTTAAAACCTATATATATAGCTAGAAAAGAAAATAGAAACAAACATACAAAGAATAATATTATACAACACTTAATATGTACTGTTAACATCAATTTTACTGATGGAGACCAGCTTTCATGGAAAGTAACACCAGTAAAACCACAAAAATGAACTGGAGATATGCAAATCTCTTGTCTCAAAGCTAAAGTGTTAACACTTACTTAAAATTACATATTTTTGTAATTTAATATCTTAAAAAAAATGATATTTGCTTTTGTTTTTAATCATGGTTGTTTTAATGTCAGAAATTTCAAACTGATATCAAGTATGCATAAGAACCATCATGTCATGCAATGCTTGTGCATAGATCAATTAGATTTCTTGATGAAGATACTTCAAAATTTCAACTTATCCCATAGCTTTTTAAGAATGCAGTAGCATTTTCCAAACATGTGTCTTCAACTTTTTATTACCAATAAGACCATAAAAACTGATATCCAATAATTCAACATTAAATACTATGTTCTATACAGAAATACAATGTTTATCATGTAAAGTCAACTCCTCAAACTCATCTCCATTAATATATGTCACAAAAAACAAATTTGTAAAAGATTTCTATGCTTGCAAATAAGTTTATTCAAACAGTAACCCAATTACAAATGAATAAAAAAGTTAACACATCAAAATTTATTCAACATTTACTATTCTATATCAAATCTTTTTTTGTAAAAAGTATTTTGTGGATAACCAATGTCTACCAGTTTGGGTACTGAAAAAAAAGAATACAAAATTTGGAATCAATGAAGTTGACTATACACAGTATTCATATTTCATGAATATCTGGATTTTATTCCATTATAGAGGAGCATCAAATATTATATCTGTTTGAAAATCATGGTATATGTTACTTTATTACTGATGTTAAAAGAGCCCTCATAGTAATGTTAGTAACTTTAACTTTGACAATGATTTACAATGAGTTCAAACAAAGCTGATTGGTTTTTTCACACAATAATTTTCTTTTGTCGTTCCTATGAATTGCTCGTTCCACATATGACAGTCGTCAGAGATTAAATTTCTACAGTTGTATTTGTGAGCATTAGATACAAAACATTTTAAAGACTAAGAATATCTAAAAATTTTGATATGCTTTTTCATCAAGTGTTTGTTTTCTATGAATAAAATTTCAAAATAACAAACTCAACCTGTTGTGAAAGGTTATCTTGTACATTTATTCAAGAAACAATCAACTCTGTTTAACTTTTTCATTGATATCTACAAACTAACAGCCCCATAGACTTTACCAATGATATCTACATACTTACAGCCCCACAGACTTTAACAACGATGTCTACATACTAACAGCCCTATAGACTTTAACAACGATGTCTACATAAACAGTCCCATACACTTTAACAACGATGTCTACATACTAACAGCCCCATAGACTTTAACAACGATGTCTACATACTAACAGCCCCATGGACTTTACTAACGATGTCTACATAAGCAGTCCCATAGACTTTAACAACGATGTCTACATACTAACAGCCCCATAGTCTTTAACAACGATGTCTACATACTAACAGCCCATAGACTTTAACAACGATGTCTACATACTAACAGCCCCATAGACTTTACTAACGATGTCTACATAAGCAGTCCCATAGACTTTAACAACGATGTCTACATACTAACAGCCCCATGGACTTAAACAACGATGTCTACATACTAACAGCCCCATAGACTTTAACAATGATGTCTACATACTAACAGCCCCATAGACTTTAACAATGATGTCTACATACTAACAGCCCCACAGACTTTAACAACAATGTCTAAATACTAACAGCCCCACAGACTTTAACAATGATGTCTACATACTAACAGCCCCACAGACTTTAACAACGATATCTACATACTAACAGCCCCACAGACTTTAACAACAATGTCTACATACTAACAGCCCCACAGCCTTTAACAATGATGTCTACATACTAACAGCCCCACAGACTTTAACAACGATGTCTACATACTAACAGCCCCACAGACTTTAACAACGATGTCTACATACTAACAGCCCCACAGACTTTAACAACGATGTCTACATACTAACAGCCCCACAGACTTTAACAAAGATGTCTACATACTAACATCCCCAAAGACTTTAACAACGATGTCTACCTACTTACAGCCCCACAGACTTTAACAACAATATCTACTTACTAATAGCCCAATAGACATACTTACTTTGATTGAGAATTAATTAAAGACCTTGCAGCATCATTCATCTGAAATTAGACAAAACTGATCTACATTCCTAAAAACTTTAAAAGATTAATGACATACAGAAAACATTATCAATGTTTTATTTACATTATAAGCTTCTATCAACTTGCTTAATAGTGAGTTGATAATAAGGTGTTTCATTTACACATAAATGATAACCATGTGTGATGTTTGTATAAATATATTGTAGAAGATGAAAAAAATCCAAAGTGATTCTGATAATAAAAAAAGTGTAGTGCTTATTTTAAGTTAGCATGTCTGTCAAAGAAATTGAAAAATAAATAACAGGTACTTCTTAAAATGTTTCACAGCTACACATGTACAGTCATTCAAGTCTCTAGTTATATAGAGAACTCTTTAGTGCAAATCTTTCTCATTCTTACATTTGGGACAGCACTTAAGAAAATTGATGAGATTAGAACCTTATACTTACCTCAACAAAGGATACAGGAAATATCCCAATCTTTTCACCTTTCCTACCCTCCAACCAATTATCATCCACTTTCTTTAATACAGTTATGGTTTCATCCTGTCATGAACAAGAAATGAATATCAAGAAATATTGAATTTAAAGAGTAATTTGCTCTATTTGCCTAAAATTTTTAAACAGGCAATTTGAAAACTGACCAGTAATTAACAGGATTTGACTCATGATATATAGTTTGACAAAAATGTATATGCCAAATGATGAAGATCAATATTTTTGGTAATTCCTGCTGATCTTTTTATATAAATGAATCGATGTGGATCTTCAAGCAACTGTCAATATGAAAAATTACAATAAAAATATGATTGTGTCTGGTGGTCATTATTTTGACCATCTGTTTGGGCATGTGTATGGTATTAAACTTAGTTAATTCTTTTCATTTGTCTATACATCATAAGTACCTTAAAAGAGGGCATCATATCAAATATTTTTCAAGGCAGCATAATTGTCATGTTATCATAGAGCACCTCACTGTAAGTTCAAATTGACCCTAACTTTTTTCTTTAATATATTTCATCCGTATCATTTATATGCACCTTTCTTCAATTGTATGGAACTAAAAAAAAAGTCAAACCTGCCTTAACAGTCACCTCGTTTCAACTGTTAACTGCCTCTAACGGTCACTTTCAGACCCTCCCAAACGTTTTCTCTATACAATTTAACTCATTTCAGCGGTCACCTTATGTTCGAACGAAATCGTCATTTTAGCTTTTAATAAGTCATTTCAGTGTTTTATACTACCAAAAATCTTCCTGATGAAAAATATATATTGTCAATATCGAAGTCAAAATGAAAATCGATACCTGTTTGCAAACAAGATCACTCAATAGTAGGTGAAATCAAAATTCTTCCTCTCATTTCAGTTTCAATTGAAAACAGTATCAGCAACTTATTTCCCCACCAATATTTACATATTTCCACATTTTCTTCAAATTTACAGCCCCATTATCCACCATTTTTTATTTCACTGCTAGGGAGTACAATAACTTTACTGATTGAAAACACTAAAACAATTTGACCCTTTCCCAGCCACAGGTGATGTCGGAGTCAGAATTTTTTGGAATCTTGTTTCAAAGGTCACCTCTCTTGCGTGGTCACTTTTGATACTTCCCACGAGTGACTGCTTAATACAGATTTGACTGTACCACCTTTTCCACAGTGGTGAAGGCACATTTAACATTGAAATAATCACCTTCTTAAAGAAAAGACAATCTTTCTTATCACTTTCATCTTTCATTTCAAAGTCATATAAAGTCTTGCATTGTGGAACATTAGATGTGAGTTGTACAAGGACCTGCAAAGTAAATATAACACATAGTACATGTATGTCAACCAGGCAAGGTTTCCAGTACGTCAGACAATCAATGTTTCTTTTATGTCTTTTCCTTTTATATTCATCTTTATCTATGTTTTTGTAAATATTGATAACCTTTTGCTGATTATTTCTGTAATTTCCATATAGTAAATGTTTTGACAACATTAAACATATCTTCTCTAAAATGTGTCAATGCACACATCTATATACAAATGTACATGTAGCAATTATCAAGTCTACCAATTAAAATCACAATAAAAAAAAATAGTGAGATGTGGTATGATTGCAAATGAGACAGCTATCCACAAAAGTACTGAATTTAGGTATGTTTTGGGAATTTGATAATCTATTTTCTTTCAATCTCATACACAATATTTTTGAGTCAATATACCTGAACATATGAAGCAGGAAAGAACCCATGGTGTGAGTTGAATTCTCCATGATACCAATTATCATCAACCTGTTTCTTTAGAATAATAATATCACCTTTCCTGAATGACAAATCACTAAAAAGAACAAAAGATAAAATGTAAAAGACAAAGGACTCGTCTAAATTTGATTTAATTGATAAATTCAACAACACTTACCGTTATCTTGATGATATTTTTTCGTTCAATAATAAAAAATTCTCTAAATATACTGCTGAAATTTACCCAAAGGAAGTTACTTTAAATAAATCATATATTAACAACAATAACTGTCCTTTCCTAGATTAAGATGTTTCAGTTTTACACCAGAAACTGTACACAAAAATTTACGACAAAAGCTATGATTTTTCTTTTTTGGACATAGATGTTCCTTTGGCACCATCTTGCGGTGTTTATATATCCCAACTCATTCGCTACACCTGTGTCTGTAGTGACATTTTGGAATTCAATTAGCGTAATCTATGTATTACTGGTAAATTACTAAGCCAGGGATTTTGTTACCACAAATAACTTAAAACCTTTTCTAAATTCTTCCATTGATACAAAGATTTGGTTTGCAAGTTTGACTGTACCTATAGAAAACTTATTTCAAACGGAATAGCACATCCTAAATTTTACGGTGCTGTTTTTTTACCGAGCCTGGAAATTTATATACTATCCGGGGAAACTTATCAATGATTTAAATAAACTTATTCTAAAGGATTACCAATTCGGTATAAATATTGATTTTGTTATCAGTAATTAAACCCATACTAAATATTATTGTTACACATATGCACTTTCATGGCTCTACAATCTGGCGATACCTATATTTTGGCATTGCACAAGGTCATGTTTTACTCTTAATGAAATCTTTACACTAAATCCATTGGATGTTGGATTTATGCTGATTGATATTTAAGTCTTAGATACATGGTTATTTTTATAAGTTGTTATTGGCTTTGAACTAGCTGTCAGTAACTGTGAGTACTCTCAAATCTGTACTTTGTGTCTTTATTGTTGTTAGGGATGTATAAATACCCTACCATGTCAGGTCTGTGTTTTTGTTAGTTGTTTTTCTTCTTTGTATCGATCTGATGAGTTAAGCCTTTTTCAATTGATTTTTATAGTTTGTTCTTATGTTGTGCTGTAAGGGGAGGATTGAGCGCTCACAAACATGTTTAACCCCGCCACATTCTTTATTTGCCTGTCCCAAGTCAGGAACCTGTAGTTCAGTGGTTGTAATTGGTTCATGTCTGTCATATTTGTTTTTCGTAAAATGTAATGTTATAAATTAGGCCGTTAGTTTTCTGCATTGAATCGTTTCATATTTTTCATGTTGGAGCTTTTAAAAGCCAACTATTCGGTATAGGTTTTTCTCATTGTTGAAGGCCGTAAGGTTGCATATAATTGCTTACATCCACTTCATTTGAACTTTGGTGGATAGTTGAATTGTCACATTGGCAATCATACCTGTGACATCTCCTTATTTTTATACCAACATTAATTCATTTTTTTAACAGTGTAACCTAAATGTTTAAGTGAAATGAACCTGACATACAATGCATGTAACTATTCTACTTAAGTTCAGGTCATCTGAGGTTTAGAGTGAAAGCATGATAACCTGTTTCAATAGTGCACATTTTATTGTCAACATCCTGTGTTTAATTTTGAAAAAATATTTATATTCCAAACCAGTGACATCAATAAATTGAATAAATTAATTCTTTTAATAAATAATGCGCCCAAAAACCAGTTTCCTACTCTTTACAAAAATGAAGTACAGAACAACTAAGAAGCGAAACATTTCTCACCTAAATGTACAAAAATGTATGCATGCATTCAAATTTCTACGGAAATTCAGTCTTCACATTTTTTTTTAGTTATATAATCACTTCAATCTATTTTTATCCTTACAAATGTTTATATTTATAAATGACTTTTAATTTTCTGCTTCAGCTTTTCTGAATTGTGTTTTTATTATCTCTCAACTTTTTTGGACTGTAGTTTCTTTTTCAGATTTACACTTCATCCGACAAAATAAATTTCATACAGTAATTATATATCTATAGCTAGGACACTGAAACTTGGTCACTGAATGATAGAATCATTCACGCCATCTCTCAATCCAACAACTTACTTAGAATCTTTTCCTTCATAATTGTACAATGCTTTAGCACATGGCAGCTTCCCAACAGACTGAAATCAGACATATTTATTTAAATGTTAATGCAGAAACTTTTTAGATACAGTTCCACAATTTATTGTCAGTGGTTTTAAATATGGTAAATAGAGGTAATATCTTGAAAAAAAACATAATAAAACACAGATTTCCAAGTGTCTTTCTTTGAGAAAAAAGGCCTCAAACTTAAACATGTTAAAAAATTTTGTAAATTCTTTAGGTTTCCTGTCAACAAATATTTTAAGCAAACATGAAAAACATAAAACCATTCAGTCAATTTATTTTGATTATCAGCTTTTTCCATTCTTTATCTTCCTCAATTTTATTCTATGAAAGAAGGCAAAAAAATGGCAAAGGATACAAACTTTTTTTTATCTTTCTTGGATTTTGTTTATGCTTTTCAATTTTAAAATCATACAAAAAGGTCTTTTATTTCAGTGTCTGACCTGCCAACTATCCCGATTTATGGGGGATATCCCCTATGAGAGGAGTTGACCTGAATTTTGAAATTCTTTAGTATATAAACATAACACCTCACAACAGGCATTCACATGAGTTAAAAGGGTATTTAAACACATAAATACTCTTTCAAACAATATAGTAGTAGATTTAAAACACTTTAATGTGACAATATAAGGGAAGCATTTGGTGCACTTGCGCTTAAGTTGGCAGGTATGCAGTGTCAGGGCACCGATTAAAAAATACTAGATACCATCTCTGTGTTTTTCAAAATTAAAATTTGTTGTCATTAGATTTTATATTGTTAATACAATTGTACATAATTGTACTTTTATCTTTAACTATGTTAAAACCAGTATTTAATCAATGTTTTTACAACTATTAGTAGTATATATACATATGTCAGTGTTTATAATGTTCAAGGTATTAAGATATGTTAATATTAATAATTTTATGGCTTTCTATATCAGTCAGTCTCTATTATGTCTTAATTGCCAGAAATTACCAAATAATGTTATTATAAACAATAAAGTTAAACATTTGCAATCTCAGGTCACTATTGTGTAATCAACAATTATTGATAATCAGCATCTATCTTCTTAAAAACTTCTAGTTCATTGACAAATATCAGTAATCTGCAAATCCCCCTGCCTCCTCCCATATCCCAAAAAATAAACACAACACATACACATCATTTTGTTAACACTTGTACCAACTGTAATAATCAAACATAATTGTTAAAGTTTTTAAAATCATACACATGTATCAATCCCTAATTAATTTTTAATTCACTATTTAACATGTTTAATTTCAAACAAAATGTATTGTGATTACATTGGCTATTGATCATAAACTGTTATTCAACTGTGTATGAAAACATTGAAACTCTGGCTAGAAATATGTACTTATGTGCTATGAGATGCACATGCTGCGCACAAAAAGGATAAAAGCTTGATCACAAGTACAGTATAAGTGATTAAACTAAAATAAAATAGTTCCTTATTTTTACCATTTTACTATTTTATGATAATTTAAGACCTAAAAAAAAATAGCTTCTTCAAAGTTTTTAAGATATATTAAGTACATTTAAAGAATAATGATAAAGTCTATAAAATAGGTAATTTTAAATTGTGAAGGAACACTTATGTATATACGTTGAATTTTTTATGGTTTAAAACTGTAATCATGGTAATGACTATCCAATGAATTAATAATGATATTGCCTTTATTCATTTATCTGTACATAAGTTTATATGTTCCCTTATGCTTTAAGGTGTATATAGTTGCTACAATTATACCCTATGGGTAGTGCTTCACAATTAATAGAGGAACATACAAGAAACTAAACTGAACTCTACAGGTAGGGAAAAAAATACACAAGTGTTTACTTATATTTTGTTCTAGACATTTATGACTGGCGATACATGTAATGATGATGTATATACCTGCTTTGAATGTCTGTCAGTTGCTGAACCAGAAGACAATTCATCATTTGTGTATCTTCCTGGAGATCTTGATCTTTCAGTACAAGTTTTAGTTTTAATACCTTCAAGAAGTCTTATCAAAAGAATATTTGAAGGAAGCTCTTCAACTCGAATTTCAACAAGATATCTACATTCAGGACAGCGAAGTTCTCCTTTAGTGCTAACAATTTCTTCCAGACATCTTCTACAAAATGTATGTTGGCAAGGAAGAACCTTGCTTGTATGGTCAAGTCTGTCCAGACAGACTGAACATTCAAGGAGTTCATTCAAAGATTGCTCATCCATCAGAACTAACCATTTTGCAACTGTATCACATATCTTTAAATATAATTGAACTTTTATTCACTGTTTGAAACATTCAATGTTCACTTCAGGAAGAACATCGGTTTGTAAATACCATCTACAATAATTTATTTTATATGACCGTCTGCACGTTTGATAATATTCACTGTTTCTGCAGAAACAGGTCTTTTATGATTTAGTACATAGAACGTAAAAGTTATCAAACGATAAGGAAAATAAAAGTAATTAATAAAGTCAATTAAATAAATCTTGAACTTGAAAACTTTTCACTATTTTGTGAGTTCGTATTGTTGTTTTTCACTGTAAACTTTGGAAGCCATTTTGAAATTGACCGGAAGTTGTCACAGAAAAATAAGTTTAGGGTTTTTTGCGTTTATTCAAGATTAAATACACATTCCACGCCATACATGTGACATATGTTGTCATAATATTTTTTACAAAATAAGTATTTTCGGCTATAATATTCTGCAAAATGAATTGTTTACTAAAATGAAGTTCACTTCCGGTTCTTCGACCTTCACCTTTATTATGGACACATCCAAGATGAAGTGACAAGCCCACTTTCAAGCTGTCAAATATCTTGAATACCTCGATATTGATAAGTTATGACTGAAAATGCGTTTCTTTAACATGGTTACTCAGTTGATACAATCAAATATTGAAATCATACTGTAGATTTATACAAAAGTAAGGAATTGTCCACATTTTTCAGCACATTTATTCGGTATTTGCCAATTTTACATCCAACAGCTCACAGACCCAAGTCATTCATTCTCATAATTCAGTAGAATGATGATATTATCCTGCGAACAATAATGCTATTATAAAAAAATCATTGTTAAGGTAATCTTACAGTATATGGGTGAATACACCTTATCGCTATTTGTCCGCCATTACTGGACATCACACAGGTTCCCGTAAAATTTTGACGTCATAATACAAAATATCTGACGCCACAATAAAAAAGTGATTGTTGTATGACGTCAATAGTTCAAGCGGGACAGATTTTCGGGTCAGCCGGGAATAGCGATAAGGTGTATTACAGTAGATATGTATATATTATTAGATTATAACCAAGTCGGCAGCTGGTTAAATCAGCACCTACTTAAAAATCATAATAGCATTTGGTTAGTCAATTCAGCACCTTCAGAAATAGACAAATCTGCACCTTTAAAGTCATCCGGCATTTTTTGTCAACTTTATATATCATTTCCATTTTTTTTCGAAACTTTGTTTTCTGGGGGCGAGGGAGATGGTTAGGTAAATACATTGTTAAAAATTATCACAAGTAATTGAGCACTAAGAATATACGATAACAATCAAATATTGGGCTTACTGAGGATTTCTCAATATTCATTAATAATGTTTTAATATGTTTTCGATTTAAATTCTTAATTTTAAACTTATATCAAGTCAAATGATTAGCATATTTAAAAGAAAAAAGAAAAGCTATTACATACAGCTACAGTTGATGCTAAACATTTATCTGTTTAAATACATTTTCCCAATTCTTTGCCAACAATATTCTATTCTCTATATTTTAGCAACACATTATCATGATTATTCTGTTTATTTATTTTCATGCCCAATTTTTTTTATGTCCCATTATTTTCTATTCATGATGTAGACTTGTGTTTGAAGTTTAATAAAAAAAAGTTATCTCTGAGACAAAACATGCTCTGGCTTACCATATTTTAATAACTTTTAAACTGCTCGATGTTTGGTCATTTTAGTACTGAAAAAAGGAATTTTTTTTACAACACCCACATTTACCCACTAACTGTGGAGTCGGCCTTGAGAGAAAAAAGAAAAAAAATATATTGGAAAATGGAAAATATTGCATGGAGTATATTAATTGCAAAACATCATGACAACCATGGTTGCTGATAAAACTGCACTGGGTTCTGGATTAAGCAGGTGCCAATTTGACTAGGTTCAAAATTTACTATACAGAGACTTCAGACCTGCCAACTATCCCAATTTATGGGGATATTCCCAATGAGTGGTGGTGACCTGAATTTTGAAATTCTTTATTTTATAAACTGAACACATCAAAACAAACATTCAAATGAGTTAAAAGGGTATTTAAGCACATACATTATGTATATAATCATTCAAACAATATAGTAATAAATTAAAAACATTTATGACAATATAAGAGGAGCATCTTGAGGATTTATTTGATTGTGGTGGATGAATTATCACTTGCAAAATGGTTCTTAACCTGTCAATGAAGAGAAAGCTCATTGGTGGTGGTGTTGAAAAAAAAGAAGTACTTTCCTTTTGAACCTGCCACAGTCCTAGAGAGTTGCCATCCAGCAATGTGCTAGTAAAACTTTCAACAACAAATAGATGTAGTATCATCATTGACATCAATAAAGAAATTATGCAAAAATAAAAAAGGTTTCATTAATTGGAATTAATGTTGGCACTGCTATGAAATTTTTACTAGCAAATATTAATTCCAGTAACTGAAATCTCTTTCACTAGCAAACATTTGTTCCAATAACTGAAATCTCTTTCACTAGCAAACATTAATTCCAATAACTGAAATATCTTTTATTTTTGCCTAATTTCTTTATAGATGATACTACATATACTATGATATCGAAGCTAAAACATTTGCAGTATAGTTTTACTAGCACTTTGCTGGATGGCAGCAAGACGAAAACAAAAATTGATCTAATCCCTAAAATACATAGGCTTCAAATACTCAGAAGATGAGGATAATACATTTAAGTTGACTAGCCATTACATTAGGGGACACAGTCACACAGCAGAGTACTTTTTCATAAGCTAGGATATACAATGTATCTAAAGTTTTTAAAATTTAATTTCAGGTTCCAATGCGACAATTATATTCTGCCATGTTGCAATGAATTTGAAAGCAAAATGTCTTGGTTTAAAAGAGGAAGAAATGATTCAAAACTTTCCAGCAAGTCTGGTAGCAGTGATAGCTTGCTTGATGGTCGACCAAGATCAGAAACAGACCCACAGACCTGCTTGGAAGTTTTCAAAAACCACTGGAGTCAAGCTGTTGGAATTATAAACAAAGGTCAGATACAAGATAAAGGTCAACAGGCAATTGACGAGGTTGATACTGTCTTTCAAAACTTTGAGCAGATGTTGACACTACTTGAAAATGAAGAAGGTCTGGATGACAATGGTCAAGGAATGCCAGGACCTATACTTCATTACTTATTAGAGCATGAGATATTTGAGAAAATATCTGTGTGGTGCCAAAATCAAACAGAACAAACTGACAAAATTATATTGGAACAGTTACGACTTTATGAACAATTGATTAGTCAGTCCCATCAAATTTTATTAATTCATAAAGCTGTAATTCAACCTTTATTAAGACTTTTGTCTTTTTGTGAAGAGACACAAAACTCCTCTGAAATTGAAGTTAGACTTGTTCTCGTTTTGCATCAAATTTGTGTCTGCATATCACAACAAACTTTAATTTTAGAAAGCTTCTTCAACATAAATGCTAACCATGGACCAGCACGTTTTCTAATTTTTTCATTGTTGATACCATTTATTCATCGAGAAAGGCGGATTGGACAGCAGGCTAGAGATGCTTTATTATTGATTATGTCCCTTTCATCAAAACATCCTCATATTGGGCAGTACATAGCAGAACACTCAGACTTTTGTCCGGTAAGTCAATTGTACCAATATGAAAGAGAGTACATTTAAAGAGTGTTATTAGCTACATTGTGTATAAAGACAAGGTTGAAACTTTTTTTATGCTAATTTGTAAGCATTTTATTGCAAATCCAGAATTATGATGGGAAAAAAATCATATAATATATAGATACAAGTGATTGAAATATGGCCTTAGTTAATGAAAAAATACCAGAGCATTAGATATAAAAGTCACTTTTTATTTTTACAAATGAGACAGTTCATGCTGGTCCCATTATACAGTTGGATTGGAATGGCATTGTAATGAGCAGTTCTGAATTTTTTGACAAAGCAATAAACAACTGGAATTATATTGGACAGTGAAAGTACTTCATGGTGTCAATTTTCATGGTTTGGGTAAACAAAGTTGGTTAATATGGGGGTAAATTTGTAGTTTTAAACATGTCAAAATGACAAATTTATACTCAATGAAATTCGGTTCTAAATTCACCGAATTATACATTCAACTTGAGATATAATTTATATAACACAATACATTTATAATGATGTACATTGTTGCGATTTTTTTTGTGTTAGGTATTAGCTACTGGTTTAAGTGGATTGTATTCTTCATTGCCAAGAAAGCTACCAAACACATCAGAGGACTGGTCATGTATCACACAGAAAGACATTACAGCTACACCAGAATTACAGATGTTCCTTAACTCATTAGAATTTTGTAATGCAGTTGTACAGGTACATATCAAAACTTTTGAGATAAGTCACGAAATATGTCATTGTTCATTTGAAGGAATAGGTAAACCTTGCTTTATTTCTTAAAATGAGTGGAGGTTAAACTGCATTTACCTTGTCTGTCTGTCTGTTTATCCAACACATATTTCTTTCACATTTTTCTCGGGTATTACAGAGCAGAATAACTTAAATTAGGTCAACAGCTTAAGTGTGACCACTTTTCAGACCTCCAAGACATCTTCTTCCTGTTTACTGATTCTTTGAATTTTTATACGACCGCAAAAAATTCCTCAAAAGAAAATTCTCTTCAAATATTATTGGAGGGGGGTAAAAAAAAATAATTTTTTTTGGGGGGGGGGTTCAACTTTTTTTTTTCCCCAAGATTTAAGAAATTGTCTATTTTCCAAAGAAAAAAATTGGGGGTCACAATCTGTTTTGCTAATTCTTTGTATATAGTCTGAAAACAGATTTACTAAGTATTGCACAACAGCACAGTGTATTGCACAACAGCAAGAAATCTTCAATTGAATATAAATTCAAATCATACAACCAATTTCAAGTTTTTTGACTACATTTATTCTGTGTCAGAAACCTATAATGTGTCAAATATTTAATTACAATCCAAATTCAAACCTGCATCAAGCTTGAATATTTAGTCCATTTTTGCCTCAACTGTTCAGGGTTGGACCTCAGCAGTCGTATCCAGCTGCGCTCGGCGAAGCAGTTTAATATGTTGAAATAATAAAAACATTTCTTCAGTACCACTCATAAGTGTGATTTCATATTTGGTCAGCAGCTTAAAGTGATGAGTTGTATTATGTGAGCACTTTTCTGATCTGTTAGACACCTACTTTCTGTTTACTGATCATGCTGATACTTTGAATGTCGTGTAGGGGTAAGTTCGGCATGACATGGTGTTCATTCTTGTTGCTTTTGATTTTTTTCATGGATGGTATTTAATAAATTTATATTGTTATTATGAAAGATAGAAGGAAATGATTATCCAAGAGTAATTGGGTAATTAAAAAAGGCAAAATATTAATTCTTTAGGAAAATTTGTACAACACACAAGAAAAATCATTTCAACACTTTCGTGACTTTTTTGATGAAGGGGAAAAATTCTCAAAGATTTGACACAAGAAAAAAGATATTTATAAAAATATTTCAATGAGGGTAGCACAGATACCACACTCATGATTAATTTTTACCTGATTTTTAATATGTGATGGATGTTTTTATTTTTTAGATCTCTGACCCTCAAGTTAGATGTCAGTTGATACAATATATATATGATGGATTCCTGGTACCTGTGTTAGGACCTGCATTACATCAGGTAGGTATTAGCACTTGGTGTACATGTATTTCTTTGTAGATGCTTGTGTATTTGTTGTGAATTATGACTTTTATATTTATATAAAGTGTGTGATTATACCCAAGGTCTCTTTACAGATGGTTACTTCTATGAACTCATGCCATGATGTTGTGATTATAAATTGAATTTTTAAGTCTTTAATGAATTATTTAGAATTAACTTGATATTATTGTCTCATTGCCAATTTCTCTTGTTCCATCATCAGTTAATAAGTTAGTATAGGTTATTGAAAAACATATCTTGCACTTGGAAATAAGTATCATAAATTATTTTTCAATGCATCAGACATGTCGGATCACAGATTAAAAGAAAGTACTTAATGATTTTTCTGTCTTAATATTTCCTGTTGATTTATTAAGTTTTCATGCATTTCAAAAGGTATATGTTAATCTTGAATTTGATTGTTCAATGAAATATAAATTTCCGTAAGGCTTTTACATGTTTGATACAAAAGTCAAATAACAGTGAACAACTCAAAGTTCTATCAACATGATCAATGCAAAATTCAATCTTTTTTAAATCTATAAAAATTGCTACATACGACAAAAAAATAAATCATTAGAAGTATGTAAGAAGGTGATATCAATGAATAATTGTAAAAATAAATTACATTTAGAAAGACGCCTAAATTTCATCACTCTATTTTTAGAATTGAGAAGGGAAGTAAGCCCCCAAATATATCCCAAAAATAAAGAAAAAATTTCCAAAAAAGACTCCATGTGAAATAATTTATAGATTGATCATTGTTGATGTCATTTGATGAAATATTTTTATTATAATATTGGAAAATTATCCCCAACATGGAAATATTTGGAACCATTTGTTCTTATGTTCATATTTTCAAAGCTGATATAAATACATATTTGTTACATTGTGGATTTCAAATACCAACTAAAGTGCTGTAAAAATACTGTTGAATTAATAAAAAAAATATGTTTTTATTGTGAAAAATGCAACAGAATTAACTCGTTTTAAAATATTTGTTTACATTAAATGTATTGAAATATAATTAATCCTTGTTCAATGATTACTGGTTGTATGAGGGAGGAGTAATATAAAACAAGAATTTCATCTTAATTTGCTGTATTACATCCACAAAAATATATGTTTATATTTTGTTATATTTATTGTTGTGTAATTTACAACTGGTGTGTTTGTATGCATTGAAATCAAATTTTTGTGTGCATTTCTTATAGCAATTGTTGAACAACTGAAAAAAATGTGATGATGCATCAAATTATGCCATCAAAATTCAAAATGCTAGTTTTTTATGCAAAATCTATCCCTTTACATTTTTCACAATTATTTAAACATTCCATAAATTTCTGAATTTATAGTTTATATTTTTGAAATAATTCCACCTTATGTAATAATGCTGTATTTTGATTGGATGAAAGAACAGGTATTTTTCGCAAATTTTCTATACATTGAGATTTTCTTTTCTCTGCTGTTGTATTTGTCATTAGGGACTTCCATGCCCCACGGCAGATGGGAAATACCATGTCTAAAAATAACGCGACTTCCAAAGACCTCTAGTACAAATACACAAGATTGTCAAAATGCACAAAATATATAGAATTTATGGTACAATAAAAATATGTACCATTACCGGTATGTCATACAATACACAATATCACTTTTGTCCGCCATGACTGGACATCATAAAGGTTCCCATAAAATTTTGACGTCACAATAGAAAATGTTTGACGCCACAAATGAAAAGTCATTGTTGTATGAAGTCAATAGTTCAAGTGTGGCAGATTCTCGGGTCAAGTGTCGCTGATTTCCAAATAGCGATAAGGTCTATACAAATTTGCTACTAGGCTATTTACAGTTTAGTTTAGGAACAGGATTATTGGACAGTGAGGAACAGCTGATTACCATTTCACATAAAAAAATTATACAGTCAAGCAGAAACTTCATAGGATACCTGATTACAATAAAAATTCTGATGTAAAGATGGATACAAAGAGTATTAGGTGGAATTAAACAATTATATCATGCTTACAAGGGGTATTTGCCAAAAAAACCGGTTTCGAGGTTTTTGCCTCAAAAAACTTTGCATGTTAATTTTGACATTCCAGTTGTATACATATACATAGTGACTTTGATGACAAACAGGTTCCTGTTGGTTAAATATATCATTATCATATCAGCAGCCGTTAAACCAATGTTATAGAAAGTTGACATTTATTATGCATGGATGGTTATATATGGATGATAACTTATTTAGTTGGAGATTTTGTGGAATGGGGGGCAAAACATGAGAAGTCCTTTCTTTGTATTAAATTTTCAACTGAGAAACTTGTAATTGTTCTGGAATGATAATATGATACCCGAACAATATAAAGTTTATCCATGTTCATTGTGTTAGCCTCAAAGTTTTTTTGTAGTATTTAAAAAAAAAAAAGATAAATGTAATTTCCATTTGATAAAAAAAAAAAGAATACATGATAAATTGACAAATATGCTTCTTATTTTCAACCACTTCCCTTGCTTTTTTAGGCTTGTTTGGTAATAAGTTATGTATTTAAGTATAATGTAAAAGTTAAAGTATAAACTTTGAAAGAAATGTTACTTTAACTTTTCCTTTCATTGTTTTTATTTGTTGGTTATCAAATTTTGTGGATTAAGATCTATCATGTATTAAGTCCTTAACAAATAAATTATGTGCTGCTTTGATAAGAGCAAATGATTAAAACCACAGTATCCACTACCAAAATATATTCTATAGATAATATTTATCACCGAAGTCATAAAAATTGATAACATTAAATTAAAAGATTCCACATGTATCCATATTACTTTTGTGTTTCACACAATCTGTGGAAAGTTGTTTTTGTGCAAATTTCTCTTCTTTAATTTTTTCAGATTTGAGCACCTTTAATTTAACTTTAGACTTAAATAAAGATTATTTGTAAGTTAAGCTGTTTGCAATCTTTTGCAGCTATATTTTTTCATTTTCAGCAAGGATTTTTCTTTTTTGAGGTTTCAAATGAATTCTGTGCAAAATCATTGAAATGATTTCACAAAAATCACAGGGTATTGTTTCCAAATTTAGAAGGTATGACATGTAATACACTTGATAGTTGTTAATTTAATTAAAGTCAAAGTCATTTTCAATTTAAAAAGAGTGAGGTAAGCCAAACACAGATGTAAAAGAATAACAGGTTTTTTTTTTTAATAAAGTAAATTTGATAGTTATTTCCCTTTGTTTAATAGTTATTTCCCTTTGTTAGGATGTATCAGGACTTCCACTACCTCTGCTAGATTCACCAATGTTTTTGGTTAGTTAAGTATATCTGTTGTATTTGCTAGTTCATGTATAATTAGGTGCCTGTTTTTGCTTTTTTAAAAGTTGGTTATGTGCATTTTTATTTCCATGTTCTGTGCATTTTTTTAATCATCCCTTTTTACTTGTTTCTTTCTATTTCACTCCATTTGTTTGGTGTCACCTGTAGTTACTGCAGCTGTCAAGAAGACTGGAAAACTGTAGCAAGCATTAACTTATCTGCTTGAAAGTTCAATCAAATGCGACTGCATATGTAAATTTTAATTTGAATATGATGCATACTACAGTATATTGTATGGCTGATTTTACTTCTACAAAATAATATAGTTAAATGTTTATGCAAGGCATGCAAGATGGAATTTTAACCCAATATTATTTTCTCTTTAATAATAATTTATAATTATAATCAGATGTTGTGAAAGACTTTGCTTTAGGATTCATATTAGGCTATTTTATTCATATTGTTTGATTTGATGATTAATTATGAATTATGAATTAAAGAAGATGTGGGGTATACATCAACTAGACAGCAACCCAATGACTAAAAAAAACCAAAAAAAAAAAAGACATCTTAAAGACTTGAAAATTAGTATAAGCTGTATTGCATAATGTTACAATGGGAACAAGCATGTTACTATTATTAGAAATCTGGCTTAGTATGTTTGTCTAGTACAAACAAAATCTGGCTTAGTATGTTTGTCTAGTACAAACAAGGTTCATAATCATATCACCCCAAATTATTCAGGTCTTGATATGATGTAATATTTGCTACTTGATCTTTAAACAGGCCATTCATTTTTGATATTTATCTTGAGTACTGTTGTTTATTTATTTCTATGCACAATAATTGGCCAGATGTTATATTGCTTTCAAACTTTTTATGTTTTTCATCTTAAGTCCTCTTTCTATTTCTAAATGAAGAATTTGTGTTTTATCACATTAGAATATTTGTTTTTTATGTTTATCACTTAATACACTAGCAGAGGTACATTATACCAGATAGTAAGATTCATAATCAGACTGAATTAAAAAATATTTGTTTTTTGTTTGGTATGCTTTTTTGTTAAATTTCTTTTTTTCAGTTGCTGCAAAATTAATATATTGAATGTTTGTATGGATGTTACATGATTTTTATTACGATTTATTTGGAAAATTATGATTAAAAAGTTATTGAATATAACTGAGGCCTGCCTTTTAGCTGTTGTAATTTAAAATGTTCTACAGGAAATGTAAGACATCATGTATTTATTTGATTTTTATGGTTTATGCATTTTGCATAGCTTATTTGCTTGAGTTGCTTGTTTTATGAATGTTTTTCTACACTAAACACATTTTTTAAAATGAATTCTGTTTGAAGCATGAATAAAACTTGAATGTTTAACCTATTAAGATAGATACATACTTTTACATACAGTCTCTGTGTATCAACTTCTAAATAAACATGGGTTAAAGAAGACCTGGAAATTTGAAATAGAGTGTTTTGCTAGGCCAAACATGTGGGCTCAATTAACAGAAGATGGGAAAGTTTAAGATTGACAAAAATAAAAAAAGAATTACACATTTCTGATGTGGCAAATGTACATGTATTGTACCTTGTCAGTAGTTGTTTTATATCATATCTTAATGCTTTCACATATTTGGCAATGTTTGGTGTTAACTGCAGAACTTTCAGTTTTTCTGTTAATTTATTCACAACATTTATAGACTTGGGACAAGCTTGACATATTATATAGACACCTGTCTATTGTTGAAGACTGTATTTTATCTTTTAGATGTTGGATATTTTTGTTGTTGGGTTCCTGTCTCATGGACGTATAGTCAACATCTCCATTTATCCATGTTAACAAGAATTTTCCTGACCTTTTGGGGATTTAACTGGAACAATTGGTTAAATGTTTGGCTTTGAGTTCCGTATTCATACATGAGATAATATTGCCAATTTAAATGCTAAAGAATTTTTAAGGAAACTTTGAAAAATTACCCTTTTTTAATTTGGAATGACCAATGCATATATTCCACATCTGAATAACATGATAAAAGACAAGTAAAGCTTAGTTTTATGCAGTATAATAAAATAAGATTTTTGGCATAATATTTTATGCAAACAAAGCATTTCAGATTATTTTTCATTACCTGGTATATTGTGAGGATAGATTTGATTAATTGTTAGTAAATTTAAAGTTTTTTATTGTTCCTTTTGATTTAAAAGATGTCTAATTATTAAATGAAAGTAAAAAAGAAATAATTGTCTGTGTTGGATTTATTCTTATAAAAATTTCACATAATATTCCAAGGCCAAGATTGAAAACTATAAATATTTAAACTTGTAGGAAATATAATAGGTGTACATGAATATTTAACCTTTCCTTGTATATGATGATAATGTACTTCTCTCTTTTTTTAGAATTCTAGAGAGGAAGTTATAGCCGCTACAGCCTATTTAGAATTGTTCCTCAGGAAGATCACAGAGCCTGCCTTAATTAGAGCTTTTATAAGGTTTATACTGACAGAACAGAATGATGAGATTATTATCTTAGACTCACTCACAACCAGGATTAATAGTAGTTCTAGAGTAAGTCAGACAAACCTACGAAGTATTTTTATTTTTCACAACCTTATTCAATTATTGCAATATTACATGTAAAATATAAAACCAACTAACAACAGTGAGTTTGACTTATGACTTAGATCGTCTCTCATATATACATTGAAGTAAATCAATATTATTTTGTAAGACCAGATAAAACCAATGTTGATTGATGGGTGTTTAATGCCACTTTCAGCACTTTTGGCTATTTTGTGGTGGTCAGTTTTTATTGGTAAGGGAAGCCAGAGTGCCCAGAGAGAACCACAACCTTCAGCAGGAAAACTCACAATCCTAATCAATTACAATTGTATTGGAACTCGCAATCCAAATGATGACAGGCTAGTGATACAGGAATTGAACTACTTAGACCACTCGTCCACCGAGGCCCCTGATAAAACCAAGAATTGACAAAAAATATTCAAAATGTGTATACTAGTTTTAGTATTGATATATCCGTATTACATTTTTATTTGTAGTTTGTGGAATTATAGATTTACTGTATTTACAGTAGACATCGGAAATGACTCATGTGTCTTATCTTTCTTTCAGTTACTATGCTCAGCCTCCTTGTCATTATTCAAAACCTTGGTAGATTTAAATTGTGAAGATGTCATGTTTGAAATTATATTCAAGTAAGTTTTATTTTCATTTTTTAAGCAATATATTGTTAAATTTGATAAAAGAAGATTTTTTTTGAGTTATGAATAAAAGGAGGTTTATGTATATGTCTACAACACAATAACCACATGATGACATCTAAATCAGACATAAAATGTAAATGGGCTCAGGACATTTTAGCGCAGACATTATAGCTCATTTTAGCGCGGGATTATTCCATTCACCTGTATTTTCAATAGCCCATTTTAGCAAAAAACTTACAAGGTTGAAAAG
Source organism: Mytilus californianus (assembly GCF_021869535.1). Lineage (NCBI taxonomy): Eukaryota > Metazoa > Mollusca > Bivalvia > Mytilida > Mytilidae > Mytilus > Mytilus californianus. The sequence goes on along the minus strand of NW_026262745.1, from coordinate 5,657,220 downwards.
ACTCAGTATACTAAGAACATGAACAGTAATTTATGCTGACCTAATGTTTAAGTTGTTTGCATTTATAATTTAGGTCATCATAGAAATAAGTGTTGTGGAAACAAATGAAATAAAAGTGGTATGCGTGTTGGCTTACGTCACCAAGCAATTTATGTTCACAGGATACTATTATCAAATTACAAACAACAGCATATATTAAAACAAAAAGTATCGATGAATCTGCACTTTATGCTAGACAAGATAAAAAAAAAGAAAGTTCCTCTCACAATTTTTGGAACAGAATTGTACATCAAGAGCCCATTATGTATGATTACTGGGAAATAATTTGACTAAACATTTTAGACTCTTCGTGCTGTTTTTTTATGGACATGATATTTTTTATATTGAATTGTCTTGATTAATATTAAATCTATCATTCTACTATACAATGAATAAATTTCTTTCGCTAAAATGGGTAAAAGATCGTGTGCTAAAATGTACTTTGGTGCTAAAACAGCCGATTTTTTTCTCACTAAAATGTCCTCCGTTGATGTAGATATACCATGAACAACATGAATACAGAAACAAAGGATTGATCTACTTAAAGAAATACATGTATTACAAATAAACAAACAAAGCACCAAAAAAAAAACCAAACAATAGATGTATTTTCACTTTGATTGTATTGCAGTCCATCATAAAAACTAATTAAGGACATTGCCCATGAGTTAGACATTTTAGAGATAAAAAAAAAAAAAGTCACTAATTCCAATTGGCGTATATCAGCAATCCAATAAACAAAATTTGTCTTTATTAGGAAGAAAACAAGCTTAAACATATTTCAATAGTATTGCCTGAATTTTCATTTTAGGGTTAAAACCCAATATGCAGTTTGACATTTACAAATACTAACAATACATATAAAAAATAAGGATGACATATTGATTTTATAGACATCTGATTCCATGTTCACATGTAATGGTCAGTCAGAGACGAGCAGTCAAAGATTTAGATTTGTACAGTAAAAGTTCTGAAAGATTCCTGTCCCTCCGTCCAAGTTGTTTGGTGACTGGTTCCCAAGATATTCCTAAGATACCAGATATTGAAACAGACAGGTAATTTATTAACATGCCTGCTTAATTCTTAATTTTTGACACACCTGCTTTTATTTTAGTGGACAAATCAGCTTACATTCAGATCATTCATAACCTATATTTCTTTGTCCATGTAAAATACTTTATTAATATTCTTACAGATTATATGTCATAACTTTTATTTTAGAAAAGTTTTTATACTTAAATATATTTCCGATAAAAACTTCAAAAAGTCATACTCTTACATCTTGAAATAATGATAATAGGGAAATTTCTTTGTAAACAATTTTTGACAAGCACAATTTTCAGTTCATAAAAAAAAAATAGTAACTTGTAAAAAGATAGGAATTTGAATTGAAGAACAAGAATTTCTTGGAAATAATTAGAAGAAAGTGCTTGTATTGGATGCTATGAATGTTGCTTTAAGTGTAGCATTGGTGTTTTAATTTAGATCAAACAACCTAAAAATAACTGTAAATAGACCAAAAAGAGGTCTTGGCAGTTTTCTCCTTGCTCGGAAACAAGAACTGGAGCATCAAAAAGTCAGGTATTGATTGCTTTTAGAAGTCTGGCAGCTGTGCTTTAGCAACAACTGTGATCTGTCCTTCCTATACATGTATATATGAATAAATTCTTTACACTTTTACTTTCGCTAGAATGTATCTAGCAATTATGACGTTAACAGAGTTTTTCATATGGCTTGGTGAAAAAATCATCTTATTAAAGTAAACATTTATGATTGATTGACATAGAAACTACACAATGATATGCAAACAGTTATATTGCATACTTAATTACAGTTCAAACATGATACCATCATTTGATATAATATTTTTGATGTATTAGATCGAAATATGCTTTTCTAATACCTCACACGAATAAAGTTTGGGGTATTTGAAGACACATTATTGATGTATCAGATCAGAAAAAACTTTTTACTTGTACCCTGTTTTAATAATGGTTGGGGTTCATAAAGACACATCAACTTAAAAGTGGAAAAACAAATAATTCAGCCAAAAAGAAAGCAACAAAAGTTCAAGAGAAAGTTTCTGAATTCAATAACATCAGAGTTACAGAGGACAAAAACGCAGCTACATGAAAAATTATCTTTTAATTCTGTATAAAGGAATGAGTAAGTTTACTGAAATCAAGTATTTGTTTTTATAATGAAATAATGCATGATAACTATTTGTCACATTCTTTGATCTGCTATACTTCTAAAATATTGTATAGGTCATTGTCATAAACAACACAAGAAAAAATATGACATTGTTTAATACCCTTTTTATGCACAACTATAGAAAAACAAATATAACACATTTTATGGATATATCAAGACATTCAATAGTAAATCAATGTTTATTCAGGTTAAAATTAGTTTGCCCAGAATAATGCTCTTCCAGTTATTGGGCTTGGGACAAACATAATGCATTGTTTGACCTTGGTAGAATGTTATAGCATTGTTTGACCTTGGTGGGATGTTATAGCATTGTTTGACCATGGTAGGATATTATAGAGTCAGTTGAGTTTCATTTTAGAGATATGTCCCATTGACAAAATGTAAACCTATTTTAGCACACACTTTATTACTACAGTTCCTTTTACATGGTAAATTTTATCTTTATGAGGTTTACTATTTTGCTAGATTTTTAATTATCCATATGCAGATTAGCATGTGATTTTTGATAATCTGGTCCTTTGAGATTCTTTAAGGTTATGCCCTTTAAACTTAGAAATATTTAGGTTTATCCATAATTCAAATAGTTAATACAGTTGGTCATTCTTTTATATGGTAAACTTGATCTTAGTTTGTAAATATGCACATGTTAGGATGTTCCAGTTATTTTTCACTAAATGTCCTTTTAAATTTTAAATTTGATGGACTTCAGCATGACTCCTTATAACTTTACCATTCTAACAGTAAACTCCTTTTACTTGGCTATTTGTATGTACATTACAGTGTGTACATAGTTAAATTCTTTTTGCAGGAGTTGATGTGGGATTGTCTGTTTAAGTTTTGTTTAGTTTTTCCAGGAACTTGGGGTAGTCATAAATTGATTCTGTATTTACTATAAATATAAGAACATTCCCATTTTACAAATGAATGCTCTAATACATGTATGTTTTAACAAGATCATATTTGTTGTTAATGTTCAGTTAAAATCCACTGTTTAATGTTTGTAAACTCACTGTTAATGTTTTTGTTTTTATAATAGTTGATCAGATTTGTTCACAGTTCTCCTTTAGATGTATGAAAATGTTAAAATAAACAACATTTTGTTCCACTTTGTTTGATTATGTAATAAAATTAAAACACCTCTGCCTAATATGTTAATTGCATGACGCATGCTAATATAACACACTATATTAATAGACTACATTCTTTCTTCTTGCTTAATAATATAAACTGTAGAAAATGTGCTAATAAAAATATAATCCATATTGAGATTTTTGATAAGATATTATTTAAAAAATGATTTGATTTTTTATACCTCCCCGCAGACAATTGCTTAATTCAGTGTTGCATTATGTGGGAATAGCAACTCCTGTTTAACAGCTAGACAAATAATGATGAAACTTTCACAGTTGTAAAACATTAGCTACCTGAGAATGTGCTAAAAGGAATATAATCCTGGTCTTACATATGAAAGGATAGATAATAGAACTTACTTGAGTATTACAATATGTGGCAATAGTCTCTTGTAAGCACATCACCTTCTAAATGGCTTGACAGATATATATATTTATGGAACCTAATACAGTTGTAAAACACTACCTGAGGATGTGCTTAAAAGAATATAATTCTGGGGTTACATGTTAAAGGGGAGATAATTGGACTTATTTACTGCAATATTGAAATATTATTAGTTAATAATCTCTCAAAAAAGTGCAATTCCATCTAAACGGCTTGAAGGATAAATTCTTATAATAATGAAACTTTACTCATTTGTCGAACACTACCTGAGGATTTCATAAAAGAGAATAGAATGAAAGACCAACTTGTTTAAGGGGAGATAAATAAATTTGAGGGGTGGGGTATCCTTTTATGAGTTAAATGACACAGTTCTACTTTTTGTTTGTTTTGTATACTTACAAATGTATGTGTATAATTTTTTAACTAGAGGGGTCTAAATACAGCACAAACAACATTTTCCAAAAGACCAAAAAAGTGAAAAAATATATTTAAACAAAACGCATTTGACTAGCAGGTCGAACAACGGATGTTCTTAAACTCTGCTGACTGCCATGGCGATTGCCAAATAAAAGGATCACCAGATGTAACAAAATGGATCTTAATTATTAATTTAATACCAAACAGAAAAAAAAAAAAAACTTGCGGAAAAGGTGGTATACCGCAAACATGAGGTGCAAAAATTTGTACACCATATCCGGATTTCGACAATTAATGTCTCTTCAGCGATATTAAATGTTAGATATAGCTGCATTTATAGAAACAGCATAGTAGTTTGCTAATCAATAAGAAAATATGTTAATTTAACAATATAATCCGCTTATATTATTATATCTGTGGTTTAAAGTGTTTTTATTTCTGCCTATCAAAATTGACATATTTCCAATGAGTAATGATTGCAGTGTTTTTACCAAATTTAAACATTATTGTGTTTCAATAAAAACTAAAGGAGAAGGAAGATGAGGCTCTTTTGTTTTGCCATTTGAATTTAAATGCATATTGGCCATTTAAATTTGAATATCACAAGATATCAAAAATCTGTCAAATGACATCTGTCAGGTATTTCAAACAAGAAAAATGTCTCTCAGATATAAGTAAATGTTTATTTGAAAATCTACTATCTTTGCTAAAGGCCTTCAAACTTTGTGCATTTATTTAAAACTACCAAAAATAGCTGCATACTTTATACCATTCATATTTAGATATGAGAAACAATCTTAACTAAATTAAAAGAATATTTGTCACCAAGTTTCTTAAACAGTTAAATATCTTTTTGTGTAAGGCTAGTGTTCATGTTTAGCTAAACCTGTGTGAAATGATAGTTTTGGGTTAATTTGTAACATCTTCACCATACTACATGTGTATTACCATATTTATTTATTACTAAAATTAATATAATTTTGGAAAGATTGAAGTATTTTACTACATGTATTACTACCATTTCAGGGGCCAAATAACGGTACATATCTATTCTATGTATTTAAGTTTTGAAAAATACATTTTGTTTACCTTTTTGCTATTTATTTGAAAAACAGATAATATTTAAAATTTTCTTCATTTTAGCATTAGGATAGCTTTCAAGAGGACCATTTAACTAGAAACACAGTAACAGCGCCTCTGCTGTGTTTTATATTCAATTCAAGTGGACATAATTATAAAAATGTTTTTTTAGAATAAGCATGTATTTATAGATAATTTGATACAGGATATATTATACATGTACAAGATTTCAGGTAAAGAGCATGCCTGTGTTGGTTTGTTTGTTATGAAATGATATTTCTATTGCACAATTTACATGCTACAAATCTAAAGTAATTAGGGGCCTTGGTGGCTGAGTGGTTTAAGTAGTTCAACTATTGTATCACTAGCCTGTCAACACTGAGGTTGCGTGTTCGAATCAGCCATGTGGCTGGTGCGCTGGACTCCAATCTTGATTGTCATTTTTCATACCAAAGGTCAGTGGTTCTCCCGAGGCACTCCGGCCTCCTCCACCAATAAAAACTGACCGCCATAAAATAGTACACCAATCAATCAAACAATCTAATTTAATTTCTGACATAATGTCACAGAATTGCATTATTTCAATTACTTAGTTATATAATTTATGTAATTTGTTAAGAAAATTTCTTCTATATATCTTTTAACAGGTCCAGATCAAATAGCTTTGAAAACAGCAAATCTAATTTTACAACAAATTCATTTGGAGGCAAACTAGAGCAGTACGAGTCTAACTACATAGATTACTTAACTGAGGCAAAATTGTTATTAGAAAACTGTTCAAAGGCATGCACAGTTTGGACTTACCCTTACAATGGAGATATCCCTCCGCATGAAGTCTTCCAAGAAATCATGAGTCCGGAGTGTAGTAAAAAATGGTTTACAGATTCAGATGTTAGCACTGTAATTAGTGGACAAACAGCAAACCTCAAAAGTTGTGATACTTCAGTTAGTGATATTAATAGTGTACATACAGAAAATAGTCCGATAAGTTTAGGCAATGAAGATTCTAAGGCTTCAACAAACCTTTCTGGTGCTGATGATGTTTTTGCAAGTGATAGTTTGCTAACATATTCTACAATTCCTGAGGTTTCGGATGTATTACGGAATCTGGATTGGACATTATTGGATGACCCCAATTCACCTGTAGAAGATGTCAGTGAATTTATTGATTATTTGAAGGAGGTTGGCACACCTCCTGAGGAAGACCCTTCAATACAAACTAGTATTCAGTCTTTAAGTTCTGTATTTAGTTCTTTACGTTCTTTATCAAGTTCACGGACATCCACACCATGTACATCCAAATGTGATTTTAGCAAACCTGATGATATTAGTGTATCAAGCAGTCTTTCATTGGAAAAATCTAGCGAAACTGTTCTTAATTCAGATAAACAAGAATTAAAATCAACTAGAGATCCAAAAGTAAAATTTGAAAGTGGTGATGCAACTACTTTTGAAGTAATTGATTCTGTGAATCAGGCAGAGTCAAGTCACAACAAGAGTAAGATTTCAGAAACAGGAAGCGAGTCATGGTCCGCAGTAAATAAATCAGAAAATAAATCAAACCAACAGGATGATACCAGTTACATAGAAATTACCATGTCTTCATTACCAAACGGAAAATCATTACCAAATGACATGGCAACATTACAAAATGGAACAGCATCTCAGTGTAGCGATTCAAGCACTGATGGTTCAACCAAAAGAAGTGTTAGCTTTTCACTACCAACAACTTCTATGCAAAATTCTGTTTCCAAAGTGCCTTCTGGTGCAGGGTTATCCAATACACCAGGTATAGGTAGGTTTGGTTATTGATATACAATGAACTAATAAGATCCCGCTTTTGTTTCAAATCTTTTATTTGCCTACTTCAGCAAGAAAGATAGATCAATGAATTAGTAAGATTAGACTTTTGTTTAGATGTTTACTTTGCCCTTCTTATGATCCTTGCAATACTTTATACATATGTGGACATACTACATCAAGTGAAAAAAATATACATTGACGTATGATGTAGCTGTTTTATAACTTCCATTATACATTGATGTATGACATGTATGATGTAGCTGTTACTTCAAGTATTTGATTTAATGATTTAAATATGTCAATAAACATTTATTTATGTCAGTGGCGGATCCAGGGGGGTTCCGGGGTAGGAACCCCCCCTCTTTTTGACGATCAATGCATTTGAATAGGGACATATAGTTGGAACCCCCCTTTATCCAGGGTTGGGAACCCCCACCCCTTTTAAAAATGGCTGGATCTGCCCCTGTATGTACTGATGGCTTCTTGCTGTTTGCATCATCTGGTCTAGTGGTGTGATATTACAGATTCTTTAATTCCACCTGATTTATACTTTTCTCGACAGGTTGAATATTTTTTTATGATTGACGTTTGGTTCGTTTGAAAACAGTTCTTCATTGGTCAAAATTCAATATGACTTAAATTATTTTGCTTTCCTCTAGATCTGAATTTCTTATTGTGACATCAAGAAAAAATGCGATCATGCCTGATAGTGTCACATGCATCATGTTAATAGATTTTGTGTAATTTTTTTATTTTGTACAACATTGTTTCCATTGTAAGGAAATTTTCAGAGATGGATTTAAACATTCTTAATTAACATGATTAAGTGTGGTGGCTTCGAAGAGTATGAACTCTTTGACACTTGAAAAAGCAGGAAATATTGATGGGATAGTAAGTAGTAAAAAGAAAACTGACATAGAAAAGGTCTCTTAACACACTTGATCCAATGGTTTTCTGTACAGATACATCTGTAACTAGATCATTTACAGTAGTAATGCAGTATCTATCAGACATTATTTAGATAACATGTAACTATTAATCCATCAGTCTGCATCTGAATAAAGTCCATGAAGTACTGAATTGGTCTGGCTATGAATAATCACCAGGCGCTGTTAATTTTGTGTTTTGTTATTACCTATTCTATTTGAAGATAGGAAAATACATATACATGTACCAGAGCTTCTTAAAAAGACCTGATAAAATCGAGTTTCTATTTGTTTAATAAATATAAAAAATATTGTTATTATTTTTTTTAAGAACGTTTTATTCATCAAATCTTGCAAGCTTGCTACAAAACTCATCACGATTCCTAGCTTTTGATGAACTCTATTACACTCCTCTGACCATGCTGACTACCAAGGGAAAAAAATTGCTGATTTAATTAAAAAAATTATATTTCAATGTTGCCTAACCTGCATTTTCTATAGTATTTACTGTATATAATGACTGAGTATATTTTGTAGGACCATTCTTGACTGCCTTGTTGACCAAATTGGAAGGAATGATACAGAACCCTTTTGCTGTCAACTTTCTTCTGACTGGCATTATATCTCGCCTGGCTGCATTTCCCCAGCCATTACTACGGTCATTCCTTCTTAGTCACAATCTTGTATTTCAACCCACTGTAAAATCATTATTACAGGTATATATATAAATATAAGCATGAAGTTTTGGGTGCATTTTGTCTTTTATATATTTGCATGCACATATACTGTATGAAATTCCATGTATCTTGAGTATGATTTTTGTGGTCCCATGTAAAACCTGTATACATATTGTAATTTTAGTTGCAATGCAAGATATATATTTTTGAGGACAAATTATTGAAAAAGAATTCCAGAAAGATCTATTTATGCTTTTAAGTCTGAAATGTTTGGTTTTCTTTTAAACATGTTAAAAGCACAAACTTTTTTTCTCACATTTATGGCTTATTTGTTCTTGAGATAAGTTCACTTACATGTATCTGTAGAAATGCAAATGTACAACATCACTATCATGCTTTTTGGCTGTTTCTTTATCACATTTGCAATGCAGTCTTTCCAAATTATTTGCAGTATTAATACAGATTTTTCTGCCAAGTTCATTAACAAATACTTTGATACACCCTGTGGTTGTCTAAAAGTTGGTATTGTTTCTGTATTTTGTGGTAAGATTTTAAGGCTATTTTTAACAGAATGTGTGTGATATCTTTGCTTGTTTTAGTCTATAATTTGTTGATATTACCTTGCATCAGTGTTTTCAATTCACAGATGTAGTGTGATGATTATCTATCATAGAAAACTGCTAGGTGCTGTCTTGAATTTGCAGTAAGAATGAGCTTTTGTTGTGGGTTGAAGACCTAATGGGGATTTGAGTTAGGGAACAGCAATAAATGCACTGTTTGTTTGCTTTTGGTTTTGTCGTGTGTGCTTTGGGATTTAAATCATTTTATGTCATTACCATATCCTTTTTTTAAAGAGACACATGAAAATCTTGATTACAAGAAGTAATAATGTTGATAAAATTATGCAAATGAGTTAATAAGCATGATATTTGATTTCCATTTTTATTCAAATCTTGCATACATATATATTGTATTTCCTCCTTTTTACCTTTGTTTATCTCCTTTGGTTTGTTAATATTTATTTTAGTTAAAATTTTAAATTCCAAAATGTCACAGAAAATTATTTCCTTATGTCTATGCAATAGATTAAGACAGGAATATAAAACAAGTGTCTGTCTCACTTCATCAAAAGTGATCCAGTAGTCAAGTCTTGTCTTTGAATTTAAGCAATTTTTAGCTCACTGGTCCAAAGGGCCAAGTGAGCTTTTCTCATCACTTGGCGTCCGTCGTCCGCGTCCGTAAACTTTTACAAAAATCTTCTCCTCTGAAACTACTGGGCCAAATTTAACCAAACTTTGCCAATATCATCATTAGGGTATCTAGTTTAAAAAATGTGTCCGGTGACCCGGCCAACTAACCAAGATGGCCGCCATGGCTAAAAATAGAACATAGGGATAAAATGTAGATTTTGGCTTACATCTCTGAAACCAAAGCATTGAGAGCAAATCTGACAAAGGGTAAAAATGTTTATTAGCTCAAGATCTATCTGCCCTTAAAATTTTCAGATGAATCGGACAACCCATTGTTAGGTTGCTGCCCCTGAATTAGTAATTTTAAGGAAATTTTGCCTTATTTGGTTATTATCTTGAATATTATTATAGATAGAGATAAACTGTAAACAGCAATAATGTTCAGCAAAGTAAGTTCTACAAATAAGTCAACATGACCAAAATGGTCAGTTGACCCCTTAAGGAGTTATTGCTCTTTTATAGTCAATTTTTAACAATTTTTCGTAAATTTTTGTTATCTTTTACAAAAATCTTCTCCTCTGAAACTACTAAGATGAATTTAACTAAAGTTGTAAACAATCATCATTAGGGTATGTAGTTTAAAAATTATGTTTGATGACCCCGCCCTCAAACCAAGATGGCCGACATGGCTAATAATAGTACATAGGGTAAAATGCAGTTTTTGGCTCATATATCTAAACCCAAAGCATTTCTAGCAAATCTTTCAAGAACAAAATTGTTCATTAGGTCAAGATCTAATTGCCCTTAAATTTTCAGACCATTCAGGCAACCCGTTGTTGGGTTGCTGCCCCTGAATTGGTAATTTTTAGAAATTTTTTCAGCTTTTGGTTATATATTGTGTCCTTTGTTTAATATGCACATAGACCAAGGTGAGCGACACAGGCTCTTTAGAGCCTTTAGTTTTTACAGCGAAGGTTTATTTTGACAGTCCTAATGTGGATGATATAAAGTGGTCAATACATCAGATCATTGTCTCTGAATCGTTATAAAAATATCTTAATTAATTTCTAACAAACAATCCTTTTTATAACTTTATGCCTGTATTTAGTTCAGCATCTGCCAAAATGAATATTTAGATATAGGGAATTCCCTTAAAATAAGCAACTCCAAATTTTTTTAAAACTATTTTAATCATCAACTGCTAAACTTTACACTACTAAAAAATAAACCCAAGCTTTTCATTATTTTAACTAAGAAAACATCATTTAACCATATAACAACATCATTTGTTGTAAACCCTAACTAGTAAACCAATAAAAATTGTATGTTGCATCTTACAGAGTTTTGTTGTTTAGGTTTGAATAGTTTTATTACATATTCAACAACCCTGCAAACCATAGGTATCCACTTTATAGGATCAGTGACTTTGACAGTACTGGTTTACTTTGTTCTAAATGAAAACAACAGATAGAAATAAACAGGTCCACCATATTCATTTTTTATGCCCCACCTAGGGGCATTATGTTTTTCGGTCTGGGTTCGTTCGTCGTTTGTCTGTTCTTCCGTTTGTCCGTCTCTCCCGCTTCAGGTTAAAGTTTTTGGTCAAGGTAGTTTTTATACGCCCGTTTACGGGACGTATTATGGTATACCGTTGTCCGTCCGTCCCTCCGTCCGTCCCTCCGTCCGTCTGTCCATCGTCAACATGTTGGACATTAACTCAAAAACGCTTAAACCAATTTGCATAAAACTTTGGTGAATTGTTTATATCTATTGACGTGAGCTCCCTTTTGTTTTTTTATAAATTTTAGATTTTACGTTTCCGAGTTATGGGGTTTTATTCACTAAAAAAAGGGGGATTTTCCAGTTTTGGGACAATAACTCAAGAATGCTTTCACCAACTTGCAAGAAATTGTGGTGAATTGTTTATATCTATTGACATGAGCTCCCTTTCGATTTTTATATATTTTAGATTTTATGTTTCTGAGTAACAGGGTTTTATTCATAAAAAAAGGGGGGATTTTCCAGTTTTCGAACAATAACTCAAAAATACTGTCAGCAATTCTCATGAAACTTTGGTGAATTGTTTATATCTATTGATGTAAGCTCCCTTTACATTTTCATAAATTTCTAATATGACATTGAGAATTAATTTAACTTTAATTGTTTATAGTCTGAGAACAGATTTACTAAGTATTGCGCAACAGCACAGTGTATTGCACAACAGCAAGAAATCTTTAATTGATTATAAATTCAATTCATACAACCAATTTCAAGTTCTTTGACTACATTTATTCAGAAACCTATAATATGTCAAATATTTAATACAATCCAAATTCAGACCTGTATCAAGCTTGAATATTGTGTCCATTTTTGCCCCAACTGTTCAGGGTTTGACCTCTGAAGGTGTATCCAGCTGCACTCAGCAAAGCAGTTTATTGATGAAGTTGAAGTCCATTCAACTTGAAACTTAGTACACATGTTCCCTATGATATCATATTTCTAAATTTAATGCCAAATTAGAGTTTTGACCCCAATTTCACGGTCCACTGAACATAGAAAATGATAGTGCGAGTGGGTCATCCGTGTACTATGGACACATTCTTGTTTGATATGCTCTTTGATAGTTGAATTTTTCTTAAAGTAATAATGTTATTAACTAGGGTCCTTAAAGGACTTATATACTCCAGAACCAGTACTAGAAGTGACTTTAGATCCATTGTGGCTCAAAAAAGAATCAGTTTCATCTTTGAAAATCCTACTGAACATTTACCTTTGGGGAATAAATCCAATTTAATTGGCCAAAAATGGAAATATCAGAGAATCTAGAAATGGAAGTGTAGTTTGTCTGCCTTTATAAATTAAACTCATTAAAAAATCACCAAAACAGAGGTATTGTTTCTTTATTTAGGGAGGTACTTCTATAAATATAAATATATATACAGAAACAAATATTGAAGTGAATACTGTAAATTCAGAAATTATTGCAATGTTTCTATTATTACACAAATTACAACAGCATACATAGGTTTTGCAAAAATCAAATCTCACAATTTAGATTTTGATAGCATTATTTTGTATGCAGCATTTCCTGAAATCACAATAATTGATCTGGCATTTTTGTCCATTCTTCAACTATCACAATAATAAGTGCACACAATAATTTCTGAATTTACAGTAAATCATATACATGTACATATATGTATGTATAATAAATAATAATATCTTTGTACAGGTTATAGCATCTGTAAGGCAAAAGGTAGACCACTGTTCCTATACCATACCAAACTTTGAACAACTATTGTTGAAGGCTAGAATGACCTTAATTGTTAGAGAAGAAAATTGGAGGCTTGGAATAGATCCAAATCAGCTTCAAAACAATGCTGTAACTGTCAGTGTTCCTCCACCACCAGAACCTGTCGTAAAAGGTAAAATCTGCATTCACATGTACATCTCTTTCACAATTATTGTAAATGTCAGTGTATGTCCTCCATCAGAACCTTTCGAAAAAGGTAAAATCTTTTTTACAAAGCTTTCACTGTTATTGTAATTGTCAGTGTCCATCCACCACCAGAATCTCTTGTGAAAGGAAAAATTGTCTTCACAGCACTTTTGTATTTATTCTGTTTGTAATTGTCTGTCCACCACCAGAACCTGTTAATGAAAGGTAAAATCTTCTTCACAGCAATTTTATAACTATTTTTGATTATACAAATACAGATGTACAGATAACAAGAAGCGATAAACAATTAGTATACATTTATAGTCTCCTGGTACAGTCGATTCTGGTTATTTGCATAGCCTATTTGTCAGACAAAATTATGCAATAAAGCGGAGTATGCTTATATCCGAAATGCCAAATTACGGAGTCAAAAAACATCGATAGAACAGATGAGTAAAGGAAATCCCTGAAGAAAGATGAAAGTCTATAATCACTTACAACATATTGAATGTTGATTTATTCTAATAAAAGTTACATGTTATTTTAATTTGTATACTTTCAATAAAGATTATAAACACATTTTGTTTTAGTTTATTTGCGTACCGATGTTTCCTTTACCTGGGATACGAAAATAAAACAAATTGTTCTAAAAATAGATTTGTTTCTATGACAGGTATGTACAATGTACATTGTTACGCTTTGATTAAAAGAAACTGTTAAACAATACTACACAGTTTATAATCATTTTAACAAAAGATGTGTAATGAACTGCCTTTGATATGCACTATTTACAGCTTGCACAATGATGTAACACTGTTTATTTAACTTCGTTAGTTTTGTATATGCAAAGCAGTAATGGGGCCCTGTACGGGTAATTTGCTGGACACGAGTGTTTAAAGTGAGAAAATATAATAATTAGAAGTAAATGCTCTTTTAATAAAATAAATGATTGATGTATGACATTCTTTAACCATATATAAATACCCTGTAATATTTAACATAAATGCAGATCACCCCAAGCCCAATTACGAGAGTTCACATTGGATAATGATCGATAATTAGCAGGCGTTATTGTTTTTAAAATTCACCCCAAATGTAATCTTTGGACAATGTTTGAAATCCAATCAATTATTAGCACCTTTTGAGATAGAATGGTCAGTATTTTTACAACAATTACCTGTTTGACATTTTTATGACCTCGAGGCTTAAAATAGAACATGGGAAACTTTACCTGTGTAGACATCAAGGTTTATTTTTAAATCAAATTCCATCATATAAACACGAAAGAAACTGTTTTAAAACTTTATTTAAATAACACAAAAGTAAATATGAAATAATAACGAAAATAATGATGCATTCAAGAAAAATATACTCACCAAATTGCCGTTTCCGGTCAAAAATCTCGTCAGTTTTAACTAAGCATAACTAGATGGCGATTATTTTCTATGCAATAAACCGAAAGGCCACTTGTAGAGCTATGCATATAACCAGACAATTTAACATTAGATGAATGGGAAATGGTTTTGTGCAGGAGAAAACTAATCAATTAACCGAATTATGCTATTAAGCGGTATGCAACTAAGTGGAGTCGACTGTATACTGCTTCTGTTGCGAACAAATGGTTATATTACTGTTTACATCACAGTTCAATTTGAGGTCCTCATGGCAGTCCGCAATAAAGTCATGTCAATTTCATTCAAAAACAAATTCAACTGTTGGGATGTAAAAATTCTATAAGTTCAAGCTCAATGATAAATTGCAGAATAAAAATAATTGTTGTGCAGTGTATGAATATATTTTATTTATTTGTACTTCCTACGAAACAGGAAAAAAGCTCAGCAAGTCTTGCTTTTCTCCCTGTTTCTTAGGCTTGTATAAATAAATTTTTATATTTTCCTAGTTGTAATTGTCAGTGTCCCTCCACCACCATCAATGATCAATTAATGATTAATGTTACAGATTTCTAGGTTTGGAATAATGATACTTTTACATCATTTCAATTTGAAACAGACTTCACTGAAGGTTAACAAAGGAATCTTTAACAAATCTATTGTTTATATCTTTATAATAAAACTTTGTATCCTTTTTTCCAGAGAAAAGAAAATTAAGCCTCACAGATTTGCTGTTTAGAAGAACACCAAATTCGCAAAGAAAAACATCAAATTACAAAGCAGGTAAAGGGGCACCTCAACTACAAATTATTCCAGGAGGGAAAGGATACCGCTATGTCAATCAGAGACAACAAAATATCCCTGATAATCCAATGGATTCTCCCAAAACTCGTCACTCTGTATACTGTGCTGTGATTTTAGATGAATTTGTTAAAGAATTGGCAGCTATTTGTCAAGAACATGCAGTTCTTATTTTAGATGAAGGTTACTATAGTAACTGAATTGTTTACAATTTTTAAACATCTATTGTTAATTTGTTGACAGCTTTAATTATAGTTATAAACCTTTCCTGGTTTGGGGTTTCTCCTGGCTTCTATATGAAGGATAAGTTATAGGTTTTGTTTTCTTTGGAGCAGTCAATATAATTTTTTGTGTTGTCCCAAAAAATTAAAATGGAATACTTTTTTTAGTAAACAGCCAGTTATTGTAGTAGCAGATTATTAGTTATATTTAGTTACACTTTGTATTGGAAACCTTTTTTTTTACTTTTTTTTTTATCAAAGTAAACCCTTTTTAGTCAAATGTAATTATTTTGTAGATAAAATTAGGTAACAAATCATGAAATGATCCTTAGGTAATGGGTCTTAAAACTAAAATAGATATTTATTATTATAGTCGAAGCCTGATAGCTTGTTCTTTAAGGCTTTGTCCAAATTATATTTAGAAATGTGTGATCTTCAAATTATTAATTAAAAATTAGATTGAATATATGCCAACTGGTGTAGAAAATTTGATAATTTTTTTGTTTTAACTATCAACAGTTTAATTATACATTTAAAAGTAAGATTACAAAAGTTCTGAATATTTGAATTATAGATCAATTTAAATGTTAATAATTTAAAGCTTTACTAGTGTCTGTTTTTGTTTTCATTGATTTTATCTAGTTATCCATTCAAAATGGCATTCAAGTGTTGTGTTCACCTTAGGTTTTGCATTTTTTGTTATGATAGAAGTGCTTGCCAAATTTATATTTATCATATCAGTTTTCCTTTTATTTGTCATTTGAAAACCTGTTATTAATTCATGTACCGAGTCAGTATGACTGATATACATTTTTGTGGAATGTTTATGTGAGTCGTGTGTGTACTTAGGTACTAAAAAACTGTAAGCTCATATTTTCTAAAGTAAATTAAGTCCAAGTCAACTTTTTTTGTTCCCATTCTTGGCGTCAGTTATTTTCTTTTGTGAAATTAAACAGATCATTTGATAATGATCAAATTTAAATATTTTTCAGAAACCATTTTTGTTTGTTATATATTATTTATTTATCAAGTTAAGAAAATTATGAATATGCTACACTTATATAAGGAAAAGTATAATAAATAAATTAGATTTTTTTATCCTGTACATATCTATATTGTATGTTTTTTACTCTTTGGAAAACTTATTAGATTTTTAGACTATAATAATATTTTTAATACTTGATAATGAAATATATGATTCTATGCAATATTAAACACACACTGTATTCTTTTTTCATAATTTATACCACCATGATATACAAATTATAACTAATTCATATATAAAACTTATCTAAGAAGTGTATTGGGCATCAGTTATGTAAACTTTTTTCTATTTACTACTATGAATTATGGGTAAAATAAACTAAAGAATTCTTACTTTACATTTAAAAGGCAGCATGCTTGAGAAATTGAAAACATGTAAAGCTTTTCCATACTAGTAAAGAATTCATGTTGAACTGGTGCTAGGGGAGGTCTTGAAATTGCAGTGAGGTCAGAGCCTTTGCTCAATATTAAAAGCCTCGCTTTGACTTTGAGGTGAAGAACATCAATTAAAGCAACGTCTCTTGGCTTGATGTCAGGGTTTTGTGTCATGAATTTATACAACATATCATTCTGTTCCATTAAACATAGCTATTTGGTAATAAATTTACTGCCATACTTCTCTAAATGGAATGGAATACTTTAGCTGTTGAAAGTATAATTTTTAGAATAAAGGTAAAATTGTTGTGGTGGGAAAATCTATTGATTTAGTAAACACACTTGCTTGGTATTCTAATTTTGGTCAAGAAGGTAGATTTATTAATTTCAAACATATAACTGTTTTACATGAGTACTTGAAACTTAGATAACATTTGTGCAGATTTAATTACATATGTGCAGATATTTGGGTTACTGTTAGTGCAGATTTACTTGTATTTTATGAGAGATGCTTTGGTATGTTAAATTCAAACTTAAACTATATGAAGTTAATTTTATTTTGTACATCATTTGTAGATGTACCTTAAGTTTCAGGTTTGTAACAATGGGTATAAGGATTCACCAGGAAAACAGGCATTTTTTCAAATTTGGTCATTAAAAATCGATTTTTTTTATATTTCTGTATGCTTTTATTACTATTATTAATTATAAAATGCAGGATAAAGTAAAGTAATTTTCATTATAAGTTATTAAGTCGAGCTTTTTGATAGTGTTCAATTGTTATTATTTTGATTTATTTTTTTATTTCAAGTTTTATGCTTTCTTGAAAGAATACTATATCATGTATATATCAACTGTAGATGTTTGGAAAGGTTTGAATTCCACAAATATGTATAATGAAAAAGGTTAATTTTGTTTTACATTAGATTTATGATTTACCTACATGAACTTGTGATATTGTTCCTTATTGATCTATTTTCAGAAAATCAGTTACCATAAGAAAAACTTCATATTCAATAGGGATATGCATAATTTCAGGAGAACCAAATAAATTAATATATTTTTTATGTTATGACATGGCAATTTAGTCATAATATGTGCCTTTTTCATGAAAGTTAAGAAAAATGCTAATTTTGTCCATTTTTCATTAATATTCCTTTACGGGGAACCATGCATATCCAAAAACCAAAATGTTTATTTCAGAGAAGCTTCCATACAGCTAATTACACTATCTTACAAAATAGATAGTTGTTTCTTTGGTTTGCACATTCTTTCCTGAACCAAAATATATTTCAAAGACGATACAAATCAGGGATTTTTAAAAATAAGCAATTCATGAGGTTTGTTATCATGGTGGCTCATCAAATTTGGTGTTTCTTTTCAATGTTTACAAACCTGCTACCTTCGTCATGGTAGGACAAATTAGATATCTTGTGATGTCAACTTTTATTTTTCTCTAAATTTCAGGACAAATAAGGGCCTTATTGCCCCTCCTTCTTTGATAAATCCCACAAATATGTCAAAGTAAAATCTAGTGAAACACAGGTCAATTTCTGCACAGACATGGATTTTTTTCACACAAATATGGAGCAAATCCACACAAACTTAAGGGCACTTGTCCAAAAACAGAATGATTACAGCATCAATAAACTTTCGTTGTGATTAGAAAACATAAATGAAATATAGATTGATCATAACTTAAATCAATATTATGATAATTAAACTGTTCTCAGTAATATGACTTTCCCCTTCATCTTTTAAAAATTTACTAAAAATCCTGTAATCAATAAGACATACATTTTGACAGTTATCACATTCCAGAAAATATATATAAATATATTATTGTTTGTTTTCATATAAACTAAAAAGATAGTTTTTGTAATTTTCTTAAAATTAGTTGTTTCATTAGTTAATGACAGAACATTATACAGTATATTATTTTCTGTTTGACATTAGCATTTTATACACTTCACAAGTATTCCTGAACAAAATTACTAAAATATTTCTAGCATTTTATACACTACACAAGTATTCCTAAACAAAATTACTAAAATATTTCTAAATGAATCATTAGGGATGGTGAAAGAGGGTCTGCATACTTTTTGACATCTTTTCAGTTTTTAGGTCTGCATACTTTTTGACAACTTTTCAGTTTTTAGGTTTTCTCAGAAAATATCAGAAATTTTCTCTACTGCTCTATTGCAAGGTAGTTTTCAGTATTTTACTGGATAGGATAGATAAGAATGAATGCTATATCTGTAGGAGGTTTCCTAGTTTCTATTGTCATTATTGTTTTTACTTTATACCATGATATTTTATAGGAAGCTCATATTATCACCCCTTTCAAGTCCCAGTGTTATATAACACAGCTACATTGTAGATACTTGAGCAGGAATAAAACACAGCTACATTGTAGATACTTGAGCAGGAATAAAACACAGCTACATTGTAGATACTTGAGCAGTAATAAAACACAGCTACATTGTAGATACTTGAGCAGGAATAAAACACAGCTACATTGTAGATACTTGAGCAGGAATAAAACACAGCTACATTATAGATACTTGAGCAGGAATAAAACACAGCTACATTATAGATACTTGAGCAGGAAAATACTTGATATATTGGAATTGGAAAATCAAAACAATACTTCTCCTTTTTTTGCTTTTTAGAGTCATTGTTTGGTGCTTTTGGTGTTATTACTGTTAATTTTTCATATTGCATTGTTTTTATCTTCTAAGTGTAATCATACAGTATTATTGGAATTGACTTACATTTAATGGACAGATTCTGAGCTGGTGCTGGATCATAGAAATGCCATTATCTAAAGATCTCTGGTCATGCATAACGTTATTTCTGATGTACATGTTATCTGGTTCCTTCCATTGTAATCTGGATTAATTTGCTTCCTTTTTGTCCAGTTTTAGTTATCAGCAGCCATGAATACCCAGACAGAATTTAGACAAATACCTGCACTTTCATTGCAATGAAGTTTTAGAGCTGACCTTATGGATCAAACAGCTATGCTGACAATGCTTTTTGACAGCATTTTTCTATGAAATTATGTCTGGTTTTCCATTGTAATTGGAAGAATTAGGGAAATAAGAATACCATAATCATTTTGTCTGTAAAAACCAATCTGATAAAAGACATTCTATTTATAGGGATGCCTAGAATGCTTATAAATTGTAGTTTACATGTAAGGAACTTTAATGTCAAATTACATCAAATCATATTGATTTTGAAAGATTTTTGTGAAAAAAAATTGCATTGATATATTTTATTCATTTAGCACTATGAAAAATATTAGATATATGTAATACCACTAACACACCAAGGTAGCTATGGTAATTAAAAATGTCTCCGCAAACATATAATTTTCTATCAATTTTGACTACAGACCATATCATATGTTGTTCATGTGATTTAAAGATTAAATGGTATGGGTTTTATATAATTGTTTTATTTTATAGGTAACTATATTATCATTCCAATTTGATTACTGTCTTGTAATTTGATTAACATTATAATGTTTATAAGATTGTAATGGAGCAGTTGCATTTGTTTATTTCACCCTTGAAATGCATACCTATTTTAAGTTAACAATCCTGAATTTGTTTAAATGAAAATAAGCATTAATGGCAAAAAAAGGGGGGCTAGGCAATATGATAAGAAATTTATGATGGAAGAGGAATATGGAAGCTATAACTTTATAACAAGGAATTTTATACTTCACAAAATATCATTGTATTTTTCGGAAAGTTTGTTTTTCAGTGCATAAGAGAGTATGAAGCTGCACTTGTACTGTACACACTATACATTTATGAATGTTATAACAGGAAAACATTGTCATTATTATCTTGCCATGTTCTGAACAGTCTGTTGCAATATCCAGCTTATTGTTAGCCTCTATTAAAATTTCTGAAAAAGAAAAAAAGAAGTTGTTGTATGTATTTTCATTATTATCTTGCAATATTAATATAGATTTTTAATGCATGATTGATATACAATGAATCCCAAGTGCCTAAGATCATTTCAGTTTTTGTGTGGTTCCTTTTATGGTATTACCCAGTCTTTAGCTTTTTAGCTCACTGGGGCCCGAAGGTCCCCATGTGAGCTTATGCCATCACTTGGCGTCCGTCGTCGTCCGTCGTCTGTCGTCGTCGTCATCTGTCATCGTCGTCGTCGTAAACTATTTCAAAAATCTTCTCCTCTAAAACTACTGGGCCAAATACCTTCAAACTTTAACTAAATGTTCTTTAGGGTATCTAGTTTATAAATTGTATCCAAAGTTTTGATCCATTGACAAACATGGCCGCCATGGCTAAAAATAGAACATAGGGGTCAAATGCAGTTTTTGGCTTATATCTCAAAAACTAAAGCTTTTAGAGCAAATCTGACCTGGGGGTAAAATTGTTCAGTTGGTGAAGATCTATCAGCTCTGAAATTTTCAGACGAATCAAGCAACCCATTGTTGGGTTGCTGCCACCAAATTGGTAGTTTTAACAAAATTTTGCAGTTTTTTGTTATTATTTTGAATATTATTATAGATATATATAAACTGTAAGCAGCAATAATGTTCAGCAAAGTAAGATCTACAAAAAAGTTAAAATGACCATAATTGTCAATTGACCCCTTAAAGGGAAATCACACTATTGTTTATACGCATCGCTCTCGGCGCCGCTATAGTGTCGTGACCGTATTATGACGTCGCCGTTTCGAGTCCGTCGTAAAGGTTGCTAATTTCTAAAATGGTGACCCGCTCAAAGGGCTGTTCACTAAAGCAAGAGAAAGCAAATGACGTTTTGATTTAAGTGCAAAAAATGAAAATGCTACTCGAAACGGACAAAATGTATGGCAAAAAAATAGCCGAAAGTGGTCTTGATATGGTCTTGAATTACCTTACGATTGGGTTTAATTCAAATGAGTTACTCTCTTTAAATAAAGATATTATTATTATTATTATTATTATTATTATTGAGTTAGTATTTACATACAATACCATTTATACAATTATTTTTCTTAAGGGTTTATTAATTTCACCGACAAATATTGTTAGATATGAGAAATATCAACATTTTTTGTTGATCTGGTCTTTATTATTTGTAGCGAAATCCGTCAGCTCAACTTTTTTTTGTAGAAAAACTTTTTTTATTTACTGTAAAGTTTATATTTTCATATATTAACATATTTATTGATCTCGCAGATTTCTTAGTTTCACGAAGAAAAAAATATATTTAAAAACAAAAGAGATATTTATAACACTTTTTGTCGATCATTTCAGTATAATCAAAGCGTACATCGGCGAATGTGAAATCCGTCCGGTCAACTTTTTTTTTTAGAAAAACATTTTGTTTTACTATGAAGTTTAAATTTTCATATAAGATAACTATTAATCTCGCAGATTTCTTAGTTGTACGAAAAAAATATTGTAAAACAAAAGAGATATTACTAGTAACACTTTTTGTCGATCAGTTCAATATTGTAAAGCGTACATCAGTGAGTGTGAAATCCGTCCGGTCAACTTTTTTTTGTTAGATTTTCATAAAATATAGTCTAATATTTCTAAGGTCTTCAAATATTAAAATAATCTATCAAATAACAAAAAAAGTTCTGACTATTTATATCTCATCCGGTCAATACGGGCAATTGTCCTGTCATTAGTGTAACCCAACTGTTGGCAGCGTATCGTCGCGATGCGGTATGTGGGAATATACTGGAAAAAATAACAATATACCAAGAGTAACAGCATGTAAGTGTACAGCTTCCGGAATTTGTAGTATTTCTTCAAACTGTCAATTATAGCGAACTGTACGACCAGCAAGTTAAAAATAATGCCGCTAGACGTCAGAGCAATCTGGGAATATCAAACACTATGCCTAGTTATTTTTGTACTATTGATGACCGTACTGCCTACAACAACAACAAAAAATTCACACTGTATATTTGGCTTGACAAGACTCCAACAAGAGAAATATTTAACACACACACATGTATTTATGTAGAGTAACATGTCTTTCAGAGTGCTAATCTGTAACCATCACATTAAGGTCCGTCTTGTGAAAGAGTATTCATCTCATATAGAAAAAAAATTTGTGCTGATATTCATGTAATATTTGCCACTGAAAGTTTTGCAAAAATCAAGAAAAAAACGAAAACAAAAACAAAACAAAAACTAGTAATTCAGATGTAGGTTCGTGTTCAGATCACTCAATGTGATCACTTGCCTGTCAACAAACAGTGATATAGGGAGATTGTCAGATTCCGATCATGACTGTAAAGGACAACCATTTGTTTAAGGTAGCTGATTTACTCTTGATACCTTGGTTCTTTAAAAAAAAAAACGGCCAACATGATACAGCAGAGTGCTGAAAGTGGCACACACAATCAATCAGTTATTTTCAAATTACCTATCATTAATCAGTTTTGGCAAAAAAGTATATAGGCTATACCATACTGAAACATAAATGTGATAAAAGAATATACAATTCAAGAAAGAGAGGTGCACCAACAGAAAATAGAAACTGCAATCTTTCTTTTAATTCATCCTATCTCAGATCTCAAAATTTTAACTCTTACCAGAATTTATTCTATCTTACAGTATAACTCGGAAGTTTCTAAGTGGAACTCGAGCTTTAACTAGAACTCTTACTCGAATAAACATTCGAACTAAAAATAAAACTGGAATTTTAACTCTAAATTTAGCTGGAACTCGAACTCTTATTCTACATCAAAGGTTATCCACACTCTCATTTGTCATCTGATAAAAAAATTCGTAAGGGTTCCACGGAACCCAGTGTCGCGCCTACTTTTGCTGTTAATCGCAGGCTCAACAAAAATGAGGAAAAAAATCAATAAAAATATTCCTCTCGATACTATCTTTTGATTATAAGAAGCTTCTGTCCAAGTTTGGTATAAATCTAGGGTAGTTTATGGATCTAATAAATGTTTTAAAAACTTTATCTGCATACTGTATGTAATGTTAACTGGAAGAAAAACTAAGTCCATTTATAAGTAAAATACGGATAAACAGGTACAAAATTTTGACAAAATTTCCTTCGAGATACAAGCTTTTGATCATAAAAAAGCTTCTGTCCAAGTTTGGTACATATCCAGGATAGTTTAAGAAAGTTATTGAAATCTTAAAAACTTAAACCACAGAGTGAATGTATTGTTTCCTGGCAGAAAAACTAAGTCAATTTATAAGTAAAATACGGAAAAAATAGATTTTTTTTTACAAAATTTACTTCTGGATACTATCTTATGATCACAAACAAGCTTCTGACAAAGTTTGGTACAAATCCAGGATAGTTTAAGAAAGTTCTTAAAAATTTAAAACTCTAACCACAGAGTAAATGTATTGTTTCCTGGCAGAAAAACTAAGTCCATTTATAAGTCAAATATGGAAAAACAGGAATTTTATTTTTACAAAATTTACTTCTGGATACTATCTTATGATTATAAACAAGCTTCTGTCCAAGTTTGGTAGAAATCCAGGATAGATTAAGAAAGTTATTAAAACTTCAAAAACTTTAACCACAGAGTGAATATTTGTGGACGCCGCCGCCGCCGACGACGACGACGACGGAATGTAGGATCGCTATGTCTCGCTTTTTCGACTAAAGTCGAAGGCTCGACAAAAAACTAGAGTTAGATAAAATATATCAACATGTCCACAGAAACATGGATAGATGTAGCAGAACAAGAAAAATAAACTAGATCCGTTTATTACAAATTAAAAGATTTTTTTAAATACATCAACAGGGAACATTATATGTTCCTAATATCACTATGGCGATGTGTATTTCATTGTCAAATAACTCTAAATTATCAGATGCATTGTATTTCTCATAACATACCAACGTTGAGCGATTAATCGAACGGTAATAAAATATACGTAATTCATAAAGTTTTAATACACAGGCGATGAACATTGAACATATTATGTACAATGAACATGAAACGATGTATGAAAAATGGGTGCGGGATGATAGTTCGAATAAATTATGAAGCGTTGTGTAATTATGGAACTAATTTTAAATTCCTACCGAAAATAGGTTTCTTTTAACGTGCTGAGTTTGTGGCATTTTTAACACGGCATTTCAGGTTTTATCTCCCCGGTGCGAATGGACAAGCTTGTGAAATTATGGTAACGAAATTATTCTGCCTGCAGTCTAAAAGGAACGTGTTACTTTTCAGCCCGGATACCCTCAGTCTTCCGAGGTAGAAGATTCTTTATCTGGAAGCCGAAAATTATTTCTATAATACGGCATGAGGCAAACATTCGTTTTCCCCATACAACAAATGCAATTTAAAAAATGAGATGACTTCACCGTTGACAATTACTTTATAATAAACTGTTCAGTATTGTATCTATGTTTAACGATTCGATAGATTGATAAAGATATCAATGAATAATCAAAATACCTTAAAAAATGTTAAAAAATGATATTATATTTTGTAGTGAAAAGGTTTAATTCAACCCAAGCGTTGCAAGAAATGCTGTTATGCCAGCAACGTCGTTCTATAAGTTAAAAGGTTATAGTTCCCGCCAAAATTCAATAATAAAGATTATTTCCGTTTTAGCGGATTTAAAACATCGGTGACCCCCCTTTTTTATTTATGCTTTTAAAATCTTCCCTGAAGCTGCAACTTATGCAGAAGTTTGAAGGGAAAAACATTAGTAGATTTTTTTTTATTTCAAGAAAAATCTATTATAAATAGCAATTAAAAATGGCGGGAAATGTTCAAATGCCTTCAAAAATAAGGAAACCGAGACAAATAAATGTTCATAAAGTACAAGTTACATTTGACTGTTTTTGTTATTCCAGTTAAACATGGTTTTTCAATAAGTTTGTCTTTTTTTAACAATTTAGAGCGGTATTTCTATATTTCGTTATAAGGCGAGTCTTTAAGTTTTGATGACGTCATATCTCGAAAACAACATCGGTGACCCCAATTTTTTTTCCGCCTTAAATATCTTAATAAATATGATCTGTCTACATGCAAAATTTCAATGAATTATTATTAGTAGTATAAATAGTGTGATTTCCCTTTAAGGAGTAATTGCCCTTTAAAGACAATTTTACACAATTTGTTCATCAAGTTGGCTAACATTTAAAAATCTTCTCTGAAACTACTGGGCCAATTACCTTCAAACTTTAACTAAATGTTCCTTAGGGTACCTTGTTTATAAATTGTATCCGAAGTTTGTATCCATCGACAAACATGGCCGCCATGGCTAAAAATAGAACATAAGGGTCAAATGCAGTTTTTGGCTTATATCTCCAAAACTAAAGCTTTTAGAGCAAATCTGACATCGGGTAAAATTGTTCAATTGGTCAAGATCTATCAGCCCTGAAATTTTCAGACAAATCGAACAACCCATTGTTGGGTTGCTGCCACTAAATTGGTAGTTTTGAGGAAATTTTGCAGTTTTTTGTTATTATCTTGAATATTATTATAGATAGATATAAACTGTAAACAGCAATAATGTTCAGCAAAGTAAGATCTACAGAAAAGTTTTATATGACTAAAATTGTCAATTGACCCCTTAAGGAGTTATTGCCCTTTAAAGACAATTTTACACAATTTGTTCTTCAAGTTTTCTAACATTTAAAAATCTTCTTCTCTGAAACTACTGGGCTAAATGCCTTCAAATTTAATCTAAATGTTCCTTAGGATATCTAGTTTATAAATTTTATCCGAAGTTTTAATCCATCGACAAACATGGCCGCCATGGCTAAAAATAGAACATAAGGGTCAAATGCAGTTTTTGGCTTATATCTCCAAAACTAAAGCTTTTAGAGCAAATCTGACATGGGTAAAATTGTTCAATTGGTCAAGATCTATCAGTCATGAAATTTTCAGACAAATCGAACAACCCATTGTTGGGTTGCCGCCACTAAATTGGTAGTTTTGAGGAAATTTTGCAGTTTTTTGTTATTATCTTGAATATTATTATAGATAGATATAAACTGTAAACAGAAATAATGTTCAGCAAAGTAAGATCTACAGAAAAGTTTTATATGACTAAAATTGTCAATTGACCCCTTAAGGAGTTATTGCCCTTTAAAGACAATTTTACACAATTTGTTCTTCAAGTTTTCTAACATTTAAAAATCTTCTTCTCTGAAACTACTGGGCTAAATGCCTTCAAATTTATTCTAAATGTTCCTTAGGATATCTAGTTTATAAATTTTATCCGAAGTTTTAATCCATCGACAAACATGGCCGCCATGGCTAAAAATAGAACATAAGGGTCAAATGCAGTTTTTGGCTTATATCTCCAAAACTAAAGCTTTTAGAGCAAATCTGACATGGGTAAAATTGTTCAATTGGTCAAGATCTATCAGTCATGAAATTTTCAGACAAATCGAACAACCCATTGTTGGGTTGCCGCCACTAAATTGGTAGTTTTGAGGAAATTTTGCAGTTTTTTGTTATTATCTTGAATATTATTATAGATAGATATAAACTGTAAACAGCAATAATGTTCAGCAAAGTAAGATCTACAGAAAAGTTTTATATGACTAAAATTGTCAATTGACCCCTTAAGGAGTTATTGCCCTTTAAAGACAATTTTACACAATTTGTTCATCAAGTTTTCTAACATTTAAAAATCTTCTCTTCTGAAACTATTGTGCCTAATACCTCTTAACTTTGAATGAATGTTCCTTTAGGAATCTAGTTTATGAATTGTATCCTAAACTTTGATCCATCAACAAACATGGCCGCCATGGCTAAAAATAGAACATAAGGGTCAAATGCAGTTTTTGGCTTATATCTCAAAAACTAAATCTTTTAGAGCAAATGTGACATGGGGTAAAATTGTTCAGTTGGTCAAGATCTATCAGCTCTGAAATTTTCAGACGAATCAAACAAACCATTGTTGTGTTGCTGCCACCGAATTGGTAGTTTTAACAAAATTTTGCAGGTTTTTATACGACCGCAAAAAATTTTGTGGTCGTATATTGGTATGACGGTGGCGTCGTCGTCGTCGTCGTCGTCCGGCGTCGTCGTCCGAAGACACATTGGTTTTCGCACTCTAACTTTAGTTTAAGTGAATGGATCTTTTTGAAATTTGACCATAAGGTTAAATACCACAAAAGGAAAGTTGGGATTGATTTTGGGGGTTAAGGTACCAACAGTTAAGGAATTAGGGGCCAAAAAGGGGCCAAAAATAAGCATTTTCTAGTTTCCAGGCAATAACTGTGGAACGGTGTATAGATCTCTCTGAAATTATACTACAAGTTTCCATACCACAAAGGGATGGTTAGGATTTGCTTTGGGGGGTTATGGCTCAAACCGTTTAGGAATTAGGGGCAAAAAAGGGGGAAAACAAGGTTGTTCTGGTTAATGGACAAATACTTTAGTACAAAACATAATTTAAAGCAGTGTAAGGGAGATAAATCAAATACATCATTGAAATTATCTCCCTTACACTGCTTTTAAATTATGTATAAAGTAATGGTTAATGAACAATACAGATAATTTAAAACAGTGTAAGGGAGGTAATCCAAATACAACATTTTGGTTACTTCCCTTACACTGCTTTTAAATTATGTTTAAAGAAATGCATATTTATAAAGGAAGACCAGTAAAAATATCTGCAAATGTTGCATCTTTTTTTTTTACAAAAAAATCCATATGAATGATTTGACACTATATTTTTAATTCTATTATAAAATAGATTAAGTTAGCACTATGGTAAATTTAAATGGGTAATTATGGTTGCCAACTCCATTGGAAATTTGAATTGAGATTATGACCATATCTTGAGGGAAAGAATTTTTTGGGGGAAAAAAGGGGGTGGGGGTAAAAAGAAATTGTGGGGGGTCAATTTTTTCTCATTTCAGATTTCAGAAATTAACAGAATTATTCTTCAAATATTATTTTTTTTTTCAAATTTCAAATATTGAAAAATTTCAAGAAGTAATCTTTAATTGCACAGTATGGCGCATTAGATTTGTAAAATCTTTGATCACATTTATTTATTTGTTATGCCGAATCTAACAGTGTATTTAGATTTTTAATTTTGGGTCCAGTTTTCAAATTGGTCTACATTAAGGTCCAAAGGGTCCAAAATTAAACTTTGTTTGATTGTAGCAAAAATTGAATATATGAGGTTCTTTGATATGCTGAATCTAAACATGTATTTAGATTTTTGATTTTTGGCCCAGTTTTCAATTTGGTCCAAATTGGGGTCCAAAATTAAACTTTGTTTGATTTCAACAAAAATTGAATATATTGGGTTCTTTGATATGCTGAATCTAACCATGTATTTAGATTTTTTATTTGTGGACCCCGTTATCAAATTGGTTCATATTGAGGTCAAAAGGGTCAAAAATTAAACTTTGTTTGATTTCATCTAAAATTGAATTATTGGGGTTCTTTGATATTCCAAATCTAACCGTGTATTTAGATTCTTAATTTTGGGTCCTGTTTTTTAAATTGGTATACATTAAGGTCCAAAGGGTCCAAAATTAAACTTAGTTTGATTTTAACAAAAATTGAATTCTTGGGGTTCTTTGATATGCTGAATCTAAAAATGTGTTTAGATTTTTGATTATGGGCCCAGTTTTCAAGTTGGTCCAAGATAAGGTCCAGTATTTAAACTTTGTTTGATTTCAACAAAAATTGAATATATGGGGTTCTTTGATATGCTGAATCTAAACATGTATTTAGATTTATGATTATGGGCCTAGTTTTAAAGTTGGTCCAAATTGGGGTCCAAAATTAAACTTTGTTTGATTTCATCAAAAATTGAATTATTGGGGTTCTTTGATATGCCAAATCTAACCGTGTTTTTAGATTTTTAATTTCGGTCCCGTTTTTTAAATTGGTCTTCATTGAGGTCCAAAGGGTCCAAAATTAAACTTAGTTTGATTTTAACAAAAATTGAATTCTTGGGGGTTCTTTGATATGCTGAATCTAAACATGTGTTTAGATTTTTGATTATGGGCCCAGTTTTCAAGTTGGTCCAAGTTGGGGTCCAAAATTAAACTTTTTTTGATTTCAACAAAAATTGAATATATGGGGTTCTTTGATATGCTGAATCTAACCATGAATTTAGATTTTTTATTTGTGGGCCCCGCTATCAAATTGGTTCATATTGAGGTCAAAAGGGTCCAAAATTAAACTTTGTTTGATTTCATCAAAAATTGAATTATTGGGGTTCTTTGATATTCCAAATCTAACCGTGTATTTAGATTTTTAATTTTAAGTCCCGTTTTTTAAATTGGTCTACATTAAGGTCCAAAGGGTCCAAAATTAAACTTAGTTTGATTTTAGCAAAAATTGAATTCTTGGGTTCTTTGATTTGCTGAATCTAAAAATGTGTTTAGATTTTTGATTATGGGCCCAGTTTTCAAGTTGGTCCAAGATAGGGTCCAGTATTTTAACTTTGTTTGATTTTAACAAAAAATGAATATATGGGGTTCTTTAATATGCTGAATCTAACCATGTATTTTGATTTTGGACATTGGACCATAATAGGTAAATTAAAAAAATTCAAGTTCTTAGACCACATTCTTTCTGTGTCAGAAACCTATGCTGTGTCAAATATTTAATAACAATCCAAATTCAGAGCTGTATCAAGCTTGAATGTTGTGTCCATACTTGCCCCAACTGTTCAGGGTTCGACCTCTGCGGTCGTATCAAGCTGCGCCCCAGCGAAGCATTTTATTGTTATTATTTTGAATATTATTATAGATATATATAAACTGTAAGCAGCAATAATGTTCAGCAAAGTAAGATCTACAAAAAAGTTAATATGACCAAAATTGTCAATTGACCCCTTAAGGAGTTATTGCCCTTTAAAGACAATTTTACACAATTTGTTCTTCAAGTTTTCTAACATTTAAAAATCTTCTCCTCTGAAGTGCAGGTGAGCGATTCAGGCTCTTGAGAGCCTCTTGTTTGGTAGAGTTGTTTGTCTTTTCTTTGTTTATCCTGTTTGTCATGATTATTTTTCTTTCACTTATGAGTTCTGAAGTGCCCTTTGTTATCCCCCTCCTCTTTTTTTTTACAATTTTGAGGTAGAGATTTCAAAAATTGCAATTAAATCCCCATAGCCACTGGCTTGTTAGTCATAAATATACAATATATTCAATTAACAAAATGAATCATACTAGAAAAAACAAACATTAGAAATCAAATACAATGCAGATAGTAGTGAATGGTTAATGAATCTATTTGTTCTGTCTTCAGTTATTATCAAAAGAAGATGGCTCAATTGAAAAAAAAGCTTAGATATGTTTCTTTGTGTAATTACACATTATGTTAGAACCCTGGGTTTTGATTGGTTGATAGCCAGTGTATTTTCACCAATTTACTTTTATCAAATGAATATCGTTCATTTTTAAACAGCGCCGGGGTATATGCAAAAAGGATATGCCTTTTTTACCCTCTCTGCCGTGGTATTTGCCAAAAAATACTCTATCCGACTGGACGCTTGTAATGTCACGATTATCAATGCGTTTTATGTCACGATCATCAATGCGTTTTGTACGATAACATTCGGTGTAATTAAACAGATATAGCATGTTCTTGAGGGGTATTTGCGAAAACTACCAGTCTTGAGAATGAATTTCTCTCGCCTTACGGCTCGCGAAATTTAACATTCTCTCGACTGGTAATTTTCGCAAATACCCCTCCTTAACATGATATATCTGTTCATTATACAGTGCAATGTTTAATATTTTACTTCACAATGTAAATTGAAGGCAATCTTTATCCCCTTATCACTTACAAGCACTTTGATCAACATTTACTAGCAAAGTTTTATATGCATCATCAGGAAGAGAATATTAAAATGTTATTGGTTTACTCAGGTTCACTCCTAGTATTTTGCTAAGGTTCATGTTGGTCAATATTTTGTTTTATGTATGGTGTTTTGTAGGCTGCTGTTTGTCTTTAAGTCGTTTTTTCTTTTTGACTCTTTGGTTTTATGTGTCTTTCTGTGACTCACAGGATTGAATACCTTCTTAGTATATTCCTTTGTTTAAAAATAAAGAATAGAAAATTATGGACCAAGATTAGAGAAAAATTTGCAAAAAAAAAAGGAACTGAGAAAAATCAGCTACAAAAAATAAGAATAATGGTGTGCTTATATACAAAGAAAAGAGAATAATGGACAAAGAATAGAGAATAATGCCTTAAAATTAAAAAAATACAGAAGTGAAACCCCCAATCCAGACCCTCATATTACCAAGAAAACTGAAAATTTGAGCAACTCAAACCCAACCAAAAAAACGGATGAATTCAGGTGATCAGAAAGGTAAATCAGTTCGGTTCTTATAAAGGCATCTGTATTGCTTCTGATTATATATCCGGTTATATATGAGGGTCTGGCTAATTAGGAGACTTGTATACAGGAGTTAATGATTTTGCAAATTATAGTGTGTGTTTGCAGGCAGAATAAACCAAGATAAATTTTCTACCTTGCTATAACTGTGGTAAACCTAGGACTATCATACTATTAGTATAATAGTCCCAGGGTAAACTATATATGATTTCATGAAAATTTCATGTTTAACTGAGGGTGGGAAATGTTGTATCATTATTCTTAGGCATTCCTGTTTACTTGTAAAAATATCTTTCCAATTACTAGTAACACATGTTCAGTTGTGTTTACAGAAAATTGATAAATGTGTCAATGCCAACTCAAGGTAAAGTTCTAACATAACTGATAACAGTTAATAGTGTCATATCCTATCGTCTATAATCTTTAGACTTTCCGGTAGAAGCTTTATGAAACTTCTACTTTTTTTGATTTTCCCCTCAATCGTCAGTGGTAAGTTTATCATTCTTTTTTAAAGGACACACTTCTTTATTTCTTAATTTTCGAAAAATGATGGACACAGATCATAGGGTACTATTTGTTGGGGGAGGAGGGATTATTTGAAGCCTAGTAACGAATTAAGAAGGGTTGTGTATAGAGAATGCCGCGTATCTTCTTCGAAATGATACCATAAGCACGGTTGTTCTTACTACAATATCGCGACGATGGAGTTTGAACGCATGTATAATTTCGGTTCAATAAAGGAACCTATCACGTCAACTAGATATTTACAGATTTATACGGATTTGTCTTCAGTTGTGCATTTCTTTTCACACTTGAGCAATAACTGTGCAAAAAGTCAACTGAAACCAAGCACAGGAGGAACAACCACAGGTGCAACCCAGGGATAAGATTAATATGCTATAGATATCTACAAACTTTTATCTTTTTATTTACTCAAAATGTCACTAGCGTCAGTATCAGAGACATAAGTCAATAACATAAGTGCGAACCATGCTTGTGATTCTCTTTTTGAAAATGTAGCGTCACCAAAGTGGTAGTAGTAAGAAAGTACCGGACACCGAATATAATTTATGATTTTTTATTTATTTTTCCAGGTGGAGATGACGTCGTGGCATTTACTAAAGGTCGGGCATCACATGAACACCTAACACATGGCGAAATTCTAACATTTGATAAAACCATAACAAACATCAATGCATACTTTTCTGCTGATGGTAAATTTGTCTGCAGTACTCCCGGATTGTACGCCTTCCATTTTTACGCAGTTACCAAAAGCAACGAACACGTATGGTTAGAACTCTACCGGAATGACAATTATATTGTTTCAATTTACGGTAGAACCCCGAGTGACTATGTAGATGCTGGCAATTCTGTGTTCTTAAATCTCGAAATGGACGATACGGTTTTCATAAAGGCACGTGACAACTACGATAATGTTATTTTTGGAGCAGGAGATCAAGTTTATACTACTTTTACTGGTGTACTGCTGGCAGGTTAGTTTTAATACGTATTAGCGAAAGGTATACTATTTGGCAAACCTTGAACGTTTTGTTCAATATACACATACATTTCCCTCACAAAGAAATTAATCTAAAGAAATTAGTTTGTCAATAGTTCCTATAGTTTGTTTGAAGAAATATCTTTGACCTACGTTTGACTGCTTACACTTTTTATGCTCCCGCAACTGGATTGGGGGGGGGGGGGGGGAGGCATATTGTTTTACCCCTGTCCGTCCGTCTGTCCTTCCGCCCGTTTCTTCCGTCCGCCCGTCCCATTATGGGTATATAGCTTTTCCGGATAACTTTCCTACAGTTTGAATGCTATGAAGTTTTCACTTTGCTGGCTGTTTGTACATATATTGAAGGTGTGCATGTGGTCAGGGTTATGATTTTTAATAAATAGTTGCTCTGTTGGGAGATAGTTGAACTATGTCATATTTTGGTATTTACTTGCATAAGAGGTTCATAGCGTTTCCGGATTACTACTCCGACAGTTTGAATGCTAGGAAGTTTTCACTTTGCTGGCTGTTGTACATATATTGAAGGTGTGCATGGTCAGGGTTTTTATTTTTTTTAATATTTGCTCTTTTGGAAGATAATTGAACCTTGTCAGTTTTTGAGTATATACTTGCATAATAGGTGCATGGCGTTTCCAGATAACTCCTCCTACAGTGAACCATATACCTATGTGCTCACATGGTCAACTTTGTGTATTTTAAAATAACACTTTGCATCTGCGGGTGCATAATTTGTGTCTCCAAGACACAATAATATCTCAAAGAAAGTCCTACATTGACTTTGTTATAATACAGTTACTACAAAGTGAAGTGTGGGGCATCACTTTGTCTAGTTTTTAATTTTTTGATATGAGTAACTTCAGCCGTCGTTAACCGAATGACAAAAAAGGTGACCGTAACGTTTTATTTTGTCAATGGTTTGATTTTTTTATTTTGCAAGCAGATAATTTAAAATCTTCTAAATCTTTTTATCTAGTAAGCGACAATGATGGATTGGATGCTTTCTCAGTTGGACTGAACCACTCCATTGCCTTGACAACCAGTCAGCATGTTTTATACGATATAATTATAGCCAGTAGAGGTACTCCAACGTACGACAAAGGAACTGGAACATTTACCGCGGCACAGTCAGGTCTATACATTTTTCATTACCACGCATTGGCCACTTCAGATCATGTAAGTTAAACTTATCATTTTTCACTGAGTTCATAGTTGAAGGGAAAGTGGCATTTATTTTACATCTCTGGTCTGTATGGAAGAATAAATTAACATTGCGTATTAGGAATTTACATACAAGTATAATGTTCATAAACTGTCATAAACATAATACCGATCAAGCCTGATCAACTCTTTTGCAACTTTTTGGCTTCGTCAGTTTTCTTTGAATCTTAGGCTTACCATTCCGAATTTGTGTAAAATTTTGCATACAATATGGTCGTGTTGAAAATTTCAAAGATACCAGGCTTATGATTTTGAATGCCAGATGCATGTTTCGTCTTAAATCAGTGAAGATAGAATAAAAAAAGGTTAAACACATCACGGCCGCCATCAAGAGATGGTTTACCGTTATTGAATATCTGTTTCACAGATGACGACGGATATGTTTCAATTGTAGTCACAATCCCGTCCACATTCCTCTAATATGACCTATCGAATTAGAAACATCACTGGGTTTCTACACGACCAAAACGACGGGTGCCACATGTGGAGCATAATCAGCTTTCACTTCCGGAGCACCTGAGGTAACCCACTAAGATTTTTGACGTAGGTCGTGTTACTCGGTCATTCGTTTCTATGTGTTTTTTTTTTTGTATTTTGAAAAAAACATTTTCAGTTCGTTTTCGTTTCATTAAATTGAATATCCCTTTGGTATCTTTCGTCTCTCTTTTATGAATTTCATAACCGTCACTAATGTTTTAATTTCAAATAAAATTCG
Organism: Mytilus californianus; assembly: GCF_021869535.1. Classification (NCBI taxonomy): domain Eukaryota; kingdom Metazoa; phylum Mollusca; class Bivalvia; order Mytilida; family Mytilidae; genus Mytilus; species Mytilus californianus. The sequence continues at coordinate 5,621,329 of NW_026262745.1, read as the reverse complement.
AAGATCTTGTATGTTACATTACCAATTTAATGAAATGAAAAGTGTAAATGTGGTTGTGGTACTCGAAATCATTACATATAATTTAAATGCAGTGAATTTTGACTATGATATAATAGAGCGAATGTTTATATTTAAGGCACGACTTAGATACGCATGATCTAATTAAACGAAATGCACGAATCGATTCAAACCTTTCATTGAAAAGTATAATTCAGAATTTAGATAAATCAACAATATTTTTTTGAACGTTGACTATATGCCAGTTTTGATCGCTACTCTCTATCTCTTAATGCTTCACAGGAATTATGGTTAGATTTGTACTATAACGACCAGTATATCAACTCAGCATATGGTAAAACACCGAACGAGTGGGCCGATGCAGGTAACACCGCAATTATACACCTCCATACAGGAGACAAAGTATCGGTCAGATCTAGAAGAGCAGGTGGAATTTATGGTGACATTGGAACAAATCAAACTTATACAACATTTTCTGGTTCTATCCTGTCTCCGTCAACAGATTATCTTGGTACGTTCAATAAACGAATAAAGAATAGGAATACTAAATCAATTTAAAATCAAAAGTTATCGGTTTGTAGTGAGTATCGTGTTGCTCAGTCTTTATTTTTCCTTGTGTTTTGTATACTGATATTTGTCTTTTGGTATTTTTCTTTTTCCGCCATTGCTTTGTCAGTTTATTTTCGACTTATGAGTTTGAATGTCCCTTTGATATCTTTCACCTCTCTTTTATTTAAAAAAAAAAACAATCGTAGTCCATATATTTACACTAGTTTTGAATAATATTGTCCAGCAATTATTGTCTGAACAATTCGCAATTGAATGTCATAGAGCTGACTTGGAACAAGCTCTTCGAGTTAAATTTGAGGATTGAAGACGTTTTTAAAGCAAAACACTCTTTGAGATCACCCCATGTTTTTTTATGGGGTTCGTGTTGCTCAGTCTTTAGTTTTCTATGTTGTGTGTTGTGTACTATAGTTTGTCTGTTGGTCTTTTTCTTTTGTAGCCATGGCGTTGTCAGTTTATTCTCGACCCATGAGTTTGAATATCCCCCTTTTCCTCGTTAGTATCACATTGCAGCTCCATTTAATTATGTATCTTGGAGTCAATGCTCCCAATCGGAAATTGGTGTTGTCACGTTTTCAAACAGTCATTAGCCAACCTGCAAAATTGGCTATGTATTTATTTATCCTGCATACCCAAACGGTCGCTCTTAAGCAAAAAAAAAGCAAGTAACTGGCATCAACTATAAGTATACAAGACATATAAAGGCACAAAAAAGTGAAACAAATAAAAATACCAAGAGAAACATACAAAAATTATCTTACCCGACGCATCCGCATGAACCTTTTGCAAAGGATCTTGAAAGGATGTCACATGTGGAGAAGGATCTACACCCTTCCGGAGTACCTGAGATTACCCCCAGTTTTTGTTCTGAGCGTTCCTTGTGAAATAAAATTTAGAAGATGGCCTCAGATGCAATTTATAGAGTGATATTTCATTATGTTTGCTTTCATTTTTGGGGGACTTAAAAACAACATTTTGATGAAAAAACAAAATATTAACATGATGAAGTCGTTGTTTTGAATGACTCATTGTTACGGCAGAAATTAAATTTTGCATACATGGCACTATCGAAGGTTTAAAACAAAAATCTGAGCTAGACAGCTACGAATGATACACGAATAACAAACAAAAAAGTCATTTGTAAGTCTTTATCAACTTTTGGACATTTTTATCATTAGTTTAAGTTCAGAGAAAAAACACAATTCTGCATATGAACATTATAAACTATTCTCATGAACAAGTAACAATTTTCCCCCCGAAATTTTAATATTGAATCGTCATCGTGGTCATCATGAGATGTTCACCTAAATTGAGATGACATTCTGACTGCTCCTAATTGTTTTTGCAATGCATCTTTAACAAGTTCAATAATAACTCTTTAAAATTTTCCTACAGATATGCTTAACAAGATTGACTAAATGCTGTTTTTTTTCCTCATAGAAAACGGCCAGGCGGAAGAGATAGCTTTTTCTGTTGGACTGTCAGCTCATCATACACAAACACAGGGCCATACAGTAATATTTGACAGAGTTTTCATAAATCATGGCTTAGGGTATGACACGAAAACGGGAAAATTTACCGCGAAATATAGTGGCATATACGTCTTCCATTTCCATGCTTTATCTCACTCAGATAAGGCAATTTGGATTGATCTTTACCACAATTTCATATATGTGAACTCTATTTATGGTCACGTTCCATCTGGTTACGTCACCGGAAGTAATTCTGCTTCCCTAGAGCTGCTACAAGGCGATGAGGTATTTCTTGACATAAAAAGCCATGACACAGCCTTATATGGAGTACCTACTCAAATTTACTGTACATTTTCAGGCTATTTGTTGGCATTATTACCTCAGTACCAACCAATCATCGGTTGATTCAATAAAAATTAAAAATGAACTGTTCGCTTGTCACTATTTTAATTTAATCAGCACTCGGGCTATCTGAAACATTCACAGCGAATTGCGTTACTATTTATATGATTAATGTATAGTTCTTATTTTAGATTCATTTTTTTTAAAGGATTGTAATCCTGTCTTTAATGTAAGAGAGCATTTAACCCCATGGCCAGAAAAACTACTCCACTTATTTAAAGTTTGGTGACTTTGTTGATTGCATCCCATTGAAATTGAACAGAAATACCACAAATACAGCAAGGTCTGCTATATTTCATGAGTTGACAAAACCATTGACAACAAAAACGAACAAAAACCCGAAAAGACAAACAACACTCTACGGAACACTGTAAATAATTCTATGTCCTATCCATTTAAAACAGACGAAAAATCAACAACTACAAAATGAAGGAACTGGAACATTAATTCGAAAAAAACCCAGTATGGGAATCAATATTGAAAAACCCAACCAGACAAAATGACACAAACTTTGTTTAAAGGACCATGCTTGGATTAGCAATACTTTTGTCATTGTTGGTTTTTGTTTGTAATTGGATTGAAATCACAAATTCCAATGCATGCTGGTACAAATACTATACAGTTTCAAATGCTAGTAAGTAAGTTTCTTTGGTCATCTCCACTAAATAACCTTCAAGATGTTAAACAACCAAAGAAATCTTATTTATTCGTTTTATATCTGCACCCACCATACTATGTTTAACTGTACTAAGGAACTTCTCATCATTTTTTGTGAAAACGCTGATGCAATATTGAAGGACTGGTAACTAATAAGATGCTCCACTTGAGAACTGTCAGTCTACCAACAGGGTAGCATTCCTATGATCGTTAAAACATATCTTACTATGTCGATGTAACCGACAAATGAAGACTTATTTGCATAAAATTAAAAAATAAGGTAGCATGTAACATCTGAACATCTGACTATGTATTCCAACGCCTAATTTATTAACTAATTTTTTCTTTTAATTGTTATGAAATCGCTATTTATGTACAAATTATAAAAACACCTCTACAAAGATATTTTCTTGAATAATTGCTGACATATTCTCTCAGAAAAGTTCAAGTACTTAGGCTTGATTTTACTAAGTTACCGCTGACAAATGACATTATTAGTATTTTCTTATTAATTACAGCTTATGTAAGAATCATGGGTTTTGATTGGTTGATAGCCAGTGTATTTTTCACCAATTTACTGTTATCAAATGAATATCGTTCATTTTTTAACGCCGCCGGGGTATATGCAAAAATTTAACATTCTCTCAACTGGTATTTTTCGCAAATACCCCTCCTTTACATGGAGCATTGGAACATTGGAACATATCTGTTCAAAAGTATATTTTTGTGGTCTGTTATACCGATATCATGGAATTGAATAATTATAATACCCCGCCGTAGATTGTAGAGTGAATACTATAATTTCTAGTATGTTCGTGCGTCCGTACAGAAATCAATTCGTCCGTCCCTTTTCAGTTAAATTTTAGTTTTATATTGTTCACAATGAAGATGTGGTCACACCAACTTGGAACTTTGTACACCTGTACATTATGAACATGCACGTATTAATATATATTCCAAATTCGGGGTTTGGTCTATATCGCCGTTCACAAAATATATAAATGTGATGGTCTGAGCGTGACATCGTGTCCCATGGAAACATATCTATTTTCAATTGATCTTTATTGTACGTTCCATTATGTACTTTTTGTTTGCATTTTTAGCAGCACTTTTATTTCATTTTCACCTGATGCTAGGTTAAACTGAAATAAAAGTTTTGCTACAAATGCCAACAATGATTTCAAAGCAGAGTAGTACGAAAAGATAATACAAGAATGTCAAAAATTGGTGGTGCTGGGTATTCAAAAAGAAAGTAGTTTACCGATGTTCAAATTTCGTGAATCGATTAAAAAGAGACAAATCAAGAAAACGAACAAAAAATGAGGGAATCGCATGAACACCAAAAGAAGTGAGACTGGGTGCGTCGACAGGGTAAGCGTATCCTCCTATGCATGCATCACCCGCCATGAAAACCTTGTATATTACTCTACCAAAATCTGTACTTGAACTTTCAAGTAAGTCTTGTATTTTATAGCTGTTTCAAAATACCATTTATTTTAAGAGAATAATTTCTTCAGAAATCTCCAGAAGGAAATCTGTATGGAACATATCTGAAATACAAGTAAGGTCGGACTCGATATAATACAAGGGACACATTTATCTTAGTCCACTTTAGTCTTATCTAAACGGTCTTCAACATTTAAACAAATATAGATACATAAGTTAACCTCTCCCGCTTTAACAAAGCTGAGACATGGTCTACAGAAATAGAAAGCCTGGAATCAAAAATCATGCATGATAACGATGAATTTTAGATATTTTAATGGTAAACAAATACCAATCATCTTATGTTTGACAATGGAAATGTTTCGAGTAAATGATAAAGTTTGAAAAATATTTAATATTTGTAAATTGTTTTCACACCTCTAAAGTATGATTTCTCTACTCAATCAGTACTCCATTCTTTCCAGACCCTATGCAACCTATCAGACAGTCCCATTTCAATAGCATTGCTATATTAATAATAAAAAAAAACTAAAGAGGAGGTTGGTAACGATGAAAGTATTTGAAATTAAAAACACAGCTTTACCATGAACAAGAGTGTCTTTTTTGCTACATTTTAAAACAAATCGTAGAAAACCGAATTAACGAAAGCAATTAAATCACAGACAAAAATATCCCGAACAAATGACACGCTCATTATTTGTTCATATTACATTAAATCTTACTAGGTAGGCATGTGTTGGTTTCCCCTTTATTACGATATGCTAAATTATAATAGATTTTGCATAGATAATGGCAGATGTAATATAATTTGTCACATCCTTTACAACTCATTATTTGTTTATGTGACACACACAATTGTGCAAGCTGGGTTGTAAAGTTTTACATTAAAAAAGTAAAAAGATATCAAGGCACAAATATATTAGTAGAAAAAGGCAGAAACACCTTGGTCAAAATAAACAAGCAGAAATTTGGTCAATCTATGCTTCCAAAACCACATTTTGATGAATATTCCCTAACATATCAAATAATATTGCTGAAAAAAAGTCGTCAATCTAGAAACCGAAAGGTTGATGAACACTTTCTATATTTAAAAATGAACTCAAATATTTTATATAAAAAACAAGATTTTTAATAATTTCATACCATGTATCGCTGTTCAATGTACCTGCATTCGAATGAATAGGCTTTGTTTCTAACTACCTACCACTTTATTTGAATCCAAGAATGTATCTCCAGTACTCCACCAAGAACAAAACATTGCCCTCATTTTTTATATTTCAGTCTACTTTTAGCATCTTTGATCTTGGTCGTTGACCTATTGACCTGAAAATCAATATGGCTATTTCCCTTCCATATTTCTTTAAATCTACATAATATTATGTTATATTTAAATCAACCTTTTTTGTAACAGCAACCTCGACCTTTGACATATTGATCCCCAAATCAAAGGTCTTCCACCTTCCCTATATCTTCCATCTATATATGTTGCATTCCAACCCTTCAACGGACTCTCAAGTAATTCCAAGAAACCATTTGCTTGCGGACTAACGGACGGACAGATGAATGGACAAAGCGACGATTAGCTGTTACCCACAAAACTAAAAATTAAAGCAACTAAAACTCTACCAAAAACGCAAATTATCGTGTGGGTATGCAGACATGGTGAATTCTATCAAAGAATGTCAAAGAACGTCTCGTCCTTTTTCTAAAAAAATTCATCGGAAGAGACCAAGACCTTGTTGATAAATATTCCGTATTAGCTTAACAATTAATACATGATGGTCTTGAAGTATAGATTCTAGATACTGACGTTGTTAATCATCTTTATTACGTGTTATGGTTTTCTTTTTATTTGTCTTTGTATATTTTTTTAACCTATTTAGTACATTTTTGGTAATGTCCTTTTGGCGAGGCTCGATATTTATAGATCCCGCCATTGTTTTATTTTGCTATGGTCATTCTTTGTATTCTTGTCTTTCTTTTTTGCTTTGTCTATAGAGTGTCTATATATGCCGTTTTGTTTTTCTTTGTTGACATAGTTTTTTTGAATTTTCCTTTAAGTTCATTATTTTTGTTATTTTCCTTTTTATCCATTGCTATATTGCTTTGAAATTTTATATAAGATTTCATGAAAAATTCCTCTTTACTGAGGGTTGGGAATATTGTAACATTATTCTTGGGGATTCAGTTTACTCTTTTAACAGATCTTCCTTATCAACACCTGTACAATTGTTTCACAGGACATTGAAAATATGTCAATCCCAACTGAAGGTAAAGTTGTAACATGACTGATAATAGTATAGTGACATGCCAGCAGAAATCTTCAGATATTCTAGTAGAAACATTATGAAACTTTTATTTCTTTTGATTTTCGCCACAATTTAATGTGGTAAGTTTATGATTCTTATTCAAGAATAAATGTAACAAAAAATTTGTTTAATAGGAAATATGTTCCACCGCAGTTTATATCACAGAAAATGTATACCCGGAATATATGTTATAAGGAAATATGTTCCAGCACTGTAAAATTTGTTCCGAAACTAATATTTTAACCAAATGTGAAATAAGTTCCGGAACAAAAATCACAGCTCCATGAATTTTGTTCCAATATTAAATGTTTAAAAAAAGTGAAATAATCAGTCAAAATGTCACAATTGGGAATAGGAAATAGTCGGTGAAATTACAGATCTATTAACTATATCGGTATTTCAAAAATATAAGACTACGGGAACACGTCGCTAGTGAGATGAGACAGCGACACATCGTATCGGTCAATCAACCCGTGATATTGACAGTCAAAATTATGCAGTGTCGATTTCAGTCGTTCTGTCTCTGTTGGAGCAGTTTATGTGTAAGGAGCACACCACTATTATTAGAGTACCTAAAGTGTGAACATGCACTAGCGTAACGCATTAATTGAGGTATTTAAACGTCATACAATGGAAATAAACTCATTATAGATACCAGGATTGAAATTTTGTATTTACGCCAGACGCGCGTTTCGTCTACAAAAGACTCATCAGTGACGCTCGAATCCAAAAAAGTTAAAAAGGTCAAATAAAGTACGAAGTTGAAGAGCATTGAGGACCAAAAATTCCTAAAAGTTTTGCCAAATACAGCTAAGGTAATCTATTCCTGAGGTAGAAAAGCCTTAGTATTTCAAAAATTCAAAGTTTTGTAAACAGTTAATTTATAATTATGACCATATCAATGATAATTCATGTAAACACAGAAGTGCTGACTACTGGGCTGGTGATACCATCGGGGAATAAAAACTGCACCAGCAGTGGCATCGACCCAGTGGTTGTAAATAAACTCACCATAGATAACAGGATTGAAATTTTGTATTTACGCCAGACGTGCGTGTCGGAACAGAGGGTATATTACTGCTGGAAAATGGGTAACAGATCAAAATATGAAGCAAGAAAAAATATATATCTGATGATAGATGCTAGAATGAAGAAAGCCGACAAGATAATTTTAGGTTCTATAAAGGAATTTCCCACATTTAAGATATTTGTCATTAATAATTACAGATTACTGCAGTTTTAATTTATCTTTAGTGATGCATTTCAATTCGAACAACAACAATCACTGTGTAAAAAAGGTTTATCAAACCAATATCTATAACAACCGAATGTGCAACCGAATGATAAGCTATAGATATCAACAATTTTAATTTTTTTAAATTTTTCATGTATTGAAAATTTTACTAGTGTCAGTATCAAAGAGATAAAATTCCATTACAATAGTTAGTGCCGTGCTTGTGATTTTTTTTGGAAAATTGCAGTCCACCAACTGTAGCGTCACCATAGTGGTAGATTTACTAAGAGGCGGGTATCATATGAATACCTATCGCATGGCGACATTCTAACATTTGATAAAAGCATAACAAACATCAATGCACACTTTCCTCTTGATGGAAAATTTGTCTGTAGTACTCCAGGATTGTATTCCTTCCATTTTTACGCTGTTACCAAAAGTACCGAACACTTACGGTTAGAACTCTCCCGGAATGAAGAGTTTTAATTTACGGTAGAACCCAGAGTGACTATGTAGGTGCTGGGAATTCTGTGTTCTTAAATCTTGAAATCGATAAGGTTTATATAAACGCACATGACAACTATGATAATGTTATCTTTGGAGAAGGAGATCAAGTATATGCAACTTTTACTGGTGTACTACTTGCAGGTAAGTTTTATTTCTCACAATAACATTAACGGTATCAAGTTTATTGCACCAGATATGCATTTTGACAATTAAGGTCTCTTTAGTGATGCTCGAGGCCAATATATTTTGAAACTCTAAAACTGATAAAATCGTAAGCGGTAGGTATAATAGTAGGAACACTTACAAGTTTTCAGGGTTCAATATACACATCTGGCTACCTTTCCATCACAAATGAACCAAGAAAGAAAAAGAGAAGAAAGTAGCAATCTGTGATAATTTTGAAGTTGAAATATCTTGCACCTACTTTTAACCACTTACACTTATTTTTAATTTTGTAATTGCCACCTTTAAATATTGGTTTTCTTTCTGTATTGTAACTTCAGCGGTCGTTGACCAAATTAACAAAAAGTGTATCGTAACTCGCTTGCTGTCAATTATAAGATGTTAGTTTGCATAGCAGAGGTACAAACAAGGCAGTTTGATAATAATCATGTTATGTACAGAAAACGCTTATTTCACGTATAATAGGATTGATTATCAGAGTCAAACATCTTAAAACTCTCTCTACTGGTTATTTATTTTACAAATAACAATGTTTGAAAGGTTACTAACTCTTTTTAATCAGATACCAATAATATAGGATTTGATAGCTGGACTGAACCACTGCATTGCCTTGACAACCAGTCAGACTATTCCATACGACAGACTTATAACCAGCAGAGGAACACAGAGGTACAATGAAGGAACTGGAATATTTATAGCGTCGCAGTCTGGACTTCACATTTTTCACTACCACGCATTAGCCACTTCTGATCATGTAAGTGAAATTTGATTTTTTTTAATGGTTTAAATACACCGACAATTTGACGTCACAAATCAAATATCTTCACGTCACAATGTCCTATGACGCATTTCCTCCGAATGAACCCAGGTCAACAGGGACAGTTCATTCATAAAACGGAAGCTGGAAACTGATCTATTGTTGGAAGGAAAGTGGTATTCATTTTCCATATGTGGTCTGTTGGAAAAGTCTATATCAGGGAATATTTCAGAAATTAATTATGAAAAAAATATTTTTATTATAAATTTTGAAATGTTATGATTCAGAAATAAGTGTTTAATGTTTATAAATGTCATATTCATAATAAAGTTAAGGGGACATTATCTACAAATTAGACAAAAACTGTCATAAACCATAATAGGATATCCCTTTGTAAAATTGTCTTATTGTCTAATTTCCCTATATGATAGTAAGTAGGAAATTGGTTATTGCATGCTTAAGAAATGCCATTTTTACTCAAATACCGTATCCTTTCAAAATGAAAGTGAAAGTAAGCTGGTACTATTTTACGCGTACTTTCATTTCCATCATTCCAAAAAGGGGATCATCAGATTTCTGGGGAAATCGATCTTAGACGACAACTTTGGTCAGCTGCCACCTGTGGTATTTAACCAATTTAATAAAATTTCTAAATGCGGTTGTGTTAGTGATACCGAATTCCCTGCCGAAATCATTAGTCGATAGAATTTCAAATGAAATGACTTTTGATTATTTATGATAAAATTTGCTTAAATATATATATTTTAAGGGTGACTTACATACATAATAAAAATAAACGAAAAGCATGAAGTTTTTTTTACCTTTCATTGGTAAGTAAAATTAAAATTACAACAAAATTAGGATTACAAGTAAATTCAAATTAATCTTAGATAGATCAACAAAGCAATTTTTCGTAGACTATATTCGCTAATCTCTTTCTCCTAATGTTTCTCAGGAAATATGGTTAGATGTGTACCATAATAACCATTATGTCAACTCAGCTTATGGTAAAACAACAATCGAGTACGATTATGTAGGTAACACCTGTATTATGATGCTGTATAGAGGGGACAATGTATATGTCATACCTAGAAGAGAAGGTAGAATTTATGGAGATATTGCAACAAATCAAACTTATACAACATTTTCTGGTTCGATCCTTAATCCATCAACAGATATAGATGATTTTGGTACGTTAAATAAAGGATAGGAATAATAAAAGTGTACACAATCAATGTTTATCATAATCAAAATAATAGTAAATATATTTAAGCTATTTCCTAGAAATCTTTCACAACAATCCTTATCAAAACAATTGGCGATTGATTATAATAGTACTAGCTTGTAACATGTACTTCAATAGAAACGGATTAAAGCGCCAAACTTCCACTTGTATTTAGTTCCAAATGCTATGTATCTTGGATTAATGGCTCCCAAATGAACATTGCTGCTGTAACCTTTCGCACAGATAACCGACTGCTTTGACTGTTATACAGCCTGCATATCCAACGGACACTCCTAGCAAATGCAGCAGCTACATTACACCAGAAAAAGTTTCAAGCTGCCTAATCAAAGTCAAACAAACAAAAATACCGAAAACAAATATGAATTAAGAGCTGCGCCATGAGCGCATGATACGCCCGTCGCTTTTTCAACAAATAAAGTTCCATAGCTCCTCCATATCATATCAGAAACCTAAAGGGAGTGTATTTTAATAGATATAATCTTGTCATTAAAGTTTCTTGAAAACTGCTCAAAGCATTTTTGAGTAATGGTCCGAAAACTGGAAACCCTCCTTTTTTTATGAATAAAGTCCCAAATACTCCAAAACGTAAAATCTAATATTTATAAAAATCAAAACCAAGCTTATGTCAATAGATATAAAAAAAACTCACCAAATTTTCATGAAAATTGGTTAAAGCGTTTTTGAGTTATTGACCGACATGTTGACGGCCGACGGACAGACGGACGGACGGACTGACGGACAACTGTTTACCATAATACCTCCCGTAAACAGGCGTATAAAAACAATTCATCATACCCTACGGATCGGGCAAAAACTTAGACAAGAGAGGCGAAAGATACAAAAGGGACATTCAAACTCATAAGTCGAAAATAAACTGACAACGCCATGGCTAAAAAAAAAGACCATCAGACAAACAGACAAACAGTTCACAAAACACAACATAGAAAACTAAAGACTGAGCAACACGAACCCCACCAAAAAATGGAGGGGGGATCTCAGGTGCTCCGGAAGGGTAAGCAGATCCTGCTTTACATGTACATTATCTCTATGGTACTAATCCAGTATTTTTTGTTGCATTAGTCGTTTCAATGGTTCCGAGTGTTCCTGATGAAAGTAAATCAAGAAAAAGTCAACATTAAAAAAACTGAGATCAATTGTTTGTTTTAAATGTCATGTTGTTCCGGTTACAATGACATTTTTGCAATCGTTGAACTACCAAAGGCTTACTGCATTAAATTTTGTATCTGTGTTTATACAATAGACATCTACATACGGCACACGTCCGCAAACAAAATGGCAATTTAAGCCTTCAGCAACCTCTTGTTGATTTTATCATATACATGTAAATGTCTCCTGTAAGGTAGTCAGGGAAACCACAATTTTGCACCTTAACGGCAAAAACGTACATGAACATTTAAAAAATATATTCAGATTTCCACTCTTTTTTTCAAATTGAACTGAAATCATGTCTTTTTTTCATACATCCTGACGAGGTCAATTTAAAATAAAGTAAAATCATAGTTCTATTGTTTTGAATGTTAATTTAATTATGTACGGTAATTACTTTTGTCAAATCTCTTATCTGAATGCTAAAAATGTCAAAGGATCGAGTAAATATTTTTTCTATTTGTAGAATATGGCAAATCATATATAGCTTTTTCTGTTGGAATATCAACTCATTTTACACCAACACAGGGTCAAACAGCAATTTTTTACAGAGTGTTCTTAAACCGTGGCTCAGGGTATGAACGAAAACTGGAAAATTTACCTCGAAATATAGTGGTATATACGTCTTCCATTTTCATGCTTTATCTCACTCAGACAAGACAATTTGGCTTCATCTTTACCATAATTTCATCTATGTGAACTCTATTTATGGTCACGTTCCGTCTGGTAAGGTAACAGGAAGTAATTCGGCATCTCTAGAGCTGATACATGTACAAGGCGATGAAGTTTTCCTAGACATAAAAAGCTATGACACAGTCTTATATGGAGAATCTGATCAAGTTTACTGCACATTCACCGGATATATTTTGGCACTCTTACCTCAGTACCACCCAATCATCGGATAATTGAATAAAATCGAATATGTAGTATTCATTTGTAACTCATTTAATGTAAAAAACACACAAAAAAAACAACAAATTAATATGTAAGTTCCCGCGAAAAATAATAAATTCACCGCGAGTTTGTCGTTTTTAACTGATTATTTCTTATTTCTATCTTTCTTCTTAAGATTAATAGTTTAGTTTTGCAATACTATCATGTTGAAATTTAAAAATAAAAAGAATAGAGTTCCAATGTCCCACAGGTTGCACATATTTTATCTATTCGAGGTACAAGAGCAATAACAAAAAAAGGACTTTATTAATATCTTAAGAGAAATGAAGGCTTCAGAGCAAATGCAATGTGATTTCTGTTATAATTTAAATTTCCAAGGGCATAACTCGTTTAAAATATTTGATCAGAACTTATTTTCGAAAGAGTCAAAGACATTGCTGATATAAACCTATTATATAAGTTTCATATAATTCTGGCATGAATTGAACACATGAGAGCGATAACATTGCAATTTTCCATATAATCAATATTTTTAAGGGGCATTACTCTTTTAAAAATAATTGATCGGCACTGATTTTTTAACTCTTCAAGTACATTGATGATATAAACCTATAATATAAATTTCATCTGGCAAGAATTGTACACATTAGAGCGCTCATAAGGCAATTTTCCATATAATTAATGTTTCCAAGGAGCATAACTCTTTTAAAAATAGTTGATCGGCACTGATTTTCGAACTCGTCCAAGACATTGCTGATATAAACCTATGATATAAGTTTCATAAAATTCGGGTAAGAATTATACACATGAGAGCGCTAACGAATCAATTTTCCATAAAATGAATGTGTCCAAGGGGCATAAATCTTTTAAGAATAATTGATCGGCACTGATTTCGAACTCGTCCAAGACATTGCTAATATAAACTAATGATATAAGTTTCATAAAATTCGGGCGAGAATTATACACATGAGAGCGCTAACGACGCAATTTTCTATAAAATGAATGTGTCCAAGGGGCATAACTCTTTTAAAAAATAATTGATCGGCATTGATTTTCGAACTCGTCCAAGACATTGATGATATAAACCGATGATATAAGTTTCATAAAAATTTGGCAAGAATTGTGCACGCGAGAGCGCTAACAAGACCGGACGGAAGGACGGACGGACGGGCGGACGGACGCTCGGTATTTCCATGTCCTCCGCAACGCGTTACGCGGGTGACAAAAATGAAGCCAGCTCACACGGTAAAAAACGATATTTGAATACTGAACGTAGGTTATCAAGCTTGTTTTCAAGTTGAAGAAGGAAGGAAAACAAAATGACAGAATTTTAAAACTAAATATGAGAAAATAACTCTGTCAAACTGCTTACAGAAAGAAAAAAAAACCATCGGGCCATCGTGATTTATTCTTGCTTTATAACAAACCGATGTACGTGCCTTCATTTCAGATGATCAAAACTGTTAGATTTCAATAGATTTTAACCTGGTCTTTTGAAACAGTCTCACTTCAGGGTACATCCGCCTCCTCCGGAAATAGCTACAATAGCTAAAAATAAGTTTTCAGTTTTCACTACCAAAAAAAAAAAACCCAGGAAGTTTACAGTGTCAACTCCCCTTTAAACAAGTATATCAATTGTAAAACTTTAAAATAATTCTGATCATTCCACCTGTTTTAATTAAAAGCTAACTAACTAATCATTGCAATCAAAAACGAAAAAAAAACATGAAACTTTTCACAAATTATGTAAGTACAAAGGAATTTCCCTCCATGATTATTTTTATTCGGGAATTACCTCTAGTAATTTATTTGAAACTGTTCACAGCACCTCATACTGCGTTACATAGCAAATAAAATGATCACAACCAGAATCTGTTTATTGTTTGACGTAGTTACTTTATCGAGGTATTAAACTTCTAGTTGTCTAATTTTACTACGTCTACTGCATCAATACGTCACATGAATTAGAACTAAACTCAATTTAACTCTTGATATGTATTTGCTCCCAAAGCAACAAAAGACATGTTACGTTTCGTTTTCTATCTTCACCCAACAATTTAATATTTAAGTATAAAAGATATGTTGTGTTACTGCTGTTTAGTAATTCATTGTCAATTTTGTATAAAGTCAATACAATGCTGGATGACTTGCTACTGTTATGATACTACGTTGGACGGATAGTCTACCAGCAACTGAAGTTGAAACATGTCTAACGATTTCAAAGTCATTAACAAAAATAGACTAATTAGAGCAAAGTTAATACTAAGATAACATGACAATCCGAGTGTTCTGAATGTATTCTGACATTGCCTAATTGTGCATATTTTGTCGTAAATTTGTTTCTTTACTGTTATAAAACGCACTTTATGTACAAATTTCAATCATATCCAACAAAGACATATGATCTGTAAATAGTCCATGTAATTTGAGCTAGCTTTCAAGTTTGCTTTGCTTTTTAAGTAACCATGGACATTCGGCATTGTTATGATTATCTATATAACGTGTATTTTTTTTTTTGTCGTTTGTTATACCGATGGTGTAAGTTTCTCTATGTTCTTTTTGTTGCCATTCATTTTAATACTTATGATGTTTATGGATCTTTATAGTAAACCCGTTGGATGTGTACTGATTGACACTTACGTTTGGGGAAAATGACTTAAAAATTAGTTGTAATTGACTTTGAACTAGCTCTCAGTAACTGCAAGTACTTTTAATCGGTGATTTGTGTCTATTTGTTTTTGTTCGTTTTTTTGTTTTTTTTTTTGCTTCGTACAGATTTATTGAGTTAAGCCATTCGCAACAGATTTTTACAGTTTGTTCTTGTGCATTTCATGTCGGGGCCCTTTATAGCTGACTATATACGATTAGGCTTTTGCTCATTGTTTAAGGCCGTACGATGACTTATAATTACCTTTATCTTTGTCATTTGAACACTGGTGGATAGTTGTCTCATTGTCATTCATACCACATCTCCTTATTTTTTAAGCATCTCGAAATGCCTACATTTGATTATGAAATATTAGCACGTTTTATTTCAATCTTAATCTGAAATCTGTAACTGAACATAATTACTACTGACAAATCAATCTTGTTGTTTACAACTCCAAAACAACGGTGATATTCTCTGCACTGCATGTACTTTACCCCTTTACCCGTGGTTTGTAGCCAGGAAAAAGTATGACCCTTTATGGTGTTTGCTATGTAAAAGTAACATTTATATTTAGAGAGATTTAAAGACAAATTTTCGGTTAGAAAAAATGTATGGAAAAAATATAAAAAATATTGAATATGTTGGAATCGATAGAATTCAATATAAAAATAAGGAGATGTGGTATGATTGCCAATGAGACAACTATCCACCAAAGTTCAAATGAAGTGGATGTTAGCAATTATAAGCAACCGTACCGCCTTTTACAATGAGAAAAACCCATACCGTATAGTAGGCTATAAAAGGCCCTGACATGAAAAATATGAATGAATTCAATTGAAAAAACTAACGGCCTAGTTTATAATAAAACAATTTACGAAAAACAAATATGACAGAAATGAACCAACGACAACCACTGAACTACAGGCTCCTGACTTGGTACAGGCACATAAAGAATGTGGCGGGGTTTAACATGTTTGTGAGCGCCCAACCCTCCGCCTAACCTGGGATAGTGGTGTAACAGCACAACATAAGAACAAACTATAAAAATCAGTTGAAAAAGGCTTAACTCTTGAGATCAATTCAAAGCAGAAAAACATCAAAATTTGGTTTAACCGATTTATTATTATTTCACGGTCTTCAATGGTTAATGAAAATATAGATAAATAAGTAGCCCCCTCCAATGTAAACAAAGCTGAGACATGTACTACAGAGATAAAAAAAAAAAAAAACAGACATCCCAAATCTGGCACGATGAGGATGTACTAAATAACATAATAAGTTTTTGGGAAGTTGATAGAAAAAAAAATACTAATCATTATGTTATTGAAAATGCACAATGAATTTGAAAAGAATTATAAATGCAAGGAAAGGAATGTGTTGGGATGTGTTTATGCGTCGATGCATTGGTTAACTCTTAAAAAAAGAGGATGAAGGTACCAAAGTGGAATGTAAAACTCATAAGTCGACGAAAAACTGACAATACCATGGCATAAAACGATAAGTCCATAAAACACTACATAGAAAAACTAAAAATTGAGCAACACGAACCTAAGAGCACAAATACTTTTGTATTTGTATCAGTACGACAAATCTTCCTTTTTCAATGAAATATATCAAGCAGATCTGTTTTAAATGTATTACATGGTATATTAGTATTAAAATAAACATTGTCAGTTTCTTCTGCATGGGACCTAGATTACAAATCCAGTGAGGAATTTTAGTAACTACGAAATTATGCAAATTAAAAAAAAATATGTTTAAACACATTTTTACCGATAACAAAATTGCCATTTTCTACTTATTCTGAACAAATTAAAAAAAGTCAGGAAGGAAAACAGATGAACGCAGTTAACAAACTGGGAAAAAAAACTTTCTTGCATATGACACTCAAGTACCTTATGACTAAGTGTGCACATTTATCCTTAAAAGATATGAATGTGTGGGTATTCCTTTTGATAAGATGCACACAATTGTAACATATTTGGTCGATAATGCTGTTTGTTATACCAGTTTCTGTATTTTTGGAGAGACAATCAATTTTCATAACAATTTAGAAAAATTTGACAAGAACATACAAGGATTATTTATTCAACTACATACTAGATAGTCTATTTGTCTCATCAATTCCCAGGCTTAACATCAGTAATATTTGAATGAATTTACCTTTTAATTAGCGTGAATAATATTTCTCACGATTCAACTTGCTTTCAGTTACCGTAGACTTTTGTCATAATTAATATTGTATCTATTGTCATGTTTGAGCTACCAGTTCAGGTCCGTCTTATTTTATGTTGTAACTAAGAATATTATAATTAAGATGAGAAATATAAAAAAGCAACGACAAACAAACCACAAACAGTTATGTGATGAGGCAGCCTTAGTAACAAGCGAATATTTTAATAAAGACTGAACTGAAAGCTGATAATAAACAACACAAGGTTCTCACTATGTATTCGCTTCTTAAATTTGACAAGAAACCTTATCAATTTCGTTTTATTTCTGCAAAGACACAACAAAACATCACTTCATTGGTGTTTTCTTCAACAATACCTGCAGATATACATCATACACTTTAAATAAATATCCCTACTTCTAGGTGTGAAATATGAAAACTTCTTTTACAAAATCTGTTTTAAAAATTATTTGATTAAACGTAATCACTGTCAAATTCAACCTGCATTTTACTACTGTTTCAAAATGCGATTTATTTTCAGAGAAACAAAGTATTATTATAAGTGTATTATGTGTATGTTTTCATCGTCTGTAATACCGGTACTATAGAGCTAAGTGCTCGTTGTAACTTGTCATTTATTCTACGTTATGATATGTACTTGTTCTTGCCATTCCAACAAATCTTTGAAACCATTTTAAAGTTATATCAAACGCTACCGTTAATTTCTACTAAAAACTCCCGTTCAAAAGAAATTTATGCGGGAAAGAGGAGGAAAGTCTGTGGAAGTTGCCACCCCCTCCCCCGGTTAGAGCGTCGGTGTGAATTGTGGTTTCACACTTCCATTATTCAAAATTTAGCAATTAACAGTTGGGGACTGGTTTTTATTTTAAGGACTTCATCAAATGCCAACAGAATTACTCAAAAATCAACTGGCATATTTCTGACTTGGTACAGAATTTTCCGAAGAAAATATTAACGTGTTAATAAAGCTAGCTTAATCTGTTTATAGTTCCGTTATGTTGACATATTGTTTGTGCAACACAAACAGACATATTCGGTAAACGTTAGAATAATTGGGATTCAGCAGCCTAAATAGTGTAAAAAGTAAAACAACAAAAATACCGAACTCCAAGGAAAATTCAAAACGGAAAGTCCCTTAACTAAAAATGTATTAAAAAAAATCCACCGAACTCCAAAGTAATTTAAAAGAAAATATATAATCCCAAAAAATATACACGGACTCTTACAAAGACGCCAACAAAAACAGGTTTTGCAGTTGATAGTACAGTATAGTAAAACAACATGACAAATGCACACTTTCCCAATAATACAAATTAAGTAACATATATGTTACCCGCCATAACATTCCCAGGCTTATGGCGGTAAATAAAGGCAACAGTAGTATACCGCTGTTCGAAATTCATAAATCGATTGAGAAAAAAACAAATCCGGGTTACAAACTAAAACTGAGGGAACGTCATAATGAAAAAACGTCGATGTAAACTCACGTAACGCAACCGGGGCACTTGTTATCGAATGTCCAATTATATCATGCGGTAAAATAAAGTTTTATTTTTTTTATGACTTTAGGAAGTTTGAATTTTATATTAAGATGCACAAAACAAGTATATCTTTTACGGAAAAGTAATAATTTAGGTTAAAATTCCGTTTCGAATCGTGTTCTAAATTCACACAATTTATCTTTTATATTTCATCGCGTAAATCACTTTCTCCTGAATCATTAATATGTTTTCGATTATAAAAAATGGTTTAAACTATATTACCATTGCAAGATACTATTTAGAAAAATAAAGTATCGAAATTATAACTTTCCCTAAACAGATTGGCAGCAGGTACACCAATTATTTTCATATAATATATGCATGTGTTGTTGACAGTTTTTTTTTGCATCCCTTTTACCTACATACCTTAATATCATTGGTCATGCTGTTTGATTTTTCATCTTACTCTGCATTAACAGATCTTTGATTTAATCACTTTGTCAGGATACAAGTACAATATGTACTCACAATAAGATAATAGATGAACATTAGAAAGCATATCTAATAATCCACAGCTCCTTGATGGTTTAATATATATCTTGGTATTTACCTTTTTTAGCATTAATGTAGTTTTCCTTACGAAAAAAGAAAAAAGTTTAAGAAATTATGATTTTGATTACAGATTCCGGTACATTGTTGCTATAGCAACCGAATAAAAATTCTTCAGTTAATTAGCTATTAAAGCTACAATAACATCTTAATTAATTAAAAAAGACTTAACCCCCCCCCCCCCCCAAAAAAAAAAAAAAACAACCTTTTATGACATACCAACCATAATACATGAACATAAATGTGCAAACAATTGTGAAAAAAAATGAAATTTTTTAATAAAATCGAAACTAACAAAAATGACCAACCATAATTTGTTATTTTGAAGAATATAGCAAACAACTTGTCAGGGTGTTTTGAATCTATGGATACTTAAAAAAAATCCAAAAAAACTCATTTTGACCCTGGCACCTCCATTAGCCTGAAAATCTCATGGATGGTCACATATAAATACGAGGGTATACACAATGGAAAGGACAACTTTTTATATGCTTAGTGTTGAATTGAATCAAAATGGAAGTATTTTACTTCAAAAACGGCTAAATAATATTATGGACTATGGGAATATCTTATCATTTTTCTTTTAAACTACTAGTACCTTTTAAGATGATAACGTTGATATTATTTACTCGATCGCAAGATATCTTTTATAACAGTATATGATTTTATTTCTTTTTATAATTATCAATCTGTTTTAGGCGATCTAAATACCTCTGCGTGTTTCTTATTTTGTTTCATCTAAGTTTTACTTTCATACTGTTTGTTACTTACATCTTTTATATGTTACATTCGTTAATGTTTCAATTCTATGGAGAGTAGAACTGGTGTTTTAATTTTTTAGTATCCTCTTTTTATCAGTACTTATTCTGATGGGATAAGCCCGCTTTTCTTGGTAGTCTACTAGAACTCCAAACATACCACGATTATACCCTCTCTTTGGAGTAAACCCGTTTTCCTTGGTAGTTTGCTACGACTACAGAACTACCGATAGTCATACCCTATTTTAGCTATTGCTTTGATTTTACTACATATTTCACTTTTGTTGGGTTTATTGTTTGTTTAACAATGGACATTTTCCACAACATTTTATTGTTATGATTAAGCTTTGACTTTAATCAAAATTTGTCTATAAGAGAAGTTATACCAATAGCTATAATCACGGTTCATAGGATAGATCAAACTCCTCAATTATAAATCTACAGTATTGACGCTAACTATAGTTATGATTATGATTCTCTTTAAAGGGATTTAAAAGTAAATCGTCAACTTATCATTTACTATTGTAATCGCTGAAGTACATATTTAATACTTTGAACAATGAACCAACACAATTTTATTTTTACACGTGAATTAATATCTTATTCTTTTATGGCTCTCAATTAAACAAATGCATTTCTTTTCATCCTTAACAGTTTAATAAATTTGAACCACCTGAACTTTAACTTCCAAACAATATAAGATTTTAAAGTCTCCAATTTTTTATTTTTATTTTCTATTCTTTTATACAATCCTTGAATTTAAAGGATATTTTAGAGAATTTTTTTTTTTTTTTTTTTGATTTTTTTCTATAATCATATTTATGTTTACATTTATTTTCTCAAGTTAAGTTTATTTTACTGAATGTATGATATACACTTATCCTTACTAACATTAGTTTATAAAACTTTATATTACTTGTTGTTTAAAGATCACTTCTTTGTTTTTCTTTCACGTTGTCATGACATAAAAAAATATAGATATACTAATTACACAAAGAGTAACAAAAACTGTTAATTTAAAATCCTCTGTTTAAAAGTCCAAAGTTCGGAAAATGGCTGTACCAAGTCAGGAATATGACAGTTGTTTTCACTGGTTCCGTTGGTTGATGTCGTTTGATTTTGTCTGTTTTTATGGACTTTCCCGTTTTGAATTTACTTTGGAGTTCGGTATTTTTGTTATACAATTTTGCCTAGTCGCAATGGTTTTTCGAATACCAGTTATGGGATTTATTTCGTACGCTTACGATTTAACATCAATCTGAAATGTCGACGAAGTTAAATTATATTTCAATTCTTAAAATACTATCTACATAGTTTCACACAAATAACGTTTTTTGGCACAAATCCGACAACACAAATTGTAAACTGTTCTTTGAGATTCGGCTTTCTCCTTTCAATGCCAATTATTGTCTGCGTCGAAAAACTGGCACTGCTGAAGATAACCATCAGGGGAAACTACTCAGATATTACTAGTACATGGTTTCTCCCAATGGTATTATATCATTTCTCTTAAATGGGAAAGCGGAGGGGAGTCTGCGAAAGTTGCCACCCCTCCCTTAGAACGTCGAAGCGATCCGTGGTGTCATGTTCTTTCCATTCAAAATTTATAATTATAAACAGTAGGATAACTTACGAGGCCTATTGTTGAATAAAAAAAATAAGTTGTCAGTTTTATCTTCATTCTGAGTTAAAACATACAAGTGATGTTTGGTACTTAATGGTTGCATATTTAAGACCCTAACACCAAGTGCTGATTGTACCCGTTTCATTCACCAATTAAAATACGTTTTAGTTCAGAAATCTTATTGTGGAAGGTTTCAATTGGTTATATCATTTTCATTTTACACAATTCGGGAGCACTACTTTAGATAACCTTAGAATATAGTAAAGTGCTTTCAACCATTGAAATTGTAGTATTTCATATTTCATAACTGAAGAATGAATGTAAAACATGTTCTAAGTTCTAACATACAGTTAAAAAAAGATATAAATGCGTTACAACTCCCCTGACAAAAATAAACTCATCATAGATACCAGGATTAAAATTGTGTATGCCATTGTGTTTCTTGGTTAATGATGACTTTTTTCAATATGGTAACCAAGGTAACTACTATACAGACATAGACTTAGAAATTTGACAGGATTTCCAATTGAAAAAATCTTATTGTTTTAAACAACCAAAATCAAAATCAAAATATTTTAAGTGAATATGAATAACTGCCAAGACCCTGCTTACTCCAAAATGACTAAAAAAATAAAACAATATCAAGAAAATATAAATAGAATGAAATCTGATAAATGAAATATTACCTAAACATTTAGGTCATGTGTTTAACTAAACTCTGGACACTAGACCTGTGGTAAAAATACCAATTTCAAATATTCCGATACTTTTAAACAGAGAGTAAAATCTACTTTGAATTTCATCAAGAAGTAGGATTAGATGAACAGAGGTCATTGGGTTTGAATGAAATATACTTGTAATTCAAATTGTGAAATTTATTAATTTCAACTGATTATAAACAAAAGACAATTCATCACTAAAAGATAACATGATTTACTTTCATACTTACAATTAAGAAATTTATACCTTTCGTCGTACTTCTGTGTCATCTAATGCCTAAATCACATTTTATTAAAATTTCCCTAAATATAATAAATTCCTTTCATCACTAAGACTAGTATAACTGAAATAGCTAAAATGATTAAAACGGAAGTTATTCAATAATTATATGGAATGCAATAAATTCTTGAATATAAGCCAATCAAGAGGTAATTTGAGCCTGAAGTACTTTACAATATTCTAAGTTTGAATATGATATAAGTATATGAGAGAGAATGATAATCCTTTTCCTATTGCTCGTACTTAATCGTGAAGCTCTTACATATACTGTTATTATGTTTTCAGGACAATTTAGTGGGAATTCAATTACTCAACTATATTTTTTTGTTTAATTAGACAATAGAAAAGAACTAGCAATATGTACATGGGGAATGGTTATATAGATAATATTTGTACAATGTAGGAAAATTTAAAATTTATTTTACGAGCTTTAGAAACAGAGAGAAAAGCGAGGCTTTTGTCTACAATGTACGAATATTGTTTTTGTCCTGCAATTTAACATTTACACTAAACGTAAATTTGTCTTTACTTCCCAAACGTTGGATTTGTTTCTAAATGAAATCAGCATGACTTAAACACAAGCCACAATGAAGACCCCATGTTAAACTGTGACATAAACATTAATTTGAATATAACCGGAAACTACTAACTATACTATACGTTTATCGCTTCATATTATCTGTCAACCTGTATTTGTATAGTAGAAAGGTCGATTACAGGATTAAGTTTAAGTTGTCAAAACATTATTTGAATCCTTTGTGTCATGTTAAATGAAATGGGTAGTATTTTACTTTAAAAATTTCTATATCCACGGTAATATAATATTATGGGCTGAGTGGTAATCTTGTTATTTTTTAAACCACTTGTACCTTGTACATGTTGTAAGATGATAACGTTGGCAATTGCCATATAATTATTTAAGAAATTTATAAGTTTTAAATGAAATATTGAAACTTGTTTACTTAAATATTTTACATTACATAATTATCAAATTACCATAATTACAGAAATATAAATCATATGGAATGTATTATGAACATTCTGTACATGGAAATAATTGCATGATCTGCACTACATTTCTTCGTATTTTTGAGTAAATGTTCTTTCATAAATAGTGCCCTATATTTTTTTACATCCACTTCCTTTGGTTTCTGGTGGATAGTTGTCCCATTTGCACCCATACTACAGCTCCTTATTTATAGTATGAAAGGACTACTTAGTATTACTCATTTTCTTAATGTGTATTCAACCGTGAGTCAAATGACGAAATTACGTTGAAATGAGTCAATTTAAAAAAAATGCATGATTGTTACTTGGATTTATACTTGAAGACAAATCTGCAGTAGGAAAACTGTACAAATGAACAAAATTGAACCGAAATGTTCGAATCGGTTAAATCCAAGACACCCATTTCGTTTAGGCGATTTTATACACTTTCTTGAACAGTAAATACGTCTTCTAAGGAGATAGAAGTTTTGACAACCTAAAGAAATGCATGATATATTAAATATGGTAATAGAGTTTAGATAAATATTAAAATACTAATCATTAAGTGATTGATAATGGATATGTTTACGTCTATATGATGATAATGGATATGTTTACGTCTATATGATAGAGATAAAAAAAAACATTGATAAAAGTAAAGAGAGGATTGATATTTTGGATGTCTATATGCGTTCTTTGTGAGTATTTCACCGATTCATTGTTTTACTCTATAGTAAATCTCTTTCTAATCGTCCTTTTAAAATCAAATCTATCATTTAGAATAACACCCGTTTGAATTATACTATGTAAATGACATATTAGTATAATATTCGGAACTGTCAGTTCCTTCTGTAACCTAGATAACAAATAAAGATAAGAATTTGGCTAACGATGAAGCTATCTAAAATAATATATATATATTTCAGATCACAGCTTTATCGTTCACAAAGGGTGTCATTTGCTACATGATCTATCCAAGTTGAAACCACTGAAAACAATTTAAATAACTGAAAAGTTCACCACTTCAAATCACGCTCAAGTCTCATTATTCTTGCAAGTGGTGAACATTATTTACGGTACCAAAATGCACTGCACTAGATGGGCATTTCGACCATAAATGTCTTTTCAGTGACACTCGAGATCAACATATTTGAAACACAAAACGTTGAAGAGCCGATTAAACCATATAGGAAAGTGTGGGTTTTACGTTGATAAAATACTCACTATTGTAACAGCTTAATATAAAAATAACATGATTGCCAATGAGACAACTTGCCTCCAGAGACCAAATGACGTAGACATAGCAAGCTATAAAGGGCCCCGAAATAACAAGTGTAAAGAAATTCATACGAAAAAACTAACGGCCTGATTTATGTACAAAACAATAAATGAAAAGCAAAGATGATTTACAATAACAATAAATGTCGATACTTGTATTTTGGCATTGCACAGGGTAATGTTCTTCCCAGACTCTTAACTTAAGAACGTGTTAGGTGTACTGAACGATACTTTAATATGGGAAAAAATTGCCTATTCATAAGTTGAAATCAGTCCTTTAACTACCTTTCAGTAACCACATGTGCCCTGTAATCGGTATTTTGTGTCTTTTATGATTTTTTAGTTGTTTTTTTGTGCTCGATGATCGATTTGATTAGTGGAGACTTTTCTACCGATTTTCACAGTTTTTTCTTCCGTTTGTTATCTTGTTACACTCCTGGCAGAGGTAAAAAAAGAATGTGAGCGCTATCAAACGTGTTTTTATCCCCCAACATTGTTTATTTTCCTGTTCCGAGCCAATAGTCTTTAGTGCTGTGATTTTCATTGAAGCAGTCTGCCATTAATGTTTTTCGTTTCGTGTTATTAGCTTAAATTTATGTTGCATGTTTTGATGTTAAAAATTTGAAACCAATATCTTATTATCCTTTTTTTAATCATAAAACATATTTCTGCGACTAAAATTAACCAGATTTTTCAATTGATTGATTTCAGTGGCTAAAATTACTTACGAAGGTCGTATTGAGGACAAGAACAAGTTATTCAAAAGCCAGAATAAATATGGACCCGTAGATAAGCTGGTGAACATTGTCTGCCCATAAAGAGAGAACGTTGGGGAGGGTTTGATATGACCAAAAGGGGACTAAAAAGAATAGCCAAATTCATTTAAGGTCAACTTTGCCTGAGGGAGTTGAAAACTTAGTTTCTTAATACTTTCTTAATACATTAACGGGGAATTTTATAATAGTATAACTCATGTCAGTATCGAATCACTGGCTACTTAGCTGATGAAACCTCCAGTTCGTCAACAGTGGTATCGACCCAGTGCTAGTAAATGACCTTAGGTCAATTTCGCCTGAGGGAGTTGAACTTTTTTTTAAAATAATTTCTTAATTTATCAACAGGGTATTTTAGAATTGTATGTCATGAATCATGTCAGTGTCAAAGCACTGACTATTGACCTGACTATACCTTCGGGACAAACAGTCCGCAAGCGTTGGCATCGATCCAGTGCTTGTAAATGAAAATAACACACTTTATACAATTCGTGCGTCCGAAGCGCTTTTCTGAACTTAATTTCATCAGGAACGCTTAAACATAAATATTTGAAAGCCAGGGATGTGTAAATACGTAGAAACGTTAGGAACTGTATAACCAAAATGGACCTAAAAGAATAGCAAAATTCATCCACGGTTAACTTTGCGTGAGGGAGCTGAAATATTAGTTTCTTTATAATATCTTAATTTAAATTAGACGCACCCAAAGCCAAGCGGGCCAATAACTCTATTATATTAACACGGTATTTGTCTGGTGCTGTGCAGAGGCCGTCAATTGGCTCTTCGTTATTGAGGTGTATGTTCTTATACTTTCACAGTTGGGGCATTGAAATTGCTGTAGAGCCCTTCCGAATCGTTTGTCCTATTTATATGTAGTTCATGACAAGTAACTTTTAAAATATATACATTTTGATGTGAACCGTGGTTGTCTAAGTATGAAGATAAGAAGAAGTGGTATGATTGCCAATGAGACAACATCAACAAGAGACCAAATGATATAGAAGTTAACAACTATAGGTCACCGTTTGTGTTTGTATTGTTTCTGTATAAACGGTTGGATTTTTGGGCAATTTATGAAAGTAAATGTGAGATTTATTTGCCAGATATAATTTAAAAAATGTTAATATTACACTTCATCTGTGTTCTTCGATGTAAATATGTGATATGATAACTTCTCTTATGTGTTACTTCATTATCTCACTTTCAGCAAGTTTGTTTATTGAATTGTAATGAAGTCCATCCGAATAGTTTGCCCTTTTCAGTTTCCTGACAAATTATTTGATATATATTTTTTATGTGTCCCGTGGTTGTCTAAGTTTGTATTGGTTCTGTATTATACGGTTAGATTGTTAGGCAATTTATACCAGTATTTATTAGATTAATTTGCCAGATATAATTTATAAACTGTTAATATCACCCTACATTCTGTGTAATTATACCCCCTCTCCAATTTCATTAAGAATAACAAACAGAAGATAACTGTATTTATTTTAGTATTTGTTGGCAAGTTTAACAGTTTAAACGAGGACACATTAGCAAATTGCCAGTAAAAGACCAAAACAGTTTTTTTATGATCAACGAGACTTCCACTGCCCTCGAACTAGTCCAGTGTTAATTTTGGAAGGGAAACATGCTCTACTTTTAAAATTTGGCGCCCCACTAAAAAACAACGGTGAATAAAAGAGAATTAATGAGTTGAGCATGGGTTTGATGTTGTATATCGTCATTATGGTGTAATTACTGTTGAGATTGACGTATAACAGAAATGAGAACAATACCATAAAAATCTTAGTACTTATAGTTTTGTAAAATGATTAAAACTATAAATACAGCGAAATGCGTAAAATTTTGAATATATAATAGGTTATCATTTTGTTTATTTGATTATTTGTTTTATCTGTCTCTCTAATAATCAAGATAACACATTACTGATGTAAATATTGTTAAACCGGTATCTAGTGCACGTGACTGCTACAGAATCATAATACATCTTGTGAAATGTAAGATGAGAAAACAATCACAAAACTTTTCATTTTGTCATCTTTTTGTAATATTATTTGTCTGCTATTAAGTTTCGTCAGCGCCACACAACCTTTTTTATATTTCTTTCTATGTTTGCGTTATAAAGCAAACCTTTGCGAAATAACGCAAAAATTTGCGTTAAAACGAAACCTCTGCGTAATAACGCAAACACTATATAGTATAAGTATATTCAAATTCGGCTACATTAACCGGGTCGATTTTTTTATTTTCTTCGGTATAACTTCAATTTAGTCAATTTTCTTTGTAATATTCTCCTGCTCATTATTATGACATCATATATGCTACACTCCAGCATTTTACTTTGCAATAAGTGCAAATAGTGAGAAAAACTTATAAATGCAGCCTCCTCCATTTATAACAGCTGCTTCCCTTGAAACCTAAATAAGAAATAAGATAAAACAAGTGTTTGCGTTATTTCGCAAAGGTTTGTGTTATTTCTCAAAGGTTTGCGTTATTTCGCAAAGGTTGCGTTATAACACAAACATAGGAAGAAATAAAAAAAAAAGTTTATGTGGCGCTAATAAGCTTCCGTAAATTTCAATATAGTTTTTGATTATAAAAAATACAAAACTTAATGAATAATTAAAATCAAAATGTTTGCAATATAACGCAAAGGTTTGCGTTATATCGCAAAGGTTTGCATTATTTCGCAAAGGTTTGCGTTATAACGCAAATATAGGAAGAAATATAAAAAAAAAAGTTTTGTGTGATGCTAATACGCTTCCGTATCAAACACGATGATTTAAAGTTTCTTTAAACCCTATGACAATTAAATAGACAAATGCATCATTGTTAATGAGCCTTTAAACTGATAATCTCAGTGTAGAACTATATAAATTTTAAAGTGACATTCATGGAGAGAGAAAAAGTCTATATAGTGTGCAGTACATAATTTGTTGAAATACAAAAAAAAAGAAATAAAAACATAGTAATTTAAAAAACGAATTGTTTGTCTCTACAGAATTACCCTTATATTCTAATATTATTAGAGGTGTGCCTGTCCATAGGAATGTTTTAAATATTCATAACGTAAAATATAAAATTACATTATCAATCATAGGGTACAAGATATATTTACGCCAATGACATCTTTAAATAAGTAAGTCAACGGGAGCCTTTCTATATCCTTCATATATTTAAACAAGTCTAAATTGAAAACAACGTTCAAACCTATGATTGCGTTGGATAAAAACCGCAATTTTTATACGTGTGCATGCAAAACAAATTTCTTGGTAGAGGGGTCTAAATACAGCACTAACAACATTTTCCAAAAGACCAAAAAAGTGAAAAAGTATATTAACAAAACGCATTTGACTAGCAGGTCGAACAACAGATGTTCTTAAACCCTGCTGACTGCCATGGCGATTGCCAAATAAACGGATCACCAGATGTAAAAATGGATCTTAATTATTAATTTAATACTAAACAGGAAACAATAAACTTGCTGAAAAGATGGTATACCGCAAACATGAGTTGCAAAAATTGGTACACCATATCCGGATTTCGACAATTAATGTCTCTTCAGTGATGTTAGGAATCGAAACGGTATTTGGAAGGTCATATAATTTACCTCAATTTAGGATTGACTCTTGAATTTTGAAGAGTCGAAATAGGATGAACGGATTATTTAAACCCGAAGGCAAATATAATACAAGCCCAAACGAAAAAATATAAACAAGTCTAAATTGAAAACAACGTTCAAACCTATGATTGCATGCGTTGGATAAAAACCGAAATTTTTATACGTGTGCTTGCAAAACAAATTTCTTGGTAGAGGGGTCTAAATACAGCAAAAACAACATTTTCCAAAAGACTAAAAAAGTGAAAAAGTATATTTCAACAAAACGCATTTGACTAGCAGGTCGAACAACGGATGTTCTTAAACCCTGCTGACTGCCATGGCGATTGCCAAATAAACGGATCACCAGATGTAACAAAATGGATCTTAATTATTACTTTAATACAGAAAACAATAAACTTGCGGAACAGATGGTATACCGCAAACATGAGTTGCAAAAATTGGTACACCATATCCGGATTTCGACAATTAATGTCTCTTCAGTGATGTTAGGAATCGAAACGGTATTTGGAAGGCCATATAATTTACCTCAATTTAGGATTGACTCTTGAATTTTGAAATAGGATGAACGGATTATATAAACCCGAAGGCAAATATAATACAAGCCCAAGCGAAAAAATATAAACAAGTCTAAATTTAAAACAACGTTCATATATTTAATATTTATATACAGTGCACAAACTCGCTTACTGCTCTTGAAGCTTTTAAAAACAAAGCATCTGATATTCGCTAACTTAAACATAACCGTTAAAGTTATTGAAAAAGGGACGGTTGTGTGTGTCAAGTAGATACAGTATCGAAGATATTGTAGATATTGTTTTCTTGTTTTACGTTTTATTTAGTAAAAATTCATACAACACTTATCACAAACTGCAAAATCATAAAAAGATTGCACCGACGTTCGACCTCATACTTAAAAATCTGCATTAGTAATAACTGTAAACATACTCAATCACTGCTAACACCCACCCAATCACTGTTAACACCCACCCAATCACTGTTAACACCCACATATAATCATTTCTGCAATTGAGTTCACTTGATATATAAAATTTGAGGTGATTTAGTTCAATGCTATATTCATGTCGATATACTTCTTGCTTTATGAATGAAGTAGGCGTATGATTTATAAGAGATTGTGAATGTCAATGTGATCTTATCCAATTAGAGCTTAAATCACGCAATTGAAGCGCTTTGAAACGCAATACACTAAAAAGGTGTGCAAAATCTGGCTAACACCATCTATATGTCATGTGTCGTTATCCGTGATGAATTTTTGAACGATTTAAGCATTTCTGGTGCATTTAAATTACAGAAAATGACAACTTCAATTATGTTTCATGTCGGCACAGAAGTGAGTCGGAGACGAATCTCCACCAGCAGTGGCATCGACCCAGTAGCCAGTTCAAAGCCAAATAAATAATAAATAGCTCATGTTTTCACACACTAAAATATCAATCAGGACACCTACAGTGGATTTAGTTTAAGACGTCATTAACAAGCCTACATATAACAATCTTATAAGTGTAAAGGATAAAATAGTCTGGACATTGTGTATTATTGAAGATTTCATTTTAATATTATTAATTTAATGATATACAAATGATTATCTTTTCTGAACGAAGTTGAATGTGGAAATGAAAATCGACAGCGCTTGTCTGTGGAATTAGTGTTTGTGTGTGCATTTTTCACGGTCCGTCTGTGGGTTATAACAACATTTGCACAACGATAAAGAACAAATCTTTGATCAATCGTCATTAAATTTCGTATAGATAATTGACATTGAAGAAGAGTCTCAACTTCGTTTTAACGTGCTAGTTCAAGCTGACGTCATGAGGGTCCTGGTCAAAACCTTGTTAATCCATTTCTTTGACATACTTAATTCCGATAAGAGACTAAATCCTTATGTTTTTTTATTAATAGATAAAAAAAAAAAAAAAAAAAAAGACTGAAGTCAAGGATCGAGGTAAATTAAAACCTGTCAACTTGAAATAATTTAACCGTTTACTAAAAGTTCAAATTTGTTGGTCTCATCTGTCGTATTCATTCCAACTTGTTCATACTCGGGCAACTTGTAGAGCTTGTACGATTTAAAAGGCGTTTAACTCTTATAGGTCTGATTTGTGTCTACCTATATTTGTATATAATGATTTATAATTGCATTTTTTTTAACTTCAGTTATACATAGAAGTATTGTCTAAGAAAAGTACCACTACTTCTATTACTAATGATAATTAACTGCAATGCTTCAGAAGCAATTGAAGGTCTTTCCACCTCACATGTTGATAATTAGGGATTAAATGAACTTTTATACAGATATAATGCAAAAACTTTCAGAGTTCGTAAACACAAATGGGGTCTGAAGATAACTTATCTTGCACAGATTGCAAAAGCAAAAACATGTAGTTTGTAGTTTTTTTCTTTGAAATAAAGAAGATTATCAGCTATTTTCGGTGTCAACTGACTTTTCACTTACTTTTTAGCTTACTTTTTACTGATAACAAAAATGGTTTCTATGTATTTCCTGTGAAATTAGGAAGATAATTAGCTACTGTCGGTGTATAAAATACCTGACCTCCGGTGTCATATGCTATCTTTCATTATACTGATTCGAATAATATATGGGTTTTCTATACTTTTGCTAGAAAAAAGAGAGACGTTTGTCAACTTCTGGTTTACAAAATGTCCTTCCGGTTGCAAATGATATGTCATTTGACACTAATTCTTAAAAAATATATATGGTTTCTAGGTACTTTAAATGAAATAAGAGCAATACTCACTACTTCCGATTTACAATAGGTAACTTCCGGTTGAACTGTTTCATTGTCAAATGTCGTCAAGCCCAACGCAAAATACTGTATCGCTTTATCATGTACAAAAATAAAGTAGCAAAGGTGAAAATCTGGAACGTTAAATTGACCTATTGATCTTGACCTCAATTTCAAGATCATGGTTGTGGATCTAAAATCAAAAGACCCTAGTTCTATACTATGAATGGCAAAGAAGTTATCCTGCCAAACATCTTCTCATTTAACATATTTAAGGGGAGAAATTTACTAAAAAAAATACCAGACAACATAGACCCACATGCATTGGCGTTGCATCATGTCTCAACTTACAATTAGCCAAAAATATATGTCAATATACTTTACGGTTTCTGAGGAGTTGCGATAACAGTTAGAACATAACCTTGACCTTTGACCTTGACCTCAATGGACCAAGTACCTCATATCAAAAACCTATATGTCTCTATGTCTTATGATTTATGTTACACAACATACTACGTATGTCAATCACACAAAAAAAAAATCTTTTTAAAATACAATACAGTACAACAATTGTATAGTCTATTAAAAACGCCACAAAGTGAGGTATAATTACAAACAATTTATTTCGATGATTATTGTCGATTCTAGGCTCCGTGTTGAAGGCCGTACTTTGACCTATAATGGTTTACTTTTACAAATTGTGACTTATATGGAGAGTTGTCTCATTGGCACTCATACCACATCTTCTTATATCTACCTTCTTCGTGATAAGTAATGACAAAATAAAGTAAAAATATAATAGTTGTATAGCAGTGTACAAAATGGTGACAAAAATGTACATGTATATTATACTTTGTAACGCTGGCCTAGGAATTATTCGCCAGGTCAGTACACTCACATTCAATTTAGTTTGCACTCATATTGACTTTTAAAGCCTATTTTCTTTCAGTCCAGAAATTGATTATCAAATTACATGAGTTTTTTTTTTAGAACTTCTGAATTCTCACAGTCTATTAGCCATATAAACTTATTTTCTGGATTACATTTCTTCAAATTAGGATATGTATTACAAAGCTATTTGATGTATATTGTTTTACAAGTGAGGAGAAAGTGGGCCTTATATTCCACTTTCTCCTGGCAAAGTTTACATATACGTTCAGAAGATAGATTTTGTGTGTATCTTTCGTTTGTAATTTTCAGATGATGATCCCCAATTCTATGTTTTGTTCATAATAGTCATTGTTTAAAGTTGAACAGGTTAAAGTAGGGTTCGAAATTGAAAACTGTTTTGAAAAAACAAAGTGTACTAATTTTATCATTTTTGTTATTTTTATTTCTTACATCAGTAAATATTCCCTTTCCAATCTTTTCTTAGCATGCGGCATTAAGGAGTAAAAGCAAAGACTGGTAGGCTCGGAGTCAGCATAATGTGTCCGGATAGGCTTACATTTCTTCTTTCTTCCTGATGATACCTTGTAAACTAGCAAGTTAAAAATCTGGCTCAGCGTGTCGGTCTAGAACAAAGCAGGATTGACATTCATATCGCATTACATGTAAGATATTCTTGTCCTGAAAATGTAAACAGGTAAATTTTCGTGACATATTTTTTTTCGCGGCAAGACATAAATATAGTGAGACAATGTATAGCTTGCCCAATTTTGTGTATATAGCTTCCAGATTTATTCCTTTATATCTTATGCAAAAAAAAAAAGGAAGTAGGGAGAAGGAATTGCATGAGAAAAAAAATTGGGTAAAAATTTTTTAAAGTTAAGTAGTGATTTGGTCTAGTTGAAAAATATCTAAAACTAGTATGTCTGAAGCTGTTAAACTGAATACTGATCCTTTGACATAAAATTGTCCATATCTTGAGTTAGAGCTGGTAGACTGTTCTATATTTTTTATATAATTTGTCCAAAAAGTAGTGCACTGCACTGTAAAAAGCTTCTTGAGAAAAAGCAGAAGCGATATTTTTTGCATGTATTTTCTAATAGAATTGCACTACTAATAACTGTGTTCTTGGGCCACATGAACGTATATGAATAGGATATTTAGAGGACCAATATATAAATCCGAGATCCGACAAATTATTACTGTATTTCTAATTGAAAGGATTGTTAGATGTCAAAACTTAAGTAAACTTAAGTTAGTCTTATAAAGCAAGCCGAAATTTCGGATATTGTAATATAAACAAAAACCGTTACAAATATGTAAATGACACCTGTCAATCAGTGTTTTAAAATGATTACCTCATTGTTTTTGCTATCCAGATTAATCGGATCAAAAGATCAATTAATTAGCAGTAATCCAGACAGTATTTAAGTCACTGTTAATTATGTCATTCTTCTTTGTTTAATGTGTATGTGTTTTTACAAGCTAAAATGACTAACACCTTGGAATCTATAGTATAGTTTTATTCAGGCAAATTCAAGCACATATATGGCAAATATTCACAAGACAAGACAAGACAAATAATATATATACTTTTAAAATAGTATCATAAAATATTTTAAAAACAGTGCATAGAAAAAAGTCTGCGATATCCCATAAAAGCTTACATAGTATAGCCTATTTTCAATGGGATTTTTAAGGATAAAATCGTCCTTAAATTGTTTTGGCAGTATCAATTTCCTTTTTCTGGTATTCCGGTATAGAATACTTGGTTACGATAGTAAACAACCGAAAAGGAGAAGAAAAGTTTAAGGTTTAAATTTAAGTAGATATAGGAAGATGTGGTATGAGTGCCAATGAGACAACTCTCCATCCAAGTCACAATTTGTAAAAGTAAACCATTATAGGTCAAAGTACGGCCTTCAACACGGAGTCTTGGCTCACACCGAACTGCAAGCTATAAAGGGCTCCCAATATGACTAGTGTAAAACCATTCAAACAGGAAAACCAATGGTCTAATCTATATAAAAAAAACGAGAAACGAGAAACACTTATGAACCACATCAACAAACGACAACCACTCAACACCAGGTTCCTGACTTAGGACAGGTGCAAACAAATGCTGCGGGTTTAAACGTTTTAATAGGCGCCAACCTTCACTCTACCTGAAACAATAGTGTAACATCACAACATAGAAAAAGTATGTAAGTGACTCTGCATATTAAGACAGTCCAAATTATCAATATTTATTCAAATAACTTTAGATTTTAAATGAACCTGTCGCGTACGTTATGAACTGACAGTTTGTGTATATAATATTATGGAGTATTGAACTTTTAATTGTGTGATAATAATTTATATTCGTGGTGGTGGTGGATATCACTTCAGCTATATCTGGAGGTGTGCCTTGACTGGCAGCATTTATTATACAGATTTCAGATTACGTCCCCTTTCAAAAAATTCTGGTACCGAACCTGCAATATTTTCAAAACAAAAGTAATTCTAATGTTAATGTAGTAAACTAGCTATTTTGGGTGAGATCCAGAAATTCAAAAATTTTAATGATATAACTATTCATGTACCATGTCACAGTGCATCACATTTGCACTTAAAAATCATTACGTTTGCGCGCAGCTTTTGATTGCATTTGCGCGCATTCAGTATTCAGGTTAACTCAGGCAAATACAGGTAGATTATACTTATATATTTGGGCGACCTACATTTGCTCGAATTTTAACTTTGAGAGGTATTATGTTTGCGCGAACAAATGGTATTCACTTTGCGCAATGTTACCTTAATTTACATGAGTTTTGACCTGTTTTTAAAAACCTGATAAATATATAATCAGAGAAGTCTTTATTCGTTGAGCTGAATTTTGTCCGTGTCTGTGCACAAGCTGGGGTATTGGTCGCCTAAACTTGCAGCTTAATAAGTATTACTTGTTGTCTTTCTATTTTCCCCGTAAGCAAAACTTTACATTCATGATCAGTCCTTATCTGATATTTGCATATTTTCTTGGTTCATCTCCAGGGAATGTCGTCTCCATTTTTTATTCAACTTTATATCTAGAAGTAATATACATCCTCCGAGTATCAAGGACTTTAAAAAAATCCTTTGTTTGTTTCAGAGATGGTAAACTCCAATTTGAATGTCGATTTTCACCTTGTCATTTCATTTCTTTGTTTTTCAATTTAAATCTATTTTGCTTATTTCAGAGTTATGATTGTTTCAATAATGTTTAAATTGATTTGCTTAATATAAAATAAAATTAATAACGTAGTATATTTCGAACAGGTAAACTTGCGCAAACGTAAAGCGTTTTGACGCGCAGACGTAACGTGCCGATTTATTAATCTATTTACCTATTATTTTCATATCTATTTATTCATTGAACTGTTTAAAAGTACAAAGCCCCCTTTTCCGTTAGTCTAAGAGGTGAAAGTGGGATTTTAAGCATGATAAGTCCGTTTTATTATGCACAATCACTTAGTCCTGGAAATACATTAAATGAATATGTAAAACCATAGCAAATCTAAAGAGTCAAAGTGCTGATTTTACATTTCGGTACGTGCTGAATATTTCAAGCGCACTGCTTAAAGAAATGAAATTCTCTCAACTTCTCCGTTCTGGTATTTTCGGAATTGCTCCATCAGATAATCTGTTTTCTCTTTCTTACTTTTACGTACTACTACTGGTGTATTCAGCCCTCTTAGTGTGGAGGTTTGAAATTCTAAAATAGTGTCAAGAAACACAAATAACATGGACGTGCTGAATGAAATTTATCATTTAAGTAAGAATGGATTTATTTCGGGCCTTTTGTAGCACCCCTGGAGTCTGCTGACGGTATTGATGCCCAAAGACTTCGATGAAATAGGAAATCTTGTGAAATGTTTCTTTCGGCTAGACTAGTAATCTGCAAACTTTATACAGCGCTGATCATTTGGAACAACTTCAAACTTTTCCTCTGCAAAACAATCACCACTGACTGCTAGTGTTTTTTTTTTTAGAATTCAATATAAAAAAATATATAATTTAAATTTACAAATATGTTCAAAATTAATAACTATAGTATTATCTTTATTTTTACCTTTGCTACTTGTGAAATTAACGCGCGCAAATGTAATCAAAATCTGTGCGCAAAAAATTTTAATTCTCAAAAGCGCGCAAATGTAATGCGCCCCCTTGAAATTTAAAAAAAAGTGATAGTGCTTCTCTTGATAAAATGTCTTTTACATGCAACCGGGCTCTTAGGGTCTAACAATTCAACCTGAGATAGAAACAAACATTTTCGAGAAAAAAATTGAGCGATAACTTTTACGCTTTCTGAGGAGTAGCGATAACACAAAAA
Organism: Mytilus californianus; assembly: GCF_021869535.1. NCBI lineage: Eukaryota > Metazoa > Mollusca > Bivalvia > Mytilida > Mytilidae > Mytilus > Mytilus californianus. The sequence continues at coordinate 5,583,491 of NW_026262745.1, read as the reverse complement.
ACGTATACGGGGAGATAACTACAATATGGAAAAGTGTTTGGATAAAAAAGGTGTGCTTTAAAGCCCATTTAATATTCAATGCCATATCAAATATCGTATCGAAATGTTACGAAACATAAGCGAAAATTCAGAAACAAAAGTAGCGGATCCGATTATAGGTATGGGTTTTGCTCATTGTTGAAGACCATATTGTACCCTTTAGCTGCTAACTTTTACGTCGGATGGTCTCTGGTGGAGAGTTGTCTAATTGGCAATCATACCACATATTCTTATTTTTATTATCATAATATCATATAATGCAAAAGTTGAAGTTTAATTTGCTAGATGTTTGCACATTCTTATTCATCAGAAATACTGCTTTCTGTTCGTGATAAAGAAGCATTAAGTATCTATACTATTACATGAGAAGACCTCATTTTGTGTGTCGCTTCTCTTTCTTCCACAATAAATGAATCGTCATGCCTTTGTGTCCTATAGGTACCATGCATAGTTGCATTTGTCATCCTCGCTTAAGATTATTCCGTTTGGGTTATTTTGGGAGGAAAACGAAAATAAAGGCGTCCGGATATTGTTTCCGTCATCGGACTGACTTTTAAGTCATAGACAAGACTTCCGTTTAGGACTGTTTAAAATAATAGGGAGCTACCATTTGATTTTTATTGGGGGGGGGGGGGGGGGGGGGGGGGGTTGCTAGGATGAAAAATTTTGTCCTACATTTTTTTTAGTTGTAATCTTTGTCCTGCCTTTTTATTTTTCACTCTAATCGGTCCTGCCTTTTTTTTATTAGTTTATCCTGACTTTTTTTACCATGTTGCTTATCCAGCCTTTTTTTTTACTCAAAACTCATGTCCTGCTTTTTTTTTCAAATTTCATCCTAGCCCTCCCCCCATAAAAATCAAATGGTAGCTCCCTTACATAGAATTTTGGTAAATTTACAAACAACCCTTGATTCCTAACTTGATTACATTCAATGTTTTGGGTACCTAATCTACAGGAACCGGTATCAAACATTCCTTCGGTCCCTGGAAGCGATAAAAATCCGATTTCTTGTGACCCCTGGAACCGATTTAATTTTTGAAAATTTTAACATGGCCTGGGTCGTTATATTGGAAATTTATCCAGACCGTAAGCAAGGGATACAATTAACGAATATAACGACGCAGGCCATGTGAAAATGAAAACAAATCTATGGAATGCATGAATCATTTTGATTCTAATATGGTAAAGTTTCCGACTGAAAAATCGCATTGTGACGTCGTCGATTTATAGTGGTTGTAGTTTATTGAGTTATTATAATGGCTCTATTAATATGACGTAATAAGCATCCCTTATTAGAATTTATTTCCTTTCTTCAAAGTCCAACACCTTATTAAGGTTGATGCCATTTCCAGATTTCAGTAAAATATGACGGTTTTGTGCACAAATCGCATTGTTTATTGAATATTTTATTATGGCTCTATTCATAATTCAATTCTTATTTGCAAATATCACATAATAATCCGATTTCATTAGTGGAATCCGTTTCGATCGACTGAAATTGAAAAGGTTAACATATCGATTATTCTGTCTTCTGCACAACGAAACAAAAAGCATGGCGAAAAAGCAACTCGACTCCTAAAAATTGTGCGTTCATGTTACTACAAATAGTTGACCTTTGTGTGACATTCTCTAGATTTACATCCAATATTTTGAAGTGGTGAAAAATTCAAAATGTTATATTGATATCAGTTCATGTTTAAGATACTTTTGATACCTTTCCTGAAATTCTCCATCATAAAATATTTTACGAAAATTCATCCTACTTGCAACAATTTACATACTTTCAACCACGCTCTAAATGTCCGCGATTTCGCGGTGTGTTCTAGTATGTATATAAAGTAAAAGACATGCTACGGAAAAAATGTAAAAACTTTTGTTTTACAATGCTGTGATTTTCTCCTTTTATAAATGTTTTTTTTTATCAATAAAGTTAACATTGTCAATATAATTCAACATAATATAATTTTAGTTTTAATTACAACCGCCTCGGATGTCTTGTGGTAGCGTGTTAACCTCGCGAGAGGAAAGTCGTGTGATCGAACCCTGTTCGGTTAAACCAAAGACTTGAAAATTGGCATCAGCTGCTTTTTCGTTAAGTACAACACATTTAGATCGTATGCTCCTTTGATTGGAAAAAATATAATTTTTTAGCATAAGATCGTCCAATTTTATTTCGCTTGGTGCTATTTTTTCCCTTTTAGGGAATTAGCCCCCCTCCCCCTTTCAAAAGTCCAGGATCCGCCCCTGACTAAATTTGTAACTGTGATATTTAAAACTAACAACTGTTTATAAATATCAACAGTGAGTTGTAACTAAGGTCGCTGAATTGCAAAGGTCGTTTAATATGATATGTTGCTATATAAATATTTATGCATAACTATTAGCTAACACTGGCCGGATCTTTCAACTTAAAATAAAAGCAAAAATTATATGTTTTCCAGTAACCTGATATTTGAGGGTTTTGTCTCTTTAAACAAACGATATCTAACCTATGAATGGACAGGTGTATGCCTTACTGATTTTGAGTTAGGTGAAATGACATTTTACTTTCGTAAAAGTTTCACAGCATATATTCTTAAGGTAAGAATTTTAATTATGTAACGGTGCCACATTTCATGCTGTGTAATTAACATGCTTATAATCATGCAATAATCTCACTAACAAGAGGATGTGATAATGAGGCAGCAAATTACGTTGCAATTTTGTTTACTGAAACTATTGATAAAATGTCGTTATTTCATAGGGATTTAATACCGCATATTGAGTTCTTGATTTCGCTTTGTTCGTTTTGTTTGTTTAATAAAATATTCCTAAGCATAGTAGAAACGTTGTGACGGAGAGCATGTGTAGTCATAGGTGCTGTGTTTTATTGGTATATAAAATATAAATATCATGATTACAAATAAGTCTCTATTGTTGAGTGAGTTGAATTCTAATTGTCGCATTACATTGTTCATCGGCAAATCTGTGCTTCTTCCCTAAAATACGTAGTAGATTAAGATCGATTAACAATTTCATCACTGTAAGTCATACCAAAATGCATCCTAAATTTAGGAATATCTAAAGACAACAATTACACACCAAAATTGGCGTCCTTAACTCAAGGATTGTCTCAAAAATATTATATGAATATTACTAACAATTGTCTGACAACAACGATATTCAGGCGCGGATCCAGCCATTTTGAAAGGGGCATTCCAACCCCCGAAACACCATGACACGTTTACATAATTAAAAACAAAAGGGGAAAAAAAGTGATGACGGCTTTAAAACTTCCGAAAGGTTACCTTTATCATGGGACAAAATAACCCTGTTAGAGTCGGCAGTTTGGTCCAGTCCAATAAGACTCTGTACTGGAAACCGACTCTCTATTAATGTATACGGTGAGAAGAATAATCTGCATAAGCAGGTGCAATTGGAAAATTACTAAATAGGATCGGGTAGTTGATTTTTATTTATTTCCAATCCATATAAGATGTACATCAACATTAATAAGGATACCAATAAGCGGATCACTCCCTTGCAACTAAATCTGACCTTGTCCTTTGAACTTAATAAAACAAGATGCTTCTAGCCCTACCTAAATTGAATGTGAACATCAAGTGTGTTGAAAATAATTTGAGAAACTCTCAGTGTCTTCTAATGTGTAGCGGACGGACGGACTGTCACGTTACAATATCCTCAATGCAACTATGTAGAGACATAAAAAAAAAACATTCCAAAAAAGTTTATACAATTCAACCTCAAATTATGAATCGATAAATAATGTTGTGTCTTGAATGAATGAATAAATGCATTCTTTATTGCAAAGCAGTAGTTACATGCTATAGCAACACAAACAGTTTTACATTGTGACACATACTAAACAGCAGAGAACAATATTCTAAAATATTGTGTCTTGATGATCTGTATGTTTTCTTTAAAGAATCTTATCATTAAAGCATTTTGATATTCTTCACTTCAACATTAAATTTCTTTTACAAATAAAAATGAGACCATTTTGCAATAAAGATTTTTTTACAGCGGATGACCTTGAGGGCATTCCGGTGTTATGTTGCCGCAGACATTTCTACCCACGTGACTTGCGTTTTTAACTGATAACCGAACGTATTTCGTATAAATACGGGGATATTATCGAGTGCAAAATAACATTTCTTATCGGTTGTTATAAATTCATTTCTTCAATGAATACTCATGAAAATATTTTTAAGAACATAAATAAATAATATGAAAATGTTTTGTCGTGAGAAATATATATATACATATATATATATATAAGTAAAAAATCATTAATATCTATGCACACGTACCGAAAAATTGTGTTTGCGGATGAATATCTCTTATCGCTTGTTATATATTAATTTCATCAATACATATTCATTAGCGGGAGAAATATGAATGCCTACTCAAATCAAACCTATTAGAAAAACGAATTATTACAGAAGAGTGTCCACCATGCACTTGCACTGCACTATCATTAGAATAGTAGAATAGAAAATGGTATAAATGGATGAAAATTTGCCGGTAGAGTTATTAAGATGATCTGCTATATATATAACTGTTGTGCAAATACTAATATAATATATAACAACAAACCAGATTATACTGATAACACATGATTGTACCATGATTATATCACTACAACATAATAATTATTACGGTGAGGTTGAATTCCTCTGTCATTTATTCATCATCCACACAGGAACTTGTCTCAGAAAAAAAAATCTATGTACCTCAACCTAACTTTCAGCTATACAGATATTTTATTTTTTTCTGAGACAAGTGCCTGTGACTATCCACCAGAACTTGCGGTCATCCGATGTTCAGTACTTCGGTACTTTGATTTCTATTGAAATGATGTATTATAATAATAACATGTTCGTTCGATGACAGCTTATATTGAATAACTTTTATTTCCTTTATGTATGTTCTTTGTATATCTTGTTGGAGATCTGAGCTCTTTTGAAAACTAAGGGTATTTAAAAAGAGTAATCTTGATGGCCTACCACGTGGTTGTTTAGAATTAAAATTGATGAAAGTACAGATATATTTACGTATTGTCCAACAATAAATAAATAAAGTGGAAGATTTATCATAATATATCTGATTAAAGAATATAACTGTTTAAAATGTCTATAACGGTGCAACTACGTAGTTAATTTTCACTCACCTAACAAATACAAATCTACAAAAAATTAAATTGATATTGTTAAGTTTCTAAAACAATAAAATAATTATGTTTAAACTATTTGTTTGCAAATATGTTCATTTGATATATTTTTTTTAGTTCTCATGTTATGATAATCACGATAATATCTTAAATTTATAATATCAAGATGGTATACTGTCAAAAGTTGTATTATAGGATTAAACACATTTTTTCTAGAGGTTATTGATGTGTAAACCGGGGCGATTAACTCACAAACTGAATAAAAGTCCGAAGGACTTTTATGTTAAGTTTGTGAGTAAGAGCCCCGGTTTACACATCAATAACCTCTAGAAAAAACGTGTTTAATCCTTATAATTCTTCAGTCAAACATTCGCGATTTTTAGTTAAGATTTTTTGTTTGATGGCTACTACCATCAAATGCACATGTCATAACTAAGGATTTAGCCGCCATATTGAATTTCTAAAATCCGTAAATATTCGATAAATGCAACAGAATCTAAAATGAAATAGCACCTACCTCAAAAACTGCATTTTAATGAGATATTATCCGAATTTGAAGCGTACAAGTAACGAAATAATCTTTCGCTTGAAAGTTTTCATTTGTATGACGTCGTGTTTTGCCATGACGTAAATGCGCTAAATCAGTCATGAAATTTCGCAGAATTTTTCATGAATTTTAATTTTATGCATTTTCAAAGCTTTAATGTAATGTTTTTTGGTTACATATGCATTAAAATAGAAAAAAAAACTGTTATGTTTTTGTTTTTCAATCTCAATTTGCTGAAAATCCCGGACTCCCTGCATATGCATGTGTATCGCGCATGAATAGATGGTACGAAAGTAGTTTCGGAAACATGGTTTATCGAAGTGTAAACCAAGGTAAAAAATTCTAATTGACCAATCCGTTTCAAGTATTTATAGATATGCAAATCATATAAGAATTATTTCAAAATTAACGTGCAACCGAAGTCTTAATATCTGTATTAGTAGAATAACTCTATTGCAGCGTGTTGTTTCACTCAAAAGAGTGTGTATTTTTAGATTATTTTTTCTATCTTATTGATATGATTTAATATTTGAATATGAATTATTTGTTTAAAGATTTGAACCTGCTATTATGTCTCATTAATAATAACTATTTATTCAGATTCTACAGCTGCATCGAGTGTGATACGATATTTCTCCCCTCGAGACTGTTAAATTTCAAATATTTAAAATTTAATCGTTAAGAGTGGAGAAATATCGTATTGCACGACATTTAGTGTTATAAATTATCTGTTTCTCTAATGACTATTAAACGATATGCAGACAAAATTAATCCTTCTTATCCAATGATGATCAATGTTCTACAAAAAGATGTGTATTTTCTATGCTACGTCATCAGGCATGGTCGCCTTTTCCCGTGACGTCACAATAGGAAATTCAGAGGAAAGCTGTCGAAGCCAATCGACAATCCTCGGGTAATTCCGCTACTCTCCTTCTATCCCTCGGCTGTAATACGTAATGTGATATGTGTCTACGCCTTACATTTCTTCGCCTGAAGATGAACGGTTTACTGCTAGTGGAAGGATAAAATTTCAAAATGGCTTCCTTTGAAGATTGCATTAACTTTTGTATGATTGAAAGTGGCTTATTCTCATCGTCAGATATAATTTTAAAAGAGAAGCAGTTGGAAACATTAAAGGCGTTGTATTTTAACAAAGACTGCATTTCAGTGTTACAGACTGGCTATGGTAAAAGCCTGATCTTCCAGATTTTACCTTGGTATCACGGACGAGGTTAGATGAAGGTACGGAATCGGCCAAGTTGTGACGAATGCTGTCGAAGCAAGAAAGTTTGACGTCATAATTAAATTTTGACAAATGAATAACTGATGGGATCAAACGAACCTAGACTGGTTTCCAATCGCAATATTCAGTATGTTATACATATAGATATATGTGCATTATACTAGATGTGTATTCTTTTTAAACAGTTTTTGGGATGTATAAATATAGATTCTACCGCTGCATCGAGTGTGGTACGATATTTATCCACTCGAGACAGTTAAAACTTTAGATTTAAAACGCGAGGCTCGACGAGCGTTTTGAATATTTAAAATTTAACTGTCGAGAGTGGATAAATATCGTATTGCACGAGATTTGGTGGTGGAATCTGTTTCTCTCTAATGATTTTTAGACGATATGCAGCCAATCATAATCCTTCTTTTCGAATGATCTGCAAAAAGATGTGTTCTTTCTATGTGACGTCATCGGGCATGGTCGCCTTTTTTCATGCCGTCACAATAGGAATCTCAGAGGAAAGCAAGAAAATTTGACGTCATAATCCATTTTTGACCAATGACAAACTGAGATCAAACGAACCACACGTTGATTAAACAAAAATAATCAACAGGTCAGGAAAAGGTTAAATCGGGTAAGAATTAGAGAAATTCACATCCACGTTCATTTTCCATATAGAGATTACTTTATCTATATATAACATTATACATATTTATTAAAAGGTTAACTCCTGACTATCTACTGTCTGTCGATACTTTTATTTTGGCATTGCTTAAGTCATATCTTCTTTGACTGTCCATGACGTTAAAACACTAAATCCCTGGGATGTGTTTTAGTTGATTTTAGTCTCTGATGCATGATTTTTTTTTATTATCAATTGTTTTAGCTTTTAACTAGCTTTCAGTAATTGCGAGTACTCTCAAATTGTACTTTCGTGTTAAGTTGACCTGTTGATACAATTTGTAATGCATTTTTGTTATTTAATGTTTACTTATTTAGTGTTATATCTCGTCTCACTATTTTTAACATATACCACATTTGATAAGTGTTTGGTATGCCGATAAATCACTTCTGTTCTCGTACTATGAACAACAAAATTATTTATTTTGTAAGAAATATTTCCGTACTCCATGTATACCTTACAACATAATTATTTTTATTTACGTGTGTACGTTATCTTATTTGGCGGCATTTTGTCCAAGGTTGTGCTTGTCTTTCTGATATTGTTTAACATCTCCCCCTTTCTTTGTTTATTTTGTATTTACATTGTGTCAAAGATCAATTTTTTTTCGTTCAGTGTATGTTTACTTGTTTTTGTTAATATGTGTTTTGATTGAGTTAAGCCATTTAAATTGATATTTTATAGTGTGTCTTTCTATGTTGTGTTGTTACATTATTGTTTCAGGTTAGTGTGAAGGTTGACGCCTGTTAAAACGTTTTAACCCGCAGCATTTGTTTACACCTGTCCTAAGTCAGGTACCTGTTGTTCAGTGGTTGTCGTTTGTTGATGTGGTACATAAGTGTTTCTCGTTTCTCGTTTTTTTTATATAGATAAGACCGTTGGTTTTCCTGTTTTAATGGTTTTACACTAGTCATTTTTGGGGCCCGGCCGTTATAGCTTGCTGTTCGGTGTGAGCCAAGGCTCCGTATTGAAGGCCGTACTTTGACCTATAATGGTTTACTTTTACAAATTGTGACTTGGATGGAGAGTTGTCTCATTAGCACTCATACCACACCTTCTTACATCTAATTACTAATACCTGGAACGTAGTCCCGGGAACCAGGATAAAACGAACCACACGTTGATTGAATAGAAATAGTCAACAGGTCAGGAAAAGGATAAATCGGCTAAGAATTAGAGAAATGTGCATACACAATTAAAATTTTAAGAACGGGAGATTGCCTCCTGTGACTTAATGCAATAATGAATTATTTGAGGTATTATATGTCACAAACCGATTTAAAAGTACATCAACAGAACTAAAACTGTAGGAGATGTGGGTTATACGTCAATAAGCCAGCAATCAAACGACAAAAACAACCTATTCTAATGACACCTAGAGGGCAACATATAGTTTTCAACAGAAGCCACCTCATATTAGACAGGTTTCAACACAATATTTCAAGTTCTCAAAAGTCACGAATACATATACAAATTGTGAATAAATCAAACAGAAACAATCAAAGATCTGCCAAATTCTCCAAATAATATAACAATTTAGGAGAAAACCTGAATATCACAAAAGTTCAGTATTTCAGAACGACGTAAGTAGGGTCAACCCGAGCCGTGCAGATTAAATGACATATAACGATTTGCTTGTTAAATAACTAGTACATAACTATTTTTAAAAGTTTTAAAACAAATGAATTCTGCGTATTATTAAACAGTTAACTGTCTTGATTCACCATTTGAATCGAATTCAAATAACGACGAATCTTAATAAATTTAGTCTTATGTTTTATTTTATAATTAGGCGATGATTCCGTGTTTATAGCCGTATTTTTGCCGTGTAAGACTAACAACAAAATCCAACCATTCATATCAAAACTACTTGACGAAAAAAGTACAAACTACTGAATGGATTTCAATAAAATTTGTACAGGTGGGATATAATATGATCATATTCATGGGACATACACATACGAAACTCCAAGCCAATGGAAATGAAAAAATATATTATAATATCAATTTACATTGACTTTCCATGCAAACACGTTCAATTTGGACGTGGTAACATTTTGGGGCGACACGGACAACTTATTAGAAACTGATGAATAATTGGGCGTTTCCTGGACATTTAACTTTTAAGGCTTAATTGAAACCTTAAAAAATTCATATTTTGGTATAAAAAAAAAAAAATTGTTTCCATAGGTCATTTGTCGGTCACAAATTTGAACTACCCTAAATTATTATAGTACCGAAAAAAACACACGAACAATGTCTCTTTAGTAACATATAAGGGAGACACGGAAAATGCTGAAAAAAAATAAAATGATATATGATATGTTAAGTATAAATATTTGCCATAAAATCTAATAAAATCACATTTTAATGTTGAAGCGACTGAAATTTTCTATAATATATGTGAAAATATTACAAAATCGAACTGCCTCCTGTCATTTTTGTGTTCTCGAATTTACAAATCTTACAGCTCTACAGAATTTCGAAAATGACCGCTAGACTTCGAACTGACCTGCATTTGTCAAGTTGTGCATAATGATATCATTTTGGAAGATAACTTATGACAAAAAGGTTATTTATTTTTTATGCCAAAAGATTGTGTGTTATGGCGTGAAGTTTGGTTGAAAAATTGCCAAGCACGATTCTCTTGAAATAACCATGCGATTATTATGCGTTAATTTACGCGTATTTTTTTTAAAGCTTCTTGAAAGACACATATTTCAGATGTCGATAGTACGGACAAAGCAGCGCTCATTTTCTAAAAGGCACTGAAATTTTTTGCGAACTGTAGTTCAACAGTTGAAGGCGGGTTGATAAAATTTAACCTCTTGAAGCACAAATTAGTTTTCGACCAGCTGTTTACACGCGACATCTATGCTTATAGACTTAGATATGTTTGATGACAGAATCTTGACCATACCAAGGATTTATATAATAAGACTTACTTTACATTTCCTTGACCATACTAGAGGATACGCATTTTGCAAAAATTGACAGTCTTGGCATGGGCATTGACAAATATGTGTCATATATACTTTAAATAAGTAAAGATTATGAAGAAAAAACGTTTCATAATATATAATCAGTAATACAAACAGTTTTTTTTTAGTCCTCGATGAATTGTGACGATTTTATAATAAAATTTGTACAGATTAGTGACAGATATGTAAAAGTACTTAAATGATCTATGAATAAGATTGATTGATTGATTGTTGGTTGCTTAACGTCCAGTGGCAAATATTTCATGCATATTCAGGACGAGAACAAGTTCACAATAAATACAATAGGTAGGTTCTGTAATAGATTAAGGGATTAAGGTCGGAGAAATTTAGACTGCCACGGGAAATGAGGGTATATTGGATAGGGACAGAAATTTAGCCTTGCAACAGGTCACCTACGGACCCCTCAAAGAGTTGTTGCAAGGGTTCTTAACGTGCAAAGAACGTGGCACTTTCTTTACACGAGGCATCGGATTTAACGTCCCCATTCTGACCGGACGTGGCTGCAAATTTGTACATCCCGCACAGCCAAACGGACGCCCCACTTTAGCACGGGTTTTACTGCCGGTCGGAGGAAGACCAATGGTGACCATACTTCTATTCCCCAGTCACCCTTGGGGGCCTCTATGAATAAGAAATATATCAAATAGTACTAGATTTTTCAATACATTTGGTATGTGAAAGAATTTGCCATTTGTTCAATCCCTTTGTTTGAATGTATATTTGATGTTTAAATTCGAAAATGCTTTGAATAGTATATTACATAAGTTCCCTTATAATTTGTTTACAGTAACATTTAGAATTGCTCGAGGCCAAAATATTTGAAATCAAAATCCTAATTAAATTAAACGTTACAATTTGTCTAATCAATATGTCCCCTACAGTGTCAACTCACTTTTTAAAAACTCTTAATTACAAAAACTTCACAGGAAAATGACAACAAATTAATCTTAGCACGTGGTGTACAATTGCATATTGATTAGTCGAAACCTGCATATATTTTTTATTAAAAAAAAGTGGAAATTAACATTTTATTTTAAACTTAATATTCAGTTCCGTTTAGCTTTTACATAATAATCCTGTTTGAACAACGTAACACTGAGTTTACTGTGAATTGTTATTCTGACCCTAGATTGTTTACGGACGTTTTCACTCACCTAGTAAGTAGTATTTAGAATAGATTTAAAGTTCCAGTGTCGTGTTAAAAGACAGGTATTTTACAATTTAATTAATTTTATTATTTCATATATTCTTGCATCACTTTATTTGTTTTGTGTAATATATGTATAATTTGTAATTCGGTCTAGCTTCCATTTGGAAATATTCCTGTTTGAAAACTTCGAGTGTCCGAATATAAAACATTTAATTTACCAATTAATGGCAAACGCACTAGTATATATGGGTATAACACTGAAATCAATTTGGTTACTAGTATATATTTTTAAATCATGGCAATATTTAATAAATTCACGACAATTTATCTCTAACCATTTATAAATGTTTTAGAATTGTGAATGTTTTTTAAAAACATTTACTAACTACAAGTATTTTGTATATGATTGTGGAATTTAATTATTTATTACAGTTTCAAGTCATCCAATTTTATAATTTTCATTAATTTATTTGTTTTTGCTTCTAACAAGAAAACTCAATTTGTGTATTTAACTTAATTTTAAATCTATTATTTAAAGTAAATAACTGAACAAATCAAACAATACACATTACAGACTGGGTCGTTAGTAGCCACTTAACGACGGCAAGCATTTCTATGACAAAATAAAAATATAGGAATACGTTAGAAAACAATAACTAAAAGTCATCTCTGTTACCGGGTTTACGATTAAGTACACCAGACGTGCATTTTATGTACATAGCACTCCTCAGTCATGCTCAGATAAACCAAACCAAATTACTAGGTAAGCTTCACTTTTCATTCATGTTTAAGCGTTGGTTATGAATACTCTAAATGTTGTTATTATAAAAAAAAATCTTATTTTCCAAAATGTCTAAGCCAATTATTTATTACATCCAAAGAGCGATTTCATTATGGAAAAAATGACAAAATAATAGAGGATATGGCCTTAAAACAAACTAGGAGATAACAGTTTACAGTTTGTTCTATAGTTGTGATGTCCAGTGTTAGAAAGGCGATTGAGTGCTCACATGCATATTAAGCCCTGCCAGTTTATGTGAGGACTTCTCAATTTTTGTTGATGCACTGAATATTGACAGACGATACCCAAATCGTTGAATGACGTAATTTGATAAAATGAGGTTCTGTATGTGGATATCTAGTTTAACCCAATAAGTTATAATGCATGCAAAATTATCAAATGATATTAAAATGAATAAAAGCAACAGTAGTATACCGCTGTTCAATAGTCATAATTCATTTAAGAAAAAAAATTCCGGGTAACAAACTAAAACCGAGGGAAACACATCAACTATAAAAGGAAAACAACGGAAATTGTATTTAAATTATATATTCATTTTAATCTGAGGTCAGTTAGTTATCAAATATTTACCATAAAAAGACATGACAATCATATTATAAATAATCATAATAACATGAAGATTGCATAAAACCGTGCATAATACAATACATACATTTGAATATCCGGAAAGCAATTAATCTCCAATATAAGTTAAATATAAAAACAATGACTTAAAAGAGTACAGTTTATGTATCAATGTATTTTTCGTGTTTATTCTTGCACTACTTTCTGGGGCGAATCCAGGATTTCTGAATTGGGGCGGTTGGTCGTAATACCAGAAAACGACATATATACCACCGAGCAGAGCGATGACGAGTTTATGCTATAATATTTTACCCTTGAATTGTATTACATTTTTGTCATTCCGGGCCTTTTTTTTTGTTTTTTTTTTTGTTTTTAAGTCGACACAAAGTTTGTTAAACATTAAATTCAAAGTAATATGATACCAGTACAAAAGAACTGACTACAGAGCATGTGGCACATTCAAGGACTTGCAAGTCACCAGCAGTGGCACATTCAAGGACTTGCAAGTCACCAGTAGTGGCATCAATATAGTTGTTATAAATGAGCTGTTGACTGTATATATATTTAAAGAGGTCAAAAGTACTGATTATAGTTGCCAGATATTTGTCTCCTAATAAAGAAGGGGCCTCGGTGGCCGAGCAGTCTAAGTAGTTACTACTGTAATCACTAGCCAGTCAACACTGAGGTTGTGAGTTCGAACCCCGCTCGTGCGGGTGCACTCGACTCCAATCTTAATTGACTAGGATTGTCAGTTTTCCTATCGAAGGTCGGTGGTTTTCTCCGGGCACTCCGGCTTCCTCCACCTATAAAAACTGGCCGCCACGAAATAGCCCAAAAGCGGTGTTTAAAAGTGGCGTTAAACACCAAAAATCAAATCAAATCAACCTAATAAAGAATATGACATTTTGCAAGAACTAGATTAATTTTTTAATTTTAATATTATCTTTTTTTTTTTATTTTCAGTTCATTACATCATAGACCAAATGTTATAAAAACGTAAAAGTTCGAAGAAACCAGAAATGGAGAGTTTTGTGGGATTTATACACATCCGTTATGCTAATTTAAAACGTTACTTTGACACAGAATGTTCGGTAAAAAAATTGTTATTCATTTTCTTGGCTTCGTGTGTTATATGGTATTATATTGGAGCAAGAGGAAGAAAGGATTTAAGGGAACCGTGCCAATTCCAAAAGGTTCCATTTTCTTCATCAGTGATGGAAACTTTAAAACTAGAAAAAGAAGTTAAATGTAACGTGTGGAATTCATTTGTATATTTTGACAATACAGGATACTTGAATCTAAATCACAGTGCTATATATGCTGCAGGATTTAATCAAAGTCAACTTACTTGTGAATATGCTATAGTTATAATGGACGGATTTCACGGAAGTAAACTTGTGGATAAAACAATTTTAATAAAACCTACTTACGTTCCAAACGATTTTGTATATGTCGTTTGTAAGACATTAAACAGAAAAACTGTTTATGCTAATTTTCATTATAATGTTAATACAGAAATCAACAAAAGAGTGTTATTGCCCGACACACAAGACCAATTAAATATTGTGATACTTGGTATTGACTCTACATCTAGGTTTTTAGCTGAAAAACAACTACCAAAAACACTGGACTTTTTTGAAAATACACTTGAAGCTTACCCTCTGAAAGGCTATACAAGAATTGGCGACAATACTCTGCCAAATATTGTGGCTGCATTAACGGGAAAGACTCTTGTAGAGTCTGTTTTGTCTACTTCCGGTTATCCTTCTCTGTACAAGGAAATACTAAAGCGGAAGTACATCGACTGCTACTCGGAAGATTGGGCACCATTCCTGCCACCTCATCTCGTGAAATACCCGAATTACACGCATTATCTCCGAAGCATAGTGGTGGCCAGTAAACAATCTGAATTTAAAATGTTTCAACAAACATTTAATAACAACAACACATTCGAAACGCAAGACGAAAAACTTTGTTTTGGGAACGATTTTAAACACAATATTGTACTAGATTATGGAAAACAATGCATTGAAAAATACAGAAACAAACGAAAGTATGTGTTTATGTGGGTCACTGAGCTTGCGCATCATCATCCCGAATACTTATCCTTGGGAGATGATGACGCACACAGTTTACTAAAATGGATGCATGAGACGGGAAAGCTTACAAATACAGCTTTTGTTTTATTTAGTGACCACGGATCACGTTATGGAACTTTAACTGAACATGAAATTGGAAGAATGACAAAAAATCTTCCTCTGCTATCTTTATACTTGCCACCTCATTTAAAATCTAGATATCCTCATATTCACCGAAACCTTAAGTATAATGCCGCTCAACTTACAACGCCGTTCGATTTACATGAAACACTTCTAGATATTTTTACACAAAATTTTAAAGAGAAGATAGACTTCACTGATAATTGTATTCTCCCTAGAGGAATAAGTTTGTTCCGTCGAATACCAAGTAGAAGAAGTTGCTACGATGCATCGATTGTTGAAAATTACTGTCCGTGTTATTCTTACCAACCAACAAATGCAGACGATAAAGTTGTACAGCAATCAGCGATGTTCGTTGTTTCAAAAATCAACGAAATGATATCAAAGAGCCCTTTCTCGTGTAAAACTTTGGGTTTAATAGAGGTAGTTTCTGCAAAAATTCAGCGCATTCCACAAAACTCAAATACAAATCAAATTTCATCAGTCCGTTATGTTGTTGTTTTTAAGACATTTCCTGGATATGGTATTTTTGAAGCGAGTGTTGAATACAGTCATACCAATGAGGCTAAGTTAATAGGGAATATAGACAGACTTAACTCTTATGGAAATCAATCGAGATGTGTATCAGAACAAGATTTTACTTATACAAGTTTACGACAATATTGTTTTTGTGCTTAAAGAAATACTCTTACTGAATTATTTGTTATACTATTTATCGAAGATATTAAAAAAATGTGAAATTTATTCTTTCGTATTGATAATGATCATTTAAACAATCGAATGATTTTGTTCCAATTCAATATATTCAAGTCCAGTTCTTTATACATAACATATAATTATTCAAGTCCAGTTCTTTATACATAACATATAATTACAATTCCACAGAACAACTTATGATGATTTGAACTAAAGCCACGTGACTGGTGTACTTCTCACAAACAATGAACTCATCGCAAAACACTATAATGTTAACTTAGGTCGTTATGATTTATTACCCCTGCAAAAAGAACATATCACATGCATCAAAACTAAACAAACATCTGCCTCGCTATGCTATAACATTGCACAACATCCACACAGTACCGTCTTTGAAATCACTACTTTTCACTAGATTATAAAATGAATATTTTTCTGTAAAATTGAATGTATTGCCAGAACATTTTTATTTGCAAACAAAAATTGTTTTGAAAAAGAAAAAGATTTTTAACGTTTAAGTAGAGACTAAATAAAACAAGTAAATTTACATTTTCTGATTTGATGAAAAACTTAAACTTAATGATTGCATAGCAAAAATCTATTATTTTTTCGAGACCTTCGCCAATATTATACGATACAAAAAAAACCCCATTTTATTAAGATATTCACGTGTGGCTTTGGAATTGCGCTCTATCACGAATAACAACTGAAGGTAGAAGATCAAGAATCTTTATGTTGAAAAAAGATGGAACGATCGACAATCGAAATCCAGAGGATAAAACACAAATTACACATATACAAACACATACGCTAAAAAACCCTAGCTTTGAGCAGAACGATTGATTGAATATTATAGAATTATGAAGATGTGGTATGATTGCCAATGAGAAAACTCTCCACAAGAGACAAATGACGTTGTGATTATCAGCTAAAGGTCACCGTACAGCCTTTAACAATGAGCAAACTGATACCGCATATCAAGCATTAAAAGGCCCCAAAATGAAAAAAAAACAATTCAAACGAGATAATTAACGAACTGAATAATGTACAAAACAATAAACGAAAAACAAAGATGATATACAACACGACTGACAACCACTGAATAACACGAACCTGACTTGGGACAGGCACATATAGAATGTGGATGGGTTGAACATGTCCCAATCCTTCCTTAACCTTTGACAGTGGTATAACGTACAACAATAAATCCAATAAGTAGGTGCTGCAAGGTGGGTCTACCAGTGGAAGGGTGGGAATTACGACTGCCATTTAAAAATGAGGATATGTTGTATAATGGTATATATTTTGCCTTGCCACATGCTACCTAAGGAACCCCCATATAGTTGTTGCAGGGGTTCCTTAACTCACAGAGACTGTTGCTTTACACATTCATTCGATGCATTGGATTTAAAGTCTCAATACCGACTGCGTAAGTATACATCCCACACAACCAAATGGACGTGCTTCTCCAGCATGGATTTTACTGCCGGATGGGAGAAGTTCAGAGATGATTGTATTTCTATACTCTAGTCAACCTTTGGGGTTTGGAAAGAACAAAATACTGACATTTAAATGTTACATAGATTGGTCAATATTTTCTAAACCTTGTTAAACCGTGGTCATTACAAACTTATATTTATGTCATGATCACTTATATTGAAGCAAAGGGTAAACATTTTGTTTAAACTTCATACTTTAAATGGAAGCGAATGACACAATTATTTATAAATCTATTATACGTTTTGCTTGACTGATATGAAATATTAGACAAATTATGTCTCAATGAAGATTTAAAGGTCGTTTGTTCAACAATAGGAAAATGCCAAACCACAGTAAATTAAAATGGACCCCGAAACATACATGAAGGGTGACCATTTATCGTCATTGAAATACTTAAAAGTTTTTATTTGGTAGAAAGTTTTAATTTGGTAGCCTAACAAAATATCAAACAAACAAAAAATTAGTTGTAAAATTCATGTTCACCGATTCGACTCAAAAATCTCATATTTGATTTACCGTATAACATACTAACACGTATATCCAAATTACAGAAAGTTCTAAAGAAGCAATTTACAATGCATGGACTCGTTATAATGTATCAACATTTCGTGTGTATTTTAGAATAGATGCCATCTAATCAACCACAGAAATGATCTAAGAATGCCGTAGGTCACATGACCTGATGTACACATCAATATAAATATAAATACATAGGCAAGCACGTGCAATCGTATAATGACGATGTTTTAGGCCTCTCTGATTTCTTAGCTTATCATAGATTAAAAAATTATGTATTACCTGTATTTGAATGATTGTTATGAGCAGAATCAGTCAACGAAAGGGATCTTCGCGGTGCCTGCCTTTTTTCACTTTTCAATGCTGACATTCTTTCCTTTTTTTTCTTTTTAATAACGTAACATCCTTAGCCAATGTGTAGCCCATCCCTAGTTAAGGGTTAAATTAAAGTTTGCATGAATATGGATTCAAACAAGTTGTATTATGGACTTGCAAGCCAAATAAATGATACATCATCGATTTTTTTAGCTTATTTTTGACAAAATTTAACCAAAATGGACAGCTAAATAGCGAAATATTATTTCACAGTTCCGCTTTTATAAGTGTTTGAGGGATCTTCCTGGTGGCTGCCTTGTTTCACTTTTCAATGTTGACATTTTCCCCTTTTTGTCTTAATAACTAAACATGCTTCCTCCATGCATAGCCAATCCCTAGTTGAGGGTTAAATTGAAGTTCGCATGAATATGGAATCAAATGAGTTGAAATATGGACTTGCAAGCCAATAATACATCATCGAATATAACCAAAACTAACTGCTGATAGCGAAATGCTATTTCACAATTCCGCTTTCATAAATATTTGAAATATGATTTTTTTGTCAACTTCGTAGCTAATGCCCTATGCTTTTTAAAAGTAACATTCGAGAGACTGAAACATCATTATTTGTTTTTTTATTGAATCGAAATAATCAGAACCTTAGAAAGGAACCAGTCTAAGTGTTTACATCGGTTACACAAGTAGCTGCTGCAACATGTTTTATCGAAGTGTAAACTAAGGACAGAAATTAAAATTAAACGACAGTATAAAAGTATTTTTAGATATACAAATCATATAAGAAATATTTGCCACTGAACGTTAAATACCAATCAATTTAAAATTCAGAACATCGACAAACATTTCAGCGAAAATGGTATTTTGCTCATAATTCTGATACTAATATCATACTGTAAAAATTAAAAGTTATTAACTCTAAGTATATGATGAATTAAATACGGTATCAGCACCGGCCCTACCAAAAAATATTACAACACACAAACGACAACAGGTGGTTGGGTACTTGATTTTGATATACATTTGTGTAGTTGTTTTCATTGTTTGCACTGTTTGTCACACTTAAGACACGGTAAGACAAACATAGAAGTGTTAAGTACAAATGTACATGTGGTATAAATATAGAAGGTTTTAAGTATGTGGTATAAAATTAGAAAGTTAAAAATTCAATGAAAGGTCAAATATTCTTTAATGCATCACCGTTTGACGCATTTTCAACATATACATTTAAAAAATTTCTTTATTGGTAAAATAAGCTTTTATCATGATCACATGGCATCCGTCGTAATTTTTCTCGGAGATCTTCTACACACATTCTGTTGAATCAGTTAAATCAAACTTGACATGATTGTTCCCAAGGTGTATGAATTATTTGCATTACATTTCGTTCTATCAACCAAAATGGCCGCCATGGATAGAATTAATTCAAAAGGGTAAATGCAAACAATGTCTAATTTCTTTTAAAAAAAACCAGGGGAAAAATGCTTGGAAAGTCAAGTTGTAAATTTATCAAAATTGTCAGAATATTCATTAATTGAATTATTGTCCTGTTATAATGATTTTTATTACTTTTAAGCGTAATAATAATAAAAGGAAGAGAAATCGTAATCAATAATATTGATACAACTTTAGATCTTCAAATCGTTATTGGTCTTAAAAGGAAATCTTATTTCTGCTTAGAAGACCATTTGATTTTGGGGATGTTTAGGAGATTATATAATCATTTTTGTTTCATTTCAATTTTTAGCAAATATCAAAATGACATATTCTGGTTTGAAAAGCCTTTGGTCCGAAAATTTCATTCGCTGTTACCAAAATTGTAACTGGTTACAATTTTTACATTGTTGAAGCCCTACGGTTATACGGAATGAAATTATACGAAGTCCTATCCAGTCTATTAAGGGCATACGATACAGTTACAGGGGAGGTTATGATGTTGCTAACGTAATATGTTATTTTTCGCGACGTCGAGCTGCGACATATCGGGAAAAGATGCATTTTTTGAGTGATTTTCATTAGCTTGAAAACGAGTACATGGACCCGTCTTTTTTAAAATGACATTTGACTTGATATTGTAGGAAAATTATTTATTCCAATTTTTATGAAGAAATCACCGATGAATTTATTTTAAATTACATAAATATACAGCAAAAAATGCCGTTTTTTTCTATAATCTTGACAATTTAATAAAAATGAATTATTTCCAAAGAATTGTTACACAAATTAAGAGAATACTTTTGTAAAGAAGATATTCCAAATCGTTTTACAAAAATCCGTATGCGTTTATCTTTTGAAACAGAAAAGTTTAATATGTCTATCCAAAGGATAGCAATGTCTAAGAAACTGTAGTTTTAGGTAAATGTCTAAAATTTCGACCCAATATATCTCTAAATTTAGCAAATGAAGGTATATTTTTTATTACATATCTTAATTGACAAGGTGAAAAAGAGCTTTTATGCAAATTTTTAAAGAAAAATCACCGTGGGATCGAAACTGTATCGTATGCCCTTAAGGACGTGAACGCTAAAGCACGTATTGGGTAAATGTTATGACGTAGATTGCCCGAGCCTGTTATCGTTAAAAAAGGTTCTTGAAGCAATGATTCGTAACTATAAAAGAGAGTCCGTTATTTTTCATTGTATGTATATTTTATACCCTGAAATAGTATGGCTATGCAGTATAGGTATGAACCCGTAAAAGGTATGAAAGGTCATTTGGGTCACAATGAAAATATAGTTTTCATCTAGCTATTCTTAAAAATATATAAATGTATAGGTGACTGAGCTTATTTTCAAGCTACAGATTAAGTCAAACTCCCATGTTTTGTATGTATTACATAAGGAAAAAGCACTATTGTGCGACTTGAAAGAAAAACTTGATGAAAGAGTTTTGAAACAAAATATGAGAGGATAGCTCATATAAAATGCTAACAGACTCTCCCCATAAATAAATGATTTAATAATGTTTTTTCTTCAAAAATCGGGTCACACTACTCGCATTCTTGCGTAATAACATGATAAACCAAGTAAAGATAAGTTCTTCGACAGAGTAAACATCCGTCATAAAATTTCCTAGACTTTAACATTTGTATTCCACTCCACTGGGTAGGCAACATTAAGGAGTAATTAAGAGCTTATGACTGATCGGCTCGGAGTCCGAACAATGTGTCCATGTAGGATGACAAGTCTTCTTGCGGACTGTGAACTAGCATGTTAAAAATTCGACTCAGCGTGTCGGTCTAATACAAAGCAGGGTTAATATTCATATTGCATTGAGATGTTCTCGTCCTGATTATGCATTTAATTTGCCGCTGGACGTTAATTAGCCATTCATTATCATCTTCTCGTCATAGTATTGTCTCTCTTTTTACCACCTATGGTCTTGGTAGTTGGTACTTATTTTATGACACACTATTGGAAAAATTTAATAAAATAGGGTTATTGCATGAATATTGGTGAATATTGTCCCGAGTAGATGCTTATATTGCACAAACTTGCGAATGCAATACATATTTTACGATGCATATACTATTAACAGATATTCATGCACTAACCCTTTTATTGTTTATCAAAGCTTGAAAAATTGTTCTAATAAAATTGAGAATGGAAATGGGGAATGTGTCAAACAGATAACAACCCGACCATAGAGCAGACAACAGTCGAAAGCCACCAATGGGTCTTCAATGCAGCGAGAAAAAGCATGTTTTGTAACTGATGACGTCATCGATTTTAATGCTTTATTTGCATGTCAACTTTTGGTTCCGTTCTGTACGTTGCTGCTATATACAATAATGTAATACATATTTACACACGCTTATATATATCATATTCTCAGAGTTGTGGTATCTAAAATGAAGAAGTTAAATTCTACTCAACACAAGTTTTATTTTGTAGCTTTTATTATTTTTTATTATTAGTCTTACTTTTAACAGTAATATATGTTTGAAATTTAATTTCTTTTTGTGTTTTTTTGTGCATTTTATTTACAAATTATAAAAAGATAAAGAAAAGGTAAAGAAATCAAACAAAGCAGTGTAATATTGATACATTTGTCCTTTCTCTACATATCTACATATCCTTTGGTATGCAGGCTGTATAAATTTCCAACTGAAACAAAAAATGAAAACACATATAAGTCACTGATTTCAATACAACTGAAAAATATAAGAGCACCATTGAGTTTGTATAATGATATGTAAATTTCTTAAAAGTTTTGTCGACGAGAAACATTGTTACAATTGTCTTAAAAAATGGATTTTCCAAAACCATCTATATCGTTTCATTAAAAATTTAAATATTGTTGATACATAAATTTCCGTCTGATTTATATAGAAGATTCATATGGTCGTCGATGTCGTTTTTGTTTCATTAACCAATTCATTAAATGACAACTGTATCAGCATATCTTGGAGAATTTGGTCACATGGATTTTTGCGAATTTTATCTCATGTATATCCTCATTGTCTTTTTTTGTCTCAAATGACTTATATTTACCTCGTCTATTTCTCCATGGAAACCATTTTGTCCAGTACACAAACCTATGGTCATTGGGTTATCACGGATTTCTAAATTACCTATATAAATAAAACAATTGGTTATTGTCACTTATTACATTTTAACACACAAGAAAAGAAGTTATTATTATTATACAAGTAAATGGGATACTTTTACTATCAATATGATGCTGAACATTATAATGGTACACATTGGCAGAATATGGAAGTTCAAGATAATGATGATACGTACAAAATGAAAGTAATATTTCGTACCGAAACTGACAACACCAAGCCAGTAAGGTGGTTTTAAGACATCGAAAAAGAAGATTGTTTTAAAGTCAGTGTTGATAGAGAATTCCATTCGTAAATCATTAACAGAATGGTCCACTACATGTTGGAACTGTGTGTCTGTCCATCTGAAAAGTGTTTTCCTTATTCTAATACGTCTTTATAAATCAAATGGTTGTCCTTGGGTTAAATACGGTATCATTGGAACTTGCATTTTTTTTGGCCGTTGTCCATGATTGTAGATTATGTCGTTTCCGTATAACTTGCAATTGTGCAGACGATTGTTAAAACTTTTCGTATTATTAAAAATTGTGACTTTGTGAAATGCTGTCGAGGATTGAAGCTATAACGTAAATTAAGATTTTGTAAACGGTTGTCCATGGTTGAAATCTATGTTGCTACTTTTTAAAGAAGGTGAAAGTCTGTAATTTATCGTTGAAGACAATAAAAGAACTTTTATAAGTGTAGTTTAGGTGACTTAAGATATTAGAGTTTTAATATCAATGCCTTTCATCTCGCATGCCCTTTTCCTTTTTTATTATGCACAACTGTATGTGAAAAGTACGTTTTTGTCTAAACTGTATCTGTTCATTGCATATTCACAGACAAGGAAAATGGAGTTATATTTTTTGTAGATAAAATTCAAACGATGTGTAGAATGAAATATACCTCCAGTTCTCTGTCTGAACGGTCGACCATTACAACTTCCACCAAAATGATTTCCATCATAATAATATGTTAAATCTGTCCATTTATCATCCTGTAAGCAAATATATTATCATAAAAACGCCTGATACCTATTTTATCATTTAAGTTTTGACTAATCAGGAAAAAACACGGAAATTATAAGTTAATGTTTATTAAAGTGTAAATGCCATTTTAATTGATATTATAGTTTGAGTAAAAATATCTTTTTGTTTTGGGTTCTCGAACTTCGAGCAACTTTTAAAGTATTCGATTTTGGAGTTCTTAATACACATTTCTTATTGTCTTTTTTTCTCGTTTTCATTCACGTTAAATGCACGAAATCAGGCCTTATTTTATATATAAAATGCTGTCACGATTCTACGACCTTAATTTTTGAAATAAATGTTATTCTTAAAATAGATTTATAGAAATGGACTTACATCATAATCTTCTGTGATGAATACAGCCTCTGGATTATCAGATGTTTTAGCCTTGAAAATTACTTTTCCTCGATGGACAACAATTTCAACACTGGAATCGCCATTGGGGCCACAGTTAGATATAATTGGTTCTGGTCTGTATTTTCCAGCTCCACGTTTGATCTTGACTTTCATTCTAATTGCAAATGTTTTACCGAGGTATCGGCTTTGGAAGCCCCAAATATACAATTTACTATTTCCAACGAAAACACCTTTACCACGACGTAGGGATATATGGCTGTAATCAAATGCTAATCCACCTTTCGAAATATCTTTAAAACCGTCATCAAAATTAATTTTAAATTCTGCACTGCACTCTGAAAGAAGATGTACAAGAAAATATACAATATACTTTAAGTAAAGAGAGTATAGTTTTGTTACTATTTATAGACTTCAAGAAAGATACTCCTCATAGATACCGGTATTAAAATTTTGTCCACTTTTTGTATTCGGTGCGAAACAATCAAACGGCTCAGTAAATTTCGCTCTTCTCTATCATTTAAGTTAAACACAAGAAATTTTATATTTCTGACATTGACCTGATATTTTATAGTTGTATTTTGACAGACGCCAAACACCTTTTCTGCATTTTGGTATTGTTACTTACATGTTTTCTGCATTTTGGAATTGTTACTAACACGTTGTCTGCATTTTGGTATTGTTACTTAAATGTTGTCTGTATTTTGGTATTGTTACTTACACGTTGATCTTGTCTGGATTTCGATATTGTTATGTACATGTTGAACTTGCTTGTATTTTGGTATTGTTACTTACACATTGTCTGCATTTTGGTATTGTTACTTACACGTTGTCTGCATTTTGATATTGTTACTTACACGTTGAACTTATCTGCAATTTGGTATTGTTACTTACACATTGTCTGCATTTTGGTATTGTTACTAACACATTGTTTGCATTTTGGTATTGTTACTAACACGTTGTCTGCATTTTGGAATTGTTACCTACACGTTGCCTGCATTTTGGTATTGTTACTTAGACGTTGTCTGCATTTTGTCATTGTTGCTTACAAGTTGCTTGCATTTTGGTATTGTTACTTACACGTTGTCTGCATTTTGTCAGTATTACTTGCAAATTGTCTGCATTTTGATATTGATACTTAGACGTTGAACTTGTCTGCAATTTGGTATTGTTACTTACAAGTTATCTGCATTTTTGTATTGTTACTTACATGTTGTCTTCATTTTTAGTATTGTTACCTACACGTTGTCTGCATTTTGATATTGTTACTTACACATTGTTTGTATTTTGGTATTGTTACTTACAAGTTGTCTGCGTTTTGGTATTGTTACTTACACGTTGTCTGCATTTTGATATTGATACTTACACGTTGAACGTATCTGCATTTTGGTATTGTTACTTACATATTGTGTGCGTTTTGGTATGGTTACTTACACGTTGTCTGCATTTTGGTATTGTTACATACTCGTTGTCTGCATTATAAAATTGTTTCTTACACGTTGTCTGTATTTTGGTTATGTTACTTACACGTTGTCTGCATTTTAGTATTGTTACTTACACATTGTCTGCATTTTGGTATTGGTACTTACACCTTGTCTGCTTTTTGATATTGTTACTTGCACGTGGAACTTATCTGCAATATGGTATTGTTACTTACACATTGTCTGCATTTTGGTATTGTTACTTACACGTTGCCTGCATTTTGGTATTGTTACTTACACATTGTCTGCATTTTAGTATTGTTACTTACACATTGTCTGCATTTTGGTATTGTTACTTACACCTTGTCTACATTTTGATATTGTTACTTACACGTGGAACTTATCTGCAATTTGGTATTGTTACTTACACATTGTCTGCATTTTGGTATTGTTACTTAGACGTTATCTGCATTTTGTCATTGTTGCTTACAAGTTGCTTGCATTTTAGTATTGTTACTTAAAAGTTGTCTGCGTTTTGGTATTGTTACCTACACGTTGTCTGCTATTTTTCATGGTTACTTACAAGTTGTCTGCATTTTGGTATTGATACTTACACGTTGAACTTATCTGCATTTTGTTATTGTTACTTACACATTGCACTTGTCCGCATTTTGGTATTGTTACTTACTCTTTGTCTGCATATTAATATTGTTACTTACACGTTGTCTGTATTTTGGTATTGTTACTTACACGTTGTCTGCATTTTAGTATTGTTACTTACACATTGTCTGCATTTTGGAATTGTTACTTAGACGTTGTCTGAATTTTGGTATTGTTACTTACACGTTGTCTGCAAATTGGTATTGTAACTTACACATTGTCTGCATTTTGGTATTGCTACTTACGTCTGAATTGTTTTCTAGCGCTTCCTCGTAAACCTCCATTTCCATTCATGTTTGATTTGCACCTGCATTGATTTTCACTGTAAATAGTACCAGATGGACAAGCTCGAATTCTGAGTCCGCCATACTGAGGAGCAAGGTAACCGTATCTGTTCATTGGATCTGGCAAACTTGGGCAAGCTGTTTAAGAAATGTTTTTGTGATATTATACAAAGGGAATCCTTAAATGAAAGTAAGATGGGAAGAAAAAAGACAAGAAAACGAGCAAATAGGAACGTAAGTATTTACTGTTGTGTTTATTCCATCTCTCTTACTTTCACAAAGGTCATTGGATAGTGACAGTTACTTTATATAGAAAATACTTCCGTTATATTTGTTTAATTTGGTTGTCCAAAATAAATTCTGCCAACAATACAGTGAAAATGTAAAGTTATGATTGTAAGAATATTTTCGGATTTCAACAACCAGTTTGTTTTCGTTTTACACTTAGGTCGCAAACTTAATTAAAGACAAAATTTTGAAGCATCATCGGAATGAACCCCTTTTGCAAACAGTAATTTATGCCCGAAAATACACCTGCATATTAAGAAGTGAAGACGTCAACTTGATTTTCAACGAAACCGTATTTCATAGAATAAAAAAAAGAACTGATGTTCTATTTTAGATGAACATGTACGAAGACTTAACCATAGAAAACTCAACAATATAAAACATGAGCATACATTTTAACATAAACTATAGATCTTATATCTCATTCCGCCTACAAAAAAAATAATAATAATACCAGTAATGATAATCTATTTACATGTTTGAGCAAGCTGTCTTGTTAAAATGCTGGGAGTTTCACACTCATCGTCACACATATCCCTGCCTGATGCTCTGACACATTCTTTATCGTCGTCATAGCGATAACCTTTAGGACAACAGGAAGGTACTGATATCCCTTCTATACATTTGTAGAAACAATTACATCCTCCATCTCTCCTGTAATGTCTAGTCCCATGAATCAAACACTGGTCTGAAAAGAATACCAAATTTATCCTGTTATTTCATTATGTAGCCGAACATTGATTTTTTATATTGATATATGCTAAACTTTCAGCGGCAAGTATTACATGCATATTAAGGACGATAATATGCTTTATGTGTTGCCTTTTTTGTGCTTGCTAACATGGTACAAGTAACTGTACTCGGACATTGTACTGAGGAGATGCCAATTCTAAAGACTTTAGTTTAATGAGGCCAATGGTTGAATCGATGACCTCCCACATTAGAATTAAACATGCTACGAAAAAAACATCGTTTAATGACAGAAAAACATTAATACTTTCAGTCTTTATTATTTGAATTTGAACGCATTTAATTATGCAAGTTCAATATATTAAGCTTGTAAACAAAGGTCTCCCCCAGATGCATTAAAAAACTAAAATATTGAAGAACCGACGTTCTTGAAGAAATTGATTTCGATGGATCTTTGATAAAGCGTCCTACATTCCCTTAAAAAGTTACATATAACGGATATGTTTAAAGTGTTTTGAAAATGCGAAAATAAATTTGGATAGCCTAGATGTACATATAACAAATCACTCCGAAGAATAACGCTTTAGTATGATAATTTTTCATTGAAATCCTGCGCTTTATTTTATATCGCTAGGTTATCACCATTCCAAAACGAATTATTGAGACCTAACCTTTTTTATTGTTTCTAGAAAGAAGCTCACAAGTTTCTTTATTTGTATAAGTGCCGCCAATAAAATATTAAGAATGGGTACTATCAATACGTAATTTATTTGTATGACAGAGTAATTTATGACAATAATGTGACATTTGTTATTAAAGAAATACTTCTGTCATGTCAAGCTTACACTGATTTTAACATATATAGTGCATGTCCATGTTAATATCAGCATAGATCATGACACGAACTAATTACGACCCTAAATGAAAAGTTAAAACATTTTTAGACACGTTCAAAAGGCAGACATTTTCGATTGATGAATCAAAATCTTTCTGAAATAACCAGGAATTTCACGATTTAAAGTGTACAAACACAAACACAAAAAAATCCACCTTTTTTAGCAAATTTCGTTGAATTTCATAGTCAGCAACTCCTGCAAAAATGCCCATTTTGATCTACAGCGTCATTCAAATACAACTGAAGCTATAATTCAAGCACGTGGTCCCCATCTTTTATTTGAACTAAAACATGGCTTTGTTTACAAAGCAAACGGAGAGTGGCATAATATTAGAACTTTATTTTTCTATCGACAGTGTAAATTTGTTCTTCCGAGAGCAAAAAAAAAAATATATATGTATTCCCAATGACAAAAGATGACGAAGACCATCATATTTACCTTCAAGACAAATAACACATTATATTTACCTTCAAGACAAATAACATCATCTGGTGGTCTACACAGCAGTTGCTTCTGGTCCCAGAACATACCAGCTGGACAATCTCTGGCAACAGTTTGAAGTTTTCCACCAAGATAGAAACATTGTACCAATTTATTACATTTACCAGGGAATGGTGCGTATCCAATGGAGTCGATGAATGCGCCCAGGTATAGCAAACACAAGGCTTAAATAGAGAAGTTGCAAGTTCGAAAATCATTAAAAAAATGTTTGTTTTTAAAATATTGAGACAAGCAATTTAACATAATTAAATATAACTAAAACGGTTTTTGGAAGTTGAGACTCTGGTGTATTAAATATCATTTGCTTTTCTTGAAATGGGCATTTATTTGAGTTATACTTGTACATTTATCAGAACGTTTAACATTCAAATTGTTTTTGGATCCATATTTGACTTTCAATAATGGTAAAACGCTATAAACAGATCAGATAGGAAAATTTACTAACCTTCTAAGTTAGGAGAAGCCGTTGCTGCTACAGGCGCTGAAGGAGCTACTTTTGTAAGCAATGGTTGTTTGCCTAAAACTGCAGAGAGAAGTCTCTTTCTAGATAAAACTTCCACATCGTTAGTTTTCAATTTTAGATTTATTTGTTGTGATAATTTTTCTGATAGTGTATTTAGGCTTCCACCATTTACAGGTAGTTTATATGTTGTATCAGGCAATGTTGGTTTTAACCTTATACTTCCTCCTGCTATAGCTTGATTTGTTGCCTGTAATTTCTGTAAAGCTGTGAGTGCTTTCACTGCTTCTGCTATCTTTGTGGTTTTCGATGAGTCTGAACCTATACTCACTGACGCGGCACCACTCGATAAATCATGTTCTTTTCCCTTTCTTATTGTGTGTGTATTATCACCATCTTCTTCATGATTATTATACTTATCAGTTTGCTTCCCGGCTACCGTTATCTGGTTCGTATTAACATGATTACCAGTATGAACAAAAGATGATCTCTCCATTGAAATAGTTTTATCCCCAACCTGCTTTTCAACCTGAATATCTGGTGTTATATTGCCGTATTTATCTATTGTCAGTTTTATATCTGTTTTTGCTTTGTTATCACCCTGTCCTGTTTGAGTTTTTATTTTGTATTTTAACTTTCCGTCATCTTTACTCTTTTCAATCTTGACCCGCGTAACAGGATCAGAAGGAAGTACCTTAGCCTCGGACATAATAACATCTGGTTTTCCTGGCGTTAACATGACATTTGTAGACCCCTTCTTTGAAAGGACATTAGGTGTGACAGATTTGACTTGACCAGCTAATGCTTTCAATTTTTTATAATTTGCCAATTTTGAGTCTCTTTCAGATTTGACTTGACCAGCCAATGCTTTCGATTTTTCATAATTTGCCAATTTTGAGTCTCTTTCAGATTTGACTTGACCAGCTAATGCTTTCAATTCTTTATAATTTGCTAATTTTGAGTTTGAATTGTCCTTGTCTCTTCCAATGCTTTGAACTGTTTTCACAACATTGGTATCGGGATTATCATCGGTCTTTTTCAAATAGGCTTTGATCTTAATTTTAAGCTTCCCATCATCTTTGCTTGTATCAACACTTATTTTGTCTGATTTTATCTTTGATAAATTGTCCTTTAAAGCAGATATCGTCGAATCTTTTACATTTTTAGCTTGAACTTTAATTTTCAATTTCCCATCATCCTTACTAGTATCAACGGTAACCTTTGCACCTGTGTTTGTATCGGACGGTTTATTTATAGGTAAATCGCTAACCTTTGCGCCTGTGTTTGTATCTGATGGTTTATTTATTGATAAATCGTTAAGCTTTGATCCTATGTTCGTATCATCTGATGGTTTATTTATAGGTAAATCGCTAAGCTTTGATCCTATGTTCGTATCATCTGATGGTTTATTTATAGTTAAATCGCTAAGCTGTATACCTAAGTTCGTAGCTGATGGTTTATTTACATTTGAATCGCTAAGCGGTATACCTAAGTTCGTAACTGATGGTTTATTTACATTTAATTCGCTAACTTGGGTACCTATGTCTGCATCAAATGGGGTATTAAAATCTAAATCCTTCTTTGAACCTTTAAACATCTTTGAACCCAGTTTAGATCCTTTAGGTAACATTGCAACAACCAGTATATCCGAGTCGTCAGTCGAGCCTGTTCCGGTGTTCATGTTCATGCCGAATAATTCAGATGGTGAAGCAATTTTTTCAGTAAGTGTTGGCTGTATTATTAAGTTAGGAAATTCTAAGTGAAAATCACCCTTTCCGTCTGCATCTACAACTTTTGCTCTAGGCATTTTTGCTATAAGAACATTTCTATCCCCAACAATTGCTAATTTTGCCGTAGCCTGTATCAGCTGAAAAGAATAATTTTGTTTCAATCTAAAACGGTTGAGAATTTATTTGTAGCAAATAGTCGGTTTTCTAATGGAAAAATTCAATAACATGAACTTTTAGGGAAAATTATGAATAAAGAGAATTTTATTGAAATATTATTTTTTAACATAAAATTACATTTTAGTTCACTATATGAAGTATATGTTAATCAACCTGAAAATTCTTTTTATTAGTGTAAATATAAACTAACTAAAGATTTGACATAATTAATTGGCATGCTGTCATTGATGATTTTGTTTTGTTGACGTGACTTATTGATATATACCCCACATTTCTTTTATTGGTATGACACATAATAACTAAAGTTACCTAAAGAAACTATATCTTGTTTAAAGCTTTCATTGGTAGTAAGATTATTTTCGCGCGGGAGCTTTAGAGAAAGTATTTACATTTTTATGTCAAGCTAAATGTAAATTAAACCTTTTAAAGTATATATGTGTGCATTATTATTTGTATCTTATAAAAGACAAGCCATTGGTATTATTCATTACATTCCCAAGTATAATTTCAAATAAGATAGCAAAGAAAAGTATTTAAAGCAGTTTTAATATCGTACCATGATAGAAAGTGATGCCAAATCTCTCTCTCTCTCTCTCTCTCTCTCTCTCTCTCTCTCATTCAATATTGAATCAGAATTGGCTTTGTTTCTGTCACAAATATGTTGTTAATTCTACTGAATTCTGATACCAACTTAAGCACTGATCTAGTTTAAAAGACTATCGTATGACTTAAAATATGATCTCTAAAGATAAGGTTGTGAAATCCAATAACTCTATCTAGTAAACGCCAATTAACGCAAAATCAACCTTTAAAGTCTAACTTTTTTTGCCATCTATTAATTTTTGTTTGTTAAGATTTTCATGTTTATGTTAATTATAAAAAGCCTAATTTAGAAACATTCATTTATAAAATATGTAAACATGTTCAGAACTTATTTTCCAGATGCCCTTTTATACAGGAATTAGTTTCCTCACTAAAATATAGATTTAAGCATAGTAACATTAATATTTATAATTAGAAATTCATTATTTTTATGATGTTAAATACTAGTACTTAATCTATTTATAAATTAAACTCTCTTCTGGTACTTTATTTGTACATTATTAAGAAAGGAGCTACTTTCTATTGTTATTAAATAGCTTGTAGTCTATGACATAACTTTAGAGTAATTATTCGTTTTTGTTGTCGTAAATTGACATAGACTATGGAATATATGAATATAAATGAGTGAATCACTGGTTTAAATTAAGCATTAATTAGCTTAATAATTTAAAGTCTTGTTATTCTACTTATATGTAGGCATTTAATATTGTTAGATGAAAATTAGTCTTAGCACATGCGAGACATTAATTAACGAGCAAAAATTATTCGGAATAATAATTTACTTGATGTCTTAGTCGTTTATGTGTTTTTGAATGTAAAAGATTGTATAATGTAAAAAAAAAAATGAGTACCGAATACCCTGCACACATTTTTTAAAAATTTTATACAACTAGAAGTCAACTTTAAATGGTAATGGAAACTTTATATTAGGAAATATAATGCTCTATCAATTAAAAAAACCCATAAAAAACAAAAACAAAAAACATACATGTATTCGTTTAAAAATCTTAAGGCAAAGTATAAATAATTTGGAGGTATTTCGGATCAATATATATAATTTTGAATGCATTTAAACCCCGTTAAGCTTCATCCACAAATTTGAGAAACCATTCTATGTAAATATTATACTCAATTAAAATGTTTAATAGACCCATAAAGGTAAAGAAGACACGTAAAAAAGTTTCCGCTTTGAATACCAATTTTTCGAAATTCTGCCCTAAGCATTCTTTTAAAAATTATTTGTTATTGTTTTAAACCTTGTTTTTTTAATGATATGAAAATTACATGGGACCACCTGCTGCGCTTTGCTTGCTAATCATTTAGGTTTGAGTGATGTGTTAAAAAAAACATGAAAAACTACCATTTTGCAGCGTGACGCTGTCACGGCTTTACGCTTAATTTTTGTGCATTTTATACATTCTAAGATCAATATCAGAAAATTTAAGTTAATTGTAACGTTGGAGTTATGAATACTAGAGATATTTTTTTTTATCCTTAGATGAAGATCAGCGAACTCTAAATGCATACAAAATTTCATAAAAGGTCGCAATGCCGTGAATTTACTATGGCTAATTCTAAGTTATAGTATTAGTATGGACAATTGCCGTAATAATAATAATACAACCGTTTTCGACATTTACATCGGCAACAACAGTTAATTTATTACAAAGAAATAGTGAAATATTTTCGTTGATTCAAAAGACTTTGTTGTTAAAGTACACATGTTTATAACTCGTCAGAAATTGCCATTTGTCCTATTTTAAAGACTTTTCTTTTTTGGAGAACTTGGTGTTGATTGTAGATCTTTGATAAGTTCTGCTACATTTATTTTTAGACTCGTTTCGATTTAGAACTTGGAATAAATAGACATCTGTCTATTACCATAAATTGTAAAAGAGAGGCGAAAGATACCAAAGGGACATTCAAACTCATAGGTCGAAAATAAACTGACAACGCCATGGTTAAAATAAAAAAAGTCAAACAGACAAACAAAAGTACACAAAACACAACATAGAAAACTGAAGACTGAGCAACACGAACCCCACCAAAAAACTTATGGTGATCTCAGTTGTACATTGACCTCAAGATGTTTTATTTTGGTTATATGTTGTCGTTAGATTGCTGTATCATTGACTTATACCCTTCATCTTCTTAAAACATATTCAATGTAAAAACTTACTTGTGGCTTGGACGTATGCGAAGTTGCCTGAGCACAAGAGCATCCTTGTATACCATTTCCTGGCGGATCTGATGGAAGAGCAGACTTAAGTATTTTCAATTCTTTTGAAGATGTTCCGGAAAAATCATCTAGAAATGCGGGTCGTGGTCGTTTTGTATCTACTACCGGGACTATAGGTCGTTGTATGAGCGGTTTAGATGGCCTTATAGCCTGAACCCTTGCTGCTGAATTAAGTGCTGCTAGTATTTCCATGTTCGTAGATCCAGAAGTAGTATGAGCCAATGACGAGGCAATTCCTTGAACTGGCATAGACCTGGAGTTTATTGGTTTTGAAGGCTGTGGCACCCTTTTCAAAGGCCTGGGTGATCTCATTTGGTTGGCTAGTGTTTGTTGGTTTTTAAGTTGACGTGTAACAGCGGCATTTCTGATGCTTTGCGAAGGTCTAGATGATCTCATTTGGTTGGCTATAGTTTGTTTGTTTTTGAGTTGAAGATTGATAGCTGTATTTCTAATATTAGGATTGACACCTTTTGCAGCCGCATGCATATTCAAACTCACCGAAGGCTGTTTGGGTTGGTGTGATGCAGTAGCTGAACTTTGGGACATACCCAAATTTTGTGATGAACTTCCCGTGTTTGTATGTCCAATAATAACCCATGAACTTTTTCTTTTATCTTGATCCTGATTTTTTCCTTGGGAACTGTCCTGGTTTTGTCCTCGTGAACTGTCCTGATTTTTCCCTTGTGAACCGTCCTGGTTTTGTCCTTTAGAGCCATCTTCTTCTCTAAATTTATTCCTTCCAGTTGATTTTTGTTCGTCTGGTTTGGAAACATCGACCTGTTTTATTTCAATTTCTATTTTCTGTATTGTCTGCTTATCTTGCGTGTCTTGCATTGATACTTCGTTTTGTTTTTGTTCGAATTCAAGCTTCTGTATTTTATTTTTGTCTTGATTGAATCCTTTTGAGTCGTCTTGATTCATTCCTTTAGAACCATCTTCATTATGCATATCAACATATTTTTGTATATCGGATGTTGCAGATTGTGCTCTTCCTGCAGCGGATGTCAATCCAGACACAGATGAAGCTCTTCCTGCAGCGGATGTCATTCCAGATACCGATGAAGCTCTTCCTGCAGCGGATTTCAATCCAGACACAGATGAAGCTCTTCCTCCAGCGGATGTCATTCCAGACACGGATGAAGCTCTTCCTGAAGCGGATCTCATTCCAGACAACGATGAAGCACTTCCTGCCGCGGATGTCATTCCAGACACGGATGGAGCTCTTCTTGCAGCGGATGTCATTCCAGACACCGATGAAGCTCTTCCTGCAGCGGATGTCATTCCAGACACGGATGAAGCTCTTCTTACAGTGGATGTCATTCCAGACACCGATGAAGCTCTTCCTGCAGCGGATGTCATTCCAGACAAAGACGAAGCTCTTCCTGCAGCGGATGTCATTCCAGATACAGATGAAGCTCTTCCTGCAGCGGATGTCATTCCAGACACGGATGAAGCTCTTCCTGCAGCGGATGTCATTCCAGTTACAGATGAAGCTCTTCTTGCAGCGGATGTCTTTCCCGACACCGATGAAGCTCTTCCTGCAGCGGATGTCATTCCAGACACCGATGAAGCTCTTCCTGCAGCGGATGTCAATCCAGACACAGATGGAGCTCTTCCTGCAGCGGATGTCATTCCAGACACCGATGAAGCTCTTCCTGCAGCGGATTTCAATCCAGACACAGATGAAGCTCTTCCTCCAGCGGATGTCATTCCAGACACAGATGAAGCTCTTCCTGCAGCGGATGTCATTCCAGACAACGATGAAGCTCTTCCTGCAGCGGATGACATTCCAGACAACGATGAAGCTCTTCCTGCAGCGGATGTCATTCCAGACACAGAAGAAGCGCCTGTAGAACCAGATAGCGTTTGTGATGTTGCCGATCCACTCCCAGAAGAACCAGATATTATTTTTGACAACCTTTTTCTAGCAATTCTAGCCTTTGTCTGTGATGCCGACGGCAAATTTCCAGATATCATTTTTAAAGCAGAACCACCACTTCCCCTTTTTATACCTGAAGACATTGACATGTTACGTTTGTTCGACCTGCTTCGCGATCGCTCTCCTTGTGAATGTTTACTTGACTTACCGCTTGATGACAATTTTGACGGCGAGAAAGACACAACAGCGGTGCTCGAACTGGACTGTCTTGATGAAATGTTACTTTCACTTTTAGAACTTTCACCTTCTTTTTTGGTACGTTTACCGCTTTTAATTGAAAGTTTGTCGCCTGTACCCGTATCTAATGTTTTTACTAATGAATTTACAAGAGAATTTACGCTATCTGAAACTGACATTTCTGCATTCGCTTTGAGTTTCTTTGAAGGTATTTGGCCTGGTTTAGATGATGATTTGGATCTGTTCTTCTGTTTCTGTATAAATCGGAATTTAGTTTTACTTGAACTTGGTCGATTTTTCATCAGGAATCTCCTCCTGTTAGCGTCCGTGTTTATTCTTGCATATCGATGACAGTTCTTTCCACCTTTGCCATCAATACAAGCTTGAATATGAGGAGGAAGTGGAGCGAAACCTCTCTTTGGTGGTTTGCTACTTATCTTATATCTAGGCCCAGCATCTATAGGAGGTCCTACCGGAGATCTGTTCGATTCTGCTATGTTTGATGGGCCATCTATTATCGGAGCTGACAAAAGACTATCAGAAGGAAAGCTTTTAGCGGGACTTGATCCGGAGTTAGCTTTATTACAGTTTACAGTACATTGTATTGTTCCGCTATACGCATACTGAATATTGACAATAAAGATGAGTGCAATCCCGAGGATGTTCATTTTATCTGAAATGTAATGGATTGTAAACTTTTAAAATTATATTCTCTTTTTAAGGAAAAAAAATATGAGGGAAATTTAAGAGCGTCATTTTGTGAGACACGATAGGAATAAATGGTAACACTTTCCTTAAACATAGGCCAGTGACGCATGAAGTGGGTAAGAAAAGATGAATGATAAAATTTGAAAAAAGACTGAAGGTTTAAGAATCATAACACAGTAAAGATGTCAAATTCTAACAAAGTAAATGAAAAATAGTATTTTAAAAGTGTTATCATTGGAGTTGAATAGTTAAATGAAAGATTCTAAAATCATTTAAGAAATTACTCCTCAGCGGAAACGGTAACAAATAAATGAAAGACAACACTTATTTACAAATATCAAAATAACATTTATATTTCTTTGATATTTTGATTCATAGCAATTATCCTCGCCTAAAGCTAAATAGGAAGAATCATCAAAATTAAGCATGAAATTAAATATAGATACTTATGTGACGTTTTTCTTCAATAGAGCGTATATAGCGTTTAGGTTTCTACAATAAAGGTTAACTTTAATAACCAACTCTTTACGGCTGTCAGTCTTTGGTAGTATCTTTTGCTCTGTTACAAATTCATGCCCATTTAATTACTCTTTCATACAGATGGAACGACCAGAAATGTTTATGTAAGTTCAAAATCTTTATCAAAGAACGCCATTGTGCTCCGCCGATTTGATTTTTAAAATGATTTATTTTCGAGCTTTCATTAAGCATAACATTAACTTAACCAGATCTGCAAGCACGAAAAAGGGATCCAATCATTTTGTATCCGTAACTACTCTTATTGCAAAGAGGGGCGAAAGATACCAAAGGGACATTCAAACTCATAAGTCGAAAATAAACTGACAACGCCATGGCTAAAAAAGAAAAAGACAATCAGACAAACAAGTCCACAAAACACAACATAGAATATAAAGACTGAGCAACACGAACCCCACCAAAAACGGGTGGGTTGGGGGGTGGGGGGGGGGGGGGGGTGATCTCAGGTGCTCCGGAAGGGTAAGCAGATCTTGCTCCACATGTGGCACCCGTCGTGTTGCTCATGTTAATACAAACCCGGTAATAAATCTAATTTGGTAGGTCACATTCGGGAAAAGGGGACGGGATTGTAGTTACGACATCAGGAACATATCCGCTATCATATGTGAAAAATATTCCGTAACAGTCAACCAACTCTTGATGGCGTCCGTAAAATTTACGAAGGGATGATTTCAACTTCACCACATGAAACTATTGGTTTAATAGCTTCCTTGTGAGCAGCAACCATCTATCAAGGAAATCATGATAGGAAATACAGACCCTCGAATATCGTATCAACTGGGAGATATATACTCCGTATGCAGGCGCTGTTGGAATGTTGCTACATAGAAATGGAAAGTTCACAATTGGGAAGCTGAACTCATCTCTTTTGTCATAAAGCTTTGTTTTATACCGACCCTCATTGTCAATTTCTAGATGTAAGTCAAGATATGAGGCAGACTTAACTGTGTCTTTTGTATCCTTTATCTCAAGTTCGATGGGATAGATGCGTTCAACATAGTCACCAAATTTTGAATTATTTAGCAAAGGTACGCGTAATGTGGCGGTATCTAGAATTTTGATGATATTTTGAATGCATTTATAACTCGTTGAACTGCATCTGCATATCATAAAATTATGTACATATATGAAGCATTTATACTTCCACAGATACAATCAATTAAATTGTAAAATAAGTCTCTAAATGTATTTAATTTACGTACAAGTTGCGACAAATATGTATTTTTTTTTCACTTTAAATTGCGATTTTTCGAAAACTCGTCCACATCAATTTGATAAAAAAAATTATGTTATTGTGGTAAATACTTCCATTTTAATAATATGAAAATATTAGGGGGCCACCGGATTTCTTCTTTCAGTAGAATTAATAATCGATATGAATCGCCAACAGGGTCGAAACGACA
The DNA here is from genome assembly GCF_021869535.1 of Mytilus californianus. NCBI lineage: Eukaryota > Metazoa > Mollusca > Bivalvia > Mytilida > Mytilidae > Mytilus > Mytilus californianus. The sequence continues at coordinate 5,544,399 of NW_026262745.1, read as the reverse complement.
TGAAAATTGCAACGTTATGACGGCTTCAATCTACAGAATTGTATAAAAAAAGTTATACGAACGGATTTTCGACAAATCCATTACAGTGAACAAAATGCATATTTTTCACCACTTTGCTTGTGAATTCTACACATTAATAACCTTATGTACGTATTTCAATGTATCTCTGGAAGTATAAAAGCCTACGTATATATCAGTATTTTTTAGATATTCAGATACAGTTTATCATATTGGTAGGGGATATGAATTTCCGGGATCTTCTCAAAGACGGATTTATCTTACTCCGATCTATAGGGAAAAAAGTAGTATTACATTTCCCGGCTTTAGGTAGCACGGTAGTATTTGCATTCCAGAATTTAGGTTGCTCTTTTGTGTACCCTACTTAAGTCAATGTATCTGAACATTATGATTGGACAAAAAATACAGTATCAACTGAACATACTTTCCCAAACTGAGGGATGAATCAGGTGTAGAAAAATATGAAATAATTTTACATACAGATGAAAATGAATTTTTGAGAATTTTTTTTAATTTTGTATTCACTGCACGATAAAAGACCTAAAAGCACTAGTGGCCTTAGGTTCTTAAAGATAGCAAAAAAAGTAAACGGTCATGATACATATTCAAATTCATTTCTGAATAGTAAAATGAAAGTACTTCAGTTAACTATGAATGTAGAATTTTTAGCAGTGTTAGAAAGTGGTGAAAATTCTAAAAAGGCTATCATTATCCCTTATGGGCCAGGAAATACTACCGTGCCACCTTAAGGGGGATATACATGTTTACACTAAATCAATGAAGGATTTTTTTTTACCCATGCAATTTGTAAGTTTATCAATAAAAAGTTGATTAAGGGCAACTATGATAAAAATAGCCCTTAAATTCCACCCCTGGGAGTGAAAATTGCTGATTCAGCAAATTTTGCCTAATCTGTGGGTAATAAAGTAAAAATTTACCTAGAAAGTAGAACTTCATTATTTTTATGTAACTTGCAATACATTTTTAATTATAAATGCTCGCTTTAACTTTTCGCAGTGTCTGACACATGTGCAACCACTGGAATTTGAGACGCGACATATTTTATTTGCCTGTACATCCTATTATTTTCAATGAAATAAATAAATTGCATAATTTCTTATTTTTTTCCACACAAGTACAGCTTTACTAGCTTTTTTTAGGTTTAATTTGTAGTTCTGTGGTAACATGACACCAGTATGAGCTTTTTTGGAACCAGCAAGTGGTTAAGGGGACCTTACTTATTCATTTAGCCCTCATATTTGGCTGAAATAGAGATAGCAATAGGGGTTTCTTTACACTGACAAGACATTTTTTTTGACAAAGAATGTAATTATGATTGTTTATCAGCAAGATTAAATAGTTTATTCATTTTCCATGCAAATTTCATTAATTGTTTTGATTTTCTGACAATGAAAAGCACAATAAAGGTAAAATGATTATGTAAGGGGACATAATTTAACTTAATGCATACATGAGAAATAGACAAACAGTCAACTTAGAGATATATTCTAGTACATGTATTGTCAAAAAGATTTTAGAATAATAGTTAACTGCCATCTAAAGAATCTTGTTGTGTTGCCTTCATAATCTGGAAATGCTTAAAGTAATGTAAGGCATGCTGTAAAATGTGGAATGGACTTTAATATCATTTTTCATGATTTGGTGCTTAAACTGTTTCTTTCAGTCAGATTAACTATAAATAGAGTTGGCAATCCAATAATTCCTCCTGAATCACCATGTTTGACTTCTGTGTTGATTTGAAACATCATATATTTGGATTTTGTTCACTCCTTAAGTAAATATGGTAAGATGATAAAAAAGTGAAAATCTGCCATCTTGGGTAGGGGTGTAATCTTTCATTTTTTTTTGGTAAGAAATAAGTGCAGACTAGTATTCTTTATTGTAATATGTTACATAGTAAGAAGGCTATGCATCATAGGTGTCATGACTGATTTCAAGTTTGAAATGTCTTGGTTAAGGTAGCACGGTAGTATTTGCATTCCAGAATTTAGGTTGCTCTTTTGTGTACCCTACTTAAGTCAATGTATCTGAACATTATGATTGGACAAAAAATACAGTATCAACTGAACATACTTTCCCAAACTGAGGGATGAATCAGGTGTAGAAAAATATGAAATAATTTTACATACAGATGAAAATGAATTTTTGAGAATTTTTTTTAATTTTGTATTCACTGCACGATAAAAGACCTAAAAGCACTAGTGGCCTTAGGTTCTTAAAGATAGCAAAAAAAGTAAACGGTCATGATACATATTCAAATTCATTTCTGAATAGTAAAATGAAAGTACTTCAGTTAACTATGAATGTAGAATTTTTAGCAGTGTTAGAAAGTGGTGAAAATTCTAAAAAGGCTATCATTATCCCTTATGGGCCAGGAAATACTACCGTGCCACCTTAAGGGGGATATACATGTTTACACTAAATCAATGAAGGATTTTTTTTACCCATGCAATTTGTAAGTTTATCAATAAAAAGTTGATTAAGGGCAACTATGATAAAAATAGCCCTTAAATTCCACCCCTGGGAGTGAAAATTGCTGATTCAGCAAATTTTGCCTAATCTGTGGGTAATAAAGTAAAAATTTACCTAGAAAGTAGAACTTCATTATTTTTATGTAACTTGCAATACATTTTTAATTATAAATGCTCGCTTTAACTTTTCGCAGTGTCTGACACATGTGCAACCACTGGAATTTGAGACGCGACATATTTTATTTGCCTGTACATCCTATTATTTTCAATGAAATAAATAAATTGCATAATTTCTTATTTTTTTCCACACAAGTACAGCTTTACTAGCTTTTTTTAGGTTTAATTTGTAGTTCTGTGGTAACATGACACCAGTATGAGCTTTTTTGGAACCAGCAAGTGGTTAAGGGGACCTTACTTATTCATTTAGCCCTCATATTTGGCTGAAATAGAGATAGCAATAGGGGTTTCTTTACACTGACAAGACATTTTTTTTGACAAAGAATGTAATTATGATTGTTTATCAGCAAGATTAAATAGTTTATTCATTTTCCATGCAAATTTCATTAATTGTTTTGATTTTCTGACAATGAAAAGCACAATAAAGGTAAAATGATTATGTAAGGGGACATAATTTAACTTAATGCATACATGAGAAATAGACAAACAGTCAACTTAGAGATATATTCTAGTACATGTATTGTCAAAAAGATTTTAGAATAATAGTTAACTGCCATCTAAAGAATCTTGTTGTGTTGCCTTCATAATCTGGAAATGCTTAAAGTAATGTAAGGCATGCTGTAAAATGTGGAATGGACTTTAATATCATTTTTCATGATTTGGTGCTTAAACTGTTTCTTTCAGTCAGATTAACTATAAATAGAGTTGGCAATCCAATAATTCCTCCTGAATCACCATGTTTGACTTCTGTGTTGATTTGAAACATCATATATTTGGATTTTGTTCACTCCTTAAGTAAATATGGTAAGATGATAAAAAAGTGAAAATCTGCCATCTTGGGTAGGGGTGTAATCTTTCATTTTTTTTTGGTAAGAAATAAGTGCAGACTAGTATTCTTTATTGTAATATGTTACATAGTAAGAAGGCTATGCATCATAGGTGTCATGACTGATTTCAAGTTTGAAATGTCTTGGTTAAGGTAGCACGGTAGTATTTGCATTCCAGAATTTAGGTTGCTCTTTTGTGTACCCTACTTAAGTCAATGTATCTGAACATTATGATTGGACAAAAAATACAGTATCAACTGAACATACTTTCCCAAACTGAGGGATGAATCAGGTGTAGAAAAATATGAAATAATTTTACATACAGATGAAAATGAATTTTTGAGAATTTTTTTTAATTTTGTATTCACTGCACGATAAAAGACCTAAAAGCACTAGTGGCCTTAGGTTCTTAAAGATAGCAAAAAAAGTAAACGGTCATGATACATATTCAAATTCATTTCTGAATAGTAAAATGAAAGTACTTCAGTTAACTATGAATGTAGAATTTTTAGCAGTGTTAGAAAGTGGTGAAAATTCTAAAAAGGCTATCATTATCCCTTATGGGCCAGGAAATACTACCGTGCCACCTTAAGGGGGATATACATGTTTACACTAAATCAATGAAGGATTTTTTTTTACCCATGCAATTTGTAAGTTTATCAATAAAAAGTTGATTAAGGGCAACTATGATAAAAATAGCCCTTAAATTCCACCCCTGGGAGTGAAAATTGCTGATTCAGCAAATTTTGCCTAATCTGTGGGTAATAAAGTAAAAATTTACCTAGAAAGTAGAACTTCATTATTTTTATGTAACTTGCAATACATTTTTAATTATAAATGCTCGCTTTAACTTTTCGCAGTGTCTGACACATGTGCAACCACTGGAATTTGAGACGCGACATATTTTATTTGCCTGTACATCCTATTATTTTCAATGAAATAAATAAATTGCATAATTTCTTATTTTTTTCCACACAAGTACAGCTTTACTAGCTTTTTTTAGGTTTAATTTGTAGTTCTGTGGTAACATGACACCAGTATGAGCTTTTTTGGAACCAGCAAGTGGTTAAGGGGACCTTACTTATTCATTTAGCCCTCATATTTGGCTGAAATAGAGATAGCAATAGGGGTTTCTTTACACTGACAAGACATTTTTTTTGACAAAGAATGTAATTATGATTGTTTATCAGCAAGATTAAATAGTTTATTCATTTTCCATGCAAATTTCATTAATTGTTTTGATTTTCTGACAATGAAAAGCACAATAAAGGTAAAATGATTATGTAAGGGGACATAATTTAACTTAATGCATACATGAGAAATAGACAAACAGTCAACTTAGAGATATATTCTAGTACATGTATTGTCAAAAAGATTTTAGAATAATAGTTAACTGCCATCTAAAGAATCTTGTTGTGTTGCCTTCATAATCTGGAAATGCTTAAAGTAATGTAAGGCATGCTGTAAAATGTGGAATGGACTTTAATATCATTTTTCATGATTTGGTGCTTAAACTGTTTCTTTCAGTCAGATTAACTATAAATAGAGTTGGCAATCCAATAATTCCTCCTGAATCACCATGTTTGACTTCTGTGTTGATTTGAAACATCATATATTTGGATTTTGTTCACTCCTTAAGTAAATATGGTAAGATGATAAAAAAGTGAAAATCTGCCATCTTGGGTAGGGGTGTAATCTTTCATTTTTTTTTGGTAAGAAATAAGTGCAGACTAGTATTCTTTATTGTAATATGTTACATAGTAAGAAGGCTATGCATCATAGGTGTCATGACTGATTTCAAGTTTGAAATGTCTTGGTTAAGGTAGCACGGTAGTATTTGCATTCCAGAATTTAGGTTGCTCTTTTGTGTACCCTACTTAAGTCAATGTATCTGAACATTATGATTGGACAAAAAATACAGTATCAACTGAACATACTTTCCCAAACTGAGGGATGAATCAGGTGTAGAAAAATATGAAATAATTTTACATACAGATGAAAATGAATTTTTGAGAATTTTTTTTAATTTTGTATTCACTGCACGATAAAAGACCTAAAAGCACTAGTGGCCTTAGGTTCTTAAAGATAGCAAAAAAAGTAAACGGTCATGATACATATTCAAATTCATTTCTGAATAGTAAAATGAAAGTACTTCAGTTAACTATGAATGTAGAATTTTTAGCAGTGTTAGAAAGTGGTGAAAATTCTAAAAAGGCTATCATTATCCCTTATGGGCCAGGAAATACTACCGTGCCACCTTAAGGGGGATATACATGTTTACACTAAATCAATGAAGGATTTTTTTTTACCCATGCAATTTGTAAGTTTATCAATAAAAAGTTGATTAAGGGCAACTATGATAAAAATAGCCCTTAAATTCCACCCCTGGGAGTGAAAATTGCTGATTCAGCAAATTTTGCCTAATCTGTGGGTAATAAAGTAAAAATTTACCTAGAAAGTAGAACTTCATTATTTTTATGTAACTTGCAATACATTTTTAATTATAAATGCTCGCTTTAACTTTTCGCAGTGTCTGACACATGTGCAACCACTGGAATTTGAGACGCGACATATTTTATTTGCCTGTACATCCTATTATTTTCAATGAAATAAATAAATTGCATAATTTCTTATTTTTTTCCACACAAGTACAGCTTTACTAGCTTTTTTTAGGTTTAATTTGTAGTTCTGTGGTAACATGACACCAGTATGAGCTTTTTTGGAACCAGCAAGTGGTTAAGGGGACCTTACTTATTCATTTAGCCCTCATATTTGGCTGAAATAGAGATAGCAATAGGGGTTTCTTTACACTGACAAGACATTTTTTTTGACAAAGAATGTAATTATGATTGTTTATCAGCAAGATTAAATAGTTTATTCATTTTCCATGCAAATTTCATTAATTGTTTTGATTTTCTGACAATGAAAAGCACAATAAAGGTAAAATGATTATGTAAGGGGACATAATTTAACTTAATGCATACATGAGAAATAGACAAACAGTCAACTTAGAGATATATTCTAGTACATGTATTGTCAAAAAGATTTTAGAATAATAGTTAACTGCCATCTAAAGAATCTTGTTGTGTTGCCTTCATAATCTGGAAATGCTTAAAGTAATGTAAGGCATGCTGTAAAATGTGGAATGGACTTTAATATCATTTTTCATGATTTGGTGCTTAAACTGTTTCTTTCAGTCAGATTAACTATAAATAGAGTTGGCAATCCAATAATTCCTCCTGAATCACCATGTTTGACTTCTGTGTTGATTTGAAACATCATATATTTGGATTTTGTTCACTCCTTAAGTAAATATGGTAAGATGATAAAAAAGTGAAAATCTGCCATCTTGGGTAGGGGTGTAATCTTTCATTTTTTTTTGGTAAGAAATAAGTGCAGACTAGTATTCTTTATTGTAATATGTTACATAGTAAGAAGGCTATGCATCATAGGTGTCATGACTGATTTCAAGTTTGAAATGTCTTGGTTAAGGTAGCACGGTAGTATTTGCATTCCAGAATTTAGGTTGCTCTTTTGTGTACCCTACTTAAGTCAATGTATCTGAACATTATGATTGGACAAAAAATACAGTATCAACTGAACATACTTTCCCAAACTGAGGGATGAATCAGGTGTAGAAAAATATGAAATAATTTTACATACAGATGAAAATGAATTTTTGAGAATTTTTTTTAATTTTGTATTCACTGCACGATAAAAGACCTAAAAGCACTAGTGGCCTTAGGTTCTTAAAGATAGCAAAAAAAGTAAACGGTCATGATACATATTCAAATTCATTTCTGAATAGTAAAATGAAAGTACTTCAGTTAACTATGAATGTAGAATTTTTAGCAGTGTTAGAAAGTGGTGAAAATTCTAAAAAGGCTATCATTATCCCTTATGGGCCAGGAAATACTACCGTGCCACCTTAAGGGGGATATACATGTTTACACTAAATCAATGAAGGATTTTTTTTTACCCATGCAATTTGTAAGTTTATCAATAAAAAGTTGATTAAGGGCAACTATGATAAAAATAGCCCTTAAATTCCACCCCTGGGAGTGAAAATTGCTGATTCAGCAAATTTTGCCTAATCTGTGGGTAATAAAGTAAAAATTTACCTAGAAAGTAGAACTTCATTATTTTTATGTAACTTGCAATACATTTTTAATTATAAATGCTCGCTTTAACTTTTCGCAGTGTCTGACACATGTGCAACCACTGGAATTTGAGACGCGACATATTTTATTTGCCTGTACATCCTATTATTTTCAATGAAATAAATAAATTGCATAATTTCTTATTTTTTTCCACACAAGTACAGCTTTACTAGCTTTTTTTAGGTTTAATTTGTAGTTCTGTGGTAACATGACACCAGTATGAGCTTTTTTGGAACCAGCAAGTGGTTAAGGGGACCTTACTTATTCATTTAGCCCTCATATTTGGCTGAAATAGAGATAGCAATAGGGGTTTCTTTACACTGACAAGACATTTTTTTTGACAAAGAATGTAATTATGATTGTTTATCAGCAAGATTAAATAGTTTATTCATTTTCCATGCAAATTTCATTAATTGTTTTGATTTTCTGACAATGAAAAGCACAATAAAGGTAAAATGATTATGTAAGGGGACATAATTTAACTTAATGCATACATGAGAAATAGACAAACAGTCAACTTAGAGATATATTCTAGTACATGTATTGTCAAAAAGATTTTAGAATAATAGTTAACTGCCATCTAAAGAATCTTGTTGTGTTGCCTTCATAATCTGGAAATGCTTAAAGTAATGTAAGGCATGCTGTAAAATGTGGAATGGACTTTAATATCATTTTTCATGATTTGGTGCTTAAACTGTTTCTTTCAGTCAGATTAACTATAAATAGAGTTGGCAATCCAATAATTCCTCCTGAATCACCATGTTTGACTTCTGTGTTGATTTGAAACATCATATATTTGGATTTTGTTCACTCCTTAAGTAAATATGGTAAGATGATAAAAAAGTGAAAATCTGCCATCTTGGGTAGGGGTGTAATCTTTCATTTTTTTTTGGTAAGAAATAAGTGCAGACTAGTATTCTTTATTGTAATATGTTACATAGTAAGAAGGCTATGCATCATAGGTGTCATGACTGATTTCAAGTTTGAAATGTCTTGGTTAAGGTAGCACGGTAGTATTTGCATTCCAGAATTTAGGTTGCTCTTTTGTGTACCCTACTTAAGTCAATGTATCTGAACATTATGATTGGACAAAAAATACAGTATCAACTGAACATACTTTCCCAAACTGAGGGATGAATCAGGTGTAGAAAAATATGAAATAATTTTACATACAGATGAAAATGAATTTTTGAGAATTTTTTTTAATTTTGTATTCACTGCACGATAAAAGACCTAAAAGCACTAGTGGCCTTAGGTTCTTAAAGATAGCAAAAAAAGTAAACGGTCATGATACATATTCAAATTCATTTCTGAATAGTAAAATGAAAGTACTTCAGTTAACTATGAATGTAGAATTTTTAGCAGTGTTAGAAAGTGGTGAAAATTCTAAAAAGGCTATCATTATCCCTTATGGGCCAGGAAATACTACCGTGCCACCTTAAGGGGGATATACATGTTTACACTAAATCAATGAAGGATTTTTTTTTACCCATGCAATTTGTAAGTTTATCAATAAAAAGTTGATTAAGGGCAACTATGATAAAAATAGCCCTTAAATTCCACCCCTGGGAGTGAAAATTGCTGATTCAGCAAATTTTGCCTAATCTGTGGGTAATAAAGTAAAAATTTACCTAGAAAGTAGAACTTCATTATTTTTATGTAACTTGCAATACATTTTTAATTATAAATGCTCGCTTTAACTTTTCGCAGTGTCTGACACATGTGCAACCACTGGAATTTGAGACGCGACATATTTTATTTGCCTGTACATCCTATTATTTTCAATGAAATAAATAAATTGCATAATTTCTTATTTTTTTCCACACAAGTACAGCTTTACTAGCTTTTTTTAGGTTTAATTTGTAGTTCTGTGGTAACATGACACCAGTATGAGCTTTTTTGGAACCAGCAAGTGGTTAAGGGGACCTTACTTATTCATTTAGCCCTCATATTTGGCTGAAATAGAGATAGCAATAGGGGTTTCTTTACACTGACAAGACATTTTTTTTGACAAAGAATGTAATTATGATTGTTTATCAGCAAGATTAAATAGTTTATTCATTTTCCATGCAAATTTCATTAATTGTTTTGATTTTCTGACAATGAAAAGCACAATAAAGGTAAAATGATTATGTAAGGGGACATAATTTAACTTAATGCATACATGAGAAATAGACAAACAGTCAACTTAGAGATATATTCTAGTACATGTATTGTCAAAAAGATTTTAGAATAATAGTTAACTGCCATCTAAAGAATCTTGTTGTGTTGCCTTCATAATCTGGAAATGCTTAAAGTAATGTAAGGCATGCTGTAAAATGTGGAATGGACTTTAATATCATTTTTCATGATTTGGTGCTTAAACTGTTTCTTTCAGTCAGATTAACTATAAATAGAGTTGGCAATCCAATAATTCCTCCTGAATCACCATGTTTGACTTCTGTGTTGATTTGAAACATCATATATTTGGATTTTGTTCACTCCTTAAGTAAATATGGTAAGATGATAAAAAAGTGAAAATCTGCCATCTTGGGTAGGGGTGTAATCTTTCATTTTTTTTTGGTAAGAAATAAGTGCAGACTAGTATTCTTTATTGTAATATGTTACATAGTAAGAAGGCTATGCATCATAGGTGTCATGACTGATTTCAAGTTTGAAATGTCTTGGTTAAGGTAGCACGGTAGTATTTGCATTCCAGAATTTAGGTTGCTCTTTTGTGTACCCTACTTAAGTCAATGTATCTGAACATTATGATTGGACAAAAAATACAGTATCAACTGAACATACTTTCCCAAACTGAGGGATGAATCAGGTGTAGAAAAATATGAAATAATTTTACATACAGATGAAAATGAATTTTTGAGAATTTTTTTTAATTTTGTATTCACTGCACGATAAAAGACCTAAAAGCACTAGTGGCCTTAGGTTCTTAAAGATAGCAAAAAAAGTAAACGGTCATGATACATATTCAAATTCATTTCTGAATAGTAAAATGAAAGTACTTCAGTTAACTATGAATGTAGAATTTTTAGCAGTGTTAGAAAGTGGTGAAAATTCTAAAAAGGCTATCATTATCCCTTATGGGCCAGGAAATACTACCGTGCCACCTTAAGGGGGATATACATGTTTACACTAAATCAATGAAGGATTTTTTTTTACCCATGCAATTTGTAAGTTTATCAATAAAAAGTTGATTAAGGGCAACTATGATAAAAATAGCCCTTAAATTCCACCCCTGGGAGTGAAAATTGCTGATTCAGCAAATTTTGCCTAATCTGTGGGTAATAAAGTAAAAATTTACCTAGAAAGTAGAACTTCATTATTTTTATGTAACTTGCAATACATTTTTAATTATAAATGCTCGCTTTAACTTTTCGCAGTGTCTGACACATGTGCAACCACTGGAATTTGAGACGCGACATATTTTATTTGCCTGTACATCCTATTATTTTCAATGAAATAAATAAATTGCATAATTTCTTATTTTTTTCCACACAAGTACAGCTTTACTAGCTTTTTTTAGGTTTAATTTGTAGTTCTGTGGTAACATGACACCAGTATGAGCTTTTTTGGAACCAGCAAGTGGTTAAGGGGACCTTACTTATTCATTTAGCCCTCATATTTGGCTGAAATAGAGATAGCAATAGGGGTTTCTTTACACTGACAAGACATTTTTTTTGACAAAGAATGTAATTATGATTGTTTATCAGCAAGATTAAATAGTTTATTCATTTTCCATGCAAATTTCATTAATTGTTTTGATTTTCTGACAATGAAAAGCACAATAAAGGTAAAATGATTATGTAAGGGGACATAATTTAACTTAATGCATACATGAGAAATAGACAAACAGTCAACTTAGAGATATATTCTAGTACATGTATTGTCAAAAAGATTTTAGAATAATAGTTAACTGCCATCTAAAGAATCTTGTTGTGTTGCCTTCATAATCTGGAAATGCTTAAAGTAATGTAAGGCATGCTGTAAAATGTGGAATGGACTTTAATATCATTTTTCATGATTTGGTGCTTAAACTGTTTCTTTCAGTCAGATTAACTATAAATAGAGTTGGCAATCCAATAATTCCTCCTGAATCACCATGTTTGACTTCTGTGTTGATTTGAAACATCATATATTTGGATTTTGTTCACTCCTTAAGTAAATATGGTAAGATGATAAAAAAGTGAAAATCTGCCATCTTGGGTAGGGGTGTAATCTTTCATTTTTTTTTGGTAAGAAATAAGTGCAGACTAGTATTCTTTATTGTAATATGTTACATAGTAAGAAGGCTATGCATCATAGGTGTCATGACTGATTTCAAGTTTGAAATGTCTTGGTTAAGGTAGCACGGTAGTATTTGCATTCCAGAATTTAGGTTGCTCTTTTGTGTACCCTACTTAAGTCAATGTATCTGAACATTATGATTGGACAAAAAATACAGTATCAACTGAACATACTTTCCCAAACTGAGGGATGAATCAGGTGTAGAAAAATATGAAATAATTTTACATACAGATGAAAATGAATTTTTGAGAATTTTTTTTAATTTTGTATTCACTGCACGATAAAAGACCTAAAAGCACTAGTGGCCTTAGGTTCTTAAAGATAGCAAAAAAAGTAAACGGTCATGATACATATTCAAATTCATTTCTGAATAGTAAAATGAAAGTACTTCAGTTAACTATGAATGTAGAATTTTTAGCAGTGTTAGAAAGTGGTGAAAATTCTAAAAAGGCTATCATTATCCCTTATGGGCCAGGAAATACTACCGTGCCACCTTAAGGGGGATATACATGTTTACACTAAATCAATGAAGGATTTTTTTTTACCCATGCAATTTGTAAGTTTATCAATAAAAAGTTGATTAAGGGCAACTATGATAAAAATAGCCCTTAAATTCCACCCCTGGGAGTGAAAATTGCTGATTCAGCAAATTTTGCCTAATCTGTGGGTAATAAAGTAAAAATTTACCTAGAAAGTAGAACTTCATTATTTTTATGTAACTTGCAATACATTTTTAATTATAAATGCTCGCTTTAACTTTTCGCAGTGTCTGACACATGTGCAACCACTGGAATTTGAGACGCGACATATTTTATTTGCCTGTACATCCTATTATTTTCAATGAAATAAATAAATTGCATAATTTCTTATTTTTTTCCACACAAGTACAGCTTTACTAGCTTTTTTTAGGTTTAATTTGTAGTTCTGTGGTAACATGACACCAGTATGAGCTTTTTTGGAACCAGCAAGTGGTTAAGGGGACCTTACTTATTCATTTAGCCCTCATATTTGGCTGAAATAGAGATAGCAATAGGGGTTTCTTTACACTGACAAGACATTTTTTTTGACAAAGAATGTAATTATGATTGTTTATCAGCAAGATTAAATAGTTTATTCATTTTCCATGCAAATTTCATTAATTGTTTTGATTTTCTGACAATGAAAAGCACAATAAAGGTAAAATGATTATGTAAGGGGACATAATTTAACTTAATGCATACATGAGAAATAGACAAACAGTCAACTTAGAGATATATTCTAGTACATGTATTGTCAAAAAGATTTTAGAATAATAGTTAACTGCCATCTAAAGAATCTTGTTGTGTTGCCTTCATAATCTGGAAATGCTTAAAGTAATGTAAGGCATGCTGTAAAATGTGGAATGGACTTTAATATCATTTTTCATGATTTGGTGCTTAAACTGTTTCTTTCAGTCAGATTAACTATAAATAGAGTTGGCAATCCAATAATTCCTCCTGAATCACCATGTTTGACTTCTGTGTTGATTTGAAACATCATATATTTGGATTTTGTTCACTCCTTAAGTAAATATGGTAAGATGATAAAAAAGTGAAAATCTGCCATCTTGGGTAGGGGTGTAATCTTTCATTTTTTTTTGGTAAGAAATAAGTGCAGACTAGTATTCTTTATTGTAATATGTTACATAGTAAGAAGGCTATGCATCATAGGTGTCATGACTGATTTCAAGTTTGAAATGTCTTGGTTAAGGTAGCACGGTAGTATTTGCATTCCAGAATTTAGGTTGCTCTTTTGTGTACCCTACTTAAGTCAATGTATCTGAACATTATGATTGGACAAAAAATACAGTATCAACTGAACATACTTTCCCAAACTGAGGGATGAATCAGGTGTAGAAAAATATGAAATAATTTTACATACAGATGAAAATGAATTTTTGAGAATTTTTTTTAATTTTGTATTCACTGCACGATAAAAGACCTAAAAGCACTAGTGGCCTTAGGTTCTTAAAGATAGCAAAAAAAGTAAACGGTCATGATACATATTCAAATTCATTTCTGAATAGTAAAATGAAAGTACTTCAGTTAACTATGAATGTAGAATTTTTAGCAGTGTTAGAAAGTGGTGAAAATTCTAAAAAGGCCATCATTATCCCTTATGGGCCAGGAAATACTACCGTGCCACCTTAAGGGGGATATACATGTTTACACTAAATCAATGAAGGATTTTTTTTTACCCATGCAATTTGTAAGTTTATCAATAAAAAGTTGATTAAGGGCAACTATGATAAAAATAGCCCTTAAATTCCACCCCTGGGAGTGAAAATTGCTGATTCAGCAAATTTTGCCTAATCTGTGGGTAATAAAGTAAAAATTTACCTAGAAAGTAGAACTTCATTATTTTTATGTAACTTGCAATACATTTTTAATTATAAATGCTCGCTTTAACTTTTCGCAGTGTCTGACACATGTGCAACCACTGGAATTTGAGACGCGACATATTTTATTTGCCTGTACATCCTATTATTTTCAATGAAATAAATAAATTGCATAATTTCTTATTTTTTTCCACACAAGTACAGCTTTACTAGCTTTTTTTAGGTTTAATTTGTAGTTCTGTGGTAACATGACACCAGTATGAGCTTTTTTGGAACCAGCAAGTGGTTAAGGGGACCTTACTTATTCATTTAGCCCTCATATTTGGCTGAAATAGAGATAGCAATAGGGGTTTCTTTACACTGACAAGACATTTTTTTTGACAAAGAATGTAATTATGATTGTTTATCAGCAAGATTAAATAGTTTATTCATTTTCCATGCAAATTTCATTAATTGTTTTGATTTTCTGACAATGAAAAGCACAATAAAGGTAAAATGATTATGTAAGGGGACATAATTTAACTTAATGCATACATGAGAAATAGACAAACAGTCAACTTAGAGATATATTCTAGTACATGTATTGTCAAAAAGATTTTAGAATAATAGTTAACTGCCATCTAAAGAATCTTGTTGTGTTGCCTTCATAATCTGGAAATGCTTAAAGTAATGTAAGGCATGCTGTAAAATGTGGAATGGACTTTAATATCATTTTTCATGATTTGGTGCTTAAACTGTTTCTTTCAGTCAGATTAACTATAAATAGAGTTGGCAATCCAATAATTCCTCCTGAATCACCATGTTTGACTTCTGTGTTGATTTGAAACATCATATATTTGGATTTTGTTCACTCCTTAAGTAAATATGGTAAGATGATAAAAAAGTGAAAATCTGCCATCTTGGGTAGGGGTGTAATCTTTCATTTTTTTTTGGTAAGAAATAAGTGCAGACTAGTATTCTTTATTGTAATATGTTACATAGTAAGAAGGCTATGCATCATAGGTGTCATGACTGATTTCAAGTTTGAAATGTCTTGGTTAAGGTAGCACGGTAGTATTTGCATTCCAGAATTTAGGTTGCTCTTTTGTGTACCCTACTTAAGTCAATGTATCTGAACATTATGATTGGACAAAAAATACAGTATCAACTGAACATACTTTCCCAAACTGAGGGATGAATCAGGTGTAGAAAAATATGAAATAATTTTACATACAGATGAAAATGAATTTTTGAGAATTTTTTTTAATTTTGTATTCACTGCACGATAAAAGACCTAAAAGCACTAGTGGCCTTAGGTTCTTAAAGATAGCAAAAAAAGTAAACGGTCATGATACATATTCAAATTCATTTCTGAATAGTAAAATGAAAGTACTTCAGTTAACTATGAATGTAGAATTTTTAGCAGTGTTAGAAAGTGGTGAAAATTCTAAAAAGGCTATCATTATCCCTTATGGGCCAGGAAATACTACCGTGCCACCTTAAGGGGGATATACATGTTTACACTAAATCAATGAAGGATTTTTTTTTACCCATGCAATTTGTAAGTTTATCAATAAAAAGTTGATTAAGGGCAACTATGATAAAAATAGCCCTTAAATTCCACCCCTGGGAGTGAAAATTGCTGATTCAGCAAATTTTGCCTAATCTGTGGGTAATAAAGTAAAAATTTACCTAGAAAGTAGAACTTCATTATTTTTATGTAACTTGCAATACATTTTTAATTATAAATGCTCGCTTTAACTTTTCGCAGTGTCTGACACATGTGCAACCACTGGAATTTGAGACGCGACATATTTTATTTGCCTGTACATCCTATTATTTTCAATGAAATAAATAAATTGCATAATTTCTTATTTTTTTCCACACAAGTACAGCTTTACTAGCTTTTTTTAGGTTTAATTTGTAGTTCTGTGGTAACATGACACCAGTATGAGCTTTTTTGGAACCAGCAAGTGGTTAAGGGGACCTTACTTATTCATTTAGCCCTCATATTTGGCTGAAATAGAGATAGCAATAGGGGTTTCTTTACACTGACAAGACATTTTTTTTGACAAAGAATGTAATTATGATTGTTTATCAGCAAGATTAAATAGTTTATTCATTTTCCATGCAAATTTCATTAATTGTTTTGATTTTCTGACAATGAAAAGCACAATAAAGGTAAAATGATTATGTAAGGGGACATAATTTAACTTAATGCATACATGAGAAATAGACAAACAGTCAACTTAGAGATATATTCTAGTACATGTATTGTCAAAAAGATTTTAGAATAATAGTTAACTGCCATCTAAAGAATCTTGTTGTGTTGCCTTCATAATCTGGAAATGCTTAAAGTAATGTAAGGCATGCTGTAAAATGTGGAATGGACTTTAATATCATTTTTCATGATTTGGTGCTTAAACTGTTTCTTTCAGTCAGATTAACTATAAATAGAGTTGGCAATCCAATAATTCCTCCTGAATCACCATGTTTGACTTCTGTGTTGATTTGAAACATCATATATTTGGATTTTGTTCACTCCTTAAGTAAATATGGTAAGATGATAAAAAAGTGAAAATCTGCCATCTTGGGTAGGGGTGTAATCTTTCATTTTTTTTTGGTAAGAAATAAGTGCAGACTAGTATTCTTTATTGTAATATGTTACATAGTAAGAAGGCTATGCATCATAGGTGTCATGACTGATTTCAAGTTTGAAATGTCTTGGTTAAGGTAGCACGGTAGTATTTGCATTCCAGAATTTAGGTTGCTCTTTTGTGTACCCTACTTAAGTCAATGTATCTGAACATTATGATTGGACAAAAAATACAGTATCAACTGAACATACTTTCCCAAACTGAGGGATGAATCAGGTGTAGAAAAATATGAAATAATTTTACATACAGATGAAAATGAATTTTTGAGAATTTTTTTTAATTTTGTATTCACTGCACGATAAAAGACCTAAAAGCACTAGTGGCCTTAGGTTCTTAAAGATAGCAAAAAAAGTAAACGGTCATGATACATATTCAAATTCATTTCTGAATAGTAAAATGAAAGTACTTCAGTTAACTATGAATGTAGAATTTTTAGCAGTGTTAGAAAGTGGTGAAAATTCTAAAAAGGCTATCATTATCCCTTATGGGCCAGGAAATACTACCGTGCCACCTTAAGGGGGATATACATGTTTACACTAAATCAATGAAGGATTTTTTTTTACCCATGCAATTTGTAAGTTTATCAATAAAAAGTTGATTAAGGGCAACTATGATAAAAATAGCCCTTAAATTCCACCCCTGGGAGTGAAAATTGCTGATTCAGCAAATTTTGCCTAATCTGTGGGTAATAAAGTAAAAATTTACCTAGAAAGTAGAACTTCATTATTTTTATGTAACTTGCAATACATTTTTAATTATAAATGCTCGCTTTAACTTTTCGCAGTGTCTGACACATGTGCAACCACTGGAATTTGAGACGCGACATATTTTATTTGCCTGTACATCCTATTATTTTCAATGAAATAAATAAATTGCATAATTTCTTATTTTTTTCCACACAAGTACAGCTTTACTAGCTTTTTTTAGGTTTAATTTGTAGTTCTGTGGTAACATGACACCAGTATGAGCTTTTTTGGAACCAGCAAGTGGTTAAGGGGACCTTACTTATTCATTTAGCCCTCATATTTGGCTGAAATAGAGATAGCAATAGGGGTTTCTTTACACTGACAAGACATTTTTTTTGACAAAGAATGTAATTATGATTGTTTATCAGCAAGATTAAATAGTTTATTCATTTTCCATGCAAATTTCATTAATTGTTTTGATTTTCTGACAATGAAAAGCACAATAAAGGTAAAATGATTATGTAAGGGGACATAATTTAACTTAATGCATACATGAGAAATAGACAAACAGTCAACTTAGAGATATATTCTAGTACATGTATTGTCAAAAAGATTTTAGAATAATAGTTAACTGCCATCTAAAGAATCTTGTTGTGTTGCCTTCATAATCTGGAAATGCTTAAAGTAATGTAAGGCATGCTGTAAAATGTGGAATGGACTTTAATATCATTTTTCATGATTTGGTGCTTAAACTGTTTCTTTCAGTCAGATTAACTATAAATAGAGTTGGCAATCCAATAATTCCTCCTGAATCACCATGTTTGACTTCTGTGTTGATTTGAAACATCATATATTTGGATTTTGTTCACTCCTTAAGTAAATATGGTAAGATGATAAAAAAGTGAAAATCTGCCATCTTGGGTAGGGGTGTAATCTTTCATTTTTTTTTGGTAAGAAATAAGTGCAGACTAGTATTCTTTATTGTAATATGTTACATAGTAAGAAGGCTATGCATCATAGGTGTCATGACTGATTTCAAGTTTGAAATGTCTTGGTTAAGGTAGCACGGTAGTATTTGCATTCCAGAATTTAGGTTGCTCTTTTGTGTACCCTACTTAAGTCAATGTATCTGAACATTATGATTGGACAAAAAATACAGTATCAACTGAACATACTTTCCCAAACTGAGGGATGAATCAGGTGTAGAAAAATATGAAATAATTTTACATACAGATGAAAATGAATTTTTGAGAATTTTTTTTAATTTTGTATTCACTGCACGATAAAAGACCTAAAAGCACTAGTGGCCTTAGGTTCTTAAAGATAGCAAAAAAAGTAAACGGTCATGATACATATTCAAATTCATTTCTGAATAGTAAAATGAAAGTACTTCAGTTAACTATGAATGTAGAATTTTTAGCAGTGTTAGAAAGTGGTGAAAATTCTAAAAAGGCTATCATTATCCCTTATGGGCCAGGAAATACTACCGTGCCACCTTAAGGGGGATATACATGTTTACACTAAATCAATGAAGGATTTTTTTTTACCCATGCAATTTGTAAGTTTATCAATAAAAAGTTGATTAAGGGCAACTATGATAAAAATAGCCCTTAAATTCCACCCCTGGGAGTGAAAATTGCTGATTCAGCAAATTTTGCCTAATCTGTGGGTAATAAAGTAAAAATTTACCTAGAAAGTAGAACTTCATTATTTTTATGTAACTTGCAATACATTTTTAATTATAAATGCTCGCTTTAACTTTTCGCAGTGTCTGACACATGTGCAACCACTGGAATTTGAGACGCGACATATTTTATTTGCCTGTACATCCTATTATTTTCAATGAAATAAATAAATTGCATAATTTCTTATTTTTTTCCACACAAGTACAGCTTTACTAGCTTTTTTTAGGTTTAATTTGTAGTTCTGTGGTAACATGACACCAGTATGAGCTTTTTTGGAACCAGCAAGTGGTTAAGGGGACCTTACTTATTCATTTAGCCCTCATATTTGGCTGAAATAGAGATAGCAATAGGGGTTTCTTTACACTGACAAGACATTTTTTTTGACAAAGAATGTAATTATGATTGTTTATCAGCAAGATTAAATAGTTTATTCATTTTCCATGCAAATTTCATTAATTGTTTTGATTTTCTGACAATGAAAAGCACAATAAAGGTAAAATGATTATGTAAGGGGACATAATTTAACTTAATGCATACATGAGAAATAGACAAACAGTCAACTTAGAGATATATTCTAGTACATGTATTGTCAAAAAGATTTTAGAATAATAGTTAACTGCCATCTAAAGAATCTTGTTGTGTTGCCTTCATAATCTGGAAATGCTTAAAGTAATGTAAGGCATGCTGTAAAATGTGGAATGGACTTTAATATCATTTTTCATGATTTGGTGCTTAAACTGTTTCTTTCAGTCAGATTAACTATAAATAGAGTTGGCAATCCAATAATTCCTCCTGAATCACCATGTTTGACTTCTGTGTTGATTTGAAACATCATATATTTGGATTTTGTTCACTCCTTAAGTAAATATGGTAAGATGATAAAAAAGTGAAAATCTGCCATCTTGGGTAGGGGTGTAATCTTTCATTTTTTTTTGGTAAGAAATAAGTGCAGACTAGTATTCTTTATTGTAATATGTTACATAGTAAGAAGGCTATGCATCATAGGTGTCATGACTGATTTCAAGTTTGAAATGTCTTGGTTAAGGTAGCACGGTAGTATTTGCATTCCAGAATTTAGGTTGCTCTTTTGTGTACCCTACTTAAGTCAATGTATCTGAACATTATGATTGGACAAAAAATACAGTATCAACTGAACATACTTTCCCAAACTGAGGGATGAATCAGGTGTAGAAAAATATGAAATAATTTTACATACAGATGAAAATGAATTTTTGAGAATTTTTTTTAATTTTGTATTCACTGCACGATAAAAGACCTAAAAGCACTAGTGGCCTTAGGTTCTTAAAGATAGCAAAAAAAGTAAACGGTCATGATACATATTCAAATTCATTTCTGAATAGTAAAATGAAAGTACTTCAGTTAACTATGAATGTAGAATTTTTAGCAGTGTTAGAAAGTGGTGAAAATTCTAAAAAGGCTATCATTATCCCTTATGGGCCAGGAAATACTACCGTGCCACCTTAAGGGGGATATACATGTTTACACTAAATCAATGAAGGATTTTTTTTTACCCATGCAATTTGTAAGTTTATCAATAAAAAGTTGATTAAGGGCAACTATGATAAAAATAGCCCTTAAATTCCACCCCTGGGAGTGAAAATTGCTGATTCAGCAAATTTTGCCTAATCTGTGGGTAATAAAGTAAAAATTTACCTAGAAAGTAGAACTTCATTATTTTTATGTAACTTGCAATACATTTTTAATTATAAATGCTCGCTTTAACTTTTCGCAGTGTCTGACACATGTGCAACCACTGGAATTTGAGACGCGACATATTTTATTTGCCTGTACATCCTATTATTTTCAATGAAATAAATAAATTGCATAATTTCTTATTTTTTTCCACACAAGTACAGCTTTACTAGCTTTTTTTAGGTTTAATTTGTAGTTCTGTGGTAACATGACACCAGTATGAGCTTTTTTGGAACCAGCAAGTGGTTAAGGGGACCTTACTTATTCATTTAGCCCTCATATTTGGCTGAAATAGAGATAGCAATAGGGGTTTCTTTACACTGACAAGACATTTTTTTTGACAAAGAATGTAATTATGATTGTTTATCAGCAAGATTAAATAGTTTATTCATTTTCCATGCAAATTTCATTAATTGTTTTGATTTTCTGACAATGAAAAGCACAATAAAGGTAAAATGATTATGTAAGGGGACATAATTTAACTTAATGCATACATGAGAAATAGACAAACAGTCAACTTAGAGATATATTCTAGTACATGTATTGTCAAAAAGATTTTAGAATAATAGTTAACTGCCATCTAAAGAATCTTGTTGTGTTGTCTTCATAATCTGGAAATGCTTAAAGTAATGTAAGGCATGCTGTAAAATGTGGAATGGACTTTAATATCATTTTTCATGATTTGGTGCTTAAACTGTTTCTTTCAGTCAGATTAACTATAAATAGAGTTGGCAATCCAATAATTCCTCCTGAATCACCATGTTTGACTTCTGTGTTGATTTGAAACATCATATATTTGGATTTTGTTCACTCCTTAAGTAAATATGGTAAGATGATAAAAAAGTGAAAATCTGCCATCTTGGGTAGGGGTGTAATCTTTCATTTTTTTTTGGTAAGAAATAAGTGCAGACTAGTATTCTTTATTGTAATATGTTACATAGTAAGAAGGCTATGCATCATAGGTGTCATGACTGATTTCAAGTTTGAAATGTCTTGGTTAAGGGGGATATACATGTTTACACTAAATCAATGAAGGATTTTTTTTTACCCATGCAATTTGTAAGTTTATCAATAAAAAGTTGATTAAGGGCAACTATGATAAAAATAGCCCTTAAATTCCACCCCTGGGAGTGAAAATTGCTGATTCAGCAAATTTTGCCTAATCTGTGGGTAATAAAGTAAAAATTTACCTAGAAAGTAGAACTTCATTATTTTTATGTAACTTGCAATACATTTTTAATTATAAATGCTCGCTTTAACTTTTCGCAGTGTCTGACACATGTGCAACCACTGGAATTTGAGACGCGACATATTTTATTTGCCTGTACATCCTATTATTTTCAATGAAATAAATAAATTGCATAATTTCTTATTTTTTTCCACACAAGTACAGCTTTACTAGCTTTTTTTAGGTTTAATTTGTAGTTCTGTGGTAACATGACACCAGTATGAGCTTTTTTGGAACCAGCAAGTGGTTAAGGGGACCTTACTTATTCATTTAGCCCTCATATTTGGCTGAAATAGAGATAGCAATAGGGGTTTCTTTACACTGACAAGACATTTTTTTTGACAAAGAATGTAATTATGATTGTTTATCAGCAAGATTAAATAGTTTATTCATTTTCCATGCAAATTTCATTAATTGTTTTGATTTTCTGACAATGAAAAGCACAATAAAGGTAAAATGATTATGTAAGGGGACATAATTTAACTTAATGCATACATGAGAAATAGACAAACAGTCAACTTAGAGATATATTCTAGTACATGTATTGTCAAAAAGATTTTAGAATAATAGTTAACTGCCATCTAAAGAATCTTGTTGTGTTGCCTTCATAATCTGGAAATGCTTAAAGTAATGTAAGGCATGCTGTAAAATGTGGAATGGACTTTAATATCATTTTTCATGATTTGGTGCTTAAACTGTTTCTTTCAGTCAGATTAACTATAAATAGAGTTGGCAATCCAATAATTCCTCCTGAATCACCATGTTTGACTTCTGTGTTGATTTGAAACATCATATATTTGGATTTTGTTCACTCCTTAAGTAAATATGGTAAGATGATAAAAAAGTGAAAATCTGCCATCTTGGGTAGGGGTGTAATCTTTCATTTTTTTTTGGTAAGAAATAAGTGCAGACTAGTATTCTTTATTGTAATATGTTACATAGTAAGAAGGCTATGCATCATAGGTGTCATGACTGATTTCAAGTTTGAAATGTCTTGGTTAAGGTAGCACGGTAGTATTTGCATTCCAGAATTTAGGTTGCTCTTTTGTGTACCCTACTTAAGTCAATGTATCTGAACATTATGATTGGACAAAAAATACAGTATCAACTGAACATACTTTCCCAAACTGAGGGATGAATCAGGTGTAGAAAAATATGAAATAATTTTACATACAGATGAAAATGAATTTTTGAGAATTTTTTTTAATTTTGTATTCACTGCACGATAAAAGACCTAAAAGCACTAGTGGCCTTAGGTTCTTAAAGATAGCAAAAAAAGTAAACGGTCATGATACATATTCAAATTCATTTCTGAATAGTAAAATGAAAGTACTTCAGTTAACTATGAATGTAGAATTTTTAGCAGTGTTAGAAAGTGGTGAAAATTCTAAAAAGGCTATCATTATCCCTTATGGGCCAGGAAATACTACCGTGCCACCTTAAGGGGGATATACATGTTTACACTAAATCAATGAAGGATTTTTTTTTACCCATGCAATTTGTAAGTTTATCAATAAAAAGTTGATTAAGGGCAACTATGATAAAAATAGCCCTTAAATTCCACCCCTGGGAGTGAAAATTGCTGATTCAGCAAATTTTGCCTAATCTGTGGGTAATAAAGTAAAAATTTACCTAGAAAGTAGAACTTCATTATTTTTATGTAACTTGCAATACATTTTTAATTATAAATGCTCGCTTTAACTTTTCGCAGTGTCTGACACATGTGCAACCACTGGAATTTGAGACGCGACATATTTTATTTGCCTGTACATCCTATTATTTTCAATGAAATAAATAAATTGCATAATTTCTTATTTTTTTCCACACAAGTACAGCTTTACTAGCTTTTTTTAGGTTTAATTTGTAGTTCTGTGGTAACATGACACCAGTATGAGCTTTTTTGGAACCAGCAAGTGGTTAAGGGGACCTTACTTATTCATTTAGCCCTCATATTTGGCTGAAATAGAGATAGCAATAGGGGTTTCTTTACACTGACAAGACATTTTTTTTGACAAAGAATGTAATTATGATTGTTTATCAGCAAGATTAAATAGTTTATTCATTTTCCATGCAAATTTCATTAATTGTTTTGATTTTCTGACAATGAAAAGCACAATAAAGGTAAAATGATTATGTAAGGGGACATAATTTAACTTAATGCATACATGAGAAATAGACAAACAGTCAACTTAGAGATATATTCTAGTACATGTATTGTCAAAAAGATTTTAGAATAATAGTTAACTGCCATCTAAAGAATCTTGTTGTGTTGCCTTCATAATCTGGAAATGCTTAAAGTAATGTAAGGCATGCTGTAAAATGTGGAATGGACTTTAATATCATTTTTCATGATTTGGTGCTTAAACTGTTTCTTTCAGTCAGATTAACTATAAATAGAGTTGGCAATCCAATAATTCCTCCTGAATCACCATGTTTGACTTCTGTGTTGATTTGAAACATCATATATTTGGATTTTGTTCACTCCTTAAGTAAATATGGTAAGATGATAAAAAAGTGAAAATCTGCCATCTTGGGTAGGGGTGTAATCTTTCATTTTTTTTTGGTAAGAAATAAGTGCAGACTAGTATTCTTTATTGTAATATGTTACATAGTAAGAAGGCTATGCATCATAGGTGTCATGACTGATTTCAAGTTTGAAATGTCTTGGTTAAGGTAGCACGGTAGTATTTGCATTCCAGAATTTAGGTTGCTCTTTTGTGTACCCTACTTAAGTCAATGTATCTGAACATTATGATTGGACAAAAAATACAGTATCAACTGAACATACTTTCCCAAACTGAGGGATGAATCAGGTGTAGAAAAATATGAAATAATTTTACATACAGATGAAAATGAATTTTTGAGAATTTTTTTTAATTTTGTATTCACTGCACGATAAAAGACCTAAAAGCACTAGTGGCCTTAGGTTCTTAAAGATAGCAAAAAAAGTAAACGGTCATGATACATATTCAAATTCATTTCTGAATAGTAAAATGAAAGTACTTCAGTTAACTATGAATGTAGAATTTTTAGCAGTGTTAGAAAGTGGTGAAAATTCTAAAAAGGCTATCATTATCCCTTATGGGCCAGGAAATACTACCGTGCCACCTTAAGGGGGATATACATGTTTACACTAAATCAATGAAGGATTTTTTTTTACCCATGCAATTTGTAAGTTTATCAATAAAAAGTTGATTAAGGGCAACTATGATAAAAATAGCCCTTAAATTCCACCCCTGGGAGTGAAAATTGCTGATTCAGCAAATTTTGCCTAATCTGTGGGTAATAAAGTAAAAATTTACCTAGAAAGTAGAACTTCATTATTTTTATGTAACTTGCAATACATTTTTAATTATAAATGCTCGCTTTAACTTTTCGCAGTGTCTGACACATGTGCAACCACTGGAATTTGAGACGCGACATATTTTATTTGCCTGTACATCCTATTATTTTCAATGAAATAAATAAATTGCATAATTTCTTATTTTTTTCCACACAAGTACAGCTTTACTAGCTTTTTTTAGGTTTAATTTGTAGTTCTGTGGTAACATGACACCAGTATGAGCTTTTTTGGAACCAGCAAGTGGTTAAGGGGACCTTACTTATTCATTTAGCCCTCATATTTGGCTGAAATAGAGATAGCAATAGGGGTTTCTTTACACTGACAAGACATTTTTTTTGACAAAGAATGTAATTATGATTGTTTATCAGCAAGATTAAATAGTTTATTCATTTTCCATGCAAATTTCATTAATTGTTTTGATTTTCTGACAATGAAAAGCACAATAAAGGTAAAATGATTATGTAAGGGGACATAATTTAACTTAATGCATACATGAGAAATAGACAAACAGTCAACTTAGAGATATATTCTAGTACATGTATTGTCAAAAAGATTTTAGAATAATAGTTAACTGCCATCTAAAGAATCTTGTTGTGTTGCCTTCATAATCTGGAAATGCTTAAAGTAATGTAAGGCATGCTGTAAAATGTGGAATGGACTTTAATATCATTTTTCATGATTTGGTGCTTAAACTGTTTCTTTCAGTCAGATTAACTATAAATAGAGTTGGCAATCCAATAATTCCTCCTGAATCACCATGTTTGACTTCTGTGTTGATTTGAAACATCATATATTTGGATTTTGTTCACTCCTTAAGTAAATATGGTAAGATGATAAAAAAGTGAAAATCTGCCATCTTGGGTAGGGGTGTAATCTTTCATTTTTTTTTGGTAAGAAATAAGTGCAGACTAGTATTCTTTATTGTAATATGTTACATAGTAAGAAGGCTATGCATCATAGGTGTCATGACTGATTTCAAGTTTGAAATGTCTTGGTTAAGGGGGATATACATGTTTACACTAAATCAATGAAGGATTTTTTTTTACCCATGCAATTTGTAAGTTTATCAATAAAAAGTTGATTAAGGGCAACTATGATAAAAATAGCCCTTAAATTCCACCCCTGGGAGTGAAAATTGCTGATTCAGCAAATTTTGCCTAATCTGTGGGTAATAAAGTAAAAATTTACCTAGAAAGTAGAACTTCATTATTTTTATGTAACTTGCAATACATTTTTAATTATAAATGCTCGCTTTAACTTTTCGCAGTGTCTGACACATGTGCAACCACTGGAATTTGAGACGCGACATATTTTATTTGCCTGTACATCCTATTATTTTCAATGAAATAAATAAATTGCATAATTTCTTATTTTTTTCCACACAAGTACAGCTTTACTAGCTTTTTTTAGGTTTAATTTGTAGTTCTGTGGTAACATGACACCAGTATGAGCTTTTTTGGAACCAGCAAGTGGTTAAGGGGACCTTACTTATTCATTTAGCCCTCATATTTGGCTGAAATAGAGATAGCAATAGGGGTTTCTTTACACTGACAAGACATTTTTTTTGACAAAGAATGTAATTATGATTGTTTATCAGCAAGATTAAATAGTTTATTCATTTTCCATGCAAATTTCATTAATTGTTTTGATTTTCTGACAATGAAAAGCACAATAAAGGTAAAATGATTATGTAAGGGGACATAATTTAACTTAATGCATACATGAGAAATAGACAAACAGTCAACTTAGAGATATATTCTAGTACATGTATTGTCAAAAAGATTTTAGAATAATAGTTAACTGCCATCTAAAGAATCTTGTTGTGTTGCCTTCATAATCTGGAAATGCTTAAAGTAATGTAAGGCATGCTGTAAAATGTGGAATGGACTTTAATATCATTTTTCATGATTTGGTGCTTAAACTGTTTCTTTCAGTCAGATTAACTATAAATAGAGTTGGCAATCCAATAATTCCTCCTGAATCACCATGTTTGACTTCTGTGTTGATTTGAAACATCATATATTTGGATTTTGTTCACTCCTTAAGTAAATATGGTAAGATGATAAAAAAGTGAAAATCTGCCATCTTGGGTAGGGGTGTAATCTTTCATTTTTTTTTGGTAAGAAATAAGTGCAGACTAGTATTCTTTATTGTAATATGTTACATAGTAAGAAGGCTATGCATCATAGGTGTCATGACTGATTTCAAGTTTGAAATGTCTTGGTTAAGGGGGATATACATGTTTACACTAAATCAATGAAGGATTTTTTTTTACCCATGCAATTTGTAAGTTTATCAATAAAAAGTTGATTAAGGGCAACTATGATAAAAATAGCCCTTAAATTCCACCCCTGGGAGTGAAAATTGCTGATTCAGCAAATTTTGCCTAATCTGTGGGTAATAAAGTAAAAATTTACCTAGAAAGTAGAACTTCATTATTTTTATGTAACTTGCAATACATTTTTAATTATAAATGCTCGCTTTAACTTTTCGCAGTGTCTGACACATGTGCAACCACTGGAATTTGAGACGCGACATATTTTATTTGCCTGTACATCCTATTATTTTCAATGAAATAAATAAATTGCATAATTTCTTATTTTTTTCCACACAAGTACAGCTTTACTAGCTTTTTTTAGGTTTAATTTGTAGTTCTGTGGTAACATGACACCAGTATGAGCTTTTTTGGAACCAGCAAGTGGTTAAGGGGACCTTACTTATTCATTTAGCCCTCATATTTGGCTGAAATAGAGATAGCAATAGGGGTTTCTTTACACTGACAAGACATTTTTTTTGACAAAGAATGTAATTATGATTGTTTATCAGCAAGATTAAATAGTTTATTCATTTTCCATGCAAATTTCATTAATTGTTTTGATTTTCTGACAATGAAAAGCACAATAAAGGTAAAATGATTATGTAAGGGGACATAATTTAACTTAATGCATACATGAGAAATAGACAAACAGTCAACTTAGAGATATATTCTAGTACATGTATTGTCAAAAAGATTTTAGAATAATAGTTAACTGCCATCTAAAGAATCTTGTTGTGTTGCCTTCATAATCTGGAAATGCTTAAAGTAATGTAAGGCATGCTGTAAAATGTGGAATGGACTTTAATATCATTTTTCATGATTTGGTGCTTAAACTGTTTCTTTCAGTCAGATTAACTATAAATAGAGTTGGCAATCCAATAATTCCTCCTGAATCACCATGTTTGACTTCTGTGTTGATTTGAAACATCATATATTTGGATTTTGTTCACTCCTTAAGTAAATATGGTAAGATGATAAAAAAGTGAAAATCTGCCATCTTGGGTAGGGGTGTAATCTTTCATTTTTTTTTGGTAAGAAATAAGTGCAGACTAGTATTCTTTATTGTAATATGTTACATAGTAAGAAGGCTATGCATCATAGGTGTCATGACTGATTTCAAGTTTGAAATGTCTTGGTTAAGGTAGCACGGTAGTATTTGCATTCCAGAATTTAGGTTGCTCTTTTGTGTACCCTACTTAAGTCAATGTATCTGAACATTATGATTGGACAAAAAATACAGTATCAACTGAACATACTTTCCCAAACTGAGGGATGAATCAGGTGTAGAAAAATATGAAATAATTTTACATACAGATGAAAATGAATTTTTGAGAATTTTTTTTAATTTTGTATTCACTGCACGATAAAAGACCTAAAAGCACTAGTGGCCTTAGGTTCTTAAAGATAGCAAAAAAAGTAAACGGTCATGATACATATTCAAATTCATTTCTGAATAGTAAAATGAAAGTACTTCAGTTAACTATGAATGTAGAATTTTTAGCAGTGTTAGAAAGTGGTGAAAATTCTAAAAAGGCTATCATTATCCCTTATGGGCCAGGAAATACTACCGTGCCACCTTAAGGGGGATATACATGTTTACACTAAATCAATGAAGGATTTTTTTTTACCCATGCAATTTGTAAGTTTATCAATAAAAAGTTGATTAAGGGCAACTATGATAAAAATAGCCCTTAAATTCCACCCCTGGGAGTGAAAATTGCTGATTCAGCAAATTTTGCCTAATCTGTGGGTAATAAAGTAAAAATTTACCTAGAAAGTAGAACTTCATTATTTTTATGTAACTTGCAATACATTTTTAATTATAAATGCTCGCTTTAACTTTTCGCAGTGTCTGACACATGTGCAACCACTGGAATTTGAGACGCGACATATTTTATTTGCCTGTACATCCTATTATTTTCAATGAAATAAATAAATTGCATAATTTCTTATTTTTTTCCACACAAGTACAGCTTTACTAGCTTTTTTTAGGTTTAATTTGTAGTTCTGTGGTAACATGACACCAGTATGAGCTTTTTTGGAACCAGCAAGTGGTTAAGGGGACCTTACTTATTCATTTAGCCCTCATATTTGGCTGAAATAGAGATAGCAATAGGGGTTTCTTTACACTGACAAGACATTTTTTTTGACAAAGAATGTAATTATGATTGTTTATCAGCAAGATTAAATAGTTTATTCATTTTCCATGCAAATTTCATTAATTGTTTTGATTTTCTGACAATGAAAAGCACAATAAAGGTAAAATGATTATGTAAGGGGACATAATTTAACTTAATGCATACATGAGAAATAGACAAACAGTCAACTTAGAGATATATTCTAGTACATGTATTGTCAAAAAGATTTTAGAATAATAGTTAACTGCCATCTAAAGAATCTTGTTGTGTTGCCTTCATAATCTGGAAATGCTTAAAGTAATGTAAGGCATGCTGTAAAATGTGGAATGGACTTTAATA
The DNA here is from genome assembly GCF_021869535.1 of Mytilus californianus. Lineage (NCBI taxonomy): Eukaryota > Metazoa > Mollusca > Bivalvia > Mytilida > Mytilidae > Mytilus > Mytilus californianus. The sequence goes on along the minus strand of NW_026262745.1, from coordinate 5,514,000 downwards.
TCATTTTTCATGATTTGGTGCTTAAACTGTTTCTTTCAGTCAGATTAACTATAAATAGAGTTGGCAATCCAATAATTCCTCCTGAATCACCATGTTTGACTTCTGTGTTGATTTGAAACATCATATATTTGGATTTTGTTCACTCCTTAAGTAAATATGGTAAGATGATAAAAAAGTGAAAATCTGCCATCTTGGGTAGGGGTGTAATCTTTCATTTTTTTTTGGTAAGAAATAAGTGCAGACTAGTATTCTTTATTGTAATATGTTACATAGTAAGAAGGCTATGCATCATAGGTGTCATGACTGATTTCAAGTTTGAAATGTCTTGGTTAAGGTAGCACGGTAGTATTTGCATTCCAGAATTTAGGTTGCTCTTTTGTGTACCCTACTTAAGTCAATGTATCTGAACATTATGATTGGACAAAAAATACAGTATCAACTGAACATACTTTCCCAAACTGAGGGATGAATCAGGTGTAGAAAAATATGAAATAATTTTACATACAGATGAAAATGAATTTTTGAGAATTTTTTTTAATTTTGTATTCACTGCACGATAAAAGACCTAAAAGCACTAGTGGCCTTAGGTTCTTAAAGATAGCAAAAAAAGTAAACGGTCATGATACATATTCAAATTCATTTCTGAATAGTAAAATGAAAGTACTTCAGTTAACTATGAATGTAGAATTTTTAGCAGTGTTAGGAAGTGGTGAAAATTCTAAAAAGGCTATCATTATCCCTTATGGGCCAGGAAATACTACCGTGCCACCTTAAGGGGGATATACATGTTTACACTAAATCAATGAAGGATTTTTTTTTACCCATGCAATTTGTAAGTTTATCAATAAAAAGTTGATTAAGGGCAACTATGATAAAAATAGCCCTTAAATTCCACCCCTGGGAGTGAAAATTGCTGATTCAGCAAATTTTGCCTAATCTGTGGGTAATAAAGTAAAAATTTACCTAGAAAGTAGAACTTCATTATTTTTATGTAACTTGCAATACATTTTTAATTATAAATGCTCGCTTTAACTTTTCGCAGTGTCTGACACATGTGCAACCACTGGAATTTGAGACGCGACATATTTTATTTGCCTGTACATCCTATTATTTTCAATGAAATAAATAAATTGCATAATTTCTTATTTTTTTCCACACAAGTACAGCTTTACTAGCTTTTTTTAGGTTTAATTTGTAGTTCTGTGGTAACATGACACCAGTATGAGCTTTTTTGGAACCAGCAAGTGGTTAAGGGGACCTTACTTATTCATTTAGCCCTCATATTTGGCTGAAATAGAGATAGCAATAGGGGTTTCTTTACACTGACAAGACATTTTTTTTGACAAAGAATGTAATTATGATTGTTTATCAGCAAGATTAAATAGTTTATTCATTTTCCATGCAAATTTCATTAATTGTTTTGATTTTCTGACAATGAAAAGCACAATAAAGGTAAAATGATTATGTAAGGGGACATAATTTAACTTAATGCATACATGAGAAATAGACAAACAGTCAACTTAGAGATATATTCTAGTACATGTATTGTCAAAAAGATTTTAGAATAATAGTTAACTGCCATCTAAAGAATCTTGTTGTGTTGCCTTCATAATCTGGAAATGCTTAAAGTAATGTAAGGCATGCTGTAAAATGTGGAATGGACTTTAATATCATTTTTCATGATTTGGTGCTTAAACTGTTTCTTTCAGTCAGATTAACTATAAATAGAGTTGGCAATCCAATAATTCCTCCTGAATCACCATGTTTGACTTCTGTGTTGATTTGAAACATCATATATTTGGATTTTGTTCACTCCTTAAGTAAATATGGTAAGATGATAAAAAAGTGAAAATCTGCCATCTTGGGTAGGGGTGTAATCTTTCATTTTTTTTTGGTAAGAAATAAGTGCAGACTAGTATTCTTTATTGTAATATGTTACATAGTAAGAAGGCTATGCATCATAGGTGTCATGACTGATTTCAAGTTTGAAATGTCTTGGTTAAGGGGGATATACATGTTTACACTAAATCAATGAAGGATTTTTTTTTACCCATGCAATTTGTAAGTTTATCAATAAAAAGTTGATTAAGGGCAACTATGATAAAAATAGCCCTTAAATTCCACCCCTGGGAGTGAAAATTGCTGATTCAGCAAATTTTGCCTAATCTGTGGGTAATAAAGTAAAAATTTACCTAGAAAGTAGAACTTCATTATTTTTATGTAACTTGCAATACATTTTTAATTATAAATGCTCGCTTTAACTTTTCGCAGTGTCTGACACATGTGCAACCACTGGAATTTGAGACGCGACATATTTTATTTGCCTGTACATCCTATTATTTTCAATGAAATAAATAAATTGCATAATTTCTTATTTTTTTCCACACAAGTACAGCTTTACTAGCTTTTTTTAGGTTTAATTTGTAGTTCTGTGGTAACATGACACCAGTATGAGCTTTTTTGGAACCAGCAAGTGGTTAAGGGGACCTTACTTATTCATTTAGCCCTCATATTTGGCTGAAATAGAGATAGCAATAGGGGTTTCTTTACACTGACAAGACATTTTTTTTGACAAAGAATGTAATTATGATTGTTTATCAGCAAGATTAAATAGTTTATTCATTTTCCATGCAAATTTCATTAATTGTTTTGATTTTCTGACAATGAAAAGCACAATAAAGGTAAAATGATTATGTAAGGGGACATAATTTAACTTAATGCATACATGAGAAATAGACAAACAGTCAACTTAGAGATATATTCTAGTACATGTATTGTCAAAAAGATTTTAGAATAATAGTTAACTGCCATCTAAAGAATCTTGTTGTGTTGCCTTCATAATCTGGAAATGCTTAAAGTAATGTAAGGCATGCTGTAAAATGTGGAATGGACTTTAATATCATTTTTCATGATTTGGTGCTTAAACTGTTTCTTTCAGTCAGATTAACTATAAATAGAGTTGGCAATCCAATAATTCCTCCTGAATCACCATGTTTGACTTCTGTGTTGATTTGAAACATCATATATTTGGATTTTGTTCACTCCTTAAGTAAATATGGTAAGATGATAAAAAAGTGAAAATCTGCCATCTTGGGTAGGGGTGTAATCTTTCATTTTTTTTTGGTAAGAAATAAGTGCAGACTAGTATTCTTTATTGTAATATGTTACATAGTAAGAAGGCTATGCATCATAGGTGTCATGACTGATTTCAAGTTTGAAATGTCTTGGTTAAGGGGGATATACATGTTTACACTAAATCAATGAAGGATTTTTTTTTACCCATGCAATTTGTAAGTTTATCAATAAAAAGTTGATTAAGGGCAACTATGATAAAAATAGCCCTTAAATTCCACCCCTGGGAGTGAAAATTGCTGATTCAGCAAATTTTGCCTAATCTGTGGGTAATAAAGTAAAAATTTACCTAGAAAGTAGAACTTCATTATTTTTATGTAACTTGCAATACATTTTTAATTATAAATGCTCGCTTTAACTTTTCGCAGTGTCTGACACATGTGCAACCACTGGAATTTGAGACGCGACATATTTTATTTGCCTGTACATCCTATTATTTTCAATGAAATAAATAAATTGCATAATTTCTTATTTTTTTCCACACAAGTACAGCTTTACTAGCTTTTTTTAGGTTTAATTTGTAGTTCTGTGGTAACATGACACCAGTATGAGCTTTTTTGGAACCAGCAAGTGGTTAAGGGGACCTTACTTATTCATTTAGCCCTCATATTTGGCTGAAATAGAGATAGCAATAGGGGTTTCTTTACACTGACAAGACATTTTTTTTGACAAAGAATGTAATTATGATTGTTTATCAGCAAGATTAAATAGTTTATTCATTTTCCATGCAAATTTCATTAATTGTTTTGATTTTCTGACAATGAAAAGCACAATAAAGGTAAAATGATTATGTAAGGGGACATAATTTAACTTAATGCATACATGAGAAATAGACAAACAGTCAACTTAGAGATATATTCTAGTACATGTATTGTCAAAAAGATTTTAGAATAATAGTTAACTGCCATCTAAAGAATCTTGTTGTGTTGCCTTCATAATCTGGAAATGCTTAAAGTAATGTAAGGCATGCTGTAAAATGTGGAATGGACTTTAATATCATTTTTCATGATTTGGTGCTTAAACTGTTTCTTTCAGTCAGATTAACTATAAATAGAGTTGGCAATCCAATAATTCCTCCTGAATCACCATGTTTGACTTCTGTGTTGATTTGAAACATCATATATTTGGATTTTGTTCACTCCTTAAGTAAATATGGTAAGATGATAAAAAAGTGAAAATCTGCCATCTTGGGTAGGGGTGTAATCTTTCATTTTTTTTTGGTAAGAAATAAGTGCAGACTAGTATTCTTTATTGTAATATGTCACATAGTAAGAAGGCTATGCATCATAGGTGTCATGACTGATTTCAAGTTTGAAATGTCTTGGTTAAGGGGGATATACATGTTTACACTAAATCAATGAAGGATTTTTTTTTACCCATGCAATTTGTAAGTTTATCAATAAAAAGTTGATTAAGGGCAACTATGATAAAAATAGCCCTTAAATTCCACCCCTGGGAGTGAAAATTGCTGATTCAGCAAATTTTGCCTAATCTGTGGGTAATAAAGTAAAAATTTACCTAGAAAGTAGAACTTCATTATTTTTATGTAACTTGCAATACATTTTTAATTATAAATGCTCGCTTTAACTTTTCGCAGTGTCTGACACATGTGCAACCACTGGAATTTGAGACGCGACATATTTTATTTGCCTGTACATCCTATTATTTTCAATGAAATAAATAAATTGCATAATTTCTTATTTTTTTCCACACAAGTACAGCTTTACTAGCTTTTTTTAGGTTTAATTTGTAGTTCTGTGGTAACATGACACCAGTATGAGCTTTTTTGGAACCAGCAAGTGGTTAAGGGGACCTTACTTATTCATTTAGCCCTCATATTTGGCTGAAATAGAGATAGCAATAGGGGTTTCTTTACACTGACAAGACATTTTTTTTGACAAAGAATGTAATTATGATTGTTTATCAGCAAGATTAAATAGTTTATTCATTTTCCATGCAAATTTCATTAATTGTTTTGATTTTCTGACAATGAAAAGCACAATAAAGGTAAAATGATTATGTAAGGGGACATAATTTAACTTAATGCATACATGAGAAATAGACAAACAGTCAACTTAGAGATATATTCTAGTACATGTATTGTCAAAAAGATTTTAGAATAATAGTTAACTGCCATCTAAAGAATCTTGTTGTGTTGCCTTCATAATCTGGAAATGCTTAAAGTAATGTAAGGCATGCTGTAAAATGTGGAATGGACTTTAATATCATTTTTCATGATTTGGTGCTTAAACTGTTTCTTTCAGTCAGATTAACTATAAATAGAGTTGGCAATCCAATAATTCCTCCTGAATCACCATGTTTGACTTCTGTGTTGATTTGAAACATCATATATTTGGATTTTGTTCACTCCTTAAGTAAATATGGTAAGATGATAAAAAAGTGAAAATCTGCCATCTTGGGTAGGGGTGTAATCTTTCATTTTTTTTTGGTAAGAAATAAGTGCAGACTAGTATTCTTTATTGTAATATGTTACATAGTAAGAAGGCTATGCATCATAGGTGTCATGACTGATTTCAAGTTTGAAATGTCTTGGTTAAGGGGGATATACATGTTTACACTAAATCAATGAAGGATTTTTTTTTACCCATGCAATTTGTAAGTTTATCAATAAAAAGTTGATTAAGGGCAACTATGATAAAAATAGCCCTTAAATTCCACCCCTGGGAGTGAAAATTGCTGATTCAGCAAATTTTGCCTAATCTGTGGGTAATAAAGTAAAAATTTACCTAGAAAGTAGAACTTCATTATTTTTATGTAACTTGCAATACATTTTTAATTATAAATGCTCGCTTTAACTTTTCGCAGTGTCTGACACATGTGCAACCACTGGAATTTGAGACGCGACATATTTTATTTGCCTGTACATCCTATTATTTTCAATGAAATAAATAAATTGCATAATTTCTTATTTTTTTCCACACAAGTACAGCTTTACTAGCTTTTTTTAGGTTTAATTTGTAGTTCTGTGGTAACATGACACCAGTATGAGCTTTTTTGGAACCAGCAAGTGGTTAAGGGGACCTTACTTATTCATTTAGCCCTCATATTTGGCTGAAATAGAGATAGCAATAGGGGTTTCTTTACACTGACAAGACATTTTTTTTGACAAAGAATGTAATTATGATTGTTTATCAGCAAGATTAAATAGTTTATTCATTTTCCATGCAAATTTCATTAATTGTTTTGATTTTCTGACAATGAAAAGCACAATAAAGGTAAAATGATTATGTAAGGGGACATAATTTAACTTAATGCATACATGAGAAATAGACAAACAGTCAACTTAGAGATATATTCTAGTACATGTATTGTCAAAAAGATTTTAGAATAATAGTTAACTGCCATCTAAAGAATCTTGTTGTGTTGCCTTCATAATCTGGAAATGCTTAAAGTAATGTAAGGCATGCTGTAAAATGTGGAATGGACTTTAATATCATTTTTCATGATTTGGTGCTTAAACTGTTTCTTTCAGTCAGATTAACTATAAATAGAGTTGGCAATCCAATAATTCCTCCTGAATCACCATGTTTGACTTCTGTGTTGATTTGAAACATCATATATTTGGATTTTGTTCACTCCTTAAGTAAATATGGTAAGATGATAAAAAAGTGAAAATCTGCCATCTTGGGTAGGGGTGTAATCTTTCATTTTTTTTTGGTAAGAAATAAGTGCAGACTAGTATTCTTTATTGTAATATGTTACATAGTAAGAAGGCTATGCATCATAGGTGTCATGACTGATTTCAAGTTTGAAATGTCTTGGTTAAGGTAGCACGGTAGTATTTGCATTCCAGAATTTAGGTTGCTCTTTTGTGTACCCTACTTAAGTCAATGTATCTGAACATTATGATTGGACAAAAAATACAGTATCAACTGAACATACTTTCCCAAACTGAGGGATGAATCAGGTGTAGAAAAATATGAAATAATTTTACATACAGATGAAAATGAATTTTTGAGAATTTTTTTTAATTTTGTATTCACTGCACGATAAAAGACCTAAAAGCACTAGTGGCCTTAGGTTCTTAAAGATAGCAAAAAAAGTAAACGGTCATGATACATATTCAAATTCATTTCTGAATAGTAAAATGAAAGTACTTCAGTTAACTATGAATGTAGAATTTTTAGCAGTGTTAGAAAGTGGTGAAAATTCTAAAAAGGCTATCATTATCCCTTATGGGCCAGGAAATACTACCGTGCCACCTTAAGGGGGATATACATGTTTACACTAAATCAATGAAGGATTTTTTTTTACCCATGCAATTTGTAAGTTTATCAATAAAAAGTTGATTAAGGGCAACTATGATAAAAATAGCCCTTAAATTCCACCCCTGGGAGTGAAAATTGCTGATTCAGCAAATTTTGCCTAATCTGTGGGTAATAAAGTAAAAATTTACCTAGAAAGTAGAACTTCATTATTTTTATGTAACTTGCAATACATTTTTAATTATAAATGCTCGCTTTAACTTTTCGCAGTGTCTGACACATGTGCAACCACTGGAATTTGAGACGTGACATATTTTATTTGCCTGTACATCCTATTATTTTCAATGAAATAAATAAATTGCATAATTTCTTATTTTTTTCCACACAAGTACAGCTTTACTAGCTTTTTTTAGGTTTAATTTGTAGTTCTGTGGTAACATGACACCAGTATGAGCTTTTTTGGAACCAGCAAGTGGTTAAGGGGACCTTACTTATTCATTTAGCCCTCATATTTGGCTGAAATAGAGATAGCAATAGGGGTTTCTTTACACTGACAAGACATTTTTTTTGACAAAGAATGTAATTATGATTGTTTATCAGCAAGATTAAATAGTTTATTCATTTTCCATGCAAATTTCATTAATTGTTTTGATTTTCTGACAATGAAAAGCACAATAAAGGTAAAATGATTATGTAAGGGGACATAATTTAACTTAATGCATACATGAGAAATAGACAAACAGTCAACTTAGAGATATATTCTAGTACATGTATTGTCAAAAAGATTTTAGAATAATAGTTAACTGCCATCTAAAGAATCTTGTTGTGTTGCCTTCATAATCTGGAAATGCTTAAAGTAATGTAAGGCATGCTGTAAAATGTGGAATGGACTTTAATATCATTTTTCATGATTTGGTGCTTAAACTGTTTCTTTCAGTCAGATTAACTATAAATAGAGTTGGCAATCCAATAATTCCTCCTGAATCACCATGTTTGACTTCTGTGTTGATTTGAAACATCATATATTTGGATTTTGTTCACTCCTTAAGTAAATATGGTAAGATGATAAAAAAGTGAAAATCTGCCATCTTGGGTAGGGGTGTAATCTTTCATTTTTTTTTGGTAAGAAATAAGTGCAGACTAGTATTCTTTATTGTAATATGTTACATAGTAAGAAGGCTATGCATCATAGGTGTCATGACTGATTTCAAGTTTGAAATGTCTTGGTTAAGGGGGATATACATGTTTACACTAAATCAATGAAGGATTTTTTTTTACCCATGCAATTTGTAAGTTTATCAATAAAAAGTTGATTAAGGGCAACTATGATAAAAATAGCCCTTAAATTCCACCCCTGGGAGTGAAAATTGCTGATTCAGCAAATTTTGCCTAATCTGTGGGTAATAAAGTAAAAATTTACCTAGAAAGTAGAACTTCATTATTTTTATGTAACTTGCAATACATTTTTAATTATAAATGCTCGCTTTAACTTTTCGCAGTGTCTGACACATGTGCAACCACTGGAATTTGAGACGCGACATATTTTATTTGCCTGTACATCCTATTATTTTCAATGAAATAAATAAATTGCATAATTTCTTATTTTTTTCCACACAAGTACAGCTTTACTAGCTTTTTTTAGGTTTAATTTGTAGTTCTGTGGTAACATGACACCAGTATGAGCTTTTTTGGAACCAGCAAGTGGTTAAGGGGACCTTACTTATTCATTTAGCCCTCATATTTGGCTGAAATAGAGATAGCAATAGGGGTTTCTTTACACTGACAAGACATTTTTTTTGACAAAGAATGTAATTATGATTGTTTATCAGCAAGATTAAATAGTTTATTCATTTTCCATGCAAATTTCATTAATTGTTTTGATTTTCTGACAATGAAAAGCACAATAAAGGTAAAATGATTATGTAAGGGGACATAATTTAACTTAATGCATACATGAGAAATAGACAAACAGTCAACTTAGAGATATATTCTAGTACATGTATTGTCAAAAAGATTTTAGAATAATAGTTAACTGCCATCTAAAGAATCTTGTTGTGTTGCCTTCATAATCTGGAAATGCTTAAAGTAATGTAAGGCATGCTGTAAAATGTGGAATGGACTTTAATATCATTTTTCATGATTTGGTGCTTAAACTGTTTCTTTCAGTCAGATTAACTATAAATAGAGTTGGCAATCCAATAATTCCTCCTGAATCACCATGTTTGACTTCTGTGTTGATTTGAAACATCATATATTTGGATTTTGTTCACTCCTTAAGTAAATATGGTAAGATGATAAAAAAGTGAAAATCTGCCATCTTGGGTAGGGGTGTAATCTTTCATTTTTTTTTGGTAAGAAATAAGTGCAGACTAGTATTCTTTATTGTAATATGTTACATAGTAAGAAGGCTATGCATCATAGGTGTCATGACTGATTTCAAGTTTGAAATGTCTTGGTTAAGGGGGATATACATGTTTACACTAAATCAATGAAGGATTTTTTTTTACCCATGCAATTTGTAAGTTTATCAATAAAAAGTTGATTAAGGGCAACTATGATAAAAATAGCCCTTAAATTCCACCCCTGGGAGTGAAAATTGCTGATTCAGCAAATTTTGCCTAATCTGTGGGTAATAAAGTAAAAATTTACCTAGAAAGTAGAACTTCATTATTTTTATGTAACTTGCAATACATTTTTAATTATAAATGCTCGCTTTAACTTTTCGCAGTGTCTGACACATGTGCAACCACTGGAATTTGAGACGCGACATATTTTATTTGCCTGTACATCCTATTATTTTCAATGAAATAAATAAATTGCATAATTTCTTATTTTTTTCCACACAAGTACAGCTTTACTAGCTTTTTTTAGGTTTAATTTGTAGTTCTGTGGTAACATGACACCAGTATGAGCTTTTTTGGAACCAGCAAGTGGTTAAGGGGACCTTACTTATTCATTTAGCCCTCATATTTGGCTGAAATAGAGATAGCAATAGGGGTTTCTTTACACTGACAAGACATTTTTTTTGACAAAGAATGTAATTATGATTGTTTATCAGCAAGATTAAATAGTTTATTCATTTTCCATGCAAATTTCATTAATTGTTTTGATTTTCTGACAATGAAAAGCACAATAAAGGTAAAATGATTATGTAAGGGGACATAATTTAACTTAATGCATACATGAGAAATAGACAAACAGTCAACTTAGAGATATATTCTAGTACATGTATTGTCAAAAAGATTTTAGAATAATAGTTAACTGCCATCTAAAGAATCTTGTTGTGTTGCCTTCATAATCTGGAAATGCTTAAAGTAATGTAAGGCATGCTGTAAAATGTGGAATGGACTTTAATATCATTTTTCATGATTTGGTGCTTAAACTGTTTCTTTCAGTCAGATTAACTATAAATAGAGTTGGCAATCCAATAATTCCTCCTGAATCACCATGTTTGACTTCTGTGTTGATTTGAAACATCATATATTTGGATTTTGTTCACTCCTTAAGTAAATATGGTAAGATGATAAAAAAGTGAAAATCTGCCATCTTGGGTAGGGGTGTAATCTTTCATTTTTTTTTGGTAAGAAATAAGTGCAGACTAGTATTCTTTATTGTAATATGTTACATAGTAAGAAGGCTATGCATCATAGGTGTCATGACTGATTTCAAGTTTGAAATGTCTTGGTTAAGGGGGATATACATGTTTACACTAAATCAATGAAGGATTTTTTTTTACCCATGCAATTTGTAAGTTTATCAATAAAAAGTTGATTAAGGGCAACTATGATAAAAATAGCCCTTAAATTCCACCCCTGGGAGTGAAAATTGCTGATTCAGCAAATTTTGCCTAATCTGTGGGTAATAAAGTAAAAATTTACCTAGAAAGTAGAACTTCATTATTTTTATGTAACTTGCAATACATTTTTAATTATAAATGCTCGCTTTAACTTTTCGCAGTGTCTGACACATGTGCAACCACTGGAATTTGAGACGCGACATATTTTATTTGCCTGTACATCCTATTATTTTCAATGAAATAAATAAATTGCATAATTTCTTATTTTTTTCCACACAAGTACAGCTTTACTAGCTTTTTTTAGGTTTAATTTGTAGTTCTGTGGTAACATGACACCAGTATGAGCTTTTTTGGAACCAGCAAGTGGTTAAGGGGACCTTACTTATTCATTTAGCCCTCATATTTGGCTGAAATAGAGATAGCAATAGGGGTTTCTTTACACTGACAAGACATTTTTTTTGACAAAGAATGTAATTATGATTGTTTATCAGCAAGATTAAATAGTTTATTCATTTTCCATGCAAATTTCATTAATTGTTTTGATTTTCTGACAATGAAAAGCACAATAAAGGTAAAATGATTATGTAAGGGGACATAATTTAACTTAATGCATACATGAGAAATAGACAAACAGTCAACTTAGAGATATATTCTAGTACATGTATTGTCAAAAAGATTTTAGAATAATAGTTAACTGCCATCTAAAGAATCTTGTTGTGTTGCCTTCATAATCTGGAAATGCTTAAAGTAATGTAAGGCATGCTGTAAAATGTGGAATGGACTTTAATATCATTTTTCATGATTTGGTGCTTAAACTGTTTCTTTCAGTCAGATTAACTATAAATAGAGTTGGCAATCCAATAATTCCTCCTGAATCACCATGTTTGACTTCTGTGTTGATTTGAAACATCATATATTTGGATTTTGTTCACTCCTTAAGTAAATATGGTAAGATGATAAAAAAGTGAAAATCTGCCATCTTGGGTAGGGGTGTAATCTTTCATTTTTTTTTGGTAAGAAATAAGTGCAGACTAGTATTCTTTATTGTAATATGTTACATAGTAAGAAGGCTATGCATCATAGGTGTCATGACTGATTTCAAGTTTGAAATGTCTTGGTTAAGGGGGATATACATGTTTACACTAAATCAATGAAGGATTTTTTTTTACCCATGCAATTTGTAAGTTTATCAATAAAAAGTTGATTAAGGGCAACTATGATAAAAATAGCCCTTAAATTCCACCCCTGGGAGTGAAAATTGCTGATTCAGCAAATTTTGCCTAATCTGTGGGTAATAAAGTAAAAATTTACCTAGAAAGTAGAACTTCATTATTTTTATGTAACTTGCAATACATTTTTAATTATAAATGCTCGCTTTAACTTTTCGCAGTGTCTGACACATGTGCAACCACTGGAATTTGAGACGCGACATATTTTATTTGCCTGTACATCCTATTATTTTCAATGAAATAAATAAATTGCATAATTTCTTATTTTTTTCCACACAAGTACAGCTTTACTAGCTTTTTTTAGGTTTAATTTGTAGTTCTGTGGTAACATGACACCAGTATGAGCTTTTTTGGAACCAGCAAGTGGTTAAGGGGACCTTACTTATTCATTTAGCCCTCATATTTGGCTGAAATAGAGATAGCAATAGGGGTTTCTTTACACTGACAAGACATTTTTTTTGACAAAGAATGTAATTATGATTGTTTATCAGCAAGATTAAATAGTTTATTCATTTTCCATGCAAATTTCATTAATTGTTTTGATTTTCTGACAATGAAAAGCACAATAAAGGTAAAATGATTATGTAAGGGGACATAATTTAACTTAATGCATACATGAGAAATAGACAAACAGTCAACTTAGAGATATATTCTAGTACATGTATTGTCAAAAAGATTTTAGAATAATAGTTAACTGCCATCTAAAGAATCTTGTTGTGTTGCCTTCATAATCTGGAAATGCTTAAAGTAATGTAAGGCATGCTGTAAAATGTGGAATGGACTTTAATATCATTTTTCATGATTTGGTGCTTAAACTGTTTCTTTCAGTCAGATTAACTATAAATAGAGTTGGCAATCCAATAATTCCTCCTGAATCACCATGTTTGACTTCTGTGTTGATTTGAAACATCATATATTTGGATTTTGTTCACTCCTTAAGTAAATATGGTAAGATGATAAAAAAGTGAAAATCTGCCATCTTGGGTAGGGGTGTAATCTTTCATTTTTTTTTGGTAAGAAATAAGTGCAGACTAGTATTCTTTATTGTAATATGTTACATAGTAAGAAGGCTATGCATCATAGGTGTCATGACTGATTTCAAGTTTGAAATGTCTTGGTTAAGGGGGATATACATGTTTACACTAAATCAATGAAGGATTTTTTTTTACCCATGCAATTTGTAAGTTTATCAATAAAAAGTTGATTAAGGGCAACTATGATAAAAATAGCCCTTGAATTCCACCCCTGGGAGTGAAAATTGCTGATTCAGCAAATTTTGCCTAATCTGTGGGTAATAAAGTAAAAATTTACCTAGAAAGTAGAACTTCATTATTTTTATGTAACTTGCAATACATTTTTAATTATAAATGCTCGCTTTAACTTTTCGCAGTGTCTGACACATGTGCAACCACTGGAATTTGAGACGCGACATATTTTATTTGCCTGTACATCCTATTATTTTCAATGAAATAAATAAATTGCATAATTTCTTATTTTTTTCCACACAAGTACAGCTTTACTAGCTTTTTTTAGGTTTAATTTGTAGTTCTGTGGTAACATGACACCAGTATGAGCTTTTTTGGAACCAGCAAGTGGTTAAGGGGACCTTACTTATTCATTTAGCCCTCATATTTGGCTGAAATAGAGATAGCAATAGGGGTTTCTTTACACTGACAAGACATTTTTTTTGACAAAGAATGTAATTATGATTGTTTATCAGCAAGATTAAATAGTTTATTCATTTTCCATGCAAATTTCATTAATTGTTTTGATTTTCTGACAATGAAAAGCACAATAAAGGTAAAATGATTATGTAAGGGGACATAATTTAACTTAATGCATACATGAGAAATAGACAAACAGTCAACTTAGAGATATATTCTAGTACATGTATTGTCAAAAAGATTTTAGAATAATAGTTAACTGCCATCTAAAGAATCTTGTTGTGTTGCCTTCATAATCTGGAAATGCTTAAAGTAATGTAAGGCATGCTGTAAAATGTGGAATGGACTTTAATATCATTTTTCATGATTTGGTGCTTAAACTGTTTCTTTCAGTCAGATTAACTATAAATAGAGTTGGCAATCCAATAATTCCTCCTGAATCACCATGTTTGACTTCTGTGTTGATTTGAAACATCATATATTTGGATTTTGTTCACTCCTTAAGTAAATATGGTAAGATGATAAAAAAGTGAAAATCTGCCATCTTGGGTAGGGGTGTAATCTTTCATTTTTTTTTGGTAAGAAATAAGTGCAGACTAGTATTCTTTATTGTAATATGTTACATAGTAAGAAGGCTATGCATCATAGGTGTCATGACTGATTTCAAGTTTGAAATGTCTTGGTTAAGGGGGATATACATGTTTACACTAAATCAATGAAGGATTTTTTTTTACCCATGCAATTTGTAAGTTTATCAATAAAAAGTTGATTAAGGGCAACTATGATAAAAATAGCCCTTAAATTCCACCCCTGGGAGTGAAAATTGCTGATTCAGCAAATTTTGCCTAATCTGTGGGTAATAAAGTAAAAATTTACCTAGAAAGTAGAACTTCATTATTTTTATGTAACTTGCAATACATTTTTAATTATAAATGCTCGCTTTAACTTTTCGCAGTGTCTGACACATGTGCAACCACTGGAATTTGAGACGCGACATATTTTATTTGCCTGTACATCCTATTATTTTCAATGAAATAAATAAATTGCATAATTTCTTATTTTTTTCCACACAAGTACAGCTTTACTAGCTTTTTTTAGGTTTAATTTGTAGTTCTGTGGTAACATGACACCAGTATGAGCTTTTTTGGAACCAGCAAGTGGTTAAGGGGACCTTACTTATTCATTTAGCCCTCATATTTGGCTGAAATAGAGATAGCAATAGGGGTTTCTTTACACTGACAAGACATTTTTTTTGACAAAGAATGTAATTATGATTGTTTATCAGCAAGATTAAATAGTTTATTCATTTTCCATGCAAATTTCATTAATTGTTTTGATTTTCTGACAATGAAAAGCACAATAAAGGTAAAATGATTATGTAAGGGGACATAATTTAACTTAATGCATACATGAGAAATAGACAAACAGTCAACTTAGAGATATATTCTAGTACATGTATTGTCAAAAAGATTTTAGAATAATAGTTAACTGCCATCTAAAGAATCTTGTTGTGTTGCCTTCATAATCTGGAAATGCTTAAAGTAATGTAAGGCATGCTGTAAAATGTGGAATGGACTTTAATATCATTTTTCATGATTTGGTGCTTAAACTGTTTCTTTCAGTCAGATTAACTATAAATAGAGTTGGCAATCCAATAATTCCTCCTGAATCACCATGTTTGACTTCTGTGTTGATTTGAAACATCATATATTTGGATTTTGTTCACTCCTTAAGTAAATATGGTAAGATGATAAAAAAGTGAAAATCTGCCATCTTGGGTAGGGGTGTAATCTTTCATTTTTTTTTGGTAAGAAATAAGTGCAGACTAGTATTCTTTATTGTAATATGTTACATAGTAAGAAGGCTATGCATCATAGGTGTCATGACTGATTTCAAGTTTGAAATGTCTTGGTTAAGGGGGATATACATGTTTACACTAAATCAATGAAGGATTTTTTTTTACCCATGCAATTTGTAAGTTTATCAATAAAAAGTTGATTAAGGGCAACTATGATAAAAATAGCCCTTAAATTCCACCCCTGGGAGTGAAAATTGCTGATTCAGCAAATTTTGCCTAATCTGTGGGTAATAAAGTAAAAATTTACCTAGAAAGTAGAACTTCATTATTTTTATGTAACTTGCAATACATTTTTAATTATAAATGCTCGCTTTAACTTTTCGCAGTGTCTGACACATGTGCAACCACTGGAATTTGAGACGCGACATATTTTATTTGCCTGTACATCCTATTATTTTCAATGAAATAAATAAATTGCATAATTTCTTATTTTTTTCCACACAAGTACAGCTTTACTAGCTTTTTTTAGGTTTAATTTGTAGTTCTGTGGTAACATGACACCAGTATGAGCTTTTTTGGAACCAGCAAGTGGTTAAGGGGACCTTACTTATTCATTTAGCCCTCATATTTGGCTGAAATAGAGATAGCAATAGGGGTTTCTTTACACTGACAAGACATTTTTTTTGACAAAGAATGTAATTATGATTGTTTATCAGCAAGATTAAATAGTTTATTCATTTTCCATGCAAATTTCATTAATTGTTTTGATTTTCTGACAATGAAAAGCACAATAAAGGTAAAATGATTATGTAAGGGGACATAATTTAACTTAATGCATACATGAGAAATAGACAAACAGTCAACTTAGAGATATATTCTAGTACATGTATTGTCAAAAAGATTTTAGAATAATAGTTAACTGCCATCTAAAGAATCTTGTTGTGTTGCCTTCATAATCTGGAAATGCTTAAAGTAATGTAAGGCATGCTGTAAAATGTGGAATGGACTTTAATATCATTTTTCATGATTTGGTGCTTAAACTGTTTCTTTCAGTCAGATTAACTATAAATAGAGTTGGCAATCCAATAATTCCTCCTGAATCACCATGTTTGACTTCTGTGTTGATTTGAAACATCATATATTTGGATTTTGTTCACTCCTTAAGTAAATATGGTAAGATGATAAAAAAGTGAAAATCTGCCATCTTGGGTAGGGGTGTAATCTTTCATTTTTTTTTGGTAAGAAATAAGTGCAGACTAGTATTCTTTATTGTAATATGTTACATAGTAAGAAGGCTATGCATCATAGGTGTCATGACTGATTTCAAGTTTGAAATGTCTTGGTTAAGGGGGATATACATGTTTACACTAAATCAATGAAGGATTTTTTTTTACCCATGCAATTTGTAAGTTTATCAATAAAAAGTTGATTAAGGGCAACTATGATAAAAATAGCCCTTAAATTCCACCCCTGGGAGTGAAAATTGCTGATTCAGCAAATTTTGCCTAATCTGTGGGTAATAAAGTAAAAATTTACCTAGAAAGTAGAACTTCATTATTTTTATGTAACTTGCAATACATTTTTAATTATAAATGCTCGCTTTAACTTTTCGCAGTGTCTGACACATGTGCAACCACTGGAATTTGAGACGTGACATATTTTATTTGCCTGTACATCCTATTATTTTCAATGAAATAAATAAATTGCATAATTTCTTATTTTTTTCCACACAAATACAGCTTTACTAGCTTTTTTTAGGTTTAATTTGTAGTTCTGTGGTAACATGACACCAGTATGAGCTTTTTTGGAACCAGCAAGTGGTTAAGGGGACCTTACTTATTCATTTAGCCCTCATATTTGGCTGAAATAGAGATAGCAATAGGGGTTTCTTTACACTGACAAGACATTTTTTTTGACAAAGAATGTAATTATGATTGTTTATCAGCAAGATTAAATAGTTTATTCATTTTCCATGCAAATTTCATTAATTGTTTTGATTTTCTGACAATGAAAAGCACAATAAAGGTAAAATGATTCTGTAAGGGGACATAATTTAACTTAATGCATACATGAGAAATAGACAAACAGTCAACTTAGAGATATATTCTAGTACATGTATTGTCAAAAAGATTTTAGAATAATAGTTAACTGCCATCTAAAGAATCTTGTTGTGTTGCCTTCATAATCTGGAAATGCTTAAAGTAATGTAAGGCATGCTGTAAAATGTGGAATGGACTTTAATATCATTTTTCATGATTTGGTGCTTAAACTGTTTCTTTCAGTCAGATTAACTATAAATAGAGTTGGCAATCCAATAATTCCTCCTGAATCACCATGTTTGACTTCTGTGTTGATTTGAAACATCATATATTTGGATTTTGTTCACTCCTTAAGTAAATATGGTAAGATGATAAAAAAGTGAAAATCTGCCATCTTGGGTAGGGGTGTAATCTTTCATTTTTTTTTGGTAAGAAATAAGTGCAGACTAGTATTCTTTATTGTAATATGTTACATAGTAAGAAGGCTATGCATCATAGGTGTCATGACTGATTTCAAGTTTGAAATGTCTTGGTTAAGGGGGATATACATGTTTACACTAAATCAATGAAGGATTTTTTTTTACCCATGCAATTTGTAAGTTTATCAATAAAAAGTTGATTAAGGGCAACTATGATAAAAATAGCCCTTAAATTCCACCCCTGGGAGTGAAAATTGCTGATTCAGCAAATTTTGCCTAATCTGTGGGTAATAAAGTAAAAATTTACCTAGAAAGTAGAACTTCATTATTTTTATGTAACTTGCAATACATTTTTAATTATAAATGCTCGCTTTAACTTTTCGCAGTGTCTGACACATGTGCAACCACTGGAATTTGAGACGCGACATATTTTATTTGCCTGTACATCCTATTATTTTCAATGAAATAAATAAATTGCATAATTTCTTATTTTTTTCCACACAAGTACAGCTTTACTAGCTTTTTTTAGGTTTAATTTGTAGTTCTGTGGTAACATGACACCAGTATGAGCTTTTTTGGAACCAGCAAGTGGTTAAGGGGACCTTACTTATTCATTTAGCCCTCATATTTGGCTGAAATAGAGATAGCAATAGGGGTTTCTTTACACTGACAAGACATTTTTTTTGACAAAGAATGTAATTATGATTGTTTATCAGCAAGATTAAATAGTTTATTCATTTTCCATGCAAATTTCATTAATTGTTTTGATTTTCTGACAATGAAAAGCACAATAAAGGTAAAATGATTATGTAAGGGGACATAATTTAACTTAATGCATACATGAGAAATAGACAAACAGTCAACTTAGAGATATATTCTAGTACATGTATTGTCAAAAAGATTTTAGAATAATAGTTAACTGCCATCTAAAGAATCTTGTTGTGTTGCCTTCATAATCTGGAAATGCTTAAAGTAATGTAAGGCATGCTGTAAAATGTGGAATGGACTTTAATATCATTTTTCATGATTTGGTGCTTAAACTGTTTCTTTCAGTCAGATTAACTATAAATAGAGTTGGCAATCCAATAATTCCTCCTGAATCACCATGTTTGACTTCTGTGTTGATTTGAAACATCATATATTTGGATTTTGTTCACTCCTTAAGTAAATATGGTAAGATGATAAAAAAGTGAAAATCTGCCATCTTGGGTAGGGGTGTAATCTTTCATTTTTTTTTGGTAAGAAATAAGTGCAGACTAGTATTCTTTATTGTAATATGTTACATAGTAAGAAGGCTATGCATCATAGGTGTCATGACTGATTTCAAGTTTGAAATGTCTTGGTTAAGGGGGATATACATGTTTACACTAAATCAATGAAGGATTTTTTTTTACCCATGCAATTTGTAAGTTTATCAATAAAAAGTTGATTAAGGGCAACTATGATAAAAATAGCCCTTAAATTCCACCCCTGGGAGTGAAAATTGCTGATTCAGCAAATTTTGCCTAATCTGTGGGTAATAAAGTAAAAATTTACCTAGAAAGTAGAACTTCATTATTTTTATGTAACTTGCAATACATTTTTAATTATAAATGCTCGCTTTAACTTTTCGCAGTGTCTGACACATGTGCAACCACTGGAATTTGAGACGCGACATATTTTATTTGCCTGTACATCCTATTATTTTCAATGAAATAAATAAATTGCATAATTTCTTATTTTTTTCCACACAAGTACAGCTTTACTAGCTTTTTTTAGGTTTAATTTGTAGTTCTGTGGTAACATGACACCAGTATGAGCTTTTTTGGAACCAGCAAGTGGTTAAGGGGACCTTACTTATTCATTTAGCCCTCATATTTGGCTGAAATAGAGATAGCAATAGGGGTTTCTTTACACTGACAAGACATTTTTTTTGACAAAGAATGTAATTATGATTGTTTATCAGCAAGATTAAATAGTTTATTCATTTTCCATGCAAATTTCATTAATTGTTTTGATTTTCTGACAATGAAAAGCACAATAAAGGTAAAATGATTATGTAAGGGGACATAATTTAACTTAATGCATACATGAGAAATAGACAAACAGTCAACTTAGAGATATATTCTAGTACATGTATTGTCAAAAAGATTTTAGAATAATAGTTAACTGCCATCTAAAGAATCTTGTTGTGTTGCCTTCATAATCTGGAAATGCTTAAAGTAATGTAAGGCATGCTGTAAAATGTGGAATGGACTTTAATATCATTTTTCATGATTTGGTGCTTAAACTGTTTCTTTCAGTCAGATTAACTATAAATAGAGTTGGCAATCCAATAATTCCTCCTGAATCACCATGTTTGACTTCTGTGTTGATTTGAAACATCATATATTTGGATTTTGTTCACTCCTTAAGTAAATATGGTAAGATGATAAAAAAGTGAAAATCTGCCATCTTGGGTAGGGGTGTAATCTTTCATTTTTTTTTGGTAAGAAATAAGTGCAGACTAGTATTCTTTATTGTAATATGTTACATAGTAAGAAGGCTATGCATCATAGGTGTCATGACTGATTTCAAGTTTGAAATGTCTTGGTTAAGGGGGATATACATGTTTACACTAAATCAATGAAGGATTTTTTTTTACCCATGCAATTTGTAAGTTTATCAATAAAAAGTTGATTAAGGGCAACTATGATAAAAATAGCCCTTAAATTCCACCCCTGGGAGTGAAAATTGCTGATTCAGCAAATTTTGCCTAATCTGTGGGTAATAAAGTAAAAATTTACCTAGAAAGTAGAACTTCATTATTTTTATGTAACTTGCAATACATTTTTAATTATAAATGCTCGCTTTAACTTTTCGCAGTGTCTGACACATGTGCAACCACTGGAATTTGAGACGCGACATATTTTATTTGCCTGTACATCCTATTATTTTCAATGAAATAAATAAATTGCATAATTTCTTATTTTTTTCCACACAAGTACAGCTTTACTAGCTTTTTTTAGGTTTAATTTGTAGTTCTGTGGTAACATGACACCAGTATGAGCTTTTTTGGAACCAGCAAGTGGTTAAGGGGACCTTACTTATTCATTTAGCCCTCATATTTGGCTGAAATAGAGATAGCAATAGGGGTTTCTTTACACTGACAAGACATTTTTTTTGACAAAGAATGTAATTATGATTGTTTATCAGCAAGATTAAATAGTTTATTCATTTTCCATGCAAATTTCATTAATTGTTTTGATTTTCTGACAATGAAAAGCACAATAAAGGTAAAATGATTATGTAAGGGGACATAATTTAACTTAATGCATACATGAGAAATAGACAAACAGTCAACTTAGAGATATATTCTAGTACATGTATTGTCAAAAAGATTTTAGAATAATAGTTAACTGCCATCTAAAGAATCTTGTTGTGTTGCCTTCATAATCTGGAAATGCTTAAAGTAATGTAAGGCATGCTGTAAAATGTGGAATGGACTTTAATATCATTTTTCATGATTTGGTGCTTAAACTGTTTCTTTCAGTCAGATTAACTATAAATAGAGTTGGCAATCCAATAATTCCTCCTGAATCACCATGTTTGACTTCTGTGTTGATTTGAAACATCATATATTTGGATTTTGTTCACTCCTTAAGTAAATATGGTAAGATGATAAAAAAGTGAAAATCTGCCATCTTGGGTAGGGGTGTAATCTTTCATTTTTTTTTGGTAAGAAATAAGTGCAGACTAGTATTCTTTATTGTAATATGTTACATAGTAAGAAGGCTATGCATCATAGGTGTCATGACTGATTTCAAGTTTGAAATGTCTTGGTTAAGGGGGATATACATGTTTACACTAAATCAATGAAGGATTTTTTTTTACCCATGCAATTTGTAAGTTTATCAATAAAAAGTTGATTAAGGGCAACTATGATAAAAATAGCCCTTAAATTCCACCCCTGGGAGTGAAAATTGCTGATTCAGCAAATTTTGCCTAATCTGTGGGTAATAAAGTAAAAATTTACCTAGAAAGTAGAACTTCATTATTTTTATGTAACTTGCAATATATTTTTAATTATAAATGCTCGCTTTAACTTTTCGCAGTGTCTGACACATGTGCAACCACTGGAATTTGAGACGCGACATATTTTATTTGCCTGTACATCCTATTATTTTCAATGAAATAAATAAATTGCATAATTTCTTATTTTTTTCCACACAAGTACAGCTTTACTAGCTTTTTTTAGGTTTAATTTGTAGTTCTGTGGTAACATGACACCAGTATGAGCTTTTTTGGAACCAGCAAGTGGTTAAGGGGACCTTACTTATTCATTTAGCCCTCATATTTGGCTGAAATAGAGATAGCAATAGGGGTTTCTTTACACTGACAAGACATTTTTTTTGACAAAGAATGTAATTATGATTGTTTATCAGCAAGATTAAATAGTTTATTCATTTTCCATGCAAATTTCATTAATTGTTTTGATTTTCTGACAATGAAAAGCACAATAAAGGTAAAATGATTATGTAAGGGGACATAATTTAACTTAATGCATACATGAGAAATAGACAAACAGTCAACTTAGAGATATATTCTAGTACATGTATTGTCAAAAAGATTTTAGAATAATAGTTAACTGCCATCTAAAGAATCTTGTTGTGTTGCCTTCATAATCTGGAAATGCTTAAAGTAATGTAAGGCATGCTGTAAAATGTGGAATGGACTTTAATATCATTTTTCATGATTTGGTGCTTAAACTGTTTCTTTCAGTCAGATTAACTATAAATAGAGTTGGCAATCCAATAATTCCTCCTGAATCACCATGTTTGACTTCTGTGTTGATTTGAAACATCATATATTTGGATTTTGTTCACTCCTTAAGTAAATATGGTAAGATGATAAAAAAGTGAAAATCTGCCATCTTGGGTAGGGGTGTAATCTTTCATTTTTTTTTGGTAAGAAATAAGTGCAGACTAGTATTCTTTATTGTAATATGTTACATAGTAAGAAGGCTATGCATCATAGGTGTCATGACTGATTTCAAGTTTGAAATGTCTTGGTTAAGGGGGATATACATGTTTACACTAAATCAATGAAGGATTTTTTTTTACCCATGCAATTTGTAAGTTTATCAATAAAAAGTTGATTAAGGGCAACTATGATAAAAATAGCCCTTAAATTCCACCCCTGGGAGTGAAAATTGCTGATTCAGCAAATTTTGCCTAATCTGTGGGTAATAAAGTAAAAATTTACCTAGAAAGTAGAACTTCATTATTTTTATGTAACTTGCAATACATTTTTAATTATAAATGCTCGCTTTAACTTTTCGCAGTGTCTGACACATGTGCAACCACTGGAATTTGAGACGCGACATATTTTATTTGCCTGTACATCCTATTATTTTCACCGAAATAAATAAATTGCATAATTTCTTATTTTTTTCCACACAAGTACAGCTTTACTAGCTTTTTTTAGGTTTAATTTGTAGTTCTGTGGTAACATGACACCAGTATGAGCTTTTTTGGAACCAGCAAGTGGTTAAGGGGACCTTACTTATTCATTTAGCCCTCATATTTGGCTGAAATAGAGATAGCAATAGGGGTTTCTTTACACTGACAAGACATTTTTTTTGACAAAGAATGTAATTATGATTGTTTATCAGCAAGATTAAATAGTTTATTCATTTTCCATGCAAATTTCATTAATTGTTTTGATTTTCTGACAATGAAAAGCACAATAAAGGTAAAATGATTATGTAAGGGGACATAATTTAACTTAATGCATACATGAGAAATAGACAAACAGTCAACTTAGAGATATATTCTAGTACATGTATTGTCAAAAAGATTTTAGAATAATAGTTAACTGCCATCTAAAGAATCTTGTTGTGTTGCCTTCATAATCTGGAAATGCTTAAAGTAATGTAAGGCATGCTGTAAAATGTGGAATGGACTTTAATATCATTTTTCATGATTTGGTGCTTAAACTGTTTCTTTCAGTCAGATTAACTATAAATAGAGTTGGCAATCCAATAATTCCTCCTGAATCACCATGTTTGACTTCTGTGTTGATTTGAAACATCATATATTTGGATTTTGTTCACTCCTTAAGTAAATATGGTAAGATGATAAAAAAGTGAAAATCTGCCATCTTGGGTAGGGGTGTAATCTTTCATTTTTTTTTGGTAAGAAATAAGTGCAGACTAGTATTCTTTATTGTAATATGTTACATAGTAAGAAGGCTATGCATCATAGGTGTCATGACTGATTTCAAGTTTGAAATGTCTTGGTTAAGGTAGCACGGTAGTATTTGCATTCCAGAATTTAGGTTGCTCTTTTGTGTACCCTACTTAAGTCAATGTATCTGAACATTATGATTGGACAAAAAATACAGTATCAACTGAACATACTTTCCCAAACTGAGGGATGAATCAGGTGTAGAAAAATATGAAATAATTTTACATACAGATGAAAATGAATTTTTGAGAATTTTTTTTAATTTTGTATTCACTGCACGATAAAAGACCTAAAAGCACTAGTGGCCTTAGGTTCTTAAAGATAGCAAAAAAAGTAAACGGTCATGATACATATTCAAATTCATTTCTGAATAGTAAAATGAAAGTACTTCAGTTAACTATGAATGTAGAATTTTTAGCAGTGTTAGAAAGTGGTGAAAATTCTAAAAAGGCTATCATTATCCCTTATGGGCCAGGAAATACTACCGTGCCACCTTAAGGGGGATATACATGTTTACACTAAATCAATGAAGGATTTTTTTTTACCCATGCAATTTGTAAGTTTATCAATAAAAAGTTGATTAAGGGCAACTATGATAAAAATAGCCCTTAAATTCCACCCCTGGGAGTGAAAATTGCTGATTCAGCAAATTTTGCCTAATCTGTGGGTAATAAAGTAAAAATTTACCTAGAAAGTAGAACTTCATTATTTTTATGTAACTTGCAATACATTTTTAATTATAAATGCTCGCTTTAACTTTTCGCAGTGTCTGACACATGTGCAACCACTGGAATTTGAGACGCGACATATTTTATTTGCCTGTACATCCTATTATTTTCACCGAAATAAATAAATTGCATAATTTCTTATTTTTTTCCACACAAGTACAGCTTTACTAGCTTTTTTTAGGTTTAATTTGTAGTTCTGTGGTAACATGACACCAGTATGAGCTTTTTTGGAACCAGCAAGTGGTTAAGGGGACCTTACTTATTCATTTAGCCCTCATATTTGGCTGAAATAGAGATAGCAATAGGGGTTTCTTTACACTGACAAGACATTTTTTTTGACAAAGAATGTAATTATGATTGTTTATCAGCAAGATTAAATAGTTTATTCATTTTCCATGCAAATTTCATTAATTGTTTTGATTTTCTGACAATGAAAAGCACAATAAAGGTAAAATGATTATGTAAGGGGACATAATTTAACTTAATGCATACATGAGAAATAGACAAACAGTCAACTTAGAGATATATTCTAGTACATGTATTGTCAAAAAGATTTTAGAATAATAGTTTACTGCCATCTAAAGAATCTTGTTGTGTTGCCTTCATAATCTGGAAATGCTTAAAGTAATGTAAGGCATGCTGTAAAATGTGGAATGGACTTTAATATCATTTTTCATGATTTGGTGCTTAAACTGTTTCTTTCAGTCAGATTAACTATAAATAGAGTTGGCAATCCAATAATTCCTCCTGAATCACCATGTTTGACTTCTGTGTTGATTTGAAACATCATATATTTGGATTTTGTTCACTCCTTAAGTAAATATGGTAAGATGATAAAAAAGTGAAAATCTGCCATCTTGGGTAGGGGTGTAATCTTTCATTTTTTTTTGGTAAGAAATAAGTGCAGACTAGTATTCTTTATTGTAATATGTTACATAGTAAGAAGGCTATGCATCATAGGTGTCATGACTGATTTCAAGTTTGAAATGTCTTGGTTAAGGGGGATATACATGTTTACACTAAATCAATGAAGGATTTTTTTTTACCCATGCAATTTGTAAGTTTATCAATAAAAAGTTGATTAAGGGCAACTATGATAAAAATAGCCCTTAAATTCCACCCCTGGGAGTGAAAATTGCTGATTCAGCAAATTTTGCCTAATCTGTGGGTAATAAAGTAAAAATTTACCTAGAAAGTAGAACTTCATTATTTTTATGTAACTTGCAATACATTTTTAATTATAAATGCTCGCTTTAACTTTTCGCAGTGTCTGACACATGTGCAACCACTGGAATTTGAGACGCGACATATTTTATTTGCCTGTACATCCTATTATTTTCACCGAAATAAATAAATTGCATAATTTCTTATTTTTTTCCACACAAGTACAGCTTTACTAGCTTTTTTTAGGTTTAATTTGTAGTTCTGTGGTAACATGACACCAGTATGAGCTTTTTTGGAACCAGCAAGTGGTTAAGGGGACCTTACTTATTCATTTAGCCCTCATATTTGGCTGAAATAGAGATAGCAATAGGGGTTTCTTTACACTGACAAGACATTTTTTTTGACAAAGAATGTAATTATGATTGTTTATCAGCAAGATTAAATAGTTTATTCATTTTCCATGCAAATTTCATTAATTGTTTTGATTTTCTGACAATGAAAAGCACAATAAAGGTAAAATGATTATGTAAGGGGACATAATTTAACTTAATGCATACATGAGAAATAGACAAACAGTCAACTTAGAGATATATTCTAGTACATGTATTGTCAAAAAGATTTTAGAATAATAGTTAACTGCCATCTAAAGAATCTTGTTGTGTTGCCTTCATAATCTGGAAATGCTTAAAGTAATGTAAGGCATGCTGTAAAATGTGGAATGGACTTTAATATCATTTTTCATGATTTGGTGCTTAAACTGTTTCTTTCAGTCAGATTAACTATAAATAGAGTTGGCAATCCAATAATTCCTCCTGAATCACCATGTTTGACTTCTGTGTTGATTTGAAACATCATATATTTGGATTTTGTTCACTCCTTAAGTAAATATGGTAAGATGATAAAAAAGTGAAAATCTGCCATCTTGGGTAGGGGTGTAATCTTTCATTTTTTTTTGGTAAGAAATAAGTGCAGACTAGTATTCTTTATTGTAATATGTTACATAGTAAGAAGGCTATGCATCATAGGTGTCATGACTGATTTCAAGTTTGAAATGTCTTGGTTAAGGGGGATATACATGTTTACACTAAATCAATGAAGGATTTTTTTTTACCCATGCAATTTGTAAGTTTATCAATAAAAAGTTGATTAAGGGCAACTATGATAAAAATAGCCCTTAAATTCCACCCCTGGGAGTGAAAATTGCTGATTCAGCAAATTTTGCCTAATCTGTGGGTAATAAAGTAAAAATTTACCTAGAAAGTAGAACTTCATTATTTTTATGTAACTTGCAATACATTTTTAATTATAAATGCTTGCTTTAACTTTTCGCAGTGTCTGACACATGTGCAACCACTGGAATTTGAGACGCGACATATTTTATTTGCCTGTACATCCTATTATTTTCACCGAAATAAATAAATTGCATAATTTCTTATTTTTTTCCACACAAGTACAGCTTTACTAGCTTTTTTTAGGTTTAATTTGTAGTTCTGTGGTAACATGACACCAGTATGAGCTTTTTTGGAACCAGCAAGTGGTTAAGGGGACCTTACTTATTCATTTAGCCCTCATATTTGGCTGAAATAGAGATAGCAATAGGGGTTTCTTTACACTGACAAGACATTTTTTTTGACAAAGAATGTAATTATGATTGTTTATCAGCAAGATTAAATAGTTTATTCATTTTCCATGCAAATTTCATTAATTGTTTTGATTTTCTGACAATGAAAAGCACAATAAAGGTAAAATGATTATGTAAGGGGACATAATTTAACTTAATGCATACATGAGAAATAGACAAACAGTCAACTTAGAGATATATTCTAGTACATGTATTGTCAAAAAGATTTTAGAATAATAGTTAACTGCCATCTAAAGAATCTTGTTGTGTTGCCTTCATAATCTGGAAATGCTTAAAGTAATGTAAGGCATGCTGTAAAATGTGGAATGGACTTTAATATCATTTTTCATGATTTGGTGCTTAAACTGTTTCTTTCAGTCAGATTAACTATAAATAGAGTTGGCAATCCAATAATTCCTCCTGAATCACCATGTTTGACTTCTGTGTTGATTTGAAACATCATATATTTGGATTTTGTTCACTCCTTAAGTAAATATGGTAAGATGATAAAAAAGTGAAAATCTGCCATCTTGGGTAGGGGTGTAATCTTTCATTTTTTTTTGGTAAGAAATAAGTGCAGACTAGTATTCTTTATTGTAATATGTTACATAGTAAGAAGGCTATGCATCATAGGTGTCATGACTGATTTCAAGTTTGAAATGTCTTGGTTAAGGGGGATATACATGTTTACACTAAATCAATGAAGGATTTTTTTTTACCCATGCAATTTGTAAGTTTATCAATAAAAAGTTGATTAAGGGCAACTATGATAAAAATAGCCCTTAAATTCCACCCCTGGGAGTGAAAATTGCTGATTCAGCAAATTTTGCCTAATCTGTGGGTAATAAAGTAAAAATTTACCTAGAAAGTAGAACTTCATTATTTTTATGTAACTTGCAATACATTTTTAATTATAAATGCTCGCTTTAACTTTTCGCAGTGTCTGACACATGTGCAACCACTGGAATTTGAGACGCGACATATTTTATTTGCCTGTACATCCTATTATTTTCACCGAAATAAATAAATTGCATAATTTCTTATTTTTTTCCACACAAGTACAGCTTTACTAGCTTTTTTTAGGTTTAATTTGTAGTTCTGTGGTAACATGACACCAGTATGAGCTTTTTTGGAACCAGCAAGTGGTTAAGGGGACCTTACTTATTCATTTAGCCCTCATATTTGGCTGAAATAGAGATAGCAATAGGGGTTTCTTTACACTGACAAGACATTTTTTTTGACAAAGAATGTAATTATGATTGTTTATCAGCAAGATTAAATAGTTTATTCATTTTCCATGCAAATTTCATTAATTGTTTTGATTTTCTGACAATGAAAAGCACAATAAAGGTAAAATGATTATGTAAGGGGACATAATTTAACTTAATGCATACATGAGAAATAGACAAACAGTCAACTTAGAGATATATTCTAGTACATGTATTGTCAAAAAGATTTTAGAATAATAGTTAACTGCCATCTAAAGAATCTTGTTGTGTTGCCTTCATAATCTGGAAATGCTTAAAGTAATGTAAGGCATGCTGTAAAATGTGGAATGGACTTTAATATCATTTTTCATGATTTGGTGCTTAAACTGTTTCTTTCAGTCAGATTAACTATAAATAGAGTTGGCAATCCAATAATTCCTCCTGAATCACCATGTTTGACTTCTGTGTTGATTTGAAACATCATATATTTGGATTTTGTTCACTCCTTAAGTAAATATGGTAAGATGATAAAAAAGTGAAAATCTGCCATCTTGGGTAGGGGTGTAATCTTTCATTTTTTTTTGGTAAGAAATAAGTGCAGACTAGTATTCTTTATTGTAATATGTTACATAGTAAGAAGGCTATGCATCATAGGTGTCATGACTGATTTCAAGTTTGAAATGTCTTGGTTTAGGGGGATATACATGTTTACACTAAATCAATGAAGGATTTTTTTTTACCCATGCAATTTGTAAGTTTATCAATAAAAAGTTGATTAAGGGCAACTATGATAAAAATAGCCCTTAAATTCCACCCCTGGGAGTGAAAATTGCTGATTCAGCAAATTTTGCCTAATCTGTGGGTAATAAAGTAAAAATTTACCTAGAAAGTAGAACTTCATTATTTTTATGTAACTTGCAATACATTTTTAATTATAAATGCTCGCTTTAACTTTTCGCAGTGTCTGACACATGTGCAACCACTGGAATTTGAGACGCGACATATTTTATTTGCCTGTACATCCTATTATTTTCACCGAAATAAATAAATTGCATAATTTCTTATTTTTTTCCACACAAGTACAGCTTTACTAGCTTTTTTTAGGTTTAATTTGTAGTTCTGTGGTAACATGACACCAGTATGAGCTTTTTTGGAACCAGCAAGTGGTTAAGGGGACCTTACTTATTCATTTAGCCCTCATATTTGGCTGAAATAGAGATAGCAATAGGGGTTTCTTTACACTGACAAGACATTTTTTTTGACAAAGAATGTAATTATGATTGTTTATCAGCAAGATTAAATAGTTTATTCATTTTCCATGCAAATTTCATTAATTGTTTTGATTTTCTGACAATGAAAAGCACAATAAAGGTAAAATGATTATGTAAGGGGACATAATTTAACTTAATGCATACATGAGAAATAGACAAACAGTCAACTTAGAGATATATTCTAGTACATGTATTGTCAAAAAGATTTTAGAATAATAGTTAACTGCCATCTAAAGAATCTTGTTGTGTTGCCTTCATAATCTGGAAATGCTTAAAGTAATGTAAGGCATGCTGTAAAATGTGGAATGGACTTTAATATCATTTTTCATGATTTGGTGCTTAAACTGTTTCTTTCAGTCAGATTAACTATAAATAGAGTTGGCAATCCAATAATTCCTCCTGAATCACCATGTTTGACTTCTGTGTTGATTTGAAACATCATATATTTGGATTTTGTTCACTCCTTAAGTAAATATGGTAAGATGATAAAAAAGTGAAAATCTGCCATCTTGGGTAGGGGTGTAATCTTTCATTTTTTTTTGGTAAGAAATAAGTGCAGACTAGTATTCTTTATTGTAATATGTTACATAGTAAGAAGGCTATGCATCATAGGTGTCATGACTGATTTCAAGTTTGAAATGTCTTGGTTAAGGTAGCACGGTAGTATTTGTATTCCAGAATTTAGGTTGCTCTTTTGTGTACCCTACTTAAGTCAATGTATCTGAACATTATGATTGGACAAAAAATACAGTATCAACTGAACATACTTTCCCAAACTGAGGGATGAATCAGGTGTAGAAAAATATGAAATAATTTTACATACAGATGAAAATGAATTTTTGAGAATTTTTTTTAATTTTGTATTCACTGCACGATAAAAGACCTAAAAGCACTAGTGGCCTTAGGTTCTTAAAGATAGCAAAAAAAGTAAACGGTCATGATACATATTCAAATTCATTTCTGAATAGTAAAATGAAAGTACTTCAGTTAACTATGAATGTAGAATTTTTAGCAGTGTTAGAAAGTGGTGAAAATTCTAAAAAGGCTATCATTATCCCTTATGGGCCAGGAAATACTACCGTGCCACCTTAAGGGGGATATACATGTTTACACTAAATCAATGAAGGATTTTTTTTTACCCATGCAATTTGTAAGTTTATCAATAAAAAGTTGATTAAGGGCAACTATGATAAAAATAGCCCTTAAATTCCACCCCTGGGAGTGAAAATTGCTGATTCAGCAAATTTTGCCTAATCTGTGGGTAATAAAGTAAAAATTTACCTAGAAAGTAGAACTTCATTATTTTTATGTAACTTGCAATACATTTTTAATTATAAATGCTTGCTTTAACTTTTCGCAGTGTCTGACACATGTGCAACCACTGGAATTTGAGACGCGACATATTTTATTTGCCTGTACATCCTATTATTTTCACCGAAATAAATAAATTGCATAATTTCTTATTTTTTTCCACACAAGTACAGCTTTACTAGCTTTTTTTAGGTTTAATTTGTAGTTCTGTGGTAACATGACACCAATATGAGCTTTTTTGGAACCAGCAAGTGGTTAAGGGGACCTTACTTATTCATTTAGCCCTCATATTTGGCTGAAATAGAGATAGCAATAGGGGTTTCTTTACACTGACAAGACATTTTTTTTTGACAAAGAATGTAATTATGATTGTTTATCAGCAAGATTAAATAGTTTATTCATTTTCCATGCAAATTTCATTAATTGTTTTGATTTTCTGACAATGAAAAGCACAATAAAGGTAAAATGATTATGTAAGGGGACATAATTTAACTTAATGCATACATGAGAAATAGACAAACAGTCAACTTAGAGATATATTCTAGTACATGTATTGTCAAAAAGATTTTAGAATAATAGTTAACTGCCATCTAAAGAATCTTGTTGTGTTGCCTTCATAATCTGGAAATGCTTAAAGTAATGTAAGGCATGCTGTAAAATGTGGAATGGACTTTAATATCATTTTTCATGATTTGGTGCTTAAACTGTTTCTTTCAGTCAGATTAACTATAAATAGAGTTGGCAATCCAATAATTCCTCCTGAATCACCATGTTTGACTTCTGTGTTGATTTGAAACATCATATATTTGGATTTTGTTCACTCCTTAAGTAAATATGGTAAGATGATAAAAAAGTGAAAATCTGCCATCTTGGGTAGGGGTGTAATCTTTCATTTTTTTTTGGTAAGAAATAAGTGCAGACTAGTATTCTTTATTGTAATATGTTACATAGTAAGAAGGCTATGCATCATAGGTGTCATGACTGATTTCAAGTTTGAAATGTCTTGGTTAAGGTAGCACGGTAGTATTTGCATTCCAGAATTTAGGTTGCTCTTTTGTGTACCCTACTTAAGTCAATGTATCTGAACATTATGATTGGACAAAAAATACAGTATCAACTGAACATACTTTCCCAAACTGAGGGATGAATCAGGTGTAGAAAAATATGAAATAATTTTACATACAGATGAAAATGAATTTTTGAGAATTTTTTTTAATTTTGTATTCACTGCACGATAAAAGACCTAAAAGCACTAGTGGCCTTAGGTTCTTAAAGATAGCAAAAAAAGTAAACGGTCATGATACATATTCAAATTCATTTCTGAATAGTAAAATGAAAGTACTTCAGTTAACTATGAATGTAGAATTTTTAGCAGTGTTAGAAAGTGGTGAAAATTCTAAAAAGGCTATCATTATCCCTTATGGGCCAGGAAATACTACCGTGCCACCTTTAGGTTGGACTTTCGTGTAACCAAGGCAGGTGCAGGGTGTCAACTTAGGAGAGCTGTGATTGGATGAAAGGGTATAATATATTCTATTTATTTATTTACTTATTTGTGAATAAGTGCAGTGTGTATATTTACAATTTACAATATAAATTTTGAAACACATTGAAATATTTTCTTGAGAATTATTCGATAAGGTTTCCAAATTTTCATAAATTTGATGTAAAATGACAGTGGGCATGAATGCCATAAACAAGCTCCGTTCGAAGATGGTCATTATATCATTTGACTTCAATTTCTAAAACAGAATAATAAAGTACTAGTATCACACATATTTTGTCCAGGTTTATAAATAGTGTTAAATTTAGAAAAATGTTAATTGTCGCCTATGGAAGAATAAATACTACCGTTTTCCCTTTACCTGTCCTATCTGTGTCTGTAAACTTAAAACATACAGAGTGTTTACAATTGTCTTTGTTTAATTTCAATATTAATTGGTATATAAATTAAAGTAAACATAAAAATGTCTCTCCAACACGACTTTAACATACGTGTGATTGTTTAAATTTATCATTATGTATATTATTTATTATTTACATACTTTATGCATTGTTCACAATGGTAAAACTCGTATACTAATTTACGTTTACATTAATTCAAGACTAGTACAATTAAGGTATAGTCATAGTTTTGATGTACAATATAATATAATATATCTTAATGAAAACTATCATTTGTGTATGTATTTATAATTGAGGATGGAAACGGAGAATGTGTCAAAGAGACAACCCGATCAAAGAGCAGAAAACAGCCCAATAGGTCTTTAACACATCGAGAAAATCCCGCAACCGGAGGCGGGCTTTAGCTGACCCCTAAACAATAATGTTTACTAGTTCAGAAAATGAACGCCATGTACTAAACCCCGAACATATAAATGAACCAAAATTAAAAAAACATACAAGACTAACAAAGACCTTGGGACAGGCGCAAAAATGCGGCGGGGTTAAACATGTTTTGTGAGATCTCAACCCTCCCCTATACCTCTAGTCAGTGTGGAATAAACAAACACACATTAATACGCACAGTAAAACTCAGTTTAAAAGAAGTCCGAGTCCGATGTTAGAATGGGTAACAGAAGAAAGTAAGCAAAATGACAATGATCAACATAAATTAACAAAGGACTGTTAACAGTTACTGACATGTATCCTAACATCATAAAATATACAAGAAGAACATAACCAGTAGCATGCCAGCAACTGGTTTTAGAATTAATGTGTTTATTTCCGATGTAAAGACCCTA
Organism: Mytilus californianus; assembly: GCF_021869535.1. Taxonomy (NCBI): domain Eukaryota; kingdom Metazoa; phylum Mollusca; class Bivalvia; order Mytilida; family Mytilidae; genus Mytilus; species Mytilus californianus. Next base: position 5,479,444 of record NW_026262745.1, on the reverse strand, counting down.
TGAGTGAATCAATATTAATTCCAAAAAATGCCATCTTTAATGAACTGACAACAATATCGTAACTTTATCCCTTCTGAATATGTCTGTTTAAAGGTTTGGTTAGCTTTTGATGTGAATGACGATATTTTTGTGCTTTGTATAAAATATTACCATAAAAAGATGGGATGTGAAATACCTGAACGTATAAGATGTCTGCATGTTGATTTATATTTACGAAATTCAATAATAGAGAGATTTCTTTCGTTAAAATCTAATACGTTGTTACATACACGGGCGAATCGAACAAGTTGAGATATATATAAAACTATAAAATGGTACAAAGGGAACGTCACCATCTAAACATTGATAATTAACAAAAGGAAATGAAAAATCATCTCTTTTATCGTAAATTTTAGTATTAAGCTTCCCGTTAAAGATATAGATATCAAGATCCAGGAAAGGGCAGTGTTCATTGTTAGTATTAGCTTTATCTAATTCAGTTCAACAGGATAATTTGTTCGTTTGGCTTGTGTTGAATAACAACTGTTTAAAATTGAAAATTGAACTATTGAAAATCTATATCATCTGGTTGGAAATATTGTAAAAAAAAAAACATCGTAATAGTTATACTGTCATGAATTAGTAGAAGTTCCTTCATAATATAAGTTCCAAGTGGAAGAAATTTTCTGTATCATAATTAATAAAGGGTATAGAATATTTGTTCCAACAGGAACATATATTATGACATTGTTTATAACAGGGGAACTTCTGTTAGGCGGAACAAATATACGTTGACAATACGATGAAACTGAGTGACTTTCCATTGATGTCAAATTCGCCATTTCAGAATCTACTGCAATCTGCGTAATACATTCAAAAGCGTACACAAAAACGTTTGGATTGGCAGATAACGCATTACGCAATGGATTTTCGACCAATGGAAACGATTTGATTGGCAGATAACGCATTACACAATGGATTTTGTATATAGATATAAGAAGATGTGGTATGAGTGCCAATGAGACAACTCTCCATCCAAATCAAAATTTATAAAAGTAAACCATTATAGGTCACAGTACGATCTTCAACACTGTATGAACGTTTATGTAAAATGTTTAGATAGATAAGATGGATCTGTACATTTATTGTTTAATGATGAATATATCTTAAATGTTGCAAAATTTGCCGAGAAAAGTGCGGAATCGGTGTACCGTAAATTGCAGGAATCTTGTTTGGAGTGTACCGTTATTAAAATGAATTGCACTTTGGGGAGACACGTTCAAATTTACATGATATTTTTTTACGAGATTGAGATTGCGTAAGAATAGACAACAGACGATTCAAATTCTAGTTCTTATATTATCCTTCGTTTGAACAATATTTTTTGCAGTCCGTCCCTTCATAATTTGTATAAGATAACACTCAATAGTTGAATTTCTACATTGAAATAATTTACTTTAATGTACACATCTACGTAAAGGTACAATGTATAACCTTAGATTTGTTCCTTAGATGTATGCGGTATGTTGCCATTTTGCGATTTAAATCTTGAGCAACCAGTTTCCTCCGCTATCGATTATGAAATAAGTTTTGAATGATGAATTTTAGGTAAAAATCAATATCAATTTTAAAAAGTTATAGTAAATCAGTATAAACAGAAGAGAGCAGCTCCAAAGTGACTAACTTTTTGTTTCAGTTTCTTAAACATAAACAAATAAATTTTAACTTTCCCAAACAGTAATACTGCATACATTTGCCGATGACTGTTTGGTTGATGTGTGGATGATTTTAATGAAAATCTAATGTATTTGCCTTTGTCACCACCAGTAAAGGATACCTATGTCATGATACGATGTAGTGCATACACAAGTACAGTAAAGGGTACCTATGTCATGATACGATGTAGTGCATACACAAGTACAGTAAAAAGCTCGCATGTACAAAAGCGTAGCAGTTGTTTGTCTTTGTTTGTATAAAAATAAGGAGTATGATTGTAAATGAGACAACTATCCACCAGAGTTCAAATGAAGTGGATGTAAGCAATTATAGGCCACAGCAAGACATTCGACAAAAAGAAAACCCATAACGGCGTATAAAAGGCTATAAAATATGTGAAACAATTCAAACGAGAAAACTAACGGCATAATTTTTAACAAAAAGATTTTACGAAAAACAAATATGACAGACATGAATCAAAAACAATCACTGAACTACAGGTTCCTGACTTGGCACAGGCACATACAGAATGTGACAAGGTTAAACATGTTTGTGTGCGCTATGTCTGTTTTCGAATGAGTTTGATGTCTTTGTTTGATGTGGTCTGTAGTACTGCTGTAATGTAAGCAATATCTGTTGTCCCTATTAGCGTATTATTCTGTATTATAGTCGTTTATTTTCCTTACTATAGGAAGAGGGGTATGTTTGACACCATTCAATCTGGTAACAGATGAGTTTTAAAGTTTTTTTAAACAGCAAAAATGAATCAAAGAATGCCTCTGTGACCACATTCCCCTAAACCGGACCTAAAACTATAACAGAATACCTTCCCCGACTGATTTCTATCGTTTGATTTACCTCTGCAATTAAGTATATTAATTCAGGTGGAATGCCTCTCAGTATACATTCAACGAGCGTTTATGTTTTACAATTTGCAGTACACTATATTTGAAATTCATGCAATATGCTGTACATTTAAAATACCAATTTTCAGAACATTGCGTTTTTTTAAAAGAATGTACTTATTATAAAGCATTTTTATTAATACATTAAACAGAGCGATAGATATAAATGAATCTATTAACGTTTGGTGTTTTCTTATAGTTCGTTGTATGCATATTTGCACTTTTACTTGATTCCAAAAAAACAAATTTGTGGTAATTTTGGACGATATCTCTTACCGTTTTGCAAAACATACTCTAATATAGTTTGTAAAATTAAACAATATGTAATGCCAAAATCATTACCAGAATCTAGGTGCATTCCTTTATCACTCGCTTCTGTTATCGCGATTGACGGTTCACTTATTGCAATATGCAGTACACTGTCTGCAATATCCGTTGTACTAGAAAACTCATTGATGATGATTGCGAAAGATTGATTAGATATAAATCATTTTAAAGAACTTAAACTTACACTTTCGATGGGTTATCATCTTTCCAAAAAAGCATGCACAACATCATTGTTATTTATTTACTGGGCTATACCATCGGAACAGAACACTGCAGAGTAAGACAGTACTTTAAAGCTTTTTATTGAAAACATGATTTTAGAAGTCAAATTGTATAAACGTAAGTTTTATTTCAACTGATGAATGAGTTATATTAACATAATTGTACAAGTACTAACTTATTTTTGTTTTAAAGAAAAAGAAATCTGGCAAATTTCCCATGTACGTGTTTCACTCACATGCACACATAAGAAAGTTGTTAAATCCTTCTGAATTACAGTAGTATAGAGTCTGTATATATAATACACTTAAACGAATTTTCCAAATGTTCACATTCTTGAATAAAGTCAAAATTTTATTTATCGCTGCGTATTGCTGTTCAGGACAATTTTGCAAATTTTACATGATTTTGTAAAATTCTGCATCGAAGGACAATATATACATATTTTTTTTTTATCTGAAAAACAAATAGTAAAACTATTCCTAATTGACATTTGGTTTTAGTTAAATATATTCTTCCTATACTTTTTTCATAATAACTAAATTTTTGTGGGCAAAATCTTTCAAAAAAGCAGTTTCATGTCACCTGTAAGCATTCATAAATTTTTGTTCGTTAACTATCCAAAATGTTGTTAACATTTTGAAGTAGGCATCAGGGGCGTAGTTAGGTATCCAATAAACTGTAGACACAAATTGCGGCAGGGGGTCTGGGGCTACTCAAGACCTCAGCATGTCCAGGGAAGAATCCTGGCTCGGGGGGGGGGGGGGGGGGGGGCGAAGCCCACCGACGGAAAACGTTTTCATCATTTTTGGTTGCAAAATTTTGTGTACAAAAACATAAAATTTTATGGTAATTTTATCATAGTATACATGAAGAAAAGTTCAAAGAATTATAAATAATTTTACAATAACATCTGACTGATGAATTTACGCAGTACAATCGGAAATCTAAAAAAAATATATATTTACAATATGCATTGTCCAGCGTAGATCAGCGTAGCCCTTAAATCAAGCAGTACATCCTGCTTAGTTATTTCATATCTATTCCTTTTTGATTGAGGATAATTGATATATATATATATATATATATATATATACGTCAATAGATAGTACATTTTGACGATCCTTCATTAAAAAAATATGCACGTAAACACTGAGACTACTATATAATAATACTATCCTTTAAGCTAGGCATCGACCATTCATCTTTTGATTCTTAAACCTTTACTCTCCCCGGCCACACAAACACATACACACACACAGTCGATGCCTAATAAAGCCAGAAGTTCTGTTCTGTTCATACTATCTAACAAAATTCAAGAAGTTCATATTTTCTGATATCCTGTACTGTTAAATTCCTACCTAAGGAATTTGAATAATTATGGTCATTACACGTTGATCTGAGAGTACTGGAAGTTACTGAATGCTAGTTGATTGATTAATTGATTGCTAAACGTCCAGTGGCAAACAGTCCATGCATGTTCAGGACAAAAACAAATTTACAATTAATACAACAGGTAGATCCTGTAATAGGAGTCGTCCAGGATGAAGGTCTGGAAATTTGGAAATGCCATTGGAAATTGAGGGTTTATTGGATAGGGACAGACATTTTGCCTTTCAGCAGAACACCTACGAACCCTTCAATGAGTTGTTGCAAGTGTTCTTAACGTGCATAGAGCGTGACATTCTCTTTACACTAGGCATAGGATTTGACGCCCACATTCTGTCCAGACGTGACTGCGTATTTATACATCCCGCACAGCCAAACGGACGCCCCGCTTGGCAAGGGTTTTAGTGTAGGTCGGATGAAAACCAAGTGGAAAGCTAGTTGAAAGCCAACAACAACTTATACAAAAATCATGCATCTAAGAATAAAATGTCATGGTTTTGAGCATGTTAAGGTTCATTCATGTATTTGTTGATAGAAGTGAAATGATCTGAACCAAAGCTCTAACATAATTTACATACAATTCTATCCAATACTCCATTCACTAAGGATGATAGACTATTGTATAAATGACATTTGATAATTAAAGAGTTTTGACGACTTCATGTGCATCTACAGATAACGTTGTCACTATTTTTGTTTTTATGAAAAAAAAATATTTGTGAAAAAATTATGCGTAGGCACGTGCCTAAAGTGTCTAACGGCAGCTACGCCCCTGGGCATAATCTATAATAATGGTAATTTTAGCAAACATTGAAGGACTTTAAGAAAATGGCCCTGGTGTGTAATAAACACAGGGGAAATTTTTACCTCTTTGAAGATTATCATGCCGTTTATAGTTTTTCATTTTCGCCATTGTCGTTAAAAATTGATAATTCCAAAATGACAAATTGTCTTTGTATCTTATATATGTAATGATACCAATCGTGTTCTCCTTCAACTAACAATATCGTTACAGCAAGTCATATTCTAGGACAATATCGTTACAGCAAGTCATATTCTAGGACAATATCGTTACAACAAGTCATATTCTAGGACAATATCGTTACAGCAAGTCATATTCTAGGACAATATCGTTACAGTAAGTCATATTCTAGGACAATATCGTTACAGCAAGTCATATTCTAGGTTCAAATAAAAGATCAAATGACAATAACACGTTATAAATTTGGTACGTCTGAAGCACTTTTCTGGATTTACCTATATCTGGAATGTTCAAACCAAAAGATTTGAAAGCCCCGGATGTATAGAATACGTGAGGAGCTTGCTGACTTAAAGGGACGTAAAGATGATAGCTAATTTAAATTCATTAATTTCAACATTGCCTGAGGGAGTTGGAACTTAGTTTCTGAATAATGTTTACACTTATCAACGGAGAATTAAAAGAATGGAGAAATAATATTGTTTAAAAGAGAGACGAAACAAACCAAAGGGATAATAAAACTCAGAAATCGAAAACGAACTGACAATGTCATGACAAAAAATGATCAAAAGACAAACAACAGTATACAAAGCACAAAATGAAAAACGAAAGACTGAGCAACACGAACCCCACCAACGCAGTTGCTCTGGAATGGTACACAGATTATGCTCCACATGTGGCACACGTCGTGTTGCTCATATAAGTACAAACCCGGTGATAAGTCTAATTCGGTATTTGGTTTAAAGGCATCCTCATCCTTTAGTTTCAGATGGATAGTTGTCTCATTGATAATTATACAACTTATACGTTTTCCTTCAAATGCGCTTTATTAAAATACTCAAAATAGTATTAAGTGGATCGTTCAAACAAAAAATGCTAATAGATAATATAACAACAAAGTCGTGATGCATTCCAGAAAACTTAGAAATGTTATTCACCTTTGTTCATGTTTACAAAACATTTAGATTTACGACAATGTCATTATTACAACTTTATGAATGAAAGCGTACATTATAAAAAAATCTATTTCAACAGCAAGAAATAGACGAAAGAATTAATAAAGGTAGAAACAATTAAACAAGCAGAACAAGGTTATACTAAATATGAGGTTAACCCTAAACTATATTGGAGGTGAAATTAGATGCAACATTCTAGTCGCAAGCAGTTTCTTCTCCTCATAGTGTTGTTGACCATTGTGAAAAAAAAAACAGTTTTGAGTTTCGATGAATTCTTAAGAAATGTGTTGTATTTGCATTTGAAATCTTAATCTAGCAGTTAATTGTTTGAAAATTAGCTACAAAGATTCCTTCGAATTTTAGTAATAACCAAGTTCAAAATACCAAGTGAATTTATACGGAATACGATTATGAGTAAACAGCTAGATTTATACCCCATACATTGTAAAGCTAAAGAGGAAAATGAAATTGTTTACAAATCCAGACATTACCCACCCAGACATCAGGAAAGAAGAAAAGGCTCAGCACTCTGTTACAAATGCTGGTGATGAACCGTATAAGAAGACCGTAGATCATGGGAAAAATAACTATCATGTGATGGAAATATAACTCTGTATTATTTTGACAATGAATAATTTCCGTTTTATCTTGCCAACTCTTGATAAACGAAAAATCAGTTCTAAAATCATTATACTTAGTACTACCTTTTCTCTGGAAGTAAGTTTAGAATGTAAAAACATTTGAAACAAAATGGAAACAGATTGAAAAAAACATACCTTTGTCTTTTTCAGCATACAAACATACCACGTGCTATCAGTCTGTGAGCTAACTCCTGCACTGTCTGTTTCTACACACACCGATTTAAAATGCACATTGCTTGTCATTACACTGTCACCTTTCATCACGGAGCTAGACCAAAGCATACTGTCAAAGGGGTAATATATGGCTATAAATAAAACAAATGACGGAATTGTGTAATAATAAGGAGACACAACATGAATTTTAATTATGCATATTATTAATAATTTTGGTAACAATAAGTTTAATTAAGATTTAATTATATTAATCATTCCTAACAAGCTTTTCCGGCTTAAACACAACCTTCTAACAAGTTATATATGCGTTGTAACCAAATATAAAACGGTAAAAGATTAATTAAAGCTGTTAGAAGATCTAATAATGTTTCGCCTTGGAAAGTAGAAGGGAAAATATAGTAATAAAAAATCAGAAGTTGCATCCTTTGAAATAAGTTTAGAATCTAGATGGATTAAGGAAAAAACAAAATTCAATGTCAAAAAGATCGATGTTATTTATAATGGATTTTAACATAGCATATTCCAGACCGGGTTTGGTATTTCTCGACCAACATCAGATCTTCTGCAGTTTTGTTTTTACAACAAACTACCGTATCGGACCTGGGCTCAAAATGTCATAAGGTTGACCTCTGTATACCAAATCCTTATATGTTTTGAATCTTTATATAAAATGTATCAAAAATCAACCACCAAATTTCCAAAAAAAGAAAATACAGAAATGCATGATGAATTATGAAAACTGGTAAGAAAACCCAATGTAACAATGGAACCCCGCCTGCAGCATCGACGATTTAGCAAATAGAGAGAGGAATTCACGATGTTGTGCTTTTTTTGGCATCTGTTGATTGCTAGATCTAGTTATACCTCGACACGTGAAAATAGACCTGTAAATACCATTAAATTGTTCCTGTCCATGATTCTACTGCCATAAATCTATTAATGCCTCAGTTTCTGAATGCGTCCACTAAATTCGATAAGAATTTTCAAGTGAATGATGTGTATAATGTCTATAACTGGGGTTAATGAGTCTACTTGAACGTTTTTGTTTGTAAACATTCAATAGATGTTCTTCCCTTAAATATTCCTAATGAAATTCACGTTCTGAATAGAGTTGTATGCATACTTAACCCGTATAAGACCTACATTGACTCGAGAATGCATGTAATCAAAACCTGATTTAATTAAACTATATGTTAACAGTGTATTTCATCAATGGAAACATATTAAAGTCTTACGTGTTGAGGATACCAATACAACACCGAGTTTAGTTCAATATGAACACAGCCTTAAGGTAGATAGGGTGTCTTCCTCCATCTTGGATTTTGAAATACCAGAAAATAATCGGTCTAGACCTTTAATAAAATGTGCAAATTTTGAGAGTAGTGGGTAATTCATGTGTAAGAATTTTCATTTTGATATAGAAAATGACATGTTTTATTATATTTATGGTTGTATTTTACAAAAAACAGAATACTTTTGTTTAATTCAATTTTTTCCAACTTTGCCACATAAGGGGATGCAACTCAAATGTAAGGGCAGATAATTCAGATAAAGTTACTTTTACAATAGAATGTGTTAGGAATTTATCTATTTTATTATGTAGCAAGAAAACGGGCCCGGTGGCCCCATTTTTTCTTTTTCTTATCTGAAAGTATAATATTAGAGCTATCTTCTCATATTTTATCTCAAAATTCTATGGTGTAGTTTTCGTTTTATGGCAGAAAATTGCGTTTTCCATGCATAATCTATACAAAATCTGTCAATTTTGCACAACCTGTAGCGTGAAAATCAGCCCCGTGACCCATTCTTTTTATTATTTAAAAAAAAAAAAGCATGATATAAACTACATTTTGACAAATTATTAAAAAATTCTATGGATTATAATTTAGACACCCAATCTACCTTAATTACTTGACGACAGTAAACACACCAGTATAATCTTATAATTTGGTAATTTTTGCTATTTGAGGATACCAGAAATTAAGGATGTAATACAACAGGATTAATAACACGTCTTTTATCAATTATTTGTATGAGGCTTGATCTATTGGTATGGAGTGAAAGCCGAAGACCGATGCAGCTACCCAACGACCAAGAGTATAACCAATTCAAAATAGACAGTTGGTCTGAATTATTCAAACAGACGTTTTTATACACTAATCCTAGGGACAGTTTTCGGCTACATGCAGTCCTAAAACACAGAAATGAAACAAACAAATCAACATTACCTACCAATAATATTAGGCTTCTAAAAAACAACAAAAAGTAAAAAAAATATAATGGGATTGTGACAGATGACAAACGATGTCCAAACAATCATATTAATTGGAAGATTGATTCGACCACAAACAGAAAAATAAAACAGATTATACGGAAGTAAACCAGGGAAATAATTCAATTAAACTTCTAAAGTACCGGTATGTTTAAAGTCGAATTGTAGTTTCGGGTTGTTTCTAAAAATGAACATATATCGAGTGGAATTTTGAATTATAGCAGAGCATTGAATAATCAGACTTGTAATACTTTTAGAACACTTTGACATTTAAAATGATTCTCTATCCAATTATACACAAGCTGTTTACAGGATCCCACAAAATATATACCCGAAAGCTTTACAAACATTAATTAGCTATTTAGCCTTGTTTAGTTGTTCGGTTACTGTGTTTTCTTGACGTGGAAACCATATCTCAATTTAGTGTCGCCTCCCCATACAAAAGCAATTATCTTGAAATCGCTTGATGATTTTGCATCATAATTAAATCGGAACTTCATCTTCCAAGATGTAGGACAGCCTTCATTGTGTCCTATACAAAATGAAGTAAGTTTGAGAAGTCCAGCACTTGTTTTTTATGCGAATAAGATAACTGATAATATTTATGAGATATGTGTTGACTTGAAGATAGCCTTCGTCACATGGTCTTTGCAGATGACTTTTTTTGATAAAACAATAAAACTTTACTCAGTCTGGTTAACCAACTAGATACTTATCTAACTTAAATCCTTTCCTATTAGTTTGCACTTTGTTTAATGTTTTTTGCAGTAAATGTTTGAGTACAATATTTTTTATCTCTAAACAGTATTTGGATAAATTTTTCAAGACAAATTAAGATTTATCTAGCAAGTTGCCTACCAACTTTTTAGAAAAAAATAATGTTTGATGAACAAATGTTTTGTCGAAACATAAAGGAATTTATAAAAGTATGGTTCAATATTTTTTGTAGAGCTTGATAAGGGAACGGTAAATATTTATCAGCAGAGAGAATTGGATCAAATTAACCAAACACTTAGATTTGTCGGCAACCACATTTTACTCTTACAAAGCACACAACGACCTCCTAGGGACATATTTCTAAACTGACGACCACCCACCCCACACTACCCCAACCGCTATTCGATGTCGTCACAACAATACACTTTGTTGGTTGGAACTACTCGCCAGCAAGTAAACCGTAGACACAGACCAATTAAATTTTGTTATATGAATGCATATCTTATTTCTATTTTTTTTTAGATTTTAATTTGTTCCAGAAGGGAAGTGAAAAATACTTTGTTTTATACATTGAAAATTGATAAACAACAAAAAAAAAAACAACAAAAAAACCTAAGATTTCTTTAAAGTATAATCCTGTTCCTTTCAATTATCAAAAAAAATAGTTTGTTCTTGATTGATATTAAAAAGAAAAAAGAAAACACATTCCCCCAACATAAAAAAAAAATGATAAGTGGATTATGCTACAATTAATTGTAACAGGAAAAATAAATAATGTCTCATATGTTTCTCTCGTGTTTTCTGGGGAAAAAATTCTGCATTATCTGCAGTTTGTTACGAAAAAATATACAACAGTCTACTTTTTCCAATTTATTTCTTTCACACAACATGATTATGATATATGTGTGTTATTCATAAAAAAAAAATAAGGAGAATTTTGCACTTTACTGTGTAATATTTTCATTCTGAATATATAGGTACGAACTAACTATTATACATCATGTGGAAATTTCGTGAACATTGAGAAACAGCGAAGTGATGACTTTAAATACAACATTGAAATACAAATTGCCAATTATGGCAATACAACATTTCCGATACAGATAGGCAAGTGGTAACTACATGTATATATTAGATGTAGGCTTCTCACATCTGAGGGGTGTTAGTCCCGAAGATATGAGACGACTAAATCTGATTTACACAGAAGTAATAAATAATCATATTATCCTTTCACTTGTTCCAAAAAGAGCAATTATTTTTGATAAAACAGAAATAGTGTCATTATCTCAAATTTTTCAGATGCAGTAACACTTTTAGAAGATGTTTAATAGTTTTTGGATTTGAAATGAAATTTTAATTGCCTCTATTTTTCTGTCACCAAATTGGTGCCTTACCACTGCTTTTGTATGGCAATATAAATCTCTGTATTGTCTTTTTCTTGTTTAATTGCCAAAACCTGGAGGCTTAGCTGATACATGATAATACTTCTATGCAAATATACACGTGTTTATGGGGATGGTCATGCAAAGTTATGACAGGGTGAACCAATTTCATGTTTTATAAATGATAAAAAAAATTTGCATTAAATTACATGCAAAGAGAGTTATAAAATAATGGAATTTTTTATTTTGAGACGTTATCATTTTAGATTTGATTTAATTGATTTGATATCATGTCCAATGAGAATATTTATGTGACATGATTGCCAATAAGATAACTTTCCACCAGAGACCAAATGAAATAGAAGTTAGAAACTACAGTTCATCATAAAGCCTTCAATAATGAGCAAAATATATACCGCATAGCAAGCTATGAAAGGCCCCGACATAATATATGTGAAACAGTTCAAACGAGAAAACTAACTGCTTGATTTATGTTCAAAACAATAAACGAAAAACAAATATGATATACAGTAACAAAATGACAACCACAGCATTACAGTCTCCTGGCGTGGAACAGGCACATACAGATTGTGGCGGGGTTTGACATGTTTGCCAGCGCTCAACCAAATATCATTGGAAGTGTTGTAACACCACAACATAAGACAAACTAGAAAAATCAGTTGAAAATTGCTTGACTCATCAGATCAACACAACGCACTCAAGAACAACTAACAAACGAACTTAAGACACAATATACACCCAATCGGGCTAACGCATGGTACATAATACGCAAATGACAATGAAGTTGAACGAGTAGAACAAAATAAAAACTGTAGAAAGCAGTGTTCATTTTTTTTCGTTATTGTCTCCCTAAAAATGATCCATAAGGCGCGTTTTCTCTGTGTCGATGAAGATTGAATTTACTTTGAGTTGTATATCCATATGTGATAGCCTCATTATTTTGTGTATATTTAAATTGTAAAATAAAGATGTATAATTATGTAAATTTTAAATAAAACTACAAGATATATTGTCTTTTCTAAATTTTGATTACATTGAAACGTTTCCATACATTATTGACGTATTGTTGAAAATTCATGATTAATTGGATTTCAAGTAATCTGATTGATTGGTTGGTAGTTTTACTGAATTCCTCTTTTGTTTTCATTGCCTTGCATTTTTAGAAGATTTGCTAATATTTCTGTGGCCCTCTATCGGGATCGTGATATTTGGAGAATCTTGCTATGGTCTAATTGCGTAATATTCGTAGAAATTGACATATTATCTAATATACATATGAAATATTATCGGGAAGTCTGTATTAATCGAGGTTTATTCAACAACTGATTAAAGTTTGCCTCAATGATGTCGTATATAACTTCATTTATCGGGATCGTGTCCAGTAGGAAATCTAGTGACAAAATATTACCTCCCCTGTAAACCATGAAAACTACATCTTTTCAATGTTTGTCCCGTTTTAGCAAGGACGCTATCAATTATAAATTCACGGGGAAAAAAACGTTTTGGTAAAAAAGTATACTAGTAAATAGAAATAAGTTGAAATAAAAACAAAACTTTCATTTAATGTTATCATTTCCCTCCTTAAATAGCAAACGACGAGTACAACAGACTATATGATCTTGATGTAAAATTGGTTTAAAATGTTGCTATGCGCATACACTCCTGGAGTACCAGCTTCAATTTTTTTTCTACTGGCTGATTACCCCTATATATTGCGGTTTTTATCCAACGCAATCATAGGTTTGGGCTTTTCAATTTAGACTTGTTTATATTTTTTCGTTTGGGCTTGTATTATATTTGCCTTCGTGTTTATATGATCCGTTCATCCTATTTCGACTCTACAAAATTCAAGAGTCAATCCCAAATTGAGGTAAATTATATGGCCTTCCAAATACCGTTTCGATTCCTAACATCACTGAAGAGACATTAATTGTCGAAATCCGGATATGGTGTACACATTTTTGCACCTCATGTTTGCGGTATACCATCTTTTCCGCAAGTTTATTGTTTTCTGTTTGGTATTAAATTAATAATTAAGATCCATTTTTACATCTGGTGATCCGTTTATTTGGCAATCGCCATGGCAGTCAGCAGGGCTTAAGAACATTCGTTGTTCGACCTGCTAGTCAAATGCGTTTTGTTAAAATATACTTTTTCACTTTTATTGGTCTTTTGTAAAATGTTGTTTGTGCTGTATTTAGACCACTCTACCAAGAAATTTGTTTTGCATGCACACGTATAAAAATTGCGGTTTTTATCCAACGCAACCATAGGTTTGAACGTTGTTTACAATTAAGACTTGTTTATATTTTTTCGTTTGGGCTTGTATTACATTAGCCTTCGGGTTTATATGATCCGTTCATCCTATTTTGACTCTTCAAATTTCAAGAGTCAATCCCAAATTGAGGTAAATTATATGGCCTTCCAAATACCGTTTCGATTCCTAACATCACTGAAATGACATTTATTGTCGAAATCTGGATATGGTGTACAAATTTTTGCACCTAATGTTTGCGGTATACCATCTTTTCCGCAAGTTTATTGTTTTCTGTTTGGTATTAAATTAATAATTAAGATCCATTTTTACATCTGGTGATCCGTTTATTTGGCAATCGCCATGGCAGTCAGCAGGGTTTAAGAACATCCGTTGTTCGACCTGCTAGTCAAATGCGTTTTGTAAAAATATACTTTTTCACTTTTTTTGGTCTTTTGGAAAATGTTGTTTGTGCTGTATTTAGACCCCTCTATCAAGACATTTGTTTTGCATGCACACGTATAAAAATTGCTGTTTTTATCCAACGCATTCATAGGTTTGAACGTTGTTTTCAATTTAGACTTGTTTATTATTTTTCGTTTGGGCTTGTATTATATTAGCCTTCGGGTTTATATGATCCGTTCATTCTATTTCGACTCTTCAAAATTCAAGAGTCAATCCCAAATTGAGGTAAACTATATGGCCTTCCAAATACCGTTTCGATTCCTAACATCACTGAAGAGACATTAATTGTGGAAATCCGGATATGGTGTACACATTTTTGCACCTGATGTTTGTGGTATACCATCTTTTTCGCAAGTTTATTGTTTTCTGTTTGGTATTAAATTAATAATTACATCTGGTGATCCGTTTATTTGGCAATCGCCATGGCAGTCAGCAGGGTGTAAGAACATCCGTTGTTCGACCGGCTAGTCAAATGCGTTTAGTTAAAATATACTTTTTGACTTTTTTATGATCGAGTTGTTAAGTGATAGAAAACAGTACATGTAGACTCGCTTATACTCGCTGATGAACGATAATGTTGAAAGTTTAATAAGATATTGCATCCTCGCAAGTGTAGTTTTGTTTTCTTGCTTTTTAGTTGTTTCACTTTTTGTGGGAGAGATGAAGGATATCTACGATACAGTGCACATATATTAACCCTATTTCCAAATGCTATTTGGTAATTATTTGACTATTTCTATTGATTTTAAATACAGATATTGGTTTGCACATGCTCTACGCTATATAAAGACATGCGAATTTCTTCACCAACTCGAATATAAACTCGCCATAGCAGGCTCGGTTGATGTTCTTGCTGATGCAGTCAGTATAAAAAAAAATCAAGAAATGTTATTCTATATAAAGCTTTTGCAAATATATATTTCTAGTATCTTGTTTTTTCTTCTTTATATATCTTGCAAAAACAATATCAAGTGCCAATGAAAACAAAGTTTTGAATTAGCCTCGCTGAAGAGACTTTATGTTGCTGAATCGTTTTATTTTGCCTTTTGAACTGATCATTGTCATTTTGTCTTTTCCTTAGATCATCCCCTTAACATATTCCCACTTATTTGCATTATTGTAAGAAATATATTGCTGATCTTAATGACTTGTTGACTGAACCTAAATGAATTATTATGTATTTGTCAAATATAATTTGAACTTTTTTTATTCGTTCCCCACTTTAACCTACATATGTCGATTGATGTTATCGAAATACTATAATGGAAATTACACTACATTAGATCTTTTAAAAAAGAAGAGTGCATTTTTAAATATTGCATAAATAAATGAAATAAATTTAAACATAACAAAACAAAAATTATATCAACTTTCTTATAATATCGTTGTCAAGGACTACTTTTTTGACATTGACCTAAAATCCAGGACGCTATGCTGAATTTTGTAAACAGGAAAACCTAAGTTGAAAAATTTCGAACTTTTCCCTCGATTTTAACATTACTCTTACTTGCATACAGTTGGCTGCAAAGGTAAGAAATCAAAATACATTATAAACACAATGCTCTGAATGTAAAATTACATTTTCATACATTGTAAATAATTATCTTGTCTATTGTTGTTCAGTGACATGTAAAGCTTTTTCTGCAACGAATGCATATTTGTTGATATGCATTCACTAATTGTATTCCAAAACCATAACTAAGTGATATTTTTATTTCAGCACTTAAAACAGAGAGGTTATGCTTTTAGCAATTAGTATAAGGAGTTCACTTGCGGTAGAGTAAACAAGAAAATGTCCACCATATCATTTTACATGATGTGTTTAAACAAAGCTATTTAACGGAAATGGCGGAAATACATTTAATAATGAAACATTTGTTATTTAAATAACATACATTATTGAAAATACTTTTACTTTTATGAAGATGCTTTATATAGAGCAACAACACTGAGCTATATATCTTTTATTGGGATTTAGTGATAATTCTTTACCTTGAGAATAGTTGGGCTGGTTAAAATCAATATATTTCTCAATTTTCTGAATTAAATAATTTCTCATATTATTACTGGTAGGAGAGTGAAGGGAAAATCGCATTTCATCATTTAAATACCTTCCAAATTTTACAAGTTCTTAGATCTAGGAATTATTTTTGTATAACAACTTCTAAATTGTGATCACTTATATGGAACATGGTTAGTGATTGTGACATTCATAATTTTTCAAAATTCTCAGGTTACAATATTCAATTTGTTTTGCGTGTACTAACATATAGTTAATATATCGACCCATAAATGGCTATAAAAATTAGAAAGTCCACTAAAATGACTTTTATCGACAAAACAAAAAAAGAATACACTTGTCACTTTAATTTTTTAGACATTCATAAACATAATATATTAAACAAAAGATTAAAAAAAAATAGGAGACAAATTATGTGATCAATTTAATATAATAAAAGTTTTCAAGAACTACTTTTTTGACATTGACCTTATATTCTACAGGGAATGCTGAATTTTGAGAACACGGAAATATGAATTAAGGTTTTGGCCTAAAATTCGAAGTACATATGATGAAAGACTTTTGACCATTTTTTTAATACTTAAGTGTCTACTTCAGTCGATTCAATTAGTTTATATTGAAAATTTGAACTGATTTGGTCATTAAAGACACTCAAATTCAAGCTTAACTATGAAAAATCTATCAAATATGCCATGAAACGTCACTTTTCAGATGGTTTTTGTCTAAAATGGAAGTGGCGCTATCGTGTTCAGTTTCAACTGTTTTATATGTTATGTATTATCATTAAATAAAACATATATTTAAATATTAAGACTGAACACAAGTGCGGCCACTTCCATTTTTGACAAAAACCGTATTAAAAATAGCACAAATGCTAAAATTGTTTATTTGAGATTTGAGATTAGAGTATTTTTGTATGAAATAATGGTGCTAGTACCTGATGCATGTCCATTGTATTGTCGAAAGCAACCGATATTTATGTAAGAAAAGTATTCTACTTTCCAATAAATAGCTAAAAGTTTACATTTTTTACAACTTTGTAAAAACGTTATATTTTGGGGTCAAAAAGGGGTCTTACCGGGCCTAATCCTTTTGAGGTGAAAAAATTTAAGCCAAAGGGTCCACATGAACCTTAAACAACTTCGATGCTTTCCTCCCGTTTTTTTATATTACTTATGATAGTACTGGAAAGTTGAGAATTTAAAATACATTATCAACGAAAACGCTGTGGTTGTAAAGCTACAGGTTTATAAATAATTATCTTGTCTATTTGAAGTGACGTGGTACTTTTTTCCACAACGAATACACAATCGTTGATATGTATTCGTTAATTCTTCAAAACCAATAAACTAAGTGGTAATTTTATTTAAGTACTAAAAACACAAAGGTTATAAATTGAGTAATAACTATAAATATAAGGCAATCAAATGTGGTAGAGTAAATAAGAAAATGTCCACCATATCATTTTACATGATGTGTTTAAATATTTTAACGAAAATGGCGGAAATACATATAAAAATGAAAATTGTTAAATCTGCTGCTAAGTAATTGTTAAAATTGCTTTGTATATGCAAAAAACCTGTGCTTGTTACATCATCGGTACCAAATTTACTGCACCAGATGCGCAGTTCGACAATTAATGTCTCTTCAGGTCGAAAAAATTGTAAATCCAAAACCAAATAATAAGAGCTGGTCAAACCAAAAAGGATCTAAAGTACAGTCAAGTCTTGACAAGAAATCAGATCTTTGCATAAGGGAGATATATTCCTTGATTTAAAGTAATTTATTAAAATTTTATAATAGCAATTTTTCAATCTTACAATATCCGTATGTTCATGCCAGTACTGGCTACTGGGCTGTTGATATACTCGGGGATCTTTAAATATCTATATCGGATTTAGTGATAATTTTTATGCCCCACCTACGATAGCAGAGGGGCATTATGTTTTTCGGTCTGTGCGTCCGTCCGTTCGTACATTCGTTCGTCCGTTCGTTCGTCGTTCGTTCGTTCGTTCGTCCGTTCGTCCGTTCGTCCGTTCGTCCGTCTGTCCCGCTTCAGGTTAAAGTTTTTGGTCAAGATAGTTTTTGATGAAGTTGAAGTCCAATCAACTTGAAACTTATTACACATGGTCCCTATAATATGATCTTTCTAATTTTAATGCCAAATTAGAGTTTTGAATCCAATTTCACGGTCCACTGAACATAGAAAATGATAGTGCGAGTGGGGCATCCGTGTAATATGGACACATTCTTGTTACCTCTGAGAATTAGTCGAGTGGGTAGAAAATATTACTTTTGAAAATTTTATATATTAAGTAAATTATTTCTAATATTTTTAGTGGTTTGACAATGCCTTAAAAAGTGCAATTCATCAATTATATCTTACATGTTTTACAAGTTTTTAGACCCCGACTAGGAATTATTCTAATATCGACCTCAAAATTGTGATCACTTGTACGGAACTTGGATAGAAATTGACTACTTTAATATTTTTTAAAAAAAGTTAATAATTTCCATATTTTACCGAGAACACAGTGCTACTGCTAAAGCACCTAGATCTATATTTAGATCTAGATATGTAAAAGTTAAATACCTTTTGTGTTTCTGCAGTTGGTGTGGAAGTCAACTAAAGGCAAATAAGATCAGTGGCGGATCCAGAACTTTTCATAAGGGGGGGCCCGCTGACTGACCTAAGGGGGGGCCGGCTCCAGTCATGCTTCAGTGATTCCCTATATAATCAACCAAATTTTCCCACGAAAGGGGGGGGCCCGGGCCCCCCAGGCCCTCCCCCCTGGATACGCCTATAAAGATTATTAAACTTGTTTTTTGTTAGTGCAACACGTTTTGTTAAGAGTCTACCAAAATCTCTGAAAACACAACCAGTTGACTTATGATTGACTTTTGTTTGTTAATTCGTTCTTTACGATTTTATTTAATTACACTTAACACAGCAGAAAATTATGTTGCTATGTATACTTATCTACTTATTTTGATCATTTATCCATTACAGTATTAGTAAGTAACGCTTCATTTACCACGTAATTACCTTGTTTGGTATACCAATCGAAATTATAATGCGATTGGCCTTTAGAGGAAGTGACAATAGACTTACACCTATTATAATGGTTTATAGATGAACACAATAATCCAAACTTTTCAGCAGCAAAATAAACCCGACAAATAAATTTCTTTGAGGAGTATCTTATAATAAAAGAAACTACCCACATCCGGGAAACATTTCCAGGAAATTTGAAGTTATTATTCTATGTAGTACATCGCATATTCCTATTTCAGTTGAGTTTAAAACAATGATTTCTTCCCCTTAGACATTTAATAGTATTGCAGTATGCATATGAAACAAAATTCCGCCAATATCACAAAATTATTAATTGAAATTTCCGAATATTATAAGGATGTTATTAAAAAAACTAAGACAGAATTTAACTATTGATCCAGTCTCACCATGCATACTATTGTGCACTGTAAAAAAAAACCCAACCAAGAACAGGCTGTAAAAAAATTTGATTTTCAGACTATATTAATATAAAGAGATGTGGTATAATGGCTAATTTAACAACCATCTACAAAATGTTGTGGATATGAGGAATTAAAGGTCACTGTATGGCCTTCAGCAATGGAAATACATATACCATATAGTCGGCTATAAGAGGCTCCGACATGAAAAATGTGAATCAATCAATTTACGAAAACCAAATATGACAGACATGAACCAACGAAAACCACTCAACTACAGGCTCCTGATTTGGGGGTGGGGTTAAATATTGTTGGCAAGCGCTGGGACAGTGCTGTTACAGCACAACAATGGTCTTAACTAAATAGATCGGTACGAAGCAGAAAAAAAAACTACCATAAAACAACAGACACAAAACACCGATATAAGAATACTCGCAGTTACCGTAATTTGAGTTCAAAACCAAGTTACTCATTACATTTTGCCGCACCAATTTAACTAATAGATAAATCATGTTCTTCCAGACTATGGTACTTATCAGTACACATCCCATATGATACATTTCTGATACATCTAGTTATTTTCTAACTCCTTTTGGAAATACAATATAACGTTTTCTACCCTTTAACTAGCATATACCTTATGCAATAATAAAGAATCATGTGTAATGCTTCAACAAGTACAACAACAGTTACTTCTGCCCAATGTCAGGAATCTGCAATTCAGTGGTTCCCGTTTGTTGCTGTATATTATATTTGTTTTTCATTTGTTGCTTCGTACATAAATCATTTCGTTGGTTTTCTCGTTTGACCTATTTTATATTTTTTGAAGCCGGGGCCTTTTCAAGCTTGTTATAATTTATGGGTTTCGCTCTAAGTTGAAGGCCACACGGTGACAAATAGCTACTAACACTTACATCAGTTGGTCTCTCATGGATAGTTATGTCATTGGCAATCATACAAAATCTCTTTATTGTAATTAGATGCTTTCTGCAACAGCCGGCAACACAATTTTTTTTCATTACTTTAACAATTCAAATTTTCCTCCTCTATCATCATATATAGAAGACAGTTCTGCCGAGGAGCAACACTGACACTGAACTCGAGAAATTATTTTGGTCTCCAATATTTATGAAACTGTTCAAGTGATTTATCAAGTTGTCATGTTTGTGATTGAGCTATATTGAGTTAATAAAGTATTGAAATTATCTAATAATGCGTTTAAATGCATATTTATATATTATTCATTTCTTTTTTTTTTGTTAAAGAGTTTTTATAAATATTGAATTATGTTTTCGGATTATTATAGTTAGTATAAACAAAATTAGGTGTAACCTACATATATCAAGGCTTAAATTAAAAATAAGTCTGGTATTTTATCTTAAAGGGGCATTAGCTACAATATCTAAAACTTGAAATATGATGTTTTTGGTTCAATCATTAATAAAAATGAAATAGTGAAATAATAATTCGCTTTTAGCAGCCAGTTTGGTTCATTGTTGTCATAATAAGCTTACAAATATCGCTGATGAATTATTCACTTGCAAGTGAATAATTCATCATCATTAAATCCGTATTCATGTGAAATTTTATCTAACTCCTTATCTAGAGATTGGTTACGCATGAACTAGGCGTGTTCAGCTATTAAAAGGAAAATAATGTCAACATTGAAAGTGAAACAAGGGTAAATCATTTGGTTGTTTGATTCGATCCACAAAACTTCATTTTTATACAGGTAAAAACGATGATTTACATATTTGTTTAATCTATAGTATGAAATCAAACAGACCTAGAAAAATCAAATTGCACGTGTTCGCTATCTATTTATACCTATACTTATGTTTATATCGGGTTATACGACCGTCGGCAGTCTTAAGAGGTCACTTCGATGGTTAATTAGATGGCGTCTACTAAAATACACACTAAATACGGATACATATTACAGAGTCCATGCATTGTTAATTGTTCATTTTAGACTTTTTGTTGGATATACGTTTTGATAGGTTATAAATCAAATATGAGAATTTGAGTCAAATCGGTGAACATGAATTTGACAGGTAATGCCCTTTTAAGTGATTCAATATATAATTGGATAAGTATACATGACAAAACTAATTTTTATGTACATGTAGCATAACCAAATAAGATTGCAAAAAAGATTAAGTAACAATAGTTGGGTTCCATTAATATATCCTCGAGAACTATAAATTAAAGAAACAACAGACAGGCTTCCTCCTTCTAATGTTTAGACTTATGCCTCAAATTTGACATAAACGGTCAACTCAGTACCAGAATCTATGACAAACGAGGCGATTTTAATTATGAAATTCTCCCCCACCTTAGTAGCAATATACTAACTTCACCTGCATATGGGATATACATTTCGCAACTCATTCGGTATTCAAGAGCTGGCAGCTGCTACTCAGACTTTATAAAACGTCACCTGTGTCTGGGCAGAAAGTTGATGAGCCAAGGTTGTGTCAAAGAACGTCTCGCCCTTTTTCTAAAAAAGTTCATTGGTAGATACCAAGACCTTCTTGATAAATATTTCGTAACAACTTCACAAATAATACATGATGGTCTTGAAGTATAGATTCTAGATTCTAACGTTATATATCATCTTAATTACGTGTTACAGTGTTCTTTTTATTTGTCCTTGTACATTTTTAACTTTTACTGTTTAGTCTTCTTTTGCTAATATACTTCTGGCGTGTCTCGGTACTTATACATCCCGCCATTGTGTTATTGTGCTATGGTCAATTTTGTTTTCTTGTCTTTTGTCTATGTACTCTGTCTATAGAGTGTCTATGTGTCATTTTGTTTTTGTTTTTTGAAATAGTGATCTGTTTCATAGTGATTAAGATTATATTACAATGTTGACTGCTGTACCAAAATTTTTGACATTTTTACCTATTATGTCTGTTTGTTTTGCTCACACATTGTGATCAATAAAATGAAATTCTTTGCGATTGACATACAAGTGAGAGGTTTAGCAAGCCACGTACAAGACCAGGTTTAATCCACCATTTTCTACATTAGGAATTGCCTGTACCAAGTCAGAAATATGACAGTTGCTTTCCATTCGTTTGATGTGTTTGAGTTTTGATTTTGCCATTTTATAAAGAACTTTCCGTTTTGAATCTCCCTTGGAGTTCGGTATTTTTGTTATTTGACTTTTTACTTTGAAACGAGTGTTAGTTCTTGCGTCTGGAACGCTTTAATGGGTCCAATCCAAACGTTCGAAAGCAAAGAACGTATAAGACATACACACAAAAACAGTTGTATGACCAAAAGGATGTGTAAATCTTTAAGATAGTCCCCTCAGGTAATGAAGTATTTTGTACTATTTTGAATAATTTAGACAACAGATATACAAAAGAAATCGACACAACAATAGGAGCCTTACAAAGTGTAACTGTAGATAGTATCAAAAATATTCAGTAGGTGTATTATTTGTGTTCAAGTACGGGGGTCACTTGTTGATTTTATCGTTACTACTAACACTAAATTAAATTTTCATGATCATACGACTAGTTTGTTGTTTAACTTGTGATCAAAATTCTTCTCTTTATTAAACTTTTATTAAACCAAACACACATGGTTTATTTGCATTAAATGGTACTTGATTATAATGTAAAGTAATTATGAAAGTGTCCTATGATGTTACATAACATGTTTAAATTTAGATTTATTTACGGAACAGAACTAAATCTTTGCCAAGGTGATCTACATGTGCTTTGTCTATATGCCTTTTGTGTTTCTTTGTTACATATGACGTGGCTCTGTACTTATACATCCTGTCATTTGTTATTGTGCTATGGTAATATTTTTTTTGTATTCTTGTCTTTCATTTTTTCTAATGAGCTTTGTCTATATGCCTTTTTGTGTTTCTTTGTTACATATTTGTTTGTTTTTATAGTGATTAAGATTTTAACACAATGTTGACTGCTGTACCCCTATTTTTGACATTTTTTCCTATTATGTCTGTCTGTTTTGTTCACACTTCGTTGTCAATATAATGGAATTTTATGCGACTATCATACAAGTGAGAGGTTTGGCTAGCTATAAAACCAGGTTTAATCCACCATTTTCTACATAAGAAAATGCCTGTACCAAGTCAGGAATATGACAGTTGTTATCCATTCGTTTGATGTGTTTGAGCTTTTGATTTTGCTATTTGATTACGGACTTTCCGTTTTGAATTTTCCTCAGAGTTCAGTATTTTTGTTATTTTATTTTTTACATCATCAAGTTACATGAACCATCCATACAGAAAAATTAGTCTGAACAGTATACATGTTAAATATTCTTTAAATGTTTGTTTATCGGATTTAGGTGGAATTTCTTATGAATTGGCGACGATCTGTTGTCCACCATACTGAATCCGTTTGATAAAAATCAATAACCACCAAGTAAATTGAAAATGACTAGAATCGTTAAAGGAGGTTTGGCGGGGCTAATTTCAAAAGATGCTCATTGATCCCGCCGCTAGGCAGGCATGTATTAAGTTAGAAAAATGAGGATACAACAGATATATTGATAGGTAAATTTCGACTTCTATTAATATTTACTTGATTTTAGTGAAATAAATTCTTAATAAGTAATTACAATTTTCATATGCATTTCGGAAGAAATTTAAAGATTGATCGGAAAACGGTATTGATATTGAGTTGATAATAAACATATAATTATATAATACGGATTTCATGAATATACTAGAGTGCGTATAAAGGGATGTGTAGGCTACACGTTCATTCAACAATTCTACAATACAAAAAACCAAAAGACAGTTTACTAGACAATAGTTTATGCTTTGTTTTCATGCATCCTGATATTTTGGTGGTATTTGGTGTTGCAAAATGTAATTAGTAACCTGGACACTTGAGTGGTCGATGTCGAATCATCTTCTTTTCCAATTAAACAACGACCTTATATTTCTATGAACTTGTCAATATGTATGTTTTCTAAATTTAAGAATTAAACTTATATTCGAACTCGTTATAAACCTTTATATATCGACCATATTATAGCTATTAAAATTGGAAAGTACAATTAAATTGAATTTTCACCTAAGAATGAATACATTTCTCGCTTTGAATTTTCAAACATTTCATAAACAAAATCATTGAATGAAAAAGATAACAGAAAATATGAGATACTTTTAATATATAACAGTTTCCAAGAACTACTTTATTTTACATTGACCTTATATCCTGAATGTAACCATGAATTAGTGAACATGGAAATATGAATTTAACAACTTCCGTGACTTGCTCAAGTTTTTAAATTACTTTTGATATTTACATATGACTGAAAAGGTGGGAAATCAATATATATTATCAAGAAAATGCTGTTTTAAAACTACATATTTATTTTGAGCTGGCCAGAATTTTTGACTTATTGAATAATTTTAAACAATTCATTTACATTTAGGCTACACATTTTACAATGAAATTTTATAATTACTTTGAAATATGTTACGAATACGGATTTTAACAGTCATGGGTATCCCTAATGAGGACATGTGCAAAAAAACACAATAGTATACATTATTTTGTATGTCTACTAGTGTTTTTGGCTGGTTTGTTTTAGCATGCCCATAAACTGGTCATTTAAATATACCCTATACATAAAGTTTTTACATTACTTTTGATATTTACATATGACTGAAAAAGTGGGAAATCAATATATATAATCAAGAAAATGCTGTTTTAAAACTTCATATTTAATAATTATTATCTTGTCTAATGTTGTTCAGTGACATGTTTTTTTTCTACAACGCATGCACATTCGTTTATATGTATTCGTAAATTGTACAAAAAAAACATAAGCGATAATTTTATTTAAGCACTCAAAACATAGAGGTTATGTTTTTATTAATATAAATGAGTATAAGGAAATAAAATATGGATGAGTAAACAAGAAAAAGGAAATGTCCCCCATGTCATTTTACATGATGTGTTTAAACTAAGATTTTCTAACGAAAATTGAGGATATGCATACTATTCTATACGCTATCTACATTATTGAAAATAAAACAGTGTTGAAATTGCTAGATTTATTACTAATTTTTATGGTAATACAGTATAATATTCAATGGTATTTGCTAATTGATTCATTACCATTCAACTGAAAAAGATTAAATGTTACATGTTAACATCTATGACCGTGCATATACACACTTTAATAATGCATTTGTTTACAAAGACATTTATCCCATGAATCGCAAGGGATAACCAAATCAATAAACAAATATTAATATGCCGACTTCCCGCCATAAACTAGAGTACAACGGATTGATTACGAATAGAGAAACAAAAATGATGTTTCTATTATCTGGGAAACGTGGAAATATAATTATTATGCATTTTTAGATTGATTTTCACTGAAAACTGTTTTTTTGTTTTTCAGGAAGTTTCTTTCTTTACATATTAAATGTTTTTATTGTACTTTTATGCTAATCCTGTTTTATTAAAGTTTGTTACAGCAATGTTATTAAAGGATTTGAATATTCAACCTTTCAGATTATTCAGTCATTTGTATTACAAACAAAAAAATAAAAAAAAATGAAAAGAATTGTTACTAAATAAAACTTTTATACATGAACATTTCATCAACACACACCATTAAGGGGTATACCTGGGATTGTGGAGACAACTGATACAAATGTATAGGAAGTTATTTATGCGTTTTATCCTATCAGTCATTGAAACAGTGAGCAAGCATTTATGTTGTTTACATTTGGTTATGAGAATGACGCAGGAGCATCTAAGAAAATTGTACAAATTTTATTCGACCAGGCATTAAATTAGGGGAATTACAGTTCTCATTTTAAAGATTAAAAAATCTAAAACATTCATATATGAAATACTTTAAAAAAAAACATGTACTAAGGATATTTTGGAATGAATCTTGAAATCATTTACATAAAATCTTGGAAGGGTTGAGAGCAATTGAATTGGAAAAAATTGAATTGACAAATAAAGTTATAACATGTTGTAATGTACTACTAGTATTATATTATTAATTTATGTATTTCTCTGTGCTGACTGTTCTTACGTTTGTTTGTACTGTATTCATGTCACGTAGTGTTGTAATTTTAGCGGTATTTTTAACATTGTCATATAAGCAGGAGGTTTGGCTAGCCATAAAACCAGGTTCAACCCACCATTTTTTCATAAAATGTCCTGTACCAAGTCAGGAATATTGCAGTTGTTATCAGACAGTCCGTGTCTATGTATGTTAGCATTTGGTTTTGTTGTAGTTCTGTGTTTCTGTTGTTTCGTTGTTTCCCTCGGTTTTAGTTTTGTTACCCGGATTTGTTTTTGCTTAATCGAATTATGACTATTGAACAGCGTTATACTACAGTTGCCTTTATTTATAAGGTGTTAGTGTAAGCGTACTTTCATTCCGCCGTGTGTTTATTCCGGGTAACTGTTTTTCACTAGAGAATATTGGATGTAAATAGTGTGAAAGCGTCGATCTTGATATCGTTGTTTAGTTTATAATTAGGCCGGTTTATTGTTTACATAAATAAATGGGGCAAAATTAAAATGATTTTCAAGGAACCAGTTTAATTAATCTGAGTTAATCTAGTAAATAATATTGATGATGATGAAGTGGATATTTTTATAACTCAAAATACTTTATCAATGATCAGGACATTGAACTTGATACAAACCAAATTTAAAGAGCAGATTTGTTCTTAAATAAAGTTTCAATTACAGAAGCATCCTTTGATATTGACATAGAAGATATGATTTAATATCTGAGTCGACCGAAAAGGAAATACATAGAAAAACTTCGGCAATCCAATAAATATAAATATTACAATTAGTGACAATTTAAAAGCATATGATTTTATAGATTTGCATATAGAAAAATTATTTAAATCTCATTCGTTAATAAGCATTATTGTGTTATCGTGTGTTCAAAATGAGTACTAATCACTTCATCAATGAATGGATCTAAAGCACTAGTGTAATTAATCCCGCCGGGTATAAAATAACTAGTGCAATCATTCCGGTACAAAATCACTAGCGTAATCATTCCTGGTTCAAAAACACTAGTGTGAACATTCCTTGGATGGAAACTCTCCACTTTTTACATAAATCAGCTATGCAATTTTTAAATACACTAAAAACTATTAAGCCACATTTTATATATATTTCCCTTCAAAAAAAAAACATTTTAGAACCTTATAATGACTGGTGGATGTTTTACACTGGACCCGGATAGAAAACCCTAGTGATTTTTTGTTGGTGGATAAAAATCACTTGGGATTTTCTTCCTCCGGATAAAGTACACTGGCGGAATCAAACCACTGTTACATTAGTGCTAAGCTATTCGTTGATAGGATACGGATGTAATTAACTGTATGTCTTTGGATTTCAAATACAATCTGCAATAATCTAAAAGATATAATCTGAACATCTATCCTAGTACAAGATAACTTACATTAGCACAAAGATAGAATTTAGCGTCTGCTGTCAGGGACATTTTATAGTTTTGCGGAGGGAAACCAACATTACGTATTATAATGTTGATATGTCAGTTCGTCCCAAGGGTAATCGTCCTATGCTGAAATTTTCTGCTTTTCCTTATAAACCTGACTACAGTTATTTTTGGGACCATACAATTTTCACTTATGCACACAAAAATAATGCAAAGAGAAACTGTAGAAGATTATACAGAAAAAAAGAATTTTGTCAAAAAAAAATTTCCTTTTTTCGAAGGTCTGTAAGCCAAAAATGTTGGAAGATAATTGTAAATTCCAAATGATTAAATTCAATAAAAGTTTGTGATTTGGAAAGTTTATGAATAATTGTTTCAGAAATTTTGTGCAGGAATTAAACAAAATAGTTTTTTTTCTGGGAAAGTTTTAAAAATTAATGTGTTATTTGAGCTGGCCAGAATTTTTGACTTATTGATTAATTTTAAACAATTTATTTACATTTAGGATACACATTTTACAATGAAATTTCATAATTACTTTGAAATATGTTACGACTACGGATTTTAACAGTCATGGGTATTCCTAATGAGGACATGTGCAAAAAACACAATAGTATACATTTTTTTCTATGTCTACTAGTGTTTTTGGCTGGTTTGTTTTAGCGTGCCAATAAACTGGTCATTTAAATATACCCTATACATAAACTTTAAAGGTGAATTTTAACAAGACTTTGGCAGATGATGCATGGACCCATACCCTTTCAATGTTGTAAATATAAAACGAGAGGACAATTTTGGGATTACCAAGGCCTACCCTTTTAATTAGTGTATATAATTGACCGATGTTGACCCCAATTTCGCAATTCTAAAGGTGTTTCTATATAGTCATCAACATTGGGCAAAACATCTTTATCGGGATTAAAAAACAATTTTTGAACTAGAGAATGAATCGATCTGGTTAAAATGAGGATTATTTTATTTTTCAAATATCATCAATTCAATTAATTGTTTCATTATTATAACTGGTTTGATAATGAAGGAAAAAGTTCATTACAATTTCTTTGATCTGTAGTTTTTTTTTACATCACCCTAGTTCTATTATTAAAGTGTGAACACTTATACGGAACTTGGTTAGTAGTTGAAATTTTGCATATTCTTAAGTTGTCTTCTAATATAGTTTCACTTAAGTTTACCATTAAGATGGATATTTGCACTGTTGTCTATGTTAAGAGATTACCTAGTATTATATTTTCAGCTTGATCTTTTACATATTGTTTATATTTTTGTTTGTCAAAATCTACATATTTATATAAATCAAGTTCTAATTCAAGAAAATATTTCAGTAGTAAAAATATACTTTCAACATAAATAGACTTATTTATTTATATTAAAAGTTTTATTAACGATGGGATTCATAGATTCGTTATTTCATGCAGATTTGCATCATTCATGAATTGCAAATACGGCTTTCCTGTGGTAACAAGTCCGGCGTTTACAGTTAGGTCAGCATACCTAATATTTTCTATTAAGTCTTATATTTACTTTGTTCTACATTGTTGATTTTTTCTGTTTAAGACCCGATCTTTATGACAAGAATGCAGCATCAATCTATTTATTTCATATGATATTTATGCTCAAGTTTTCAAAGACTATTTCCCACCATGTTTACTTTCTGTAGTATGAAATCAAAGATTTACAGATAAGTGATTTCTCAATGGTTGTCGCAGGTTAAACACAATTCAAGGAAGAAAATATTATATCATATGAAGTGTTAATGATTAACATTGATAAACGAAGTGCATTCTATTGAGGTTATTCCACTTGCAATTTTTAAAGCTGTTCATCTTAAAATTTAAAGTATATGCATATACTGAACAAAATCAGAAATGTTCACCATTAAATATTCGATTTAGTAAACAATATGCTTTTGACGAAGACACGGAAAGCCTATTCAAAATTCAAGATGACTTCTTAAAGTGTGTTTTCTAAAATTTAGACCTCGTTAAACAATGATTTTAAAAATGTGTTTATATTTGTTTAGAAATGAAGAGATGGCACAGGAAGAGCGAGAAAATTTTTATCGTCACTCCACACTTATCGTAGATGATACAAATGAAGTTTTCCTGGGATTAGTTGATCTCCATTTAACGAATGAAAGCCTCAGCCTGATCAAGTTCATCGAAAATAACCAGCATGCAATTTATCATCTATGTTATAACAACGTTACATGCTGTTTATGTCCACCTAAGGCAAAAAAACCCGTAGGTTCTCCACCCAGTAGAATTCTACATCCCTCGCAATTAGATATACTTTTCGATAAATATAAAAAACATCCAAATCACAACCCTCATAATCGGGCAAAGCATTGCTGCTGCCCCGTTAATACTAAATTAAAACGGGATGAGCTAGACCTAACACTAGCAAGATGTTTATTAGTAAATTTCTCTAATGTTGTACCTGATCATTCACAAGAAAGAAAATCACTGGAAAAATTAATCAAGTTCAGAAACAACACGTACGGTCATGCAACTAAAGGAACAGTTTCAAATAAAGAGTACTATGATAATAGGAAAGAAATTGAAGCATGTATCATGGTACTCGCTAAAACGTGTGGGAAAGAAGAGGAATTCAGGCAAAAATTGAAAGATGCTAAAGTCAGAACTTTAGACGAAACAATATGTAGACAGCTTCAAACATCACTTCTGCTTTCTGCCCAAAGAGAGGAAGAATTGAAGACGGTAATATTTTAACTAATTAATACTATTTGTTTAATACAAAGACAAACATACATACACACACACACACATACATATGTGTTGCCCTATTTTTTTCTTTCTATTAGGTAAATTAGTGTATTTGACGAAATATTTCCGATTTTTCTGTGTACCAATTGAAAAAAAAAATGAAAATAAAATTCTATAAAGACAATATTCAAATATCACTACAATGTTAAATTGATTACATTAAATATTAATTTTATAAGAAGGGCCAATAAATTTTCATGGGTCATATCTAAAGTCACGAGCCCCACAAACATCATCACCGTACGATCATCGAAGATTGGACCAAAAGAAAATCACCGCCCATCATAGGAAAATTAACAAAAGGGAAAATGGCCTTTTTTGTTCTAAATTTTTATATAGAGTTTTCCATTAATATAAAATTATGAAGAAAAAGAAAAGGACAACTGTTGCTGTTCATCGTAAAGTCAATCTCCAGGTGTAAAAGAGGAGATGTGACAAGAGCCCCTGAAATTGCTAAAATATGATACTTATTCAAGCCTTTCAAAATAAAGTAAATTTTATTAATAAATGAACAGGTTAAGTTAATCTGGGCATTTTATTGCAAAAAGGTCACTTGTGATGTCACTATGAAGTCATAAACATATCGAAATTTACGTATTTGACCTAAAATGGCAATTTCACGCATATATATGAGCAACAACTTCACCCTCATTAACAACTTTGCAAAGTACATTTGACAAGATATCAAAATAAGACATGTTGGTAGTTTTTTTGCTGTTTTGCACTATATGTAAGAAGTAAAGTTAAAAAGTATAAATACTGATGCCCGACAGACTATATAGCTAATGCCTGGTGAACATCTGCATGTTGTTATTTGGTAGACTTATAATACTTTTTGATTACCAAATTCAAATGGCCGAAAAGTTGGCCTGATCATACCTCTTCCTTTCTTATGCATGGTATAGTTATACTACACAATTTTAAACTGTAAACTCTTTTGTATTGTGAACAGTAACTCTTTGTTGACAATTCAAGTGTTTTTATCGGTTGATACTGTTAGATTATCAATCCATGAGATTACTATCGACTAAGTAGTTAATGCTTCATTATTGGCATTAATTAGATATTACTTTTCTATTTCATAAAATTATACTAATTATATATCTACAGTTGTAACTCCCTTATATAAAGTTCGTCTTGGGCTATTTGACTGTTCTTTTTACGTTTGTTGGTTGGGATGCTCTGAAACCTTTAATATTTTTCCCTTTCAAAATATTTCGCCCCGAGCTGACTTAATATTCTAGACAAAAGGAGTTTGTCACGGAATCATATTTTCTAGAATAAACGAACTCTCCCACATTTAATATAACTTATAGATTTTGGCCAAATATTTGATAGAACATTAAATGAAAAACGGACGGCTACGGATTATAACAACTAGAACTTATCCTGGGTTTCCTGTCAGTGACTGTTCAAGCAAAATGTTATAGAAAAAAATGAAAACAACACTTTCTGGATTCACGTACATCCGGAACGCTCAAAGCCAATAATTGGAAGTCAATAATGTTTTAGAACAGAAACAGTTGAAGTGCTATATGACCAAAAAGAAAAGAAAAAAAATAATACTAAAATACAACTAAGATCAACTTTGCCTGAGGGAGTTGAAACCTTAGGTTTTGTTTCTATATAATTTATAAATTTATAAACGGACAATTTAAGAAAGATTTGTTATAAATCATGTCAGTTCCGAAGTATAGATTACTGAGCTTATGATACCCTCGGGGACTGATAATTTTCATGCGTCCGAAGCGCTTTTCTGGATTTACCTTCATCAGGAACGCTCAAAGCCGAATATTTGAAAGAAAAATATGTAAAAGAACCAAAAACAGTTGAAGAGCTATATGACCAAAAAGGACTAAAAATAATAGCCAAATCCATCTTAGGTCGACCTTACCTGAAGAGTGAAACCTTAGTTTCTAAATAATTCGTAACTTTATATACGGACAATTTAAGAAAGGCTTGTTATAAATCAGGTCAGCACCGAAGTACTGACTACTGAGCTGATGATATCCTCTGGGACTGATG
Organism: Mytilus californianus; assembly: GCF_021869535.1. Classification (NCBI taxonomy): domain Eukaryota; kingdom Metazoa; phylum Mollusca; class Bivalvia; order Mytilida; family Mytilidae; genus Mytilus; species Mytilus californianus. The sequence continues at coordinate 5,446,274 of NW_026262745.1, read as the reverse complement.
GTCCACATGCAGCGATATTGATTCAGTGCAGTAAAAAATGAAAACAACTTTTTATAAATTGTATGCGTCCAAAGCGCTTTTCCGGATTTCATCAGGAACGCTCAGAGCCAAATATTTGAAAGGGATGGAGTTATAGCGAGTGTATTTCTATGGAAAAGGTGGTTCCAGACTTTTAACCCCGATATTCACCTAGCAGATTTAAAAAAATGGATGAAAGGGAACACTAGTTTCAACCTCTAGATACCCTGAACATCTGCAACAAGTACTGTTTTTACAACAACAAAAATTATACCCCTAACGAGCAAACATTCCATTAAACAGTCCATTTTGTTCTATTATGTACTTGTTCACACAACGTTGATAAATATTCCTCTCAACCTCAAAACATTTCTTTCATTTCATGCATCTATCAAGTGTATTAACAAACTATTTCGTTTTAGGACATCCCGGCTGTGATAGAAACTGCTGTAGGAACTGCTGTTGAAGCTGCTTTTGTGAAGTTTCAAGGAAAATATGAAAGCTCCCAAGCAGGTAACCTTTAAGTCTTTATAATGTTAAAATTATTTTTTTTAAATATGCTATTTTATAAACATTTGGGTAAAACTTTCCACAAATGTAATGATTCCCATCACCAACATACATACTAAAACCTCAAGACTTGACACCGTTTTTATAAAGTCGTAAATACTAATTGCCTATTAACTAAAAGTATATATTTTTTTAACTAACGGTGTTTTGGGATTTTTTTAGCTACGTTCTATGACATACTTAGCAAGGGTCCCTTCTCAAAAGTCATAGGCATCTTTTTGAATACTGTATTACAATATTCATGTCTTTTCAAAATCTGCACATGTTTCTTAATAGCTCTGTTAAGATTGATAACCATTGGGTTATATACAGTTACCAGTGTAAGAGGAATTTCCCTTTTTTCTAAAATTATCTGACAGAGTACTGCATCTTTTAACCTTGTGTTTCACATCTTTTATGTCTTTCGCAGTTTGTAACTTATCATGACCTCTATCTATGAGTTTATTCTCCAAAGTCATAAGATGTTTGTTGAGATCAGTTTTGTTGCGATTATTTCTTATGTGACGAATTGTTTCACCTGTTATAATACTTTTAAAAGTATGTCTAGGGTGTGGACTAGTAATTGGGAGATACAGATATGTTTCAGTAGGTTTGACATGTAACCTGATGTCTAGGACACCACTTGATTTAAACCGTTCCCCTGTGTACACCTCGGTATCTAAATACGTCACTTCTATATTGAAGAAATCATACGTACACTTAAGTAGAGAGTCAATACTATTTGCAATTTCAAAGAACTCATCAATTCGTGATTTATTGCACTCTGTAACCATGAATCATCACGATATTGGCAAATCATACTTATGCTGTTTTTAAATTGAAATCTGTCTAAAATTTTTGTAAGTATTGTTGACCGATGCAGATCGGTCACAGTGGGTGATAATATTCCACCTTGAGGCGCCCCTATAACTTGTTTATAAAAGGTCCCATTAAATTGGAACTCATTGTTTTCCAATATAATTTTTGCAAAAGATAGTAGATCTAATTTGTTTGGTACTTTAAACTTATACTTTGTTCGATCTATCTGATCTAAGAAATACTTGGTAGTATTTAGTAAATTGTCAATGTTCATGTTTGTATACACTGAGGTTACATCATAGGCAATTAGTGTACAGTTATGCACACATGCCTTTGGCACTATTGATAAAATCTTTTGTGTCTTGAATGTAAAATTCTAGTTTCTTCAATAAAGGTTTTAATATTTAGTCTAAAAACTTTTCGATTCTTCTAGTCAGAGAATTGCATTTATTGATTATCGGTCTGAAAGGGATAGCTACTTCACCTTTATTTATCCCATCTGATTTGATCGTTTTTAATGTATCTTGCCCAATTTTGTGTATTTTATGAAGAAAGTACATGAATCCATGTTTAGGATCATTGCAATCACTTAAGAATTTATAAGTGTGCTCATCAATTTCTTTATTTGCAAATAGATTATTTACAATCTTTGAAATATTAACAGTATGAGTAGAGTTAGATGACAGTTAACAGAAGGAGTGGCAGCAGTACACAAATAACTATTATCCAATTTTTTTCAGAAACGATAAAACACAGGGTAACAAAATGATTTATTATTTCCATTGAAAAAACAAGCACATAAAATTCCAATATCATAAAAATCTAAGCGAGATGATGCACACACATCTGACACCTGACATATCCAACTAACAGTAGCCCTGTTTGATTTGTTTCATTTTCAAAAAACTTCAGTAAGATAAGTCCTACGCTACGATATGTTATTCACCTTAAGGGTGTATGAAATTTTTTAAAGTTTCCTGTGTTTGTCTTTGGGTTTAAATCCACTGATAAAAGTTTGTTTCCTCGGTAGATTTTCTCTATATTTTGCCAGTTTAGTGGCATATTCCTCTTTAACTTCACTTGCTGTCTTAAAGAACTTGTTTCTTTCTTCAAATATTTCATCTTTAAGTAAATGTTCATCCACCTCTTGAACAATCTCATTCATCTCTTTGCCAACATCAGTTATTGCTTTTGCAGTGAAAGTAGAAGGTGAGATAAGAACCTCCGTTTTGATTCAGCTCCCGGACTTTTTCTTTCACAGCATCTTTTGAACTATGTTGCAACACTCTTGGTGCAAAGTTCACACTTATATTAAGGTATGGCGGCAAGGCTTGAGGTTTTAGTATGTATGTTGGTGATGGGAATCATTGCATTTGTGGAAAGTTTTACCCAAATGTTTATAAATTTAATTGAAAAACAATTGCTTCCATTTGAGATTGTTACGCCAAAGTATGATGGGTTAAAACTAATGTGCAATATTGAGGCAGACCTCTGAAATGTTTCATTGAGGTACAATATTACTCGTTTTTTTTAATGAAGAAATGAAAATTTGATGCATACGTTAGTGAGAAGGCAAACCATCAACACAATGAAACCGAAAGAAGATATTTTAAAATCATCATTCGGTCCTCAGTGATACAGAAATAATAAAACACTATGTGACAAACTCGAAATCTAAGCAAGTTATGAAAAAATTCAAAAGAGACTTCCAAATATCTATCACCTGCAGCTCTTTTTCATTTCAAAATAAACTATATAAGACGAATTATTACAAAACTCTAACGTGCACTCTAGAAAAAAATTGCACAAAACGACAGGGCTCCAGATGCATTGTAAGCTGGTCATGGGCGTGATTGTTTTCTTGGGATGACATAGAATTCTATTAAAATTCTTCAATCCAAGATTTTAAATTGAATGTCAATCCTGAAAAATCTGTAAGGTCATATAAAGTACAATATATGTAAAAATGATATAATCCTTTTTTTAGCATCATTGTTGATGACAACACACAGCAAAAGTTATGAATATAGAATATTTGGTCTCTACTTTTATTAAAAAAATTAATTTTCCCTTAAAAAGGAGATTTGTTATGATTGCCAGGTATCACTATAATTCTAAATTCTTGTTTTAATTGCACGCATAAGCTTTAGTTCTCAGTGTCATGTTCACAAAAGATGACTCCCTACGCCTTTAGCCAATGAGACAACCGACATTTATATATTGTATTATGTTAGGTAGACACAAGGAGAATGACTGCACGGCTCGGATAATTAACACATGCGTCAGAGTAGGGATACATATGTATTTTGTGTGTACCCTATGTGCTAGAAAGTTAAAATACTACTTATCGAATCGGTATGTCGGTGTGGTACAAAACAGGGTACATTCATATCGGAACAACTTGTTATCGTCATGAACAGGCATATCATATTTGCCGCTGGACGTTTAGTAACCATAAATAAATCAATATATATATATATATAATCTCATAAACATAGAGAGCATGTTGAAGTGGTTTTCGTTGGTTATTTCTATCATCATTGGTTTTTCTTTGAATGTTATCAACTTAAATCAGGCTCGTAGATGTATGTGCTGTATTGTATCACATTTGCTGATTAGGTTATGGGTTTTAAATAGTTTTGACTTCCGCTTGTGGTAACCTGACATCATTGATACATCATTGTACTTTGACATTTCGATGGATAGATGTCGCATTGGCTATCATTTCACATTTCCTCTTTTATATTATTATTATTTTGTCCTTTTCCCGATTTTGAAATATTGAGGGTGAATTTTGCATGGCGGGTGATGCATGCGTAGCAGGAGACGCTTACCCTGTCGAAGCACCTGTTCTCGCTCCTTTTTGATTGCACGAATTAAGAAAGAAGCGAGACCGGGTGCGTCTACGGGATATACATCAGGACGTTGTCGTTCTCTTTTGAATAGATACACGTTTTGTCATGCCAGCACCTTTAATAGTTAACTATTGGTATGTTTCTTGCTCATTGTAAAAGGCTTTACCTTTAGTTGTTTACATGATCATGCTTTGGTGTCTTGTGGATAGTTGTCTGATGGGCAATCATACCATATAGTTTATTTTTATAACAATGTAATAGTTCTGACCCTATCATAAACAGCTACACAATATTACTAGTTTATGGAAAAATTGGATGTCTTCTACATGTTCGTATTTTTAGAAACGAAAGCATCAATTTAGAATAACATTTTTACGTCTATGAGATGCAACTTAAACATAATAAGCAGACGAAAATATAAAGTATAAAAATATATAAAATATTCATCCGATTTCCATGAGTGTATTTCGTACTAGGTTAACATCATTTCTTTTTTTTCTATAATTTACACTTTCTATACAGGTAACAATACCCGAACATTGCAGTTAATAATAAAAGACCCTGGGATAAAAAATGCGAAAGAAATCAAACGAGAAAACTTTTGTATTTAAGTCAATATCGTTTAACAGAAAACAATTATTACAGATGGCAACCAACGACATCCAGTGGACTGTATTCTCCTGACTTGAAACAGGCACATAAAAGAATGGGCAGGGGTAACATGCTTTGCGTTAACCACCCTCTCGATGACCTGTTATGTTTATTGAGGTGCAACATCACACCATTAGGTCAAACAGTGAAATCAGTTGAAAAGATTCTTAATCATTAAATATGTACTAAGCACACAGAGAAAAGAAATTAATGGCAGCTTAAATAGAAGATGAAATCATTTTTAATTAAGATTATCAATTTTGTTGTAGATACCAAAGAGTCACATACAAGAAATGAACGAAGCCCAAGCAAAGAATGTGCGGACTACAGTTTTACAGAGGAACATGGTATTAATAACATGCAAATTTTAATCCTTTTTAACAATTGTACGTCATGAAAAGTGTTGTTTTTCTGAGTTATAATGAATAAATAGTACATTTTTGATGATTTTAAACCCATGCTATTTACAGGAGTTCAAACTATAATAGTCGTGTATTATTTCAATTTACTATTTGAATTGTAGATATGATGTCAGGAATTGTTCCCTGATTTACAGGTTTGATGATCTGTTCATATTTTATAGTGCATTTTATTAAAATTAACAGTAATATAATTGTTATTTTACGGATCTGATGTATAAATGTATGTTTGCTAGAACTTTGAATCACTATCTAAGCGTAAATTTGTACTTTATTTATTTTGTCGGTGAGTCTACCAAGTTTACACATTAATACACCTCTTCAAAATAAACTTTATCAAAATGCTATTTTTCCTTTTGTGTATGTTTCAAAGACTTCTGTGACACTCAATGCTTGGCGTATGTGATTATAGTATTAATCTTTTCATATGGACTTACTAGAATCGATCTGCTTGGAACTCTTTTGTAGACATTCTTCCTGATCGTTTTTTGCACTCTCTTGCGTGTGAGTTGAGTGTAAATTGGAAAGACACTGCCTTTGAACTAAACTTCAACAAAAATGAAATAGACGAAATAAAGGAAGATAATGCATGGAGTACTGTAGATCAAGCAACCACTATGCTTATCAAATGGAAAAGACGTAGAGGAATACAACCAGAAATGATCGATGAAATATGCAATGCTTTGACAGAGTGTGGAAGAAAAGACTTGTGTGATACATTACAGAAAAAGCTAGGTGATTATACGTATATGATATTTGTATATTATCAAGCGCTAATCCGTTCTTGAAAAATAATTTAACAACACTTTCTTCGAGGCCTCATTCTAACAAAACAAAACTTAAAAATAATTTAAAATATTTACAGAACTCTTGATTGATTGATTGATTAATTGTTCTTAGCTAAACAGTCAGTTGCATAGAACGGTTAGTAATGCAGAATGGTAACAAACCGTTAATGTTGAAGTAACTCGACAATTTGAGAAAAATCTTCTCAAAACACACAGTTGAATGACAATCCTTTTAATTCTAATTATTTATTTATATTGGAGTTAACGTCTCTAATATATAATATGAATTAAAACCAATCATCTTATATATTAATTTCACACACAAATATTTTACAAAATGCTTTCTAAAATTGAAGGAAAACCCAAACAAATTAGAGTGCATTTAAAACATTTTTTGGTTTCCGAAATTTGAATTAAAAAATATGAATATTACATACTGAATTACATGCTAGGGATTCAGAAAAGCAATCATTTTGGTATTTTTATATTGGGAATTTCATGTTCATTCTTATTTCCCTTTAATAGGTATTTATAAATCCGAAAAAGTAAACGAGGAATCTTCACCAACCTGTATGCAAGCCACTGGTATTTCAAGACAGATTTCTTATCGAGGTTTGTTAAATTAAAGAAAATATGTTCGTGTTGCTCTTGCTTTAGTTTTCAGTGTTGTACTTTGTGCTTTTTAATTTTTTAATGTCTGTGATATTTCATCCGGTAGCAGTCTTGTCTATCTTCCGTCCTGCAAATTGTGTTTCTATTTCAAAATTTTACAATTGATAACGTTTTAGAGCTTCATAATTTATATGATCGATGGTTTACGCATTTGTTGTTGTGTTAGAGTTAAATAAGATTCAATTACCAATCCGCTTGATCACTTGATATAACTATAACCACAAATAACACGTACTCCAAATGACATCTAGATATTTTATAGGAGTGACATGACGGATGTCACTAGTGGAGCAGGATCTGCCAATTGACATCTAATTGGTTGACCATTTTGAAATATCTGTTTCACAGATCACGACTGATATGTTCCAATTGTTGAAATACAATCCCGTTCTCTTTCCATCGGATGTGACCTACCGAATTAGACTGATCACCGAGTTTTGTACTTACATGATCAACACGACTGGGGTCTGCTTAGGAAGCAATCCACAGTTAGGAAATACAATTAAAATTGAACTACAAAATGTTTAATCATCTTCTGTTCCTGGCTTTCTAATACATTAAGCCAACTTTTTTGTCATACATGTGCATATGTATGTAATCAGTATCTTCCATAGAATATTGCAAAAAGGGGGCATATAAATGTTAAATATCCCCCACCCCTCAAATTTGGATCAAACTGGAACTTCAATCCCTTTGAGTGATACCTTTTCTGGAACTATTTATATTAATGTACCAAATGATCAAATACAAATTTGGTGCCTTTCGCCTCATTATTTTCGTAAAATTGAATCGCACAAAGTTAGAAAAAATACATTACAATAATTTCTGAACCAATGTCTTCTATAGATATGAAAATACGGACTGTCATACAGAAATCAGTCCATAATTCATACATTACACAATCTTGATGTTCATATTTTTCATATGAAGGCTATATAAATCTTCAGCTATCAATTGAAATGAATTTTATTGCACACTAGTTTTCCTATTTGAAAAATCCATTGGGGCCAAAACTGTGCAGTGCTACCTCACCCTTACAGAGCACCTGAGATTACCCCCGATTTTTGGTGGAATTTGTGTCACTCAGTCTTTAGTTTTCTATGTTGTGTTTTGTGTACAGTTTTTTTGTCTTTTCGTCGTTTTTCGTCTTTTGCCATGGTATTGTCAGTTTGTTTTCGACTTCTGAGTTCGAATATCCCTTTGGTATCTTTCCCCTCTCTTCAACGGATGTTATCATGATTTAGTAGACTGTAGTTGAGCAGTTATATCAGCAATGACTACACATATCCCCCATTTGACGAGCCACAATTAAATATTGATGTTCCTGTTTACGACATAAAAATAATTAATTTAAGGTAACCATAAGACATCATAGACTGAGACTTAAAACCGGATGTTTTCTTGGTTTGTACATCACGGCGAATGCCAGTAGAAGACCCCCTCCAAAGAACCTAATTTCAGCTCAGGGTTTTGATTTGGATCGTTTTGTTCAATCTTTATTTTTTATGTTGTGTAGTATTTGATGGAATGTAATTGTCTTTTTCTCCTTTTTGACCATTTTGTATATGTCTTTCCTCGAATTTTTATACAACTGCACGAATATATAATAATGAGCCAGTCTGTCTGTCTGTCTTGACCGACTGGTGTTTCCGTTGTTTGGTTTACTTCAAAGTTTGTAAAACAATTGATCATGATATGCAAACATGCCGTACGGTGGCCTACTATTGCTTGTTACCACTTCATTTTGATTCTGGTGGATAGTTGTCTCATTAATTGGCCATCATACCATACCTCCTTATCTTTATAATGACCATCTAATGGATATTTGTTTCAGTTTAGTTGATTCAGGATTATTTCTCTTTCCTCTCAGAAATGATGATCCTTTTTAGAACCGACCTTGTCATCGTAACTCATCCTACATTGTTTATTGTATTTACATTAAACTTATAACACTGTTTGATCCTATGTGCATGTGGTTAGAATGTTCCCGTCAAATGAGTATATATTTTTTTTATAGTTATACCCTTTCAACTTAAATTTTGTTATCCTGTACAACACAGAGTTTGTCATCGCAACTCTTTTCTTTATAGTATCTACGCTTAATTCAATATACTTCTTTTAGATGCTAATTACAGAATTGCATAAGGGTAGGACGAATTGTTGGCCTTGTCCAGCACCTACCTTATCATCTATTCTCCTCCTATGGAAGTTGGAAAATGACTAAATCCTAGATGATATACAGATGTGCATGTGGCCTAGAAATTCCGAAAATGTTGACCCTGCCCAGCTCTAACCTTGTATTCGCACCTCCTCCAGATGGTTTGTTATATTTATACGAATCCGAATATATTGTTAAATTCTGATATGCAACTATGCATATATGCATATATGTTGAATGTAAATACATCTCAGACATCAAATAAAACACTAGACAAAAATCTAAATTTATGTTAACAGCTTCGTTCTTTCCCTTTTTTATGTCAGAAGAATACTTAAACGTCAATCCAGGATGCGGGGCTGACCAGCTTGACAGCTTGAGTTTTTATTGTATGTTTTTACTTTTTAACTTCGTGCACTAAGCATGTCAGAAAAGTAGTGTGGAAGGTTCTTTTATAATCTTGTATACTGAAATTTATTTAAATTCTAGATGAGGAACTGGAAGAGCTTGAGACTATTGAAAGCCATTTTATTGAAACCAGTGCTTTTAAGGAAGTCAAGAAGGTTTTAATGGATAAGAAAATGGTACTTATAACAGGTGACAATGGATCGGGCAAGACAAGTCTCGGATATCATTTATATTGTGATTTAATAGATAACAAAACCATGGATAAAGATAACATTTGTAAGAATATGACTGAATTCTTAATTGAATATGATCTTGAAGAAACACAAGTGTTATTTTTAGATGATTTATTCGGGACTCTAGACGTTGATAAAACCGAGTTCAACAAATGGTCAGAACTAATGGAACGGATGTCCGAAGAACGCAAAAAGGAAAATGATGCTGGATGTGTAACATACATGATTTTCTGTTCAAGAAGCAGCTTAATTGAAATAATTAAACAAAAAGAACAAGTTGCTTGTATAGATCAAAGTTATTTGGTAGACATTTCTTCTATCACAAAAAGGTTATCAGTTTTAGAAAAGAAAAATGTATTCACACGAATTTGGTCAAAATATCACAATAAAGAGTCAGATAAACTTTCCTTCATCAACAACTTCCAATTTCCCGAAACAAAAGATTTCGACTTTTGGTTCTGTGCTGAAGTAATGGCAAGATGCTCTTACGGAGAACAATTCTGGAAAGATCCTGTAAACTTTTTGCTAAATAAATTGAAAAATGAAATTGATAGCAATACTATTTCATCCGAGCTTTGCAGAAAATTAATTTCAAGTTATTCCAAAGAAAATAACGAGCATTGTTCAGAATCACACACACTTGGTTGCAGGTTTTTAAAGGATGAATTAGAACTTTGTAAACAACATCCAGAATTTTTTAAGGTAATTTCTCCTAACCAAATCGAGTTTCAGCACACATTGATGAAAGACAAAATTGAGCTTTACCTAGCTGGAAAAGGTGATATGGTAAATGCAATAAGAAATTTGCCACTTCAACATCTAATGACGGCTGTTTTACCGAAAAAAAGGTCGTCGTTCGTTAAAAGGAAAAGAGATCAAATTTCGTTTGAAAGATGAACATATATGTCATTTAATACAAAGACTAATAACAGAGGTTTTAAATGGCAATGTTAAAGATGTATCATCACATGATGTTTGGAATACCGACGCATGGGTTACTATGTTAGACGATATTTTGAAGAAGGAATCATCCGACAAGATACACAAATTGTTGACGATTGAAGATAGAAATGAAGGTAAACATTTTCTTTACTGGAGCGCCCTGAAACATAAACGGCGGCTGTGTGAGAAACTTCTACGGTATATTGAAAGTTGCAAAACGTTAGAAAATAAAGAGGTTTTGCTTTCTGTGGTCCTTGTTGGTGCATGTACAATACAAAAGAACGTTTCAATCGTCAGGGAACTAATTAAATTTGGTGCCGACGTCAATTTTTGCAATGCTTGTCGATTAGAAAACATCATGCGAAATGATGAAATAGGTATTGAAAAATCAATAGACGAACAGCATATGTGTCCACTCGATGTAGCTATGAGTTATGGAAACATTTCTCACGTAGAAAATCTGCTGAATCGTGGAGCTACTATATCCCATTGCTCCTGGAGACAATGGGAAATAATTCATAAAGCATTTGCCCTTGATGATATGTATGTTAAACAACCAGTATTTCTTGAAGCTTTTTTGGATGTTTTTTCAAAGTACAATGCGAATAAACAAAATGAATCTTCCAGTGTAGAGAAATCCGGATTGTATGTCCTTTTCAATGAAATCAACGATTCGTGCGATGATTTAAACGACATATTCCTAACATTTGCCAAGTACAGTGTATTAAGTACTACGTTGTTGAATGCATTTCTTGAATGCAAAGTGGATGCAAATGTGACCAACCGAGACAAAAAGAACGCCTTGCATTTACTTGTGGACCATTCTGGGCGTGATATATCTGAAAAATGTAAAGTAATAGAGTTACTGTTACTGAATGGATGCGATGCTAACATGAAAGGTAAACAACGACATACCCCACTGTCTGTAGCCATACGAAAACAGTATAAAAATCCACAGATACTACAGTCTCTGTTGAAAGGGAATTCCGATGTAAATATCAAAGTAGGAGAAGGAAAGTCTTTGTTACATGTTTGCATAGAAACAAAAATGCCGCCAAATGATGCGATAAATATCATAAAATTATTGAAAGACCAGAAGTGTGATCCATTTTTGGTCGACAAAAAAGGTCATAGCGTAATCGAAATCCTATTTCAACAGGAAGAAATTAACATCGAAATTCTGAGTGAACTTTGCTATTATCCTCTTCATACTTGTCTTAAATACAGCAAAATTACAGAAGAAAGAAAAATTGAAATTATCAGATATTTACATGACAGAGGAATGGACATAGATTGTTGTGACGAAACAAAACAAACACCTTTATCGACCGCAATTACTTCATGTTGTAGTCAGTCAGTAATCCAATGCTTTCTGCAGCTAGGAGCTTCACTTAATCGTAAGTTTCAGAATGATCACTCTATTTTGCAGTTATTTCTGAGGTTTCATCCTGACATAGACGATTTGACAATTAAAGAGTTTGCTAAGCAAGATATACATTTACAGTCGGGAAATTTCATGGTTATCATTGCGGACATTTTTAAGAGCAGCAAAAATTATCATTTCTTATTGGAAATTATTTTGGATCAATTTTCGTCAGAATCAGCATCCTTTAAATCATTCTTAGATGAAGAAAATAGAACATTTCTGCATCTGACCGTAATGTCAGTATTAACGGATAGGGAATGTAAAGAGGTTTCTGAAATGTTCATCAACAATGGAGTTGATGTTAATCAAAGGGAAAAAAGTCAAAGATATGCTCTTGATTTGGCAATACGAAACGAGAAAGTCAGAAGAACGAGCACTATTTTATTACTATTAGAGCATTCCAAGTTGAAAGAGTTTAATACAAAAACATTCCTGTTAGATATTTTTCACAGTGGACAAATTTGTATCGAAATTTTATCAAGTGCAATTGACAAAAAAATTATAAACAAATCCAAAGCACCAAAAACTAAAATATTGCACATTCTAGCAGAAAAGGGATTAGACAACTTTTATAAGAACTTTCCAATTACCGGTCACACGTCTTGTCCCATTTCTACAGAGTCAAATCTTGGACTTCCACATTCCCAAAGCGTTAGTTATAAAATGATAGATATGGTAGAACGTAACGAAACGTCTAACGAGTCGCAGTTTATAAAATGTTTATTGGAATGTGGTTTACAAGTAAATGAAAAAGATGACTTTGGAAGAACTCCTTTGCACAAAGCTTGTTATTGCAAAGATCAAGATATAAGTTTGATAGCCGCATTATGTGAAAATGGTGCAGATACAAATGCGAAAGATCAAGATAAAAACACACCACTGCATTCTTGTGTAGCCTCAGAATCCGAGGATCTGATTGTTTTAGCCGTTTGCGAAATTTTATTAAGATACTCGGCTAAGTTGGGAAAATGTAACAATAAGAAAAGAACGCCCTTGTTACTTGCTGTTAAACAAGAGAAAGAAAGAATAAATACTGTGGCATTACTTCTTCGCGAAAAGTCTGATATCAACGTTAAGGATAGCAAAGACGAAAGCTGTCTGCATTACTGCATAAGTAAAAGAATTCCAGATAGTGATGCGTGTAAACTTTTACAAGTTCTATTGGAAAGTAATCCAAAATTAGAACATAAGAATACTCTTGGTTTGACTCCTTTAAACCTGGCATCGACATGCAACACTTTCAGTCGAGTTTTATGCATAATTCGTCTTCTTGAAAAAGGGGCAAAAGTAAATTCTATTGATTCATACAACCGTACTCCACTTTTCAATGTTGTACGTTGTTTGCGAGGTCATGATATCCTGTTGTCGCTTGAAAGAATTGTGAGACTTGCTATTTTATTTGCGTGTCGTGCAAATCCGGGGTATGCAACTAAAAGTAACGAAACTGTAAAAGATTTTGAAACCGGAGATTCTGTAGTAAAAAGTATGATTAGAGAATATCCTGCATCAGAAGACAAACTTGTGTCGTTTGTTTATACAAAGCTTCAAGCCGTATCAAAATATTACTCTGGACATTCAAAAAATCACAGCTTTAAATTTGATTTAAAGGAGTTAAAGAAAGAAATATCCGGTGCTATTACTGAGGCAATCGGGTATTTAGGCGAAATTTGCTTTGATATTGAAGAAGACGATGTTTGTCTTAGCAGTGATTGTGTTACTAGTGCACAAGTTGCTATGGAGATTGATGAATAAACATTTGTCACGAGGCAAATTATGTTACTTAACTGTTTTTATGAGGTTATATGCTTTAGTTTATATCTGTCAACTAGTATGGGCGTAGTGTTTATTAACTTCCAGTTGGTATTTTGGCTTGAACAACTTAAACATAGTATTAATTTAAAATCTCTTCATCAATCATTTTATCAATACTGTAACAATGGAGTACTTCAAAATTACAATATATCAACTTGAAGGTTAATTTCAGGACAGTTCAAATAGTAGAACTTTGAAGAACTGTTTCGGTGAATCTAACATAGTCTATATTTTTAACCCAATTTCGAGCAAATACGACTAAATAAAAAAATAATTAGGGCAACAATGGTCTTTACTTTTTAATTGAGGTAAAAAAAATCGGCCATGAGGATACCACAGTCAACAACACATTAATTGTTACATGTTTAGTACACAGATTATGGTTATGAATCTAAGTGGACAAAATTTATATTCTAGATGAGTGTGGTATGTTAAATATTTGGCAGAACTAAATTGACCTTTCATCAATATAGATTTTAAAATGTATTGAAAAGAAACTTAAAGATCAATGTATAGAACTTTGGTATTCGAAAATGTTCAAGTGTCCTACGGCTTTGTGATATAGAATATTCAAACCTCACTTCTGTTTTGAAAAATATATTTTAAGAATTATCCCCATATCATGTACATCCTTTGTAAATAAAGATGTTGTAGTCACCGATTGCCAGTCGAGACAGGGAGACGGCACAATCTGCCAAGATGCGAAAGATTGTGTCCTCTCTGGGACCTGATGGACATCGGTTACGAATACCACTATATTATGTTATGTAGCTATAATAATAATGCTAAAAAAAATCTGCTCCCCCAATTTTGTCATGAAAATGTAAACATTTATAAATAATAATATATAACTATTTTCTTCCAATAATGTAATCATATTGAAAAAAATCTCTTTAGAACTTTCTAGTGTTTATTATTTATTTAATTCACACATGCACTACATATTTGTATATTGTTAATATGTATATGTCCTCTGTAACATTTGATTCATAAGAATAAAGTATTCATTTATCCAGAGTGTATCGTGTTCCACCCTCAAGCCAAATATCATCCAAAACGTATGTTATCGATTAAGGAAGGCTTTTTTTTCCGGAATATTTTTCTTCAGGTGTCTACCAGAGCAAAATGTTTGGCAAAACAACACAAAATAAAACATAAAAGCACTAAATTCTAAACAAAACAACAAAAAAAAAAATCTAAATTTGAATAAAAGTGAATGTAGTGTATACGTCAATGAGACAGCATTCAAATGAAACAAATAACCAAAAGGAACTCTAGAGGTCAACATCCAGTCTTCATCAATTATCATTTGCATACACAGATGTAAATCTCTAAATAAATGTGATAGAACCATTCTATAAGGTTAAGTACAGAAAACACTTAACCCAAAATTTAAGTAACTTTTAAACAATATCCTATCAAAATAAAAAATAAGGAGATGTGGTATGATTGCCAGTGGATGTAAGCAATTATAGGCAAAACATTCATCGGTTGTTTGTTCATTAAATTATTTAAAAATAATCATCAAACATAATCAAGCCAAATGTTAACTTTAAAAAGAGAGGTCCATGTAATCGTTTTCAAGTCAATGATTGAAATTAGTCCATATGTCAAAAGTTGACGTCGCGAAAAATAACATTTTACGTTTGTTACGTCATTACCTCCTCTGTGACTGTATCGTATGCCCTTAATACATGTGTAATTTAATGAACAACAAGTAGATCTTTTGACTAGACCAACTCGAACTCGTAGAAATATCACTAACACCATCAAATCGTTTACGTCAATTTTAATGTATTTACTTTACAATGGAAAAAGAACATGTAGTATATTTAAGAACGCGAACTCTTCTGCAGGGGCACACAATTCGAGGCAAAAGTTTACTTTTCTATCATCAAAAAATTTGTATGCGACAGAAACTTGTAAAGCGTTTTGGTGTACAGCGTGAAAAGATGTACGACGATGTTGCATTAAGAATACACTGCATTGTAATTTAGCACAAAAAGCGGAAATGGGAGATCCATCATTATAAAAACTAGGTTTTCTATTTCTGGCTAAAAAATGAGCACATGGACTCCATTTTTTCTTTTGCAATCGACAATGTACTGCTTCAAGAATGTTAAATGTAAAACACATTAAAACCTTATTTTAGGGCATGCCTTAAAGGCCAGTAAATTAATGAACACTGGAAAAAACAGGGTGAAAATAACTCTTTTAGTTTGAAAGTTGTGTTATTTTTTTCGGGAAGTATTGAAAAATTAACTTGTGTTTTTACATGAAACATGCAAATATCAAACTGAAATATCTCGAAAAGTATGTCATGATGATATATTCGTCTTTGCATATCAAAATTGACTTTGTGTGAACGAGGGTCTTTTCTGTATCGTTTGCACTTAACTGCTTTCATGTTGCCTTAGTTACTTCGAACATGTTTTCATTTTAAGAATTATCTATAACGATTTTAATAGTGTTTTAATCGTCCGTTTCCTGATCATTTATTTGCAATTTTGGAGTTTGTATATTAAGCTCCAAGAATTTTTATTTGAGATGCTTAATTATCTAATTGATCGGTAAGAATTATTGTGTTTTTCCGAATTTGTCCTGATTTTCTTCATTCGCTCAATTTGAATAGATCGATAGTCTAATTTTAGAGTCATAATATTGTGCTGGTCTTTTATTATTTTCACGAATGTAGCAGCATCAGAAGGTAACATTCAGGTTAAAGGTTGTAGGAGAAGGGATATATCTAGAAATACTGTATGATACATTTTGAAATGTAGTGCAAGCCATGTAGTCGCTTAGCTAGTACTTGAGATTGAAATAAGATTTTAAATTTAGAAAAATTTTGTATCAACGAGATCTACATCTTTAGTATTTGTATTGTCGACAGGAATAACATTTACCTCTTAATACAGAAATGAAACAAAGTAAGAAATTAACCACTGAGTCACCACGTCTAGTGTTCAACATTGAACAGCGGATGTCTTGTATCCTTATAAAGGACACACACACACATTGAACAGCGGATGTCTTGTATCCTTATTCAAGAATTTACTGACTCGAAGTTTTACTTCTCAATTAGTTTCCTCTTTTATGGGTTCATACTCGCATTACAAAAAAATTATAAATGAATACAAAAACCATCTAGCGGTACAACAATGTACAAGTGTCACCACAATGCGTCAATATATAGATCTTCTCTAATAATGCGTCAATATATAGATCTTCTCTAACAAGGCGTCAATATATAGATCTTCTCTTAGACTAACAAGGCGTCAATATATAGATCTTCTCTAACAAGTTGTTACTACATGAAACAGAAATAAAAAAATATCATCAATAGCAACTACATAAAGGATAAACATTAAATAAGAGCAAAAGGAGATGTATACGTCAATGAGACACAAATAAAAAAACGAAATTAATGGCTCCCAAAGAGGTCAACAAATGGCCTTCGACACAAAACTGAGGTAAATATAATACGCCAAGCTCTCACGACTGTTTTAACTTGGAACTACCTTATTTGGACTGCCAATAAACATATGTGCATATTATATTATAAGCTCTGTTTAAACTGAGAATAACCCTTTCTTGACTGACAATAAATTGCTGTCTATACAATATGTCTAGCTTTGTTAAAACTTTTCGCTATCTGGAATGACAATAAACTGATGTTCGTACAATATGGAAGCTCTGTATAAAACGAGACCTATCGTTTAACGTCAAACGTGATCTTGACCGACAATAGACTTGTGAGCACAAATATGTCAAACTATGTTTAATTTCAAACTTTCGCTATCTTGGTTGACAATGCAATTGAGTACTCTGATGAAGTACACCTTTTTGAACTCTATTTAAATTTTGACTTACTTTATCTAGACAAACAATAAGCAAACGTCAATACATTTTGACAAGCTCTGTTTTAACTTGGACACATGCTATCTGGACTGATATGGGACTGATGTGCAAACACTATGTCACGCTCTGTTAAAACGGACTTTTTATATCTGCATGGATTGGCAATAGAATGATGTGCAAACACTATGTCACGCTCTGTTTAAACGGACTTTTTTTTATCTGCATGGATTGGCAATAGAATGATGTGCATACAATATATGGCAAGCTCAGTTTAAACTTAATTAACGCTTTCGGACTGAATAGACTTGTGTAAATACAATATAGCAAGCTCTGTTTAAACTTGAAATATCGCTATCTGGACTGACATTGGTGTCGTACATTCTGCTAATGGGGGCGGATCGCATACATTATCTAGATTCAGAAATCCTCGGTAAAATCATTTAACTTCTTCTTTTCTGTATCTTCCTAATGCTAACGAGGAGCACATGCAAAGGGATTTAAAAGTTAAGGCTTATATTACACGGACACACTATCCAAATATAAAATATGGCTTATATTCACGGGCGCAATAAAATTCCACTTTAAAAGTATTCCACATTTATATCACTAATAACTTCTATAAAAAAAGTATGTATGGTTTCAAATGTTTGTATACGGTAAAAATTTCAGACAGAAATTTGTAAAAACAAACTAATTATTGACTCTAAGGATGCAATAAATCTCTGGAGAATTATTGGAATTATATGTTTATTTTCTCTCTCCTACATGATGTGTGTACTGTTCATGTGAGCAACAACACAGAGGTAACGAGTAAAAAAAAACACGTTTTTAATTTCTTGTACAGCGTCAACGAATGCGGCTAAATCAAAATAAAATATCAACAATAAGCAAGAAACGGAATAAATTACAATGTTATTAACATATTAAAAACAAGAACAATAATTCCTGCTTTAGAAATGAGTTTATGTCGGTAAAAACCTCGTGGAAGTGTGTACAAACAATTACGAGTTTTAAAGTGGTATGAGTATTTAAGCCAATAAACGGCCAGTAACTGTATATCACATAGAAATATACACTCAACGCATGACAACTAAAAGAAAAAGATTACAGTACAAAACAGTTTATGTAATCCCTCAGAAAATAACGAAAATACAAACAAAATGTGAATAAAATACGCGGACTTTACGCGTGTTTGGCTAATGACCTTCTCCTAGTTCCGTACACATGCGCTTCGAGCATGGATCTCTTTTTTTCTCATTTATTTGGTGTTTTATTTGTTTTTGAATACAAAGATAAGAAGATTTGATATGATTGACAATAAGATCAATAACATGACGTTTCCTTTGACAATGTTAAGGTGATATGAACCTGACAAAAAATAATTAAAGTAATATAAAAATGGTATGTACTCAAAGGGACAATATCCATTGTCGGAAAAATAAAATAAAATTGTCATGTACCTGACTTCGTTTCCATGGCAACGACCTCTGAATATACCATATTTGTGTATATGCTAAGATAAGGAATATGGGGGTAAAGATCGATAAAAAGAGTAAATGCATTGGTTGAAATTTGATTTATTGGCAGTATACACATGTCCAAGCTTAAGGTACATAAAAGAAAATCGGAGATTACACAAACTTATTTAAATAAGATATCCCAGAATTCCAAATTTGCCTAAATTTTCACTGATTTTATCACAACCTTGACCGATATAAATGACATAAAATATAAGTTGCAATAATTAATCTTTTTTTGTTGTTATCACCTTAAAGCATTTAAAGTGAGCTAAATTATTACAGAAAAAAAAAGTATGGTTACATGATTTGGAAAAAAAGTTAAAATAGCAGGAAAACTCTTACCTAACACTCTCAAATAATAATGTGCTGGTCAACCTAATAACAGTGCAGAAGTCAATGCATAAGAATAGTATAAAATGGCTCTACCTTTTAGATGTTTTTGTTTTGCCCTAAAGACAAATCTTGCGGACTTTAAATCTCAAATTAAGCCTAAAGATGGTGGGAAATTTTTGACTGGTTATATAGGGGAAAATTTGGGGGGAAAATTTTCCTTTTCACTGTTTTATCCATAAAAAATCTTATATAGGGGAAAATTTGGGGGGAAAATTTTCCTTTTCACTGTTTTATCCATAAAAAATCATCAGATTGAAATCTTCAATGGTCTGGCATATTTGTGGCAACCAGTGCTTTACACATTGCTTTTAGGGTCTGCTGGATAGATTTAAGCAATAAAATCTTACCTTAGAATTTTTGCAGCTAAGGTGGCCCAGTAAATATAGTAGTGAACACCACCAAAATGAACTAGAACCCCTCTCTTTTTTTGTGAAAGTATAAGTTTAATTATCTCCCCTTATCAATTTTGAACAGCAACCATATTCCTTCATGCACATCTGCAACTGTGTAAGATTTCATAAAAATCCAATGAGCGGTTTAGGAGGAGTTGGGCTTACAAGGTGTTCCTTCATGCCTATCTGCAGGCAGAGTACTACAACGGTGTAAAGTTTCATAACAAGAGGTTAAGAGCCTCTTTCGCTCACCTGTATCTTCAACAATAGCAATTTTTGGGGTAAAAATCATCACGAAAGGGCAATAACTCTATAAAGCTTTAACTGGCAATTTCAGTCATGTTGACATATTTGTAGATCTTGTCCTGCTGATCATTTTTGCTCTTTAAAATTTCTATCTACATTTGTATCTATTACACTTTTCATGATAATAGGCAAAACTCCAAAAAATGGTAAAAACATCTTTAAAGGGAAATAACTCCAATTACAAGTCGACTAAAGATTTCAGTCATCATGGCTTATTTGTAGATCTTGTCTTGCTGATCATTTTTGCTATATAAAGTTTCTATCTATCTATTATAGTTTTCAAAATAATAGGCGAAAATGCAAAAAAATGGGGAAAATCGTCATTAAAGGGCAATAACTTCAATAAGGAGTCAACTGACGATTTCGGTCATTTGACTTATTTGTAGATCCTGACTTGTTGATCATTTTTGCTTTTTAAAGTTTCTTTCTATCTATTATAGTTTTTAAGATATAAGGCAAAAATGCAAAAAAATGGTAAACATCTTCATTAAATAGCAATAATTCCAATAAGGAGTCGTCTGATGATTTCAGAAATGTTGACTTATTTGTAGATCTTGCCTTGCTAAACATTTTTCCTTATGAAAAATTTCCCATATTTATTATAGTTTTCAAAATAATAGACAAGAATGAAAAAAAATGATAAAATTTGAAATTTAAGGGCTATAACTCAGATCTATAAGAAGTCGTCTGACAGTTTTGGCGTAAATGGACAGCAGGAACATGTAGATCTTAATATTCTCAACATTTCTGCCCTGTCAGATTTTCTCTATTCATAGCAGTTTTCAAGATAATAGATTTCGACGAAAAAAAAATTTATGTCCAAGTTATTCGAAAAAAAAAATTGAAATCTGAATATTCCCCATTTCC
This sequence comes from Mytilus californianus, assembly GCF_021869535.1. NCBI lineage: Eukaryota > Metazoa > Mollusca > Bivalvia > Mytilida > Mytilidae > Mytilus > Mytilus californianus. Next base: position 5,425,188 of record NW_026262745.1, on the reverse strand, counting down.
TTATGTAGGTTTTCCAGAAAAAAATATTCTGCTTTGAAGATCCCAGCCCCCCCCCCTTTTGGTATTATAACGGTTGGTGCCTTAGTTGCTGTTGCAGATAAAATGATGCCCCCCCCCCCCCCCACCAACTGTATAAACTAGAACTGTGAGTGCCCTCACAGAGTATTACCCCCTTTTAAAAAATATAAGTTGGATTATCTTCCCTTTCAACTTTTGGACTGCAGCTAGATTCCTTCGTGTACATTATAGGTAGTGTACTGCAGCTGTGTAAAGTTTCATGAGACATCCAATAACCCTACATGAGACTTATGAGAATTAACAAGTACCCTTACCACCCATATGATAACATATAATTTTCTTCCTTAAGGTGGGGGGTCATTATTTTTCTGAAACAGCCCTTACTCAAATACAATTTCTTTTTTATCGAAGTGTTGATATAGTATGCAAATCTATCACAACATACAAATAATTCAAACCAGTCTATTTTTTTTTGACTTTGTGACACGTGCTTTTGATGAATGCCCACATATTTCCGTAAAAAGATTCTCTAATCCCTGTTGTCTGTCTCTTATGGGCCAGTTTAAGGTGTCCAAGACTTAATCCACTGCTTGCAATTTTTGTAGCCATACAGTTAGTGATAGTTTTGCCATTTGTAAGAGGTCTCAGTGTTGTTAGCAATGATTTTGTACAGTTTCTGTGTTGATACAACTGCATAACAGATTCATTAGTCCCTGAGAATTTAGATTTCAATGCCAGACTAGGTGATATTTTTTCAAATAAGCGACGTAGGGCAACAACATCTTCCATTGAATCATGTGCACCATACAGTTCACCAAATAAAGTGTTGTAAATTTTTGGCTGTGAATATGATGGCTGATTAGGAATACACTCTTTGAAAAGAGGAAGTGTGTCCTTTCACTGAAGACATGAAGTTATCAATAAGACAATTTTTTTCTAGTGCTGTAAATAAAATCGGAATATCAAAAACTTTGATGTTATGCCCAACAAGAACGGTATTATCAAACTCTTTTAGAAAGAGAATAAAACATCTCAGGGCATCAGAAATTCTGACACTACCAACTTCTTTATCATTATGGTACATTTTCCCATTCTGAAACTTCAAACTAGTTACTTCAGAAGCTTGAGGTAATAATTTTCTCGCTGGTTTTATGTATCTGTTGAATGTTGTGTGTTGGCTGTTAACAACAGACAACTGTATTATGTGAGAGTCTCTGCCTGAAAGACAAACAATATAATCTAAAGGCTTATAGTTACCTGTTAGAAAAACATAGGCAATCACCGATTGCAAAGTTCGCCTCGTTCGAAAATATTGCCACAAGGTTCTGAAACGTCATATGTCGGTCACAGCAATCTGATTTCGATTGGATGCTGACCTACCTTCCCTGATGATCTGTATGCAAGGTTGCTTGATCCTACCATATATAGTTGCTGAAATATGAACTCGGACGTTAAACTTAACCAAAGGCGAGGAAGTGTGAAATGTAGGTCATAGTGACCTAATTTCGATCAGATGCCGACCTACTATCTCTAATGCATCTTCCAAATTTTTGACAACAACTATATTTCGATCAGATGCCGACCTACTATCTCTAATGCATCTTCCAAATTTTTGACAACAACTATATTCCTTTATGTACATCCCTAGGTAGTGTACTACTATTGTGTAAAGTTTCATGAAAATCCATCAAGTCGTTTATGAGAAGTTGCACTAAGAAGGTACTTGGATGGACAGACTGTTTGTAGGGGGTATAATAATTAGTCAATAATATATCATATGCCGAGTGTCATGAAATTCTGTTTTGAAGAGTTGGGATGACATTTACTGTTCCAGTGGAATACTTTTGGATATTCTCTAATTCAGACAATTGTCATCAAATTTCATCTTCTAGTTGAGAAAACTTGATAGATGTAAAAAAACAGCAATGTTCGTGTAAATCTCAAATACAGATATATTTAAAGCCTATTGTCCTCAGAAGTAATCCTTACCAAGTCCTGCTGTTTCAACATCAAAATATGTCATGCAACTGTCTTTCAAGGTCTTTGGTTCAACAGGGAGATACTCTGGAGTGATAACTTGTGCAGGAATAGACTGAATATCATCTGATATTTCTGCATCAAAAGAACATCCTGTTTGATAGGAGACACCTTCTCTGACTTCTGCAGATGCAAGCTTTTGATATAAATAAGAAGATGTGTTATGAGTGTCAATGAGACAACTCTCCATCAAAGTAACAATGTATAAAAAGTTAACAATTATAGGTCAAAGTACGGCCTTTAACACGGAGCCTTGGCTCACACCAAACAGCTAGCTATAAAGGGCCCCAAAATGACTAGTGTAAAACAATTCAAACAGGAAAACCATCGGTCTAATCTATATAAAAAACGAGAAACGAGAAACACATATGAACCACACCAACAAACGACAACCACTGAACAACAGGACAGGCTCCTTACTTAGAACAGGTGCATAAAAATGCAACGGGTTTAAACGTTTTAACAGGCGCGAAACTTCACCCTAACCTAATACGGTAGTGTAACATTACAACATAAAAAGACACACTATAAAATATCAAATGAAATGGCTTAACTCGATCAAAAAGACATTAACACAAAACAAGTAAACATACACTAAACGAATAAGTTTGATCTATGACACAATATAAATACAATATTAAAACGTAGGTGCCTATATAAAATAGACGTTACAGGTTATAAAAAAAAGATGAATAAGAGTGTCAATAAGCCAACTCTAACCTGGGACAAAATGGCGTTAAATAAAACAACGTACACAGGTAAATTTAAATATAATAATTTTGTTGTAAGGAGTACGGATTTTTTTTTTTACAAAATTAATAAATTTGTTGTTCAGAGTACGAGTACGGAAGTGAAAATTTATCGTCATACTAAATACTTGTCAAAGGTGGTACATATTAAACATAGTGAGACGAGATATAACACAAAATAAGTAACCCGAAATGCATTACAAATTGTGTCAGCAGGTCAACTTAACACGAAATTACTATTTGAGAGTACTTGCAGTTATTGAAAGCTAGTTAAAAATCCAAAAACAATTAACAATAAAAATAAATCATGCATTAGACTAAAATCAATTCAAACACATCCCAGAGATTTAGTGTTTTAACGCCATGGACAGTCGAATTTTGATGCCTAAATTAAAATAAGATTTATTTCAGTTATCAAGAAAAACAGGTACTCACAATCATATTTTTTTTACCATTTGGGTCTTTATACTTTAAATTTTCAATCTTATTTGTCATGAAAACTACCACTAAATTATTTAAATATCAAATCTAATTTCAATGAAAGCTTTTTACTGACATATGGAAACAGCAAATATATAAGGGGTTTCAGTGTTAACCTAAATGCTATAAGAGGCTTCTGGGGGTTAATCACTGGACGTTGTAATTTTCTAGGGTTATTCTCCGGTGAAAAATAAGGTTATTCAATGGACGTTGTAATTTTTCTAGGATTATTCCCAGATAAATAATAGGGTTATGCATGTATATAAAAATAAAATATACATGTATTCCATCTTAGCTTTCTTTTCCAGTCGTTTTCTTTTAAATGCTCTTGGAGTTGCCAATGCCCTCTGTCTCGATCTTTGATAATCCCTTAATCTGGCAAGGCGCTGAGTGTAATAACCTGGTGAAAGCCCTAATTTCTTATTAACAAAGTCAAAGTCAAAGTCAAAGATTTTATTAATATAAAATCCAAAATATGGATTGTCATCAACACACAAAGAACAAACATTAATCATTACAATCAATTATATAACAATACAGAACATAAAAAAAAATAGAAGAAAGAGGTATATATTGTATATATAATGAGTATTTTTATTTTCCCCTTCTATCTATTTGACTGAGGAGGTACAGTTTTAGATACTAGTATTACAATTTATATAATATAAACATAAAATAACTTAAGCTAGTGAACTTCTGAACGTGTACATCTCATTAATACCTTTAATGCAACATTTACTGACATCATAATCATTACTTCGAAATATGAAATAGAATTTTTCAATGTCTGAAAGATTATTGAAAGATGGTAAAATATCAGAAATATTCTGAAAAAATTTATTCCTCAGATTATTGAGTTTGGTACATTTTATGGTAAAGTGTAATTCATCTTCAACTTCAAATTTACATAATCTGTTTTCTAAATCAATCTTTTTATGTCTGCCTTTTTCAATCATAAGGATACTATTACTTATCCTTATTCTTACAAAGTTTGAAATATCAGCTCTGTCTATATCTAATTTTAAAAAGTTCTCCATATCAAATTTCATCTTCAAATCCTTGTAGGTTCTTAATTTGTTTCCTCTTTTATCATTAACACTTTTTGAAATGGAATTCTCCCAAAATTTTATGAAATCATTTTCAGTTTTTTATTTATAGCAAGAGTTAAACGATTTTTACTAAGTGAATTTTGATTTTCCCAGACATGTTTAAATCCAACTTTTTCAAATAACAATTTAATTTTTGTTCTATACCAGTCTGAGTTATTATTAACACTTGATGAATAAATCATATTTATTAAACTATCTGGATTTGAATTGACTACATGATGCCAGTAACCTACACATAGTTTGATAGCATCAACAGAACATGGGATCATACCCAATTCCCCCTGAACAGCCAAATTTGATGCAGTTTTGTTAACTCCTAAGATGTATTTAGCAAATTTAATTTGTACTTTTACAGGTTGATATAAAAAATATCTAGACTCCATGGAAGCATTATTTTTCAACAAAGTATCTAGACATAAAATTTCACTACAGTAAAGAAGTATAGGTTTTACACATGAGTCAAAAAATTTAAGATTTGGTAATATATTTAGTTTGTCTGAATGCAGTGTTTTGGAAATGCAAAATGATGCTTTTCTAGCTTTTTTACATAAATATTCATTTGCTTTGGTGAAGCTACCTGAAGGTTTAAATAATACTCAAAGATATTTGTATTCTTGTGTAATTTCTAGTGCATATTCCTTGTACTTAAAATTGTCTTTTTTAATTGCTCTTCCTGATTTATTGAATATAATAACCTTTGATTTGTCTATATTTACTGATAAATTCCATGTGTCACAATAATTTGATAACTTACTTAAACAATTCTGTAGACCTTTTGCAGATTCTGATATCAAAACAATATCATCTGCATACATAAGACATGATAAATTTACATTGTTTAATATAGTTGGGTCACATGAGTTGTCAAATATTTTGACAATATCATTAACATATAATGAAAAAAGTGATGGACTTAAAATACATCCTTGTTTTACTCCTACTTTTGATGAAAACGACGTTGTTTCACCTTCTGTAAATTTAATTGAGTATTTAACTTCATCATACATATTTTTCAAAATATTGAAAAAACAACCTGATAGGTTATAACAGGACAATTTATATAATAATGCTTCTCTGTTAACTGTATCAAACGCCTTCTTAAAATCAATAAAACAAACATACAATGATTTAGATAACTTGAATGCCTTATCAATAAGACATTTTAAGGTTAAAATATGATCGCTAGTTCTACAGTGTTTCTTAAATCCAATTTGTTCACTGCAAACAATATTATTTTTCTCTAGAAAATCATCTAGCCTGTTTGATAATATTTTAGTAAAAAATTTTCCAAAACAACTAGATACTGCAATTCCTCTATAATTAGAGGGGTCATTAAAACAACCTCCTTTGAAGATTGGTTTTATGAAATTTTCTCTCCATAAATCAGGATAAATTTCACATTTTAATATAGCATTGAAAATACAAACAAACACTTTTGCATTAATATTACAAGTAATTTTTAACATTTTATTTAATATACCATCAGGCCCACTGGCCTTTCCCAACTTCAACTTCTTTGCTGCTTTCTGTACCTCCTCAGTCGTAACCTCTGAATTTAAAATTTCAATATTTTGATTTTTATAAGAAGATATGTGTATATCTTCATTTTCATATCTATTTATATGATCTATATTCATTAATTGATTAAAATAATTCAACCATTCTTTTGGGGATATATTACAACTTGGGTCGTTACTCACTTTTTCTTTTAACTGGTTAACTGACTTCCAAAATTCTGATGGGTTTTTGTCTTCAGATTCTAAAATATTTTCCAATAATTTATTTTTAAATAGTCTATGTTTCTTTCTGGTTAATTTATTGAATTCTTTTTTATTAAAAGCAACTTTTTGTCTCAAATTTTTGTCCCACGGATTATTACTTAAATTCCTAGCCAATTGTTTCACATGTCTGTATTTAACTTCACACTCGTCGTCATACCACAACTTTTTCTTTTTTCTCCGTTTCTGAAATTTGGTTTATTTGAAATGTTTTTTGTACTTTTTGTTGCAGCACCAATCAAAAAAGAAGAAAATTCAGAAACTTTTTCATTTAATACTGTACAAAAACATTTTTTGTCAAGTGATTTATTAATGTTCTCTAAGTCTTCACATAATTGATTAAAATCAAAATTTAATAAGTTTGACTTGAAAGAAATTTCCTTAGTATCATTCCATCTAATGTTTCTCATATTTTTCTTTAAACAATCTTGTAAATTTGTATCAGAAAATTGAGATAGAATTTTTACATGTATAGGACAGTGGTCAGAAAGTATAGGATTGAATTCATCCACCTCAAAACTCACAATATTTTGTAAAAAATTTGAGTTACAAATGCAATAATCATCAATTGAAGCTCCAATATAGTTATGATATGTTATTTTCCCTAATGAATCACCAATGGTTCTACCATTTAAAATTCTAAGTTGAGCATCAATGCATAAGTCAACAATATTCTTTCCATATTCATTTGTGTTTTGATGTAGTTCAGTATTACGAAATTTTTGTATATTATCTGCCACATAATTAAGTGGTAAAAAATTGTCAAGAACATGATCTGAGTCATTTACTATAAAATCTTGATCCCCTTTGTTAATATGAGCATTTAAATCCTTTTTTAACATGGAAAAATAACACATAACACATAACATTCATATTAAATATCTTTTTGTCATGATCTAAGTTGTCATACAAAATAATTAGTGTTTGGTTAATAGATGTACACTATAAAAACAATTCTTCTTTTTAATGCTGACCTACAAAAATGAGACAGAGGTGTTGTGTCAACATTATCTGAAGATTTCAGAATAAGTTTAAACTTTACAATTAATGCATCTACATACAAACATGTATACCCTGGATGGTTATTTAAATTCACTGTGCCACACTCAAAGTCCCATAGCTCTTACAAAGTTGGTCGAATCAAAATGATGGAATAGTATGCACATCTACATGTCATAACAATGAGTCCTACCTACATGGGACAGACAAACGGATGGACGGAAGGACACCGCAAATACTATATTCTTTCTTTATCATTTTCTGTATATATGTGTGTAAATACCTCTGTTCTCATCATTTAATTCTATTTTAGGTAGTCATATAAAGATCAACTATAACGTCGGTAAAGCCAATGCAGCCTTCTACGTGCTGCTACCATTTTTTCACCGGGAAACCAAGCTTGTAGAACTTACCGTCCGACTCCATGGATGGTGAAGTAACAGCATCCTTGTTATTTCGGTAATGTGGCAACATCTACGTGCCATCCAATGACTAGGTTTCGAAATAAACATTTAGTACTGTTAAATAAAATTCTATTGTATGTTGTTGAATATGAAACTGACGAGCATTTAGTGCTTCTAGTCTTCTTATACTTGTTGATATAAGTGCTTTGACAATGGCATTTTCAATGTGCTTTTGTGTGTCTTAGATTTGCATGTTGTCTTTTAGATATGTCTTTGTGTTTTAAATGTGTTATGTGTGTTCTGTATTTGTTTTATGTGTGTGTTGCATCCTCTGTAACCAAATAAATATTATTGAATGTTGAAAGCATTGCTATGTTTGTTGACATCTGTTGGAATAATTTTGTACGATTTGTGTTTTCTTTATTAATAATATTACAAATAACTTCTTGTCGACTTGTTCCTTTATTCATGAGGCTGACTTCATACAGGAAATTCTTAGGAAGAAAGAAAAGAAGTTAGCAGTATCCTTTAACCTTACTTTCCGCTATAAAGATGATGTTCTCTCACTAAATAATTCAATATTTGGTGACTATATTGAACGCATCTATCCCTTCGAACATGAGATAAAGGATACAACAGATACAGTTACGTCTGCCTCATATCTTGACTTACATCTAGAACTTGACAATGAGGGTCGGTTGAAAACAAAACTTCACGACAAAAGAGATGATTTCAGCTTCCCAATTGTGAATATTTCCATTTCTATGTAGCAACATTCCAGCAGCGCCAGCACCCGGGGTATATATCTCCCAGTTGATACGATATTCCAGGGCTTGTATTCCCTATCATGATTTCCTTGATAGAGGGTTGCTGCCCACAAGGAAGCTATTAAACCAAGAGTTCCAAGTGGTGAAGTTGAAATCATCCCTTTGTAAATTTTACGGACGCCATCACGAGTTGGTTGACCGTTATGGAATATCCGTTTCACAGATGATAGCGGATATGTTCCTAATGTCGTTACTACAATCCCGTCGCCTTTCCCCGAAGGTGACCTACCGAATTAGACTTATAACCGGATTTGTACTAACATGAGTAACACGACGGTTGCCACATGTGGAGCAGGATCTTCCTACCCGTCCGGAACGACTGAGATCACCCCCAGTTTTTGGTGGGGTTCGTGTTGCTCAGTCTTTAGTTTTCTTTGTTGTGTTTTGTGTACTATTGTTTGTCTGTTTGTCTTTTTCTTTCATAGCCATGGCATTGTCAGTTTATTTTCGACTTATGAGTTTGAATGTCCCTTTGGTATCTTTCGCCTCTCTTTCACAATCATGACTGAGACACAATTAATATAAACATGATCCGATATTAAAACTAGAGGCTCTGAAGAGCCTGTGACGCTCACCTGCATCTTCAACAAATGCCACTTTTTTGTTAAAATCAACATGAAAGGGTAATACTTCCATTAAGGTTAACTGACAATATCAGTCGTGTTGACATATGTATAGATATTGTCCTGCTTATCAGTTTTGCAGGCAAAACGTGCAAAAAGAGGTAAAAAAAAACTAACAGTTAACCGAAAGATGGAAATTGAGGTGTCAGACCACTTATTCAAAATCCCTATCTATTCAACCAAATTTTGCAATTTTCATAGCTTTCCTAACATTTTACCTTAAGTTTAACATTAAAACCAGGTATATCCTGAATTGAACATGTATCACCTACTACATGCCATATTTTCACCCTACCTTTAAAGTCTTTTAAGAAATAACTTACATTCGGAACACGATTACTACTAAAAATAACCCCTGGTTTTCTGGAAATCTTAAATTAGTATACTATGGAGCGCATTAATCCTCAAATTTTAATGCAAACTCATAGACAAGTAAATTTTGGCTCAAAATGATCTAAATATATTTCTCTTTCACCAAAAGTTTCATTTTTGCAAATGTGATGGTGTTAGTTTAAGTAAACAATGACATCAACAGCACTATTTTGTGTCAGAGTAGGGCTACTTTTACATACGTTCTAAATTGGAGGGAGTGAATTGGTGGTCTGACACCTTGATAATAGGTTATAAACCATCCAAATCTCGGATACGCTATGAAATTCCGATAATAACGCCAGATGATATGAGTACATTAAAATAATGACATTATTTATTTATTGGTGTTACATTCTTATTTTTGTAAACGACTAATATGCAATTTATCTACCTGAAGTATTCTTGAACTTCTGGTATAATGAAATGGGGACCTTCACTGAGATAGCTGTGTCAGTGGAGTTATTGTTAAAAGCGTGTGCAATATTATTGTTGAATGAAAAAAAAGTAAAAATCATCTTTAAAGAGCAATAACTCCAATAATGAGTCAAATTAAGATTGTAAACATGAAGGTTTATTTGTAGAACTTGTCGTGCTGATCATTTTTGCTATTTGAAGTTTCTCTCTATTTATTATTGTTTTCAAAATAATAGTAAAACATGAAAAAGATTGGTAAAATTTGACATTTAAGGGCAATAACTCCTAAAAGAAGTCGTTGACAATTTTGACGTAAATAGACAGCAGGTAGATCTCAACATTTTGAACATTTCTGTTCGTGTCAAATTTTCTTTTTTCATAGTGATTTTCAAGACAATAAACAAAACTTGTATTTTATCCTTATGGTTTATTTTTAGCCATGTCGGCCATGTAGGTTGGCAGGCAAGGTCATTGGCAACATTATTATATTTAAACTAAATACCCTACTAATGATTGTGGCCACGTTTGGTTAAATATGGCCCAGTAGTTTCAGAGGGGAGGATTTTTTAAAAGTTAATGACGACGACAGACGACGCACGCCAAGTCATGAGAAATGCTGAGTTGGCCTTTCGGCCAGATGAACTAAAGAGGACATAAAAAACGTCGGTAACACAAATATCGATCCAATCCGTTACTTTGAAGCCACTGGGTATTTGGTAAATTACAATTTCATGAAATTACTGGTAGTTATGTTCTCACTAAATAGTTTTATGAGTGATTGAAAATATTGAACAGTACATGTGCCATTGTGTTCATACGTCCAGTTCAATCAAATAAGTTGTGCATATGAAAAATAATTAAAAAAAAAAAAAATAAAAAGAAGAGAAAAGAAAAGACTAATAAGTAGTAACTTTTCATTATTAACTGAAATAAGTCTTACTTTTCTTTTTATATCCTTTTCTATGTTGTTTTGTGAACTGTTGTTTGTTTGTTTGTCTTTTTTTTTTAGCCATGGCGTTGTCAGTTTATTTTCGACTTATGAGTTTGAATGTCCCTTTGGTATCCTTCGCCTCTCTTTTACTACCACTGGGTCGATGTCTCTGCTGGTGTACATTTTGTCCCCGAGGACATCATCCACCCAGTAGCATAATATGTATGAACATACGAAGATCAAATAGAATACTGGCTCGGACGTCGCCCACGTATTCAGTTCTTCTACAAGACATTTTGGATTTTAATGAATTCGAAATGTAAAACCTGTAAAATTCTGATAACAGATGCTCAATTCACTAGCAATTAAACAAAGAAATCTTATTTTACCAGAAGCTACGATGATCTGAATTGTAAATCAACAAATCTTGTCTACGGATTAAAGTGTAATCATTGCGGATTGGTATTTGTCGGTGAAACGAAAGGAAGGCTTAATAAACCAAACATAGATCAGAAATCAACAACAATGCATGCAACATTTTTACCAGCATTTCAACCAGCCTGATCATTCAATCCTTTCTATGCAAGTTCGCATCATCCACAAAAAATATACCACAGGACTAACAATCTTCATCTTGCAACACCTCTCCTTAGACAAAAAAAAAGGTTACTGGATTCGACAATTGGGAAATGACACACCATATGGTTGCAATGACAAAATAGATGGTATAGGTATTCTATCTAGTCCTTCCTCCGGTGAATGTGATGCACATTTTCATTTTTACTTCTCGACGTAGACGCAGTCATGGTCATCGTCATTATACATCACCTACTCTCCATGATGTCTCTATAAATGACTTGCTGCCATTTATACAAAAACCGTTAGGTATTCATCACAATCGCACGAAGCTTTTTTTTATTACCCCTTTCAAAACTTCATTATCTGTATAACTTATGTTTGGAAACCATTGTAACAAACCCCCATTCAAACCAGTACAAACGTACAGCTATCATATCGGATATTGCAAGTCACAGACTTATTAAACCAGATCGCATTGGAAAAGATGAAAAGGAGAAAAGATCCTTTCTAAAACTTTCCTTCGCCAACAAATGTCTCGATGCCATCAATATCTTTCATCATAAATGAGTTCAATCGAAAATATCTCCCTATTATAAAGATCAGTCTGTACCTATCATTTCTTATACCTATACCAAACCAATTGCAACTAAAATTTTCAATTACAAGCACGTGTTGCAGAATCTCAATATTGACGACTTCAAGTCTAAACCTCCTCAGTGCACCTGTGCTGGTTCCCCATTCATGTACAATCCGGCTGGCCACGTTATTACTGGTGACCTAAACATTGTCAATAACACTTCTCAGCGAAATGTGTTATCCATAGGCCCGAATATTGTGAACCTAAATCCATCAATTGGAAACACAACTTCAAAATACTGATGGATTCAGTCGAGGATTATGCCAGGCAATGGATTAAACGCAACCAAGAAGACGTAGATACTCTCACCGAATGGATTGAGGCTGTGAGGTCGTTGATACAAATCAGAATTAAAAAACTGAATGGGTTTATGAACACCAATGCAACATCAATCTTTAAAGACCCAAATGTTGCAAAACACCTGTCCTACCTCCATGACAAATATGTTGTTGTCCCCGCAGATAAAGCCCCAAACAACATTGTTTTTGTGTGAACATCACATTACACAAACCGCTTCATAAATGAATTAGGTATTGATAATTCACTTGAAAACTCAACATATACCCCTTCGACACTTACCAAGGAGGCAATCCTGGATAGTCATAGGTCTGTTCTATGTTCCTTTGGAATTACAACCAAAGATGAAGATCTGGATCTTCCTTCACTGTATTGGATACCTAAAAGCTCTTTTACTTTTATGTTATTTATGCTCTTCAACGTTTTATAGTTTTGGCCTTTAATTTTTACGAGCACGTGTTTTGCATATTAGAATTATAATGTAGTTATTAGCGCTAAGTTGGTACGGATTCAGGTTTACTATCTGCATACCCCGATGGTGTCCTCCAGACAGTAGATATTGGCGATATTCAAATGATACTTTTTTCTTTAAATTTACTATTCATAGAAAATTGTACGCTCAGAAATCATACCACATTGTTTTTATTTGTTTTGATATTTAACGTCACATATCGATATCGTGTTAATTGAATATAAAAGGACCTGTTGACACGACCACGGTTAGTATGGTCATGGTGTTAATTGAATATACCTTCCGTAGGTACTAACTTTATTTAAATAGTTTAGTTGGTCTTTCCATTGTGTAGTTGAAACAAAATGATAAGTTTTATGCTTACTATGCTGAAAAAGATGATGATCCGTTATGATCCTATTTCCGAAATTTTGAAGCTAGATTTGTGACATTGTACGATACTTCATTCTTTTTTGTGTAAAATTTTAATTGTAAACAAAAGGACTCACATGATTGATCCAAGACACAAAAACAACAATTATGTAAGTACATGCATGTGTATTACAAGGCGTTAATACAAAAAAGGAATATAACTATAAAATACTAGAAGAGGATTAAGACATATCAGAAAGTAAACACAAACTATATCATCATGTCAATTGTAGAATGTTTGTATTGCTTCTACGTAAGGATATATATATAAATGTGAGACGGTAACAGCCCGTCAAATTTAGTTGACTAAAGTGTTTTATAAAGTCTTTCTGAAACTAATTTTCCGAGAATGTAGTACAAAACCCGTAGAAAAAGTGTTCATCTTCAGAAAAGAATGGAATTCTTCACTAACTCACAGAACGCTTCTGTTATTTATGACCCTGTGAAACTTTAACGACCACCTGCAATTGCATCTGTAGTTTTTGTTGCCTCTCTTCTCAATTTAGCATGTATTATTGTGTTAGCCACGACACCGAAATTACAGAAAAGTCGTTTCCATTTTTTCGTCCTCTGTCTCAGTATCGCAGATTTTCTGACGACTATTTTATGGACACTATTGCTAGTAAATGAATCTTTAGAAATATTTGGCTGGGGTATACCTTATTTATGCAAAATTTTGTTTTCATTAATTTATTGTTTAGTGTTATTTTCATTGTTTCAGACATTATTGATATCTATTTGTGAGATATATAGCGGTATCGGAATCTGCCTACTTATCGCTGAAGGAAAACATACCTTAGAAGAAGTTGCTGCCGATATTTTTCATCTTTACATTGTTGCATCAAATTATCCATAACTTAATGTTTTTCGAATTAGATATGCAAACGTAATCAGGAATTCGGGTCTATTCTATTCATCCAAGTTCCGGTCGCACTAATGTTCTCTTTAATAATTATATTGTATACCATTACTATTTTGCGACTTCGAAAATTGCTGACTGTGGTATCCGTTGGAGATGATACCCTTTCGATATCTCGTCATAATCAGCGCACGCATAGATTGAAACTCAATACTATTACCCTAGGACTTATTTTAACAGTTTTATCTACCAGTTTACTTCCAAAGTTTGTATTGAATCTTACATTTCCGGATGATGAAAACAAAATAGGGAACATTTTCTATATTTTATCACCTCTCGCTAATCCATTTATTTATAATTTGAGATTTGTTGAATTTCGCGAGAAAGCAAAGCGAATTTGTAATTGTGGATTTGGAAACTAAGGAGGCTGGTAGGACAAACGATGTAACAGTGATTTTTATATTATTCAGGCTCGGATCTGTCAATTCCTATTAGATTCATCAGCCTTCCATTACCTTACAGATGTTTCAGATAAATATGTGTGTATTTAGACTCTGATAGAGGAGAGGCTTCAGCAGTTACCCGGTGTTATATCTCAGAAATCCATTCAGAGCATACACATATACGTAAAAAAACCTAGATTGGTACGATCAACGTGGTGAATAAAAGTTGAACCTTTCGTTTGAAATAATGTTGACTGTACAAATGATATCATATAAATAACAGGTCAAAAATGAAGAAAATTGACAGAAGTTTTAAATGTCTTTTGTGAATCGCCTAGTGAGATTCAAGACCTGTTATAAAAAAAACTTTACATGTTATATTAATAGTTTGATTATGTCGAATCTGGAAAAAAAGAAAATTTAATGTATGATTGTAAAGCTGAGCATGATGTTTAGCTATAAAAAAATATTTTATTCCAATTAAGAACCCCGAAGGGAATAAACATTAGACAGGACAAACACATTATAATTTGAGAATAACACAAATAACATTCAATAAAATCAAGTGATATATACACTTTCTTAAGTAAAAATTTAAGGAGCTTAAGCTTTTACAATACACAATGCAAGTGTGGTGGATATCAAGTTTATAATTATATATTGAGAAAATAAAAATGATGATACATAGTTAGATAAAAGATATATAATCTAAAACATGTTATATTTATATAATTTATTTTTGGATGTAACGCGTCTTCCGATTGGCTGACGTTGTTTTGTTTATCAGCTCATAGACATAATTTTGCCATGTGACCTTGACGTCATCAACGTTTTTTCATGATTTACTCCGGTTTAAAATGGAATTAAGAATTAAATTATAAGAAATGACTGTAATATTTTTTCTGTCTATTCAAAATAACATAAAAAATGTGGTGCACACTTTAAAATAACCCGCTACGCGGGTTATTCAGTGTGCACCACATTTTTGATGTTATTTCTTTATAGACAGAAAAAATATTACAGTCATTCCTTTAATATTACTTAAAATATTGTATCCAAAGAAAATAAATGATAAAATTAAACAAATCTTGATAGTATTTTTACATCACAATATACAGGTGTAATTTGTTTTTAATAATTTTGTCATATATATTTTTATTTTTATATCATTTAAATAGTCCCATCTACAGGTGTAATACCACCATTGATTTTCCCCTATTAGTCTTTGTTAAATTTGCACTTTTCAAAAAATTGTGCAGAATTTGTCTTTGTTTCAAATAAAGAAATACTTGGCATGAGTAAAGATTTATCCTGTCCAGTACTATAGAAAAAATTTCACATAACATTTCATTGCATATAAGAAAATAACCATCACTGGAAGTTAACCAATCAAATTTTCCCCTTTTTTTAACCTGTGTACAAGCTTTAGTAACCATGTAACCTCAAGTTTCCAAAATATTCTATAGAAACCCCAAATAAAGAAATAATGGTGCTTTGAAATACCCAAGATATATGTTTATGACTCAGAAATGTTTTACTGCAATGAAATGTAGGATCAATTACCTACAAATGTCAAATTCAAGGGAATATTTTTTTCTACCTATTTTCGTATGCAACCGGATGTGACGTACTATGATTTGGTGGTATTACACCTAAAGAAGTCTTTTTTGTTAAATAAACTGAATGTGACTTTTTTCCTTTGTAATACTGGTTATTTCAAGCATTCCTGTCAAGTTTTGTCATAATCAGTTCAATAGTTTGAGAAAAATCTAGTATAATGTAAGACGACATCTACAGCGATTCGAGCAAAATTTCTTTGAAAAATCCAAACCAAGCCGCATCATGATAGAATATAGTGTGGACCAATAAATGATCAAATATTTATCTCATCTGCCTACAAACAGTTGAATATGATACAAAAGATGACTTTAGGATAATAAATACTACTAATGGACCTCTTTGTCTTCCTTATAAGGTCTCTTTTGGTCCATTTATACCTCTCATTTCCTCAAAATATCTACTTTTTAGGCCAATAAATAAAAATTTTGAGGTAACTTTCACTCATTTATGATAGAAATGTTATTATAAATGATTAATTGAAGTATTCAAGCTGAATGAACTATCCATATAAAAGTTTACTGTCTCAAAGGTGGTTTCAATAAGTCCTTACGTAAAACTTAAATTTACGCCGCGTTCCAGAGAGGGACACAAAAAACTTCTCTTTTGGTGAATAATTTATTGTTACTGCTTTAAAAATAATTTCATTTACTTAAAACTATATATTTATTAAAGTATTTCTTAGGAAAAATTTTCTAGTATAGCAGAATATAAGAAATAAGGAGAAAAAGATCCCCAAAACTCTAAGTATGGCTTGTTCCGTCAACTAATATTCATGGTAAAGTCCTATTTCAAGGAAATTTTCTCATAAAATGTATTTTAGAGACTCAATCCACTCAGAATATTTCATTATTTGTAATATTTCACTTAAATAGCAATAAATTTTAACACATGAGAGTACTCACAAGGTCAAAGGTGCATGTACAGCTTCCCATATTAGTTGTAATACCACCATTGATTTTCCCCTATTAGTCTTTGTTAAATTTGCACTTTTCAAAAAATTGTGCAGAATTTGTCTTTGTTTCAAATAAAGAAATACTTGGCATGAGTAAAGATTTATCCTGTCCAGTACTATAGAAAAAATTTCGCATAACATTTCATTGCATATAAGAAAATAACCATCACTGGAAGTTAACCAATCAAATTTTTCCCTTTTTTTAACCTGTGTACAAGCTTTAGTAACCATGTAACCTCAAGTTTCCAAAATATTCTATAGAAACCCCAAATAAAGAAATAATGGTGCTTTGAAATACCCGATATATGTTTATGACTCAGAAATGTTTTACTGCAATGAAATGTAGGATCAGTTACCTACAACTGTCAAATTCAAGGGAATATTTTTTTCGACCTATTTTCGTATGCAACCGGATGTGACGTGCTATGATTTGGTGGTATAACACCAACAAATAGAAATGTACCACAAAATTAGCAATAACTCATAAATATATCGTAAATAATAATTTTCACAACAGATTAGTCAATAATGCAATGATATCTTTAAGCCCTTTTTCCTTTATTTAATTTTATCATTATTTGACCATTTTTCTTTTCCTCTATTTTCTCTTTTGGTCGAGCACAAACTCATAGAGCCCATGTCAATCTTAGCCATTCAATTGCTTCAATAACTAATGGAATTTTAAAATTAACTCGGGATAAGTAAACATATATTTCCAATATTTAAATATATGTATGAAGGTATCTTTGAATACCTGATATTTAACACCCAAGATTATACTTGATAAAGTTGGGTAAACATTTATATTACATACCTTTTCCAACTTTTGAAAAAAAAAGTATAGCCAGAATGTTCGAACAAATCTACATTCAAAAACGAAATGTTTATATGTTTCTTTTGTTTCTGTACAAAAAGTGCACAATTCTGTTTCACTATATTTACATTTCATAAGTTAAGTATTTGTTCCTAGAATTCTATAGAGTAATCTTCGGTTATAAGTAAAGAAAGAATATAAAAGAAACTCCATTCTTCAGCAAGGATATCGATTCGCAGATTTTCCATTTCTCTTGTATACGAGGTGGTGTCTCCTTTATTTTGTCTAGACAAATTTTATACAAATGTTTTGATATTTTATCTACTGTTTTATGGCGGTTACAATTTTGTATAGTTTGAAAGCGATTTGTGAACGAATAACGTTTTTTCATTCCTTTGGAAGTGCACAATTTAGTCCATAGAACTGTAGGGAAGTTGTTTCTATATTGCAATTTCTAATTAATGCCTCAAAATTGTAAAATTCCTTTATAAGATCAATTATGAAAAATATATGTTTCATTCTTCAACTATTATAAAAAGCTGTTTTCCCACGAATCATAATATTATCATTTAAATAAAATGCTTGAGGCAAGATGCCACTTGGGGCTGTGGACACAGGTTCACACAATGAGGCCCATGATGAAATTACATTTTGCCAAAAGTGTTATATTCAATTTTCTAATTTTGTTAAGTGCTGAATTTGATAAATACCAAATATTTTCTCCACTTTTAATTTTAAGATGATCTGCACATAACACCTTCTATGAAGAATAATTTGAAGGGTTTGAATATTTTTTTTTTACCCAGGACAGCTTAATTGATTTTATAAAAGATTCTATATGTGGCATTTTTACACCGCCATCCTCATAATTTGAGATAAATATATTTCTTTAAATTTTGTCCCCTTTATCGCCACACACAAATCTGTATTGCATAGCTTGTATATCCCTTAAAATATCTGGGGATGGATATGGCAAAACAGTAAAACATTGAATTAGAATTGGTAGGCAAGAGTTTTCACAACTATAATTTTTCCATTTATAGTAATATTTCTAAAGGACTATTCACTTAAAATTTTAATTTTTAACTTTTTGAATTATTTCTAAGTAATTGTCTATTTATATATATCAACTTTTGGCAAACAGTTTTGAATGCCTAGGAGTTTGAAATTTCCTGAATGGTTCCATAGTAAAAATATTTTATCTGTGTTTAGCTCTCACCACAGTCCCTTTTTGCCCCAATCCCTATAACTGGTTGTTTTCAAAGTAAGCCTTCAACCCAGAGGGGAGAAACACAAGGATATTTTATTCAAAGCACTATTTAGAGATTCTTCACTTTGAATTTTTATATACCATTAATGTTGTTGTCATTTTTATAGATGCACTAAGCAAGTCCAAAAAATTAAATAAAAAGGTAGAAAGACAACGTATTCCCTTGACGTAAATCCTCTCTATTACAAAATCAATCAGATAGATAACCATTATTTTGAAAACAACTTTTTGAGTTATAGTATAGGGTTGTGAACCATTTCACTATTGTATCACCAAATCCTAGAAATAAAGTTTCGCATTTAAAGTTCCACTCTAGAGAATCGAAAATTTTTTCAAAATCTAATAAGACAAGCAAGCCAGAAGTATCTTTCTCATTTACTTTTTGTAATAGGTCATATATAAACGTTTACATTCACCAATATCATAAAATCAGTTTGAATTTTACTAATTATGTGATGAAGGACTTTTTTAATTCTATTTGCAATACATGTTGAACCTATTTTATAGTCTACATTAAGGAGTGAAATATATTGCCAATTGTTTGGAAAATATTTGAGTTTACCATCTTTTGATAAACATAACTCCATATGTTTGTGAAATTGATAATTTACCTTCTTGAAATGCTTCTATGAAAGAACGCAGCAGGAAAGATTTAATGTCATGCCAATTTATTTTCATAAAACCTAGTGGTAAAACCATCCAAACCAGGAGATTTTCTATTTTTCAATGCATTATGAATTTCTGAACTTTTTAACTCCCCCTCAAAATATTATTTTGTCGATCAGAGAGAATTTTGATAAAGGGGTTTTCTAAAGAAAAGGGACTTGTCCTGTGTATATATATATATATATATATATCATTGATAAATATTTTCTTGGATGTATAAAGATTCTCATAATATTATTTTAATTCTGCACGAATATTAGCTTGATAAGTGATAATTTCATCACTATCTCAAGTTAGGTTCAGTTAGATTTTGTATGACTTTTTCTGTATGATTTCCTTTTTCTAGATTGCAAAAATATTTTGTACTTCTCTCACTGACACTTTGCTTTTGCTCTCAATGTTTGCTCCTTTTATTCTAGATTCTCTTAACGTTCTTCACTGTAGTTCAATACGTGTAATATCTTCCCTTTTTTCTTCAATGTTTTCACTATTGTTCATTTTGTTCAAGTGAAGTTCTAATTCTCTTTCTTCTCTACTGTGTTCTTTCTTTTTAAAAGATGAATAAGACAATGTTTTACCTCGTATCATCATTTTCGGTGTTTCCCAAAACAGTTGATCTGAAATGGAAAATTCTATTTCTTCCATGTTTTCAGAATCAACTATTTTGTATTGTCCAATGCAGTCAGCAATACAAGTTTTGATATTAGCAATATACTCTTTGTCGTAAAATAAGTTATCGTTAAATTCCATGTCCATTTTCCTTTTCATGGGTATGAAATTCATTGGACAGAGATGACATTGGACAATTCATCTCAGAGACACTACAACAGTGAACACAGTCATTGTATTAATTTAATAAACCTCCTGAATATATTTACTTTATTTAAATAGATTAAAAGTCTTTCCATTGTGTAGTTGGTAAATAGTAAGTTCTGTGTTCAACATGCTGAAAAGATGAATATCCGTTATGATCATATTTCCGATTTTTTGAAGCTGACCTAAATAGTAGAGCTTTTATCGTTTTTTTAAAATTTATTAACAATATTTACAACATAATAAATAAATATGTAAAATTCATTTAACCAATGAAGCCAGATTTGGGACATTGTACGATAATTCATTCCTTTTTCGTGTAATAGCAATTGGTATAAGGAATTCGGATGTTATGTTTAGCTCTTTTGGTTGCATGGTTTTTTTTATGCTGTTCGACGTTTTATTGTTTGGACCTTTCAAACTTTTTTTGCGTCTTTCATACCTAATGATAATTTTAGGAACACGTGTTTTGCACGTTGGAATCACAAAAAAATTATTATCACTAGTTTGATACCCTCTCAGGTGGACTATCACATACCCCGATGGTGCGATCCACACGGTAGCCAGTGCGTGTTATTGGTGATATTCAATTGATACTTTTTTCCTGTAAATTTTCTTTTCATTAAACATTGTACGCTCTGAAATCATAATCCACATTTTTGTTTTAGATATTTGACGTCAGATATAGATATGGTGTTAATTGAATTTTAAAGGAGACATTTAAACTACATTGTACGATAATGCATTACAAGGCGTTAATACAAAAAAGGAATATAATTATAAAATACTAGATAGTGGATAAAGCAATTATTAGAAAATAAACACTTACTAAATCATCATGTCAATTGTGGAATGTTTCTATTGCTTCTACGTAAGGATATATATAAATGTGCAAAATAACAGCCCAACAAATATAGATGATTACATTGTTGTATTAAGTCTTTCAAAAACTAATTTTCCGAGAATGTAGTACACAGTCCGTAGTAAAAAATTTCATCTTGTGAAAAGAATGGAATTCCTCACTAACTCACAGAATGCTACTGTTATTTATGATCCTATGAAACTTTTAAGACTAACTGCAATAGCATCTGTAGTTTTTATTGTCTCCCTCCTTCAATTAGCATATATTATTGTGTAAGCCACAACACCGACATTACAGAAAAGTCATTTTCGTTTTCTCGTCCTTTGTCTCAGTATTGGGGATTTTCTAACTACGATTTTATGGACACTAATGCTAGTAAATGTACCCTTAGAAATATTTGACTGAGGTATACCTTATTTGTGCAAAGTTTTGTTTGCATTAATTTATTGTTCAGTGTTATTTTCATTGTTTCAGACATTATTGATATCTATTGAGAGATATATAGCGGTATCGGAATCTACCTACTTATCGCTGAAGGAAAATATATCTAAGAAGAAGTTGCTGCCGATATTTTTCATCTTTACATTGTTGCATCAAATGATCCATAACTTTTTTTTAATTAGAATGCAAACGTAATCAGGAATTTGGGTCTATACTGTTCAACCAAGTTCCGGTCGCACTGGTGTTCTCTTTAATAATTATATTGTATACCATAACTCCTTTACAACTTCGAAAAATGCTGACTGTGGTATCCGTTGGAGACGATACCCTTTCGGTATCTCATCATAATCAGCGCGCGCGAAGATTGAAACTCAATACTATTACCCTAGGCTATTGATTTGTTGAATTTCGTGAGAAAGCAAAGCGAATTAATTATTGTGGATTTGGAAACTAAGGAGACTGGTAGACAGTCTATTTTATATTATTCAGGCTCTGGCATGTCAATTTCTATTAGATACATCAATCTGCCATTACCTGACAGATGTTTCTTATGAATGTATGTGTATTTAGACTTTGATACATATGAGGCTTCGGCAGGTACCCGGTGTTAAAATCTCAGAAACCCATTCAGAGCATACAAATCTAGGCAAAACCTAAACGACCAACGTGGTGAATTAGTCTTGAACTTTTCATTTGAAATAATTTTAAATGTATCACAGAGATCAAATAACATCATTTGTACAACAGGTCGTAAAATGAAAAAAATGGACAAGTTTTCAGGACAAAGTCCATTAAAATTGACAAAATCGACAAATGGACGTTATTACACAACAGAACGAATGAAAAACAATTGTAATACTCCTGACTTGGTACATACATTGTCCGAGGAAAATGGTGTTTTGAACCTGGGCTTATAGCTAGTTCAACCTCCCACTTGTATGACAGTCGTTTATAGTTCCGTTATTTTGACAAAATTTGATGAGTTGCGTGTGGACAGCAATCAACATGTCACAAAAGATATCAAACTAGCAGGACATAGGAATAGACAACCTTAGCTGTATTTGACAAAACTTTTTGGAATGTTTGTTCCTCAATGCTCTTCAACCGTGTACTTTTTTGGCCTTTTCAACGTTTATGATGCGAGAGTCACTGATGAGTCTATTACAGACGAAACGTGCGTCTGGTGTGCACAATTCTAATCCTGGTATATATGATGAGTTTATTGTTAAAACTTAAAAAAATACAAATTCGAATCTTATTAGTTGTGTGGCATAAGACATCAAACAACAATATTCACACACATATCTATACGTCATAAATATACGGGCCTCTACCGTAGTTCTGTGTCTATACCATATGTCGAGCTTACTCTTCATAGTTAAGTTAAGATGTGAATAAAATAAACAAAGACCAAAAAAAGATCTACAAGAATACAATGGTCCATATCATGTGCATAACATTTACATTAATGAATAACTATATGTGGACCGAGAACATTATAATAGTAAACCTTTTCGACGTATAAACAAAACAGTAGTAATTAAACACAATACAGTAATAATTAAAACAAAACAGAAAATTACCTTACAATACGCTACAAGTTGAAAAGAATTGTGTTAATGACTTAATAATTCAGCTACAAATCAATTTATTTTCGATAATGCACAAATATTAAGTTGCCAAGTATCTTATACTCCTTCACTTGATACCACCATCGGCCTTTTTTGCACATGCTTTTAATAATTCATAATTGATCGTATCGGACACAAATGAATCTTGCTGATAGTAAGGATGAGTTATTACAAACTTTCTGATGAAATTGGCAGTCGTTGGTTCCGCACCTATATAAATATTAAAACATGTTATATTTTTATATTACTTAAAATATTGTAATCAAAGAAAATAAATGATTTTAACAAATCTTGATAGTATTTATTGACACATGATATACAGGTATAATATCGATGTTGAACCAAAAAAGAAAGAAACACTTTCAGTTATACCGTAAATTTGATGCACCCAAAATGCTTTCATGTGTTTACCATCATCATATACACTAAAACCCGTATATTTGAAAACCAAGGACGTTTAAATGCGAAATTACCAAAAAAATGATCAAAAAGAGGGCATAAAGAGAGAATAGCCAAATCCACCTAAGGTCGACTTAGTTTTAGGGAGTTGGAACTTTACAAGTCCAGTGACACATCAGACAAGTGTTTTGTTTTCGTTATAAACTTGATTAGGTACTTTTTGAATAGTGTGAAAATTTCCGTTAGACACATCGTTATAATGATAACAAACGCTGGGATAAAATTGCCACTGAGATATTTACACGTCATGGTTTTGCAAAGGATGGTGAATTGATGCTCCAGAATGTGAAGTTGACAACAAGAAAACAAACGCCTCGCAAAAGATACTGCAGATAGTCTTGGAATTCATTTTAGATACTTTTACCTTTCTTTCAACGCAAAAAACACAGACATCACAAGAGATAACACGAGAGAAGAGATACCAAAAGTCACCTCGCCTAAAATGTTTCAACAAGAATATATGTCCATGGGACACAATGCCCTGCTAGTTACTTTGTACGTGTTCAGTAAACCCGGACATCGTGGTAAAAACCGTACTTTGAAAATTATTTAAACAGTGTATTTATAAATAATATGTACTAACTTTCAGGTCCATTTGACCACAAACTTCCCTAAACAAAAAATTTAACCTGATACGGGACAAACAGACGGACGAACATACAAGAAAACATAATGCCCTTCTACTATCATTGGGTAGAAAAACTTAAAACACTGACAGTACATGACCCAGCATTTAACACGAATAGTTCTCTATTTGCGAACAGCATAGGAAAATTGTCAAAATTTACACCAAACACACGCTCATCAGTGAAAAAGTTACAGTTTTTTTTTTGGAAAGCTTACACAGCGGTGATCTGCAGTTGTTTACAGCTTTGTCCTTTAGTCCTTTCTTCTTTGTCGATATTTCTCATTGGATTTCATAACACGTACATATCCTTAATTTTATATTATATAGATATAATTCATTGTCACATTGTCATATCCAATGCATTCGTTTTTATAACAGATGTAAGTGGTATTGCCAAGGTTTCCATTTGTTCTGTTGAGCAATTTACCATCTTTGTGGTGAAAAAAGACCCAATCGGGACAGAATAATAATTATGACTACAAATTTGATTTAGATAGAAATACAAATTTACATTGAAACTTTTAAGCCCCTTGTAATGTACTAGGTAGGAATTTTCAAATCTAATTTAAAGCCGTTGATAAATTAAAGAAAATTAACAAGAAAAAAAGACATCGTTTATAGGGTAGGCGTTGTATATCTAAAATAGAAAAACCGTGTTGACCACCTTTTTTCGTTGTATTCATGAGCTCCTATTCCTATGTCGATGCTTACCTTTATATTTGAAATACTTATTGTGTTAAAATTTGAGGTCAAGTAAAATAAAAGTTAACATTTTGATATTTTTGGTGAAAATGAAATTTATCAAAGACAATGAAGCATATTTGACAGAGATAGGACTAATTCCATCATTATTTTTGTTTACAGGGCAAAATCTAAATGTTGCATAATTTAACTGGAATTTGAAATCTATAATATACTTAAAATAAACTTCAAATATTTTTCCATTATTTTATCTTGATAAAAGCATAATGCTTTTGGTTCTTACATATGGTCGTTAAAGGCAATGGCATTTTAAATGTTAATGTTTTTTAGCATGAATTATTTAAAAAACAGCATTCGATTCTATCGAATGTTTAAAGTTACCTGAGGCCCTGTCCGATATAAGTTTTAAGTAACTATTGATTATATAATTTGTGCCTTCATCTGTTTCTTCGCATTTGCTTTTCAAGTATGTTTTCATCAAGGGAATAAGGCCAGGAAATTCCACCTACAAAGACAGTTATATAATACTCTTAATGTTTTTAAAAGTCCATTGCTCACTTAAAGTGTCATATGTATATATTTTTCTATTCTGTAATTTTAATATATACTACGAAAGAAGTAATTTGAGTGTTTTGTTCAGTTATAGACGTATTCTTGTTATATATATTTATTTCAAAACAACTTCAATAATGTCAAGAGAGAGCCATTTGTATAGATGTATAATATCGCACAGAATAAACTGCATTTACACTTGTTAGTCCGTATGACAAGCAGTTGGTAGGAAAATCCCCTTGATTTGATATTGGTACTTTGGTTCTCGAAATCAAAATAAATGTTGATAATTGCAAGGGTTGATTTTTTATTAACATTAAGGTAATACATTTTTGTTTAGTTTTTACAGTTAATCAAAAAGCTAAAAGTTACTCGCATACCTTCGGGTTAACTTGACAAGAACCATTTCTCACATATTTATTAAATACTATATATCTTGGGATTTCTGAACACTTAATTACAATACTTCCAATAGTCTCACAAAGTATTCACTAAAAACAAGATACCTATGAAAAAGTTGATTATTAGAGTAATTTTAAAATGTTGTGCTTGACCTGTTACTATTCCAATAAGTAGTTTGACAAACAATGATATTGAGTAAAACTTCCATTAGGATTTACAATAAGAATGACACAAATAATTACGTTGCCTTTTTATAGATATTCATTACAAAATATCAGCAATTGGGCATGTGGGTTTTATAAAAGAATTTAAACAAATACTGAGAACCGAAATAAAAGTTTAAAATTTTATGTATCTGGATTGGCCTTAAGCAGAAACGGTCAAAGCCACAAATTGTCAGCCAAGGATGTATACGTACCTAATCACTTGCAGATGTAATGCTTCTTCTTTATATAAGTGTTATGTAAAATAAACATTTTATGATGTTCTATGGTAGCATTAAATTATTTAAATTTTGGTACCGATTTGGAAAAAAAAGTGCTAATAATCCTGAATGAAATTTTATTTTAAATGGATGCTCAAATTCTCAATTTGATTCTCATCATTATTTATTATCTTACGTTCCCATTTATTATTTCATCTATTGTCATCTGACAATATTCATCACCGTTTTTCGATTGCAAATGACCAGGCTGGGTTAATTTAACTTCTGCTTTTGACTTGTCTGTAACATATATCCAAAAGTATATTATAGACATTGTGATTGAATGGTTATACTGACTACCTCAATATTTAAAAAGGTCAGTCAAATGGAAACACTTCTATCAAGATACATGTATATATTACGCTAACGCAAAAACAATAAACCGTTTGTAAACTAAAATCATAATTTGCAGTCTAAAATGTATTGTTTCTTTAGTTTTCTATGTTGTGGTTGCATAATGTTGTTTGGATTTTGGTCTTAATATTTTTTTTGGCGTTGTCAGTTTATTTTCGACTTTAACTTTAAATGTTCCTTTGATATCTTTTGCTTCTCTTTTATGAACACGTATCCCTGTATTTACTTGAGGAACAAGACGGGTGCCACATGTGGAGCAGGCTCTGCTTCTAGAGCACCAGAGATCACCCACAGTTTTCGCTGGTTTTTTTGCCATGTGTTTAGGTCTCTATGTTATTTTATTTTTGTGTATTGTTGTTTGTCTTTTGGTCGTTTTTCGTTTTTCCATGGCAGTGTCAGTTTCTTTTCGACTTATGAGTTTAAAGATCCCTTTGGTAACTTTAGCTCCTAATATATAAGTGTACTCATATTTTGTAATTTCGCAAAGTAATGTTTTCTCAGACTGCTTATGCGGTCTCAATTTAAAAGTAAAATAACAAAAATACCGAACTCCAAGGAAAATTCAAATCGGAAAGTCCCTTATCAAATAGCAAAATCAAAAGCTCAAACACACCAAACGAATGGAAAACAACTGTCATATTCCTGACTAAGTACAGGCATTTCATTATGTAAAAAATTGTGGATTAAATCTGGTTTTAAAGCTAGCTAAACTAATCCGATAGATATGCACTGCTTGATATACTAGTCTGGGAAAGCATGGTTAAATTACTTGTTAAAAAAGAGGGACGAAAGATACCAGAGGGACAGTCAAACTCATAGATCGAAAATAAACTGACAACGCCATGGCCAAAAATAAAAAGACAAACAGACAAATAATAGTACAGATGACACAACATAGAAAACTAAAGACTAAGCAACACGAACCCCACCAAAAACTGGGGGTGATCTCAGGTGCTCTGGAAGGGTAAGCAGATCCTGCTCCACATGTGGCACCCGTCATGTTGCTTATGTTGTTACAAATCCGGTAAATAGTCTAATTCGGTAGGTCACATTCGTGAAGAGGGAAGGGTATTGTAGTTACGACATAAGAAACATATCCGATATCATCTGTGAAACGGTTATTCCATAACGGTCAACCAACTCGTGATGGCGTCCGTAAAATTTACGAAGGGATGATTTCAACTTCACCATTTGGATCTCTTGGCTTAATAGCTTCATTGTGAGCAGCAATCCTCTATCAAGGAAATCATGATAGGAAACACAAGCCCGGGAATATCGTATCAATTGGGAAATATATACTCCGTATGCAGGCGCTGCTGGAATGTTGCTACATAGAAATGTTAAAGTTGGCCTTGAACTAGCTTTCAGTTACTGCTAGTGTTCTTAGATTTTTACTCTGTGTTTTTGTGATGATTCGTGCCGATAATTAACATTGGCTTCAATTTTACTAATTGTATTTATCATGAAAAAAATATACCGGTAAATATGTTTCTCCTGAAATAAAACTTTTCCTCCAATACAGCATTGCGTTTGCTAGCAGCACTCATATTTTCATCAACCTGAAATAATCCGTTTTGTAATTGTTTATTTATTACTTTAAAGATCGAGAATATTAACCAAAAAAAAAAAAAAGCAACTTAAATTAATCAGTAGGTAAACTTACATTTAAAAACAAATATTTTAATAAATAAAAGATTAATATCAACCCAACAGGAATATACTTTATTGTCCAATTGCGCATTTTCTTGGTTTCACGTTAATACTATTTTAACCATGTTAACTGGACTTTACAATTAATAAGATATATCATCGAAACATTTAATGAGAACACGATCTGCAGACTATGTTCGCTAAATATGAATTATATTAAATTAATTTGAGTTTTGCCATTAAAACCCAAGCTTAAAGGTACATTGTCAACTTTATCATTTCTTTTGAAAAAGGCTGATTAATGGCTTTCAATATGATAGTAAAACATAAACAAAAATACGGAATCATCAGGGAACACAACATATCCGAACAAAATACTTCTACAATCCTACAGAATGCATCAAAACCTTTATAACTGATTGTTTTATTACCTTTTCAGTTGTATTTTAAGGATAGTGCAGTTTTTGATCAACTGCAATACAGCTACTGACAGATTTACAGTAAGAAACCGTTTGGATCACGTTTTCTTTGATTGATACACTATCAAATTTTATCCAGTTGTTTTCTAGTAATACAAGTCTACATGTAGTAATGTATTTTTACCTTTGATATTGGAATGATAAAATTTAGCCTGTAAGCTATGGCAATTCTTGTCACTAAAAAGACGAACACAACATAAGCAGCATTTTCAAAATCGCTCAGTTGAACCTGTAAATAAATGCTTAATTTTAGTTTAAATAATATTGAGTTATTTGAAATACTAAGGGGTTTCTTTTAAAGGAATAGAACACATTAGCCTTATCATACACAACTTTTCGAAATGTTTGGGGGGCCTCGGTGGCCGAGTGGTCTAAGTGGTCGAACTACTGTATCATTAGGTTGTCTACACTGAGGTTGTGAGTTCGAATCCCACAAGTGGCAGGTGCGCTCGACTCCAATTTTGATTGACTAGAATTCTTAGTTTTCCTACCGAAGGTCGGTGGTTTATTCCGGGCACTCCGAATTCCTCTGCCAATAAAAAATGACCACCACGACATACCACAATAGTGTTGAAAATGACGTTAAACGCCAACCAATCAATCGAAATGTTTGTGTATTTTTGTTTTGATTCGAGCGCATACGGATTACCAATTTATAGGTTTGGTATCTGTCATGAGTTTTTAAATCAATTTATGTTAATATTACCATTTATCATCACATCTGTTGTTTATGTAGATGATTACGATGATGGGGGTAGCATAATATTGTAGTATGAGGATGAGGGGGTACATGTTCATCAGGTGATAAAAACTAGAATTATATAGTGTATACTTAGCAATATCAAAAATAAAATTACACACAAAACCTTTTATATGATTAAAAAATTTTAAAATGCAGACATAGATAAATAAAAAAATAACTAATATTGCTGCTTTTCATTTATTACGTCTTTATTTTTGTAAGAACATTTAGTCACTTATTTATCGTTTTAACAAGACTCAAAATATTTTTTAAATTTTATCTGCATCGAAATTCTTACTGCATTACGGTAGATGGTCCTTTTAATTCTGTTGACAGTTATTTTTTTTACTACTCTCTACACTACACTTCCACACAATGTTATCAAGAAAAAGTTTTCATATTTAATTAAAAGGTCTTTTGAAAAATCTCATTGCAAATTTATTTGCTGTAACTCAATTAAAGCCTTTTTCTGTAACGAAAATAAAAATTATGCTAGATACACTTACTGGAAATGTGAAGATATGGATGGAAGCTTTAAATTTTCTCCTAGACAATATATATATACGTTTCGGCGATAAAATTTATCGACAGGTAGTAGGTATTCCTATGGGCACTAACTGCGCCCCTTTAATAGCAGATTTATTCCTGTATTGCTATGAATCTCAGTTTATGACCAAACTCAGTAAAGACACGTCATTGTTACATTTGGTTGATACATTCAACAATACCTACTGTTATCTTGATGATATTTTTTCGTTAAATAATCCAGAGTTCTCTAAATATACTACCAAAATTTACCCAAAGCAACTTACTTTAAATAAATCTAAGATAAACAGCAGTAGTTCTCCTTTTCTAGATTAAGACATTTCAATTTTCAAAGGGAAACTCCATACTAAAATTTACGACTAAAGAGCTGATTTTTCATTCCCTATTGTTAATTTTCCCTTTTTAGACGGCTATATTCCTTTGGCTCCATCATACGGTGTTTATATATCCCAACTCGTTCGTTATGCCCGTGTGTGTAGTGATGTCATAGATTTTAACGAACGTAATCAATGCATCACTGGTAAAATATTAAGCCAGGATTTCTTTACCATAAAGTGCTTAAAACTTTTACTAAATTCTTTCATAGATACAAAGATTTGATTAGTAAATTTGGCTGTACCTGTAGAAAACTTATTAATAACGGTATTTCAAATCCAAAATTTTACGGTAATATTGTACTAAAAGCGCGGAAATCACTATGTGATCCGTGTAAACTCATCGAACCTTTAATCAAACTTATAAGTTAAGGTTATCTTACCAATGTTGTAATTAGATCTTTGAATATAGTTTACATTGGCACAATTAGCGATTTTGTCATCAGCAAATTAAAACATAACTAAATTTGTATTCTTTTCAAACGGATTTTTTGGATGTACAAATACACATCCACGTTCATTTTATATAGAGATTACTCTATCTATATATTACATTTTCTATAGAGAGATTACTCTATCTATATATCACATTAATTGTTGAAATCCGGATATGGTGTACAAAAA
Organism: Mytilus californianus; assembly: GCF_021869535.1. NCBI lineage: Eukaryota > Metazoa > Mollusca > Bivalvia > Mytilida > Mytilidae > Mytilus > Mytilus californianus. The sequence goes on along the minus strand of NW_026262745.1, from coordinate 5,393,684 downwards.
AACAAAAACAAAAAATAAAAAAATTGCACTTTATTTTTGGGATATACTATCTTTTCGCAAGTTTATCGTTTTCTGTTTGGTATTAAAATTAATAATTAAGATCCATGAAACATCTGGTGATCAATTTATTTGGCAATCGCCAATGGCAGTCAGCAGGGTTTAAGAACATCAGTTGTTCGACCTGTTAGTCAAATGCGTTTTATTAAAATATACTTTTCACTTTTTGGGCTTTTGGAAAATGTTGTGTGTGCTGTATTTAGACGCCTCTACCAAGAAATTAGTTTTCCATGCACATGTATAAAAAAATTGCGGTTTTTATCCAACGTTGTTTTCAATTTAGACTTGTATATATTACATTATACATATTTATTAACAGGTTAACTCCTAACTATCCTACTGACTGTCGATACTTTTATTTTGGCATTGCACAAGTCAAGTCCTCTTTGACTGTCCATGACGTTAAAACACTAAATCCCTGAGAAGTGTTTTAGTTGATTTAAGTCTCTGATGCATGATTTTTTATTATTAATTGTTTTTTGGCTTTTAACTAGCTTTCAGTAACTGCGAGTACTCTCAAATCGTACTTTCGTGTTAATTTGACCTGTTGATACAATTTGTAATGTATTTTTGTTATTTAATGTTTACTTATTCAGTGTTATATCTAGTCTCACTATTTTTAATATATACCACCTTTGATAAGTGTTTAGTATGACGGTAAATTTTCACTTTTGTTCTCGTACAAGGAACAACAAAATTATTTATTTTGTAAAAATTATTTACGTACTCCATGTATACCTTACAAGAAAATTATTTTTTTTACCTATGTACGTTATTTTATTTGGCGGCATTTTGTCCAAGGTTATAGTTGTCTATCTGATATTGTTTTAAATCTAATCCCCTTGTTTTATTAATTTTGTATTCATATTGTGTCATAGATCAAATTTATTCGTTCAGTATATGTTCACTTATTTTTGTTAATATTTCTTTTGATTGAGTTAAGCCATTTCAATTGATATTTTAGAGTGTGTCTTTCTATGTTGTGATGTTACGCTATTGTTTCCAGTAGGGTGAAGGTTGGCGCCTATTAAAACGTTTAAACCCGCAGCATTTGTTTGCACCTGTCCTAAGACAGGAACCTGATGTTCAGTGGTTGTCGTTTGTTTATGTGGTTCATAAGTGTTTCTCGTTTCTCGTTTTTTATATAGATTAGACCGTTGGTTTTCCTGTTAGAATGGTTTTACACTAGTCATTTTGGGGCCCTTTATAGCTTGCCCTTTGAATTGTGCCAAGGCTCCGCGTTGAAGGCCGTACTTTTACCTATAATGGTTTACTTTTACAAATTGTGACTTGGATGGAGAGTTGTCTCATTGGCACTCATACCACATCTTCTTATATCTATTTAGACAAGATTGTATCTTTTGTATTGTTTATGGATGAAATCTACTACAAATGACAGCCACTAATCTTAGAATTGCGGATACTGTAATTTTACATCAGCATACTTAGTACTTACAGCTGCTTGTCTTCAGCAATTGCGATCATTCCATAAGACTGTAGTGCTAATAAGTGCTCATCATACTTTTATTATCATACTTTTATTGTGTTTTTGTCATCTTTTATAGAGTGAAAAAATGAAAAAAAAGGGGTTGAGATCTAAAAATCCGACCTTAACACTTTAACAGCAACTTATATTCATCTACCTATCTCAAGTCAAAATATAGTCAGAAATTGTCTTTTGAAATATTTTGGTTTTTTTTCATTATGGGAATTAGGACGGATCTTGTCGGTATTTGTTTATTCACCACATATATACAGGGGAGAATTAAAGGTTTAATATAATATATATACACTTGTGTAGACCGTATGATGGCCTGAAGGCTTCTTTCAGTTTTATGTGTCACTGCTTTGCTGTCTTATTGATGTATACACAAATCTAGATTTATTCATGAAAAAATATAAGAAAAAAAAAAACAAAGAAAAAAAACAAAGAAAACACTTTACTTCCATTGGTCTAAATTCTACTCTCCATCCAGTATTAGTATTAGAGATAGGTAGTTTCAATCGGAGTGTTTGCCAGTTGGTTGAGTTGATGTTCTGTAAAAAAGATAATGCATCTATTTACCAAAATTTATAGTTCATGTAAACAAACTCAGATGTGGTGATGAATTCAACCACAGTTATCTGTATTGTATACTGACAAATTTGGAAATTACGAATATTAAAAAGGACAACGTTTAATTGCGAAGACAATTTTGAAATAAGTATATTAGTCTATTAAAACATTGAAAGCCAGACTCACAAAATAACAACAGAGAAAACATTAAAATTAAGTTTGCTTACTTAAATATTTAAACTTACTTCAAGATGTTGTATGTCCAAATCTTCATTCTGATCAAGAGTTTCGCTACATAGAAACAATGGATCGCGAATAAAAAGATATGCAATGTGTTTGGACAGTGCTTCGTTTAATCCTAAAGAAATACAAGATTAGAATTTATTATTTAGCACAAACATTTGATATTATATGTCTCTTTACGGCAACATCTACAAAACCAAAAGTTGACTTAAACCTGTATATATAGATCCAGGCCATTAGATGCTTCATTTATTGTTAACATTTAGTTGTAGTTATCGTTTTGTAATTTGCCAATGTTAAAGGTGACTACGTCTATTCGATTTACTATTTATCTTGTTTATCTTAATTGTTTATTCATTTTTGTAAGTTTATTATTGTTACTTTGTGAAAAAGCTGTTGCCAAATACTGCTAAACATTGCAAAATACCGTGTTTGGGATCATTGTCCATCAGGGATAAATAATAATGAAGCATAATAAAACACAAGCAATACATGGACTCATAAATAAATTACGTATTAACAAAATTATTACAATCAAAGGATATCAGAAAGACGAATAAACTCGAGGAGCTCACTTTACCCTCCATAGAAAATCTCAAAAAAATAATTTAAATTTATCTGTTACATGTGCTTTTTGTTATTGCTGTCCTATCAATATCGTGAATACAATAGCAGGATTTCTATTATTTTGATCAATAAGTATAGCAATGACACAACTGTACTTTTACAGGTACCGAGTTAAGGGAATTTAAATCAAATATTTGTATCCCCAACGGAACAAGGAGGGCTTATATAAATAAAGCTACCGTTACTTTGTCAAGAACCACACTGATTCCCACAACAAATACACAGGAAATGATATCATTAAAAGACTAGACTTTTTACCCGACAGCATATTTTATTTAGTTTGATGGATTGATATATCAGCAGAAAGTCGATATTCCAATACGAACTAATTGTGCATCACAACAGTGGTGACTTGTTTTTGTACTCACATGAAGCAGATTATATACAGAACTTTCTCAAAGACAAAAAGAAAAAGCATCTTGCAAAGTTCTTTAATTTCACTTTCAGATATACTGATGATGTTCTGTCACTCAATAACCCATATTTCAATTAGTTCTTAATCTTTTCCTCGGTTTTGACACAAATGGACGACATCAAACTAGAATCTATACTAAATGTGATTGTTTCAACTTTCCAATGTTAAACTTCCCATTTCTCAGCAGTAACATAACACATTGCTCTATCGTATGGCGTTAAAACATTACGCTCGTGCATGTTCACACTATTCGGACTTCATTAACAGGGATGTCCTCCTTACACGAAAACTACTGTTCCAAAAGTTATGAAGAAAGGAGATTTAAATCGACACTACATAAGGTTTACGGTCACAATCACGAGTTGGTTGATCGATACGATGTGTCAGTGTCTCAACTCACTAGCAACATGTTTTCGCGGTCTTAAACTTTTAGATACCAGTAAAGTCTTTTGATCTGTGAGTTTACCGATTAGTGTCCTGTTCCCAATAATGACATTTTGACTTAGCGTGTATTCGCATGGCTGGTAATACATGCATAGCAAGAAACGCTTACTCTGTCGACGCATCCGGTCTCGATACTTTTGGAGTTCATGTGATTTAGTTTATGTTTGCTACCTTGATTTGTTTCTTCCTAATGATGCTTAATATTTAAACAACGATAAACTGTCGCTGCTATTTATTTTCTGTTGTCTTAGTCGTTGAATTTTTAATACGTCGAAATAATCATAAAAATAGAAAGATAAAACAGTACTAACTGTTCAATATCATGCGGAATTTGAGATAAATATGACTTAAATTATGAGATACTGTATCGTTTTTTAAACCTTACGCAATATGGGTTTACCAGACGATGCTACATGTGTATAAACGGATGTTTGCGATCAAATATTTCATATATAGTCATTGAATAAAGTCGATTGATGGGTCTAATAAGGGTAGTACAAGTCAAGACATGTGAGCTGTGTCACCTTTTGGCATATCAATGAGCAGTTTTTTTTAGAGCCATACAACATGTTTTAAATTCTGAATAGCAAGAAGACGGTACCAAAACAGATGTGGTCAAAAGAATAAAACAATTACAGATGCATCATGGATGCACAAACCAAATTGCGACCTTTATGGATAAGTAGTCTAGAATATCTAAGGACTGCTGGCAATTTCTGTCTAGTTATGAAAATGCAAAAAGTGCCCTAGTTCTCTCTAGTTTTAACCTTCACCTTTGACCAAGTGACTTTAAACTAAATTGAGGTATTTTTCAAACCAAATTATTGGCTAAAGATTTTTCAAGATGCGATTAAAGGCTCAAGAGATATAGTGAAATTTTCCCGTTTTTTTCTTTTTATAGGAACTGTGACCTTGACCTTTCACATAGTGACCAATTATAGTTTTGAACTTTACAAAGGGGATTATCAAGTTTCGTTTGGTGATGATTGGAGATTTGATTCAAAGGATATTATCCTGAAACCAAAGTATTGCCTTAATTTCAGTGTATCAACAGCTGCTGTTATCATGACTTTTGATCTGGTAAACACAAATCAAAAGAAGTCTTCTTAAGCCCACAGGAAATTATCAGATCAGGTTTAATTAGTAAGAAAATGTTTTATGGATTAACAAGTGTTGTTAAATGTTTAAAATTTTACTACATCCTAAGCATTTTATCTTGTTCAGGCAAACATTTAGGGGAATCCATATATATATATTGGTGAAAAACGTTACCTTCATTTTTCAGTTCTTCATACGAATCTTTATCATATACGATGTCTGTGTCATTGTATTGATAATGTTCTGGTGAAATGTAGGTTGCTACAGAACCCCAACGTGACTTTTGTATTCTAAATCTATCTTTCTTTAAAGGCTGAAAAATACAAACTCCATTATTTTAGTGATAACTATATGCAAGTCAGAGAACAAGATCAAGCAAATGCTGTTCTATATTATTATTAAATGATAAAATTGCATTGATAACGTATCCAAGATTATATATTAAAAAAATAGATATTCGAAACCAAATACGATAGATGTGAATTTATCAAATGTTTAAGAGCAATACATGCTTAAAATTATCAAAAAGTACAGCAGAACTAACTTATCCATAGGGACTATAACGTAAACAATTTTTTTTAAAAGTTCCTTTGAAAGTTGAAAATATATAAAACTACTAATCTGATCTAAAAAAAAAAGCTTTTCATTCTAAATATTTGCTCTCATTTATTCAATTAATCTTTACGTCTCCAATTAAGATTTTCAAAACTTGTTATATCAGATGAAAAATATAGAAATAGATCTGCAAAATGTATTTTATAATTGTTTCCTGACACCAAAAGTATCTTAAACTTATCTAATGACAAATTTGAATCTATTTCAGAATGTCCATTTATTTTTGAAACATTGAATGCATGCTTTGACCAAAGAAAGTTTTCTTTGCGCATGTGTATAGAGACACCATTACATCTGTTGTTACGCCTTTTTGGTAAGTTTGAGAAAAAAATTTGTCTATGCAAACGGGTAATATAGACAATGTTGTTTTATAAAATCAAATATACGCTTGAGACCTAAACAATTTAAAGATTACAATATTAGAAACGCAAAGCGTAATTATACAGAATAAGAAATTTTTAATACCATAAATAAAGGCAACATTAGTATACCCTGTTCAAAAGTCATAAATCGATTAAGGGAAAACAAATCCGGATTACAAACTAAAACCGAGGGAAACACATCAACTATAAGAGGAAAACAACGGAACAACAGAAACATTGAACTGCAACAAAAACAAAACGCCAACATACATAGAAATGGACTATCTTATAACAACTGCCACATTCCTGGCTTGGTACAGGACATTTTAAGAAAAAATGATGGGTTGAACCTGGCTTTATGGCTAGCCAAACCTCCCGCTTATTTGGCAGTGTTAAGAATATCGCCAAATGACAACACTACGTGACAGGAATACAGTACAAACAAACATAAGAACACTCAGCACAGATAAATGCATAAACAAACAATACAACAGTACAACAGTACATCACAACATGTAAACTGCAGAATAACAACATACATCTCCCATTAACGACAGCACAGGACACCCCAAACTGCTCGTCACATGAATGGATCAACGCCACAAAAAGTGACGTATTTTTGAGATGTATATATATAATCTTGAAATTCATACAATTATATGGAACGAGATAAAAAAAAAAATTCACAATACTAGTCCAAATAATTATCATGATTATGACGGTCTTGAAAGGATATTTTAAATTAATGCTGCGACGATGTCAAAATTATTTGGATTAACACAATACTTTATCCATGCAAAATGGAAATTTAACTCGACTATACTGATAAATAAGAAATATGTGAGATGTACCGAAAATACAGAAATCAAACCACAAACGATAAGACATAACACTATATCCAACCGTATACTTACAAAAGAAACATCATAACTAAATACATGAATGTTGAATGTATAAATACCGAAACACGTCGTATAGCAATGCAGTCATATTCGGGAATAGGTCACGTTCGGTACTTAGCAGACAGACGACGTAAATGGTAAACCACAATCTAAGACGTGGTAAAAATGCCGTTAGTTAGTTTATTCACAGACACATCGTATAGATCAACCAATTCGTGATGGTGTCCATAAAATTTACTGATTGTCATTTTTAATATTTCCTTCTCATAACTCTGCTGGGGCAGTTTCTGCGTAAGAAGCACACTCCTGTATATGAAGTCCGTATAGTGTGAACATGCACGAGCATAATGTATCAATTGAGATATGTAAACACCATAACTGCTTATATCGTGTGCTGCATTAACCTCAGATTTGAGGGAAAAAAATGGGCTCTGTGAACCCACTCTACTATTTGGCAATTTTAACACATATATTAAACTCTTTACATACGTAGTTTTTTTGAATAAATTTCACAGTGGATATCATTTTTTCATTATCAAACAGATTTTAAATTGCGTATCTGTTTTCAAGTATTCAATAAGACTGTATGATTGTGATTATTATCATCACTACTCAAGATCCCGGAATAAACGTTTTCAATTAGACCTAAGACTAAAAATTCGGTAGGCGCAATCCATAAAACGTTTGAGCATTCAAACAAAATAAACCTAAGCAGTATATAAAAAAACATATATTATACGGTCAATTTTGCGTCAGAGTGTTGCAACCTTTGTAAAATTAAATAATTTATAATCTGAAAATTTTAGGTAAATGCATCATTTAAACCATGCTATACCATCTGGGCGGATTATTAATTCGACAACAGACTATCTACCAGTAGCGATACCATCACAGTGGTAGTTGTAATTCCTATCAATACGATACGGATTTAAACCGCTTCTGTTTCTGAAAATAATCATTATCAGGTACGATATTTCAAAAGTATCACACCATCGAAACCAAATGAATTTGTGGTTAAAAATTTTATGAGTTAAACACTGTTAAAGGTGTTTATATTTACTTTATTCTTATGTAATTTTCTATATTTTACACTGTGTACAGTCTATATCTATTAACTTAAATGTGTTCATAAACCATTGCATTATACTCTGTCCATTACAATTATTCAAATGCATACCTTCTGACCCTTTTCCTCATCTGTTCTGTCATCAAAACTTTGTGATAAGACTGGCCATCGAGTATCAATATCAGACAGATAACCTTTATATACAGGAGATGCTGCACTTAAAGCTAGCTGAAAGTACAATTGTCCTGTTATTTTAAATCGGTATACATATATATTTATCATGTTTATGATGTTTTGGGGAGAACTTAAAATCCTTCTACTAATCTGTATATTAATAAATTAGAATCCTGCTAGACGTTAAGCAGTCGGATTCAATCAATCAATCTTTATATTAATCAATAAATTATTCATGGTAAAGTAGCTATGCGCAATCCTTCTCTCCCTTACTTTGGAAAATGACAAATTGACCACCTAGTAAGCGGAAATGACTTCTTATTTTTAAAAAGATATTTGTACTGTTATTGAACTGCGATGGCATAACTCCAATCATTAATTTAGGTATACTTCTTTTTATATTTAAAGCTCGTCATGACTTGCAAGGTGAGGATATCTTGATGGCTGTAGGAAAAATGCACTGTAGTACTGTCCTGTTGTTCATGCTTTTAATCACTCCGAGCAGGAGAGCAACATCGGCAGAAGGAAAAAAAAGGAAAAAAAAAGTTGATATTTGATATCAACACAAAGCTACACCCACATTCCCTTATTTTTTTTATATAAAAAGATAAAGCAAGAAAAATATTCCACCAAAATCTTAAAGAACGACATATGAAATTATTTTGTGTAGAAAATAAACAGGTGTTTTGTATCCCATCCACAATTTTTAGGGAAAGATGGAAAATATTGTTTTGCACTCGTCACGGTGATCCATAACGTTTGATTATGCCAGTTTTTATTGACTTATCCTTTTTTTTTAATTTACTTTGGGGCTCAGTAGTTTGTTATACTGTTTATGCTGCTAGCTATAAGTTCCCGTTTGATGTTACTAAAAATGGAGGTTCCGCAGAGAAATCTCAATGACACTAGTGTCATGTTCTGGTTCTGTTTTGTCAGGCGTTCTTGTAGATTTACTAAAAAATTTCACCATGTATAGCAAGCGCATGTTGCGAAATTTTCATTCAACGGTTCGTGTAACATTCTTTCATACTTGTCCATCTAGTTAAAGAAATAAGTAAGGCGATAAGGCAGAAAATGTCATGAAATAAAATTGAAAAGTTATGTAAAGTGCATGTATGTATCAAGTAAAAGTGTATTTGAATTCTCAAAAGTTAAGCTTGACGAGATGCAGAATATAAAGCTTACTTTGAAAAACAAATAATTACCTTGAAATGAGAAAAAAAAACATGAAAAACCACGAGATGTGTTGATTAGATAGCAATACTCCAACCTACAGCGAGTAAATATTGTGAATTCATAATACGTTCCATGTAAACGCGATCAATTACTTGTAATATTTGATTCGTAAAGAAAAACTAAACGCAAGACAAAAAGAGTGCGAGCAATTGTTTGATTTCCAAAAGATGAAGGTAAATATTGCAGAATGTCCTCAAATTGTTAATTCCCTTTCAAAACTACTAAATTTCATGGCCCATACAATGTTTTTACCTAACGGTTTGATCGTCATCACTGAAATTTAAGTATATGCAGTTGTATGCATACGTTGTGAGCAAATCAACACCAGAGATACATATATTCGTCAAGACAATCATTTAGCTATACCATGTGTGTATTGTTAAGGGAAAAAAACTAACACTGCACTACATCCATTTCATAAGACCATTTTCAGCGTTTAAGACAGTTGTTAAGCCTTTCTTTCTAGAATTACTTTAAAGCATTGAAAACAATTTGGCAACGAGCATTGAGCTTTTGTATCAGTGTAAACAAAGCCCTCATGACATGAACGTGTACAAGAGTACACCAATAGCGGATTGGGACAGGTAAGTACAATTAACATATAAACTGTTTGTCCGTTTAACTGTCTTTTCTGATGTCGATAAAGATTTCAGTTTTATTATTTCTTGAGGGCATTTTGCGAACTCACATTTCATAAATACTTCTCAGCCAAATCTTGCTCCATGTAATTTTGAAGCATTAATTTTTTTCGTCATGCCTTAGATTTCTTTGTCGACATTTTTTGTCTTTGACTGTTGTGGTGTGTATTAAGGCGACGGTAATTTGTATAAGTTCTTTTTTCGTAAATCGATTTTAAAGAGACAAAACATGGTAACAAACAAACACTGGGAAATCGCATAAACTACGAAATAAGCGAGACCGGGTGGATCAACAGGATGTTTTTTTAGGTTTTTTTACATCTTTCTTAGGATTGATTTTCAATAAACCTTTTGGTATCTTCTAATCTGTATTGACACCTATTTAACAAAGTTTTATTTGACTAGGACAATAATAACCATAAAACATACCATAATAGGACAAATGTTTACAAGTTGATCGTATAGGTATATTGCTTCATCCAAGGTATCCATCTGAAAAGTCGTTTGCAAACCACAACACCCGGCACCAAAAACAAGACCTTCCATATAAATACTGTTATCATAACATTGTTCTTTTTTGCATTTAGTCTTTGTGCCCGCAGGAAAAGCCGATTTAGTCTTCATATCCTGGTATACTGTATTGATATAAGTAAATTGAAATACATACAGCTCACCTTGATGCAAAAGTTTTTTTGAAGAAGTTGTGAAATATATTTCTACTAGATACAGTGTATGACCATAAGTATTTGTCATTTTTTCTCTATATCTTTCATATAAAACTACGGTTGTTCCAAAGAGGTGTCATTTATGTTTGGATTTTCACCAACTTGGTACCAATAGAAGCAGAAATGTCACATGTTATTTTTTTTCCATTTGGTTGTATTTTTGTGGGGTGTTTTATTTTCTGATAATATAAACACTAGTATTATTTTCTGTTCAGAAATTTACTTCATAGTTCAACTAATTTCAATTGTAAAAAAAATATACGTGTTCATATCATGAGAAGAGGAAAACAACCACAGACAAAACTATGACCAAATACACAAATATACCTTAGATATTTCTATGTCTTTTAACATCTGGTGTGTAAAAATTCAACCATAAATATCTTTTTGAAAACATGTATTTTATATGAAATATATAGTAAAAGATTGAAGATGACGAATACTTTTACGTGTACTAAAACAAATTTATTTGATTATTGTTTTCAAAATTTGCGTCTTCAACTGATAGACACCCATCAACGATACTAAAGTAAATGTGATAATCACTTAACTTGAAAAAGTAAATTAAATATTTTATGCAAATCCACTTACTTGATATATAAAACATTTTCATGGACTTAAAATTGAGAATGGAAATGGGGAATATGTCAAAGAAACAACAACCCGACCAAAGAGCAGAAGGCCACCAATGGGTCTTCAACTTAGTTTTGTTAGTCTTCAATCAATTTAAAAATTCAGGTACCATGTGGAAAGAACACCTATCTGAATTTTGAAAACCTTTGACTGCATTTGAACGCTTCTTAAAAATCCTGCAGACCACTTGAACATAATTTTTTTCTCGGTTGATTAATTTTCGAAATTAACTTTTGTTGAATGTCATACTTGTACATGTCCGAACAATATGTTACTGTGTTGGACGATAACGCCCTAACTACAACGTCTAGAACGTCTAGTAGTGTTTAGCTTTTGAAATAAAATAATCGGTAGAATATGTCACTAATTACATGTAAGCTATTGAAAAAAAAATAACCAATAAACGTCTTGTTTATGTTGCAATTTTTGGAATCATGACACACCAACACCATTCTGGACGAAATCACCAAAAAAAACCCATTCTCTCGCAGGACAATTTTAGTCACCGTGACATTATACTCTTCATTTGGAAAGAATAATACCAGCAACAACACGATTGTATCTTTTGGTTTAAATATCACAAACTGAATTTCAACACCCTTATACCTGCTATCGGTTCTGTAGAGGCAATTGGTAACACAGAAAAAGTTGTACACGATTGCAAAATTGTATTGTATTCAGTCAATTTTGCAAGTGGAACAGCAAACAAAAATCTGCTGTACACGATAGTAAACACAATTGTTTTTATGGCAATCGGGAACAAGTTATCTTTTGTATTTTGCCAGTAATAGGATGTGATGGTCAATCTATTTTTTTAACATTAGATTTAAAAATGCATACCTGGAATTAGTATTTCAATTTTTCCACCTTTTCTTTCTTTTATGTTCTGATGTATACTCCTGTGATAAAATTTAGTAAATACTAAGCATCAAGTCAGAAACATTTTATTCACTAGGATACTTTGCAATCGGTTTCTAAAAACATGATTTGAATCAAACAATGTGCAGACTATTAGATTTGTAGTTCAAAGTAGTGTTTTCATCCTTCCTGTCATGATCTTTCTTAATTCATTATGACGTTTGTCTTCTAACACGACTAATGTACTGACTATTTTTGATTTTTCGTTTGAATAGATGTATGTCCTTTGGAACATACTCCTTCTTGGTTCACTATCATGCTAAAATAACATTACACGAAGAACTCAAAATTCTTACTTACGTTGTTCTTTGGCGGTCTTTGTACATAACGTCATCGGGGGAAAACCATGACCGTGATGTACCATTGTGCGGATTAAGTTTTGTCGGCGGAACAGCAAAATAACCAACACCTAATCTACAATTTATATGTTTAATGCTCTTTTACTCGGATTATAGAAATGGCCTTCCAACTGAGTTGATTTGAGGGCCCCTGATAAGTCTTATGTACACGAAACACGCGTCTGTTGTAACAAATAATAAGGCTGACATTTTTCATATGTTTCTTACAGCAACTGGGTCGCAGCCAGTGCTGGTATCACAAGTTCAGTAGTCAGAACTAATGTGTTGAAATACAAATATCATTGAAACACTCATTTTTTTGTAATTTTATTGATTATAAAAAATTGATTTATTCGAAATACTTAGAGTTGTTTTAACCTCAAGCATAAATGGCATTAACCGTATTTGTCATTAATGTTTTGGTTTTCAATGCTCTTCAATTTCGTATTTGACCTGGCATGGATGGATGAGAATTATTTAGACGAAACGCACATTTGAAGTACCAAAATGTAAGCATGGTATATTTGATGATTTTTTATTTTGGATGTGACGTAGTTATTTTTTTGTCCACTTATAATTTTTGATTGACCTCGCGGTATCTTTGATTATACCAATAAGTCTATTACGAAACAAGTAAATATTTCGATTATTCGTTATCTTGTTTGCTTTATAAATGAAACTACAATGAACAATAAAGGCGACAGTAGTATACCGCTGTTCAATAGTCATAATTCGATTAAGCGAAAACAAATCCGGGTAACAAACTAAAACCGAGGGAACACATCAACTATAAGAGGAAAACAACAGAACAACAAAATACTTATTGGACATAAATGCCGCTGGAGGATCCTACCACATCTTTTTAGTTTTGAACGAAATAATTTCTTCCACGTTATTAAATATTATAAAGCGTTTGAGCAATTTATGATATTTGTATCTTTATTGTTAATTGTAGCAGTGACAATTATACGCCAGTTGCGATCTGAGACGTTTAGCAAAAACATGCTTTCATATTTATTCATTTAGAAATGTACAAACAGTAGGAAGGATAATGATGACTTTTAACGTTAGATTCAATTGACAGAAACAAAGAAGATGTGGTATGATTGTCAATGAGAAACAGCTGAAATAAAAAAAATAATTGAAATTTGTATCTAACCAATATATATTACCTTGGGTACGATGGCAGAGTAAATGGTATTTCATCCTGCTCTAATACAGACGTTAGCTCTTTTCGCCTAAAATATTGTTGGAAATGTGAGTAACATTAATGCTAAAAGGATATGGGGTATCCATCAATGACACAAAATCAGTACATGCACAGCAAAAAAGCACACATAAAGCAAAAGAACAGCGCTTTTATTGCTGTTCTTCATCTCAAAATCACAGTGAGGCCTTCAACACGGAGCAAAAAAACTCTCACTCAACTGCAAGTTTAAGACGGCCCCTAGCACCGGCTTAAGCGGAATTCTTGGTAAAAAAAACATTTGGATAGACTTTGTAAGATGTAACACAACTTAATCGGGCCCGGTCAAAAAAGAACATACTGGAAAGTAGTACATATCTAAAACAAAATAGTTCCTACGCATAAGCATATATATAAGATTACTTTTAAATGCATGCATCACATGATAGAGATACATCCAGAAAAGCGTATCATCAGTTCAGTTGTTCGGTCATAGCCACTTAACGTTTCTGAGTATTTTAAAATACGTTCTGGCTATCAAATATTTTGCTTTTTGCGTTCCTGTTGAAGGTAAATACAGAAAAGCACAAAATGTACAAAGTGTTATTTTCCTTTACACTTGTTACTATATCATCATGATCATAGGGTTTCTTTTGCTTTCTTAAAGGAGAGTGTGCTTATAGCTTCAATTAAAGACATTGAGCTTGTAGGAACGATATGGTATTATAGAATATATCATAATACATTTCCACGTTCTTATGTTCATACGAACATTACAATAAACTTTATTTTTTGCATTAAAAAAAATGAAAAGATACCAACATTAATTTGATGATCAGTTGAAAAATGTTTAATCTATCAAATCATTGGACGGGTAAAAGGATGATGACTTATTAATCTGTTGTGTCAGTTCTTCGCCTTATGGACAAGTCACACTTTATGTTTATGCACGAACAACAATCCAAAATAGAATGGAACATTAGAATGCACTGGCTAAACTTCTGACTATTAAATAAGAACTGTACTGTTCCCAATTTTCCATTTTCTAAAAATAATAGTTGTATACCGAAATGGTCCGTCTATGTTAAATTCTGTCAATACCAGCATTCTCGGACATCGAATCACTTGTGCGGACATACAAATACAAATTATCTTTAATCTTTCCATTAAACGTTACCTTTCTTTCATACTCGACTCAACTTTTGAAATGGAAGTCAATAGATCTGAATAAGGTCTTTCAGGGATACTTTCTACCATATATCCTCCAAACTCGGGTGTCCATATCGGAGCAGGATTCCTTAAAAGTTAAATTGTCTTGCAAAGAATAAGTATATCTTTTATTGTAATATTCTGTACAAAGCACAAAAATGTCGTCATTCACCGCAAAAGCTAACCAAACCTTTAAACAGACTTATTCAGAAGGGGTATAGTTAAGATACTGTTGTCAGGTCATTAAAGATGTCATTTTTTAAAATTAATATTGATTCACTCATAGGGTCTTTGCAACGGAAATAAACACATTTATTCTAAAACCAGTTATTGGCATGATACGGGTTATGTTCTTCTCATATATTTTATGATGGTATGATACTAAACCCCTAACGGGAGGGATTGTGCTTGATTTTCACATGATGAAGACATAATCTTTCAATCAGTTTAATTACGGTCTGGAGCTGGCATGTCAGTAACTGCTAGTAGTCCCTTGTTAATGTATGTTATTATGGTCATTTTGCTTACTTTCTTCTGTTACATATTCTAACATCGGACTCGGACTTCCTTTAAACTGAGTTTTACTGTGCGTATTGATATGTGTTTGTTTATTCTACATTGGCTAGAGGTATATGGGGAGGGTTGAGATCTCACAAAACATGTTTAACCCCGCCGCATTTTTGCGCCTGTCCCAAGTTAAGAACATCTGGCCTTTGTTAGTCTTGTATGTTTTTTTCATTTTGGTTCATCTATATGTTTCGGAGTTTAGTGTGACGTCTATTTTCTCTAAACTAGTTTTCTCTGAAATGAAACACATTTGCTTTTAGGGGACGGCCGAAGCCCGCCTCCGGGTGCGGGATTTTCTTGCTGTGTTGAAGACCCATTGGTGGCCTTTGGCTGTTTTCTGCTCTTTGGTCGGGTTGTTGTCTCTTTGACACATTCCCCGTTTCCATTCTCAATTTTATTTTCAGCCGTAACACACCCTCTGCTCCGTCGTATGGTGTTTGCATAAATCAATTGATACGTTCATGCATGTTCACACTATACGGACTTTATATACAGGAGTGTGCTCCTTACGCAGAAACTGCTCCAACAAAATTATGAGGAGGAAAGATTTAAAATGACACTCCGTAAATTTTATGGACACCATCACGAATTGGTTGATCTATACGATGTGTCTAAACTAACTAACGACATTTTTACCACGTCTTAGATTGTGGTTTTCCATCTATGTCGTCTGTCTGCTAAGTACCGAACGTGACCTATTCTCGAATATGACTGTTTTGCCGTGTGTGATTTTGCATTGCTATACGACGTGTCTCGGTATTTATGCATCCAACATTCGTGTATTTAGTTATGATATTCTTTTGCAAGTACGGTTAGATATTGTGTTATGTCTTATCGTTTGTGGTTTGAATTCTGTATTTTCGGTACATTTCACATATGTCTTCGTTGTCAGTATAGTCGAGTTAATTTCCATTTTCCGTGGATAAAGTACTGTGTTAGTCCAAATAATTATGACGTCGTTACAGCATTAATTTAAAATAGCCTTTCAAGACTGTCATAATCATGATAATTATTTGGACTAGTATTGTTAAAATGATTGTGAATTTTTGAACCTCGTTCCATATAAATGTACGAATTTCAATATTATATATACGTCACAAAAATACGTCACTTTTTGTGGCGTTGATCCATTCATGTGGCGAGCTGTTTGTGGTGTCCTGTGCTGTCGTTAATGGGAGATGTCTGTTGTTATTCTGCGGTTTACATGTTGTAATGTACTATTATATTATTTATTTATGCATTTCTCTGTGCTGAGTGTTCTTGCGTTTGTTTGTACTGTATTCCTGTCACGTAGTGTTGTCATTTTAGCGATATTTTTTAACATTGCCATATAAGCGGGAGGTTTGGCTAGCCATAAAACCAGATTCAACCCACCATTTTTTTAAAATGTCCTGTACCAAGTCAGGAATATGGCAGTTGTTATCAAATAGTCCGTTTCTATGTATGTTGGCGTTTTGTTTTTGTTGCAGTTCAGTGTTTCTGTTGTTCCGTTGTTTTCTTCTTGTAGTTGATGGGTTTCCCTCGGTTTTAGTTTGTAACCCGGATTTGTTTTCTCTCAATCGATTTATGACTTTTGAACAGGGTATAATACTTTTGCCTTTAAACAAAAATAATTAAGAGTAAATACAACTGCAAAGTTAAAGGGGAAAAAACAATAGTTCTTTGAGCTAGAAAGAATCAATACGATTAAAATACACGAATACATTTTTCAAAATTAGATGTTGACAAATATAATGCTTGCTCGTGTTAATTCGTGCATAGAGCATGGTATGATAGAATTATTAACAAAATACTATTGTACTTCAAAACGGACCTATTATGCACGTTCGAAAGGCAGCCATTTTGATTTGACGAATCCAAAACATTATAGAAAATCATCCGGTTCACGATTAAAAAAAATGAACAGATATATGTAAACTTACTTATAGAATGATTTTATTTAATTTCCTAGTGAGAAACACCAACACAAATGTGCATTTTGATTACTGGCGTTGTTCAAAATTCAACTAACTTTGCAGATTCAAGTGTGACGTTAATCACGTGTAGACCATGTTTTATTGGAATTAGAACATGATTTTGTTTCCGCAGAGAAAGAAGAACGTCATATTAGAATGATAATTTCAATGAATTACTTATTAGCAAATATATTCTTTCCTTTGAAAGCAAAAGTTAAATTATTCCTGTATGTGTACTTCTGGTTTACCATTTGTTATTTAATTTATGTAAAATATGTATTAAGCACACGCACACAGACACACACATACACACTTAAAATACAAAATTACACCTTATAATACCCTATATTGCCTTTATTTAAGGTCTCCAAAACATCTTTCGCCTTAAGACAAAGCTTAGTTGTTTTTTCTTCATCGTCAATCTTAACAATCATATATTCAATCTGAAAAAAAAACGTATTCAAGAGAATTGTTTTCGAATCTATTGTATAATTGACAACATCTACAATAATTACTTATTACGACTGCTTAAAGTATTTCTTATGCTGATAATACAATAAAAAAAAATATATTTTACAATAAGAAGTTTATGAGATTTTATTTTGCTCATTTTATTACATAAATAGGAAAACTCTTACAATATTTTTTTACATTATTTAAAAATCATTTAAGATATATTTATAGATAAATAGGATAATATGGGTCATTAAAACAAATGTCGAATTTTCGGTTGACCAATGTTAAAATTGTAATTTAATGAAAAATGCCAATGTAATTGTTTAAAAAAAAATTAAATCTATTTTTATGATATTGAATATATTTAAGTAAGATTTTTGCGTAATTTATATGCGTAGTGTATCAGGGTTACCCATTTGAAATTATTTTGTTTTCTATTTTAGAATGTGTATAATAACTCTAACGAAAAATCACAGTTTCTTTCTTATTCTAAATAAAATAATTTCTACAAACTAAATTCAATCGACGTACATGAAATGCATGTCTACCCTGTAACCAATACTAGGTCAACCGTTAAATCATTTCCTCCATGAATATGGAACTTTTCAGTGAGGATTCCAAAAGATCAAAGCATCCTAAAAATTGTACACGTCACAGTTCTTGCATAAGAGTGTTGAAAAAAGAAAATTCAAGAAATTTAATCAAAAAATAAGTGCGTACCAATCTATCCTGCCTATGCTGTTACCAACAAATGTATTAATGACAACAATATTATACTTATAAATCAAGCAATTACGTGTTGAAATCAACGACCACAGAAGAAAAACATTATCACTGCAAAAAAGGTTGTAGTTATTTTTTTCACAACAACATTCATCAATATAGATTTGTATATTCTCTTACTATGGTTAAAGTAGCATTACAAACAATATTGGACTGAATCGTCTTCAAATAGTATTTTTATAAATATATATATTTTTTACATATAATAAAATGTGTGGTTGTTTGAACTCATTTAAAGGTTTCAACAATTTCACAATTCCCCACACACAAAATGCAATACCGGTATCAAGATAGATAAACTAGTAACAGGAAAGAACTTATGTTGGTGGTATATCGTAAACATACGTTCTTGTTACCAATTACAAAAAAATACAAAGTTAAAACTATATTTAAGGGAATTACTTGACATTGGGTTAGAAGAAAGAGATCAAAAGAACAGAAATGTTGTATATTAGGAATTGGTATCATAAACTTGGTGCAGGTGGTCATGTTTATAACCTTTGAAAACCAATTTTTAGAGTAATTTTTCGGTTCAACATGGATCATTGAAAATCTATCATACTTTTATAAATTTTGACTTGGATGGAGAGTTGTCTCATTGGCACTCATACCACATCTTCTGATATCTACAGAAAGAAAATATATGGATTATTTTTGTTCGTGAAAATCAGTTCATTTTTCATGAAAAACATTCTTAACCTTTTATCGAGAACGTCTCTTGATAGCCGAAAAATTACTTTTGAACATGGTAACAGGGTAAACAAAATATTGCACCACCTATCAAAAATTTTTCAATACATTCTTGCATGACATAATTAAGATTGCATTTTTATATGTTGTACAAAAAGTAGTGTTTATCTCGATTTGCGTAAAAGAGTATGGTTTTAACTAGTATCTTTTATTTTTTTAACAAATCGATCGATATCTCGCATATTTGATTTTTCCTGTCATTTTCCTTAAAAATCGAAAAATTCGGTTGTTTCTCATTATATTCACAATGAGGCCTTCGACAAGGAGCAAATACCGACCGAACGGTGATGTGGTCTTTGCATTGTATTCATTAGTATCTGAAGAATATTGAAATTTTCATTTACATTTTATTTCTTTTGCCCGAAGAAATTGTCTCCCAAGCAGCGTGCGACAATGGTGATATCTTGCGTTTGTGAACAAAAACTATGTAGGTAAATTTAATCTCCATTGACGTTAAATTTACGGAAAACTGGTAGATTTCTCTTTTCTATGACCGAAAAAAATTCTGCATTTGTGCAAACGCTTAATATTTTATATGTATGTAAGTATGAACAATTTACCTCATCTCCCCAGTACAAAGGATCATTGCGCCTATCCTTGTGTTTCTTGTACTGGTATATAAACTGTCTAATGCCTTGTTTCTTAACACAAGCGAGATTGTTCTTTATTTCTTCCCAATTCAATGGTGTATGGTTTGAAGTATTCACTAGAGAAAAAAATAAAATTAAATAATAACCGGATTAAGTAGAATGAAAACATCCCCTAATAGCATTTACATGTATATATATATTGCACAAAACCAGGAAAACGGGAATTTAGAGAAAGAAAGTACAATGCTTTTATCATTGATTATTAAGGATTGGATAAGTCAATTTCATTTAAGGTTTTTGTGGTAGGTTAAATGAACATTCATATAGGTACATAGGCATTTTTTCAATAACAATTATTGTATAATGTTTATACATGAAGGATATCAGCGATGCCAAATAACATATGACGGCATTCGTTGATGCCCCCTTCAAATACACGGATTTTTCTTACGAGTCCTTACGGATCACCAACTCGTAGTCAATCGCAAGCATCCGTAAATAACTCGCTGGTATTCGTGAATAACTCGTCAAAACTCTCAACAACTCGCAGACACGCTTAAGGATCCGTGAAATGAGGGGCAAATGTTTTGACATGTCAAAATTCTTCTTACGATTTTCCTCAAATTGATTTTCGGTAAATAACTCCTAACAATCTGTACGTATCGTTCACCGCTCGTAAACCGCTCGCAACAACACAAAACCTGCTCGCAAGAATCCGTAAAGGACAAGTTACATTTTTTTAAAGATTTGTTACGGTTAGTTAAAGAGTTATTTACGTATTATTACGAGTGCTTACGTGTTTCTTACGGTTTCATCCGGGTCGATTTACGATGGTTTTACGGAATGTTACACATTTTTTCGATTACTCATCGTGAAGTTACGAGTAATTTTCGAATAAATACGTTTAACTTACGTATTCTTACATATTCCTACGTATTGTTTACGATTTGGGAAAACGTATAAAATCTGCAAAATCGTAAGGACTCGTAAATACGTCATTATTTCGTAAATATTCGTATCAACGCGTAAACAGTCTTAACTAATTAATAACATTTCGTAATATACTCGTAACAATCCGTATAATCATAATAATCCGTAATGAGCCATAAATAAGCTCGTAATAACTCACAACACATCTTAAATCGGTCGTAAGAACTCGCAAGAATAATCCGTGTATGTGAAGGGGGTATCATGACGGTCAGGTAGGCACGATTCAGAAAACAAATGTGTACGGACTTTCCACAGTTTCCCACATATTTTTTTTTAAATTAAATCATCCTTCCACGACTTTCGACTGAATAATTTAAAAAAGGTCACGTACCCTAAACAACGCTAAAGTGGTTGGTTATGAAAAGGTTATTTAGGTTATTGAATATCTGCGGGTTTTTTTTCACCACACATTTTTAGTGTTCGCCTGTTTACATTATTTTTGAATTTTTTTTTTTTAAATTATAGGCAATAGTTACGAAAGCAGAGAAGGATCATTTATATTTCAGGATTCAAAATTCAAACTTCTTAACTAGCACATCAGTAGAGATGTTCCAGTGTTATTGCAGTACAAATCTAAACACTTCAAATAAAACTCTTGGATGATCATAAATAAGACCACAAGGAAGGATTTCAAATGTTATACGAGTGATACCAAATCTGCTTCGTAGATTAATAATATAATTGTGCACACACAAACAACGAAAGGATCTCAAAGGATATGGACAGATATTATATCGGGCAACTGAAATTTTCCGAGTTTTTTTATCTTGTTTCTTGATATCATTCATACTCCAAGGGATAGGAAAATCGAATGTGATTTCAAATCTTTTTCGAATGTGTCATGTTTTTCCTGAGTTAGTAACTTTAAACTCATTCATCCTGTTTATAATTTTTCCTTAGAATACACTAAGTCACTTAGTACATTTATCAGTAAAAAATGACTTTTCCAAAGAGATAAATAAAAATACTAAATTATAAGGCACAAATCCCAACACAGGTATAACATAAATCAGTCGGATAAATGAGGCTCTAGTAGGTAACCCCTTAGGTCACAAGATAGATCACGTTTAAGAATTTCCTCGGGTCAGCAGGTCATTTTTAAGCACACTATACAATTTTGAACTGATACAATTTTCAGTTTTTAACATTTTTAATGGTCACGTGTCATTTTACATGAGACGCCTAGTCACAAGGTCGGCAGCCAAACAATTCAAATGTCGCAGTGGAGATGAAATAATTTTGAATTTGAGCCACAAAAGAAGATTATTATGAGGATTAGCATTGGATGTTTTATGTAAACAAATGGGATTTAATACATATTTCATTTAAAAACTGAATGCTTTCATATATGTGACTAGCCACGAGATTTCAAGGCTTATGGGGGTACCCGGTCTAAAATGGACTTATATCATATTTATCTAGTACATACTGAGACAAATCATCCCATCATGTAATTATGAAAGATTTGTTGACTTTTTATAAAATTTTATAATTTCATAAGATCTATAAGGCACACATATATTTTATTGGCGCTGAGTAATTTTTAACAGCCTATTTAAAAACAAATTTCAAATGTACCAAATGTACTAAATGTACTAAATGTACTAAATGTACTAAATGTACTAAATGTACTAAATATACCAAATGTACTAATAGTACAAAATGTATTCATTGGCAATTTGATCACGTCTTCTTATTTCTATATAAACACAGCTCTTTAATTTTAAAAATGAAATTTAATTTAAAATTTGCACTGAAATCAATTTAAAATAATTTACACTTCTTTTATTCGAGCGTTACGGATGAGTTTTTGTAGACAAAGCACGTGTCTGGCGTACAAAATTTTAATCGTAGTAGTCGTAGTAGGTATGATGAGTTTATTTAGTCTCAATGACAGCTTGTGGTAGGCATTTTTTTTTTTAATTTTCCTTCAATCTTGACAGTTTGAAACTTTGATGATGAATGTATCGACCGAACATAGCATGCGAAGCGTAACAGTTTGAGACGTATTTTCCAAGATGACATCTAAAACATGCATTTATTATAATGATGCACATTTAATGACTTTAACTATGAACACTGTATAGAGCAGATGGTATTGAATTTTAAACACGTTGAAAACGTGTACACTTGCTAGCAAAACATGTAACCAAAGTAATGTGGTATACCTTCTTCAAAAATACTTCCAAACGACAACAGTCTTAAATTTGTAAATGTTTGATGTACTTTCAATTTATATATTATTTATACAGTAAATTAGATTTAAAAACTACCATGCTAACATATCTTATGACTTCTTTGGACTTCCATGATAAATGTCTAATATTGTTTCTGATCTTTCTCTTTACTTTTACATGGATATTTCAAGGATTTGAACTCCTAATAGTACATCACATATATTCATGTCTATCGACTTACATAAGCCGACTAGACCTAACATAGACAGATTGTCTTGTGAGTTTTATAATGTGCTATGTCCACTTTTGAAAAAAATGGAGATAGATATATATTTCAAATCAAGCTGCAATAGTCTATCTCTCATAACAACTATAGACAGATATTTCTACATTCACAGAAGTATACTAGTTGAACATCGGAAGTTCAGAGTTTTTTATCACCTGTATTTTCTATATATTATTGTTCTAGAACTATTGTTATCAACATTATGTAGTTAGTAATACTATGCTTAACTTTATATTGCATAAATTCAACTCCATCTATGAGTAATACTGAGCAAATCAAGCATTACAGAATTTGGGGCAATACATAATTCAAAAATCCAAAGTGTATCTGCAATACAAATATTAGAAATGATTTCTTAAAGAACATTTTGGGTATGCGGTGTTCTCTCTCTAGATAAGGAGATACTTTATTTATATAAGGGGCTTATTTATTCAAAGCCGATTGAACAAAGAGTTGCTCTTCAACGTCATATATTCGATTGCTACATAGCTTTCTTTATCTCAGGCAAATATTTATAATATTACACTTTTTTAAAACGTCATTTTCAATTTCCTAAAATTTAAACAAATGGAATTTACATCATCATAACAATCACACTACGAAATACATCTTCCTCTTTAAATAAACTTCCTGATCGTCCTAGAGATACTTGCATTTGCATGGAAACTTAAAAAATTTACACGTTTAAGTAGGCAATAGCGTTGAAAAGTATATATAAGGGAAGACAGTTTTAAATTGAGCTGTTTAAATTTAGAAAAAAGTACGTTAAGTTTTCAGTAACTATTATAGTTCTAACTAAATGCGGTTCGATTTTATAATTTTACAACAGAATAGTTTGACATTCGTTAAAATGTTCTTTCGTTATATTTTAGGAACTGTATAACCTGCTTTTCTGAATATCCTATTTCATAGCACACTAGTCTTATTAAGTAAAGTTGGGGATAGTTGTATTTAATATCTGAAGATATTAAAACCTAAGAAAAGGCGAGGTCATAAACAGGAAGCATTATCAAAAAAGTTGGATGAAATAAGGCTACATTCATGAATGTGTTTATCTAAATTGGTATTATTGGCTGTTCCAATGTAACACATACATTGTATGTTGAATAAATCGCGAGTTCAAAGTAAAATAACAAAAATACCGAGCTCCAAGTAAAATTCAAAACGGTAAGTCCCTTAACAAATGGCAAAATCAAAAGCTCAAACACATAAAATGAATAGAAAACAACTGTCATATTCCTGACTTGACCTAAAATATCATTGGTGAGGTTTATTTGAGGTTTTATTGACAAAAAGAATGTAGTTTAGCATAATTGATGAATAATTCATTAGCAAAATGTGAAGGAGCCTGTTATTCAGTGGTTGTTTCGTTTAATGATTTGTACATAAATAAGGCCGTCAATTCTCTCGTTTGAATTGTTTTGCACATGTCATTTTTAGGTTTTTTGTAGCTTTATATGCGGTATGGGTTTTGCTCATTGTTAAAGACGGAACGGTGATCTAAAGTTGCTAGCTACGTCAATTGGATTCTGGTGGATAGTTGTCTAATTGACAATCATACCACAACTTCTTATCTTTATATATACATTGCACCAATCAAAGAATATTGAAGAAAGCATGCTTTACTAAATTTTTCATGTGTTTTAGACAAAGATTTTAAAAGGTAAAAAATGCAGAATGTTTCAACTTTGATTAGTTCCTTTCCTTTCGTTAAACTCTTTAAATTGTATTTCATTGTTAACGCTTAAAACCATGCAGAATTTAAATTCAATATATGTTTAAAAAATAACATAACCTTTCTCATTAACGGCGTTTTCTCACAATGATGTTACACCTCCATGAACCTGGAAATGTCATGACGGGTCACATATGCGATCCGCCACTATTTGTTGAGACTATCCCATGTGTCATTGAACAAATCTTCATATTCCCTTCTGAGGATCATATTCCCCTCTGAAATGTCGGGATTACATCGTGCGACGTTACGCGCGGTTAATGTACATAACGTTTTGAACTTCTTATTCTTCTTAAAATAGTGATAGCAAAAATCATTATCATGTTCAAATTTATTTCAGACGATAAAACAAAAAGACTTATAATGAACTATTGATCCGTACCGTTTATCAATGTGTATGTCATGTTTAGTTTAACTTATAAAAACAAGCGGATAAGAAAAAATGTATGCAAAATAATAATTAATGTATTGATAGTAAACAAAGCATATGCAGTGGAATAAAACATTCATTTCCCTTTGCCTCGGGAGATATGAAGATTTGCTCACCCTCGAAAAATCATATTTCCCTCGGGCAGAGAAAAGAGGACGAAAGATACCAGAGGGACAGTCAAACTCATAGATCGAAAACAAACTGACAACGCCATGGCCAAAAATAAAAAGACAAACAGACAAATAATAGTACAGATGACACAACATAGAAAACTAAAGACTAAGCAACACGAACCCCACCAAAAACTGGGGGTGATCTCAGGTGCTCCGGAAGGGTCAGCAGATCCTGCTCCACGTGTGGCACCCGTCGTGTTGCTTATGTTATTACAAATCCGGTAAATAGTCTAATTCGGTAAGTCACATTCGTGAAAAGGGAAGGGTATTGTAGTTGTAGTTGTAGTTGTAGACATAAGGAACATATCCGATATCATCTGTGAAACGGTTATTCCATAACGGTCAACCAACTCGTGATGGCGTCCGTAAAATTTACGAAGGGATGATTTCAACTTCACCATTTTGAACTCTTGGTTTAATAGCTTCCTTGTGAGCAGCAATCCTCTATCAAGGAAATCATGATAGGAAACACAAGCCCGGGAATATCGTATCAATTGGGAGATATTTATTCCGTATGCAGGCGCTGCTGGAATGTTGCTACATAGAAATGGAAAGTTCACAATTGGGAAGCTGAAATCATCTCTTTTGTCGTAAAGTTTTGTTTTCAACCGACCCTCATTGTCAATTTCTAGATGTAAGTCAAGATATGAGGCAGACTTAACTGTATCTGTAGTATCCTTTATCTCTAGTTCGATGGGATAGATTCGTTCAACATAGTCACAAATTTTTGTATTATTTAGTGAGAGAACATCATCTATATAGCGGAACGTAGAGTTAAAGGATATTGCTAACTTCTTATCTTCTTATCAGAGCCCTCGTGAAATATGAATATTCTTGGGTGAACATATCTTCATATCTCCCTCAGGCATGGGAAATAAATTTATAATATTTCATGCGTCCGAAGCGCTTTTCTGGATTTACCTTCATCAGGAACGAACGTTACGTCAATTTTTGGAAACATACAAGTTTATTTGTATACAAAATTTAAAGTTAAGATGCTTTTTAGTATTAAATATGAAATATAATTCAAACTTTTAGCTAAAAAAAGTAAGGAACTAATCATAAACGGTAACTTTAAGTTGGAACATCCTATGTATTTTAATTCTCAATATCTTAGTCTAAAAATCATTAAAATTTTCGTAAAAAATGTTAGGAAATTTATTATAAATGTTTAAAAGCGCAATATCATAAATATTTTACAGAGATATAGAAAGTTATTTAAAAATCGGATTTATGGACTTGTTGAGCGACATTTTGTTCAATCGTTTTAAAATAAACAAGCCCCTTAAAATAATGATAAATAAAGTATCCCCTTTTCTGGAGACAAAACACTACAATACAAAAAACGTTCTTTTAGAAATCGTTTTCTATATATTCGAGATAGACCATGGATTTTTGAATTCCGTAATATCCCTAATTCAATTCCTCAATGCTATGAACTTCCGAGGTTCAACTAGTATAGTTCTCACAAAAACTCATAAAATGTAGAAATCTTGTTTTATCGTTTTATCAGGAGATAGACCTTTGCAACTGGATCTCAAATATAAAGCCATCTTCATTTTTATCCAAAGTTGACATAGAACATTAAGAGTCACGCGATAGTTTGTCTATGTCAGTTAATATCAGTAAACAGAAAGATCAGAAACAATATTAGACAGTTATCATGGAAGTCAAACGAAGTCGTAAGATATGTTAGCATGGTAGATTTAGAATATAATTTACTTCATAAAGCGAAGCCAGGTACAAATTATATATAAATTGAAAGTAAATCAATCATTTTCAAAAATAGGCTGTAAAAAATTACTCAGCGCCAATGAAATGTATGTGTACTTTATAAGTTAATGTGATCGCTTAACAAACTCAATGTTGATATACAAAAAGACCCAGTACACTTTTATTTTAACAAATATGACAACAATAAGTTGACAGGATATTTTCTCTCAGTATATGATAAATAAATATGCAATAAAATAAGCCCATTTAAGACTAGGTACCCCAAAAGCTTGGAAATTTCATGGCTAGTCACTTATTTGACCCGCGATGACATTTCCAAGCTTTTGGAGGTGTAATGTCTTTGTTAGAAAATAGATGTTCAAAGAGGACGTAACGTTACAAAATGTTTTGGGGTTAACTGATAGATGAAATCAAGAAAAGTATCGAAACCAAATTTGTTTTTCCGTATTTTTTCATAAGTACATTGTATTTTTTTAAATTATATTTGTTCAACACAGCTATCATACTGAATATTTAGAACGCGTCTAGAGTTGATATCAACCATTTCAGTATTGCGTTGGATTTATATACCATTTGTTGCTTGTCATTAAAGGCATAGTTTTTCTTTTGTTGTTTGGTTTAGCTTCAAGAAACTTTTCAGAACTGATATAATACTAGTATGTTGCCTCGTCAGTAGACAAAGATTATCGAATGAATGGCAGTTTTACACATATATTTTTCGAAATGTTTAATAATTTAAGCGTTGCATAATGCAAATTGTAAAAAGCAAGTATGATATCAAATCTGAAAAGTGTAAATGCCGTGTTGCATTTGAACAATATTCCCATTACTCATATAAGTGGTAGCCTGCTCGCCATGAGGGCTGGATATTGTGCATGTGTTCGATACCCGCCCGAGTCAACCAAATACATAAAAATGATTGTTTTTGCTACCGCGCTACGCGCGTTTTATTAACGGATAAGACTAAACCTGTTAGAGTCAGTAAAATAAGCCAGGAAAGTATCGCATGTCATCAATAAGTTTGTTACCATGAAAACTTACATGCACGTATAGTATCAGTGATCTACGAAATAAGGTTTCATATCACAATAACATGTTCCCGTCCTGAATATAAATGCATCATTTGGCAATGGACGTTTAACTTAGCCCCCAATTCACCAAGCAACCCGAGTTCAATTATAAATGATCCCATATAGTTATCAACATAACAAGTGAATAATACTTTCATAAATGACTCTATGAACATTCAACAGTTGAATATTGAAAGCTAAATCAAATACCAAATGAATATTAAACTTAAGTGCAAAGTTGAATATTGAAAGCGAAAATAAATATCTAAATGACTTTGAAAATACGGATCTTTAACTGGTGAATATTGGAAATTGAATGAATATTAAACCTACAAAGAGGAGACAGATACTGTTATTTCCAAACAATTAATATCGATTATCAAAAACATTTTCGTTTGTAATATACAGAGGCAATACATAGAACAAAAAATAAATGATATATACATATGTATTAATTGAACAAATATAAAAATAATGAAAACTAAAAAGGCGTTAATTATAACTAATAATTTATCTTTGTTCAGATCATACATACTGGAAATTGTGACGTAAAATTAATGTGTCTTGCACAGTCGTAGGTGACTAAGACGTTGGACAATGATTATATAACTTTCAATTCTAATTGGACAAATTTACAATGATCTTTACAATTCTTAAAAATTCATACAAGACCAGAAAGAATATCACAATATTATGCTGTTAAAATTGTAATATCCAGCCGTATTTAATTAAAACTTGTACAGTTATTATTCTGAATAAACTAACGTTATTTTACCGTTGTTATCCATTCATTTGATGTGGTTGAGCTTTTGATTTTGCCATTTGATAAGGGACTTTCCGTTTTGAATTTTCCTCGGAGTTCGGTATTTTTGTTATTTTACTTTTTACTTACTTTAATTCAATACCAAATTTCGAACAAATAGTTCCCTAAATGTCGTATATACCAACAAAGGTCTGTCAAATGGTTTTGATTCTTTGAAAACATAGTGTGACAGGTCACTATAAAATATTTGTGTATCGACAAAAACGCAAGAATCTTTAAAGGGTGCAGTCTGTTCAAATAAGAAAAATATTTATAAATAAGTACCAAAAACAGAACCAGTACTAAAGACATTTGTGATAAAGGTCCGAAGAGGTCGTCAGATATGTTTGAAAGTAAAATATAATACTTACTTATTTATAACAGCTTTCAGATAGTATTCTTTTCCGAACTGAATCTATATTTTTTTTGAAGTTATGACCAAACACTTTACTACATGTTTTGCTAAATAGTATTACGTTTGAACTGAGAATTATTTTTACCGCATGATTTGATAAATAGATATACAGAAAGGGTTCAAAATCCGAAATACATGTTCTTTAAAGTTTTAAAGTTCTCTGATCGTTCGAATCAGTATACCGTATTAAATGCATAATATATGAGATGTTATTTTGTAAACTAATTGAGAACTATAAAACATGTTTCAAACGTAAATAGATATCAAACAGAGCGTTCCGGATGGTGAACTGTCCAAAATGAATACCGTGAATTGTAGACGAAAGCTAATTATGATGAGTACTCTGAACACAGTAGGTTGGCCTTGAAAAGGGGCATTGGCTACGAAATTGACAAAAAAAAATCAAAAAAGGGTTTTTTTTTCAAATATTTATATAAAACCGTAATTACGAAATAATACTTGCTATTATCAGTCAGTTTTGGTTAGATTTTGTCAGAATAAGCTCAAAAACATCGATGATGTATCATTGGCTTGCATGTCAATAATTCAACTTATTTGGATCTGTATTCATGCATACTTCAATTTAACCCTCAACTGGGATAGGCTACGCATGTTTAGAAACTAAAATGAAAACATTGAAAAGTCAACATTGAAAGTTATACAAGCTAGTTGGCCACCAGAAAGATACCTTTTGTTAACTGATTCTGCCTACAAAACATCATTCAAATACAGGTAAAACGATGATTTACATATGTTTTAAATCTATGACATGAAATCAAACAGACTTAGAAAAATTGTCATTGTACGATTTCACGTGCTTGCTTATGTAATAATATCTAAATTTATGTTTACATCAGGTCATATGATATACGGAATTCTTTGGAGATTATTCCGATGGTTAATTATATGCGTCTATTCTAAAATACACACGAAATGTTGATACATTATAACGAGTCCATGCATAATGATTGTTAATTGTTTCACTAGGACTTTTTGTGATTTGGATAGACTTCTTTAGTATGATATAAATAAAATACGAGATTTTGAGTCGAAACAGTGAACATGAATTGGCAGCTAATGCCCCTTTAAACTATTGATTAACAAACTCCTGATACTATTTAAGACATTAAACCACAAAAAAATGCATTAATAGATTAATAGATTCATCTTTGACCTCAGATCATTTAAAAATAACCAAGAATAACTAAAAGGTTACTGTACAGTTACGATTGTAGGCACTTTACTTATTAAAAGTCGTTGATTGAATGATTTTTGCTGAAAATGTGCAGTGGGAAATATTTCAAGTATACTTAGGGCTACTAAGCCGTTGCATGCAGTATTGAAATAAATCATGATGTAAAATAATAATTTTATTAGGCTTAATGGCAACACGTTGTGTTAAAGAAAACTTGAATGAAAAAGTGTCATATTATTAGTAAAAAATGATACCACCATTATACTTAACTATCCGAGCAGTGCGTTGTACACTGTGTTAATGCATAAGGGTATTTTTCTCAAGTGGTATATGATTCACTAAGTTCTGGCATATTGCAAATCAACATCCGCAGTATGCTCAAAAGGCAGTAGAGAAAATGAAAATCAGTTCTCAGATAATTAAACATAATTTCCCACTTAAATACTGTGCTTGAGCTAGCCGAATATCTTTAACAGAAATTCGTCATCATAGGCCTAGGGGATTGTTGAAACACATGCTGTATACAACTACCATGCCTACTTACCCCCAGATCACTTTAGCAAGCAATTTTTGCGCGGCATAGCCTTACTTATATCTCCACTTGATACTAGATCTTGGTGTGTATAGACCCACGTGAATACGAGCTGCTGAGCAATCAATATGAGACCTATACCAGACACCCTAACTACTCAAGACATTTAGGAATGACAAATGATTTGGCCAAGCATATTGTGGCACGTCCCTGTAAAATGTTTGTGTATCAATAAAAAGCAAGAATCTTAAAATCGTAGTCTGTTCAATTAAGAAAAAAAAATGTTTGTAAGAACCATTCAGGTAATATAAAATGATATACATTAATGTTAAAAATCCTAAAAATATTTATAAATAAGTACCAAAACAGAAACAGTACTAAAGACATTTGTGATAAAGGTCCGAAGAGGTCGTAAGGTATGTTTTGAGGCCCTTTATAGCTTGCTGTTCGGTGTGAGCCAAGGCTCCGTGTTAAAGGCCGTACTTTGACCTATAATTGTTAACGTTTTATACATTTTGACTTGGATGGAGAGTTGTCTCATTGGCACTCATACCAAATCTTCTTATTTATATTGAGAGTAAAATCTAACACTTACTTATTTATAACAGCTTTCAGATAGTATTCTCTTCCGAAATGATTATTTTTTTTGAAGTTATGTTATAGATAATGCATATTTTAAGTTTTTTCTTGTCGTATAACAAACCGAGGGGTGTCAGGATTGATCAAATGAAGGACCGACCGTATGGAGGTCTTTCTTTTAGAAATCCTGATACCCCAAGGTGTGTTATACGACAAGAAAACCCTTAAAATATGCACTATCTGACTTATATACCGTCACAAAATATTATTGTTTGCAAAGATTTACAGGATTGTATTCTATTTTACCGATCACATTAAAATGGGATATTCTTTTTTATGCGTTTAGGTTTATAAGGTGAAATAAAACTCACTAATTAATCTAGATATAAATTATAGAAATCACTGTCTAATTACAAGAAAAATATAACTGTTATTACATAAAGAAAGGAAGATATGAATTTTTACGGTGTATGAATAATACAAGTCACTTTGTAAGTAATTTATTACATTTATTTTATGAAAGGGGGATGCAATGTTTTTCCTCTCTTCTCTTATGCCATCTTTACCGCGGATTAATTTTCAAAGAACAATTCAGAATGATGTTTTACTTTCTTTTGGCTGGCAATACAATTCTT
The DNA here is from genome assembly GCF_021869535.1 of Mytilus californianus. Classification (NCBI taxonomy): domain Eukaryota; kingdom Metazoa; phylum Mollusca; class Bivalvia; order Mytilida; family Mytilidae; genus Mytilus; species Mytilus californianus. The sequence goes on along the minus strand of NW_026262745.1, from coordinate 5,360,888 downwards.
TCTTCGATCATCAATGGATAAAATATTATCCCCCCTTAATTCCGAGCAGTGCACGTTGTACACTATGTGAATGCATGAAGATATTTTTTTCTCAAGTGGCATATAATTCACTGAGTTTTGTCATATTGCAAATAAAAAAAAAAGAAAAAAAAAGATATATGCCATCAGCAATTGACACGTCACCCGTAGTGTGCAGGCCTACCAACTGAGGCCCATCATGGGGGTGTCCAAGTAATCACATAATCACAAATATTTTGCCAATACAATCACATTATCATTAATTATTTTTTTAAACAAGATAATCAAATATACAGTCCTAGATTATCAAATAATCAAATCATCATGAAATATTTGGTCTGGTAATTACTATAAAAACGGCCAAGTAATCACATAATCAAAAACCCCATGAGGAGGCTCCCAACTTTCCTGCTTTATGGGGTAACACCCAATAGAGGTGTTGATCTGTCCCTAATAAAACTCAATTATTTAGACTAAATACTTTTAAATGTGCATTCAGAGTAATAAAAATACATTTAAACACAGGTATACTCGTTCAAAACCATAGATGTTCTAATGAAGTACACTAACGACATGTATAGGTATGCATTAGGTCCTCTTGTGCTTAAAATCCAACATGGAGATTTTGAAAAGTTGTCAGGTATGAGTATGCACAACAGCTAGCACTAGACAGAAAATGATAGTGTATTCTCAGATAATCAAACATAATTTCCTGCTAAAATACTGTGCTTGAGCTAGCCGCATATATTTGATAGAAATACGTCATCATATGCATGGGTACGTTGATACACATGCTGTGTACGATTACCATGCCGATGATACTTGTCTTAGAGTACTTTAGAAGGCAGTTCCTGAGCGGTATAGATTTACCTGATTTTCCACTTGATGCTAAGTATAGGTCAGCATTGATCGACACGAATTAGAGCTGATGAACAATCTAGATGAGATGAGTTGTACCTCGAAAGTCACGGTCTTGGTAAATAATTTGTGAAGAAGTTACTTATATTAATTTAATATATCAAAGTAGATAATGTAAAAAATTGGTATTGTGACCATTGTATGTTGAAACATCGGCACTCCGAACTTTCCCAAAACACTTACGGTTTCTATATAATTGTTAAAGAAAAAAAAACCTAAAAAATCCTTTTGGGTTTAATGAATTGAAAAAAAAATCATGCACATGTAATAGATAAATTAGTTCTGGTAAAATGTGTCCGGCGGACACGTATTACTAATTCAAAAAGTCCATGGTTACAGAGTTTACTAGTATTTTTAGTCCGATATGTCAGTAATTCAAGATGTCCCCAGATTAATTTTCCCAGGAATTCATGTCATTGTCATTAATATTACTGGGTAAAAACGTCCATGTTCTTTATTTAACAAGGGAAAGCAATGCATGTACAAAATGAAATTTTAAATTGTTATGCTTTAATAATTGGTTTAACAGTTGTGCATTAATCTTTTGATACATTTATTTCCCCAGACTAATTTTCCTAGGAATTCATGTCTTTGTCATTATAATTCCTAGTCAAAAACGTCTATGCCCCCTATTACTTGGGGAAAATAAGTGCCAGACGTATTTTACTAGCTATGGACTTGTTTTCCTAGCAAAATGTATCCTGGGACTAACATTCCTATGAAAATTATGTAATAACTTGATTACCGAGTTAAAAAAGTTCAGGGGACATTTTTCTACCGGACCTACTTTACTGTTACACACAATACACACTTCAAAGATTGACAGGATAGCTGAAGGTGGCAGCTTAGTGCAAGAAGAAGAAATGTTGCGAAGTGTGTCGAGAACATCCGAAGTTTCCGAAATTACTGCTGGGGTAGCTTTTTGGAAAGCTACATGAACATGTGCTTTTCGACAATTATTGTATCTGAATAATATCTAAGTTCTGATATAAATTCGACTCATGTTCTCATATCTGTCATCATTTATAGTAATAAATCATTCGTTCTCAATTATTTTGATTAATTTTGATTTCCCATCCAACCGATCCATTAACGACATGTGTCGTCATTCGTTTTGTTTTCAAACAAGCAATAGCTACGCTCATGAGAAGCGGTTATAAAACAGGTATTTTATCGAGCATTTAGGAAACAAGTAATAGCTTTTCTAAAAAGCTTGCAGTATTTTAGCTGCTTATACATGTATTGAGATCGTTGGTTTGTGGGTATAGGTTTTTTTATTGGAATCTTGCACTCCAAGCATAAGAATATATAGTATAAAATTGAGAATGGAAATGAGGAATGTGTCAAAGAGACAACAACCCGACCATAAAACAGACAACAGCAGAAGGTCACCAACAGGTCTTCAATGCAGCGAGAAATTCCCGCACCCGGAGGCGTCCTTCAGCAGTGTCTTTTTTCTCCTGGTTTTTGATTTTAGTTGTAGTATTGGTGAATCAGGGTTATCATTGAAGGAGGCTTGATAGTTACATATGATAATATATATATATGGTTTGTAATAGCTAAAGTAACGATACAAACACTTTTTTGTTTGTTTTGTGGAATATGATTGTTTACTCTTTATGACAACGCAAGTAGTTTTAACATGCATACTGTGTCTTGACAGTTATGTAATAGTTAGCAAGGTTATAATCAAGTTGATAAGAAAAACGTATTATTTACTTTTGAGGATTACTGCTAGACAAAATGGACTACCAGTGGGGGGCCCGCCCCAGTTATGCTTCAGTGATTCACTACATGTATATGATCAACCAAAGTTTTCCCACGAAAGGGGGGGGGGGGGGGGTCCCCTGACAAACTCTCTAAATCTGCCTCTGACTACTATAGTTGGCCGTTCGAATATGAGAATATTACATCTTATATGTATAGAAGACAGTGGTCTCTTTAGCCCAAATTAGAAGGGCGCCGCACCCTGGGTGCCCTTAGCCACGCCCTGGGTGCCTTCAATTGCGCCCCTCTCTGACGCCTTTTTCCAAGGGGGGGGGGGGGGGGAGAATAATAGTAAGTTTATTTCGCTTCTTTTGGTTAATAGTGATCTGATGTATGAATGTGTATTGCCATGTTTTATGAACATGTAGTATGAATGACTTTTCGTATGCAAATTTGATAGAGTAAATAATCAAAACAACAACTTATGCATCTTTATTAACAACATATAAAAAAAAAGTGAACTCGTGTTACACACAGAAACGTAGACAAGAAAAATGAGAAGTGCCTTTTCCTATCATAAAAAGTGCCTTGCCCTTCACTGGCACCCTGCCCCTTTCTATTTCTAGCTGGAGCACTTCAAGTGATGAATATCTCATCTGGCTTTTGTCTTAGAAGAAGCAATTAGTTTTGAAGGTACAGGTTAAGTGTTGTTATTACTAATTTCCAGATGTAGTATAACTGCAAGAAGATGTTTTGTGGTAATGGATTTGGAATGAAATATTAATTGCAAATAATTTTCTAGAACATGTTGTCAGCTGGCTTCTTATATATTTTATTATTTTGTTGCGGTTTGTAATCTTAACATTTTATTTGTAAGTTCTATAGATGAGAGCTTCATATTGGTATTATCATTTAGTGCTTTATATTTGGTTGCATGTGTAAGCATATGCTTTTGTTAGTTGTAATATTTATATTTTCATTTCTGATGGCAACAAGTTCATGTAATACATATAGTCAGGATTATTAGTAAGCGATAGTTGTTTTGTTTGTTTATGTTTATTGTCATGCTTGATATGGACTATATAACTTGCTGTTTGGTGTGAACCAAGGCTTCATGTTGAAGACGGTACTTCAACCTATAATGGTTTACTTTTACAAATTGTGACTTGGATGGAGAGTTCTCTTTGGTACTGATATGACATTCTGTTAAAGTTTCAGTAAAGTTAGTTTTGCCTTTTTGACAGATTGTGTGAAAATTCGAACAGAATATGAATAAAAAACCCAATAAACTTTTTAAAAAATGCACCATTATTAATAGCTTTCCTTGCTTATTCACAATGATGTACAAAATGTATAAATATATCATCCATGCTATTCCGATCTGAGTTTTTATTCATACATAGTCTGGTGCTGTTCCAAGTAGTCTTCTTTTTCTGTTTCTTGATAAGTATTTGTTTTACCTGTTCAGTCACTTTAAAGTGTTACAATTAATATTTAGACAAATTAAACCATTGTCGTGACGTCAGCCTATTCATTTGCGGTGGATTCTTTTTCTAGAAACAACGCTTCCTAAATCTGTCGCTGAAATGGACTCACCAAATTATATTCAATTGTTTTCTTTGTGTGCCTAATTTCATTAAGTTTGAATTAGCTAATTTACTGATTTCTGTTCACTAATGGAATTAATTTAAAAACTTACCTTCAATTTTTGTAACTTTTATATGCCATCACTGGGAATCGAACCCCTCCTTGAAGTCTGTTATATGTGACTGACATCAACACATCGATGAAACCTCTCGGCTACCAATGGGTTACAACTTAGATGTCTATTTTATATATATAAATGAACATCGGACACAGGGGTTGTACCTTTATATATGCACAATGAGAAGTCGTATAGTATAAGTTGGTAGCCGTGAGGTTAGCATGCTTAAAATCAACGAGTTAAAATATAGGGATTTGTCGGTTTAGGTTCGAATCCCAGTGTTATCTCTGTTGGCCCAATTCTGTTTTTTTTCTAATTTTGCATGTTATAGTGGATATTTTTGTAATAATAGCAAGTTTTACCGTTTATTTTTTTAATTATTATTGGCTTTTTCACATGTTTGAAACAAAAATGATTACATTCTATTTGTCAATTTTTGTTGTATAAATATAGTATGATTTCTTCTGTTTTACTACATAATTTTATAAATGTTTGTTCGCTAATTCCTATGCGAGAAAATCGTGATGTGCCTAAATTTCGGTAACATACTTATTATATATACTTTATATATGCTCTTTTGTCGGGTTGTTGTCTCTTTGACACATTCCCCATTTCCATTCTCAATTTTATTAGAAATAAGTTCGAATATGTCTTACTTTGTAAAAACAGATAATATTCAGATGCCTGATAATATAAAGATCTTTAAAGGTAAAAGTGTTATATTTGTATTTTGTTAACCAATTAATTGTGATCTGAGATTTATCAATGCATCGTTGGACACGATAACATAGTTATTTAAATTCACTTACAATACCTTCTAATTAAGAAAAGGCTTTAATTTTGAAAAGAAATGAACACAATAGTTTAAGTTATAGATACAATGGATAAGCGTAGATTCATGAAAAACAAACCATTCGCCCTCCGGGCTCATGGTTTCTTTTTCAAGAATCCACGCTTATCCATTGTATCTATATAACAGAAATACGACAGTAACAAACAGACGAAAAAAATCAGAGAAAATTGAAATATCATAAACATGTTAAATACGGTGCAAGCGGATTCAAAACGGGTCAAGGTTGAACGAACATGAATTTCTATCGATTACACAGGTGACAAGCAACGGAGGGTGGCCACCACGCGTGTCGATAAAACACAAAATTACTTTTTTAATTACTAAAGATATGATTATAAAATTTGAAATTATGTACATTTAGAAAGTCTCCTTCTATATGCCCTGTTTTTTGTGTGTCAATTCTATCATTCCATCAGGTCCTTAGTGCAATATTTTGTTCTTATTGCAATAAGGAGGCCCTTTGCGGTATTTCTACTTGTCCGTATAAATACCGCAAAGGACCTCCTCAGTGCACTAAGAACAACAATTTGCAAATAAGTCTATAACATTTGCGCAATTAAATGCTTGTTTTATTGGCGCGAATGAATGCTGCAGTTTTTTATATAAAAAGATGCAAAAAAAAAGAAACAATTGGCGTAATTAAGTTGCGGCGGAAATTAATTCTTTTTCAGAGAAATTGGATATCGGCCTTCAAAACACCGTGTGTACACTAACAAATCAGTATTCATCTTTTACGCTGTCTAGCCTGAGAATAAAAGTTTTGGCGATTTGTATAGGATTTTAATTTTAGAATGTAATGAACAAGTAAGAAGATCGTTAAAAACCTTAAGCGAATCGGAAAATGAGCTATGCACGATGAAAGGAAATAGTTTGGTGCGTCGATATGAAATTTCATAGAGGCATGTGATATTTGTAAAAATTTTAGTCTTTCAATAACAACCATTTGTAGAACTGATTATTTCAATCCTTCAAATATGCGTAAAAAAAATCAAAATTCATATTATTCAGTCTCTTTCGTATATACAATTGCAGTATGTTTATAAATACTGTAGATTTGTATTTGATCATCGATTGCATGCATAACGTCCAGTGACAAATATTTCATGAATTCGCACAAAGAACAAATCAACAACTTTTAGAATACAATTGATTGGTTATTTAAGGTAAATGATTTGCGTTAAAATTGGTGAAACTTGGCCAGAAGCTTACCTCTAAAACAAAGAAATATAAAAAACGGAAGATTTATTTTTTTTAATTCTGTATTTTACGCATACATGGACTTAAGCACTTTTTACAGTCAAAATAACAGTTTTAACACCGACAGCAGGAATCACAAGCGACGCTGGTACCATAGAAGTCTTCAACGAATTTATATATATCCCTGGCAATTTTCGGTTTATATCAGACTCTGACATTGAGGGGAACAAATACCATGGATGTCTCGTCTTTTTTTTAAATACATTTAGATATAAAACGTGTATCTCATATAAAGCCTCATTTATAGAACATTATATATCTAATTTACTGTTTCAAGGAAATATTTGGTGGAGGAGAGAGAGAGAGAAAGAGAGAGACTTATTTCGCGGTATTTGGTCTCATGTTACAGTGTATTCATGTCAAAATGTGATGGAAGGAAATATTTCCCCCTTCGTTTTATATAGCAGGGTATTCCATAATGATTTAAGTTGCAGATTTTTTTTTCTATCGGTAAGAAATGGTATACAGTTCGAAATCTACATTAAGTTATAGTACATTTAAAGTAAGTTTCTTGCATTGCTAAACGTATGAAACAATTAGTATGAAACAACATATATAATAATATATATATATATAATTAACAAGTGAAATGTTTCCAATCCAATCTTTCAAATCTAATATAGTCCAAAAGGGGACAAAAGGATATAAATAAAAGGTGTTCTTACGGCTGGTGGTAAAAAAAAAACTTGCCAAAGTGGGGGCTTCCGTTTGTTGTTTGGTATATATATACAGTACGCAACCAACTTTCAATAAATCCAAACTAATAAATGTTTTTTTTTAATCCCGCATCTTTTTATATTAAATTTTTTTAACTCAAAATAATAATTGAAATATCTTTATGAAATGAAACCCTAACATATATCAGACGCTTAACAAAACGATATACCATACGATAGATGAAACGCTTCACGATATCATATACCATACGATAAACGAAACGCTAAACCATACCATGTACCATACGACAAATAAAACGCTTAACGATACCATAAACCATACGATATACAAAACCCTAACGATGACATTTACCATACGATGAACGAACGATGAACGAACGCTGAACGAACGTTGTACGGACGCTATACGAATGATGTACGAACGATGACCGAACTCTATACGAACGATTCCCGAACGTTGTACGTACGATTCCCGAATGAAAAAAGTGTTAACTTTTACGTTACAGGGACTGTAATCCTACATATTCTTTAACATCATTTACCAAGGACGAAATTTTACAAAATCACAAATCTGTCCTTCTTTCTTTTGGTATCAACATCAAATAAAACGAAGAAAATTTACCATCATTATACTGGATACCAAAACTTCACAAAACTCCATATAAAGAACGATACATAGCTGGGTCATCAAAATGTTCGACTAAACATCTGTCTAAAGTACTGACTACTATTCTTTCTTCAGTTAAAGATGGGCTTCAAAAATATTATGATGAGATATATTTTACCAGTGGTGTTAACCAGATGAGGATTCTCAAAAATTCGAAAGATCTACTGCTTAATATTCGATCACAATCTTTGCAATTTTGCAGCAACATAAAGACATTTGATTTTTTCTACGCTTTACACTACTATTCCCCATGCTCAGTTGAAAGATCGGCTTCACCATCTCATTAAACAGAGCTTTTTCTATAAAAATGGGAATCGTAGACACAAATTTCTTGTTTTGGATTACAATAATTCATATTTTGTGAAGAACCACACTGAATCTACCAGAAAATATACTGAAGATGATATTATCAAAATGTTGGACTTTTTGATCGACAATATATTTGTTGAGTTTGGAGGATTTATATTTCTACAGACAGTCGGTATTCCAATGGGTACTAATTGTGCAACCCTACTGGCCGATTTGTTTTTGTACTCGTATGAAGCAGATTTCATTCAGAACCTTCTAAAAGACAAAAAGAAAAAGCACCTTGCGAAATTCTTTAATTTTACTTTCCGATATATTGATGATGTCCTATCATTGAATAACCCATATTTCAGCCAATACTTACATCTCATATATCCCAGTGAACTTGAAATTAGGGATACTACTGATACTAGAAGGACTGATTCATACCTTGATCTTTTTCTCAATATTGACACAGATGGACGACTTCACACGAAAATCTATGATAAACGGGACGATTTCAACTTCCCGATTATCAATTTTCCATTTCTCAGCAGTTACATATCCTCTGCCCCTTTGTATGGTGTTGACATATCTCAGTTGATACGTTATGCTCGTGCATGTTCACACTATACGGACTTCATATACAGGAGTGTGCTCCTAACGCAGAAACTGCTCCAACAAAGTTATGAGGACGGCCAGATTAAAAATGACACTCCGTAAATTTCACGGACACCATCACGAATTGGTCGATCCATATGATGTGTCTTTACCAAACTAACTAAGGACATTTTTACCACGTGTTAGATTGTGGTTTGACATTACGTCGTCTGATCTTTTAATTACCGAACGTGACTTATTCCCGATTGTGACTGTTTTGCTGAGTGTGAATTCGCATTGCTATAAGACGTGTTACGATACCTTTCTATCCAAAATTCATGTATTTAGTTTTGATGTTATATTTGTTATTCTCATCGGATTTTGTCAAATGTCTTATCGTTTGTAGTTGTAAATCTTATTTTTTTCTGTTGTATTCGTGTGTTATGGTAAAGATTATTAATAACCCAGTTCGTTAATTAGATTTTAGTTTGGGTCAACTAAATTTATTTGATATATTTGGTTTACAGTTTGATTTAGAAGAAACACCGACATAGCTAGATAATACTATTAATTATCTTATTACTACCACATTTTATATTAATTAGTATTGTAATTTTCATTGTTATTGATAAATGTTATATGAGTATTATAGACCAAATCTTGAATTCTATCCTAATTCTATCCTATTTTGGGGAAATTTCAGAAATTCAAATGTGACGTCACCTTTATTTAGCGTTGATCTCTTTGGCTAACTCGGCTGTGAATTTTTATGTGCTGGTTTATGTTGTTTTATGTATCCGTTTTTATTCTGTAGTTAGTCACCACTTCGGTGTTATCATGTATATCTATCATATAGTCATTTTTATAAATTTACTGTTTGCAAAAGTATGAATTATTCTAAATACTAAGCATTTTCTTATCCCAGACATATAACCTTAGCCGTATTTGGCACAACATTTTGGAACTTTTGGTCCTCAATGCTCTTCAACTTTGTACTTGTTTTGGCTTTCGTACTTTTTTTATCTGAGCGTCACTGGTTAGTCTTGTGTGGACGAAACGCTCGTCTTGCGTATTAAATTTTAAACCTGGTACCTTTTGTTAGCTATTATTCGTATGTTTCTCTGTTCTATGTGTTCTCCCATTTATTTGTATTATAGTCCTGTCATGTAATGTTGTCATTTTAATGTTATATTTAACATTGCCATAAAAGCGGGAGGTTTCGCTAGCCACAAAACCAGGTTCAACCCACCATTTTTTTCTTAAAAATGTCCTGTACCAAGTCAGGAAAATGGCAATTGTTATCGTATAGTTTGTTTCTGTGTGTGTTGTATTGTCGTTTGTTGTTTGTTCACTTCAGTGTTTCTGTTGTTTCGTTGTCCAAATGTACTATATTGTATTGTTTATTTGCGTAATTCTCTGTCCGTAATGTTGTACTGTATTCATGTCATGTAATGGTGTCATTTTAGTGTTAATTATAACATTGCTATAAAAAGACGAGGTTTGGCTGGCCACAAAACCAGGTTCAACCCACCATTTTTTTCTTAAAATGTCCTGTACCAAGTCAGGAAAATGGCCATTGTTATATTATAGTTCGTTTCTGTGTGTGTTACATTTTAATGTTGTGTTTCTGTTGTGTCGTAGTTCTCCTCTTATATTTGATGTGTTTCCCTCCGTTTTAGTTTGTAACCCGGATTTGTTTTTTTCTCAATCGATTTATGAATTTCGAACAGCGGTATACTACTGTTGCCTTTATTTAAGTAGATATCAAAATTTCAATAGAGCCGGCAAAATAGCAAAGCAGTGCATTTACAGAAAATGAATAAATCAAGGGGGGTCGCCACACTATTCCGTCACCCCATTAACTCGACACCCCATTGATCCGACACCTCATTAGTCTGACAACCCAATAGTCCGACACAATTCGTAATTGGAAATCTACTTCATATAATCGACAGAACTGGTATTTGAACTATAGCTTTTGCTATCTTTTTCGGACTTTAAAGAAATGGAAAAAAACAGCACGTCAACTCAAGTGGTCTGTCCTAATTTCACTAATTTAATTTTAAATATTGCTGGCCATAAACATGATATAGACAACCTAGAATGGTGTTCTTCTTCAAATAATGGCTTTACGTTTACATATATGCTCCCCTTTGAAAACATGAATTAGATAAGAAGTTTTAGTTGAGTAACCGTTATTACTTTTTATCGCTAGAGTTATACCAGAAAAACGTGCCCGTCTCATTCACTGAAGCCATATTCACACATATAATCGTGTTAGCAGCAAAGTTTAATCGGTTCCTTTATTTTCTTACTGCGTTCTCTTTAACCTGTATCTCAGTGATACTGTATCCAGAGCCATTTAAGTAATTTTTAGATACTCCGATGTCGGACTAATGGAATTGGAATGTCGGACCAATGGAGTATCGGACTTTTTGGGTGCCGGACAATGGGGTGTCGGACCAATGGGGTGTCGGACTATTGGGGTTTCGGACAAATGGGGTGTCGGACTATTGGGGTTTCGGACAAATGGGGTTTCGGACAACTTGGTGTGGACTAATGGGTATCGGAATATCGGGGCTGCATAAATGATATTTCATGTCAACACAAAAGTGCTGATTACTGGGCAGGTGATACCAACGGGAACGAAACACGGTAAAATAAAAATAAAATAATTCACACTTTTGCACTAGATGATGTGTTTTGATAACTAAGAAAGTTCTGTCCATGATTCGTAAAATTTCACGAAGGTTTGACAAAGTAATGGCTGTATAAATAACCACAGAAACAAATGTCGACGACACCGACGGAATCTAGGATCATTCTCCTGCAGAAGGGACAAAATCGTTTAAAATTTTTTTTAATGCACACATGAAAAACATAAAAATCAATTTTAAATATTAATTAATATAAAATAAAACAAAAAGAGTATAGATTTAATGAAAATATTCAGTTGAATCAAAATCATTAGTTATCTAAATACAGTTTGTACTATATATTGGACAACAGTTTGGCTTGGAATTTCATTAGAAAAAAATAAATATAAAATTAAGGAGATGTGGTATATCTGCCAATGAGACATCTATATACCAGAGAACAAAAAACGAGGACGTAAACAGTTATAGGTCATCATACGGTCTTCAACAATAAGCAAAACCCATACCATATAGTAAGTTATAAAATGCCACGTGAAGACAGAATATGCAATGCTACAAATAATAAATAAAAACTAATATGACAGGAAGCAACCAGCGATAACAACTGAATAACAGGTTCCATACTTTATACAAGAACACAAATTATGTGGCGGGTTTGTTACAACACGTTTGTTGGCTTTAAACCTTCCCATAAACTGGGGTCGTGGTGTAACAGCACAGCATAAGAGCAAATTATAAAAATCAGTTGGAAAGGGTTCAACTCATTAGATAGAAACGAAGACAAACAAAAAAACAAAAACAAAAAAAACAAAAATACAAAAATAAAAAAATATAACACTAGGACAAAATCCGATCTTAGACTACTAGCAGTCACTGCAAGCTATCTCGAAATCAATTTCAACTTATACAATAAACATATTATTTCAGACTTAGGTATCAATCAGTTAACGTCCAACATATTTAGTGTCAATACTTCATTAATATAAGTATCGATAGGATGAATGCCATCGGCGTCATAACTGTATAACAATATATTATTATTAATTTTGAAATTATAAATTTCTCCCACCTTAGGACCTATATACCAACTTCACCTGCATATGGGATATACATTTCCTAACTTATTTGGTATTCAAGAGCTTGAAGCTGCTACACAGACTTTATAAAACGTCACCAGAAACTGAGCAGAAAGTTGATGAACCAGGAATATGTCAAAGAACGTCTCGTCCTTTTTCAGAAAAAAAAAATCATCGGAAGATACCAAGACCTTGTTGATAAATATTCCGTATCAACTTCACAAATAATACATGATGGTCTTGAAGTATATATTATAGGAACTGATCACGTTGTTTATCATCTTAATTACGTGTTATAGTGTTCTTTTTATTTGTCTATGTATATATCTTTAACCTTTACTATTTAGTCCATTTTCGGCAATATCCTTTTTTGGCGTGGCTCGATATTTATACATCCAGCCATTGTGTTATTGTGATATGGTCATTTTTTATACGACCGCAAAAATTAAAAAATTTTTGGTCGTATATTGGTATCACGTTGTCGTCGTCGTCAGCGTCGTCCGAAAACAGATGGTTTCCGGATAATAACTTTAGTATAAGTAAATAGAAATCAATAAAATTTTAACACAAGGTTTATAATCACAAAAGGAAGTTTGGGATTGATTTTGGGGGTTATGGTCCCAAAGGTTTAGGAATTAGGGTCCAAAAAAAGGGCCCAAATCAGCATTTTTGCAGTTTCCAGACAATAACTTGTGTTTAAGTGTATGAATCTCTCTGAAATTATACCACAAGTTTCCATACAACAAAGGGATGGTTATGGGGGCTATTGCTCAAACCATTTAGTAATTAGGGGCAAAAAAGGGGGAAAAACAAGGGTTTTTATGGTTAAAGGACAATTTAGACAATTTAAAAGCAGTTTAAGGGAGGTAATCCAATCCATTTAAAAAATACTGTTGTATATATGTTTGATTACCTCCCTTACACTGCTTGTAAATTATGTATTAAGAAATGTTGATTGTCTTGAGATGATTAGCTGTAAATTTATTTTTAGAAGTTACTACTAATTAATATTAATTTTAACCATGACTGTATGTCATTTCATATTTTGATATTTTATGATGTATTTAAATGAGTAGTTATGGTTGCAAACTCCATTAGAAATTTGAATTGAAATTATTTTTGGAATAAGGAAAAGGGGGAGTTGAAAAAAAAATTTTTTGGGGGGAGGGGGGTAAATAAGAATTTGTGGGGGGGGCTACAATTTTTCTCATTTCAGAATTTAGAAATTAAAAAGAAAATTTCTTCAAATATATTTTTTTTTGGGGGGGTTGATATTCAACAGCATAGTGTATTGCACAAAAGCAAAAAAAAAAAAAACGGGTAATTTTTTTGGGGGGAAAGGGGGGGGGGGCAATTCGCAACAGCATAGTGTTTGCACAAAAGCAAAAAATTGATTATAAATTTAAATCATATAACCAATTTTAAGTTCTTTGACTATACTTATTCTGTGTCAGAAACCTATTATGTGTCAAACATTTAATTACAATCCAAATTCAGACCTGTATCAAGCGCGAATGATGTGTCTATTTTTGCCGCAACTTTTCAGGGTTGTACATCTGCGGTCGTATCCAGCTGCGCTCAGCGAAGCAATTTATTGTATACTTGTCTTTCATTTTTGCTTTATATGTGCTTAGTCTATAGAGTGCCTATATGCCATTTTGTATTTCTTTGTTTACATAGTTGTTTGTTTTATAGTGATTAAGATTGTAACACAATGTTGACTGCTGTACCCCAGTTTTTAACATTTTTACCTATTATGTCTGTTTGTTTTGCTCACAGATTGTTGTCAATATAATGGAATTATATGCGACTGTCATACAAAAAATTAAAATAACAAAAATACCGAAGTCCAAGGAAAATTAAAATCGGAAAGTCCCTTATAAAATGGCAAAATCAAAAGCTCAAGCACATCAAACGAATGGAAAACAACTGTCATATTCCTGACTTGGTACAGTCATTTCCTTATGTAGAACATGGTGGATTTTATAGCTAGCTAAACCTCCCACTTGTATGATAGTCGCATAAAATTCCAAAGAAACCAGAATAATGAATAAAGCGCGAGACAGATAAACCAACACGTGTGGACAATTTATCTGAAAGGATCAAAGTTTTTCGCCGTGATGCATTCAGAAACGCATTAAGTCTACGATTCTATTGTATAAAAAGAATGAACCACCAATTATTGTAAAGTAAGTTGATATTCGCGTAATGCAACATGGTCTGCTTACTGTTCTTTTCCCTCAGACTCTCAACAGAAGAACTACTTCTGTGAGAGTTGGTACTTGATTTTTACATGATGGGGGAACTAGCCGTTGACAATGCCTATGATGGTGTATGGCATTGCAGTCGATGTAAAGGCAGGCCGGGCATTGATGCCGATGTTGAGGCAGGCCGGGATCGACTGACACCTATAAGTTTCAAAATTCAAACTTTTTAATAAAATAAATAAAAACAAAAAGAATACAAAACAGTTAAAAACAACAATAAAGTAAAACAAATATTTTCAATTATTACCCTAATACAAAACAATAAATATTTTGATAAACTTTATTTATGATTACTATGAATTATCTTTATTCTAGTTAAACTTGTTTAAAAATATTTTACTTTAGATCTTAATAATTTTAAAATCATGAATTACCTATAAGTTTCAAAATTCAAACTTTGACGTCTCAAAACAGAATTTTACTTACATAGCAATCATTTAATTGATGGTAAACTATGTCAACATCACTTTCTTTGTCAGCATAAAATTAGAAATGACCAAATATGGTTATTGTCCGAAATAGGGTCAAAATGTTGTATAAGTAAAACTGAATTAATAATTGTAACGTCATCTATGTATCAAATCAAATATCTGTCACGGATATCTAGGAAACGGATTAATATAAGTTAAAAGCTTGTTTCCGGATCCTATTAATTATTAAATTCTATTAATATGTTAATGCCAAATTGTGTACATTATTGAACTTGAATTTAATTAATAAAATATGTTTACACTAATATCTGTCATAATAATTCTACGATGTACAATGAACGCATGGGTTTTTAACCGTTTCCAAGAAGCTCGAGGTTGTGGGTGCATAATCCTCTCTCCACCACAAATATGTTGTTTGTACATCAGACAAAGCCTCTAACAATATTTTATTTATATGCAAAAAATCCTTATTTGGACTTTTGAACTTAAGAACTTGGAACCCCACATATACCCCTACATAATTCACAAAAGAATAGATTTGTGAAAATCACAAATCCGTCCTCTCTCCACTGGTATTAACATAAAAAAGGGAAATACAAATCTCCCGTCTTTATCCCAAACATAACAAAAATCCTTAAACAAATAAAAAAAGAACGATACATAGTCGGGCCGATTTGTATTTGCAGATTCCATACGAAACCTTCTTAAAGACAAAAAAAAAACATCTTTGAAAAGATTTTTGCACTTTCAGATCTAGATATATTGAGGATGTCTTGTCACTCAATAACCCACATTTCAGTTTGTGGTTGAATATCATATATGGGTGTTTTTCAAAAAATGTCCACTTTCTCTGTCCAGGGCTTAAACTGTGATAAAATCATTTATATATTTTTTTTTGTTTCCGTCTATAATTTGTAGTTATTAAAGACAACAACATTATTTGTCTGCTTTGAAAATATCAGACCAAAGTGCTCAAAAACAGCAAAAACGCTCTCCACATTTGAAAGTTTATTCAAATTTTCAAAATTTCATACAATTTACCCTACTTTTTTGCGCCTTTTTTCAATGCTTTGTCATAGAGCTACATCTGAACATTACAAACAAGTATTCGATTATTTAGATAAGTTCAAATAGATTTGTGCTAGTAACCTTTTAAGTGGCGTCCATGAAAAAAATGCCCACTTCGCAACGACAACAGACAATTGGCAAAATTATAATCATTCTTACATTCAAATTGTAGTCTTTCCCTTTATTTCCCACTAATATAACTTCATTTATTAAAATGGCGGTCATCTATGGATTCTGATGATATAGTTTGTCTGCTTTGAATCAATTGGCAAGTCCTATTGACAGCGTACTTTTTTACTTGTCCACTTTGCAACGTCTTTTGTAAGAAATATTGACCTGAAATCATAAAAAACGTGGAGTTTATGAAATAAAATGTATTATCTAAGACAATAATCACAAAAACATGTACCTGAGAAACCGCGTGTAACAACAATGGCTGCTAACATGTAAATACGTCCACTGCGCAACGGTCCACTACGCATCATTTCATTGCGAATTCGAAATGGACACAACCCGTTGCTTAGTGGACACAAAAAGTTTCATAGGGGACATATAAATCATGGAAGCACGTAAAAAATAAGCGATTTGGTTACAGTGATGTTAAATTGTTTTTTTAAATATTTTCTATGAGTAAGTATTACACTATACTGTATTAGAGAAGTTTTATATCAATTCAAAAATATATTTAATATGTATTGATTTTCGTAAAAAAATTAACCACATCAGTGTTGAATTCATAAATCATGAACAATGAACTAATTTTTTTCATACATGTTATCATTTTCTGATTTATGCCGCTCAGTCCGACAAGTAATACGTATGTATTACACAAATAGAACTGACGAGAAATGGAAAATTACTCATTTTTTAAATTTTCGTTGCTTCAATATATCTTTATACATCTTTTAATACTGTTAGAATATGATACAATATTTATTTTCACAGTGTTTTCATAGGAAAACTATAAAATTTTAAGCAAAACACACGCACATAGGTAAAACAATTCGATACAATTTTTCATTGTAATGCATATATTTATTGCGATATAAAATCTAGCAAC
The DNA here is from genome assembly GCF_021869535.1 of Mytilus californianus. NCBI lineage: Eukaryota > Metazoa > Mollusca > Bivalvia > Mytilida > Mytilidae > Mytilus > Mytilus californianus. The sequence goes on along the minus strand of NW_026262745.1, from coordinate 5,343,642 downwards.
GATTTCAATCAAAATCAATATAATCATGATAATAGATAACTATAGAAAGAAGTAATATGATGCAATTACTCAAAAGAAAAAAATACCAGATTAAGCGATCGGAAGGAGGATACACTTATACATTTCTTATGTACTCATTTATAATTTTCATTGTGTTCTTTACCGTGCTCCTTTTCTCTTTCTATCTCTCTGCTAAAAAAATACGTTGTTAATGAAAAGAATACACGGATGTACTAAAATTGTAATTTTGAAGCATTTAAAGTCATTTACAGTTTTCATATTGAATTTTATTACAGCTTTATTGACAAATTTATGTTTGCTTGTAAAGATATTTAAAATACCCGGATATCAATTGATCCAAATCTGAATCACACACAAGATAACTCATTTAGAACGGTATACATTTTAAGGTTTCATTTGGGAAAACTCATTATCAGTAACTGTTATTAAAATACATTTACAAGTTTACTATCGACTATAACAAAAAGCTCGTAAAAAGGCTCGTCGACTAGCTACGGAGCCCCTTAAGTGCCAAAGATGAAATGTATAATATTGGTGATCGCGACTTTAAATCTTGTGCGCACAACTTTAAATCTTGTGCGCACAACTTTTAATCTTGTGCACACAATTTTTAGTCTTTGTGCGCACAACTTTTAAAATTGTGCGCACAACTTTGAATCTTGAGCGTACGACTCTTTAAACTGTCCACAGAACTGTCAGTCATATATGTCTATAAGCCTGCTTGCATTTGTCAGTAAGTTTTATAATCAAACACAGATGGATCTGATTTTCACGTATTTCATATTGGGAATAAGTTATAAGGATATACTGCATTTTCTGGCATTGTAGCACGGACTAATTGTTTTAATGAGAACTGTAAAGAGAAGGCTCTCTTCACACATACTTTTTCTACGAAAAGATTATTCGAATATTCTAGATGTTGCATTATTCATCCACTCGTTCGAGGAGAAAATTAAGGAGGCGACAATATAATGGCAAAGGGCCTAACTATCTATGGCATGTAGATTCATATGATAAGCTAAAACCTTATGGTTTCTGCATCAATGGCTGCATTGATGGTTACTCTGTAAAGGCGAACTGTATTTCAGTAATGAAAGATTTATAAAGTCATAAAGTCATGAAAGTGTGTAAGAAAAATTTATGTTGATCATGACTGAGTTGCATAGAAGATTTTTTTTCAGGTTAGTTGCTCTTTTTTATTCATATCCTAGTTAACTTGTACCAGAAACATGTAGAACCATTAAATTCTTTATATGAGCAGAGCATCATAAAAAATCTGCCCTCAACTTTTAATATCTTGCACACAAATTTCCCCAATTTCTATACTGAAACAAATATTGACCTTAATATAATGTGTCGTCTGTTAACAATAATTGTTTGGGTAATAAGAAAAGATGAATATTGTGAATAAATTAATGACACAAAATGTCTACATGCATTTGACAAAACCAAAAGCAAAGGAACAGCAGTTTTATTGCGGTTCTTCATCTCAAAGTCATAGTGAGGCCTTCAACGCTCTCACCGCAATGCAAGTTCAAGACGGAATTCTTTGCTGGATGTCGATAAACCAGGGCATCTTTTATCAATCTGACCGCCAAAGTCCCATAATTGTGGAATTACAAATCACAAATTTTCAAAATGAAACGGTATCTCTGGAATGAAGCTACAAAAGAATTTTAAAATCAAAAGTGAGTTTTAATTAATTAATTAATCTTATTTTTTTGTAAACATTTTGTGTGAACTGGTGAAAGCAAATTTGAGTTTTTGTAGGAAGTTTTCATGGACAAACTACAGTATACCATAATATGTCCCACCTAAGACGGGCTTATTGTACCACAATTATGAGTGTATGCACATAGGAGATAAATTACACTTTCCCATAGTTAAACAACAACATAAACCACATCTTACCTAAAAGTATGATAGAGCGCAGCACTCCAAAGCTTTTTAGAAATTTAAACTAAAACTTGTTTGATGTTTAGGAAAGTGTTACCAGTTCCAAATGCAGGTCAGGTTTTGCGATGGGGTTTTCCCCCTTCTATTCTGAAAATAGGGGACCAAAAAAGGGTCGAAAGTCAACATTATTAAAAGCAGTTTCTTACTTATCGGTTCGAAGGTAGTTGAACGTACACGTTAAGCTATTTCAGTTGATATTTTATAGTGTGTCTTTCTATGTTGTGATGTTACACTATTGTTTCAGAAAAAGGGTGAAGGTTTGGTACCATTAAAACGTTTAAACCCGCTGCATTTGTTTGCACCTGTCCTAAGTCAGGAATCTGATGTTCGGTAGTTGTCGTTTGTTGATGTGGTTCATAAGTGTTTCTCGTTTCTCGTTTTTGTCTCGCCTGCGACGAAAGTCGCAGAAAGTGAGACATAGGTATTACTATCCGGCGGCTGCGGCGGCGGCGGCGGCGACGGCTGCGGCGGCGGCGATGGCGGCGTAAACTATTTGTATAAAGCTTTATATTTCAGAAGGTAGAAGACCTGGATGCTTCATACTTTGTATGCAGATACCTTATGTTACGAACTTTCCGTCTGTCATATGTCCAATGTCCTTGACCTTATTTTCATGGTTCAGCGACTGCTTAAAAAAAAAGTTTAGTTTTTTTTTATGTAAATTTCTCACTTATTATGAGTAATAGGATAACTATATTTGGTATATGGGTTCCTTGCAACGTCTACATGTCCATCAGACAGGATTCACCTGACCTCAGCCTCATTTCATGGATCAGTGATCAAGGTTAAAGTTACGTGATTAGGTCCGTTTCTCAGATACTACAAGCAGTAGGTCAGCTATATGTGGTGTATGGAATGATTATAAGGGATACATGTCAGTCTGGCAGGTTTCTTCTGACCTTGACCTCATTTTCACGGTTCATTGGTCAATGTTAAGTTTTTGTGTTTTAGTCTGTTTTTCTAATACTATAAGCCATTGGTCAACTATATTTGGTGTATGGAATGATTGTTAGGTGTACATGTCTGTCTGGCAGGTGTCATTTGTCCTTGACCTATTTCCATGGTTCATCGGTCAATGTTAAGTTTTTGTGTTTTGGTCTGTTTTTCTAATACTATAAGCAAAAGGTCAACTATATTTGGTGTATGGAATGATTGTAAGGTGTACATGTCTGACTGGCAGGTGTCATTTGTCCTTGACCTCATTTTCATGGTTCATTGGTCAATGTTAAGTTTTTGTGTTTTGGTCTGTTTTTCTAATACTATAAGCAATAGGTCAACTATATTTGGTGTATGGAATGATTGTAAGGTGTACATGTCTGTCTGGCAGGTGTCATTTGTCCTTGACCTCCTTTTCATGGTTCATTGGTCAATGTTAAGTTGCTCTTGTTTGGTCCTCTTCTCAGATACTATAAGTTATAGGTCAACTATATGTGGCGTATGAAATGATTGTAAGGTGTGCACGTCTGTCTGACAGGTTTCATCTGACCTTGAGCTTATTTTCATGGTTCATTGGTCAATGTTAAGTTTCTGTTGTTTGGTCTTCTTCTCAGATGCTATAAGTAATAGGTCAACTATATTTGGTGTATGGAATGTATTTTATTATTTAACTGCTGATTACTTACATTGAAATAGATTATTTTATAAAAATCTTTAAATAACATTAATAATAATAATAAATAATAAAAACTTTTAAGGGATCATTACTAAACCGTGATTAACAAAACATTGGAAGGTGTGAAAATGTTAAAATAAGGTCACTCATGCATGAATGTTTAACATAGAATACAGTTCACTCCAGTCCCTTCGTATATGTAAGAGAATGATAATCCCTTTCTTCATGAATAAGTACGAGCGTTAGCGTTGTAACTCATTTATAGAAACTCTTTGTTTTGAACTGTAAATAGACCCAAGTAATAGGATAATCCCTTACTAAGAACATGATTTACATTCATTCTTCACAATTAAGAGGCATCCAATCCTACAATTTCATTGGTCGAGAGTACTTTGCTATATTCTAAATAAAGATTAATTGGCTGAATATGTACAGATTGAAGAACTTTTGAAATTTTGTTTGCACAACAGAATCACATTTACTGATTTTTGATACATATGAAATAAGATAAGTATTGAGATAAGTAAAAAAATATTTTAGCATAGCAACATAAACAGATAAATAGATAATATAAAAATATGACTTTTTACAATATTTTGATCAAAGATAGAAGATCATTTTATTTTTTTTTTTATTTTTTTTTTTGGGGTGGGGGGTGGTCTTTCAGGTTCATCTCAGGGAATTGACAAATATTTATCCAGTTTCTGCAATGCCTTAAAACTTTTCCTTGTGCACATGTTTGTCTGTACTCAAGAGGAAAAAAAAAATTGCCATATTTGTCAATCCCTTCTGATGAACCTTAAATCTAGATGAAAAATTATTTCATAAGAAATTTCAAAGTTTGCTTTTAGTAGTCATTTGACTTAATGTTTAAAAAAAAAATTGTATAATGCGATTTTATTTACTCAAATGTTGTTGCTATATTTGCCTGTGATTTATTAGCCAAATCGTATCCCATGTGATTTTATGATGCTGTTTTTTCAAAAAACATGTTACTCAACATGAATGTAAAAGCATTACAGACCTATATTTAAGCCTAAGGTCAAAATAACTAAAAAAGACTAAATAGGTCTTCTATATTTGGTGTATAGAATGATCGTAAGGTTCACATTTCCAACTGGCAGATAAGTGATAAGATCATAAAATTTTCTGTATGGAATGAATGTTATGTGTATATGTCTGTCTGACAGGTGTCATCTTACCTTGACCTCATTTTATGGTTCATTGGTCAAAGTTCAGTTTCCTCAATGAGGTTTGTTTCTAAGATACTTTAGGCAATATATGTTAAGTATATGTAAGAGAATGATAATCCCTTTCTTCATGAATAAGTACGAGCGTTAGCGAGTACTTATCATGAAGTAAGGGATTATCATTCTCTTACAAACTTAGAATATTGTAAAGTGTTCAAGGCTCAAATGATCTATTCAAGAATTAGTTTCATTGTCAGTGCAATGTTTATAATTGATGCATGACTTCCTTTTTCGGCATGTCATTTATGGATTAGTTTTAGTGATGTGAGGACTTTCTTATCATTTGGGCTTTTGGGAAATACTTTTAAAAAAAAATGCGTAATAGATATTAGGTGACACAACAGTAGAAAGAAAAGGTAGGAATTGTATGTTTCCTGTTTGTGAGTATGAATGTAAATCATGTAATATTTTAGTGAGGAATTATCCTTTTTTTATTTACAGTTTAAATCAATTAATACATTTGAGTTACAACTAAATTTTATTTCACAGCCAATAATTTGGTCCGGCTTTTTACATCAAATACTGTTCCATTATGTCAGGGAAATGTTCAAAAATAATGCCCTTAAAAGTTTTTAATATGTTCAAAATTAAATTCCGGTTTTTTTTTTATCGGAATACATGTATTGGAAATAACTATTCTCCCCAACCGCTGATCAAGTAATCAAAGTTTTGGAAAGCTAAAGATTTAGGTTATTTTTTATCAGAAAGATTTTTTTCTTTTTTTTTGCATTGCTTTGGTATTGTTTAGTTTTATAGTAATTTGAAGTTATTAATATTTTCATAATAAAATTCACAGTACCAATTTTACTGCACCAGTAAACTTCAACTTATTTTGAGATTTTTGTTTGTTTCACAATTCAACTTTTAGTCAGTTTCAATCACTGTGTGATAAATCCTTTCAATCTGATAAATGTGCTTCGGGGCAGTTGTAACTCATTTATAGAAACTCTTTGTTTTGAACTGTAAATAGACCCAAGTAATAGGATAATCCCTTACTAAGAACATGATTTACATTCATTCTTCACAATTAAGAGGCATCCAATCCTACAATTTCATTGGTCGAGAGTACTTTGCTATATTCTAAATAAATTTGGTGTATGGAATGATTGTACGGCCTACATGTTTGTCTGATAGGGTTTTATCTCACCTTGACTTCATGTTCATTCATCATTAAAATGTTAATTTAATGTAAAGCTTATATAAACTTATTTTTTTTACTTTCAACATAAATTCAATTATGAACACTAAAACAGGCGAGACATTTCAGTGTGTCCACTCTTGTTTATATAGATTAGACCGTTGGTTTTCCCGTTTGAATGGTTTCACACTAGTAATTTTTTGGGGCCCTTTCTAGCTTACTGTTCGGTGTGAGCCAAGGCTCCGTGTTGAAGACCGTACTGTGACCTATAATGGTTTACTTTTATAAATTTTGACTTGGATGGAGAGTTGTCTCATTGGCACTTATACCACATCTTCTTATATCTATGTCAATTTGAATTAGTTTGAAGACTCCAGAAGAACCCCATTGTAAGATCTTGTAAGGGCGTAAGAAAAAGGCTTCCATTCAAATGATTGATTGATTGATTGATTGATTGTTGGTTGTTTAACGTCTAGCGATAAATATTAGTTGCATATTCAGAGAGAGAATACATGCAACTATACATGTATATCAAAAGTATTCAGAAATTGAGGTGGGTTGGGACAACTAATGAAACTTTTGACTGCCACTATGAAGTTTGGAGAGATGAGAGGGTGGGAAATTTAGCCTTCTGTAGCGGCAGCAATGCGCCTACTCTTATTCGAAATCTACAGAAGGGTTCTTCAATCTGCGTGTGGCAATCTCCTAGCACAATGCCCACTATGGTCCACGGCCAGGCTTTCCGTATTATAACCTGACAGCCCTCTGGACGTTGGCATCTCCTATCTGCCAGCTGATGACGTGCTGGTTAGCTCTGTGAGCTGATTAGGGTGTATAGCTATATTCCGACAGTATACAAGTCCGACTTCCCCGTTATTCCGACAGTCAGTCTACTTTTCCGACACCCCTTTTAGTCGACAGTCCATGAATTGATCAAAAAGACTGTTTTTGGCTCTTTAAGCCCTTTTGCCAGAAATTGGTTGACGACAGGTGAAAATTCGTGTCAATTTCCTTTTTATCTCTTTAAATGAAAATGAAAAAGAAGGGATATGGAGTAATGTCAAGGAGACAACATGCATCCCCTGAGTAGCTTGACATCTGGAGGTTAACATGTGATCTCCAATAAAGTTGAAAACCATTACCATGTGACGACCCTTAGAATGTCCCCAGCAAAAAACCAAGTGGATAAATCGGCGGACACAACATTATTATCTTCAAATATGGTTGAGGAACTACAAACTATAAAGAGACAATCACCACAAATTTCTGACTTTAGGCAGGCGCAAATTATATGCAGTAGAGTAAAATTAGTTTTGTTTGAGGGTTTCATGTTAAAACAACACACACACAAACAGAAACAGTAGAAATCAACTGGAGTGTAACGGTATTCAAATCTTCCAAAAGTACTTAAACATCAATAATTGACAGTAACGAAGGACAAGCAAACCAGATACTAACGATGAATGCTCGAAGTTTCATGACACAAATACTGACGAAATACTACAAATTTAGAAATTATTGCGATGTTTTTATTAATTAATGCGAATAATGCGATAGTATGTTCGTCGCATTTAATAAAACTCGCATTTTGATTTTATCAGTAAGTAAAATCGCAATGAAAATAATTAACTCACATTTTGGAATTTTGGACGGTTATCAAGGAATCGCAAAAATAAATGCACGCATTGATTTCTGAATTTCACAATAATTGTATCAGTTTCAAAACTTTCAAATTTATTTCGTATTTCAACATCCTAGACGATGACGTTCTCTTACTGTCCTTCTTCAAACAATAACCCGTACAGGCCAGTTAGAGAACGTCACCGTAAAAAAAAAATAAAAATGAAAATTTACTATTAAAGGAGCATAACTAAAAAAAAAATCACGATAAAGACTCATCTTCATATTGATCTTGATATTTAATTGATTTAAAGCTAATATATACATTTCATTCAAGTCCAAAGCGGAATGAAATTGGTAAATATAAAAAAGAATGGATATGATGTAAATGTCAAGAAGACAAGATCCCAAACTGAAACGATCTAAAAACAAAACATGAAGAGGTAGGCAAACAGTTATCAACACAGTGAGGACCCCACACACCAAAAATGTCGGAGTTACATAAAGATCTGGGGCATAAATCCATTGAAAATTTACGAACAGGACTAATCTTCAAACTTGTTCTCGGTATAATTGAACAGAAGCCTACATGTATCCTCAAATGAGGAAACCTTAAACAAGTGTAAAATATATGTTTATCTGGTCGCTTCCCAGCGGGCACATCAACATTCCTTCAACGTTGAAACAACGTCATGCTGAAACGTTGAATCAACGTTGAATTATAGGTTGAAAATGAAAGGTCATTTCAACGTTGAAAATACAACGTTGCATCAACGTTTAGATATCAACGTTGATTCAACGTTGAAAATTCATAGTTGATACAACGTTGAGAATGTTGATAATTAGTTTCTCTAATGTTTGTGCTATTTTCACATTTCTTGATCAGTGTGAGAAAAATATTTAGTGAAATATCTGTTCTCTGCAAATGATTGGTTGAAATTTAATTATTACCTGAACATTTCTTGGTTTCTTCTGAATTTTCCTAGTGTGACGACATGAAAAAAGGCGACCATGCATGATGACCTCAAAAGGAATGATAACAAAAATATGTTCATAGTACACGGATGCCCCACTCGCACTATCATTTTTTCTATGTTCAGTGAAATTGGGGTATAAACTCTAATTTGGCATTAAAATTAAAAAGATCATATCATGGGAAATATGTGTACTAAGTTTCAAGTTGATTGGACTTCAACTTCATCAAAAACTACCTTGACCAAAATCTATAACCTGAAGCGGGACAGACAGACGGACAAAAGAACGAACGGACAGACGCACAGACCAGAAAACATAATGCTCCTTTACTATCGTAAGTGGGGCATAAAAATGAGAGGAAAATCTGAGAAGCAGATTAGGACACTTTAACTCAAGTAATTAATATTTCTCCACTCTCAACAGTTAAATTCTAATTATTTAAAAAGCTCGAAGCAATTTGATAGACTAACAACCAGTACACTGTAACGCTTCTGGTGTGAGTTGATAAGCTCTCTCATATGTAAATAAAACACATTTTTGTTGGATGCTCCACACACTTTTTAGAGAAAAAGAAGATTGAAAGACATTTATTAAAATATTTGATTAGGATGAAAGTCAAATGCATATTCAGGACAAACATGAGAGCAGACATGTCGAGCAGGATTTTTAATGTACTAACTCACTAACAGTTCACAAATGTCACCTCACCCAGACACATTATTCTGACTCAAGGCTAACCACTCCTAAATGCTACATGTTTGGCGGAAAAGCGGCAAATACCAATTTTAAAATCTTTGGTTTGACCTAACCTGCCATACAATTATTTAGTCAATATGAGTCATTAAGAACAAGATGAAAAGAGCATTTATTTATTTTGAGCATCTGGAATGGAATTTGAAATGTCCTCATTCTGCCTCTTTCTTTTTTCTTTCCTCCCTCCACCTCCGTGCCATTTAGGGGCATATTTCAGGTACCTGGACATTTCACTCTTCATCATAGTTTCTGTTGCTTCAACCGACTCAGGAAAAGAATCTGAGTCACCATCTGTTTGTAAAAAAAACATAGTAACAATTAAAACACAGAAAGTCAAAAATTATTCATTTCACATAAAAATTTCATACAGCTACTGAGGATAAGTAAAAATTAATGTAGTCTTGGAGTTGGTTAGGATGAACAGAGTTTCAAATTCATTTTCCAGTGAATTTTGCAAGTTACTTGCTAATATAAAATTTAAAATAATGCGACTAACCAAGAATTATTGTGAACAACTTTGAGGCACCAAATGAAATTTGCCATTTTCCCCGCTGATGTTCATTTTGGCCATCAATGAATTATGGAGGACCCTGAAAAAAATATATGCATCCAAATAAAAAAAAATCACAATCAGATTTAAGATGTTTTTAATTTTACAGTTTACAATATGAAAATGCATCGAGTTTATCAAATAATTTTTACCAGACATCTTGGATGTTTTTGCTGTTAAAATTTGCTCGTTAATTTCAATTTCTACATTAACCAAAATTGCATTTGACCCACACACCATGTTCTATTTTTAGTAACAGCTGCCATCTTTGTTAACGGATCAAATCTCTGTTTAGAACTTATTAACTTAATTCCCTAAGGAACATTCAATTAATGTATTTACCTTGTATTTTTCTTAGGGGAGAAATTTTCTGAAATTATTGTGTATTTTACGACGATGACAAATGACAATAACAGACACCGAGTGATGGGATAAGCTCAATAACAAAAGAACAAGATGCAAAAAAAAAACAACATTTAAGACTATTTTAATATTACCGACTTTTGAATTCGGATTATATAATTTTTCAACAGGTACCCTTTTCTGTGGTTGTACATCCTAGTAGCAACCAAAATAAGTTAAATTAAACATACATGTATAATCGGTGTAATTTGATGGGAAAGTGTACTGTTTTCCGATGATTTTGCTGTTTAAAGAAAATGTTAAGCAGTTAATTCCCCCCCCCCCCCCCCCCCCTCCCCCCCAATTTTATGGATTGAAAGATTGTTTTAGCTTGCTCTTACCTGACTTGGTACCATGATATTCAACCACAGAAAAGGTAACCAGTCGAAAAATTATATAGTCCTGAGTCAAAAGTCGGTAATAGGAAAATAGTCTATTTGGGCTCATTTATACTTCATACATGTACTTAGTGCAATATTTTGCTTCTATTGTTACTACATGTATATAGATCAACCTTAGTTCTATTGTTCAAATCATTAAATATTGATTTTTTTTCTTCAGCAAATGTCACTGAGGAAGTATAGATGAGCCGTAATTGGTACATATTTGTACCAGTGGCAGTAATTGGGTTAATATTAGATCCTATCTAACATGTACACGACTTACTGTTAAATTTAAGATCATGCTAAAAAAATTACGCATAACATGCATTGGCAGATAAAGGGAGAGGGTGGACGCCCTTTTATAATTATTGCAAAATCTAGTTCCTTTCAAGTCTCAGAATAATCTTAAATTACAAATATTTTAATGTTAATGAATAAAAAAAATAATACATTTATAAACAGAAAATGTTTCCACAGTACTACACTGATGCCCAGCTCACAATATGTTCAGGGGAAAATGAAATTTGGGTCAAAACTCTAATTTGAAAAACAACGTAGACAGATCACATCATGAGATAAGAAACATTACAACTAAGTTTCAAGTTGATAATTCCACTTCAAAAATGACCAAAAACTAATGCCAAATTGCAATGCGTCTGCTTCATGCAGTTGTATTATCTAGAAAGCCTAAATGAGGCGCGCAGTAATTAAAACAAAAGGATGATAATTAATTAATTATCTCTGCCGATTGGATAATTTGAAATAAGGGCCTTGTTCTGATTGGTTCCCTTCCCACATCTCACAAAGCAATTAGAGAGCGAGATGTCAAGAGTGGCCAGTAGGGAATTCCTTATATCATTGGTTGTTATTAATAGATATAAGCTGAAATAAAATACCCAATCGGCAATAAGGACAGGTAATGCATGTGCGATGATACATGTCAACATGCTGTGTATTAATAATCCATTTTTCTTGTTAATAAAAATATCACATTCATCCACATCACTTTGAAAACGGCCCCACCCATTTCCCTCCCCCCTGTGTATGTGTATAGTGTGTATGTGTATATATGCTGTTGGAATCTAGACCAGTCTCAGATCAGATGCATGTTAATGTCTAACTCTGATCGGAATCCAGTCAGGAAACCTGTGAATCCAGATGGTTACTAGTGTAAAACAAAAACATGTTTGGGAAAAGAACCACAGTTTAATGCTTAAATTTCATATTAATAAAACACAAACAACAGTACAGTTTGAAAACAATACACAAATTAATTAATTAATAATCTGTGGTATTCCAAACTTCCCAAACATGTGTGGTGTAACCAGTAGAAGGTAGGTTAAATGGTTTATTATTTCCCCAGGGCAACTGCAAATTTGTTCATGACTTCCTGTCTGTGTGCAAAAGAAGGGTCCAAGTATGATTTGTATGCATTAGATTTCCAATCACCCTGTGATTGTATGAGATCAGCTGGAACCCCACATACTAAGGCAAAGGAGGCCCCTCCTCTGCGAAAACTATGTCCCGAATATTTGCTGCTGTCATAACCCAACCTAGATAAGTTCTGTTTTAGCATTTTTACAAAGGCTGTATATGTAAGAGGGGTAACCTTGCCTCGTACTAAATACAGGAAGACAGGTGAGGGGGCTGACACTGCTGGCACCTGTTTAAAATTTAAAAGAAGCGCCTTAGAGGGACATAAATGAGAATTCTTCACTCTAGGAAGGGGAATTTCTAATATACGCTCTGAAAATTGAATTGTTTTGGTTTTGCGTACTTTTAAACAGACACCATCTGAGTGAAAATGGATTTCCTCACGAGTAAAATGTCGCAAAGGATCAAAAGCTGAAATTGAAGGGGCAAACAAATTTGACTTCCTTAAAAAGGAGAAAAAAGCCACTAAGCAGGCTGCCCAAAAACACAAGTCCTTACTACTGCTGACTGACAGTAAAGTAAATATCTCATTCAAAATTTTTGGTGTAATAGGCAATTTTCTATGTATGGCAGCACCTAACACACGTTTAGCACCCTTGAGTACTGACTCCATAAAAAAGGAATCTATCGGAGATGCAACTCCTGATTCTAAATGTAGCAACCGCACAATTGACAAATAATTTGTTATGGAATTAAATTGTAACCTTGAAGATAAATAGGCTACATATCTGGCTAAATTCATAGGACTTAATGGAACAAGGGTAATATTTAATCTTCTACAAAATTCTGCGTATGACTTGAAATAGTTTAAATATGTCTTTTTGGTAGATTCAGCATAAGTATGACATCTAAAGTTAGCAACAATACTATCCAGTGATCTCACCTCCCTCGATACCAGTGAGCCTAAATAAAAGAAAACGAAGGGCATTACTAGACATGTGCCTAACAAGATCCTGTAAATACAGTGGCGGTCGAACATAATCACGCAAAAATTGTTCACAGAAAGGTAGATCATGCATCCGTGAAATACAGTCTGCTAGTATATTCGTTTTGCCTGGAACATGCTTAGCTATCAAGTGAAAATTATACGTTGCTGATAACCAAAAGAGCTCACGCAAAAAGGACATCAAAATAGCATTTTTTGATGTACCTTTATTAATGCAACTTACAGTTACCGCATTATCGCAATGAACTATAATACGCTGACCACGCCAATATGGGGCCCATCGCTTTACTGCTAACGCCACTGAGAAAGCCTCTAATTCATTTATGTGAAGTTTCAAAGCAAAGGGGTGATCTTCTGCCCAATTTACATAAAACCAATCATTTTGATAGACACCCCCTCCACCTGATTTACAAGCATCAGTAGCTACAGAGGTGATAGGAACCTTTGAAAGTAAAATTGACTTCCCATTAAAAGTTGAAATAAAGTTATGCCACCACTTTATATCTTGCAATATTTCGCCTGTCAGACGCAATTTATGCCAATCTAGCTTTAATCGCATGATGCCGTTTATAATTCTACGGAGAAAAACTCTCCCGCCTCGAACCACAGCAGACGCCCAATTAAGCTTTCCCGCTAAAGATTGCAATTGCTTTTTTGAAGCACGCTTACGCAATAAAAATTCAGCTAATTCTGATTTCAAATCATGCAATTTTGCAATAGGAAGTCTAGTTTCTAAAGTAGTAGAATCTATCTCAACCCCTAAAAATACAATCTGTTGGCAGGGGTCTGTTACTTTAGACCAGCTGATACAAAAACCTAACTTCCTGAGCAGCGCAATTAAAATTGCTAACGCCTGAGCGCAGCGCTTCTTTGTCTTCTCGCAAATAAAAAAATCATCTAAATATGCCACAATGGTGAAGCCTCTACGTGACATCATTCTGCGAATTGCCTGAGATAATCTATGAAAAATACCAGGTGCTAATTTTGATCCAAACGGAAGTTTTTTATCTATGAAAGTATAATCATGACCATCAGGAAAAGTCCATGTAAGCCCAGTGACCTCTCTACTTTGTTCACTTATTTTGACAGATCTGTAAGCGGCCTTTAGGTCCACTTTTGACATATAAAAATTTTTTGAAACTAACTTGCATGCATCATCTACTGTTTGAAATTTTTGTTTATCAAATTCTCCTGCAAAATCATTTACTGCAAAACCTATTGGTCTGCTACAATCATGAATAATTCGAACTCCGCCATCAGATTTAGGGATAACCCCAAGCGGACTGATAATTTTTGGGGGGGAATTGACAAAAATATAGTTTCCGTTATCAATTTCTGTTAAAATTTGTTTATGTGCCTGTTTGTAAAAAGGGCTACTAGGCTTTGCAGAAGGATGATTTTTGGAGCGTACATTCTCTGGTAGGGGGACATTAGTGACAATGTCAAATCCATGTTCTATGCCAAATAACAAAAATTCTTTGTCAAAATCATCACTTAACTCATTAGTCCATGAAATTAGATCAAGAGCACGCGTAGGCTTCACCATTGTATCTAGTTTTTTGTATGCTGAAATGCTGGGTGCTTTTCAGCACATGCAGGTATAGCACATGAATGCTCAAACTTACAGTGTGGCATAAAACAGCCTCTACGACTATTGAATTTCTTGCAAATCATCCTCCCCCCCGGAGAATGAGAAGCATATGTAACTGCATGTTTATTAGCCATTACTTTCGAGCTCTGAGTTTGAGGTGCAATGCGGGAATTCTGACTCTGCAAAAACTTTGGCCTCAAAAATACAGAATGGAGATGGGGAATGTCTGTACCCCATCTAAATTGGTGTTGCTTTTGCAGGCGTCGGTATTCCCGATCAAGGAAAAAACAGACACCAACTCACAGCTCGAAAGAAAAAGATAAATGCGCATAGTATAAGATAAATAATCCATAACTTGGGATGATTGTAACTCTCCTATAGCTATCAACTTATGCATTATGGACAAATTAGCCATAGACCATTGTGTTACCGACAATGTTTCTAATTTAGGCTTGACAGGCCCCGATTTGAAAACTAATTTGCCCCCTGACGATTCCGAAACTAATTCCTCTGATTCTGAGTGCCCCCCTAAAGTATTAGGTACAAAATCAGTTATATCAAAGAAATTCACATTAGGATCAAAATTTGTAGACTTTAAAAATATTTGAGGGTCTTTCCATGAGTAAATGTCATTGACCAGCAAATTGTCTCTACCTGTGGAAGAATTATGAGAGTCATTCACAAATTGTCCTGTAATGTTCTTCTCCCTCGACATCATCTTTAGGATCTCTTGCACATAGGCATCCTCCGATCGGGGGTTTGACGTATGGGCGCCGCCATCTTTGTTGTTTACATCGTCGCCATCTTTGTTGTTTACACCGTCGCCATCTTGGTTGCTGGTGCCGCCATTTTGTATCCTAGCGGAAGTTCTCTGTGTAGCCTCGTTTTCATTTCCGTAAGGGTGCGTGTCCGCCATATTCCCAGCTTCAGCGCGACCGTCCTTGAAAGTTTTTCCAACTGCTCGTATCAACACTTTTTGCTGCCCAAGCGGAATATTAAAAGCTGGCATATCCTCTTTTTCAATCAATGAAATCGCTTCCATAGAATCGAAGCCAAGTCTAATTAATTCGGAAGCTGTGTTTGGATTCAGCTTCATTGTGGATGCCCACATCTGTACCTGCTCGACATTACGTGGAAAATCTACTTCGCCTTCACTGTCGCTCGCCATATCGCCTATAGTCGCAAATATACTATTTGGTACAAATGTTAAAAAAGTTTAAAGCAGAGCATTTCTGACTCGGATAATTCCGTCGCCGGAGCGTGCAGGATAAAAACTACAAAAGTCTACAGGGAAACGCAATAAATTCCATCACCAGAACACGGTATGCAAGGATTACACACGTCAACAGCAGATCTCAATAAATTCCATCGCCGGAATGTGCACAAAAGTCTACAGTGTATCACTGTTAAATATCATTCTCGGGAATTCAGCTATTCAGACAAAAGTTCTCTATACTTTCACTGGTTTTAACAACTTTGCCGAAATATCCATTTCCAAGGATTTAAACCAATTTTTCCCGTAAAATTTTTCGATGTTTAAAGACAATATATATATATATTTTAAATTCGCTAATGCCAAATTGCAATGCGTCTGCTTCATGCAGTTGTATTATCTAGAATGCCTAAATGAGGCGCGCAGTAATTAAAACAAAAGGATGATAATTAATTAATTATCTCTGCCGATTGGATAATTTGAAATAAGGGCCTTGTTCTGATTGGTTCCCTTCCCACATCTCACAAAGCAATTAGAGAGCGAGATGTCAAGAGTGGCCAGTAGGGAATTCCTTATATCATTGGTTGTTATTAATAGATATAAGCTGAAATAAAATACCCAATCGGCAATAAGGACAGGTAATGCATGTGCGATGATACATGTCAACATGCTGTGTATTAATAATCCATTTTTCTTGTTAATAAAAATATCACAAAAATGACCAAAAACTTTAACCTAGCTGATTTGAGACAGACCGCAGACTAAGAACCAGACGTCCGGCCGCATAGACCAGAAATTAATACTGCTTAATCAAAAATGGTAAATAAACTTAAGGGTAGGGGATAAAAGTAAGGGTAGGAAGGGGTACAGTAAACACACATAATTTTTTGTTTGGCCTTATCAAATAATTTTTACCAGACAGTTTGGATGGTTTTGCAAAGTGACTAACTGCAACTTACATTAATAACTGGTCCTCGGCTAGTAGGGCTAGGGGATTTTGAGTATTTACTTAGGGTACAAAATATCTCAGGTGTTTGTGTCCAATTGTTGAAAAAATGCCTATCAAAATCCTGAAAATAACAAGCATTCTGAGAGTATTACATGGCAATACATAGTCCCATACCGGTTAAACAGAACGCTTACTTGATCTTTAACTTGTCATGGACCATAACTCTGCACAAAATCATCAGACCGAAATGAATATTTGAGTGAATTTTTGAAAGTCCAAGGGTCATTTAATTCGAACTTGATCTGTAACTGGTCATGATGAAACAATATACCAGATATCAAATCAATATCTTCAAGCACGAAGAAAAAAAGTGTGGAAAACTGATTTGCCGGACTGACGGATGGACAGACAACCTCCCAATCCCCCCTCCCACTTGATCCCACTGCCTGCTTCAATTTCCAAACTTAATTCTTTAGTAAAACAGATTTGAATTGTTGATTAATGCATATCATATATTTCATATGTATATTGGTTCAACGTTGAAAAAGTGACGTTGAATCAACATCAACTTTCTGTTAAAATTTCAACGTTGAAAAATACGACGTTGAATCAACATCAACTTTCTGTTAAAATTTCAACGTTGAAAATAAGACGTTGAATCAACATCAACTTTCTGTTGAAATTTCAACGTTGAAATTAAGACGTTGAATCAACATTGAATTGTGGTTGAATATTCGACGTTGAAAATAATTACGTTGAATCAACGTTGATGACGAACTCAACCAAAATTCAACGATTTTTCAACGTTGAAACAACGTCATGTGCCCGCTGGATTAACATAGAACATTTCGTAGAGCGGAAATAGCACGTCATGCTTTAATTATGTAGATTTGTCACCCTGTAAACCAGTTGTTGTGGAATACTGAGAAATTGATGTTTTGGGTGAAATCGGTATAGGCATAATAGCACTTCTTCTGCATGGCATGAATATTTCTTAGCACATATAAGTTATATATGTTGCGGAGATATCGGGAGTGGTGAGATTGGTAAGATTTTCTATGATGTCGAGGTGGAGAAATTCAAATATACCGTGTTTGTAGTGTATCAAAGTGTACCTTTTCCAAGTGAGCGATTTCAGATTTCAAGACGATTCAAGCTTATATGACACTACAAATAAAATGTGGTTAAGTTTGTTAAATAATAAAATGACGAAAAAAAAAATAAAATAGCGGGTGCACATCAGCCAAATATAGGAAAGAATTCCTGAAAGTTTCATAGATATCCATTTGATGATTTACGAGGAGATGCGGATCCCAGATATAGATGTCCCCATAGTGTTCTGTATAAGATATGACCATAATAAAGTCCAAGAAGTGGCGAACTTTATTAAATATGAAATTTTATGAGAAAATAAATTGGAAGGTAGCAGGAAAAGAATCAATAAAAACTTCATTGAAATCCACTGTCAATTGTTGAGGAGTAGTTGCAGATACACGTTAGGTGTGGCGAAGGGCGACGACGCAAGACGACGGACAAAGTGATCCCCCATGTGTTGACCATCCTATTAAAGCGACACAAAAATCTAGTCTCGAACTTGTGTGTAATTATTACACACTGAATTTATATTTGTTTAAACAATACTTTATTGTACTCAGTATTAATACATGTTGTATCTACATGTACATGTATAATATCTCATTGGCAATCATGCCACATCTTCTTATGTTTATATAATACAACTTGTTTATATACACAAAGGAACACTGCTTATAAAGGTCTGCCTCCTAGTCACAAAAGTCACAAACATACAATTTTTAAGTGTATATCATAAGTTTGCATTCTTCACACAAATTAAAAAAATAATGTGTTTTGAACTGAATTATAAAGAACTAGAGTATTTTAAAGGTTTTTTCCCATTCAGACAATATAAAATTTGAACCCCACTAGTGATGTACAATATTACCGTATCACTGTTGCCAAATATATTTTATCTTTTCAAAGGAACATTAGGAAATGAATAAATGTCTTTCTCATTTTGTTCCATCTATTCGGTCAACCGGCTTCTGCAAAAGATCAGTTTGATTTATTGTATCAATAGTTTGGACATTTTAATATATTGCAAATTTTAAAATGTCGCTGTTGCTTGTAATATTTATTTTACTTTAACTTCAAATTCGTTTCTTGTGTTGTTACTTGCGAAACACAAGTAAAACTAGATTTGTAATTGCTAGCAATAACGGATGGCACCCTCGCCCCCCCCCCCCCCCATTGCCAGGATAACGGCAGCCTTTTTGATATTTCCAAAGTCTAAAATCGCATCTATATGTAGCAGTTATCGTTATTGGTAATTTTCAGAAAGTTTGGAACATTTTGAAATTTTTGACATTTTGGCTGTTTCCATGGTAACGGCGGCCATTTTGAAAATTCCAAAACCATATATCAACTCTGCACATACCAGTCAACATTTCTGTGAAGTTTCATAAAGTTTGGTGCATTTTGAAATTTTTGTAGTTTCCATGGTTACGGTTGCCATTTTTTTGTAATTCCAAAGACAGATATCACTTTGAATCATTACATGTTCCGTACCCATAAAGTTTCTATGGGTTAAGTATTATATTCTTTAAGAAAAAGCAGCTTTAGTGTGTTTTCTTATAGGGCCAATGTTAAACTTTCGCCCTGTTTCCATGACAATGGCGGCCATTTTGGAATTTCTAAATACTAAATTTTTATCTAGGCATACCAGTTAACATTTCCATAAAGTTTCATCCAGTTGAGTTTTATAATAAAAGATTTGGATTTTGGATTTTTTTTTTACATTTGTTTCGTTTCCATGAAAACGGTGGCCATCTTGGAAAATTCCATAGTCAGATGCACAACTTGAGATGGTGCTTTACATTATAGCATAGTTTCATCAACATTGGTCCTTTCAATTCCGAGAACTAGCGCGGACAAAAAAGTGTGGAAGAAAAATAAAAAGAAACTAGATTTGCCATTGCAAGCAATAGCGGATGGCACCCTTCCCCCATTGCCAGGCGAGCGGCATCCATTTAGAAAATTCCAAAGTCAAAGAGTGCATCTACACATGCAAATTATCATTTTTGTAAAGTTTCATTAAGTTTGAAGCATTTTGAAATTTTGGACATTTTTGCTGTTTCCATGGTTACGGCGGCCATTTTAAAAATTCCAACTTCAAAATGCAACTCTGCTCATGCCAGTTACCATTCCTGTGGAGTTTCTTCCAGTTTGGAACACTTTAATTTTTTTCGCATTTTTGCTGTTTCCATGGAAACGGCGGCCATTTTTACCATTCCATAGCAAGGTGCAAAACTTTACATTATATTAAGAGTTCCATCAATATTGGTCCATTGGATTCCAAGAACTCGCGCGGACAAAATGTGTGGAGGAAAAATTATAAAAACTAGATTTGCCATTGCAAACAATAGCGGATGGCACCCTTCCCCTATTGCCAGGCGAGCGGCAGCCATTTTGAACATTCTAAAGTCGAAAGTCGCATCTTTACATGCCAGCTATCATTACAGTACATTTTTAGACCATTTGGAGTATTTTGAAAATTTTAGCTTTTTGGTCGTTTCCATGGTAACGACGGCCATTTTGAAAATTTCAAAATCATATTTTTAACTGTACACATGCCAGTTAACATTTTTGGTAAGTTTCATCAAGTTTGGTGCATTTTGAAATTTTTATAGTTTCCATGGTAACGGTAGCCATTTTCAAAATTCCAAAGCCATATACAACTTTGACTCATTATATGTTACATACCCATAAAGTTTCTATGGGTTTAATATTATATTCTTTAAGAAAAAGCAGCTTAAATGTTTTTTCCCATAAGGACCAATGTTAAACTTTCGCCCTGTTTCCATGACAATGGCGGTTATTCTGGAATTTCTAAATATTGTAAGTACATCTAGGCATACCAAGTAACATTTCCATAAAGTTTCATCCAATTGGGTCTTATAATAAAAGATTTGGATTTTTGATTTTTTTTTACATTTTTACCGTTTCCATGGAAACGGTGGCCATCATGCAGATTCCAAAGTCTACTGCAATTCTTCACATGGTGGTCTTTAATATAGTAGAGTTCCATCAACATTGGTCAATTGGATTCCGAGAAATTAGCTGGACAAAATGTGTGGAAGAAAAATAATAAAAACTAGATTTGTAATTGCTAGCAATAACGGATGGCACCCTTCCCCCATTGCCAGGGTAACGGCAGCCATTTTTGAAAATTCCAAAGTCAAAGAGTGCATCTACACATGCTGATTAACATTTTTGTAAAGTTTCAATAAGTTTTGAGCATTTTGAAATTTTTGACATTTTTGCAGTTTCCATGGTAACGGCGGCCATTTTGAAAATTCCTAAGTCAAACTGCAAATCAGCACATGCCAGTTACCATTTCTGTGAAGTTTCTTTCCATTTGGGACACTTTGATTTTTTTCGCATTTTTGCTGTTTCCATGGAAACGGCGGCCATCTTGAACCATTCCATACCAAGGTGCACAACTTTACATGGGGGTCCTCATTATAGTAAAGTTCCATCAACATTGGTCCATTAAATTCAGAGAAACACGACGGACAAAATGTGTGGAAGAAGAATAAGAAAAATAAGAAAAAAAAAAGAAACGGAGAATAACAATACGTCACCCCAACTCCGTTGAGGGTGACATAACTAGATTTGCCATTGCAAGCAATAGCGGATGTCACCCTTCCCCCATTGCCACTCAGCGGCAGCTATTTCAAAAAAATTCAAACAGTGAATGCACATATATGCTTGGCTATACATCTTTCTGTAAATTTTCAGAACATTTGTAGCATTTTTGAAATTTTGACACATATTTGCTATTTCCATGGCAACGGCGACCATTTTGGAAATTGCAAAGTCAAAAGTCTTATCTATACATGCCAGTTAGCATTAATATAAAGTTATATTAAGTTTGGTGCATTTTGAAATTTTGGACATTTTTGCTGTTTCCATGGTTACGGCGGCCATTTCGAAAATTTTAACTTCAAAATGCAACTCTGCTCATGCCAGTTACCATTCCTGTGGAGTTTCTTCCATTTTAGAACACTTTAATTTTTTTCGCAATTTTGCTGTTTCCATGGAAACGGCGGCCATTTTTAACCATTCCATAGCAAGGTGCACATCTTTACATTATAATAGAGTTCCATCAATATTGGTCCATTGGATTCCAAGAACTCGCGTGGACAAAATGTGTGGAAGAAAAATAATAAAAACAAGTAATCCTGTGTTAGGATGCTAACACAAAAGTCGCCAAAACGGCCCCCAACCATTGTTCTGCTGTTTCCATGGTAACGGCAGCCATTTTGAAATTTCATAGTCGGATAGCACATCTACACAAGACAGGTCACATTACTTACAAGATTCATGCAATTTTAAAATTTAGGCATTCGTGTTTCCATGGTTACGGTGGCCATTTAGGAAATTCCAAAGTCAAATGCCACATCTACATAAGACAGTCAACATTTGTGTAAAGTTTCATTAAGTTTAAAGCATTTTGAATTTTTTGACATTTTTCCAGTTTCCATGGTAACGGCAGCCATTTTGAAAATTCCAAAGTCGGATAGCACATCTACACATAACAGGTCACATTACTGTCAAGTTTCATAAAGATTGGACCAAATCAAGATTTTTCGCACTTTTGTTGATTTCATGGCAACGGCGGCCATTTTGGAAATTCCAAAGTCAAATTCCAAATCTACATACACTCGTTAACATCTCTGTAAAATTTCATTAAATTTGAATCATTTAAAAAAAAATTGACATTTTTGCAGTTTCCATGGTAACGGCAGCCATTTTAAAAATTCCAAAGTCGAATTACAGCTACATATGGTGCTACCTGTAATAATCTATCATTATATAACATAAAAAGTACATAGGAATAATTCAACACTATCACATGACTAATCACATGACTATTGTTCTAGAATGTTCCATGAAAATTGACCCCCTAATATAATGCCAAGATGACCCCGGGCTGAAATAAAAAAATGTGGAATGGATACCTGGACATCGGTCTCTTGTATTACACAAAACTTAAAGGTACTACCAGTAGCGAATCCATATTCGAAAAATGACCACACCCATGTTCCGGCCCCCAAATAGTGCCAAGTTGACCCCATTTGAAATAAAAAATAGTGAATGCACCCCTAGGGATACTACCCCAACATCATACCAAATATAAAGTTTCCATCATTTAAGGCTTGCAAGAAAATGGTCGGACAAATTAGGGTTAAGAATAATAATAATAATAATAATAATAATAATAATAATAATAATAATAATAATAATAAGAAACGGGACAAAAACATAAAGTCCCCAAAACTCCGTTTTGGCGACTTAATAAGAAACGGGACAAAAACATAAAGTCCCCAAAACTCCGTTTTGGCGACTTAATAAGAAACGGGACAAAAACATAAAGTCCCCAAAACTCCGTTTTGGCGACTTAATAATAAGAAACGGGACAAAAACATAAAGTCCCCAAAACTTAATAGGAAACGGGACAAAAACATAAAGTCCCAAAAACTCCGTTTTGGCGACTTAACTAGAATTGCCATTGCAAACAATAGCGGATGGCACCCTTCCCCTATTGCCAGGCGAGCGGCAGCCATTTTGAACATTCCAAAGTCGAAAGTCGCATCTTGACATGCCAGCTATCATTACAGTACATTTTTAGACCATTTGGAGTATTTTGAAAATTTTAGCTTTTTGGTCGTTTCCATGGTAACGACGGCCATTTTGAAAATTTCAAAATCATATTTCAACTGTACACATGCCAGTTAACATTTTTGGTAAGTTTCATCAAGTTTGGTGCATTTTGAAATTTTTATAGTTTCCATGGTAACGGTAGCCATTTTCAAAATTCCAAAGCCATATACAACTTTGACTCATTATATGTTACATACCCATAAAGTTTCTATGGGTTTAATAATATATTCCTTAAGAAAAAGCAGCTTAAATGTTTTTTCCCATAAGGACCAATGTTAAACTTTCGCCCTGTTTCCATGACAATGGCGGCCATTCTGGAATTTCTAAATATTGTAAGTACATCTAGGCATACCAAGTAACATTTCCATAAAGTTTCATCCAATTGGGTCTTATAATAAAAGATTTGGATTTTTGATTTTTTTTTACATTTTTACCGTTTCCATGGAAACGGTGGCCATCATGCAGATTCCAAAGTCTACTGCAATTCTTCACATGGTGGTCTTTAATATAGTAGAGTTCCATCAACATTGGTCAATTGGATTCCGAGAAATTAGCTGGACAAAATGTGTGGAAGAAAAATAATAAAAACTAGATTTGTAATTGCTAGCAATAACGGATGGCGCCCTTCCCCCATTGCCAGGGTAACGGCAGCCATTTTTGAAAATTCCAAAGTCAAAGAGTGCATCTACACATGCTGATAAACATTTTTGTAAAGTTTCAATAAGTTTTGAGCATTTTGACATTTTTGACATTTTTGCAGTTTCCATGGTAACGGCGGCCATTTTAAAAATTCCTAAGTCAAACTGCAAATCAGCACGTGCCAGTTACCATTTCTGTGAAGTTTCTTTCCATTTGGGACATTTTGATTTTTTTCGCATTTTTGCTGTTTCCATGGAAACGGCGGCCATCTTGAACCATTCCATACCAAGGTGCACAACTTTACATGGGGGTCCTCATTATAGTAAAGTTCCATCAACATTGGTCCATTAAATTCAGAGAAACACGACGGACAAAATGTGTGGAAGAAGAATAAGAAAAATAAGAAAAAAAAAGAAACGTAGAATAACAATACGTCACCCCAACTCCGTTGAGGGTGCCATAACTAGATTTGCCATTGCAAGCAATAGCGGATGTCACCCTTCCCCCATTGCCACTGAGCGGCAGCCATTTCAGAAAAATTCAAACAGTGAATGCACATATATGCTTGGCTATACATCTTTCTGTAAATTTTCAGAACATTTGTAGCATTTTTGAAATTTTACACATATTTGCTATTTCTATGACAAAGGTGACTATTTTGGAGATTGCAAAGTCAAAAGTCTTATCTATACATGCCAGTTAGCATTAATATAAAGTTATATTGAGTTTGGTGCATTTTGAAGTTTTTGACGTTTTTGCTAGTTTCCATGGCAACAAAGACCATTCCCAAAATTGTAATGACAGATGCCACATTGGTACATGGGAGGGAAAATACTATCAAAGTTTCAATGGATTTGACCTGCCATTTTCAGAGAGAAAATGCTATTTTAAGGTTTTTCCCATAGGGTTTAAATGGGAAACCTTTCCCCAGTTTCCATATATATGCATGGCAATACAGTAGTTCCGATGATTCACAAAATCATCCAAAACCTGTATATAGTGTTTACCTATGTTGTATAAAAATTTGAAAAATTTTAGTTCAGGCATTCTCAAATTATATTAGTCATCAAAAACAAAAAAAATATTTTTTAAATTTTTGCTGTTTCCATGGAAACGGCGGCCATTTTAAAGTTCCAAAGTTTCACTGCAACTCCACTGATGGTGGTCCTCATTATGCTCAACAATCATGAAGATTGGTTCCATTGCCTCCGAGAAAACTGCCGGAAAAATTAGGTGGAAGAAAAATAATAATAATAGGGAAAAAGAAACAGAGGATAAGCAATATGTCACCCGACATTGTCGATCGGGTGACATAATAATAACTAGATTTGCCATTGCAAACAATAGCGAATGTCACCCTTCCCCCCATTGCCACTAAGTGGCACCCATTCAAAAATTTTAAACACTGAATGCACACATATGCATGGCAATACATCTTTCTGTAAATTTTCAGAAAATTTAAAGCATTTTGAAACATTTCATATTTTAACCTTTTTTGCATTGTTTCCATGGTAACGGCGGCCATTTTGGAATTTCCAACGCCAAACGCCACGTCTACACATGTTGCTCATCATTACTGTGAAGTTTCATAAAGTTTGAAGCATTTTGAATATTTTGAAATTTTTGCTGAAGTTTCCATGGCAACATAGTAGTACCAATCATTGTCAAAATCATCCAAAACCTGTATATAGTGGACAACTACAGTGTATCAAAATTAAATGATTTTAAGTTTAAGCATACTCAAAAAATTTCACCAAACCTTAAAATTTTATTTTTTCACCTTTTTTCGGTTTCCATGGTGAAAGCAGCCATTTTTTAGTTCCAAAGTTGCACTGCAACTCTTAAGTCAAGGTTCCTTGTTATAGTGAACATCAATTAAGATTGGTTCCTTTGGCTCTGAGAAAACTGCAGGACAAAATTAGGTGGAAGAATAATAATAATAACTAGATTTGTAATTGCTAGCAATAACGGATGGCACCCTTCCCCCATTGCCAGGGTAACGGCAGCCATTTTGAAAATTCAAAAGTCAAAGACCGAATCTAGAAATGCAAATTGTCATTTTTGTAAAGTTTCGTTTAGTTTGGAGCATTTTGAAATATTTTGACTTTTTTGCTATTTCCATGGTAACGGCGGCCGTTTTGGAAATTCCAAAGTCAAATTTCATATCTGAATATGCCAGACAATATTTGTGTAAAGTTTCATTGCTTTTGAAACATTTTGATTTTTTGAACATTGTGGTTAACATTATTGTATAGTTCCATCAACTTGGATCCTTTCAATTCTGAGATCCAGTGTGGACAAAAAAGTGTGGAAGACCAATAATAATAAAAAAAATAAAAAGAAACGTAGAATAACAATATGTCACCCCAACTTTGTTGAGGGTGCCATAACAAGTAATCCTGTGTTAGGATGCTAACACAAATATCGCCAAAACGGCCCCCAACCATTGTTTTGCTGTTTCCATGGTGACGGCAGCCATTTTGAAATTTCAAAGTCGGATATCACATCTACACGTGACAGGTCACATTACTTACAAGTTTCATAAAAATTGAACCAATTTTCAAATTTAGGCATTCGTGTTTCCATGGTTACGGTGGCCATTTTGGAAATTCCAAAGTTAAATGCCACATCTACATAAGACAGTCAACATTTGTGTAAAGTTTCATTAAGTTTGAAGCATTTTGATTTTTTTGACATTTTTGCAGTTTCCATGGTAACGGCAGCCATTTTGAAAATTCCAAAGTCGGATGGCACATCTTCACATGACAGGTCACATTACTGTCAAGTTTCATAAAGATTTGACCAAATCTAGATTTTTCGCATTTTTGTTGTTTCCATGGCAAAATTCCCTAGAATAATGCCAAGATGACCCCGGGCTGAAATAAAAAATGTGGAATGGACACCTGGACATCAATCTCTTGTATTACACAAAACTTAATGGTTCTACCAGTAGCGAATCCATATTCGAAAAATGACCCCACCCATGTTCCGGCCCCCAAATAGTGCCGAGTTGACCCCCATTTGAAATAAAAAATAGTGAATGCACCCCTAGGGATACTACCCCAACATCATACCAAATATAAAGTTTCATTTAAGGCTTGCAAAAAAATGGTCGGACAAATTAGGATTAAGAATAATAATAATAATAACAAGTAATCCTGTGTTAGGATGCTAACACAAAAGTCGCCAAAACGGCCCCCAACAATTGTTCTGCTGTTTCCATGGTAACGGCAGCCATTTTGTAATTTCATATTCGGATAGCACATCTACACATGAAAGGTCACATTACTTACAAGTTTCATAAAAATTGGACCAATTTTCAAATTTAGGCATTCGTGTTTTCATGGTTACGATCACATTACTGTCAAGTTTCATAAAGATTGGACCAAATCAAGATTTTTCGCATTTTTGTTGTTTCCATGGCAAGGGCGGCCATTTTGGAAATTCCAAAGTCAAATTCCAAATCTACATACACTCGTTAACATCTCTGTAAAATTTCATCAAATTTGAAGCATTTTAAAAAATTTTCACATTTTTGCAGTTTCCATGGTAACGGCGGCCATTTTAAAAATTCCAAAGTCGAATTACAGCTACATATGGTGCTACCTGTAATAATCTATCATTATATAACATAAAAAGTACATAGAAATTATTCAACACTATCACATGACCAATCACATGACTATTGTTCTAGAACGTTCCATGAAAATTGACCCCCTAAAATAATGCCAAGATGACCCCGGGCTGAAATAAAAAATGTGGAATGGACACCTGGACATCGGTCTCTTGTCTACACAAAACTTAAAGGTTCTACCAGTAGCGAATCAATAGTCGAAAAATGACCCCATCCATGTTCCGGTCCCCAAATAGTGCCAAGTTGACCCCCATTTGAAATAAAAAATAGTGAATGCACCCCTAGGGATACTACCCTAGCATCATACCAAATATAAAGTTTCCATCATTTAAGGCTTGGAAAAAAATGGTCGGACAAATTAGGGTTAAGAATAATAATAATAACTAGATTTGCCATTGCAAGCAATAGCGGATGTCACCCTTCCCCCATTGCCACTAGATTGCAGCCAGTTTTAAAATTTTAAACAGTGAATGCACATATATACTGATGGCTATACATCATTCTGTAATTTTTTAAAACATTTAGCGGATTTTCAAATTTAACGCGTATTTTTTCCTTTTTTGCCTTGTTTCCATGGTAACGGCAGCCATTTTGGAAATTCCAATGCCAATTGCCGCTTCCACATATGACAGTCAACATTATTGTGAAGTTTCATTAAGTTTGAAGCATTCTGAAATTTTTGAAATTTTTGCTCATGTATCAATGGTAACAGAGTAGTTCCAATGATTGTCAAAATCATTCAAAACCTGTATATAATGGACAACTATATTGTATACAAATTTGATGATTTCAAGTTTAAGCATACCAAAATTATTCACCACACACTAAAGGTTTTGGAGCATTTTGACCTTTTTGCATTGTTTCCATGGTAACAGCAACCATTTTGGAAATTATAACTCAAAATACCACATCTTCCAATGTTGGTCATCGTTACTGTGAAGTTTCTTTAAGTTTGGAGCATTTTGATTATTTTGCAATTTTTGGTGTAGTTTCCATGGCAACATAGTAGTTCCAATGATTGCCAAAATCATCCAACACCAGTATATAGTGGGCACCTACATTGTATTAAATTATAATGATTCTAAGTTTTAGCATATCCAAATAGTTGACCAAACCCAAAAACTGGATTTTTTCAAATTTTTTCCGTTTCCATGGTAACGGCAGCCATTTTTTGTGTTCTTAAGACCTACTGCAACCCGAAATTTTGTGTTCCTCATTATAGTGAACAATCATTAAGATTGATTCCATTGGCTCCAAAAAAACTGCCGGACAAAAATCATTGGAAGAATAATAATAATAACAAAGAAACAGAGGAAAAGCAATATGTCACCCGACATTGTCGATCGGGTGACATAACAAGTAATCCTGTGTTAGGATGCTAACACAAAAGTCGCCAAAACGGCCTCCAACCATTGTTCTGCTGTTTCCATTGTAACGGTAGCCATTTTGAAATTTCAAAGTCGGATAGCACATCTACACATGACAGGTCATATTACTAACAAGTTTCATAAAAATTGGACCTATTTTCAAATTTAGGCATTCGTGTTTCCATGGTTACGGCGGCCATTTTGGAAATTCCAAAGTCAAATGCCAAATCTACATAAGACAGTCAACATTTGTGTAAAGTTTCATTAAGTTTGAAGCATTTTTATTTTTTTGACATTTTAGCAGTTTCCATGGCAACGGCAGCCATTTTGAAAATTCCAAATTCGGTTGGCACATCTACACATGACAGGTCACACTATTGTCAAGTTTCATAAAGATTGGATCAAATCTAGATTTTTCGCATTTTTGTTGTTTCCATGGCAACG
This sequence comes from Mytilus californianus, assembly GCF_021869535.1. NCBI lineage: Eukaryota > Metazoa > Mollusca > Bivalvia > Mytilida > Mytilidae > Mytilus > Mytilus californianus. Next base: position 5,314,021 of record NW_026262745.1, on the reverse strand, counting down.
GCGGCCATTTTGGAAATTCTAAAGCCAAATTCCAAATCTACATATACTCATTAACATCTCTGTAAAATTTCATCAAATTTGAAGCATTCTAAAATAAATTCACAATTTTGCAGTTTCCATGGTAACGGCGGCCATTTAAAAAAATTCCAAAGTCCAATTACAGCTACAAATGATGCTACCTGTAATAATCTATCATTATATAACATATAAAGTACATATGAATAATTCAACACTATCACATGCCTATTGTTCTAGAATGTTCCATGAAAATTGACCCCCTAAAATAATGCCAAGATGACCCCGGGCTGAAATAAAAAATGTGGAATGGACACCTAGACATCGGTCTCTTGTATTACACAAAACTTAAAGGTTCTACCAGTAGCGAATCCATAGTTAAAAAATGACCACACCCATGTTCCGGCCCCCAAATAGTGCCAAGATGACCCCCATTTGAAATAAAAAATAGCGAATGCACCCCTAGGGATACTACCCCAACATCATACCAAATATAAAGTTTCCATCATTTAAGGCTTGGGAGAAAATGGTCGGACAAATTAGGGTTAAGAATAATATTAATAATAATAATAAAGATAACAAGTAATCCTGTGTTAGGATGCTAACACAAAAGTCGCCAAAACGGCCCCCAACCATTGTTCTGCTGTTTCCATGGTAACGGCAGCCATTTTGAAATTTCAAAGTCGGATATCACATCTACACGTGACAGGTCACATTACTTACAAGTTTCATAAAAATTGGACCAATTTTCAAATTTAGGCATTCGTGTTTCCATGGTTACGGTGGCCATTTTGGAAATTCCATAGTCAAATGCCACATCTACATAAGACAGTCAACATTTGTGTAAAGTTTCATTAAGTTTGAAGCATTTTGAATTTTTTTACATTTTTAGCAGTTTCCATGGTAACGGCAGCCATTTTGAAAATTCCAAAGTCGGATGACACATCTACACATGACAGGTCACACTATTGTCAAGTTTCATAAAGATTGGACCAAATCTATTTTTTTCTCATTTTTGTTGTTTCCATGGCAACGGCGGCCATTTTGGAAATTACAGCTACATATGGTGCTACTTGTAATAATCTATCATTATATAACATAAAAAGTACATAGTAATAATTCAACACTATCACATGACTAATCACATGACCATTGTTCTAGAATGTTCCATGAAAATTGACCCCCTAAAATAATGCCAAGATGACCCCGGGCTGAAATAAAAAATGTGGAATGGACACCTGGACATCGGTCTCTTGTATTACACAAAACTTAAAGGTTCTACCAGTAGCGAATCAATAGTCGAAAAATGACCCACCCATGTTCCGACCCCCAAATAGTGCCAAGTTGACCCCCATTTGAAATAAAAAAAATAGTGAATGCACCCCTAGGGATACTACCCCATCATCATACCAAATATAAAGTTTCCATCATTTAAGGCTTGGAAGAAAATGGTCGGACAAATTAGGGTTAAGAATAATAATAATAATAATAATAATAATAATAATAATAATAATAATAATAATAATAATAATAAGAAACGGGACAAAAACATAAAGTCCCCAAAACTCCGTTTTGGCGACTTAATAATAGGGAAAAAGAAACAGAGGAAAAGCAATATGTCACCCGATATTGTCGATCGGGTGACATAATAAAAAAAAAAGAAACGGAGGAAACCCGACATTGCCGATCGGGTGACATAATAAGAAAAAAAAGAACGGAACAATAACAATATGTCACCCCAACTCCGTTGAGGGTGCCATAATAATAAGAAAAAAAAGAAACGTAGAATAACAATATGTCACCCCAACTCCGTTGAGGGTGCCATAAAAAAGAAACGTAGAATAACAATATGTCACCCCAACTCCGTTGAGGGTGCCATAATAAATACGTTTTTAAAGAGCCTGCGCCGATAGCTTTAAGAGAAATTTGTTATCAAATACTTTTATCTTACCTCTTGTCGGTAAAAGGTTGATAGTTTTCAGTAAATTGCAAAATAATTTACCAAACTAATCTTTACATATCCGTCTATTATGTGCATGTAGAAGAGCACTGCTTCATTTTTTTCACACTTTATGTGTCAACTGTATATTGACAAGCCAAACGTTTGTTCTTTCGAATATTTGCAGATTATTACTTTACCACAACTTAACCAAAGCAATAGATAAATACTGAATATTTCATATGATATGTTTTACCTCTTTCCTTTTTGGTTAAAACAGTCACATGATCATATATAGCATACGGACCTAATGCTTCTATTTTTTAGTTGATATGAACTCTCTGTTTCTATTTCCGGTTGATATTGACTATATTTGTATTTCTTATATTTTTACACGTTTATATGTTTTTATATATTTATTTATTTAATTTATTTATTTATTTATTTTTGTTTATATTGACTCAGTGTTTCAAAAACATCTAGATCACAGACAACCAGTCTATCATTCACTAGTTTTGCTCAGACATCTTATGCTTATGATTTAATCTTACATATTATATGTAATATACAAATTAAGGACTTTTATCTCAACCAACACATTGTTTTGTAGACCTGCTGACCCAAAATATCAACCTCGGACTTCGCCCTCGGTCGATAACGCTTCAACATGTCCATATAACAACGTATTGACCTCGTCAAAGATGAGTAATTCATGGCATTAATATTTCAGGTCGAGGTCTAAGGGTTTAGATCATTATACATTTTTTGGATTAAATCAGTTTCGATAAGTTAATATTCTATAACATCAAGTAAAAAAGGTTAAACAAATGGCACTGACTGTAATGCTTAATGCAAAATATAACTGCCATGCAATTGCTGGTTTTAAAATGGATTTTAAAAATATTGTGTAACATTTCACAGTGTTATCATACTTTAACTTTGTTTAAACCTGTTTATTTACTTTTGACCTTAATTATTTATCCCTTATGATTTTTATTAACTACACATGTATGTATTTGCATTCAGGTATCACAGATCAAATTTATTCATTCTTTGTGTGTTAATTTACGTTTTTTGATGAGTTAAGCCTTCCAATTGATATTTTATAATGTGTCTTTCTATGTTGTCATGTTATACTATTGTTTAAGAAAAGGGAGAAGGTTTGGTACCATTAAAACGTTTAATCCCGTTGCAAATGTTTGCACCTGTCCTAAGTCAGGAATCTGATGTACAGTAGTTGTCGTCTGTTTATGTAGTTCATACGTGTTTCTCGTTTCTCGTTTTTATATAGATTAGACCGTTGGTTTTCCCGTTTGAATGGTTTTACACTTGTAATTTTTGGGGCCGTTTATAGCTTGCTGTTCGGTGTGAGCCAATGCTCCGTGTTGAAGGCCGTACCTTGACCTATAATGGTTTACTTTTATAAATTGTTACTTGGATGGAGAGTTGTCTCATTGGCACTCCTACCACATCTTCCTATATCTATTTAAAAGTTTTTTTTCCAATTAGAGCTTATTTTAATCTTCGGACGTCCAGTGCTTGGACCACAGACCTTCTTTTGTATAAAATTTAATCTGCATATCCTACTTATGCTTCATTCAAGATATGACTGCCTTATCATTGTTGGTTCTGAAACGATTTTTAAAGCTGTTGCCCTTTGAAGACTATGTTAAGCTTTGGACACCTAGTGTGCAGACCCAATGGATCCTTGGACCTTCGTTTGTACAAGCTTGAATATTTATGTCCTACTGATGGGTCATGCAAAATACAACTCCCTTGTAGTTACTGGTCCTATAAACCCTATAAAAGAAGATTTTAAAAGCTTTTCAAAGCTTTTTCCCATTTGAGCTATTAATGAATTTTGGACCCAAAGTTCTTTGACCCCCATGGACCCCTGGACCTTCATTTGTACAAACTTTAATTGTCATGTCCTACTGATGCTTGATGCAAATTGTGACTGCCTTGCTACTACTAGTTCTAAAGAAGATTCTTATAGCAGTTTTCGCAATGAAGCCTTTATTAAAACTTTGGACCCCAAGTTCTTTATCCCAATAGAACCCTGGACCACTATTCCTACAAACTTGAATCCCCGTCTACTAAGGATCATCCCTGCTATAAGATTGGTCCAAATTGGCCTGCTGGTTGTAAAGGAGAAGATTGTCAAAGCTTTTCCCCATTCAAGCTTACATTAAACTTTGGGCCTCAAGTTATTGGACCTCATGGACTTATTGACCACCAAAAAAATTCCTGGCAAGTTCGGTTCGAATTGGCCCAGTGGTTTCTTAAGAGAAACTTAAATTGTGAATTGTGCACAGGCGGACGACGGACGCATATTGATGAAAATAACTCACCTGGTCCGAACAGGTGAGCTAAAAAAACTTTTATTATTATCTTCTTGTGACTCTTCTACTTTCAATAATGACTTCAGTCTTCCAAAACTTCCATATTAATACATGTAAATGCATTTTTGCACTAGTTTTTTTAGGGAAGCTCCAGAGCTTGCACCATCATAATATTTATACCATCTATTTATTACACAAATGTTCTTTTCTTCATATTTTCCCCTGGTGCACGTCCTCCGTGTTTATAATATAAAAAATAGACTAAAATAAGGTCATTTTCGGACTGTTTTGCATTTTATTTAAAAATGACTTTGTGACAAACCTCCATACAAATACCCAATATATGAAACTCAGTTTTCTTTTTTTCTAAAGGAGTGCATGATTTCATTTAATTATATTAATATGATATCTCTGTTTCATCGTAATGGATTTATAATTTCGCAAAATACAAAAAAGAGGTTGGGGGAGGGGAAGTGGGGGGGGGGGGGGGGGGGGGGGGTGGCAAAACTGAACTCTTACTTATACTTTCTCCTTTTGTGATGTTGGAAAATTAATTTTAAAAAATGATGATAACTTTCTGTAACTGTAAGTTTCAACTTGTATGTTCTGCGTTGTTGTCATTATTTGTTTGATTTTTGTTTTTGTTTTTGTTTTTTGTTTTTGTTTTGTAATTTTTTTGTCAATTTTAAGGATTTGTTCCGTTTAACTGACATTAATTCATATACTATTCATTATAACCAGATGAGTGGTACACGTTTGGACCCAGTGAACCTCCTTTTGTAATGGTATATCACAAGTGGCAATGTACCCTTCTATTTAATATCAGAAAAAAGAGAGGGTAGATAGTTTCTTTACTGGGGTCAGATGTCCTATCTTAGGGATCCCAAATTGACATATATTCATCCAAGGGGTAACACATTTCTGTTTCTATGGTGTTTTGTTTTATCTGCATGAAGGGTATATTCCTGGTAGAAAAGAGGAAATCAGGAGTGCATGGCATCTGTGGAGGTCAAAATTTACCAAAATATTTTCTTCGGGAGGAAGACTCTGACAAAGTCTCTATCCAACTCTCTCTTTTCAGATATCAAATGAAATGGCCCAATGAAAGGCCCATGAAAACAAAATCAAGAACAATAGATCTATTTATGACCGTATAAACTATGAACCAAATAAAGACGTCTAGTCCAATTTAGAATCCATTCTCTTATCTTGTCGCCTCATTAATTTTCTCCTCGAACGAGTAAGGACGCCAACCAGGTACAGTACGCCTATTAATGTACGGACAATTTCTTTCTGAAAAACAAATCCATTCTGCACACATTTAAGATGCATTATATTCGATAGCCTTGTAGTTGACCAGATAAGCGTAACTGATTCTGGATGAATAATGCAACATCTACAATATTCGAATATTCTTTTCGTAGAAAAAGTCAATAGGAAGAGAGCCTTCCTTTTAAAGTTCTCATTAAAGTAATTAGTCTGTGCTTCAATGCCAGAAATGCAGTATATCCTTATTATTTATTCCCAATATGAAATACGTGAAAATCAGGTCCATCCTTGTTTGATTATAAAAAGAACTGTCAAATGCAAGCAAGCTTATAGACATATACGACTGACAGTTCTGTGAACAGTTTAAAATGTCGTACGCTCAAGCTTCAAAGATATACGCACAAGTTAAGAAAAGTTGTGCGCACAAGTTCAAAAGTTGTGAGCACAATTTCAAAACTTGTGCGCATAAAATTAAAAACTGTGCGCACAAGATTTAAAGTCGCGCACACAAATATTATACATTTCATCTTTGGCACTTAAGGGACTCCACAGCATAAAGAGTGAATTGAAAGAAAAAAAAGGTAAGACATTTTCCGTTTATCAATGTAAAGACGAATGGTTTTGCCTTCGAAAAAATTAGGCATATTAAACGCAATATTAAAAACGAACTAGCTTCATAACAATCTATTTAGTTAAACCATTTTTTAACTGAATTGTAGTTTGTTCTCATGTTATGCTGCTAGACCACTGTCACAGATTAGGAGAGGATTGTTTGCTCACAGACATGTTAAACCCCGTCATTATCCTTTTGTGCATGTCCTAAGTCAGGAACAAGTAACTTCTCTTTCACGCCTTATCAATAAGTTTAAAACTTCCTAAAAATATATTTACCATATAATAGCATAGCGTACCCCATTGTTAGTTTTTTTTAAGAAGAATGATACAAGGTTTTTGCAACTGTTTTATGTTAGATTGTATCATCTGGATCATCTGGGAGCTTTGCTAGCCCATATCCTCTGGTTTGTTTGAGTATTCTGCGTACATTTTTTTAAACATTTATTACACACAACTTGGTTCGTTTATATTTTTATTTCCACTGTTTAATTGAAATGGATATATTTTTCAGAAAAAACTATATACAACAAATGGTTTTAAACAGTATTCATAATGAATAGGAACAGATTTTGTCGACTTGTTACCCAAAACCGTTACTATAGACTGCGATTTAAACGTATTTTCACATATTTAGTTCTTACAGTTGGAATTTTTGTATACCTTTTTATGAAAAGAGTGCCAGCAAATGTTTTAATGCCATGCGAGTTCGAAGCTGTTTTCCCGGACAAGTCAGTTTTGAAGTTACTTCAAGGTCACAAACTGAAATGTCGAATGTGGCAGCCATTCGCATATATCAACCAATCAGGATATCTTCATTTAAATGCCACTGCAATACATGACGCCAAATTTAGCATGAGCAAGTTTAAATGTGATTATATGTCAATTCTTACGGATGGTTTAAATGCAATAAAATTGTCACCAAGGGTAAAATTTATAGAACCAGTTCATGTGTATAACGAATTTATCTATGTCAGTTGTAATATTACTAACGGGACCACAGTGTATTCAAACTTCCATTTCAACTTAAATCCAAAAGTTAACAAAAGAAACATATTAAAAGAGGCAAATGATCAACTAAGTGTTGTTATTATTGGGTTTGATTCGGTATCAAGATTTATAGCAGAAAAACAACTGTCAAAAACTTTAGACTTTTTCGAAAATAATTTAGGGGCCTACCCTATAAAGGGGTATACCCGCATTGGGGATAACACATTACCAAATTTGCTGGCCGTTCTTACAGGGAAAACCCTACCAGAATCTATTCTATCCGCACGAACAATACCTGTTTTATACAAAGAAGTATTAAGAAGAGGCTATATAGACTGTTATGCAGAGGACTGGGCTCCATACTTAGTACCTTTCATTGCTAAGTATCCAAACTACACTCACTATTTCCGTAATATAATTCTGGCGAAAGAAAACACAGACCTACAGGTTTCACAACTTAGTTCCGAGACAATGAAGCATATCAAATTGAGTACTAATCCAATATGCATTGGTAATGAATTTAAACATAATTTAATTTTTAAGTATAGCAAACAATGTATTGAAAAGTATAACGAGAAAAGAAAGTACGTATTTATGTGGAATAATCAGGTATCTCATCACAATCCACATAGTTTATCTTTAGCGGATGAAGACACAAAACAGTTTATAGAGTGGATGAATTCCACTGGGAATCTAAAAAATACCGTGTTGGTAATAATGAGTGATCACGGACCGCGTTACGGTCAATTTGCTGAGACAGACTTTGGAAGAATAACCAGCAATTTTCCGTTATTGTCAATATACATACCGCATCATGTCAAAGAAGAATTTCCTACAATTGCAAAAAATTTAAAAGTCAACGAAAACCGATTGACCACGCCATTTGACTTGCACGAAACATTAAAGGATATTATCTTCAGCAAGTTAGAAAAACGAGAAAAAGAAAACAATTTGTTTAACTCTAGAGGAATCAGTCTGTTTCGTGAAATTCACAAACAAAGAAGTTGCTATGATGCTTCAATAGGGGAAAACTATTGCCCATGCTATGCTAGTCAGCCAATATCACTTGCAGACGATACAGTTCAATTAGTCACTACTTTTGCAGTGGATTGGTTGAATCGGATAATTACAGACCATAATGTACCATGTGTCATTTTGAATTTAATGTCCGTGAAGTCAGCAAGGATTCAATACACCCCATCTTCAAGTCATGACAGGAATGAACATCGTTACATTATAAATTTCTATACTTATCCAGGAAATGGCTTATTTCAAGCTACTTTATTTAAAGATGTTGAGCATATTTCCCTGTTAGGAAATATAGATAGACTGAACGAATACGGTAACCAGTCTAGTTGTATCCCAGAGAAGTTTCCACATACAGACCTCCGTAAATATTGTTATTGTCAGTGATGGAACGAATACTATGTGAACGGAAAGAAAATGTAAGAGAAAAGGTCATTCGGCTGGAGAAAATTCAGTTTGACGGGCGTATTTGTTAAATCTAAAATAGACTCAAAGTGAGCCAGTATAACTAAAGTATTGGCACACAGAGCAAAAGTATAAACATACTGTCGTTAGATGAAACTTTAAAGTGGATGACAACCAGAGTTGATTTTCATATTAATCATAAACAATCTATACATTCTACCCGTGTTCCGGTAAAACAAATATGCGCAACTGTAATATAATCTGGCGCGCAATCGTAAAAAAGTTATCCTCCACTGCGCGCAAATGTACTATGCTAATGGTCCTCGACTTGAATGAACGACGGAGGACAACCACGTTTGATATGGACAATTGTCCCTTGCAACAGTCAAAAAGTAATTAAAAAGATATTGATAACTTAACACTTTCCCTACATGAGGCACCGAATTTAACGTGTTCATTCCCACTTGATGTGGCTGTTTATTTATTTACCCCATACAACAAAACTGAGGTTCTTTGAGATAGCGAGTTGTATCCCTGTAGACTGTGACACTTGGATCTATTTCTAATAGCCATGATACCTTTAGGAGAATACACTTTGAAATCGACATACTATTAACATGACAGATAGGGACTCAATATATTGTAATACATGTTGATCATTCGGTGACCTTGACCTTTGACCTTGAGTATTGTTATTAAATTTTGTAAGATATTTAAAAACATGTTTATTCAAATTAGACAAGTGCTATAGTGTGGTAAGAAGGTCAAATATCAGAGGTAAAGGTCATGTAAAACATAATTCGCAACGACCCTTTATTTGGTATAATAGTACATAGCAACCATACATAATTGGGTTAAGCTTTAAATGAAAGAATTAGTATATAGACTATCAATCAAAAGTCAGGGGTCAATATAGTCATCAGTGTCTTAAGCAGTCATTTTCTTATGATTTAAAAATTGCCTAGCAACAATTTGTTTTGGTTCTAGTGGACAAAATTCTTTCCTTGCAAGCTTTTAGCAGCCATTCTCAAATGGTCAGTAGGTCATGGATTTAAATTTTCTGAAAAGATTGGACAACCGTAAATTAATTTTTATCAAATTTCGTAGTTATTTTCTTCACAATTATTTTAGACGATATAAGAGATACTAAAATAGTTAAAATGTCCAACAAAACAAATTCTTCAAAAAGAAAGAATTAGCCAAGTGATTCTTTAAATGTGTTTTCGGTCTTGCGACATGTGTATAATTTGCCTCCACAAATACTTTAAAAAGTTGTGTCAATATTAAGACGGTAATTTTTTTAATCTAACATTGCTGTTTTTAATTATTATATTTCTGTTAAATATTAACAGATACCATACCTTATATTAGTTTGATTCAGAATTGCTGCAAAGTAGTTTTTGTCAGTGCCAAATTGCACGTCATGAATCAGAAAAGCTATGTACATGTAATCGTTTGTCTTGTGAAACATAGACATAATTATGTTTAAGAACTTTTTCCGGAAAATCGGTGATTATGGGAGCCAGCATCCCTATATAAATTGTTGGTGGTTACAGAGAATTGCTCTTAAATAGTTCGATATTTTCTTTTTCAAAATCGACAGGAAATCTTGAAAGTCAATTGAATGTATCTATAGTCTCTCTTGTATCAGTTTTTTTTATAAAATGATAAGTAAAATTGAGAAAAACGTTACCTGAAAATTGGAAAATGTGTTCATTTGTCTAGCTTGAAAATGAAAAATCTTGAAAGAACTTGGAATTTGCAAAAAACCTAGGAATCCAATTTGATTATTTATAATACATGTAAATAAATTGTAATACCTTTGCATATGTTTTGATTGATTGAACTACAAATTTGATACCCCGCAAAGTGACTCGACTTGAATGAATGACGGAAGGACAACCACGTTGAATATGGACAATTACCCTTGCAACAAGCCACACTCAAATAGTTGTTAAAAAGGTATTGATAACTTAACACTTTCCCTACTTGAGGCACCGGTTTAACGTGTTCATTCCTCATTTCCATCAGACGTGGCTGTTTACTTATATACCCTACACAGCAAAACAGAGGATCTTTGAGATAGGGATTTGTATCTCTCTAGACTAAGACACTTTGATCTATTTCTAAAAGCCGTGACGTAATCCCTCGGGAGAATACGCTCTAAAATCCACTTCCTACAACCGTGACAGATAGGGACTAAATATATATCGAAATAGATATTGATCATTCAATAGCCTTAAATTTTACTCAAAAGTCAAAGGTTATCATAATCAGCTTGTCCTTTAACCTTGAGTATTTTTTTTCCGATTTTGTAAGAAATTTTAATAAAAAGATGTATACATTAAATTAGAAAAACAATGATTGGTATAATTTTGGTAACAAGGTCAATGTCAAGGTCATATACAAAATTATTAAAAAACGCCCTATTTCGGTATAAAAGTAAATAGCAACCATACATATTTGGGTTAAGGACTAAATGAACTATTGGACAATATTTTGTTTCCTATTGTTAATTTCCTTTTTTTACGGTGATGTTCCTTGGCACTATCTTACGGTTTTTTATATTACAACTCGTTCGCTATACCCGTGCATGTTGTGATGTTTTGGATTTCAATGAACGTACTCTATGTATTAGGGATTTCGTTTCCTTAAACTTACTTAAAACCTGTACTAAATTCTTCCATATGTACAAAGATTTGATTTGAAAGTTTGGCTTTACCTGTAGCAAACTTTTTTTAAACGAAAAACACATTCTTTTTTTACGGAGATGCTGCTTACTGAGCCCGGAAATTTAGATACAATCCTGGTGAAGGTTACCAATCCAACACTGTAATTAGATCTTTGAATATTGTTTTAATCTCTATAACTATTGATTTTTTTCCCAGTAAGTTAAAATCAAGGTAAATATCATTTATATATATTTTCAATTAAGACTTGTATATATATATATACATTAATAATAAGATCCATTTTGTTACATCTGGTGATCCGTTTATTTGGCATTCGCCAATGGCAGTCAGCAGGGTTTAAGAACATCAGTTGTTTGACCTGCTAGTCAAATGCGTTTTGTTAAAATATACTTTTTCACTTTTTTGGTCTTTTGGAAAATGTTGTTTGTGCTGTATTTAGACCCCTCTACCAAGAAATTTGTTTTGCATGCACACGTATAAAAATTTCAGTTTTTATCCAACGCAATCATAGGTTTGAACGTTGTTTTCAATTTAGACTTGTATATATATATGTACGATTCGCTCGTGTATGTAACAATGTTTTAAATTTTAACGAGAGAAATTTATGTATTACTGAAAAATTATTACACCAGGGTTTTCGATATCACAAACTAGTCAAAACATTTACTAAATTTTATCATCGGTATAAGGACATCATTCGTAAATATAGCTCAACATGCAGACTTCTTATACGTTCAGGTATTTCACATCCAATTTTTTATGGAAATATTCTTTAAAAAGCACAAAAATGTCAGTATTCACCTCTGAAGCTAACAAAACCTTTAAATAGACTTATTAAGAAGGGATATAGTTACGATACTGTTGTCAGGTCATTAATGATTGCATATTTTGGCGTTAATATTGATTCACTTATAGGGTCTTTGCATCGGCACTAAACACATTTATTTAAAAACCAGTTGTTGGCATGACACGGGTTATGTTCTTCTCATATATGTTATGATGGTATGATACTAAACCCCTAACGGGAAGGATTGTGCCTGATATTCATATGATGAAGACATAATCTTTCAATCAGTTTAATTGAAGTCTGGAGCTGGCATGTCAGTTAACTGCTAGTAGTCTGTTGTTATTTATGTATTATTGTCATTTTGTTTATTTTCTTTGGTTACATCTTCTGACATCAGACTCGGACTTCTCTTGAACTGAATTTTAATGTGCGTATTGTTATGCGTTTACTTTTCTACATTGGCTAGAGGTATAGGGGGAGGGTTGAGATCTCATAAACATGTTTAACCCCGCCGCATTTTTGCGCCTGTCCCAAGTCAGGAGCCTCTAGCCTTTGTTAGTCTTGTATTATTTTTAATTTTAGTTTCTTGTGTACAATTTGGAGTTTAGTATGGCGTTCATTATCACTAGTATATATATTTGTTTAGGGGCCAGCTGAAGGACGCCTCCGGGTGCGGGAATTTCTCGCTGCATTGAAGACCTGTTGGTGACCTTCTGCTGTTGTCTGTTCTATGGTCGGGTTGTTGTCTCTTTGACACATTCCCCATTTCCATTCTCAATTTTATATATATATATATATATATATATATAAGTGCCTAAGAATGTAACTTTAACACACTATTGAGTGTTATAAAATTAGTTGTTATATTTTATATCATTCACGCAATATTTCGCTAAACAAATTAGCTTCATCGGGCGTGTGCATCTCTCAAGGTGAAATCAGATGCATGACAAAAAAATATTTTTGTAGCTTGAACTACACAAAATTTGAGTAAAAGTTTAACAAAATTTATGGATGTTCTATAAAAATATATGTTTGTAAATTGTCTAGAAAAATACTTTTGCCGCTTATTGTTAGCTTGAACTACAAAAAATTTGAGTAAAAGTTTAACAAAATTTATTGATGTTCTATAAAAAATATATGTTTGTAAATTGTCTAGAAAAATATTTTTGCCGCTTATTATACAAAGCAATTCTTAAATCAAAACAAATAGTTGTTTTAGTTAAATAGAATGAAGTTCAGGATTTATTCCTTTGGTGTTGGGTAGAACTGTTTTTCATCTCTCTCATTAAGTCCATCAGGTTCAAGAGTACGTAGCTGATGCATCCAGAACCTTTCTCTCTGTTTTCTTCTTTGGGAGTCCCAATTTTGGTTTACCTCAATTATTTGAAAGGTGATATTTTCAAAAGTATGCCTTGTTCTTAAGAGGTGTCTCGTAATTGGACAGTTTCTTCCTTTTGTATAAAAAGACCGGTGATTGTTAAGTCTGATGTTGAATTTCGTTTCTGTTTCACCAACATACTGCAGCTTGCAAGTTCCACAAGTAAGAATATAAATACTATTTTCCGTTTTGCAATTAGATGTAACATAGATGTTGTATCGCTGCTTTGTTACTATTTCTTAGATCATTGTAATCAGTTCCATCATTCAATTAAATTTACATCTGAATTTTCAAGCGAGAAAATTGCTTTTCTCGACACCACCACATTTGTAAAAAACGGGGTCATTACAACTGATCTGATTATTTATAAATAATTACATTTATAGTTCCTTTTATTGTTATTGGTGTTGTTGTGTACACTTTTAAGGCGTTTATATAATTTATTTATTGTGTACATGTATCGTTACTCGTAACGATCCAGCGCCCTCGTGGGAAAAATCGTTGACTATTATTCAGACGTTTGACATCCTATTTTGACTCCTCAAAATTCAAGAGTCTATCCTAAATTGAGGTAAATTGTATGGCTTTCCAAATACCGTTTCGATTCCTAACATCACTGAAGAGACATTAATTGTCGAAATCCGGATATGGTGTACAAAAACCTTTGCACCTTTTGTTTGCGGTATAACATCTTTTCCGCAAGTTTATTGTTTTCTGTTTAGTATTAAATTTATATTTAAGATCCATTTATTACATCGGTGATCCGTTTATTTGGCAATCGCCAATGGCAGTCAGCAGGGTTTAAGAACATTTGTTGTTCGACCTGCTAGTCAAATGCGTTTTGTTAAAATATACTTTTTCACTCTTTTGGTCTTTTGGAAAATGTTGTTTGTGCTGTATTTAGACCCCTCTAACAAGAAATTTGTTTTGCATGCACACGTATAAAAATTGCGGTTTTTATCCAACGCAATCATAGGTTTGAACGTTGTTTTCAATTTAGACTTGTATATATATATATATATATATATATATATATATATATATATGCACATTTATAGCTCTACAATCTGTCGATACCTGTATATTGGCAGTGCAGAAGTCATGTTTTATCTGACTGTTGATGACGTCTTTACACTAAATCTATTGGATGTTGGATGTGTACTGATTGATATTTTAGTCTTAGATGGATGATTTTTTTATTAATTGTTATATATTGGCTTTGAAGAAGCTGTCAGTATCTGTGAGTACTCTCAGTCCTGTACTCTGGGTTTTTGTTGTTGTGTGGATGTATAAATACTCTGCCAAGTCCAGTATACGGTTTTGTTAGATGTTTCTCTATTTTGTATCGATCTGATCATTTAAACCCCTTTCAACCGATTTTTATAGTGTGTTCTTATGTTGTACTGTTACACCACTATTCCAGGTTGGATAGTTTAACCCCGTCATATATGTGCGTGTTCAAAGTCAGGTGCTTGTAATTAAGTGGTTGTCGTATTTTTGCTGTTTCTCATGTTTGTTATTAGTTTATTGTTTTGTAAAGTTTGTTCCTGATTTGTGCCGTTACACTTTTCTTCAATGTAAGAGGTAGGGTTGGCGCCTTCACACTAGTTAACCTCGCCACATTCAGTATGTGCCTGTCCCAAGTCAGGAGCCTGTAATTTAATGGTTGTCGTTTTGTTCATTGTTTTGTACATAATCAATTAGTTAGTAGCCATTAGTTTTCTCGTTTGAATTGTTTTACATTTGTCATATTGAAAACAGACCTTCTTATTTGACTCACAATCTCTAACTATAGACCAGAGCAACGATATTTTTGTAGAAGCAAACAATTCTTACGAAAGTTCATTTACATCTTTTCATTTTATAATGAATTGTTCTATTCCTTTTCGTAGTATCTTATTTATTATCCTCCCTTTTTCCGCGTTTTGTTTTGTTTTGTTTTATTTAATCATTAATTTATTCCTGCTCCATATCAATATAAAAATGCATGGTATGTTAATATAATCGTATATAATATCCTTGGTAGTAAAAATATGTAAATTGTATGTGTTATACAATGAATAGTGGTCGTACTGTATCAGCCATCCGCGATGATATCGATATATGTCTTAGTTGCCAAGGCTTTACCACACCCTTTTAAAAAGAACATGTGATCGGATTGCCAATGAGACTCCACAAAAGACCAAATGACACATAAATTAACAACAATAGGTCACCGTATGGCCTTCGACAATGCGCAAAGCCCATACCGCATAGTTAGCTATAAAAGCCCCGTATTAACCTGTATGACGTCACGTCATCGACATCAGTCACCGTTCCAAAGGCTTTATCAAAACCCTCAACTAAATGACGTTACGTCACATGAAAAACATCTACGAGGTATGTAATAAAGTGTATATGATATGGCTTTTTCAATATCATACCCCGTAGCAAACTTAGCTCTATCAATATAATCCCTCGAGCTCTTGGGATTATAGTGGTGTCTCGGGTTGATACGGATGTGATATTGAAAAAGCCATATAATATTCTCTTTTTATTGAATATGATACTTCAAGGAAACAATTTAAAATACGCTATGCACAGCGTGTTTCTTGTTACTTTTTAACTTGTGTCTTTGTATGATGATATGTGTGTTATTATAAGGAATACACATGTCTTAACAAATTAAGTAAGTGCATTGTATCTTAATCGGCTTATTTGTGCATTACAATAAATCTGAACTGTTTACTCATTTTATTAACACGCCATTATATTCACAAATTAATGTTTATTTTTGCCTTTACCTTTTTACTATTAACTTACTTTTAATATCCACTAATCCTTATATTTATAAATAAACACAACAGCAAAACTTCTTGACGAATAGAAGAAAGACTGTGAAACGACAATAGGAACGATTTTTTATTGCACCCTATTGTTAATTTTCCTTTCTTGGACGGTGATGTTCATTTTGGAACCATCATACGGTGCTGTATCCTAACTCTTTCGCTCTGCCCGTGTCTGTAGTAACGTTTTGTATTTCAATTAACGTAATCTATGTATTATTGGTAGATTTGAGAGTCAGGGATTTGGTATGAAAGTTTGGCTGTACATGTAGAAAACTTATTTTAAACGCGATAGCGCATCCTTAATTTTACTGTTATGTTGTTAACCGAACCCATAAATCCAAATACGATGCGAATAAACTTATCGATCCTTCAAATTAAACTTATTCTAAAAGGTTACCAATCAACACAGTCACTGTAATTAGATCTTTGAAAATCGTTTTTGTTATCAATGAATCAATGAATCAAAACCAAACTAAATTCTTTTGTTTTACACAATTATATATATTTCCCAACTTATTCGGCATTCTTGTCTTTCATGTTTGCTAATGTGCTATGTCTCTATGCCTTTTTTGTGTTTCTTTGTTACATATGAAGTGGCTCTGTGCTTATAAATCCCGTCATTGTGTTATTGTGCTATGGTAAATTTTTCTATTCTTGTCTTTCATTTTTGCTAATGTGCTTTGTCTATATGCCTTTTTGTGTTTCTTTGTTACATATGACGTGGCCCTGTTCTTACACATCCCGTCATTGTGTTATTGTGCTATGGTAAATTTTTGTATGCTTGTCTTTCATTTTGCTAATGTGCTTTGTCTATATGCCTTTTTGTGTTTCTTTGTTACATATTTGTTTGTTTTATAGTGATTGAGATTAGAACACAATGTTGACTGCTGTACCCCAATTTTTTGTTTTTTTGTTTTTCTCTGACTGTGAATGACGTTTTTATTTTAAATCCATTGGATGTTGGATTTGTACTGATTGGTATTTTAGTCTTAAAATATGATTTTGCTATTAGTTGTTATTGGCTTAGGACAATGCAATCAAGTTTTACCTTGGTACCTTTAAATTCGAAGCCCAATACAAAATATTTTCAGGATTTTTATTGCAATTATAAACTAATCCTTATAAGAGTCCACTGCCTTAAGTATTTGTTATATCAAAGCTAGACAATGATCCACAGTAGTACGATTAATGATGTCGTCGATTTGCATCTGTATCTGTATTATACTGGAAAAGTAGTTAACTGTTGAAATAAATTATCCAAAACTAGTTGTTAGTATACATTGGGCTGTTATATTTTAGTTTGCGGAGAGCCTTCACATATCCTGCTACTGTTTTACACAGTATATTTTGATGGCCAGGAGAGAGTTCCAATCACATATTGTTCCCTGAAAGCATTGATTAACATATAGTTCTTCTGGTATTTCATGATAACATACAATAAGGTTTTCAGCAAGGGTGGTTACTAGGGTCATTTATGATCTTAAATAGAAAAAAATAAGTGTAAAGTCTCTTCTTTGATCAGCCAACGGTCTTTAATCTGAACATCACATATTTGTCACTTGATCTTATCACATATTCATTGCTATCAAATTGGACTGTTCTTCGTTTATTATCTTTAATTCTGTCTATATTTTTGTAGATATCGATCCCCAATATTTAAAAACTGCTCAGTACTGAACGTACCAGATGTATGTAGGCTGGTTCTTTTTGTTTCATGTTGCAATGTATTATTTTTATCGGTATAAATCATATAGTTGAATTTGCTTTGTTGATCGATTTATCAATATGTCATGACCACTTTACTTTATACTGTCGCTTATCAAAATCGCTTAGTAGGGTTTTTTTATTCACTTGTTCCAGTATTTGCTTGTCTATACTGTAGTGGTCAGCTAATGGCTTGTTTGATCTGATGATTGACATCTAGAAGCCAACACTAGACATTATCTTTTATTTCTATATCTATCTCTCAAGTGAAGGTATGTCTTTATGGAGTTCAATTTGATTTGGAAATGATATTAATAGGTCTATACAGTAAATAATCATATAATGAGAATCATAATTTGGCTGTTCCATTAAGCGGTTAATTTTTCATATTGCATACAAATAAAGGTGGTGCAGAAACAGTGTCGTGGGTGACTCTTAGGTCAATACTGCAGAGTGGTGAATACTCGCCTTCTTGTACTACTGGTTGGTGTCTTTAATATCAAAAAGGTTGATCCTCATATTTATGCTTTTATTTGCACAATAGTTTTCTATGATGTACTTTGTCAAATGCCCTACTGAAGTTAGGAATGACAAATTCTAATTGAGCTTTTTGTAGGTGTTCATTTCTTCCTTCATGGTGATACCTTATTGGTTTTCACATGAGTGTCTACCTCTGAATACTTGTTGATTTGTAAGTATCCGATGTTTTTCAAGATATTTCAGGATATGCATACCAATTTATGCTCTGAAAATTTCCTGCGTACACTGGTGAGCGATGATGGACGATAGTCACTTGGTACATATGTTTTCCAACTTTTAAAAAATAGGGCTTACATTTGCATTGGTCCAGTCGTTTTGCGGGTTTTTAGAGTACATGCTGTGCTAAAAGACTGTTTGTAATGCCAATTTAAATTTTAGAAAATAATTTGATGATTTTAGTTTGTATGTCATCGTGTCATCACAATAAATGCAAATTTTCTTTCCCCTTCGAACCCACACTTTTAAACAAACAATCACAGTCAACAATTTCAAAGAATTAATATGCAAATTTTGTTCTGTTATAAAACTCGGAAAAGCACAGTGAAAATACTGTGAAGATGAAATTCCACCGCAACCGGACAAACATGCGTCACATGAGAAAAACTGATCTGGTTCTGTCCATACTTCCAAACTTAAAATGGAAATACCATTAAAATCAGCAAGAATTCATACCACCAGAAAATGTCCCTTTTGAATTCCTCCGATAATTCTAAACACTGATCATCAGAAACAAATTCTTTCAAAAAATTTAAAATTCTAGAAATGAATATTCTACCCGGTTTAACACAACTGGCTATGAAATTTAACTTTCTAATCAACGATTGCACTTCTTTTCTGAACACCTTAATTTTTAACAACCAAGCATTATCCAAAGCCAAAATTTCAGTAAGCCTAGGAGGAGTAACTTCTAACGTAATTTTCTCCGTATCGAACCAGACGCGAAGAAAAGACATCCTGGAACATGGGGGGCAAGCTTTTTCAAGTGATTCCTCTAAACCACTATTGTCTAGCACCTGTTTTAAAATCTGAAATGAATTACCAGCTGTGTCTGGAAAGTCAGCGCCCGCAAAATCGTCCAAATAATTAACGACTTCAACACAAAACGTTTTAACAATATAAGACACTGCATTTATGATTCTTTGCCAAATATATGCCGACGATTTCAAACCCATGGGCAGAACTCTGTCCACAAAAATATGATTGCGCCAAAAACAAAACCCTACTAAATTGTAATCTATGGGATCTAGTGGAAACTGTCTGTAAGTCCGGCGCAAATCGCGCTTAAAAATATGACACTGCGGACCTTTCTTCTTGATAATTTCTACAAGTTTATTCACGTTTGGATAATGTAAATCAACCTTATTCCCCAAATACTCATTTTTGTCAATGCAATCATTAACAGAGTTGCCTTTGGGAAAACTAAGATCCATTATAACCCTTCTTTCCTCCGAATCAGCTTTGGGACCGAGTTCAATGGAGATCAAATAAGACCATCTCTGAAGAGATTACTTTTGAAAGGACCAAGAATAGCATCATATGAAGCTTCCTTCTTTATATATTTATCAATGTCTTTAGAAAATTGTCGTGCACCAGCATGATTACGTACTTTCTTACAAGAGGGATGAATTTTATCAGCAAAATTAATACCTACTGGCCAACCAAACTCCAAAAATTCACAAATATCTTTGTCAAAATAACAAAATAATTGCTGTCTCCAAAATGAAACATTTAACCTAGAGTATATAGGAATGCTCAAATTTTCATAATTATAACCACTATAAGTAAGTAATTTATTATGCAAATGTATCAATTTTCCGACACTGCATTTATTGGATTCTAATGAATCAAAACATAAGTTACAATGATCTGTTTCAAACAAGGGAATACTACTTTGATCACAAGGTAGTCATTTTTCTTTATTGGGACATTTGTCCGAACATTCCGGATAAGATTGTTGAGTCCCATCTTTCTGCAAACAAGAAGCACAAATGTGATGAACGGTCCTGACAATTCCACGAATAGTGGCAGAATGAGGTGAAGTTTTTTCCTCACATTTATTTCTTTTATATTTGTAACAAAACCAAGTAGATGATTTAGATGCTTGATTTTTTAAAGAAGTTTTAGTACTAGACCTAAATTCTAGCGGTAAAATATTACCGGTTAAAACAGCAGACTCTAATACCTGTGAATCATCATTCCACGTTTTCTTTCCAATTTCAATCTGTCGTAACCATACAGCATAAAAATCAAGAATAGCTGACCATTGATAAACAGATGAAAAATAAGAAACTTTTTGTAAAAGTCGTAATATACCTTCTTTTTTCGGATTTGTTTTTGCAAAAGTTGGAAATAATTTCTAATTCCCCTGCAACAAACTGTTATAAATTTATATATAAAGACTGATGGTTTTTAACTTTATCCGTAGACTTACTGACGAGGCCTGCTTTTTTCTTCTTTGCACTTTTCTTAATTTTTAAATTAGTATTAGAACTAGAATCTGAATCAGAATCCGAATCGCTACTAGATGAATCAGAATCAGACACAGGCGTGACAATCTTTTTCTTCATATCCACTGACTTTTGACAAGATTTTCCCTTCTGGCTGCTATTCGAATGAGCTTTATCAGAGTCAGGAAAACCTTGCCTACTTAATTTATTTAATTTACCTAATGAAATAGACTTTGAAGCAGAAATTCCATTTTCATCACTCTCTCCAGAATCAAGACCTAAACATTTGAGCTGCTCATCTACTTTTTTGTTTAACTTTTTAGATTTTCTTAGATCTTTTATAGTGACATTGTCTTTTTCAAGATTGAGCTTAGTAACCTCACCTGACTTCTTTTTCTGCTTCTTCTTTTCGCTCGTGTCTTTGGACTTGGAATTACCCGACATCTCGGCTACTTCTTCCTCTAGGTGTCTTATCAGGTCTTTCAATTGCTGCATTTTTAGGTCATCCCTCTTCTTCTCCAAGAGTTGTACCCTCAGCTCCAAATCATTATCCTGACATTTATCTACTTTCTCCTCTTTGTTGTTACGGTTTTCCAGGTTTTTTGAACCCGAGGCCTCTCCCTCATTTTCCGAAGACTGCTCTGGACCAACAAAACTTGACACAAACTCTTCATCAAATTCTTCTTGCTCCTCTGGAGTCAGTGACAAGTCTAGTAAGTCTTCGTCCATGTTTTGCTGAAATGAAAACTGAACAACAGGATCCGTTGTACCAAAACAGTTGAGATTTTTATAATCCCGTCGCGGGACCGATCTTTTAGGTCTACCGTTCATATTAAACGAAGCATAAAACACACACAAAAATGTATACTAAAGTAAGGTAACATTATAAAACTATCACATTATATCGCTAGACAAAGTAATATCTATCTAAATTTAAAAAAAAAAAATTTGTTGATCGATGCTTCAACAAAGTACTTTAACTCGAATTCGAATGTATATATGCAGAAACTAAATATTCTCTAATAGTAATAGTGTTAATCGACGCTTCAACAAATACAATAAATAGATTAAAAAAAAAATGTTCTCAAAACTATCAAAAAATGTTGAACGACGCTTCATCTCAAATTTCAAAAATAATATATAATAAGAACTAAGTGTTTACCGTGTAAAAACAAATCTTGGAGTGAAGTAAAAAGGTATGTAATTTAACAGGTAAACGAAAGTGAGTAGAATTCAACTAATAATCCAATAAGAAAAGTTATGATAAAATCAGGATGACGAAAAGAATGTAGCATTTAAATAAATAAATTCGTTAGGAACAGACAAATAATGAAATTCTAGCGAAAATATAAATTTCTTTTCTTTGTCAGTAATTAATAATTTTTAATAAAATAAAAATTTCTATATCTCATGAAGCAGTGAAAAAATGCCGGGTTAAAGTTTCGTCCTCGGTCCCCCGCAAAAGATTAAATAGTTGCTCTTTAACCATAAAATTGTATTGCAAAATGTCTGCAAGATCAGTTTAATTTTACTTGTTGATGTGATACTGATGACGGAAGGTAGACTTCATGAAATCACTTATACAATGGCTTGAATGTTTAGCGATAAAAACGTAATCGTAAAAACTGTCTTAACCAAAATTACTCAATCTGTTGACGTCATTTATATTCATTCAGATATACACAAAAGGAAAACCGAACTTTACTATTTATTTCAAAACATAGCTTGAACTACCTAATGTTACCGAGTAACATGAATACAAGTGCAAACTGGTTTATCCTACAATCAAGCAACCCTCGTACAAAAATATGTATACAAATAAATTGTTTTGCTATATTTGCATATACAAAAAGTTTGTGAGTAAGCGACCCAGTTTACACATCAATAACCTCTAGAAAATATGTGTTTAATCTTTATAATTCTTAGCCAAACATGCGCAATTCTTTTATCATCATTTTTTTGTTCATCGGCTTCTATTTACCACCACTTAATTCGTATGACTTAAGAAATAATTCATGGACGCCATAGATTTGTTGGACATTTACACATGGCCTGGGCCGTGATATTCGAATTTTATCCTGAGCGTTAGCGAGGGATAAAATTAACGAATATCACGCCCAGGCCATGTGTAAATGTCCAACAAATCTATGGCGTCCATGAATTATTTCGATTCTAATAGGACAAATACGGTAATTAGAAAACTGACGCGAACGAAAGATTGCCGTGTGTATCGCTGTTCTATTTTACCCCTGTAAGATAAAAGCTACAAATTTTATATAAATCTAAGTCTTACATGAATTATTTCTCAATTAAGCAGTAGAAAAAATGTGTTCAATTCACATAATTCTTAACCCAAACATTTATTTTTCGTTGGCTACTATTTACTGTCAAATCCAGAGTTGACATGTCGTAACTAAGGAGTGAGCCGCCATGTTGACTTGCTGAAATCCACAAATGTGCAAATAATGCAATGGAATAGAAAATGAAACAACACCTACATCAAAACTCCATAATCAGTTGGAAAGCAAGTCCTTGGAAACGTCCGTTGTCGTCAAGCTCTATCAGCAACAATTGCAGGGGGAATTAATTAGGTGGCGCTACAGTCGTCGGTGACGTCAAAAAGTTCGCGAAATAAATCGGCTAAAAAATCGACGTTTAAACTATTTTTTTCAACTTGTCATGCTTTTATTATAATTGATTTTTAAAGTTTGTAGATTTTGTGAACAATATAGTTTCAATACGACATTAAAACATTGTCGAAAATAACTTTTATTTGCTATTACTTTATCCTGTCCGTTCAAAAAATGATCAGCCATCTTTTTTGTTCGCCAAAAACATCGAATTTATATAACTTGACGTTTGCGTATCCAAATACGGAATAGAACTTTAAAAATCTTAAATGAAACCGGGTAACCTATTTCAAATTTCTACACAATTATGAAGCCATCATTTTTTACTATTATACATCAATTTTGGTGACCACCAGTCATGTCAATTTGTACCTGGTTTTGGCTGCGTTTCTACTTCAAAACAGTATAGTTCAACTTCTTTTCATTGTACCTGTTTCCAAAGTACTCTAAAATACTGATTTTAATATAGATATGAATGAAATTGTGATTAAAAAGTGTTGATTTTCACAATTCCATACGATATCTCCATTTTAAAGTAATTAACCCCCTTTTTGATCCCCTACACAAATTGACGGTGACATTGTTTTCTTTTTCAACTTACGTCATATATAACGTTAATAAAATATGTGTCAGGGTCATGTGCATAGTGAAAATTTACACATTGGACAAGTGAAACAACAAACAAAGTTCTTCTTTATGGCGTTTGAAACTATACTAGGTCTAAGAAAATGTCATTTATACTGGAAGCAAATATGACAAATTAATGATGGCCTATGGATAAACAAAAGCACATAAATAGCAATAGAAAATGCATTGCAAAGAAAATTTCTGGAGGAAAAAGCATATGAAAAAAAGAAATGAAGGTCAGTTAATTATATTTATATTTTATAAGCTAAAAACCTTGCTTATCAATTATCTCTTTACTAAGTAAGCTACATTAATAAGAGCAAACACTAGCTTTTCAAGTAAAACAAGAAATTAATTCTTAGAGATGTGTGCTTACAAAATTGAATTTATTCAAATGACAAAATCTTGTCAAATTTAATCATCATTGATCATTATTAAAGTAAAATGCAAAAGATTTGTCATACCAACTTTCATTTCTGAGATTAATATCCAATTATTCACGTAAAATATATAATACTTTGTTTATATTAAATATGTAAAGCAGCAGATACAGAAACCTGAAGAGGTGAAGCCCCAATTGTTTTTCAAAATGTTTACTTTCATAATCTATAAAATGCAAAAGTTTAAAATAGCCTTCCAAGACGTCATAATTATTTGGACTATAAAATACCCTGAGAAATTGGACAAGGGCCCCCTACTGTGCTAGCTAATCTAATAGTTGAATTTTACAAAATAATGATTTTAAAATTCAAAATTATGTCACTTTCACTTATAATTTTAAGCATTATTTTTTTACAGATTTTTTGTCATTTTTTTGGTAAACTTATCCTTTTTCTGTATGATATTTTCTAGGCAGTACTGTACTGTTCAACTAAGAAACATAAGCTTGAGTTAAAAGGCTTTTTTACTTTGAAGAAACTAAATTGTGACTCTTGGTCCCACTTTATTAAAATATAAAATATAAATGGTCAGTACTATTTTTTTTCAGAAAGATTATTTTGTATACAGTATGTTTTATTGAATTAAACATTGTTAGATGTAGTTACATTAGGAGTGATCCAATATCCCATTATAAAAATTATAAACTGAAAGTAAATTTCATCAGCCAGGGCTAATTTATAACAATTCAGCTAGGTTTCTAGATATAATTTTTACCAATTTTTTGTCTTTTAACTTTTACCTGTAATCCTTCTCTGAAAAGTAGAGAAGTATCTCTTCCTAATATTATAATAACATAGTTGTTAATCGACTTTCTTTTATTTTCTTCTTGATTTTTGTAAAATAAACTCCTTTTTATTCATTTTGGTGGGTTTTTATTTTTGACTGGTGATATCAAGGGGAGATAACCACTTGCACAAATCGGCAAAAAAACCACCGCTTCGTGTTGAACATAACTTGACGTTTGCGTATCCAAAACTGTATTGCCTAGATATTCATATCGAGTGTTTGTCTTAACGAGATGCTTTATTAAATTTAAATTCAGCCCATCATTTTTAGTTTCCTCGAAAATATTTAGATTTTTCGATCAGGAGCCTTGAAAATTTTCACACAAACTTCAAGTTTGAACATAAAATAAAGAATAAAGGACTTTGAGTTGATGTGTAAGTTTTGACGAGTTAAAACTATGTATATTCAAGATTATTTTGATCAATAAGTTTTTACTATGACAGTGGTATTTTAGTGAGTAAAAGTGAGGTTTGTCTCATCCGTAGTTTTACTGAATTTTCACGGTCACGTGACTCTATTGTTGCTGATAGACTTGGGGTCAAACCGTGACCTGCTTTCCAACTGAATGCAATATTATCCGAACTTAGGGAGTATACGTAACGGAAAACATTCAGCTTTAGAGTTTTCATTCGTATGACGTCATGTTATGACATGACGTTAATGCGCCAAGATCATTCATGAAATTTGGCGGAATTTTATTTTATTTTGATTTTATACATTTTTTAAGCTCTTGTGTATTAATTATTATTGTTATGCAATATAATAGGATTTACGGTTCTGTAGTTTCTTTTTCAATTTCAATTTGGACACAACAAAATCGACATGGTGTTTGCACATAGGTTACGATACATGTGGATTTACGTGGGAGGTAAATAGTAACAGCCACTAATATGCACATCTCTGAGTCTGCGCTAAGTATAGATATATCGAAAATTTTATCACAGTGTTGTTTACAAAGCGAAAGAAGCACGTAATATTAGAATTCATGTTTTGCCATGACGTTAACGTGGTAAGATCATTCATGATTGTTCGCGGAATTTTGTTTTATCTAAATTTCATACATTTTACAAGCTTGAATGCGTTACTTCTTTTTTCTTTGCATAAATAAAATTATGTTATTTGTTTTTCAATCTCAATTTGCTTACTACCCCTGATCACGTGCATGTGTATAGGGTATGAATAGGTCACAGTGAAGGTTACGAAAGTAGTTTCGGCAACATGGTTTATCGAAGTGTAAACCAAGGGAAAACTTCAAAAGGACCAATCCAATTCAAGTATTTTTTTATATGCAAATCATATAAGAATTATTATAGGATTAAACACATTTTTTCTAGAGGTTATTGATGTGTAAACTAGGGCGATTAACTCACAAACTGAATATAAGTCCAAAGCCATGGCGTTGTCAGTTTATTTTCGACTTACGAGTTTGAATGTCCCTTTGGTATCTTTTGCCTCTCTTTTAGCATCGGCAAGATGACTTTCAGCCTCACTAATATAGGCAGATTTATTTATGATGACAAATGCACTGCCTTTATCTGAAGGTTTAATTACGATGTTGTTGTTGGATCGTAAGTTTTCAGTGCAGATTATTCTTCAAGGGTAAGGTTGTGTTGGATTTATTGTTTGGTATTTTTTAAGAATGTCTGACTTAAAACAATGTCAATAAAATAAGGTGGCATTTTTGCTCGGTTTAGGGATCTAAGTACTTTTTAAAATAATTTTGTAGTTGTTCTAGTTTTCTTCCAATTTTGTCTCATTGATAGGGCCAGGTACAGGACAGAAATTAAGGCGTAACGAGAACAATGGATGGCATTGCGAACTTTCATTCACCTGTACCACCGAAAAAGAAAAGACTACACTGCAACCGTAGGCCACAAGAGACGAATAAAAACTCAAAAACTTTGGTCAACTTTTCTTTACACCAGTTGACAGAGGCTAAAATATACTTGCCCTATCAATGAGACAACATTTACGGATTACCTTGTTAAATTAAATTCCCTAAGCTACATTATGTTTAGTTTAGTAACGTTTTAACCAAGAAGTTTCAGAGGTGAAGAATTAAAATAAGTATTACGAAAACGGACGACGACAACGGACGCCAAGTAATAGCAAAAGTTAATTATTTTGAAAAAAATATATATTAAAAGAGTTTAATTAGTTCAAAACTACAAACACTTGTAGTACCTGGTGCTTTAATTTACCGATAAAATATCTCCTTTAAATACAAAATAACCGAAATTGAGTCTTAAAGAAAATGACTACAAATGTTTATCGTTTGACAAATTCTTTATCCATCAGTAAAACTTTCATCTATGGCTAATGCGTTTTGAATTCACACTAATGATAAAAATATTATTTAAATCAAAATATTTATTTCCGTTAACATATTGTGAGAATCACGATCAAAGTGAATGTCACATCTGGTATATAATATTTTTCTGATAACAATTACACAAGTCAGAAGAGATTTGCAACGGAGAGATTCAGTATGGATTTCAAGATTCTTTTCGTTAATCCGATGACAGTAGTCATTTATCTCTTGATGCTTTCGACAGTCACAGGTAACTTATTGTAGCTCTTAAATCTTGTCCTTTATTTTGCCTTTTTAACATTTTTTATTCGAGTGTCATTGGTGAGATTTGTGAAGACGAAATTTTTGTCTGGTGTATAAATGTTTAAACCTGGTATCTAGTATCTAATGAGTTTATCAACAACCTCAGGGTCGATACCTCTGTTGGTGGAGGTTTCATCGTCGAAGGTATCACTAGCCCAGAAGTCAGAATTTCTGTGTAGACATGAACTATCATTGGTATATTAATAATTATAAACTAACTGTTTACAAAACTTCAAATTTTTGAAATACTAAAATTTTCTACCCCAAAATATATTACCTTACCTGTATTTATTAAAGCCTTTAGGAATTTTGGGTCCTAAATGCTCTGAAACTTCGTACTTTATTTTGCCTTTTGAACTTGTTTGAATCGAGTTTTACTGGTGAGTCTTTTGTAAATGAAACACGCGTTTGGCGTACATAATTTTAAGCAGTGTCATTAAACTTTGTATATGATTAGGACATACTTTGTAGATTTGCATATCGACAGGAAATTATGATTTAATTTTTTTTCTAGGAGTTATGACCCTTTGAACTTAGAATTTTGGTCTATATATACTACCGCTACAGTTTGTCATCACAACTACTCTTAACCCACACTACATAATTTCATGAAACTTTGTAGATAATAAGAACATCAGTTGACTTGTGAGTTAGGAGCCTTTGAACTTAGGAATATGGTGAGATTTTGTTGCCCAGTGACAATGTGGGGCATGGGGTATGTGAACGTGCTCACAAAGGTTCTTTAATTGATTATGCATTATTACAGTAAACAGTTGATGTCAAACATTTATATACGATTTTTGATATAATTTTGCATGTAAAGCATGAACTAAAATCTAAAATAAATGCTTTGAAATTTTACCGAATGAATTCTCTTAAATATGTTTCTTCGGATTTCAACCTAGGGTGACGAATTTGATGTTCCTTCACGCTACTGGATACTTAAATTAAATAGGTTTCCTTTCACATGTCGATGTGAATTTGCTTGATCTGCGAAATGCTCAACGAGACCTCTTTTCAAATTATTAGCATTTATTATACAAACAATAAAATCGGACTTCATGGTTACCTTGAAACTACCAACTCTACGGGTGGTGCGAGTCAGATGTGGAAACATAAAAAATAACAAATCTGTAATGGTAATTCCAATCATAGTCCTTCTCCTCAAGTTATAGTATAGGACTTCTCTACTCCTTCACTACTATTCCTCATAACAAACTAAGCGATAAATTTATAACATTAGTAAAAATCTGTTTCATAGAACAGAATGATCAACACAGATACAAATATCCTGTTAAAGTTAGGAACAAACTTCAGGAAATTTTCGCTGAAACTAACATCATCACAATCCTGGACTTTTTTACTTTTATCTTTTATTACGCTTTGAGAAAATGTTCTGAACAGATAATCGACATTCTTATAGGAACCAATTGTTCCCCTCTGCTTCCCGACTTGTTCATTTATTCATATGTGCAGACTTCATATAGAAGCTTCTCGAAAAAAATGAAAAGAAGCTGGCATTAGCCTTTAAATTCACTTTCCGCTATATAGTTGTTTACTTCTACTGAATATTTCAAAGTGTATAGACTATGTTGACTGCATCTATCCTAATGGACTTAGAATAAGGGGTAAAACAGATACAGTTAAGTCTGCCTCATACGTAGAATTTATCTAAAAATGACAATAAAGGTCGGTTGAGAACTAAACTATACGACAAAAGAGATGATTTAAATTTTCCCAATTTTGTGTAACAACTTCATACGGAAGTATATACGATATTGCAGATCTTGCTTTTCTTATCATGATTTTCTTGATAGAGGATTACAGCTTACAGGTAAGCTATAACATCAGGGTTTCCATTATGATAGGATACATTTTGGCTGTCAGGCGGTCAAATGGTAATTTTCGACTTTTGTTAGCATCTGCTCAACTAAATTAACTTTGTATCGAGATTCGTCTGATTATCCTTATCGTTATTTGTCAAATGTCTCAATAGTTAAATCGTCACCGTTATAATGGACAAAATATACCTTGATTCGTCGAAATCAATTGTTTCTTTTCAAGTCCTGGTTTTGGAGAAACGGAATCTGTATTTGTTTTTTTTTTACATACCTACAAAATAATAATACATTCAATATAGCTCAAATTATGTTACATTTACTAAGGACGTCAAGATACCAGTTGTACAAAACAAATGTTGTAATAATGAATTCGTTTTAAGCAATGTCATTTATATGAATGTGATTGTTGTAAGAGTAACACGACGGTTTCACTAGTGGAGTAATAACTGCTTACGCGGACGACGCACTTGAATTCACCCACTGTTTAAGGTATGGTTCATGTGGCTAAATCTTATGTTTTTTTGTTGTGTTTTTGTGGAATTATTTGTATCTTCGTTTTTCTTTTGACCATGGTTGATACTTTTTTTTGGTTATTCGCCTTGTGAGTTTTGATTGTCCCTTTGGTATCGTTTCTTCTTTTTTAAAAGCTGCATTATACATAATACATGTATCACATTATACATAATACATGTATCACATTATACATAATACATGTATCACATTTTGATATAATTCGACAACATTCCAAAGTATAGACAACCAACATTTTCGTTTGAATATTCTCAAATCAAAAAGGATGTCAATATTTGATTTACGCACGTTAAACTGCTTTTTTTTTAACGATGAAAGATTTAAAAAAATTTCTTCAGAAATAAAGAAGTTATATTTTATCAAATAAATTTTATTACATCATTCTTGATTAAATCATCTTTATGCGTGTATAGATATTTAAATGTACACGAGCATCAATCAAACACATGTCACATATTTTAACGATATGTTTACAAGTTTCAGTATGAATAGATTATAGGCTGATATTACAAAGCAATCGCCAACACATTACTTTCCTTATGTTTAACAAAATCTGTGTTGATAAGCATACAATGTGAGAATTAAAGAACACACAGCCTTAATATTTTCCATTTTACTTTGTCAAGACAGATGAAGTTAAAAAAATTAAACATAGTTGAAAGATCTACTAACAACTCCGGGGCAAGTTGATGGTGTGGTTCTTGTTGCCCCATCTTAAGTTGTCTGTGTACGGTTTTGCTATTGCTGCTAGTCTTATCGTCGACTTTATGTTTGGTCATTATTTTGTCTGTTTTTATTTGACATATGACTTGTTTTCGTCCCGCTGCGTCTCTTCTTTATCTTTTAATTATTTCAATCAATCACTCAAATAATGGTTCAACCGGCTTGACAAAACATATGTAAGCCGAATAGGGACAATTGAAAACTCTTGGCATAAAGCCACAAGATACGTGTCGCTTATTAGGTCTTTCCACCTTTCCGTGGAAAGACCTATTGGTTTTCTTCTGATTATGTTTTTTTCTTCCGCCTAATTTTTTTCTTGCGGTGTACTTTTGTTTCAAAAGATGTCGCTTAGTTTTTTGGTATATGATATCATACAGTCTATACGCTTTTGAAACTGACCCTGTTTAACCGAACACTTTTCTTTGTAAGAGTTATCTCCCCAAACTCTGTTTTTCTTGTTATGAGATCTCCTCCGCAACCGTAAAAGAAAGCGACAAATTTATTTTTCTAAATTGCTCGTTATATCCTCAGGATGTTAGGTTTTATTTTGACCGAAGCCGTATAGAGATTCCATATGACAGTTATTTCCCCTTTTGTATTTGATATAATTGAAATGTATTTTTAACTGGAAAACCATTAGTGATAGAGGCCTAGGGTCTTTTGATATGAGGTTCTTCGTCCAAAAAAATGAAAATGAGGTCAAGGTCAAAGGTCAAGGTCATGTTCAAAATTTTGATTTTGGCTTGTTATCTCTTATTTTTAGAAATCATATAAGATATCGACAAAATATTTTCACACAATTGTTAGTTGCGACATGTCGTAACACGTAAATTTTAGTTGAAAGGGTACGTAGACATTTGATGCGAGTTTTCCCCCTTTTATATCTTATATTAGTCGTATGGTAATACCACTGGACGTTAAGCAACCAACAATCAATCAATCAATCGTATGGTAATAGAACTCATTAACAATATAAAGTAGAGGCCTAGAGTCTTTTGATTTGTGGTCCTTGGTTTAAGACCTTGAAATTGAGCTCAAGGTCATAGGTAAATTTAACGTTCTAGATTTTGACCTTTGCTTTTACCTCATATGCATCTATACATGATAAAGCCAAGGGACTTTTTGCATTAGGTTGCAAGCATTGTGACATTGAAAAAGTCAACCGGAAGTGACCTTTTGTAAACCGGAAGGAGCTATTTTTTGTACTAAGTTAATGTAAAAGTATATAGAACCATATATTTTTGGAATCAGTGTCAAGTAAACTATCAAACAATACCGGAAGTACCATCTTTTAAACCGGAAGTAAAAAATTATCTCCCTTATTTATATCTTTTTGTATGAAAACCATATTTTTTGGGAATCAGCGTACAATAAGCTGTCATTTGACGCGGAAATTGACATTTAAAACAAAATTTTAATATTTTCATATCAAAATAGATCCTTACTGGTGGAAAGACCTTCAATTGTTCTCTGAACAATTGGTTTTTAATTTTAAATATATTTGTACTTTAAATATAAGCATCCTGAATTTTGATTGGTTGTTAAAACATTGTTGTGACCGTATTCTATTGTTGTACCCGTTGTTTATTTCAGTGATTTGACTATCATAATTTACCTGTAAAAACCACTATGTTACCTTTAACTGTCCAATATTTTTTAAAGAATAACCCTCCTCTTTCTTAGAAATATTAGACAGCTGTAGGTAGCATAATTGATTGTTGCAGGTAAATGATAGTTCAAGGACAGAAAAAAATCCACCAATTCACACTATTTGTTTTTCATTTTGAAAAAACGGAAGAACAAGTAACAATTAAACCAAAAATATTTTTTATTAAGGTCACTTTCCAATACATCACTCATCAAGACGGTTTCCGGAAAAAAAAACTTTTAAATTGATTTTAACACTACCAGCGTCAATATTTATTTCACAACCATTTTTTTTTTCATGTTTTGGGTTGTCTCCTTTAGCACCAATTTGGTTGACAATGCTCGTTGTAAGTTTTGTTTTTGGTGCTTTTAGGTATTTCATTTTGCACAAGACTTTTGATATCCTCGTCCGTCTTTGGATATAAAATTCGACATCTGTATTGCTCTCTTTCGTCCTAACATCATTTTCAGCTACAATGAAAATGAAAAAAAAATGCTGTTAATGCTTGATGGATCATGCCGCAATACGAGGACCACAAGTAAAATAATTTTATTATCATAATTAGAAAAAATCGTTCATTTGAATTAGATATTTTACTAAGCGTTGATCTGAAGCCACAGATTGTTCCTTACACAAAATAGTTAAGAATTTGATAAACCACCTTATCCTTCCCCCGTGTACAAAGTGCAAAATGGAGAACTTTCGTCATGAACTAGAGGGCTACAATAGTTTTTATAATTTTCAGGTGTCGGCGTTGATTCGCTAGTTTTTTTTTTATCGAAAATCTGATATTATTGCCTGTACAGGGATATATTACAAAAATTCGCTTATCAACGACGGTGAATATAAGAAACAGACAAAGGAACACGTTACCACAGGTTAAAGAAACCAATCGTATGTCCGATTTGCACTTTGTTCGTAGTAATCGTTTTTTTTTTTTAAATTGATGTAGTCTCTTGAAATTAAATAAACGTAGGTGTTAGATTTAATCATATGTTTGTTAGATAAGTTTATAGACAGTTTGTAATTATGTTGTATAAATTTGAACACAAAACCCTTAAGCTTTCCTGCATTGAAATTAAGTAAAAAAGGGGAGCTATTAATAAAGGTATTTTTACTCTTAGGGCTATATAACATCAAAATACGAATAACATTTGCTTCTTTCCAATGTATTTATGAAACAGTTTCAAACACTTAAGGTTCATCATAACCATTTTTTTTTTAATTATGAAAAAAAATATATAAAAAAAATATATTGCACTTGAAAACATATACATATTGCACATCAAATTAATCCTCATGTATCACTCTTTGAAATTACACATGATATTCCAATCAAAACACTGTCTAAATGTTGAAAATTTACCATCAAAGTCTGTCTCTCTAGAAAAAATTGTCTGGTCTCAAACAGTTATGTAAACCTACAAAAAACCAAAAAACAGTAATCCTATGTATGCTATGTATGTGATGCTATATCTTAAATTAAGATTTATCTAACAGGCAATGTTTATTTTCAAATGTCATGCCCATCTTTTTTCAAAGACACAAAAAGGCCATTTTGGAACTACGTTAATGAAAGTTATGGAGCACAAATATTGACACTTTGATATGAAAAAAATTCACAAATCAAATTACCACCCTTAATAACTCACAATTTTCCGTAGCTAGCATTCAACTATGTTATATGTTTGTTCTTCTCAAATTGTTATTAATATGATTGGGTGATTAAGTTAGTAAAATTTATAATTTTCAAAAATATGTCTTTTCAGTAATATAATTTGTATAAGTTCTTATCATACGTATATACAAGATATCTGTCAATTTCAAATATCAGCAAATGTGGCCCGGGACAACAAATAATATCTCTAAGAATTGTTTCTGAAATAAATATTTAATAGAATCAAAGATAAATATACATGAAATGATCACTTTTGTAATCAATCATGACTTTTTGCATATATGGGGTTGATTATTAAGTTTTGTTGTCATAAAATACTTAAAATACATAAAAAGACAAATGTCTTCTGAATTACACATACGTGTGTGATGTTAATTATTTTTCATAGCTCAATGTGG
Source organism: Mytilus californianus (assembly GCF_021869535.1). NCBI lineage: Eukaryota > Metazoa > Mollusca > Bivalvia > Mytilida > Mytilidae > Mytilus > Mytilus californianus. Next base: position 5,279,126 of record NW_026262745.1, on the reverse strand, counting down.
TATTGGATATTAAATTATTTAATAAAGATTATTAGTCATTAAATAACAGATGCTTTTATTTGTGGTGAAAAATGCAGCGAAACTTGCACACGACAAGTTTTATTGTATCCAAGGTATAAAATAATGATTTCTGCAAAGGGCTTCAATTTTGTGAAATCTAATATAAGAATTAATCCAATGTCTTATTGCTTTATGTTATAAATCATTGAAATGAACGATAATGGCATTTTAAATGCAAGTGATGTTAACTAATCTAAGTTAATGTATGATAGAAATACCTTACTTCCCAAGTTCAATATATAGTAGATTGTACGACAAATAAGAAAACTTAATTTAAAGATGGTGTTTTGATATCAAGTTTATTCTAAATTCTGTAACTATTACACATTTGGTTTCAATTTTCACCTTTGAACAGCATCATTTGACAGGATATTTTCTTTATAAACTTTGACATAACAGCATAGTTGTATTATTTACAAAACATATTCAGAAATTTTATACATGACACACCTGCATTACAGATAAAAATTTTAAGGTTAATCTTTTCAACAAAAAAAATAAATAAACAATTAAAAACCAATTGTTCAAAGAACAATTGAATGTCTTTCCACATCAATTTTCTAAATAATTAGGTCTTTCCACTTTTCTGTGGAAAGACCTATTGTATTTGTTCTGATTACTATTTTTTTTTCTTCTTCCGCCAAACCCTTTTCTTGCGGTATAAAGTTGTTTCCCAAAATGTCGCTTAGAAATTTTGGATATTATATCGAACAATTATTGCGCTTTTAAAACTCATCTTTTTTAGCCGAAGACTTTTTCATTGTAAGAGTTATCTCCCCAAACACTGTTTTTCTTGTGAGTATATCTCCTCCGTAACCAAAAAAGATAACGACAAAATTATTTTTCAGATTTGTTTGTTACATCTTCAGGAAGTTTTGGCTGATTTTGATCGAAGCGATTCGGTGAAATCTTATAGGGGTTATCTACCTTTACCAAATAAATTTGTCGTTATGTTTTTGTAATTCATAAACCGTTAGCCGTATAAACCTGGAGTCTTTTAATTTGAGGTCCTTGGACCCTTAGTAAGAAAATGAGGTCAAGGTCAAAGGTCAAGGTCATGTTCTCAATTTTGACTTTTGCTTGTTTTTGCATTTTCTCTGACACTTTTTAAGATATATATGAAAAAACTAGTGCAAAATGTTTGCTCTATTGTGATGAAGATATGATACATAAAGTTTAAAACAATCCAATGACATCTTATAGGAGTTATTGCCCTTGAAATGTTTATTTTAGGGTAAATTGATTATTACTTCAAATTGGTACATGATAAAGCCATAAGATCTTTTGCAAAATGTTGAGTGACATATGACCTTGAAAAATGTCAACCGGAAGTGACATTGAGTTAACCGGAAGTAGTCATTTTTGCACTTATTTCATGAAAAAGTACTTAGAAACCTTATATTTTTTGAATGGGCATACATTAACCTATCATTTGAGACAAGAAGTGACATTTTATAAACCAGAAGTAGCATTCTATCTCCCTTATTACAGACATAAGTATATACAAACTATACATTTTTTGAATCAGTGTGAATGAAGCTATTTTATGAGTCCGAAAGTAACATTTTCTTAACCGGAAGTAGCCAATTATCTCCCTTTTTACAGGCAAAAGTATATATAAACCATATATTTTTGGAATCAGTGTAAATAAAGCTGTCATATGAGACCAGAAGTGACATTTTCTAAACCGGATGTTGGCAATTATCTCCCTTATTTCAGGCAAAAGTATATAGAAACCATATATTTATTGAATCAGTATGAAGAAACCTATGATTGGACGCCAATAGTAACTTTTGAGTAAACCAGAAGTAGCTTCTTATCAATTATTTAGAATATTGATGTGAAAACACCTTCTGGTTTACTCAAAACTCAAATCGATATCATATTCAAAATATTTAAGCGACATCTTGGGAAACAACTTTATACCGCAAGAAAAGGGTTTGGCGGAAGAAGAAATAAAAAAAAAATAATTAAAAACCAATTGTTGAGAGAACAATTGAAGGTCTTTCCACAGCAATTTTCAAATTTATTTAAAAGAAGCTAGTTCATGTTTACTCAAAATCAAAATTGGCATCTTATCAGTTTCTTCATACTGATGAGATAAATAAGTGGATTCTATATACTTCTTAGTGAAATAAGGGAGATAATTAGCTACTTCCGGTGAAGTGAATGTCACTTCCGGTCTCATATAATAGTTTCTTTCACACTGATTCCAAGGAGGTGCAAACATATGATAAACAGTGAATAGGGAGATAGCTCTTACAAAGAAAATGGTTCGGCTTAGCAGGGTGAAATTTAAAAGCGCATAAACTATACGATACAATATGAGAAATATCTAAGCGACATAATGCGAAACAAACATTTATCGCAAGAACAAAATTTGGCGGAAGAAAAAAAAAAGATAATAATAATAATAATAACCAGAACAAATACAATAGGTCTTTCCACAGAAAAGTGGATAGACCTAATAATCAGAACAAATACAATAGGTCTTTCCACAGAAAAGTGGTAAGACCCTAATTACCTTAAAGATCAATAAATTTAAGGGAGCAACTTCAATAATCTTCAAGCAGATGATCAAATGTATTAGGTTCATCATCTCCATCATATAAAACCTCATATTCTGCACCATCAACTCCAACTTATTCTGTCAAAACTGCTGTGACTGTTCCTGAATACCACTTGCTGCTATTATATTCCTCTATCCATTCATGAGATATTTTCGACCAAGAAATTTCAGTTGGCTATATTTTCTTCTTGTTCTAAAAATACAGTAAATTACATAATCATGAAAACATATTCATTGGTGCTAGTGGTAAGTTCTGAATGGGATGTTTTATGTAGAGAATAATACATGGCAAAATCAGTATCACATGCTGTATCCACCAAAGACCTTAATATCAACCCGAGAGCAAAATGTCGACATTTGATACTAATAAATGTGATACTGATAGTGTCATATTTTGATCTTTTTATCATATACATTTTGTATTTCCACATTAAATTGACTATGAAGTCAGACACGCAATAAAAAGTTTGTCTATGAGGTCATCCATGTCCACAAAGGTACTATTATATAATACAGGCTATTTGATACAGGTACTTGCCATTTAACAATAACACACAAACAACAAATTATTGACATAGCTCAATTATATGTAACCGGAGAGCATGATTCTACTTGCAAAATCGCATGTCTCCACCGGGACTCGAACCCGGGACCTTTGTGTTACAAGGCAGCGCGTTAACACCGCTTACGGCTGACTAAGTATCTACTAAATTTCTAAGGGAAGCAATCCCGTCACACTTCCCCCACCTCAAGAGTCATTATACTCTATACTTTTTCACTTTCTTGGTCTTTTGGAAAATGTTGTTTGTGCTGTATTTAGACCCCTCTACCAAGAAATTAGGTTTGCATGCACACGTATAAAAGTTGCGGTTTTTTATCCAATGCAATCATAGGTTTGAACGTTGTTTTCAATTTAGACTTGTTTATGTTTTTTCGTTTGGACTTGTATTATATTTGCCTTCGGGTTTATATGATCCGTTCATCCTATTTCGACTCTTCAAAATTCAAGAGTCTATCCTAAATTGAAGTAAATTATATAGTCTTCCAAATACCGATTCGATTCCTAACATCACTGAAAAGACATCGAAATCCGGATATGGTGTACTAATTTTTGCACCTTTTGTTTGCGGTATACCTTCTTTTCTGCAAGTTTATTGTTTTCTGTTTGGTATTACATTAATAGTTAAGATCCATTTTTTTTTACATCTGGTGATCCGTTGATTTGGCAATCGCCAATGGCAGTCAGCAGGGTTTAAGAACATCGGTTGTTCGATTTGCTAGTCAAATGCGTTTTGTCAAAATATACTTTTTCACTTTCTTGGTCTTTTGGAAAATGTTGTTTGTGCTGTAAGACCCCTCTACCAAGAAATTAGGTTTGAATGCACACGTATACAAATTGCGGTTTTTTTATCCAATGCAATCATAGGTTTGAACGTTGTTTTCAATTTAGACTTGTTTATATTGTTTCGTTTGGGCTTGTATTATATTTGCCTTCGGGTTTATATGATCCGTTCATCCTATCTCGACTCTTCAAAATTCAAGAGTCTATCCAAAATTGAGGTAAATTATATGATCTTCTAAATACCGTTTCGATTCCTAACATCACTGAAGAGACATTAATTGGCGAAATCCGGATATGGTGTACTAATTTTTGCACCTTTTGTTTGCGGTATACCATCTTTTCTGCAAGTTTATTGTTTTCTGTTTGTTAAGATCCATTTTTTTACATCTGGTGATCCGTTTATTTGGCAATCGCCAATGGCAGTCAGCAGGGTTTAAGAACATCCGTTGTTCGATTTGCTAGACAAATGCGTTTTGTCAAAATATACTTTTTCACTTTCTTGGTCTTTTGGAAAATGTTGTTTGTGCTGTATTTAGACCCCTCTACCAAGAAATTAGGTTTGCATGCACACGTATAAAAGTTGCGGTTTTTTATCCAATGCAATCATAGGTTTGAACGTTGTTTTCAATTTAGACTTGTTTATATTTTTTCGTTTGGGCTTGTATTATATTTGCCTTCGGGTTTATATGATTCGTTCATCCTATCTCGACTCTTCAAAATTCAAGAGTCTATCCAAAATTGAGGTAAATTATATGGTCTTCTAAATACCGTTTCGATTCCTAACATCACTGAAGATACATTAATTGGCAAAATCCGGATATGGTGTACTAATTTTTGCACCTTCTGTTAGCGGTATACCATCTTTTCCGCAAGTTTATTGTTTTCTGTTTGGTATTGAATTAATAGTTAAGATCCATTTATGTTTACATTTGGTGATCCGTTTATTTGACAATCGCCAATGGCAGTCAGCAGGGTTTAAGAACATCCATTGTTCGACCTGCTAGTCAAATGCGTTTTGTTAAAATATACTTTTTCACTTTTTTGGTCATTTGGAAAATGTTGTTTGTGCTGTATTTAGACCCCTCTAACAAGAAATTTATTTTGCATGCACATGTGTAAAAATTGCGGTTTTTATCCAACGGAATCATAGGTTTGAACGTTGTTTTCAATTAAGACTTGTATATACATATTATACTATACTAAAATATCAAGTTTAATCCTGCAATTTCATTGGATATCTTGCCATTGTATATGAGCCTATATTGCCTGTGTATATGATATACAAAGTATATTAACCACAAATAAATAAAATAAAGCATATGTTATAGTATAGGTGTTTCTACCAGTCTGCCGTGTTTTATTCATTTCCATTTTGAGAATTCAGATTGATATATGACCAAATTCTTTGATTGAAAAACAAACGCATTGTATAATTGACAATAGGTAACAATACAACAAGTCTTAAAGATCTGCTGCATTTTATATGCACCTGTCCTAAGTCAGGAGCCTGTTGTTCAGTAGTTTCCGTTTTTGGTGTGGTTCATAGGTGTTTCTCGTTTCTCATTTTGTATATAAAATAGACCGTTGGTTTTCTGTTTGAATTGTTTTACTCTGGTCACTTTAGGGCCCTTTATAGCTTGCTGTTCGGTGTGAGCCAAGGCTATGTGTTGAAGGCCGTACTTTGACCTGTAATTGATTACTTTAAATACATTGTCACTTGGATGGAGAGTTGTCTCATTATCTCTCATAACACATCTTCTTATTTATATTAAGTATTCAAATGGGGTCTGGTGACATTTGATATGGCATACCTTCTTAAAGTTTTCTTCTGATCATTTATATGAGATAGTCCTTGTGCTTCCTCGTCGTCTGTAGTCACATCTTTTCTCTTCCTTTGTTTATTTTTTAATGGTGGTGTTTATCGTTTCCTTTGCTTATTATTCTCATCGGCATACTGAAAAATAAGAAAGTAGCATTAAGATATTTTTTTATACTAATTTATTTAAATCACTACCATTAGATTTTAATTGCTTTTTTTGGAGGTTGGGGGTGGTGGGTAAAAATGGGTTTTTGATTGTATTTTTTTTATGTAGACGGTACATGTATCTGTGGCTGATAAGAATACTGAAAAAAATGAAAATTATCTATGCAAAAGTTATTTGAAAGTTATTGTTTTTTAACATTTAATTTAGCAATCCTGACAATCACCAAATGACAAATGAATGAGGACAATATTTCACCTATTACTATAATTTAAAAATTTAAGTTTGACCCCATTGTTTCTATTATATATTTGCACGTGAATACATGAATAAATCAATAAATAAATAAAGTATTTCTTAATGAAAATATTAAGTATTTTTGAATATAAAATGAAACATTTTTTATTCAAGCATGTCAACACCAACCAACACAACATCACGCAAATTGAAAGGATAAAGCTTTACATTAAAGAAGGTATACTGTGTGCTAATATTTCTTTCTGAAATAATCTGATAATAGAAACTGGGAATGTGTCAAATAGTGAACAACCTGACAAAAGTGTAGAAAACAGACAAACGCCACCAAAGGGTCTTCAATTCACAGAGAAAATGCAATACATGAGTTGTTCTTCTACATGCCACTTAATAAATATGCATATGTTTTAATAATCCCATAGCCAATTTTCGGACTCTCTTACTCCTGGATATTTCTGATGGCAAGTTCTGGCAATATAGCTAGATCATAGAAGGCTGTTAATTTGGGTACCATCTTTTCCCATAACGAAGTATTCTTGTCTATTCTTTGGATGAATATGTTATACGGATTTAGTGTTCTGACAACAAAATCAATTCATGGAAAGTCACATATATAAGTAACGCCGGACACTGGTAGTAATAATTGTGATTAGTTTTAAGTTGTAGTTTACTATTTGTTCCCGAAGATTTTTTTTCCAAACAAAATATTTTCAAGGAACTTGCTGCCTTGGTAAGGGTTAGATCTTTGTCATGTACAAGATACTTTATTTCTATAAGTCGAATTTCATTATTTTCTTTATCATATACCTTTCCATCAGGGCTAGCGGCCAAATATTTAAATGTTAAATGTTAAAAACATTTAAATAGCAAGTTCACAAGGTTCAACTTTGATCTCAATATTTTCTATTTCTTTTTATGTTAATATATTCTCGGATGGTAACTCTTTCCTCATGAAGGTCAATTCTAATTGATTTATTTCCTTTAAAAGTGCTGTATAGCAGCTTTACGACAAAAGGTGTTACTTTAAGACTGGCTTTTCATTTAAAAATATTGCCAAAATTTGAAACTGTAAGCCTTTTTCTACGTTCATCTTTCCATTTTTGACCGCAGACTTGCATTTTAGTGTGCTTCTCAATTTTGATTATTTCTGGTGTTGTTAATTCTATATTGTTCTTTAGGAATTTGTCTTTCAATTTAGTTAGCTCTTCTTCTGAAACATCACTTTCAGGTTACATCAATTCTTTACCATAATGTCGTTTGGCTTTAATGCTGTTGCATTCCTGAAGAGATAACACGTTTCTTTTCCATCTTCTTTCCCTAATTTCTTTTTTATCTTTGCTCTTGTTATTATTAGCAATACACTGCTCTCTCTGTTGGTACAACTTATCAAAATATAAACCGGATGTTGTTTCAGTGGTTTGAGCCCATACATTTGGTGACCAATTTGGACCTAGATTGAATCTTAATGAACCTGCATAACACCGTGTATGCAATGCAATCATATTGCAATGGTTAAGCACTTTCCCATTAAATTTGGATCTAATGTGTATCCAGCACTCGGCTAAGTTTATGGTAAAATTTCCTATGAGATTGCTAGCTTTTTTGGCAACATTTTTTAACAGTAGGGAAAAGACCTGTCTCATACCTGATTGTAGAGCTGAGGGGTTCAGGTTGTAATAGCCTCTTGAATCTTCTTGGGCTTGCAATGATGTTCCTGCATCCCAAATTCTGACTGCTGTTTACAAAAGTCTGGGTTGCATTGCTTATGGTCTCCATATATGTGTGAAATTACTTATGGTCTCCATATATGTGTGAAGTGGTGTTTCTTATTTCGTGTTCTAGTTTTTTTTAATTTTTAGAGCTCTATTAGTTTCATCTGACCTCTTTCTGATGGCACATCTCACTGCACTAAATATTCTAATTCTTGTTCTCTTGCACAACTTACCTTTTCCCTTGTTTGAGGATTTTTCTGCAACTAGATTTTCTAGGTTGGATCTTAAAAATTCTGTTATGTGATTGGTACATTCCAATTTCTTTACATGTTTGCCCCATACTGGTACACGATCCATCATTTGGGCATGCATTGACGAATCCCCATCTGCTATAAAATTCATGTATCTAACACCATGACTGTTTGCTTTTAAAAACCCTTCCTCAATTATATCGGATTCCACTGATTGGCTGGATTGGTTTTGAAGCATGGGTGTTGTTTAGGTGTGGTTTCTAGATATTCACTTCTGTCCTACATGCAATTTGTTGGTTTTTGCCCCAATTATTACAGCCACACCTCCTAAAGCGTTATAGGTTTGTTTGTGGGATCTCTAACTCCAACCCCGATCACATATTATATTGACTGATGGAATTCCTGAAATTTAATATTTAAATTTTGAGTCACTGATATCCATATTAAGTCATATTATCTACCCTTCATGATGTTAGATATTATAAATTTTACTTCATAGATGTAAGAAGATGTGGTATGAGTGCCAATAAGACAACTCTCCATCCAAATCACAATTTGTGAAAATAAATCAAGAACTGGTGAACAAATGGGTCTAAGTTTTCGATTTGGAAACGGGGCCCACAATTTTAAACTCTCCATCAATTGTTCTATACACTTGATACTGATTCCTGATGCATTTCCCCAGAAGGTTAATTCGTAACCTGTTATAGACACTTCTCTCACGCTGTGTACGTATACAAATTTTAGTCATGTTAGTCCCACCTTTCAATTCACTTTGGTACATAGTCTTTACCATTCCTGAATTCACCCTTATAATTTTTCGTCCTGCTCTGTACCTTCCAGATGATAATCAAAACCTGTGAGAATGCTGAATTTTTCTAGCCATTTCAAATTATCCTATCTTATTTTCGTATTTTGACATTCAAGTGCTTACCATAATATTCCTTACTTATAAAACTTACTTTACAATAGAAAAACAAAGGATATGTGGTATCCATCCATTTCACAAAATCAGTACATGTACAGCAAAATAAAAAAAAATAAAAAAACACACAAAAAGCAAAGGAACAGCGCTTTTATTGCTGTTCTTCACCTGAAAGTCACAGTGAGGCCTTCAACGCGAAGCAACAAAACTCTTACCTCACCGCAAGTTTAACACGGCCCCTAGCACTGGCTTGAGCGGAATTCTTTGCAAGACTATTTTTATAAAAATATACCCAATATATTATTATTATCATATTCAACTACGACACACAGCAAAAAAAAAAAAAAAAAACCCAAAAAAAACCCCAAAAACGCAATTTAATTAAAAAAATTGTTGTTGATGTTGATCAAAACATGTGGCCGGGATTCGGGAGAGAGTCTATATTAATGGGGACACATCTTACCATTATTCATTATCAATTCGTTGATATCTTTTGTTATTTCGTGTAAATAAATTGCTTTCTTTTTGTGTGGACTAAAAGATTAACCGAGCATCGTTTCCGGTTAAACCGGATATGTATACAATAAGAAATAGTTCCCTGAAATAATGATAACAATTATTTCTTATAAATGTTGAGATATATAAACATTGTAAGTTTAAAATCTGCGGATAAATTTGGATAACGAAAGCGAAAGAATACCTGGAAAGGAACGTAAACATGTAACATGCGAAACTAAATAGATGGTAAATGTTAGATGAGAGCTTTGATTACACACTTAAGTTATAAACGTTCCCAATGTCATTTATTTTAAAATCATATCTTTTATGCCTGCTAATATGCATAGAAAACAAATTTCATCAATCCAGCCCAGGGAACTCATTGAAAAAATGGCTGCGCCACGTTTACACTCATGTTTCGACTTCTCTGGACAATATATAAATATTTCGAATTAAAATCCTATTTTAATTTCTAGCATCCACTAGATATGATCACAATTTATCGATTTAACATAGGCTAACCTAGAAATAGTGTTCCATTCTCTTCAATCATATTTTTTTTCTGGGATGTGTTGGCTGAAAAAACAAGGGTATTTCAATTAATGTAGACATTTAATCAAAACAAGTTATTTTGTACTCTTCATATAATCTATATAATTCAAATCCTCCATTTAACTATATTTTATAAGTTTTTGATAATAGTTTAGATAAATTGGTCTCCATAAGGTCCAATTAATCCACCATTTTGACGCCATTGCAAAATTTAAGTTTGTTATGATGAACATTACTCAGAAGTAAAATTGATTGAATACAATAAATATATATTAAGCACAAAAGTAAGGATGTGTACACTTACAACTTTGTTTTGAAAGAAAAAAAAAGAAAGCGTTGTTTGTAAAGGGAAATCGAGGGATAAAAATATATTTCGGTACTAAACATGAAAAAAAGGACAGCAATACACAAATAAACTAAAACATGAGCAATACGAACCTTGCAGATACATGTAAAACCGGAAAGGGGGTCGGGGTATTCATGTGGTCAGGTTTAGGTAAACAATAACTGTCTCTTGCAAGACAACCACCGAGTCAATTTCTGTGAACGAGGAAGAAAGATGGGGCGGGCCTTCGTCATACGGGAAAATTATGAATCACTATATTTTTTTCATGTATAGTAGGTGAATACGTCTGATTGACTTCTTGATCTCTGGATATTTCATGGCGATGAATTTAGATATATAACTATATTAATTCATTTTTTCAAGTAAAAGATATAATATTATGATCATAATTCTCTTAAAATTCATTGAAAAGGGGGAAACTCCGATGAACAACAAAATAATTAAATTTGCTTGCACGCTTGTTAGCTTTTCATGTATGCTCATTCATTATATTTAATTGTGTTGTATTTGAAATAAAATCCACTGCGGTGTACTCAATATGATTGAACCTTTTTCTGCAACGTGAATCTGTCTTCAAGCTTCATGGGGTTTTCATTTGTTTTCTCATTCGTTTAAGGAGAAATAAAACACAGAAGGATTAAGGAAGTAATAGGAGAGGATTACATATTATAAAATATATAAAACTTACCATTATTAGCTGTTTTAACTAAATCCTCCTCGTTGCCCACACTGCAATCGGAAATATTTGAACACAGATTTGAATTTAATCCAAAGTTTGAAACAACACAATCACTATTTTTGAGATCGCTATCTTCTTGTCGGAAAGAATTTTGCAATAAGAATATACTTTCATCGTCTTTTTCCATTTTTAGACACATAAGGCATGTTAAAGAATTCACGGAAAATATATAATGTAGTCCTAGCATCATACACATGTACTAGGTCTTCATGTTCATGTAGCTGGACATGAAGTTTACCTTCATCAGTACTTTATTTTTTCTATTGTTTAAGTTTAGCTACTGTTTAAGGACCAACATGAAGGATGCTATTAATAAAGTTTATCCAAAACAATTAACAGACTTGATGAAAATAAATCTTAATAAAAGTTTGTATTTGTTTACTTTTTTCACCTTCTTTGACAAGTTAAACAATGTTGTTAGTAAGTTATAAGCCTCTTAAAGTTCATTCGGTAAAATATTGAACAGGTCTTCGGCCTGCGATCTCAGACCTGTCCAATATTTTACAGAATGGACTGTTATCGGCTTATATCCTTCCCTAGCAGTTTCTTTTATCAAATGCAAGTTGTTCATATTTCACCATCGCCCGGGTTAAGATGCCCGAGAAATTCTAAAACAAAACATTTGAAATCTAGGAATGTATAAATACGTAGAAAAATTAGGAACAATATTACCAAAAGGGGACAAAAAAATAACCAAATTAATCTAAGGTAATTTTTGCCTTGGCCGGGGGTTGTAACCTTAGTTTCTTCATTATTTCTTAACTTATCAACCGGGAATGGTAGAGAAAATCTGTTTAAATATATCAGAATCGTAGCACTGATTTATCTGTTAAGCAAATACTCATTATTATAAATGTAACCTTCCAGTGGTGCATGCATATTGTGCCAGAAGCGGATTCAAAGGGGGTGTCCTTTGGGACTCGTCCACACCCCGACCCCATCCCTGGGGGAAATAACAGTCATACATTGCTACATAAATAGAGCTGATTATAAATAAAAACCGCCTTTAATTTGAAAAAAACACAAAATATAGGGACGATTTTGGATGAGGCATCCAATCATAAAACACTTTTGTTGTGTATTGAGGAAAACAAATCTTGTGTAGCTTTTCCCAACACTTATAGGCCTAGTACCTTTGATGAGTTTTTATGCCCCCGCCGTAGCGGAAATGGCATTAAGTGTTACCCTTGTCCGTCCGTCCCGTCCTTACGTCCCTAAAATTTGTTTCCGTTCTCTAACTTTAGTTTGCCGCAACCAAATGTTATGAAACTTATACACAATGATTATTACCACAAAACACAGACCAAGTTTAAATTGGATGGCGTCACTTTTACCGTTCATGAGTTATGCTCCTTTCTAAACATAAAAATTGCTGAATGTTCCGTTTCCATTCTCTAACCAAGGTTGGCAAAAAAGCGGTCAATACTAGTATTGACCATGCCGGCGGTAAATACCGGTAAATACCGGTAAATACCGGGAAATACTGGCAAATACTGGCGTATACTGGTCGATTGAAATTTTGAGTGGACATTTCTATAAAAACCACTCTCTACATGTTCAATTACTTTAGTAATGAAATAATGAAAGTGTTAAAGTGTTTACTATATGTCCTGTAGACCAAGGTGAATAAAATGTCGAATACTTAAATCATAAACTGATGAGTTGAGAATGGAAACTTCCGACCAACTACCAGAGGAGATTACAGCAGTTCTATCACTCGTAGAGAATCAACCCGCCGATTGGACTTTAACTAAACGGAATGGAAGATACTCCATGCAGATAAAATGGCGACAAACATCACAAAAGCCTACAATCACGAAAAAGAGGTCATCAAAAGCGCGTCAAGACAGGAATCGCCGTCGACGACAAGCCTTCCTCCTTCGAAAACAACAAGAGTCTGGTGAACCGACAATAAACACCGAGGAGCAGGTACATACCGCACCACCCCCGGTTGTCGAGACAAAGGAGTTACCTACACCAGCCATCAATGATGATATGGATACCGGTACACCTATCTCGCAAACAGACAGTAATCTATCAGCAAAACAGACTATAGCTGAAGAGAAAAAGAAAAGAACGACTACAGAAGTAGATCCCGCCCGACAGGGTGCCGAGGGTCGATCTGAAGTGGATAAAACTCTACAGAAAGAGAGAAAAAAGAGACAACTAGACGCTCGAAGCTACACCAAAGGACTAAAGGTGAAGAAAGTATGCTTGGATCTTCCGCAAACTATGTATGTGATGGATATTGTCGACAACGACTTGTATCTGCTCGTCAATAGCGATACTTTGGAGTTGCACGACTTCATCTACAAAGACCAGAACAAAGACACGTACCAATACATCAAAAGAAGTTTTGACACTTGGCTTGATGTTAGGAACAGCAAGAACTTTTTATTTAGTCAAGAAAGGATGCAAGCAATAGTGACAATTGCAAAAAAATACAAATTAAAATTAGTTTAAAATAAAGGGCGAGATAAGCCCCAAGACCTGTTAAATTCCCATTTGTTATACTTTGTGTTAAAGGGGCGAAATAAGCTCAATCCCCTTTTTTGCCCTAAAAAAAAAAAAAAAAAAAAAAAAAAAAAGTTAAAGTCATGTTAAATGTTCTCATTTCTATTTTTATTGTAAATTCTTATTTAATAAACAGTAATTTACAATGATTTATTAGTACAAAAGATAAAAATTTTCGTTCCTGGCAAGGAAACTCATCAGGTGGCTTTGCACTGACTGTAGCATTGCAATCATTACATTTTGCACTGGGTTTGTTGTTGTCTTATAATGTATAGAAGTTCCAAAATAGGGTCTTCAGGTTTCAGTTTGGTCCTTAAGGTCAAGATGGTTGTACTATGTGCATGTAAATCATGTAAACATTGATTATGTTATGAAAGGTAAAATTTATACTACATTATATATTTTTTGGTTTAAAACTTAAATTACAATTTAGCCATAAGAGTAAAGGTCCTTCATACCTTCCATTTCCTGCATAAAGATGATGTTTGTCTCACATTTAATAGACAGGAAATATTTTATTGTTCAAGTGAGTCTTCAAATAACACTTTTATTACTTTCAACCATGCTTTGTCATTATTTAATGGGGGCTGTTGTTTTTATAGTAATTAAATTTTCACACCTGCCAGGTGATAGGTAATAAGACACCTGTAGTTTTGTACCTGTAAAAATTATGCATTTTCAATAAAAAATATCTTGATTGAAAAATGTTGAAATTATTAATTTGTCAATTCTTTATATATATCTAAAATATGCAATATCATAACTTATAAGGACTAAATTAGTAGGTATAAGTGTTAAAAATGAATAAAACATATCAAATTCATTCATTTATATCAGCTGAAAGATGCCAAAAGATAAAAGTTTAAATGTATCTTACTTTTAATCATTTTTTCACTTAAATAAATAGTAAACACCATGAAAATTTCAATCGACCAGTATTTGCCAGTATTGACCACTTCAGGAGTATTGTCCGGGGCGGTAAATACCGCCAGTAAATATCAGCGGCGGTATTTACCACCCAACGTTGTCTCTAACTTAAGTTTTCCTCAACCAAATGTTATGAAACTTATACACAATGTTTATTACTACAACACACAGATCAAGTTCGAAATTGAGTGGCGTCACTTTTACCGTTTTTGAGTTATGCCACTTCATAAAAGGAAAAATGGCTAAATCTGTCGTTTCCGTTCTCTAACTTAAGTTTGCCTCAAACGAATGTTATGAAACTTATACACAATGCTTATAATCACAAAACGGTCTTAGCTACGTGAATCCTGCATCTGTATGTGGAAGTTGACTCATGCATATTTACAAGCGGGAGCATCTGTGGCCCATAGACACATTCTCCATTTTTTTTTCTTTAATTCGACGAAAAAGGTGTTATTTTTAATGCTCGAAATACGTCTTGTTTAATATTTTAGGATTTTTAGTAGGTGTAACTTTAAAATAAATATAATGTTATCTTAGTAAACAATTGTCTTACAACAGAGGTACTATTCAAAACATTTATTTTGATAAAAAGTTAGTTTTTTTCTTAGAAAATAAAATAATTACTGGTGGGTATTTAATTTTTTAGTACCAACAATTTTCTATGAAATTTAGAATGTGCTCGTCCATGCTGTCTTTTTTCTCTCATGCAGATGGAAGTCTACTTACCATTCAAATAAATATACTTATCGTAGAATGGGCGGATAGAACAAACTAATATTAAGTAACGCAAATGTCTGATTGCAATGCTACATAGATTGGAATTGAAAAGTAGTCAACGTCAGTATAGCGATGACGTCTTAAATATATAGAGCAATATTGCAAAGAACTCTTATATGCCACCATGGACAATAATAAGGTAGTAATATTGGTCACTCTCCACAAGATTTCAGGTTGAAGATGTGCCATGGCTTCTAATAAATGACCGTGTTACCGTCTGGACGGTAACTATCGAGTTTAATATCAGATTCAGTAAGACAAACAGACCGAGCCTATCTATCAAGCAGACTAAGGACTAGGACATATCTATGGAACGCCTCAGCTGTCTTATGTGGAACTCTGATATTACTTTATGTTGTTTTATTATTACTTGATGATATTTTGTCTTTACTTAATATGGTTTTGACATTACGTAATGATGTTTTGATATAACTCAATATGGAATAGTCATTACTTAATGATATTTCGATATTACACGATATGGTTTCGTATTGACTTGATATAGTTTTGTCATTACTCAATATGGTTTTGTCATTACTCGATGTGGTTTCACTATTATTTAATGTGGTTGTGTCATTAGTCAATGTGGTTTTAACATTACTTGATGTGAATGTGACTTAACGTTATGTAGTTGTTTCATTACATGATGTGGTTTTGTTATTTTGTAATGATGATTTGCCTATTCTTTATATGGTTTTAACATTACGTAATGATGTTTCAAAATTTGACGATTTTACACTACATGATGTGTTTGTTTCATTATTTGATGTGGTCCTGTCATTCTTTGATGTGGTTATCCCATTACTTGATGAGGTAAAATCACGTGACCAATTCGGAAAAAAACCTATTCTATTTTTAGATAGATTTCCATGTTGTATGTGCCTTGGATGAGTGTGGCCATCCATCGAATTAGAGTTCGGATTAAAGTTAGGGTTACTGTTTGAGTAGAACTTTGAGTTAGTCTCCGATTCCGAAATCAAGTCATTATTAGAATTAAAGTTTTAGTTAGCATTGAGTTTCGAGTTGGACTTGAAGTTTGAGTCATGACATTTAAAGGTAGAGTTCTAGTTACACCATTAAATTTGAGTCACTTTTTGAGTTTGAGTAAGATTCGAATTTAAGTCTCATTTAGATTGATTAAGATTTTGAGTTCAAATTCGTGCTATCATTAAATTTTCTATCGCGGAACAAGGACATAGCCTTCAACACACCATATAGTCAGCTATAAAAGGCCACCATGCACCATGTGAAAAAATTCAAACGAAAAAACAAACGGTCTTATTAATATTTAAACAATATACAAAAAAAAAAATGACACACATATATACAACGACAACAATTGAACTTCGTGCTCCTGACTTGGGGCAGGTACATAAAGAAAGTGCACGTGGCGGAGTTTAACATGTATGTGAGCGCTAAATCCTAACCTTACATCGGACTGTTACACTTGTGTAACAGCACAACACGAGAAAAAATGTAAACTAGACAAAGTGATGCCCCGCACTCAACTCATTTAACCGCTTATACCCCAAAAAATGACAAACAAAAAGTTCCATTATCTCCCAAAAGAGCAAAAGATAATAAAAATAAAAACCCTGACCACATGCACACCTTCAATATAAAAAATTATGTACAAACAGCCAGCAGAGCGAAAACTTCCTAGCATTCAAACTGTAGGAGGAGTTATCTGGAAACGCTCTTCTTATGCAAGTAAATTTCCCAAAAAATTACAAAGTTCAACTATCTCCCAAAAGTGCAAATATTAATAAACATTAAACCCTGACCACATGCACACCTTCAATATATGTACAAACAGACAGTAAAGAGAAAACTTCCTAGGATTCAAACTGTAGGAGGAGTTATGCGGAATAACTGTATACCCATAATGGGACGGACAGACGGACGGACGGACGGACAGGGGTAAAACAATACCCCCCCCCCCCCCCCCAACTTTCAGTTGCGGTGGCATACAAAACAGTTTCATTTGGCTGACTCAATAGATCGGTATGACTGGGTAATATAAATCCATCGGGGTGATCTCGGATGCTCCAGAAAGGCACCCGTCGTGTTATTCGAGAAAGTACAAACCCAGTGATTTGGTTTTATTTGGTAGTTCACATTCAAGAAAAAGATGACGGTATTATGGTTACGACCACTGGAAGATGTCCGTCGTCACATGTGAAACATATTCCAAAAAGTTTATTTTTCAATTAGTGCAAGGTAGATCAGGGAATTCAATTGATTACAAATAAAAGATTGATATTTGTATAAGTTCAAATGATCATTTACGCTAAAAAAAATTCGGAGAATTCTTATTTTATAGTATTGATGCTTTGTCCGAGCCCCCTCCCCCCGTTTCCCTGTAACTTTAGTGTGAGTTGATTTGAAGTGCTTCATTTGTTAACATTAAAGTTCAAGTCGTTTGATTTGTGTCGAGCCTGCGACATCAATGTTGCGGCAGTGAGACCCAACAAACCTATATTTCGTCGTCGATAGTGGCGTCGGCGTCTCCATCTCCATTTTTTTTTAATTTCTATTGAGTTTAACCTTTCATTATACATGTTACTAAACACGTATGCCATTATTATTTTGTACTTTTAGAATATCATACTGTAAACTTGTAATTAGTTTTTAGAGAATAAAGTATCTATCCATCTATCTATCTATCTATAGATCGTTAGGTTTCTAGTTTTTTACGTTTTTCATTTCGGGACCTTTTATAGCTTACTATAGGGTATGGGTTTTGCTTATTGTTGAAAACCATACAGTTTTGTTTTAGTTAAATAAAACCGAATTGAACTGTTTTGACATGATAAATTTGTAAACCTCCATGAAGTGTTTTAAAACTTGTATAGCAGTATAGGAGTTTTTACCGATAAATGTATAGATAAATGTACAGCCGATCAACATGACGCTTTTACACTTACAGCAGCAATATCAGGCGAGACATAGGGTTCCGTGGAATATTTTACAAATTTATTACAAAAATACTGCTTCCGTTTGAGAACTTAGGATAAAAACAACAAGACAAAGTGGTTTGGGGATATCCCAATTATGTAAGAAATACTGTAAACTTTTTAATACTTTTTTTCTTATTATTGTCTGCCGGCCGGTTACCTTTTTCATGCTAAATAACTCTGAACACCCACTCGAACTTTAATTTGAACTTTAACTCAATGGATAGCGATACTTATCCAAAGCACATTAAACAAATGATATATTGAAATCTGTTTAAAAATAGAACATATTTTTCTTCGAATTGGTCACGTGGTTTTACCTCATCAAGTAATGGGATAACCACATCAAAGAATGACAGGACCACATCAAATAATGAAACAAACACATCATGTAGTGTAAAATCGTCAAATTTTGAAATATCATTACGTAATGTTAATACCATATAAAGAATAGGCAAATCACCATTACGAAATAACAAAACCACATCATGCAATGAAACAACTACATAACGTTAAGTCACATTCACATCAAGTAACGTTAAAACCACATTGACTAATGACACAACCACATTAAATAATGGTGAAACCACATCGAGTAATGACAAAACCATATTGAGTAATGACAAAACTATATATCAAGTCAATACGAAACCATATCGTGTAATATCGAAATATCATTAAGTAATGACTATTCCATATTGAGTTATATCAAAACATCATTACGTAATGTCAAAACCATATTAAGTAAAGACAAAATATCATCAAGTAATAATAAAACAACATAAAGTAATATCAGAGTTCCACATAAGACAGCTGAGGCGTTCCATACATATCCTCAGACAAGCTTAGGAGATAATTTTCCTCAAGTGGGTTAAACAGGGTGCGTCTAAACACTGCTAAGGAGTCCTTAGTGCACCAAGGACTTATGATATGCCACTAAGGACTAGATGGGGTGCTATTACCTTAAATGTCTTTTCATATTATGGTTGATATTGATATTTTATGCATAAATTTCAAATTTTTTAGGAAAATAATCACAAATAAATGAGTTATTCAACATTGTGTAGACACGTGCCTGTTTTTCTTTGATATGCCGAAAATCAATGAACCGTTAGACACGTGTCAAATTACATAACTGATTACACGGGAATCCTGCTATCTGTTGTGTTTAATCGACAATATTGGAAAAGTTGGATACTAATGAATGAATTGTTTTCAGATTATATTTCAGTGATCAATTTTGATTTGACTTCGCACTGAATAAGTTGTTAAAATTTTATTCGCTTTTTTTTTTCAGATTCTCAAGAGTATTTTGTAATTATTTCTTGTAAATATTAGATTTGTTTCCAGAGCAATTTATCTAAATGTATTTTCATATATGAAGACGTTTAGAAATGTATTACTGGACAAAACGAAATCAATAAGATAATAAATCTTTACTACATGCAACCACACTAATTTCATATATGAACTGTTTAGGCAGAGATTATCTTATGCGTTTGCTATGGTTCATTTTCAAAATTTTTATCATATTTATGAAGAAAACGTTTGTGCAATATATTATTTCTGGACAAAAACGAATTCAATATGATAAAAAAATATTTACTACGTAATACCAAACTTATTTAATGCAAGCTACATGTAAACAGACGTATTTAAAACATGAACAGTTTGGACAGAGTTTATATATCTTTTGCGTTTGCTATGGTTCATTTTCAAAATTTTTATCATATGAAGAACACGTTTGAGCAATATATTTCTGGACAAAAACGAATTCAATATGATAATAAATTTTTACTACATGCAACCAATATAAGAAAGAAGATGTGGTATGATTGGCGATGAGACAACTCTTCACAAGAGACAAAATGACATAGAAATTAATAACTATAAGTCACCGTACGGCCTTCAACAATGAGTAAAGCACATACAACATAGTCATTATTTCATACAATATCTTAAACAGACAATTTGGTTAAAAAAATACAAATCGGATTTCCATCTGACATACTTGTTCTTCTTAAAGAAAAAATAGATTGAAAGAAATTATATTTGAAAATATTTCTGTTGGTTTTGTTTCAAGGATTTGTATAGTTATATACTATACAAATCCTTGTTTTTTTCATTTATACACGTGATAGATTTAGGTATAAAGTATTCAAATTATCTTGTATTACAAAAAATGATTATTTTCACATCATGAAAAAGAATATTTTTCAAGGCATTCGTACAAAGCATAACCTTTTTATGTCAAAATTATATCTATATTATAATACCTTTAAATTAACACATACGGGATAATTTTCGTAAATAATGTGCTAAAAACTATGGAATATTTAAAAAAAAAAATTTCTCCTTTATATATTTGAAAATGAAACTTCAAAGTTCGATAATGATATTTAAACTTCTTATACTTTTAGAGAAAAAAAATGTCGAACAATTACAAAAAAATAATACGGTATGAAGCCTTTGTAAACAGCTATCAAACTGGTTGAAAACTAGTGGTTTTGAATAACCCCAAGGACGTCAGATGATTTTTTTTCTCAATTCAATCGTAATTCGTACTAAGTATGAAGCAGTAATAGAAAGTGGAGAAGCAAACACCAGGTTTTGATAGTCTTTTTCGGAATTTACTCATAAATTTTAATGAAACACGCATCTTTGTCGGAATTAAAATTAAAACAAAAAACTTATAAAAATATCTATTCCTTTTGTCTTGGTATCTCTAAATATTACTTCCATGCTCTTACATAAACATTTAACAAGCTGACCACACTCTTAACTTATTAGTTTGCGCACATCAAAGTCGTGCACAAATGGCAAATAACTTTGTCGAGAAAGATATAAAAAATCAATAAAAGTATTTGTCCTTTTAATCATTGCAAATAAGAACAACATATTTAAATATAAATTATTAAGCATTAATCTTTTCGATACAATTGTTTATTACTTAAAATAAAAAGATTATGATTGTTTATTCAGATTATTATTATTATTATTATTATTATTATTATTATTATATCGATTGGTTGATAGTAATGCATTTTTAACTTTATAGATACAATTTTTACTTTACTATTTATTTCTCCGCCACCACTTAGGATAGCGGTTACGACAATCCGGGTAAAATATCATAAGATAGATTCGATGTGCATTCTAAGATACACCGAGGGACAGTCCGAAGGTTATCCTTAGAACAGACGGACAGATCGTAGGATACCTTTGATGAAAAAGCCCTGGATTCAGGAATCTATTTTTACTCGCATTTAAAATGCGAACCAAATATATGCTGCAAAGAAAGAAACAATTTCTTGTTCGTGAGATGCGTCAGAATATGCGCACCATGTCGGAAACCTGGTCTCATGCTGTTTCGAGGTTATTAGATTTTTAGATTTCATTTATGTTTACCTTTATAATCTTTTAAGTGTAGACTTTTGAGAAATGTTGACATAAGTATGATACTTGTATATGCAACACATATAGTGCTTAATAAATTTACCCTTTTTTATAGATGCAAATTGTATATTGCCTCCAGAACTTAGGAATATGGAGTGGATCTATAATTATATCAGGCCAGATAATAATCAACCGGTAACAACTACACTACGGTTTCAAAATACAATTCTAACATCACCGTCATCCATAAATTTTAACGCTTTTGGAACGACCATAGACGCATGGACTTGCATATCTAACTTAACATTGTCAAATACAGAATCCGTTGTTCTTTTTAAGTTAGTATATATAATGTATATCGTTATAGCTAAAACTTTTTTTTTCAAGGTTTCGTTTCTTTAAATTGGATACAACAAAGACATGCTAGTCGAATTTTTCCCCGATTTTTGAATTGGATAATGTTTCAAATCTTTTGGAAATCAAAATATATCATACTAAAGAATGTGTAAAATGCATAATACCTAGAAACAAAATATTATATACATTGTACTATACTTTTTTATATACATTCTAGATACTTTTTTAACTGTTTATCCGAGTTCTTAACTGCGCGTGAAACTATTTTTTATTATATACACGTATTTTCACTCGTACGAGATATTACTGACTGTAATTACATCCAGTAAAAGTAAAACGGAATCCATTCAGTTCAACCCTTACTTCTGTTTCTACACAGAAGAGCTAAAGGTCGCCATACTGATATGTCATAGGTAGCAAAGGTAAAGTTCGTGATTAAAAAATAGGCAGAAGATACAAAAGCGACTTGCTAAATTCCTAAGTCGACGAGAAGTCGAAGAGTATGGCAAAAAAAAAAGAAAATTAACAAAACCCCACAAAACACTTCAAAGAAAACCAAAGTATGAGCATTACGGAGCAACACGAACCCCATCAAAAGCGGGTGATCCGGAATGATAAGCAGATTGTGGCGACGACAACTGAAAAGACGAAATAATGTATCGAACCTAGTTAAGAATATAGTACTATCATACCATACCTGTTTTTCAAACCAAACTTTGTTTAGTAAGTAGACTTGACACAGTTTAAAAAATTGAAATAAGATAATCACATTAAGTCCATGAAATATGTTCGGGCCGACGTCAGGTCATTTATATTAAGAGATTTCCTTTTGTTATTTTTTCTTTTCTATTTTAGGAGCGATCAAAGTTATACAACTGGACTTTTTAGTGGTAGTAGATGGTTATATCTTTGTATGAAATTCACAAAGGTCACAGACAACTTGTTTTACTTCTACTTATTATCGGGTATTATTTTTGATTTTACAACATTTCATTAATTAGTACTATAATAGTTGCATTCGTTTGTGTAGGCTTATCTAAGTTGCCTAAGTCTTGTGTTTGTGAATTCCTTGTCTTCTTTTTCTTCTAAATGCTGGCTTTGTTTCTATTTTATGGCGAATTAGACAAAAAAAAAAGGTTCTTTCTCTTTCACTAGAACAAGTCGCTGTCAAAAAGTAATAAAAAAATCAAATGTCAGACGCCTATGAATGAGACAAATTGCTCAACACATATGGTGGACACACTTTATGAAAGCTCTCTTTCTAAGGGAAAACTAATGTTTGTTGTTGTAAACCTGCTTATCAAGTACGTGTTTGAATCTGTTCGAAACCTTTCAAAATTCCGGTAGACGAAGAAAGTCCTCAATGTTGCAAGCCCAACTGCTGAATAATACTATGCGTTTCAAAGTAATATTATGTGTTTCTGAGTAATTCCATATGTTTTCTGCTGAATAATACTATGTGTTTCTGAGTAATACTATGTGTTTCTGAGTTAGATTAAGTGTTTCTGAGTAACACTGTGTTTCTGAATAATACTACGTGTTTCAATCACGTTAATCTTGATAACAAAACAGCTAAAATGTTCCTGTTACATGTATGTCTCATAATATTAGATTATTGGCTATATTTCTCTTTGTCAACACCACATATACTTCTGACATACGACAATTGCTTAAATTCATGATTTTTATATTTTATCAACATTTTTAACTACAATAAACTACATGTTTCCACGACGAATTTATTATTCTTTGTCAATCGCCAAAAAGGTAAATGTATATATCACTAATGTAATTATAGCAAATTTCAATTTCAAAATTAATTTTGTCTTTCAATTTGGACTCTTCAGATGTGGATAATACTATAGTTCCAAATGAGAGGGTATTCAATCCACCTCACAACAGTATACCAGCTGATACAGAACCACTGTGTAGTACGTTTTGTCAATATTCAACAGAACCAAAAATACGTACACTACAAAAGACAGGTAATTGGTTACAAGAAATTTTATTTGTTCCACAATCACATGTATAGTTCACTGAAATAAATTAAGACATAGTAACACGAGGAAAAGCCAAGAAACGAGTGAAAATGTCATAAACACCGATTTAAACAATACTAGACACAAAAACCTATGACTTAGATATAGGAAGATGTGGTATGAGTGCCAATGAAACAACTCTCCATCCAAGTTACAATTTATAAAAGTAAACCATTATAGGTCAAGGTACGGCATTCAACACGATGCATTGGCTCACATCGAACAGCAAGCTATAAAGGGCCCCAAAACATTACTAGTGTAAAACCATTCAAACGGAAAAACCAACGGTCTAATCTATATAAAAACGAGAAACGAGAAACACGTATGAACCACATAAACAGACGACAAGTTCTGTAATCAGATTCCTGACTTTGGACAGGTGCATTGTACAGAAGTAGAAATATTTTGAAGCCATTTATGTTGAAAAACCAATGAACTAGACAGATAAAGAGAGATAGAGTGTGCTTGTATATATGTTCCTGACCATATGAGTATTTGGACCATACGCGTATGGTCATGACCATCTGCGTATATACTCATATGGTCCGACCATACGCGTATGCTCCGGATAATTGACACGACGAACGTTGAAAAGGTGTCGCATACATTAAGAGTTTCTGAAAATGAAATTTTGACTTATTCAATCATATGGTAGTCATTTTTATGTGAATATTACTTACAAGTAAGAATTATAGTAAAATAGTTTTAACATTGTCATTATCAATTTGTCCATATGAAACGCAATATGTCGACTTTTGAAAATTACTTGAAGAAATATCTGAATGAACTGTTAGACAATAAGGAAATTGCTTAACTCACAGTCACTTTGGTCATTGAACCCTCTATCTTTTCTCTTTAAAATTTCTTTTGGTGTTTAAATTTGTTTTTATTAAATTATAACTTCTTAAACATTTCTTATTGATTTTAGTAAATTCATTCATGTGTTCTTGCTCCTATTCATCCGATCTTACAAAGACAGTAAGATCGTATGAATAGGAGCAAGAACACATCAATTAAATGAAAATAAGTAGAATTAAGAAGAAATTTTGTTTCTGAAATAATAATTTAAACACTAAGAAAACAGAACAAAAAAATCTAAGCCCCAAACACATGTGGTTTCACTTACGGACGAATATCTGCAGTATAAAGGTGATGTGAATTGAATATTAGCGAATGCAAGATAACATATACACCAAGATTTAGACAATATGTAAAAGATAAAAGAATTCAGATAGTAACTTGTTTTGTTCAGAGAATGAGCTGTGTGTTCCTGCAAAGAAAGAAAGAATGATTCCAAAAATACCTATATGGTATAAATACTCGTATGGTCTGGCCCGTTAATAAACAAACGAGTATAATACTCATATGATTTTTTAATATTAATAAAAAGGGAATAAATTCCACAACGGCTTGCCATAGTTTCGGCTTTTGTTTCGAATGTTCGTCTTTTTCATGTTTCAAAACTATTTTGAAACATTGCAGTTTCTAGTCATTTGCAAACTTCAAATTGTTTAATAGGATGATTTTTACTGTTAAGAAATATGATATAACATTCGACGTAAAGATAACTTATTGCCAGAAGCGCTTAAAGGAAATAACGAAGAGTTGAGATTAAAATGAGTGCAATTATGGTGTAGTGATTCGCACAAATGTTCTTTTTTATGCTTGTTACGCCGCTTTTAGATAATAACTATGAAATTAATAGAAACGACATTGAATATCAGTTGAAGATACGGACATCATATAAATATTAACATTTAGATATAAAGTTTACAGAAACAGGCAACAGAAATCTTGCATTACGGTATATTTTTATGTGATATATTTTATCTATATCAGGTACTACCGATGTTGTGCCAAGTGACGCAGCTTTGTGTACGCCTTGTGAAAATCCATGTGAAGAACGTAGGTTAAATACAATTAATTCATTAAACTTGACAATAAGTTAAAACTCCTGAATTTCCTAAGGTGGTCAAAATCTACCTAATACGGTCAGCTAGGACAACAAATAGCCGTGATTGATATAAAGTATACTTAATGTAATGTTCCTGTTCTGATAGATATTTCCAATAAAATGACATTACTTGACTTAACCAACCTACGTATCTATTGCATTGAAACGAGACAGAGGGTGCTTAGGTTGCATGAATTGTTACTCGTTATATACAAATGCTTTGTTAGGATATATTCTAGTTAAAAATTGACCCAATCTGCTATTCTAAGTCTGTACGTATTTTGTTATTAAGTGTAAGATGATTTAATTGCCAACCACCTTTTAAAGGAATAATAAATCAAGTTGCTTTAATAAATGCAACGGCCATTACTTGGTCATTCCACTTGACCCATATGTTTAGTTCTTTCAAAAGGGGAAAATGGTGTAACAGAAATAACTAACTCCAAAGCAAATTCAAAAAGGGGAGGTCCATACAAACTTAGTACAGGCATTTTCCGAAGGAAATGGTGAGTTAAACCTGGTTTTATAGCTAGCTAAACCTCCCACTTGTATAACAGTTGTTCATATTTCCCTTATATAGAAAAAATTTGGTAAGCAACCCAAACAGACATAATAGGATTTAACTACAAAATCTAAAATCTAGTCTGAACAACCAAAGTAAATAAAATCAGAAACGCGATGATTTTCTCATTTCTATTGTTTAAGTGTTTTTAAAAGGGAGGTTCAGACACGTCTGAAAAGAAAAGGTGTACACGACTAAATTTTGTCTATAAATCATTTCAAGAAACGTTTTTCTGAAGCAGCAATTCAGATCATTGATGCCTTAATGAAATAGAAAATGTTCCTCCTACCTTAAAACTTTCACTTTACTAATTCAGGTTTTACTTTACTTGTTCCTTTAATTATAATGATACATGTGTTCTAGGAAGAGTCTTCGTGTGTTCTTAAACGTTATTGTTTTTATGAAATATTTGACGTTTAACATAGACATATCGTCTGAAAAACGGAAATGTATGGAATATTACATTGTAGTTATGTTAAGTATGATTCTTTTATTTGTATGCCCAACCTATGATAGTAGAGAGATATTGTAGTTTTGGTCTGTGCGTCCGTCCCGTCGGTACCGGATTAAAAAAAATTAAAATGATATACCAAATTAGAGTTTTAAACTCAATTCAGTGAACAAGACAATGTGATGCTGTAAGAGGTGAACGGTTTGGTATGAAGACAAATTCTTGTTTCATAGTTATATATCTAACATATACATATATGTGTATCTTTAATTTCTTTAATTAAAGTGAGTACCTTATTTATTAAAGTGGTATGTGTAAATAACAGTTGTCATAAAAATATGTCACAAAAACAATAACATATACCCGACTCATTGGGCCTATAAGTCACTTTCAAAATCACAAAAAGTATTTCCTTTTCATTATCATGTGAGAACGTTTGAGCTAAAGTTAAAATTTGTAATGCTAAATTATAATGAAAAATTGAAAATAAAAATAGTTGAATTAATGATTAAATGTATGTCTAAATAAATTAATAAATTACAGTATATAACCAGAAAATGTTCAGATTGATGATGAGAAAACGCCATTCAAAACAAATTCCTGGTTGTAATGGTTTTAGCTGAGCACATCCCAAACAAATAAAATTGAGAAACAAATCATGGTAACAAATGATAAACAAATTGTATGATTTTTTTATGATTTGAAAGTGATAAAATTTTACATGCAAAATAGCTTACAAATCACAGCAAAATATCACAAACAAATTGCTTCCAATTCATAAGCAAATCACAAACAAATTGTCAAGATATCATTTTGAAATCATTAACAAATCAGAGGTAATTTGTTTCCTACTTAAAGCAAATAACGAACAAATTGTTTTTAAATTGTATAGAAATTATAAACAAATTGTTATCAAATCTTTAACAAATCAGAAGTGAATCATATTCCTACCTCAAGCCAATCACAAACAAATTGTTTTCAAATTATGACGAAATTACCAACAAATTGTTATCAAATCTTTAACAAATCAGAATTAAATCATATTCCTGCCTCAAGCACATTAAAGCAAATCGTCAACAAATTGACACCAATCATCAATTCACAAATTAAATAATTTACATCTAGATCAAAATATATTCTGCCTGCCTCTGGGACCCCCAAACTTTAAAGTGATCTTGTCTTCATCTTACCTTAGCTTCTCCTTCCATTGTTAAGGGATTACTATCTCTGGTTGCCATGAGGGACGAATTGTTCCCTCTGTGAAAGGTTTTTCTTACTTCTCCCGAATTTTACTCTTACGAGATTTAGCGAACACATTGGCAACCACCTTTACTAGAAGGATGTCAAATAGTCTGTTAATGTAGCTGTGCCCCTACAGCCCTGAACCTCGCCAGTTAATATCATGAAAAATTAAAACATACCAGGGAATTTCGTCTGCTGACTCGAGAAGCTAGTCTTTAATTGCATGTCTCGATCTGTTTACACTTCTTTTACACATTTTTATTTTGAAAATTAATTACTGAGAGTACAAAATTATTACAAGATACTGAAATGAAAAGTTTCCGAATTTAAAAGGTCAACACATTTCATATATTTGAATAGTATTAATTAAACGTGCGAAATTATAAAAAAAAATGACAGAGATTCCTTACCACTGTCATCATTGATAGTATATTTTACTCTTCATTTTGCAGTCTTCTTCGTTCAATCAATGTAGAACAGTATTTGTAATTTGAATTTGATCTCAACCGGAAGTCAGAGATGTACATAAATCCAGAAAATCCAAATGCAACAAAATTGTATTCATTGTAGCAAATCATCAATGAATCACACCATGATAGCTAACAAAGATACCAAATCATTTTTAAATCATTTCATTTGATATTCTAAGTAAACAAATCATAAAGAAATCACATCATTTTAGCATACAAATTTAACAAATCTTTTTCAAATCATCAATACAATATATTCTAAAGTAAACAAATCACAAAGAAATCGCAACAAAACAGAAACAAATTGCTTACAAATCATAAAATTGAAGGAATTACAAAGAAATCAATTTGGGGGAATTTAGCGAATTCTGATTTGTTCATAATTTCTTTGATGAATCGCAAGCAGATGGTACTAACAAATCGCAGAATCACGATTTGAAAGAGATTTGAATACGATATGAAAGCAATTTGTTCATTCGTGTTTCTGTTTGGGGTTCATTCTTCTATAAGAACCCCTTACGTTTCGTTAAAACCAGACATCCTGTTACTCGTACGTATTTCAACGGAATATATTCAAAACGCATAAATTTTATCGATAACGAAATTAAAGGGAGGCGATCGTTATTAAACTAGAGTTTTCTTATTCCTTATAATTTGCAGACGGAGAGCTTGAAATGATACTTTATACTTCATTTTTCATCACCTTAAAATCATTTGAAATTGACGAAAAATCTAGTAAATGCTTTAAGTCGTGTTCAACTTGAACGACATATTTTACAAATTCATAGGTTTGCAATAATCGGTCACATTATGTTCGTACGACGAACCACTAAATGTGAAATCCTAATTTATTATCATCATCACCATCGTTATTGACGTGGTTATCATCATCATCATGATAGTTTGTCATAAACTTTCCAATCTATATATACCGGGAGATTTCAATTACAATCAAACTCATTTCACTTTCCCTTAAGAATAAAAACTATCAATTGAATGTATCTCCAAAAATACATTTATCAACAATCATTGAAGGAAACAAAGCTTTTTCAGTGACTATTATCTAGGATTTGTGAGTTGTGGATTTTTTCGAATGTTTGTAAAATATTTAGTATATACCGAAGTGCTTATGTATGTTTTTCCAAAGACTAATCTTTCATAAATATTTACATTTCCCTACTCGAAATATATAATAAATAAATAAAAAAAAAACTTTAATTGGTTATATACAATTGCAGAGGTTGTAGCTTGTCTAGACCTTGATCAAGTAAACTTCGCTACTATAACTGCCCAGACTGGTACAAACTACCAAGTCACAATAACTTATGCATATATCACTGGATATGAATTGACGTCTGGTAGTCTGACTCGTCAAAAAAGAGGGACAAAAGATAGCAGAGGGACAGTCAAACTCATAGATCGAAAACAAACTGACAACGCCATGACCAAAAATAAAAAGACAAACAGACAAATAATAGTTCAGATGACACAATATAGAAAACTAAAGACTAAGCAACACGAACCCCACCAAAAACTGGAGGTGATCTCAGGTGCTCCGGAAGGGTAAGCAGATCCTGCTCCACATGTGGCACCCGTCGTGTTGCTTATGTTATTACAAATCCGGTAAACAGTCTAATTCGGTAGGTCACATTCGTGAAAAGGGAAGGGTATTGTAGTTACGACATAAGGAACATATCCGATATCATCTGTGAAACGGTTATTTCATAACGGTCAACCAACAATCGATTGAGCAACAATCCTCTATGTATGGCAGTTGTTGGCATGATACGGGTTATGTTTATCTCGTATATTTTATGATGGAATGATACTAAACCCCTAACGGGAGGGATTGTGCTTTTCATATGATGAAGAAATAATCTCTTCAGTTTATTTTAGGTCTGGTTCTGGCATGTCAGTTACTACTAGTAGTCCTTTGTTAATTTATGTTGATCATCGTCAGTTTGCTTAGTGTCTTCTGTTACCTATTTTAACATCGGACTCTGACTTCTTTTAAACTGAGTTTTACTGTGCGATTTGCTGTGCGTTCGTTTATTCTACATTGGCTAGATTTATAGTAATAACATTAAGGGTACCAATTTTTCTGCACCATATGCGCATTTCGACAATAAATGTCTCTTCAGTGATGCCCGAGGCCAAAATATTTGAAAATCCAATGCTTATTGAAAAGATGAAGAGCTATAAACCAAAAAGGACAAAAAAAGTATAGCCAAAGCCGGGCAAGGAATCAGAGCTTTGCATGAGGGAGCTATATTCCTTAATTTAAAATAATTTTCAAAAATTTTGTAACAGCAAATTTGAATAACACATTTTTATAGGGGAGGGTTGAGATCTCACAAAACATGTTTTCCTGTTTGAATTGTTTTACACTAGCCATTTTGGGGCCCTTTATAGCTTGCTGTTCGGTGTGAGCCAAGATTCCGTGTTGAAGGCCTTACTTTGACCTATAATTGTTTACTTTTTACACATTGTGACTTGGATGGAACGTTGTCCCTTTGCCACTCATACCACATCTTTTTATTTCTATTAACACCGCCGCATGTTTGCGCCTGTCCCAAGTCAGGAACCTCTGGCTTTTGTTAGTCTTATATGTTTTTTTTAAATTTTGGTTGATTTATATGTTTCGGAGTTGAGTGTGACGACCATTGTCACTGAACTTGCGTACAATTTTGTTTAGGGGCCAGCAGAAGCCCGCCTCCCTGTGCGGGATTTTTTTTTGCTGAGATGAAGGCCTTTTGGTGGCCTTCGGCTGTTTTCTGCTCTTTGGTCGGGTTGTTGTCTGTTTGACATATTCCCCATTTTCATTCTCAATTTTATTCCAGTTTGCCGTAAGTATAAAAATACTTTTCACCTTACGGCCTTCAACAATGACCAAAGCCCATACCGCATAATCAGCCATAAAAGGCCCCACAATGACAAATGTAAAACAATTCAAACGAGAAAAACTAAAGGCCTAATTTATGTACAAAATAATGAACGAAAAACAAATCTGTTACACAAGAAACAAACGACAACCACTGAATTACAGGCTCCTGACTTGGGACAGGCACATACAGAATGTGGCGGGGTTGAACTCGTTTGAAAGCGTTAACCCTCCCCTAACATGGGACAGTGGTGTAACAGTACAACATAAGAACAAACTATAATAATCAGTTGAAAAAGTAAGAACACTTTTTAGAAGATTTTATACTTCAGATCGTCCCTAAGGCTTTGACATAATTTGTGGAAAGAATGTGTAAGCAGATTCTCTATAATATGAAGAGGTTTCAAAAATATAATCAAATTCATGTTACTCTCAACTGAAAATAAAATCTTTTAATTGGTGTATATCCAAAAATGCATAATCAATATCATTATAAATAGTTCTGTGCAAGGCAATAATGATTTTGCAGCGACCATTCTCTAGCAATTTGTGATTTTTTGGTTTTGTCAACTTTTTTGTCACCGAAAAAAGTATATTTCGGAATTTTGCACTGTCTTGAATGTTTTTTTATTTTTATTTTCTATAGTTCTAACTGTATTTAAAGTACTGATGAGAATTTTTTCAAAGGTCAACCATTGATTATTATTTAAAATTACCTATTCGAAATATATGATTAATAAATAAAAACAACTTTAATTGGTTTTATACTTTTGCAGAGGTAGTAGCTTGTGAAGACCTTAATCCAGTAAATTTCGCTACAATAATTACCCAGACGGGTACAAACTACCAAGACACAATAACTTATGCTTGTATCACTGGCTATAAATTGACGTCTGGTAGTCTGACTCGTCAATGTATGGCTAATGAAAACTGGAGTGGAAGTCTTCCAGTCTGCGGTAAGAACACTTTGTAGAAAATATCATACTTAAGATCGTACTAGATATTTTATTCCTTAAGGCTTAAGCATAAATTAAGGAAAGAATGTGTATGCAGATATCTATAGTATGAAGAGGTTTCCAAACATAATCAAATTCATGTTTCTTTCAATTGAAATAAAATCTTTCAATTGGTTTATATCCAAAAATACATAATCATCATCATTATGAATAATTCATTTCATGGCAACCCTTATTTTGCAGGGACAATCCTCTAGCAATTTGTGATTTGTTGCTTTTTTTAATTTCTTTGTCAAAAAAAAACAAAGTATATGTCGGAATTTTGTATTGTCTTGAATTTTGTTAAAAAAATTGTAAATTTAAAATTACCTATTCGAAATATATAATTAATAAATAAAAACAACTTTAATTGGTTTTATACTTTTGCAGAGGTAGTAGCTTGTGAAGACCTTAATCCAGTAAATTTCGCTACAATAATTACCCAGACGGGTACAAACTACCAAGACACAATAACTTATGCTTGTATCACTGGCTATAAATTGACGTCTGGTAGTCTGACTCGTCAATGTATGGCTAATGAAAACTGGAGTGGAAGTCTTCCAGTCTGCGGTAAGAACACTTTGTAGAAAATATTATACTTAAGATCGTACTAGATATTTTATTCCTTAAGGCTTAAGCATAAATTAAGGAAAGAATGTGTATGCAGATATCTTTAGTATGAAGAGGTTTCCAAATGTAATCAAATTCATGTTTCTTTCAATTGAAATAAAATCTTTCAATTGGTTTATATCCAAAAATACGTAATCATCATCATTATGAATAATTCATTTCATGGCAACCCTTATTTTGCAGGGACAATCCTCTAGCAATTTGTGATTTGTTGCCTTTTTTAATTTCTTTCTCAACAAAAAAAAACAAGATTTATATCGGAATTTTGTACTGTCTTGCATTTTTTAAAAATTTTTTATAATGCTAACTGTATTTGAAGTGCTAATGTGATTTTTTCAAAGGTCAACCATTGATTGTTATTTAAAATTACCTATTCGAAATATATAATTAATAAATAAAAACAACTTTAATTGGTTTTATACTTTTGCAGAGGTAGTAGCTTGTGAAGATCTTAATCCAGTAAATTTCGCTACAATAACTAACCAGACTGGTACAAACTACCAAGACACAATAACTTATGCTTGTATCACTGGCTTTAAATTGACTTCTGGTAGTCTGACTCGTCAATGTATGGCTAATGAAAACTGGAGTGGAAGTCTTCCAGTCTGCGGTAAGAACACTTTGTAGAAAATATTATACTTTAGATCGTACTAGATATTTTATTCCGTAAGGCTAAGGCATAACTTATGGAAAGAGTGTGTATGCAGATATCTATAGTATGAAGAGGTTTCCAAATATAATCAAATTCATGTTTCTTTCAATTGAAATAAAATCTTTCAATTGGTTTATATCCAAAAATACATAATCATCATCATTATGAATAATTCATTTCATGGCAACCCTTATTTTGCAGGGACAATCCTCTAGCAATTTGTGCTTTGTCAACAAAAAAAAAAACAAAGTATGTATCGGAATTTTGTACTGTCCTGAATTTTTTTTTAATTTTTTATAATTCTAACTGTATTTAAAGTGCTAATGTGATTTTTTCAAAGGTCAACCATTGATTGTTTTTTAAAATTACCTATTCGAAATATATAATTAATAAATAAAAACAACTTTAATTGGTTTCATACTTTTGCAGAGGTAGTAGCTTGTGAAGACCTTAATCCAGTAAATTTCGCTACAATAACTAACCAGACTGGTACAAACTACCAAGACACAATAACTTATGCTTGTATCACTGGCTATAAATTGACTTCTGGTAGTCTGACTCGTCAATGTATGGCTAATGAAAACTGGAGTGGAAGTCTTCCAGTCTGCGGTATGAACACTTTGTAGAAAATATTATACCTAAGATCGTACTAGATATTTTATTCCTTAAGGCTTAAGCATAACTCATGGAAAGAATGTGTATGCAGATATCTATAGTATGAAGAGGTTTCCAAATATAATCAAATTCATGTTTCTTTCAACTGAAATAAAATCTTTCAATTGGTTTATATCCAAAAATACATAATCATCATCATTATGAATAATTCATTTCATGGCAACCATTATTTTGCAGGGACAATCCTCTAGCAATTTGTGATTTGTTGCTTTTTTTTAATTTCTTTGTCAACAAAAAAAAAAACAAAGTATATTGGAATTTTGAACTGTCTTGAATTTGTTTTAAATTTTTTACAATTCTAACTGTATTTGAAGTGCTAATGTGATTTTTTTCAAAGTTCAACCATTGATTGTTATTTAAAATTACTTATTCGAAATATATAATTAATAAATAAAAACAACTTTAACTTGTTTTATACTTTTATAGAGGTAGTAACTTGTGAAGACCTGGATCCAGTAAATTTCACTACAATAACTTACCAGACTGGTACAAACTACCAAGACACAATAACTTATGCTTGTATCACTGGCTATAAATTGACTTCTGGTAGTCTGACTCGTCAATGTATGGCTAATGAAAACTGGAGTGGAAGTCTTCCAGTCTGCGGTAAGAACACTTTGTAGAAAATATTATACTTAAGATCGTACTAGATATTTTATTCCTTAAGGCTTAAGCATAAATTAAGGAAAGAATGTGTATGCAGATATCTATAGTATGAAGAGGTTTCCAAACATAATCAAATTCATGTTTCTTTCAATTGAAATAAAATCTTTCAATTGGTTTATATCCAAAAATACATAATCATCATCATTATGAATAAATCATTTCATGGCAACCCTTATTTTGCAGGGACAATCCTCTAGCAATTTGTGATTTGTTGCTTTTTTTAATTTCTTTGTCAAAAAAAAACAAAGTATATATCGGAATTTTGTATTGTCTTGAATTTTGTTAAAAAAATTGTAAATTTAAAATTACCTATTCGAAATATATAATTAATAAATAAAAACAACTTTAATTGGTTTTATACTTTTGCAGATGTAGTAGCCTGTGAAGACCTTAATCCAGTAAATTTCGCTACAATAATTACCCAGACGGGTACAAACTACCAAGACACAATAACTTATGCTTGTATCACTGGCTATAAATTGACTTCTGGTAGTCTGACTCGTCAATGTATGGCTAATGAAAACTGGAGTGGAAGTCTTCCAGTCTGCGGTAAGAACACTTTGTAGAAAATATTATACTTAAGATCGTACTAGATATTTTATTCCTTAAGGCTTAAGCATAAATTAAGGAAAGAATGTGTATGCAAATATCTATAGTATGAAGAGGTTTCCAAATGTAATCAAATTCATGTTTCTTTCAATTGAAATAAAATCTTTCAATTGGTTTATATCCAAAAATACGTAATCATCATCATTATGAATAATTCATTTCATGGCAACCCTTATTTTGCAGGGACAATCCTCTAGCAATTTGTGCTTTGTTGCTTTTTTTTAATTTCTTTGTCAACAAAAAAAAAACAAAGTATATATCGGAATATTGTACTGTCTTGAATTTTTGTTTAATATTTTATAATTCTAACTGTATTTAAAGTGCTAATGTGATTTTTTCAAAGGTCAACCATTGATTGTTTTTTAAAATTACCTATTCGAAATATATAATTAATTAATAAAAACAACTTTAATTGGTTTCATACGTTTGCAGAGGTAGTAGCTTGTGAAGAGCTTAATCCAGTAAATTTCGCTACAATAATTACCCAGACTGGTACAAACTACCAAGACACAATAACTTATGCTTGTATCACTGGCTATAAATTGACGTCTGGTAGTCTGACTCGTCAATGTATGGCTAATGGAAACTGGAGTGGAAATCGTCCAGTGTGCCGTAAGAACACTTTGTAGATACTTTTATTATAAAGATCGTACAGTATATGTTATTCCTTAAGGCTTAAGCATAAATTATTGAAATTAGATGTTTGCAGATATGTCATAGTATAAATTGGTTTTTACATATGATATTATACGGTATTTGTCTTTCTTAATTCTCTCGAACAGTTAAAAAGATAGTTCCTTCGTAGTATGTCCAAAACAATTACATATACTGAGAATTTTGATTTTCCCATCATTTTTCACAAAATTAATATTCATTTTATTAGACTAATTAGTTAATGAACTTTGTTAATTTAAGTGTGATTTTCGTTTAATATGCTAGTTGTTTTTTCCAATCTGACATATTTTACAGTCTGCAATACCAAGTACTGAATATTGTCAGTTTTAGTTTTCAACAATTAGCATTTGTAAAATAATGTAAGATTATTAAAAAGAGAGAAAAAATACCAAAATACAATCAAAACTACATACCGAAAAAAAACAGATAACACCATGACCAAAACAATAAAGACAAACAGACCAACTTTCAACAAATCACAACATGTAACAGGTTAAGCAATCCGATCCCTTCCAAAAAGCCCGGGATGAACTGAGGTTCAATTGAACAGTTGTAATAATAGAAACAGTTGACATTTCAATACATGAGTGGTTTATAGTGTATTAGTTCAGCTGCGAGTTTAGCTGTGATTATACATCCAAAATATTTGCCTCCTTTACTTTGACAAAAACTAAAGGATTCAATGTATTACTTTGTGACACAAAACACCTTACGGGCACTGATAACTACAGGTTAACAAAAGCAAGGAGAAGAGCTTGATGTTCTTCATTTCAAATCACAGTCATTATTAGAAATATGAAAATAACAATTTATAAATTCCTTGTGTCCGAATCGCTTTGCTGGATTTACCTTAATCGGGAAAGATTAAAGCCAAATTTTTGAAAAGCTGTTTAAGAACCGAAACACGTAAAGAACTATATTACCAAAAGATACCTAGAAACTATAGCCAAATCCATCGTAGGTCACTTTTGCCTGAGGGAACCTTATTTTCTTAATAATTTCAAAACTTAAAAAACTCATGAAATTCATACAGTGTTGTTTTCCCTTTTTTTTTTTATTTATAAACGAATAATTCACGAAAGAGCTTTCAACCTCGTAAAACACCTAACTGCTAATTAAAGACGGATCCATGCATCGGTTTGAGCCAAATTCCTTCCGGAAAATTGTAAAACGCGTAAATTTTCCGACTGTCTAAACCTAAGAGACTTAAGTCCTAACATGAACTATGTAATGTCACATTTATTTTCAATAACGCAAATGTCTTTCGCAAAAATTCGTACCATGTGCTTTTTAATATACAACTCCATACAATTATATGATTTATTCATTTCCTGTGAGGTATACTCTTCTGACAGTTGACATAGGATAATGGGTATTTAACAATTTCTACCATTTAAAATTTTGCAAAATGAAAGGTTTTTAAGTACGTGACTTGAGTTCTGGCTTCCAGCATAGTGAAAAAAGATCAACCATAATTTTTTTTTCAAAGGTGGTTGACATTTCAGGAACATAAAACAGACCTACGATAATAAAGAGTTTAAAAAAAATATTCAGATGATTTGCAAAAACCTATAAAAAAAGAGATAGATATAGCTGACTTTAAAATTTATATCATATTACAAAGCTACAAACGAATGAGTATTTCCTAAGTTATTTTTTTTCCTCTCTTCTGAATTAGTTCTTGGTTGTCACGGTCGCCGATGAAGGTGGAAATGAGTACACTTGAATAGGAGGAGACCATGCAGCAACATTTTTGCATAAAAGATGCTTTTTATGAATGTTAACAACGCACACAACACATAACGAAAACAAAAGATACACGAAAATTTAGATTTTACATTAAAAAGTTTACAATCTTTCAATAGGCGATATATATAAAATATTTTAACTTTTTTAAATGTTTTAACTGTGTGTACTTCTATATATATATATGACTAGATATATCTGCCTATGTGTAGTGACAACTGCAAATTATACCTTGTCCATCGGAATTCTTATGATTAAGAAATACTAGGCTTTAGAATATTTATGAAGTGCCTAGCAAATCAACCATACAATAGAATAGCATCCTGCAATCATACTGAACAGAAGAGTAGATGTTCATTCCTGTACACTTAAAAATACTTCGTATATTGTAATTAGTCGTCCTTTTTAAATACCTACGAGACGAGAAACCTGATTTTTTATGTACAGGTACAGATTCCAGCCTGATCGGGGAGGAAGTAAAGAATCAAATCTATTCTAATATTGTTAGGTTGATTTTCTAGGCACTTGATACATGTTATATATATTTTGACTCTTAAAAATTCAAGAGTCAGTCCGAAATTGAGGTAAATTATATGGCCATCCAAATACCGTTTCGATTCCTAACATCACTGAAGAGACATTAATTGTCGAAATCCGGATATGGTATACAAAGTTTTGCACCTCATGTTTGCGGTATACCATCTTTTCCGCAAGTTTATTGTTTTCTGTTTGGTATTTAATTAATAAGTTAAGATCCATTTTTACATCTGGTGACCCGTTTATTTGGCAATCGCCATGGCAGTCAGCAGGGTTTAAGAACATCCGTTGTTCGACCTGCTAGTCAAATGCGTTTTGTTAAAATATACTTTTTCACTTTTTTGGTCTTTTGGAAAATGTTGTTTGTGCTGTATTTAGACAACTCTACCAAGAAATTTGTTTTGGATGCACACGTATAAAAATTGCGGTTTTTATCCAACGCAATCATAGGTTTGAACGTTGTTTTCAATTTAGACTTGTATATATATATATATATAGAAATACAAAAGACATTGCTAAATATTGCTTCTTGAAGAGTTCAAATTCCAGCTCGATTTAAGATTCCAGATGCGCCGCAAATTGTAAGCAAATCGAATGATTACAAATGCAAAGATACTATTTGTGTCAAATTGAACAGTTATATCAAATAGACATCAAGGTTATACGGTAAAACATTTATTTTAACTGTGTGTTCTTCTATAAATCATCTTTTTTGTTTCATTTATTATTAGTTTTTTTTTAGGGGGGAGGGGGTTGTAACAGTAATGTAATCCTGAGCAGTTGCAAAACTTTACAAAGTACTGAATATCGAACTAATGCATACTGAAAATACAATACAACCCTAAAAAACATTTCACACACGAAGTGTATAATATTATGATGACACAGTCGATGCCCAATAAAGCTTATTAGGTGGTGCTTGTATTCTGATAGCTAGCAAAATGTTTTTTTAATAAGCATAGTTTAATGCAAGCAAATATATCTACTTCTATCAAAATAAGAATATATGGATTGAATGGCTATTGGACATCTCTTCACCATTAATTATTCTTTTTGAATCTTATTTGATTGACAAAAAAACCTCAGTACCAACATTCGTACGGATGAGTTCTTTCCTTCATACATATGGTATCATTTCTATCAATATATCCATTTGACAACATATTGAAAACACTGTTGACATTAACACGTTTTGTTAGTATTTATTCACAAAGTTGAAGTATTACCTAAGTTATTTTCTTTCTCTCTTTGAACAGGTCATCATTGTCACAGTCACCGAAGAAGAAGGAGATGAGAACACATGACTACGATGAGACTATGCTGCAACATGTGTTTATCTGTTTAAGATGCCTTTTATGAATGTTAGCAAACATGTGACCAACATTAAAGATATACAAAAATGTTGATTCTTCAAAAATATTTTTTTTAAATCTATCAGCAGAAATTGTGAAATTGGAAAGAATTTATAAGCCTGTGTGTTGCGACGCCTGTAAATAATACCTTGTCCATCGGATTTCTTATGATTAAGAAATTCCAGGCCTTAGAATATTTATAAAGTGCCTAGAAAATCTACCTAACAATGTTAGAGTAGATCTGATTCTCTACTTCCTCCCGGAGCGGGGCTGGAACCTGTACTTTTCACTTTTCACTTCTACGACAACACCGCCTAGCATTGCGCAGACGCCTTATCCCTTCCTGTAACTATTGCTGATAAAAATCAGCTTTCGTTTCGGGAGGTGTTACCTTCTCGTAGATATTAAACAAGGACATCTAACATAGTACACGAAAAAATAGAATAGCATCCTCTAAGTTTACTGAACATATGAGTAGATGATCATTGCTGTAGACTTAAATATACTCGTGTATAGTGTTTCTTTCTTTAAAATAGATAGTGACCTTTGATCTTGATTTCTGAAAAACTGCATCATATTTTCTTTTGACGATCAAATTAACTTTAAATTAAACACATTTTCGAATCGAATGATGTTGAATGATATATGATATAGCCAAATGGAGCAGGATAAGTTAACCCTTTTGGAGCACCTGAGATCACCCCTGGTTTTTGGTTGGGATCGCGTTGATCAGTCGTTAGTTTCTTATGTTGTGTTTTGTGTGCTGTAGTTTGTCTTTTAGTTTTTTTTGGGTTTTTTTTTTGCCATGGCGTATTCAGTTTAATTAACTTCGATTTAATGAGTTTGAATGTCCCTTTGGTATCTTTCGCCTTTCTTTTTCAAGACCTTTTTCTCCGGCATTGAATACACTTTGGTTCATCTAAAATTGGGAGATATGAAACACAACTGTAACTTCGAGGCGCTTCTATGACAAATAACAAAAAAACCCTGTACAGAAAGGAATATTTTGTCCTGATCGACAGTATGTACTTGCCATGATCACATATATATATATATATATATACATGATTGCTGTTTATTCCAAAGTTTTCGATCGTCGTGATTGTTCTGGTCTGTATTAATTGATTTGAAATCAGTATCTTTAAACCCATTATCTATTTTATATCGCACTGCTTATTTTTCCTGGTTAATTTATGAATAAGCTTGAATCCCAGTGAAGGTTTACAGTGATGTTAAAGCAAGTCACCCTTTTACCTGATTCTATTTTAGTATGAATATGTAATCCCTTGTCTTCGTTGTAGCTTTTGTTTATTGCATTATATACAAGAAAATGTGAAAATATAGATTGATTTAAACTTGGCCTTCGATTTCCTGGCTTGAGAAGGCTGCTATTGTATTCGAACGTCTCCTATTAAATTATAGGTGAAACATTGTGTTCTATGACTATTGTATTAACAACAGTTACCAATAAAGTGCTGTAAGAATATAAATTATTAGTAATTGTGTATCAACAATCTTAGTCGAATTTATTTTTTAAACATTCTGACCAATCATATTAAACAATGAAATAAGAATCCTTATTCTTACTTAAAATCAAATGTAGCAATTAATCTACAGATACATCAGTTTATTCAAATATTTACACAAACAAAATACGGATGGGATCTATTCATGGCATTTGTTACTGCAATTAGTTTATGACGATAACTGCATTACGATAAGATATATTTAAGCTTCGCACACAGTAAATTGCCAATTAGTATTTACAGTTTGAAAGACCACGGACGATACCACTCCACTACGATTGCTGATACACAATTCCTAATAATTTATATTCTGAAGGCACTTAATTGATAACTGTTGTCAATATATGTGCACCAAAATTATGTAGCTGTCTCATTAAAAAGATCTAGATACGGTGCTTTTTATCAAAAAATGGGTTATTTGGAAAAGTAGAAACCTCGCAAAATATCAAAAGAAAGGGATAACAAAATTGATGATTTTGAGTATGATAAAACATGAAATGGATTTTTTGTTAAAATATTTTAAACAAAATACGAACAATGAAGCCTCCTCTATTATG
Source organism: Mytilus californianus (assembly GCF_021869535.1). Taxonomy (NCBI): domain Eukaryota; kingdom Metazoa; phylum Mollusca; class Bivalvia; order Mytilida; family Mytilidae; genus Mytilus; species Mytilus californianus. The sequence continues at coordinate 5,236,745 of NW_026262745.1, read as the reverse complement.
TGTGAGACTTTTTGTAGATAATTTTATATTTTTGCTTGGTCAGGTTAGTGTAATGATCACTTTAATACTGTATAAATTACCATATACATTGTAATCAACACTCCTATGTACTATGCCTTTTCTATTATGTATATAAAATATGTCTAATATATGCTTGTAACAAAGATAAATTGTATCGACAGGTACATATTGAAAGCAAATATTTACTCACCATAACTCTGATATAACTCCTTTTTGAAAAAAAAAATATAAATCTTACTTTTTATGAATGATTTACACATTTCCTTCCAAACAAATTTTAACAAGTAGCATGTAGAATGTAATATAAATTAGCATAACAAAAGAACGAAATGAAATGCTTTAAAATTGAAACTACCTGCGTAATTCAATATGGTTAGATGAGAATTATTTATAATGGGAGTTTTTATTTCTCATTTGCATTTTCCCCAACCCTTGGTTGCTTCCCTGGACAACTTTAGTCATATGATTTATGCTGCAAGATAGATATAGAAATTGCTAAAACGCTACAACTCAACATTATCAAGCTATATAACGAAATATAAAATTATCCCCTTTCATAGAAACCAAGAAAAAGTTGATAAAAGTTTTCTACCCAAGGTCTTTCGGACGGTAAGAATGACTTAACAACAGACGGAGACAAGCTGTTAATAGACCTGCTGTGATCATAGGTGACACAAGTTAAAAGAGGCAAAAGATACCAATGTGACATCAAAACTCATAAGGGGACGACCATTTGATATTCTGGGGGGGGGGGGGGGGGGGGGGGGGGGGGGGCAGGAGGATTTGTTTTGGATCGGTTATTTATTTTTTGTAAACTAAGAGGACAGATTATCTATTTTCTGCACTATTGAAGCAAGATTTTTCATTTTCATTAAAGCAAGGGACTGATTATTTATTTTTCACAACTATATTTATAATATTGGAAAACATACAATTTTTAAATTATTTGTTTTATTATATATAATTCATGTATAGTCAAGTCATTATGTATCATTTAATCAGAATTAATTCTTATCCTCTGCAGAAATGAATCTTCTATATTCCCCAATGCATATACATGTATTGCATACATACACAGTATTCAAGTTTGGTTGTAACTAAGGCTCTTTTAAAAAGTATTGGCAAACATGTTTCGCCGAGCGGAGCGAGGCAAATTTTTTTGAAGGGTTTTTGAACCGCTGAAGGCCCAAGAAGCTATAGAACAAATGATGCAAAATCATGCCTTCTGGGTGTTCCCCAGACCCTTTCTTAAACTGAAAATGCAAGTTCGGTTTTAATATTTTTATGACAATATTTTGGTCTCAAAGCAAAATCACGTTATAGATTCAGTGTAAGACTTAAGTTTCTAGGAACAACATCAAAAGACAAATATGCATGATAAAGCAAAAATGTAATTCACATAGTTAAGGTCTGTGGCTGCTGTGTTTTTTTTTTAAATCATGATCAAGTTAATAATAAAATTACTAAATTACAAAATGAATGCAACACTAACAGAATACAGAAGGGCAATCAATGAACAAAAGACAAATAAATAAGAAACATTGATCCCGAAAAAATCAGGGGCTACGTCTGAGGGAGAACAGAACTTGCTTCTTGCAAGGCACTCACGGTGAACACAATTTGATATAGAGACAAGCGTTTGGTTTTGAAATTTCCCTACATGAGGCATTTGTCTCAATGTAGTTCTACGGCCCTGATTTAATAAAAGTGAGGTAAGTGTTCCTGAGACAATTAACCTCAAGTTAAATGAAACCAATTTTCTGACATTTCAAGTATATTTAAATAATATTTATACTTTTATTATTAAAAGATATGGAAGTGTTTCCCCCCCGATTTTATTTTGGAAAAAAAGATGAATTTATGAAGAATCTGGTGCCATCTCATACTTTCGATTAGACCTGCTGAGTTATTTATTTTCAATACATTGCAAGTCAGGTAATTTATTTTCAAACTACCACAGAACAAACCATTTATTTTTGTGATTATCAAGGCTGAGTTATTTATTTTCAAAATCCCTCCTGCCCCCCCCCCCCCCCCCCCCCCCCCCCCCCCCCCGAATATCAAATGGTCGTCCCCTAAGTCGAAGACAAAACTGACAAACGCCATGGATAAACACAAGAAAACGACGAAAAAATAAACAAACCCACACAATACTACATAAAACTAATGACTGAGCATGATAAAGATAAGGTCTTATTTAGTCAGGACATGCATTCCGGTTTCAAATAATTGAGATTTGTATGTGAAATTATAATATATGTGATGATAAAAATCCATTAACAATATCTACATGTGCAGTGATAGAATTAAAGGAGACATGGAGTTTACGTCAATGAAACAGAAACACAGCAACAACTAAAAAAAAAAAAAAACAAAAAAAAAAAAAATAAAGCAAAATAAAAGCCATCTCGAGGTTAGCATATTATGTAAATTCGAATAATTAAACAATCGTAGTGCGTTAGGGACACTAGGGTATGTTCTTATATTCGTTCTCATGTTCGTTGAATATTTGTCCAAAAACCATATATCTAACAATCGACCAAAATCTATTTATGGTTACGTAAGTCTTATAATAGACCTTGTTATGAAGTTATAAACTGTGTTTATTATTACACCACGGTACTTTAACTATCGTGTGTTGCTATGCATTAGCTCTCTGTTTTATACAAAATACAAATTATAATCAAACTTACCGTAAATAAAAGCAAAACATGGCTAATTTTATATCATGCGTTTTAACGCACTTTATAACTTCACAGGACAGCTAATACACAAAAGTTTGGATATCTAGAGCTATAATATAATTGAGAATGGAAATGGGGAATGTGTCAAAGAGATAACAACCCAACCAAAGAACAGCTGAAGGCCACAAACAATGTAACGAAAAGGGACATGTATGTAGACTACTCAAGGGCGTCCATCATCGACCTTGTTCATGGAGAGGCTACATTGATTTCTTAAAATAAAAAAAATAAAAAAAATAGTAGCCGAAAAATTGATAAAAATATATTTAAGACATTTGCGCTTCATTTTAAAAAAAGAATCCGATTTTTAAAAAACAACATTTTGCGCCTTTTCTACAGATATACATATATGCACTTTATCAAAATAACATTTGAGTTTCATGAAAGTCGGCTTTGAAAGACTAAAAAAAAAAATAAAATAAATCTGTTGGTTGAGAATTAAGAGGCTGAAAACACATGTTTTGAACAGATTATTGATTTGTAAGCTGGACAGCTGGACAGATGACTCAAAAGCTTTACAGTTTGTGAGTTGACCCGTTCCCAGTTTACACACCAATAACCTCTTCTAATAAAGGAACACAATTGTTGCCCAACAATATATCTACAACCTATCGATAACATTTATTGCCGAAACGTACAGAGATGTTGATAAAGATTAAAATATACATTTCTAACCACCTTATAACAGTTCGAGAGTATATCTTGCCATATTCACCCTATTTTATTACGGAATAGATTATCATATGAGTCGCAGTAAATAAATCTAAAATCGTTTAGGGTTTGTTTGTTTTTTTTTAAGATTTAGCTAAATAAAAAAAAAAACGTATGTTTGATAAGATTGTTTGGAAGTGTTGTGTAGGAGTCGAAAAGAAGTCATAACCTTCAACAGAAATTAAAAGGATAACCAAAAGCCACGTAGTTTATATTTAATCCATCCAAATTCTTTCTTTTTTGAACTGTAGCAAGACATGTATTTTGCAGTGCAGAATTGATAGGCAAAGGAGATAATTGAATACTGTACAAATAGATAGCAAACGGGACGTATATTTGTTGGACTGAAACAAATATTATTTTGATAAAAACGTTAGGATACTTAAGCTGTTATAAAAAAATATCAGATATATGACAGACCGGTTAATTTTATGAAAAATTGTCTAGTAGGTACAATTAACCAAAATTTTATTTAATTTACTCCAATTATTACTAGGCGTACAACAGCAGTCTTGAGCTGCGTTTCAAAACGTTTGAAAGAGCATTCCGAATTTTTTTACACAAACAGTGTTCAAGAAAAAATGAGTGTCCAATAAACTCCTCCATTTTATTTTTCCTTTAATTTTTACACCTTAAATTAACAGATATCTACAATGTTTCTCTCGTTAGTGGCTGTATAATGCGTAAAAGATAAAAGGAATCAGCAATAATATTGAGACAGTACACCATATTCCACAGGCCAACCGACCCTTCCCAGAAAATAGGCGTTCACATACAAAGAACTACGTACAATACTTGGTCAAGAAACGCAAGACAGTCTGAATTGGTACAGACACGTATGGATGTTGGGTTAAACCACTTTAACATGAGCACAAACCTACCCTTTTGTCTACATAGACTGTATTTCGTATAAGTAAAACACACAACATCATTTCTGCACAGTCTAGTTACAAACAGGATGACCACTTGTTTGCCTAGAGACCTGCTATTTACGATCAATACTATCCATTCTCTAAAAATTGATTTATATAGAAATCTGAACAATGTTTGTTTGTTGTTTTGAGTACTGACTTTATCAGCAAAATATCAAGCGAGCCCGCTAGATCAAGCTGATATTCGAGCCGATGGAGTCTGTATTAGAAAATAAAATACCATCATACTTTTTATCGGCAATATGTCTCAACAATATGCTTTGTGGGTTGATAATATGAAATAAAAAGAAAAGTTTAACAATATTTTTATAAATGAAGTCGAGTGCATTTCATTGATAAATTGACGCGGATGGACATGAACGAAAGATGTTGCAGCACTAATACGTGGACGTCGTTGCCTTATATTTTCGAGCATCAGGTCCTTTTCACGACCTTAAAAAAAATTAGGGAGTAAGGTCAAAGGCAAAGTGTACAAATTGCCGAAAAATGGAAATAGTAGGTGTCATTCTAAACCAGCTGTGGTATATTCAATAAAATTTAGCTGTTTGTACCTCTAGACAGCTGAGGGAATTGTTTGAACAAAACAACCCCGTGCTACAATATATTTTTTTAAGTCGTTAACTTTTTATACACTGTGACTTGGATGGAGAGTTGTCTTATTGGCACTCATACCACATCTTCTTATTTATATCGTCTCTTATTTATAAAAAAAATGCTTTCTTTTCTTTGATACATTTTAAGGTAAAAGTAAAAAAGTTTGAATATATCAACATATTGATGTTCATGTGCAGCCAAATATATAAACATATATAAGTACATTCATGGACAACATCTAAACTTCTGTCAAACACTCTTGGTGACAGATTTGAAAATGAATAACAACTGTTTTTTTTTCTTTACTTGCCTGTTTTGTACTTATTGGTTTAAACATTCTAAAATTTCTAGTTTGACTTTTGACAGAGTATTTTAAATTGAATTGTCGAGAACTCGCCCTTGTAAAAAAAGAAGAAAAAAAAACATCCTACCAGACAACGAAACCAAAACAAAAAGAAAGCCATAGGTCATCAAACGGTAATAGACCAAAAGGCGAGTGTAATAGCAGTAAACGTTACAAATTTTACTGCACAAGATGCGCATTTCGACAATTAATGTCTCTTCAGTGATGATTGAGAGCAAAATATTTGTGAAAATATCTAAAACATTAACCAAATTAATGTTGACGATTTGAAATAACCGAAAAGCACTAAATTAGAAAAAAAATAACAAGGACAAGTAATCGGAGCTGCATGTACGCACGAGTAATATACTGTAATATACTGTGACATTCGTTAATTTAAAACAAATATCCGTATTTTCATGCAGAATTTGGGTACTACGCTACTGACCTTTGGGGACTAACAGTCAAATAGAAGAGATATCGACCCTATGATAGAAGCATTATTACACTAAAGTACCTGTCTTTGTAAGAATCATGCAGAGGGTGATTCATGACATGTCACAAAAGTAATTTTTTTTTTGCCCTTTATCATAAGAACTTAGGTAGATAAGTAAAATTCTGTCTTTTTTTTGCTGTATAATGTGCGTTGCCATGGTAACAGTCAAATCAACATTTTGCTTGAATAGGTGAAAAAAGTAGCTTTTGAAAATTGAAAATAAGAGAATTTAAAGTCCCATAGAAATTAAGTTAACCAATAAAAACAATAAGGGTTTTTACATTGTCAACAAACAAAACACCACACTATTCAAAAATATTAAAATTTATAATTTATGTTTTTGTTTGTTTCCATAGCAACCATTTAAAGATACGTTAAAAAACTTAAATAAAAAATTTAAAAAATTGCTAAATTTCATTTCTGTTTATCTCCCAAGACCAACAATACCATAACATGTCACTGATAAATTTTGAAAGACAACCTATTACATATTCATGAAATAAAAAGAAAGTCGTGTATTTTGTTTCTTTAAAAAAAGTATTTTCAGTCAAAAATTGTCCATTTTCACAAAAATCTAGATTGCCAAACAGATGAATAATCAAACATTTTGAACTTAAAAAGCCAAAATCTTACATTTATATGTGCATTTCGGACACAAAATATCTGACGAAGCTAGGCATGTAAAATAATACCTGTGTTTCTACTAACATGATGATGCTGAAAAAATAGGGTCATTAGCTATGCAAAGAATTGTATTTTTTTTTAAATGTTTTTGAATAAATTAGTGCTTGTTTATAAATGAAAATTTATTTTAGGGTTGGCACTAAAACCTATTGAAGGTAGGATGAATTAGTGGAAAAGGGTATTTTTATTGATGTCTTAGAAATATTTTGATCACAGACTAAACTTAACTGTTGACAATGATGACTGAATGTAGGATTGCTGCGTCTCTTAATACACCCGTTTTGTGCAAATTGAAATTAAAAAAAAAACTTTTTTCTTTAGATGCTATTTCATGGTCTTAAGACAAGCTTCTGTCCAAGTTTCATATCAATCTATGTCAAAAAAGCTTAATCCCAGACTGTCTTTGAATTTTAACTGTAAAAAAACTACGTTCGTTCTATCAGAAATATACTGAAAATGAAAAATTAAAAACTTTTTCAAAAGTTTGCTTCAGACATTTATCTCTTTATCATAAAAAAAGCTTCTGCCTAAGCCTCTTAAAATTCTATGAAGGCTTAACAAAGTAATTGATGTGTAAAATACGTTAACCCCAGACTGTATTTTTGTAACTATTGTTAGATGTAAAAAAAAAAAACAAAAAAAAAAACCATTTTTCAGTACAATACGGAAAAATTTTGCTCTGGATAGTGTATCTTGGTTATTAACAAGCTTCAGTCTGTCCAAATATCCTAACATTCCATCCAGTGAGGTTTGACAAAGTTATTGATGTCTAAAAAACCTTAAACACAAACTGAACCTAAAAGTAGACGCCGCCAAAACCACCAACGGAATCTAGGATAGCTGTGTCCTGCTTTCGCGACATAAATGTCGCAACCTCGACATTTATCCTCAAACATTGTCAAAGTAAAACAGTAATTCACTAAACTTATCAATATTTCTTCAAATATTGCTGTTTAAAGTCTCATCCCAGTAAATTTTCGAAATCCAATACAAGTCTACAGTCACCAATCCTAACAACACTTCACAATTTGTAGTAATTTGATATAAGCATAAATAAGACCTTTTATTTATCTGACAATTAAAATCTGGAATGACAAATTTGGATAATTTTCAAATCAAATGATGCCTTACATTCACCAAAAAAATTAATTAAAAGGAAACTTTAATTCTATCATTCCCTTAAATCTGACAATTGAAGACCAGAAGCTGTGGCACCACACAACTAAAAGTTTTAAAGGTCAAAAAGGAATTTTGTTCTGTCAATTCTAATGTTGTGTAAAATCTTCATGAAAAAACCTAATTATAACTATTGCAAACACAAAAATAATTGCTCAACTTATACCTAATAATAATTGTTAATTTGTTAATTCATGTTTTTTTTTTTATTTTTTTTTTTTGGGGAGGAAGTCATCTTTCATATCAAATGGCCCTCACCAATATTAAAGATTCTGAAAATCGAGATTCTTTTGTCATTTAAGAAAAGGTCGATAATCTTATAACTACTTTACATTTTATGGGCAGTAAATAAATATTTTCTCAAACAGTATCTTTATTTAAGTTAAAATATGACACATTAAAATTAAAAGAACTAAAAAATATTATTCAAACAAATATAGAAAAAGAAAATAGAATGTGTGTTTGCAGAGAACTTAAGATATAAAGTGTGTAAGATTCACCAAACAGCTTCGAAGGAAGGGCTGGTTAGTTATAAGGCCCTTGTATATTACCAGTTTTACCGGAGGGTCAATACTCCTCAAGTGATCAATACTAGTTGACGGAACATTTTTGTGCGGTTTTTAGTTACTATTAATTCTATTGAATAAAACAATGAACATCTGAGGGAAATCATTTATTTTCTTTCCTATAACATGAATCAAACATTATAAAAGAACGGAGTTCCATTTTCCCCCGCGTTGCACATATTTTATCTATCCAGGGGCAATAACTAGAAAAAAAAAATTGTTATTCTTTAAAACAATTAATAGATAAAAAGCGGGTTTTTTTTTTATTATATACTAAATATTTCAAACAGACCTTCAAGGGCATCACTGATAGTATATTATTATAAAAAAAAAAACCTCTACCCGTGAGAGGCCACTTTCCATAAATTTAATTTTTCCAAGGGTCATTACTCTTTTAAAAAATTTGATTGTCCACCATTATAGAACTCGTCCGAGATATTGTTGATATTAACCTAGAGTATAAGTTTTATAAAAATCAGTCAAGAATTGTACCTGTGAGAAATCTAACGAGGCCATTTTCAATAAATTTAATATTTAAAATTTCAAGGGTCATATCTCTTTTAAAAAAAAAGTCGATCGGCCACCATTATAGATATTGTCCGAGATATTACTGATATTAACCTACAGTATAAGCTGTATAAAAATCTGGCAAGAATAATACTCGTGAGAGCGCTAACGAGGCCATTTTCCGTAAATTCAATATTTCCAAGGGGCATAACTCTTTTAAAAAAAGTATATCAGCCACCATTATAAAACTTGTCCGAGATATTGCTGATATTAACCTACAGTATAAGTTTCATAAAAATCTGGCAATAATTGTACATGTGAGAGCGCTACCAAGACCGGACGGACGGACACACGGACGGACGGACAACGGTATACCATAATACGTCCCGTAAACGGGCGTATAAAAACGAAGGCCTCTTTTTGTGACTTATCCTATAGGGTTTGAAAAAGTTCAATCGTGCGGACTCCTTTAGCATGAAGTGTTTTCGCGCTTCACACACAATGTGCTTTGGTTAACTCGGTTATGCACTCATATAATTAATTACAAAGAGAAGCATCTAATTTTTTATTTAAATTTAGTAAACATCAGTACACGTGAAAAATCGTTAAACAGACATTGCAATTTTCCCTTGAGGGCATTTCGGACATAATGATTAAGGGATTTCAAAATGCATTGTTTAGTAAAAGTCATTAACATTTATCGAAAACTTGGAAAATATAAGAAATATATCACACGGGATTTGAAATAGAGGTAATAGCATTTTTTTAAGACTGATCTGCTCGGGATCAGAATAAGTTGTACGGGTTAGGGTGACATTAGTCTAAATAATTATGACGTCTTGAAAGGCTATTTTAATTTTTTTCTGTGACGCCTTCCTAGCCGTCACAGAAAAATATTAAAATAGCCTTTCAAGACGTCAGAATTATTTGGACTAGGGTGACATGTCTTGCTGTGATTTTACTGTTACCTTGGCAATGTCATCTAGAACATCAACATCTTTCTTCAATGCGTCGATCTAGTAGAAATTAAATTCATACCACATAAACTGGTTTTTCATCCTAAATATTCATGTAACATTTTGACAATGAACATTAAACATCTAATCTTCCGAATTCTGAGATTAGCTTTTGTGTTTTTATTGCTTATTTGAAGTATTCAGTGTAGGCTGTTGATATATGCTGTATATGCAACCTTGGTTGTGTGACTTTGGAATGGTTAAAATCTAAAGGGGTTGTGTTTCGTTTTATTGTCTTTGTTATGTATATTATCAAATATAATTTATCTTGCTTCTTTTATCTTTTTTTATATTTTTTGGTTCTTGTTTTTGTTTTCGATTTCCTTTTGCTTTTCGTTTGATATGTGTTTATATAGAGTGCGATTATCATATCATGCAGTAGGTACTTATAATAGACAATTAATACCTTATTTGATGTTGCATTAGCAGTTATGCATTTCTGGTAAAATCAGAATATGTGGTAACCATGGTCACGCTATTTCCACAGATGTGTATTGTAGATAGTATTATTTATAGAATTGGGAGTTAATGACGCATCTTTAATTGTTTCTTTTTAATATATTAACAGCTTTTGTAGATTCGGGACAATTTAGAGCTTGACATATTGTACAAACACCTGTCTGTTGTTAAAATACACAGTCACATCCGGTCTCTCGTTGTAGGAGCATGACACGCTGTATGCACGTTTTAGAACTCTTGGAATAACTCTTTCTTTGAGGGGTCTGTAACTGACATGTTGCAAGCCAAAATTATTGTATCTACTAAACATACCCTCTTTTTCCAATGACAGTCATAATCTACCACCAGCTCCTTGGTTGTCCAGCTTTATCATGCTTGTGGAACATATTTTTGATTTTTTAATTTTTGTCTCGTCTTAAATATGCATGTACTATTTTGCAACTAGACGTAGCAAACAATTATTTCAAACTTCGTCATCCCGGGGCCTTTTATAGCCCACTATAAGGTATGGATTTTACTCAGTGGTGCGAGTCGAAAAGTGACCTAAAATTGTTCATACCGTTGTCTTTTTGGTCTTTGATTGATTGTTGTCTTACTGACAATTCTACCACATCTCCTTATTTTTATAAAAAAAAAAATCTATTAATCTTATTGGGTCATGAATATTATTTTTATCACTCTCAACTGAATATGAAATAAATACGTTTGAAGAACTTAAGAAGTGATGATAAACTCAATATTCATTTAGTAATGAGATTAAAGATGATTTTAATGAATTTTGGACCTGTCATAATTAGTGAAGGATATACACTTGCCTCGTGTTTCTGAAATTCCCCCGATAGAAATACAAACGACAAACCAGTAAATCTAATAGTTAAAATTTACAAATGCTGGTGTGTGAATTTAAGTATTTCGTATGAAAATCCGGTTATTAAATTGGGGTTGTACGAATGGTGGACGGCTCCAGCTATTTCCGTCCCAAAACTTGAGAACCATTCAACCAAGTAATGCTTTTAAAATTTTAATATGGTCCAAGATTTATTGGGAAATGGCACCTTAAGACGATTCCTTGCAATAACTTAAGAACCTGTAAACTAATTCTTTATTAAATTTTGATATTTTTTTATCTTGACTAGTACAGGTGACAAAATCGGAGTCTACTCGAAACTGACGAATTTCGCTTTTGCCGTTTATAGCCATCGATTGCTTTAAAATGACACTTACAAATGTAAGAACAACTCAGTTTGCTGTCATTTTGGAACTTTAATGAACTCTGTGATCAGACAGTAAATCCCATACTGAATAATACGCAGCCGCGTCTGGTTAGAATGGTGAAGTTAAATTCGATGGTGCGTTTGAGAGACTGCCAAGAACATTACAAGAACTCTTTGGAGTTGATTGTAGCGAACTTGCAGTCCTTATTTAACATATGCCTGTTGTTTTTAGTAGGAATTGTCTTCATATAACCTGTTTTTTTTAAATTATTATCGTTCAAATATCATTAAAAATGTAGATTCAATATTTTTTTTATTTATTAAAGTCTCACCACTTGTGTAACATAAAACATTCGAATACATATCTGTAAAACATAGCGTATATTAAAACTAACAGTAAAATATCATTAACTTAAATATTAAAACACATACAAGCGCCATTCTATTAAGAATTATGAGAGACTATTAAAAAGTAAAATAACAAAAATACCGAACTCCAAGGGAAATTCAAAACGGAAAGTCCTTTATACAATGGCAAAATCAAAAGTTCAAACAAATTTAATGAATGGAAAACAACTGTCATATTCCTGACTTGGTACAGGCATTTCCTTGTTTAGAAAATGGTGGATTAAACCTGATTTTGTAGCGAGTTAAACCTCTCACTTGTATGACAGTGGCATATAAATCTTTATATTGACAACAATGTGTGAGCAAAACAAACAGACATAATAGGTAAAAATGTCAAAAATTGGGGTACAGCATTCAACCTTGTAATATAATCTTAATCACTTTAAAAGCAAATATCTATTTAAACAAAGAAAAACAAAAAGGCATATAGACACTCTCTAGACAAAGCACATGAGCAAAAATGAAAGACAAGAATACATAATTGACCATAATACAATAGAACAATGGTGGGATGCATAAGTACCGAGCTACGCCGAAAGTATAGTACAAAAAATGGACTAAACAGTAAAGGTTTAAAATGTACAAGAACAAAAAATTAATGAAAAAAAAGGAACAATATAACATGTAATTAAGACGATAAACAACGTCAGTACCTAGAATCTATACTTCAAAACCATCATGTTTTATTTGTGAAGTTGATACGGAATATTTCTCAACAAGGTCTTGGTATCTTCCAATGAACATTTTTAGAAAAAGGACGAGACGTTCTTTGACATAACCTTGGCTCATCAACTTTCTGCTCAGACACTGGTGACGTTTTATAAAGTCTAAGTAGCAGCTGCAAGCTCTTGAATACCGACTGAGTTTGGAAATGTATATCCCATATGTAGGTGAAGTTGGTATATTGCTGCTAAGGTGGGGGGAAATGTATAATTTTAAAAATCAAAACCGTCTCCTTTTTCATAGATGCTGGTACTGAGATGACCGCTTAAGTCAACCTCTAGGTATAAGTCTAAAAACGAGGCAGAGGAAGCCGTGTCTGCTGTTTCTTCAATTTTTTGAAGAACTTTGTCAGGTAGTTGCTAAAACCTGCTTTAATATTTCATGTAGAAGAACAAATTTCTTATTTATATATAGCTAATGATGAAAGAATTATTATTGCAATACTTTACATAATTTTAAAACTATTTAAGATTTAAATAACATTAACAGCTATATATAAATAAGAAATTTGTTCTTCTACATAAAATATTAAAGCAGGTTATAGCAACTACCTGCCAAAGTTCTTCATTTCTAAATAAATATACAAACTTTTGGTCATAATAGATATAGGAAGATGTGGTATGAATGCCAATGAGACAACTCTCCATCCAAGTTACAATTTATAAAAGTAAACCATTATAGGTCAAGATACGGCCTTCAACACGGAGCATTGGCTCACACCGAACAGCAAGCTATAAAGGGCCCCAAAAAAATTACTAGTGTAAAACCATTCAAACGGAAAAACCAACGGTCTAATCTATATAAAAACGAGAAACGAGAAACACGTATGAACTACATGAACAGACGACAACTACTGTAATCATAAGACTAGTTATAAAATTGATCATTATATTTTACTGCTTCACTATAAAATATATTTCGAATGTCTGCATATGAAGGACATAGAGTAAATGCATGTTTTCGTCTTCAATTTTATTTTTACACACACAACAAGATATTTCATTAATTGGTTTATTCTCATATCGTCCTGTTTCTTTTTAATGTGGTGCAACGCCACATCTACATTTTGCATAAGCACTTCTAAATTTAATAGACATATTATGTTTAGCTATAACTCTGTACAATATTGTGATTTATACAGCTTATAAGTACGAAGTTTGTTACAATTACTCTGTGACAAAATTTAAGTTTGTAATTCTTCAATATATTTATTAAATAAAATATCTTCAAGTTGTAAAACAATATTCTTAAGAAGTGCACTATTAAGAATAGGATACAATTCAAAATTACAATCTTTAAAAGTTTTTTCATTACTCTATTACACCAGTTTTTCTTATTATTTACAGCATTTCTATGTGACCATTTGAACACTTTATAATTTATTGTCATTGTCCATGACACTATATCTTGCCCAGTGCCTAAATACACATGTCCATTGTTTTACGTTTGGTGGTCTCCAGCCCATGTCCCCGTTAATGGCCAGAGTATCAAATAATTTTGTAAAAGTACTGTGCTGAAAACCCCCATGTGCGTTACTTTTAACAATCAATAAACTTAGCGCTCGACTTGCAGATCTTGCTACGGCTTTAGCCATCTCATGATAATCGAGAAATTCTGTCAATAGTAGACCCAGATATTGGTAACAGGATGTATATTCATTTAACAAAAAAGCCTTTGATGTTTGTTGAACCGAAGGCTTCCTAAAATGTTCAACTTTAGTTTTATCTAAGTTTACATTCATACAATTGGTAACACACCAATTTCTTAATACATATAAATCATTTTCGTTTTCAGCAATAAATACGTAATGTCATCAGCATATAAAAGTACACCAACTTTTTTCACCATCAATGTCTACACCAATATCTAGTGCTTTTATAACATCAATTAAACTGTTGATGAAAATATTAAACATAACAGGTGATAATACACATCCTTGTTTTAAACCTGAATTGACGCTAAACCATTCTGTCATATTGCCATTAAGTTTAATACAACGTTCTACGCGTGAATATATTGCTTTCAATGTACATACCAATTTTGTACTAATTCCTAAATCATCCAATTTAGAAAACAATAGTTTTCATCTTGACAGTTTCATATGCTTTTTTGTAAATCTATAAAAGCTGTTCTCGATTTTCTAGTTTCAACAATTGTAGTCAATGTAATTAGAGTGGTCAATTGTACTTCTACCTTTACGGAAGCCATTTTTTTCATCATGAATAATATCTCTTTGTTCTAACCAATACACTAACCTATCATTCAGTATACTGCAATATAATTTATATGCACAGGGGGTTAACGTTATGCCATTGTATGACAAATGATCTCGTGGATCTAAAATTGAAGACTTAGGAAGACTTTAGCAAAAAACAACAAATCATTCAGTATTTGGTCCCTATTTTACCTACATCTGTTTTTCGAGCGGTAGTGGAAATTCTTTCCAAATATCCTAGTCGTCCTACTTCACAGAGAACATGCCGATTGGACTCTTCGTTAATTTGTTATCGTAATAAATATGCATGAATATTTGCCTCTAAACATTGAGTAAACAACAACCAATCAATCAACATTTATTGGGTAAATACTAAAATTTGCCAATGTCTCAACACATATATCAGACTTTATTCACGATCATATATCAATGATTACTAAATTACCCTTAAATAATAAAAAAAAAAAAAACCACACGACAGAATAAAAATTATTGTTAAAACCTCCTAGAACACTGCAGTAATGTGAATTAAAAAAAAAAAGATCGAAAGATTTTTTTTAATAGCCTGCGTTTGTATTGAATTCATGGGCAATTGTAATTCTGATAAATTGAGTACTTTTATAAAACCTTGAGACATACATATGACTACATTGTAACTGTATTTTGAAAAAAACAGAGATCGATTCAGACATGCAACTTATAGAATATTGTTATAAAAAAACCAAATTATTTAATAATTTAATTTTGTTTTATCTCATAACTCTAAAATGATTTTCAAACAATTATGAGTCTATGACAAAATAAGCACATTAATTTGGATAAAAAAGGTCTTATATTTCGTCTCCTGTCTGACAAAAAAGATTTTCAAATACTTCAATATCTCCCTCTTTTCTCAATAGTTAGTATGTAAATCAATTTCAGTCATTGGCTCGAATAAAATAACTCTGAGGCGACTCAAGTTGTTAACAAATTTACAACTAAATATGTATCGTATTTTTAAGTATTATCGCTTGATACAGATCTTAAGTTATCCGAATGGTTGTTTAATCTAAAATTTACCGATTTCATCAATTTGCTTATTGTGAAATTATGATTGAGATTAGCCACATTCGTATGATGGGTGATGCATGCACAGGAGACGCTGTCTATGCGCCAGGTGTTGTTCAATAAAGTTAAGGTGATCAGTTTTTATATATTCAAAATAATATTTTGTGATTTGTACATTAATAAACTACTGTTGCTTCTTCACATCTACAAAATATTGGGAAATATTATATATCCATTAATTTGAATTAATAAAACAAAGTTAACAACGTAATATGTACAACAAAAACAATATAAAAAATCATGTGAAATTGGTATTTACACAAGCCTTAATTATTTGTTTCTCACATTCTGCACTTGAAGTTTTTTTTAGGTACATGTAAGGGTATTAACCGTTTGTTAATTGTCAGTGTTTCCAAAGTTGAATTATCGGATGGATTAATGAAGGTTTCGGCTAGAAAATGGTGTTGATTGGCTTAATCCTAATAGACGTATCTAGTTTATTCATCTTATGGGTGTTTAACGTCATATTAACTGTTCATTATTGTTGTAGATAATCATGCCATTCAGCTGAAATTATTAAAACTACCATGAGACAATTAGTGTACCTTAGAATAACAGCAATGAATTTGTACTGGACTAGTTAATATAAGAAGTAAAACTCAATGTGTCGGTGTGTCAGCATGGAGATGAAAATTTGATTGCGGGGAGGGAAGGGTGACTGTCGGATTTCTTCGGACGGAACAATCGTTTAATTTTAGAAGAAAAAAAAAACCTTAACTTTTTTAAAAATTTCATGTAAGATTAATATCAAAGGCGACAAACGGTTCGTTCTTGTGAGACCAGATTATCATGCATTTGTTATCTTGAATGATTTGGATATAAAGTACCAAAATATTTCGCATGAAGTTTAAATTTCGTTTTATCTATCTGTAATGGCAACAGATTATCGTCCATTCATCAAACTAAACAAGTGTTATATTTTGAAATACTTGCTAGTAACAAATGAAGGCAAACTAAAGGCTTTGCGAGAAAGGCTCACAAAATGATACCCCGTTTCAAAGTGAAAATTCTTATATATGATTTTTTATTGGTAAGCCCATAAAAAGGTCTGATACAAAATAAAAGAAGAGGTGCAAAATGACATTATATGGTTAAGATTCTGGAAAAATGCCACACATTATAATTTATAAGGATTTAGGAGTAGTTTTTGTTACTAAATTGGTACCTCTCATTAAGCAACAGAGAAGTCCGAAATCAATTGGCATTATACACAGCATAGGAAGGGGATATATGCATCATATGGTGACAATTCTGTGAAAGTTTCCTTATATTTTGAAAATGGGTTTAGGTGAAGTTGTGGGTACTAATTTCTACTGTAGTGTGTGGAATTGAAAAGTCAAGTCAACCCAAGCAATCGTCCAGATGAACAAACGAAAAAGGAGATGCAAAATTAAATACATCATGTGAGTAAGTTTCAAAAGTGTGGGACGAACAGACGAACACCCAAATCACTGCTTGACAACCTCTTCTAAAAGGGAGGGGGGGGGGGGGGTGTTAAAAATCAGGTCTTTGGTAAAACATCCAGCATTATTATGAAAAGCCCGAATATGACAAGGAAAGCAATGCCTCCACTTCCTATGTAATATGAGGACTTTCTTGAGTCAGGGGCGCTGTAATGCCATCTTCGGTAAGAGGATAATGATTTTTTATTAACTCTGTATAGATAATCTGGGCTAGCATCGACACTACCATTTGTGTACTGGGAGCTATAACTTTTACATTTAGTGATGCATGCCACCTCACATGCTGAAATTGTTGGCACTGGAAACGTGCTTGACATGATTGAAGCATTTTCGAATTGTTCTGTATATTTGTGTTCGGTTGTATCGATGTAATTTGCATTTGTTTCTTTTCCTCTTGAAGGAGTACCAGATAAGTGAGATGTTGATACTTCTGTTATAGTGGAAGGACTTATTTTGATTACAGATGAGGGCACCGTTGTTTGTATATCAGCTGATGTGTCTTCCATCT
This sequence comes from Mytilus californianus, assembly GCF_021869535.1. Taxonomy (NCBI): domain Eukaryota; kingdom Metazoa; phylum Mollusca; class Bivalvia; order Mytilida; family Mytilidae; genus Mytilus; species Mytilus californianus. The sequence continues at coordinate 5,218,858 of NW_026262745.1, read as the reverse complement.
GTGTAGAAATGTGGATGGCTGTTGAGGCTGGAGAATTGTCAATCGCTGAAAATTCAATGTCAGAAAAATTATTTTTATAAGTGAACCAAACTCAGTCAGTGTTATTCAGTGGTTGTCTTTGTTTCATGTCTGTCATATTTGTTTTTCGTAAATTGTATTGTTATAAATAACGATTTTAGTTTTCCCTTTTGAATTGTTTTACACTTTTCAGGTTGGGGCCTGTTATAGATCACTATACGGTATGGATTTTTTTCATCGTTAAAGGCTGTACGGTAATCCGTAATTGCTAATATCCAAGTCATTTGAACTCTGGTGTATAGTTGTATCAATGGTAATCATACCACATGTCCTTATTTTTATATCATTTGTTTGAAAAACCGTTACTGGGCATTAATTGTTCATCACATTCAATACATTATGATACAATATAAGTATTAACAGTTTTGTAGATTTGTATACAGACATACTGTAACTTTACTTTTTCAAATCAAAAGTTATTTGACCCAGGTAATAGTGGAGTGGCGAATGCTTAGTTAACGAGTTTAAATTACCTAAATACCTCATGGAATGGTAATGTCTTTTAAAAAATGTCTATCGATTATTCAACTTAAAAAAAATATTTGTCGTAAATATCAAATGTGGTGACAATGACGTTAAAAACTTTCACCGAAAACCTCACTACTGTTTCGATAGACTAATCTCATAATTTACCCTTTTCTAAACATGATTTGTGAACTAAATAGGTTAATAGGGTTACAGACTTCATACATTATAAGGGCATTTTTAATGAGTGTTATATTTAAAGCACAGAGCATCTGAAAATTTTGGAAAAAAAAACCCACAAAAAATGACTGTTTTTCACCTAGCATTATTTGCACGTGCAATAAATGTGTATTTTAAAGGTACGATCGTAAAGCCGTCTATAATACTTCAATCGACTCGATTTACTTTTTGAAGAAAATTAGTAATAAGCAATATAATTGGTTAAACATCTGCATTTTATGAGAATTTCTATTCCGGATATTTGTCAGACATGAACCGACGCTGTTCTGGTTTCTAGTTATCAGCCCACATTAGGCAATTTTGCGATGGTCATTTGTAGTTATTAACACGCGTATTTCTTGTTTACTTTAGAATTTCTGAAGCTTTGCGGTTTATTTATGTTACTAGGTGTTGTTGTTTAGTCGTGTTTGTTGAATATAACCGTGAAAGTGACAATCATCGTAGGGTGCGTTTAGTTTTCAGGTGTGTTCGATCTGTTGGATATTCAAGTAAAAGGACAATTACACTAGCTGGCTCCGTCCGATTCCAAGAACATGTGCTCTGAAGTTGGAGTTGACAAATACAGTACCTGTAATTTTGTATTTGCTGAAATTTTAAGAATAACAACAGAAAAAAAGTCTGCTAAATGATGCAGCACCAGATATGAAGCCAGATTTGTCAAATTCATCAAGTTCATTCTGTTGTATTTATATATTAGGCTTTGAAATTTCCATCAAACGTGTTACCTTCGAAAAAGTAAAATAATACGTTATTCTGACGTCATGCGCAAATATGAAACACTTCTAAGTCGGAACTTAAGCATTGATAAATAATACTACTTGTATAATTTATTAAAAAGATTATTGATTTGAAAAAAATCTTCAGTTTGTTTCTCTAGATGAAAACAAGAATTTTTAAGTGATGACTTTTGACCTTGATTTAAGGCATGATTGGACCAGCTTTCATATTTACGACACATATATTCAAAAAGTATACGATTTAAGCTTTCGAATGAGCTATCTTAATGTCATGAGGTATGTAGGTAATTTAAATTTTAAAATTGGCCTCTCCGCCGCTCTACTCTAATAATAATAATAATAATAATAATAATAATAATAATAATAAGGAAAATAAAGATAATGAAAGGACTTACGATGCAAACTACTTACCGTCTATCTCACAAATGACTCTCTGTATTTCTGTACATTCTCCATTATAGAAGAGATCATTTTGTATATATGCACAGATGTAATCCAGATCTCTATTGTCTGGTTCAGAGCCTATATTTCAAAACAGAACGCTACAATAAAATTCAATGAACGGAAGCCCTCAGATCAATCCCGCTTTTCGTTGCACTCGTGATTTTTAATAATTAATTGTTTATTTATCTGCAGTATTGTTTTTAAGGTTTTTTTTTGCTGCTGGCCATGTCATTTGTATGTGAAGTTAGCGGCCGGTTCGTTATTCGTTATTCGATTTTCAAATTTTCTTAGTTGAAAGTAATAAAAATTTAAACATTCGATAAAATTAAAAGCATGATAGTAATAGTCAAAAGGAGTAAAAAGGGAGGTAGATTAAACATTGTTCAAAGTTTATTTTTTGCAGCTGTAAAATCATAATTGAGTAAATAAATAAAATAATTGGTCTGGCATACCAAATAGCAAGTTAAGTATCTTTGATGAGTTTTAACATCCCTAAGGGTTTGAATGACTTAAGGGTTGTGATAGTCCATTCCAGATAACGATGCTGTCTGGAAAACAAACAAGTGACGTTATACTAAGGTCCTTGCAAAAACAATAAGGAATCGTTATTGTTCTCTTGCTGTTGATGTCATTGGCTGTAAATTTGTAGATGGTATGGCAATCAGTACGAGTTATACTCTTTCAAACATGTTGTCTAGTTTAATGACTGTATCATCAGTTTAGAGGAAGTGACCACAACGGCTTTTTGAGTCTAGTTTATTTATCCGAAATGATACGTTGGTTTTCCATGAGTGATCTAAGGGCTACTAATAGCATAAGGCTTTTGTCTGACAAGACGGTATCTTTTAGGAAAAGCTCCGATATATTGGCTTTGATAAGTATGTTATCTATGTCGTTGTTTCAGTGTTATGCTGTGTGTATTTTTACGCTTAGCTATGTAGTCAACATCATCTGGGATATGTTTCCAATTAAATATTGCCAGGACATTGCCCTGGAAATTATTCTCAAATAGTCCATAACTTTTTTGCGATATTCAAATGAGATAGAAACGAAGTAGTTTTAAACAAGAATATTGAATTGTTTTACAGAAACGTGTAAAATCTTGATAAGCCAATACTCTCATTATATTATTCATAATTATTCATTAATATCCAAAAAATAAAGTTTCCTTGTAACTAGATACATTTCTCGTAACATTGTGATTTAATTTTTTAGTTATATATTTAAAAGTTTGAATGATTTTTTAACATACCACATTATAAAAAGACTAAACATAACTAAAGGCAGTAAAGAGCCTTTGTCGCTCTAACATTGTAGACTTGAATATAATTCATGACAAACATCTCTATTCTGTTTGCTTATATTGTTTTTCTGTTGACTGATTCTTTCTTTCTTCTTAAGTTTGTGTCAAAAAAAGGGGGGTTTACAGTCGTTATTCAAGGGTATCAACTTCTATAAAGAGTCTACTAACGATTTCGGCAAAATTTGACTCATTTGTAAACCGTGTCTTGCCGATCATTTTGCTAGTTAAATTGTTTATCTATCTTAAATAGTTATCAAGATAATAGACAAAAAACGGAAAAAAAACGATAAAATTCATCATTTATGAGCAATAACTCCAATAAGGAGTCGACTGACGATTTCGACCATATTGACTCCTTTATAGATCTTGTCTTGCTGATCATGTTTGCTTTTTAAAGTGTCATTCTATTATAGTTTTCAAGATGTAAGCAAAAACACAAAATATTGGTAAGCATCGTCATTAAAGGGACAATAACTCCAAAAAAGTCGACTGATGATTTCAACCATTTGACGTATTTGTAGATCATGTCTTGCTATTCATTTTTGCTTTCTTATGTTTCTAGATAATAATAATATTCTATCTATGATCTAATATAGTTTAAAGATATTGGGCAAACACGCAAAACAAGTGGTCAAAATCGTCATTAAATGGAAATAACTTCACTAAGGAATCAACTGACGATTTCGACTGTGTAGAATGATTTATAGATCTTATCTGATCATTTTTGTTATTTAACGTTTCTCTCTATCTATTACCGTGTTCAAGACAATTGGCAACAATGAAAAACATAGTGTCAGGGCTTGAACTCCTACAAGACGTCATCTAACAGTTTTGATGTAATACATTAGTTGTTGACATAGTAATGTAATCTACCCGAACAAGTCTTCCGTATGATCATGTATCTACATAATCATGATCCCAGAGGAAACCGATTAGAAGATGTTTAATCTTGTCCCCTTGTATAAAGAATAGGTTTAAAACTATTTGAACACCCGTGAAATCAATTTGGTTATGTCCTTGATTTATGACGAACAATAATAATTATTCAAGAAAATTGATACATTCTGAATTATTTAATTAATAAAAAGTGAAACACAATGCATAGTGTTATACTATACGAGAGCACACATAGTAAGTAGAAAATGTGTAAATTATTAGATTATAATACTCATAATAATAATAATATCAAAAATAATAATGATAAAAAGAATGATAATATTAATTATAATAATAATAATGATAATGATAATGATAGGAAGATTAAATGAATAAGTGTTAAGGATGCTTACTTCTGAAATACAGATTTGACTGACTTTCTTCAGTGCCATCTTCCCACGTGTAAGTATGATCAGCATCAAAATCAGTTATTCCTACCCAGCAAAACCTGTATGAAAAATTATATGTTAATAATGTTATTATATTGAATGACTCAAATTGGGATTAAAGTTTGTATTCTTATATTTGAATTTGGTGTTGAGGGCAGATCCTTGACTATTTCCTTTGAATTATTGACCTAACTTTCTAGACTATGGGCGATTTAAAGCTTGACATATTGTAAAGAGACATCTATTATTTGATCTACATAATTTTGTATCGATTGGTTGCTTTGTTATCAACGAAGACCCCAGTTTTCGTTTTACTCATAACCGATCTCATTCTGTTCGTCTAAAGGATATCACTCTTTAACTACAGTACTGTAATTCTGATTCTAATGTATTAGAAAAGGAAATGATACGTTAGAGTTTGAAAAAAAAATAATTTGAAATAAAATAAAATTCTGCGAAATTTCATGAATGATTTTGTCGCATAAACGTCATGACTAAACATTAATGTAAGTTATAAAAATGAAAACTATTAAACTCAAGGTTGTTTAGTTACTTCTACGACTTTAATTTCGATGATATCGCATCAAAACAACCTTTTCGGGGTATGTGTTGTTTTGCTTTCGATTATATAGTAGTACATGTAATTGAATCTTTGTTAATTAAAGTAATTCAATATGGCTGCTCATTCCTTAGTTACGACATGACAACGATGGACTTGATGGTAAATTTTAGCAAATGAAAAGATTGTTACATGAAAATTGCTTTAGAATAAATAACCTTTGGCAATGCCAGAAGGCAGGCCATTGAATAGATGTAACCATATGAACTGACAGTCGACCAGCATGAGTATCAACCCTGTAGTATTTAATCAAAATGAAACATCGTTCTGGCTGTGACCAATGAGCATTTCTAAGTTAACCTTAATTTACTTAAACCCGAATAATTGGGAAGACTAAAGACTTACAAATACAAGAGGATATATTTTACCAAAAGTGACATAAATGGAAATGTAAGAACAGTTGTAGGGAAGAAGTTTTGTATGAAGGAAATCGAACCTTAAATTTCAGAAAACAAAAAAACAAAATATGGTTGCCACGAGAAAAAAAGTTATCGGCTAATTAAAAAAAAGGGTTTATATAATATTGATATCAATAGAGAATTATGTATTAAAAGCTTTTCCGCAAAATACAAATGCAGTGCATATAAGAAACTAACCAATACGACAACAGACCAATACAACAATCATTTCAGAATCTATATATCAGAAAGTTTGTCAAATCTTTAAATGAAATTACCACCATTAAAGTGACTCAAATTATAAGGTTTACTTGTATGCATTACCGATCTGATCTAAAGTCAATAATTATAAAAAAAAAGCTATTCATTTTAATTTGGATTCGCATGTCGGCTGATGCATGCATAACTGGAGACACTTGCTCTGTCGGTGCATCCAGTCCAATTCCCTTAGCTGTCACTTGTTACCCCGATATGCTTCTCAATCGTTTTTAGAGATTTGAAAATCGATAAAAACGTGTTGCTTAGATTCAGTCGAAATATAAAATAAACAACAACCAAAAACATTGAAAAATTATTCTTAATTTTGATGTTTTATTTTTTGAAATAAAATTTTGAAAACATAAAAAAAAATAAAAAATTCAGAAAAGTGAAACGTTTACTTCATGTGTACGTTGCACATTAGAGACATCATGGACTTTCTACAAAACTTCTTCATAATTCATACTATATGGATGGATCGGACATTATTACATTTGTAATGGCAATTAGAAATGATTTAAATTGGATTATCCTCCGTTTACCCAGAAAACTCCGATAAAAATAACTTTACCGCCATTTCTTACATTACCAATGCATTATATATGTATAGATATTGGAGTAAAGTCTAAGTATTAGTCCGAGGATCCAAAAATCAAAAAATTGTTTTGCCAAATACAGCTATGGCGTCAGCCACGAAGATACGAGACGACTACATCTGATTTTCATAAAAGTAATAAATACTTATTCTATCTTTCCTCGTGTTCTAAAGAGAGCAATTAGTTTTGATAAAACAGGAATAGTGTCATTATTACTTATTTTTCAGATACGGTAAAACTTTCAGAAGATCTTTTATACTTATGAATTTGGAATGAAATATAAATTGCGTCTTTTTTTTTCTGTCATCAAATTGATACCTTATCACTGCTTTAGTATGGCATTATGAATCGTTGTACAATCTTGTCTTTTTCTATTTAAATGGCCAAATCTGAAATTTTTGCTGATAAATGATAATACTTCTATGTAAGTTATGAAGGAAGTCCTGTCGTCTTTATTGAAATAACGTATACAGACGTTACGTTGCTGAAAGGAGTTGTTTCCCTTGACAAAAACATAGGTTATAACTTCATACAATGTACCCTCTTAAAATATTTACCTATATTTGCTAACCTATATGTATTTTGTGTATAATCCTTCAACCTATTATTTTATTTTGTTTTAGAACTACTTACTTTCCACAGTGTAAATTAGTGACAATAGTGGCGGCTTCACTTTGTGACTGTGGCATCATGATGGAGGCATTTTCTTCATTACAAATAATCCTTGCATCTCTAAACGTTACACCAGAACTTCTGAGGCTTAGTCTTTTGTAGCACAGGGTTCCAAACATTGTCCAATCATTTTCACAGAAACCTACATTGAGATAAGGGTTAAGGGTTTATATAAAAGTGGAATATTTTGAAATATTTTAGCATTTACATGAAACCATTACTAATGATAATCTATCCATATTCTTGTTGGTGATAATTTACTATTTACGGATTCTCTTTTAGACACGAGCATTATTTGAATAATGATTTATATAACTGCAATAACTGTGTAATAGAAGCGACAACAGTGTTTCTATTACTTCGATTTTGCCATTTCAATGCATATTTGTTTTCTCCATATCTTGACTTACATTTAGACATTGGCAATGAGGGTCGGTTGAGAATTTTCATTACGAAAACAGTTCCATTGTGAGTTTTCAATATTTAAGAGATAACGCGTCGCCAGGTAAACGGGTATTTGCGACAGTAAAACTACCGATGGACGTCCGCAAAGCTTCAAATACAATACAGTTATCTCTATTCTAATGCAAAACAAGTACATAATTTAATTTCAATCATTATTTCAGTGAAAAATTTTCATTAAAGAAAATTCCGCGAAAAGATGTTATCTTCTTTGGCCCCTAAATTAGGTGACGTCATAGGTATGCTTCCGGCGTCAAACGTAAACACCGGGCGTTTTCTGGCTTCTTGACCGCTTCAGAATGTAATAAAATTTGATAAAAAGAAGATTTCTAGGTGCAAAATGTGGGTTTTTTGCTTACTATTGTAGAAATTACATGTCAATGCATTCCGCAATTCAAAATGTCGGCTTCCTTAGTTACAGACAAGGAGATAGAGATTTTACGCTTACTGTCATCCAATCAGAACCATTGACACAAAATAATTGCACTAGAATTCAATATTTCTGTAGCAACGTTCAAGTAGCGCCGTCAAATTGAGTATATATCCCAATTGATACGACAATCTAGAGTTTGGGTTATCAATCACAACTTTCTTAAAAGACGGTTGCTTCTAAAAGGGAAAATTTTCAAAGCCAATAACGTTATAATACATAAATACGTTAAGACCTATATGTCCAAATAGAAGTTAAAAGTAACAAACACATCCATCTAAGATCAAGTTTTCCTGAGGGAGTTGGACCCTTTGTTTCTTGATAATTGCTAAACTTATTAACGGTGATTTAAAAAAAAAATGTTATAACTCATTTCGTTCCATATGAGAAATCTGCGTTCATCCCTCCGGGTCGAACCTTGTCGGGTTTAGAATTTGTGTTATTCAATCTACATGTACAGTGTTCTCTTTAGAGTAATATTGATTACCGATTGTCTTATCGTCTTTTTTTTCTTTGTGGCCATGTTTCTAGTTGACTTATTATAGATTTTGATATAATCTATAATGAAGGTGTTTTCTCTCTGTTTTCAGTTTAATATGCAGATATACCTGAACCGTTGATTTCTTTTTGGCAAATCAGTCCGTCTGTGTTGTAGCAGTATCTATCACACATGTCCCCTTCTTCCCAAACACTGATACACAGTTGAGGTACCTTGGGTTTTATACCTATAAAAAGTATTCATTATTTGTGTTGTATTGCAAGTCATGTGGTAGAAATATATATAAATACGTTTGTAAATGTATAACACCATAGTTTGAAAAAAAGAAAAAAGTAAATAAATGCAAATATCAATAAACATTCGGATAACAGATATCCTTCATTAGTATGATTTAAAATATTACGAAATTCCAGGGTTTGCGTTTCCAATCACATAACAGTCCTACATTCTGTCGATAAATATCTTTTAGCATTGCACAATATCATATTTTTCTCTGACTGTTTGACGTCTTTACACTAAATCCACTAGATATGTAGTGATTGATATTTTAGTTTTGAATACATGATTTTCAAAGTTTTTAATGGCTTGGAACTAGCTTTCAGTAACTGCGAGTACTCTCAGTTTGGTACTTCATGTCTTAAGTCTTGACAGTGTCTGAGCAGAAAGTTGATGAACCAGGGAAATGTCAAAGAACGTCTCGTCCTTTTTTTAAGACCTTGTTGATGATAAATATTCCGTATCAATTTCACAAACAATACATGATGGTTTTGAAGTAAAGATTCTTCGTACTGACGCTGTTTATCATCTTAATAACGTGTTAAAGTGTTCTTTTATTTGTCTTTATTAATATTACTTTTAATGTTTGGTCTGTTTTTGGTGATATTCATTTGACGTGGCTCCGTACTTATGCATCCCGTCATTGTGTTGTTTGTATTATTTTTCATTTTTACTTGTGTGCTTTATCCGTGTGACTTTTTATGTTTCTTTGATACATATGACGTGTCTCTGTACTTTTAACATCCCGCCATTGTGTTATTGTTCTATTATAATTTTTGCATACTTTGAACGACAAAATTATTTTATATCTCTACCTGTGTGACGTTTACATTCTGACATAAAACACGCGATTCTACGCCTGAGTTAATGTTAAAATTATGATTCGGTCCCAGTGCTTAAAATCCCTCGATCCTTTATGGGTTGATTTGGCATACATAAATAAAATACAAAAATAAGTAAGCAATGAACGAGGTTGTTAAATGTGATATATGCTTTTTTGAGCTTCTTTGTTAAATATTTGTTTGTTTTTGTTGTGATTAAGATTGTGATACGGTGTTGACTGCTGTACCCCTATTTTGACATTTTTCCCTATTATGTCTGTTTGTTTTATTCACGCATCGTTGTCAATAAAATGAAATTTGATGCGACTGTCATACAAGTGAGAGGTTTAGCGCTATAAAACCAGGTTCAATCCACCATTTTCTACATAAGAAAATGCCTGTACCAAGTCAGGAATATGACAGCTGTTGTCCATTCGTTTGATGTGTTTGTGCTTTTGATTTTGCCATTTGACTTTCCGTTTTGAATTTTCCTGGGAGTTCAGTATTTTTGTGATTTAACTTTTTTCGTTAGCTGTTGTTTTTTGTGTGCTTTGTGTTGATCTGAAGAGTTAAGAATTTTTAAACTAATTTTTATAGTTTCTTTTTATGTTGTGCTCTTACACCACTGTCCTAGGTTAGAAGTTTCCGTTTGTTTACTCGTTTTAATTGTTTGTATTTGTCATGTCGGGTACTTTCATAGCTTGCTGTGCGGTAGGTGTTTTGCTCATTAATGAAAGCAGTTCATATAGTTTCCTACTTCTACGATATTTGGTTGAAAATTGTCTCATTGTCAATCTTCATATCAATTTTCCACATTCCGGGCATTTGACAAATAGTTAAGGCATTTAAATCTTTTGTTGAAGACCATTTGTTACCCTATTTCTGTTTAACAAAATATTTAATATTTATCAAAATCTAAGGATTATTGTCCAGATGTTAAAGAGAGAGAAAGTACCAAGGAGGCAATCGAAATCTAACAGTCGAACAAAGACAGACAACATCATGGGCAAAAATGGAAACAGACGAAACAATGGAGAAAAAAAAGACTGAGCAAAGCGAACCTCAACAACTGGAGATTACCTTATTTGGAACACCCCCAAGGGTGACTGGGGAATATAAGTATGGTCACCATTGGTCTTCCTCCGACCGGCAGTAAAACCCTCGCCAAAGTGGGGCGTCCGTTTGGCTGTGCGGGATGTACAAATTTGCAGCCACGTCCGGTCAGAATGGGGACGTTAAATCCGATGCCTCGTGTAAAGAGAGTGCCACGCTCTTTGCACGTTAAGAACCCTTGCAACAACTCTTTGAGGGGTCCGTAGGTGACCTGTTGCAAGGCTAAATTTCTGTCCCTATCCAATATACCCTCATTTCCCGTGGCAGTCTAAATTTTTCCGACCTTAATCCCGGACACCTCTATTACAGAACCTTCCTATTGTATTTATTGTTAATTTGTTCTCGTCCTGAATATGCATGCAATATTTGCCACTGGACATTAAGCAAACAACAATCAATCAATCAACCTTATTTGGAACGGAAGGATTAGCTGTTTCTGCCCAGATAGTGGCAACCGATTCCTTATAACTGGTTTAAGTCACCTTCGTTTATCTTTTATATGGTGTATTGCTTTTTTTTATATTGATAAATTCGAATTTCGAATTTTTCATTTCCAAAACCTTTGATGAGAAGTACAAATATTTTTCATTGTAAAGCACCAGATACAATTAATGTTTCTTCAATAATGCAGAAGGCAACATATTTGAAAATCCAAAAACTAATATGAACCTTGAAGTGCATCTAAGTACAAGCCCACGTTTAGTTCGCTAATAAAAAGCTTCACATACATTATGGAAACTTGACTATTTTTTTACCATCTTTTTTTTTTAGTTTATTAAATAATTAGGATGCTGTCTCCTTGTCGTATACATCATTGTATGACCTGTTTAATATTACGTAGTATTTATTTATACAACACATGGAACGTGGGCCCTATCCCCCACTATTTCATTTGTTTTCTTATATTAAAAGCTCCCTTTCTTGGAGTATTCAATAATGGCCATTATCGACTTTGAAGAGAGCAATAATGTTTTGATGATTAATCATTTGTTAATAGGGTAATTTTATTTGCTTCTTGGTTGAAATTGGAAATGAAATTTGAACCATTTTCTAAGACGATCACAAAAATATTTACAGAAGTTGAAAATTTGATGAGTTCCGTTTGAATATATATTATAAAAATTAAGCACCTCAACACAATTTTCATATCGGTACAATATCATATATTTAAAATAGTATATTCATTAAAGGACTTCATCTGTGGGCACTGAACTAGTGGACCGGGATCCTATTCCACATAGCTTAGAGGGAGACAGGGTAAGTAATGGCCCTATACCGTCGATGTATTTTGGATAGGTAACAATCTGCTCTATCAATCTCAGTTTGTATTGGTTAATACGCAAGTAAGATTAGATTTAGCTCTATAAAACCAGGTTCAATCCACCATTTTCTATATAAAAAAATGCCTGTAACAAGTCAGGAATATGACAGTTGTTGTCCATTCGTTTGATGTGTTTGTGCTTTTGATTTTGCCATTTGATTAGGGACTTTCCGTTTTGAATTTTCCTTGGAGTTCAGTATTTTTGTGATTTAACTTTTTACAAATGTAATCTAATGCAGTATAAACCTTATATACTGACGATTAAATTTAACTTAAGCCCTTTATAGACTTAAATGACTTTGTTTTTATTTATTTATTTCTTGAGTGAACTGTGAGATTTAACTTTCGACAACAAATGAGCTGCGTCGGATAGAAATCGAACTTATGCAAGTGTCGATAATTAAATATACATGCATTACACTTTGATTGATTTTGAAATAAAATTCTGATATTTAAGGTTACTCGTTGGTTTGAATTTAAAGATTCTTATAAAATATCCAAATTTAGAAACGGTTCAAGCATTTGCATGTACAATTCTCCACCAAATATGGCGTACTACAGGTATGAAAAGGTAAATAAATAAATTGATCTCGACAGACTTTTCAATTTCTTATTCCACAGCGAGTAACATTACGCCATGATTTTCATGTGCTGACTATCCAAATGGCAATAAATTGTTCCCAAACATACGTTTAAGGGAAATGCATTAATTTGGAAAGACGATGTATGTTCTTATTTCCTACCTCAAAATATCACGTAACAATGTATATAGATATAGGAAGATGTGGTATGAGTGCCAATGAGACAACTCTCCATCCAAGTTACAATTTATAAAAGTAAACCATTATAGGTCAAGGTACGGCCTTCAACACGGAGCATTGGCTCACATATGTCTGGATTCGCAACTTGATCATGAATACTCATGCGTAGCATATACAAATTTATTTTGTCTTAATCTGACTTCCAAAACTACAGGTAAAACTTTTTTTCTGCAACTGGATAACCGCAAATGTATTGCGAACTGAGTTTAAGCAAAATGCATGGATAAACAAACAAAAAATGCAATGAAAAATCATAACGTTCTTTATAGGAAGATAAGAAGATTATAGGTTGTCAAAACTTTAATCACAATGTCAAATGTATACTTACTTCCCCATATATCGATTCCTTTCGATCCATCATCCCATATCCATTCTGTGCCATTGCGAAACCTTAATCCAACCCATATTTTGTCTTCAGACCTATAAGAAGAGTTGCTACCTTAATAATGATAAAAATATGATGCAAATTCCGATTTTTAAACACCAAAGTCTGATGTTTTATTTTATTAATTCGGGAAACGGAAAAATACAAATGTAAAAAGTAGGAAAATGATGCATGCCAATCAAAGAGCAATTGTTCCTATTTGCTTTTCTTCTTAAATCCAGAAATCTGATTTTATCACGCTTGTTCCATTGTTTGCTATTCTGAAAATGTCTTTGGACAGCCACTGCCTTTTGTTTATTTAAAATTCCTGAAATTTTAACGGTCATTATTTAAAAAAATAAATAACAAAAGAAAGAGATGTACTAGCCCTTTTAAAATCAAAATTACTATTTCGGCGTGCGCTTATCGTGTAGCGTTTTGTGTGCATATTGTGTTCTAAATCGTGTATTTATTGTTCAGTATGAAGTAACGGTTGTGCATGACACGTTCATTACCTACAACCTTCATTTTGTTTGTCCCTAAACAATTGCTCTCCAAAGCTTACAACATTGATTAAAAAATGTATCAGGCTGGAACTAAAATATAAAAACAAACGGCTAATTAACAAAACTTGTCTTATTTCAGGCGATAAATACTAATCATTTCCATTTTTTGTTCGTTGTCGGTCATAAATTAAATGAAAAAAAATTAAATATTAAACTGCATCTCTTTTGTAAAACGCAACCATTGTGCAATTTCGATTACTAAAAATATTTAATATCTTTCAAGCTATATTCTCAAATTATTCAGTTGGAATTTTCTATGATCGAAATGTTCATTAAATTGCACCAAATACATTGATTAAAACATTATTTTTGTAATATGAACTGTTGGTGCATTGAATGGAAATTGTGTATAACCTCCAAATTATTCTTATGGAGATATTTGATGATAAGATGGTTAAGCATTGGTGCGTTCCTTTTATTCAATTGAGGAATAATTTACATCAATTTCTATCAGGTTCGAAATGAAAATATGCTACAATAAACATATGTTATCGTACTCGATAACTTGATGTTAGCTATTCCATTGTTGGTCCCTGTTTGTCATGCTGCTTTTTTATATTTCTACATATTCATATGTCGATGGGTTTCAAAAGTTTGAGCGTTTCTGATGAACGTGAATCCAAAAACTACTTTCTTCGCTGTCGGTCATACTTTTCATCAAATTAAAGTAAAGTTATATTTTTTATTTCTCTACACTTCATCTCTGATGTTAAACGTGACCATGGCGTAATTTAATTGATTTGAATATTTAATACTTATAAAGCTGTATTCTGAAATATTTCATTTGCAATTTTCTGTGATTGAAACGATCCTTAAAATGAACCATACTTAAACATTCATTAAAACCATATCATTAACTGACAATTAACGATACCAATTTTCTACAACAGATGCACATTTCGACAATAGATAGCTATTCAGTATTGCTTGAGGCCAAAATGTTTGAAAATCCATAGCTTTTAATAAAAACGAATAGTTCATAAACCAAAAAGGACACACAAATATAGCCAAAGTCGGACAAAGATCTGGGCAAGGAATCTGAGATTTTCATGAAGGAGATATATTCTTTAATTTAAAACAATTATATAATTTATTCAAAGACTTATCATGTGCTTCTTATTCGATGTATGAGTTTTGAACTTCGATACATTGCTGATGCCGTAAGTCACAATAACTCAACAAAAAATTCATCAAAGATACCAACCAGGCCTATAATTTGGTACGCCAGGCGGTGATTGTTTCGTCTGCATAATGCTCATCAGTTGCGCTCGAATCAACCAAAACATTTGGAAGGCCTAAACTTTTTAGAACATTTTTTTTATTGATTTCCTAGTATGATATGATAATTACAAGGTGTTATAGAATGGACGACAAGCGATTTATATAATGCGTAGAATGAACTAATGAAAAAATGTTGCACACACGAATTTTATCAAATATTTATGATATGATGCATGAATGGAAAAATGTAAAACATATTTAATATTTTTTGTATGTATTAATTGGCAAAAATACAAATATCAAAATCACACGTTAAGGTAATATATATGAAGATATAAGACAAAATAAATACATTTAGTTGGTTTTTCGCCTTTGTATGAATTCTATGACAAACTTTAATGCTCATGGTTGGGTAATATATATATGTGATTTATTCTATTAGTTGAGCGCAGGGAAATTATCTTACGTGTTTAGGACACTAACACCACACTCAGTTTAGCTCATTGTAAACACGGCCTTAGTGTTCTGAAAGAGAGGCAAAATATACAAAAAGGTCATTCAAACTCACAAGTTGAAAACAAACTAACAACTTATTGGAATAAAACAAAAAAGGACGAAAGAAAACCAACATAACAAAAACACAACATAGAAATCCAAAGAATAGAATAGCGAACCGAAACAAGGAATTTGTCAAAGAGATAACAACCCTAAAGAGCCCAAGGCCACTCAATGCAGCGAGAAAATCACACACCTGGAGGCGGGCTTCAGATGGTCCATAAACAATGCTGTACACTAAACTCAGAAACACACAACACGCACAGTAAAACTCAAGTACTGAGCAACACGAAAACCCCCCAAAAAACAATTATCATATGTAAACAGGTTCGTTGAGGATAAGATTAAGTTGCCTTAATGACAGAAATTCAATGAACAAAGTTCAATCTCAACTATTACTTTGTCTATTATCTTCCTACAACAGTGTTATATATTATTTACTTACAACAATACACCGACAAGATTAGTTGCCACTTCTTTGGACGGAGCTAGCATCAATACTGCACTTGGATCTTCGTTGCTACACTGAGCCTGTCCATTCATAGGACTACCAGGAATTATTTTATAACATTTAGATCCATCTAACACCCAGTCCGATTTTGTACATGTAAATGTGCCTGAATATAAAAACTTTAGTACAAAATGTATATATTTACAGAATTTCAGTGTACTAGTTTATAATTTGCACATTTATTTATTGTTGAGATAATACACGCACGATAAATAAACATATTGGGATTTGTCCGTAAAGACTGAATGTTAGTTATATATTTAAATAATATTTAACCATAATTATGGTGCATGAATTGCCTCGTAGGATGAAACAAATGAAAATACAAATTTTGTTTCGTTTTTCTTTTCTTTAATATGCAAAAAAAAAACCCACTCACATTAGTTAAGAATCTCATGGACCCTTTTCAGGAAACCCCAGGCCATGAAAGCTGATCCTACACATGTATTTAATATAGCCGTCAATTGTCAATTTAATTTTAGATAATGTAGCATCTTTATGTAAAAGGAAAGTTAGAAAATAGCTTTTCAACACGTATTTTCAACATGCCTTGCGGCATTTTCAGAAATTAATCATCTTTATTATATATATATATTGTTTATCATAGTGCAACTGGAACACATACTAACTTATACAATTTACAATACAAATATCAGCCAACACTTTTATAAAATAATTTTAAACCTCAATTATTAATAGAAAGTGATTTATCTTTAATATATCTTTTTGTTTTTAATAACGAAACGATTTTGTTGGAACTATAACATGAAACAGGGATTTTGGTACCGTTCGACCCATGATTAAAATATGTCTAAGACAAGACATGTGAAGTATTGACAACGGGATATTTTAAAACAAATATAGAGGCTATGAATTTAACAAATTCTTCTTATAATGAATAAACTTTAACCGCCTTTTTAGTCAAAGCGTGAACAGTTCTTGAAAATGGACAACTATGGTAATTTAATGCGCAGATGACAATGCAACCTGTGTTCTTCTTACTTTTCTCCAGATACATATGTAATATAACAGGACAGTCACCAATTGTACAATGATTATGTCGATTGAAAAAACAAATTATATTATTTGCTTTTTATTTTGTGTGTTGGCAATAATTTATGTTCCGAGAAACCTTCATGTTCTATAACACGGCTGTGATTCGATATATCGAGATAAATGATCGTGAAAGAATACCTAACGGTGGTCAAGCATTGCGATCGGATCGTGAAAGATCTGGTATTGGATCGTGAATGTAATTAATTGTAATTCTACTTCAAAATCTGTGAAAAGTCCGTATTTTCAAAACGCGGAACAAATCCGAAGAAAAAATTATGTCTGTCAAAATGATTCAACTTTCCCAATAATACTGTATAAAGAAAATATGCAGTACTTTATGAGAAAACACAAAAGGCGCAGCACAAGTCTATGGAATTCATTGAAAAAAAACCACGTTTTGTACCTTTAATGGTCACATACCGAAATTCTTCAATTAGCTTTTTACTTAGTGGATTAAAATTGGAAACTTAATTCATCTTGTGTCCACTCTTTGGCGTGAATAGTCTGAGAAACTGTACTATCATAGTTTATCTAAGCTTATTCCAATTTGTGGAGACCGACATTTTATTTCTAAACCATCTGCTGTTCCTGTTGACTTTTAGAAAGAGTCATGGTTGTTTTAAGGAATGTCGTTTTCATTTGACACAAGCATGATGGTAAAAGGTTGATGTTTTAAGCTGTATATAAATATATGAAAGGTATTTTTATATTAAATGTTTTTTTTAAGGTATGTTGATAAAGCGCAAATGTCCTATATCCTATTGGAAAAGCGCAAATGTCCTTTTTAAAAAGCGCAAATATCCTAAAAATTAAATTGCAAATGTCCATTTGAAAAGCGCAAATGTCTTACCAAAAAGAGCAAACGTTCCGCGCCGGACCAGACTTAATAATCAGAAAACAATATTTCTTTTACCAATTGATATACTTGCAACTAGTTGAAGCGTTTAATTATTTCAATAAGAACGAAAGTTAATGCTTTCATTTTTTTTTCTCACTTTTTCTTATTTTAATACTTTTCCTTAAAAGTTATTAAAATAACTAAAAACGTGTCTAGATAAGTCGATTTTGCAAGATGAAAGGACCTTCAGAAGCGTAAAATGTCGAAAAGTACAAGTATATATGTTTCTATAATGCGTAATGCATTTGCCATGGAAATATATGCATGAGTATGCATTTTTGGTGTGTGAGGGTTGTTACTTTCAGTTATATTGGGTGTCGTTCCTGCGTACAAAGTATGACACTATTGGTTAATTTATTGTTTACTTCGTGGCTGCATAAACTAAAAAGGTACCAAGATAACGTTTTTTTTACCTGATTGTTTAATGAGGAAATTATCAATCAACGTACCTCGATGGTGCATGATACCAAGCTTGAACTGTAACTTAGTCGATTAAGTTCTATTCTCAATCTTAAATAACGGACAAATAGACTGATGTTGCTATAAGGCACATAGTCGGTGTGGTATTATAAGATAATCAGATCCAATGGCATCGAACGGTTATAGCCCTATTGACCAACAAAAGAGAACCTGAGTTGAGTCATGCAAATCCAGTATTTGCCAGACCAATTAAAAATATAAATTATCCTATAATTAAATAACGACTTGAACGTTTTTGTAGCATCAGATCTTTCACGATCCTTTTCACGATCTTCAAAAAGCGGTACGCGATCTTTCACGATCCGAAAAATCTATTTTTTGTAAATATTTCATTTTTTGCAAAATTTCTGATTATGCTTACACAAAGTAAGTTTAAGAACCATTTGAATCATTAAAATGGAATTACATTTTACGAAGAAAAGTTGTTTAGTCATTCGAATTATGAAAACAATCGTTTACATATTTTATGTCATTGAAATGTCGAGGAATCTGCCTTTTGTAGTTTTGTAAAAACGGGGTACTTTTAAACCTTGATTTTTCTCAGATACTGATCATAATGTTGAACCATTTTGACAGACAGTTTTATACTTTTGTAAATTTGTCCGTATAATTCATTAAATTAGATTTGTTATTGACCTTGCATATGTCTTCACCCGTGTATATAAAAGGCTATACGTACATTTTTTTTTAAAGTGATTGGGCAGATGCTTTATTATTTATCTGTGGTTGTAAGCATGTAACAACTGCAGGTAAAGTTTTTCGTTTGGCTAACAGTAAAGCTTGGTTCAGGTCCAATAACTTCATATGATCGATTTCGGTCTGCCTTGGTCATTAGCTTTGATAGCATACCAATAATCCCCCTTCCCAATATAAAGGCATATCGAATATAGAAAAAAAATCTCAAACAACTTACACTACACGAAGTAGCGCGAAAACAAGTGGACATAGAATACTATTTCCCAGAAATGACCATGATTTACTTGATAGGATTTGTATGGCCAATACAGCAGACAAAAATCCAATGTATTTGAATTAATCATTTTGATCGGGAAAAAAAACCCTCTAAAGTAACTCAAAAATATTTATTGATTTAAACTGTAAATAAACAAAGGATAATTCCTCACTAAAAAATTACATGATTTACAGTCATACTCACAATCAGGAAACATATACAATTCCTACTTTTTCTTTGTACTGTTGTGTGACCTAATGTCTATAACTCATTTTTTTTATATTTCCCAAATTATAAGAAAGTCCTTACACCACTAAAACTAATCCATAAATGAAATGCCGAAAAAGGAAGTCATGCATCAATTATAAACATTGCAATGACAATGAAACTAATTCTTGAATACAACGAATCAAGAGATCATTTGAGCCTTGAACACTTTACAATATTCTAAGTTTGTAAGAAAATGATAATCCCTTACTTCATGATAAGTACTCGCTAACGCTCGTACTTAATCATGAAGAAAGGGATTATCATTCTCTTACATATACGAATTTGAATCATGTGTTCCGTGAAAACAGAATTATTTACTAATTCATTAACATCGATCAATCCTTGGACCTTTCGTTGATATCACAAAATTGGACATTACACATCGTTGTCATGTAAAGTTGACCCCGAAACAATAGTAGAAGGTTATGCAAATTTATACATAGAGAAAAAGAGAAAGCAGGAATACTTTAAAGTTGAAAACTTGCCGTACGTTATGTTTATTTCAGATTTATCATATTGCGCATTTGTTATATCTGCTTTAATGTATTTAACAGTTTGAGAAACCTTTTTTTTAATATTCACAAATGATGAAGGTTAAGCCAGAAAAGCGCTTCGGACGCATGAAATTTTTAAAGTTGTTTTCATTTTTAACACATTTTCTTCCGTTCAACTGAAGAGAAATTAAAAATTGACTTCCATTAATGAAACAATGTACCTTTAAATAAGTACCATACAGATATTCTTGAACCACTCGGTCAAATAACATAAATGTTAACCATTTTAATGCTATCTAGATTACAATTCATATTTTATCCTGAATTTGTCGAATGAACCAAATAAAATCTCATTTTAAAACCATAAAAGTGCAATAGCTTTTCTAAAATTATCATATCAAAAATGTTTTTCAAGATGATTATCGTAGACTGTAAAATCTAATCTACAATTCATCAAAATACATGTAGTCAGTTGTCTATTAACAAAAGACCGAAAAGAATAAAAATGTATCTTACCGTTTACGAATAATAAGCCAAAAGGAAAGAGAAATATAAATCCCTTCATCATTCTCTGATGTCTTTAAAAGGCTGCATATATTTAATTAACAATGCTTGAAGATACATTACACAATGACATAATTAGTCGTAAAGGTTGCGCAGCAATTCAATAAATCATTGTTCTGTATTATGCATATCAATCCTGGTTAGATATTCGTCAATCATTTGAGCATTTATGTGATATAACAATCTGTTAGTATGAATATATAATAAAGAGATATGGCATTATTGCCATTGACACAACTTTGCACCAGAGACCAATAGAACGAGGAGGTAAACAACTAGAGGGCCCTGTACGACTATCACGTGGTTTTGAACAAACCGTTTCACATTTTGTTCTGGTTTTTTCATGATAAGTTAACGGTGTATTTTCTTTTAAAATCTTTGATGGACAATATGATAAAAAGAGCCATTATAATAAAGTTCAAAGAGTATGTATTTAAGACTATTCGTAAAACATTTCATTATTTTACGTTCATAAAGCATGAATGCTGTTTTGACGATTTATATTTCAAAACATTTGTTATTGATTATTGTGTCAAAGAGTGTACAAATGGCTTGAGTGGCGTCGAATAGGGTACAAATTAAGGCGACAGTAGCGTACCGATGTTCAAATCTCATCAATCGATTCAGAAGACAAAACAAGGTATGAGACAAAACATTAAGGAATCACATAAACTCATAAAGAAGCGAGACCGGATTTGTCGACAGGGTAAACGTCTCCTACTATGCATGCACCAATCACCATGAGAAGCCACACTTAGTCAAAATATCATAATCGGGAATAGGACATAATAGGCTAAATAGCAAATTACACGTCTATTTTGGTGTCGTAAGATCTAAGACAGCGAAACATGTCGATAGATAGTTGAGACACATCGTTACGGTCAATACATTCGTGATGGTAACCGTAAAACTTATATAGTGTCGATTTCAGTCGTTCCTTATAACTATGTTGGAGCTGTGTTTGTGTGAGGACCAAACACCTTACAAATATTATTTCGTATATTGTGAACGAGCGTAACATAACAACTGATACATATATAAACGCCATACGAGGGACAGAGGGACAGAGGGGATGTTACTACTGCGATTTGTGAAGTGGACAATTTGAAAGTTAAAATCATAACGTTCGTCTTGTTCGAAGTCGTCCATGTGTGTCAATTTCGAGAAAAAGATCAACATATGAATAAAATTGAGAATGGAAATAGGGAATGTGACAAAAAGACAACAACCCGACCAAAGAGCAGAAAACAGCCGAAGGCCAGCAATGGCTCTTCAATACAGCGAGAAAAGCCCACTAGTTTTTTTAGTATCCTTAATATCATGCACACTGGGTTATGTGACACGTAAGCACTTACTGAAATGTGGGTTGTTGAGTGATATATGTGAAAGTGCAATTAAAGAACTTTGTTGTGTTTTCTTCTTCTTTAAGAAGGTTTTGTTAGAATTCTGCTTCGTATGAATACAACAAACAAGTCAAACAGTAAGGGCACACAATTAGAATCAGATGCAATACCAACTTTTTGTTGAAGTGTCAATCTATCAAAATCAACAAATCTGTTGGTAGTCAAAAAGTTCACCATTTTGATAATATTACTCTCGGTGAATATGTTTTTAGAATCGGTGCGATTCTTCAAAAAGTAAGAATGTTCATAACCTTTAACAAGTATCAACGATTTTCATTTATGTTGAAAAAGCTCTGAAGGATAATATAATGTATTCAATCTTTCAATTAAGCATGAAGGAATAAGTATTGTAAAGTATTGATGAAGGCTCTCTTTCACTATAGAAATAATGTTGGTAAGAACTTTAGAAGAACGTTTACAAAAGCCATAAATTCGTCACAGAAAGTGTCTCACGTTGAAAACTAAAACAAGAAGATAATCGAAGAAAGTCGGAAATAAAAAAGCACAGTTGAGCTACTCACAGGACAAACACTAATTCAAACAGGGAAATAAAAAACAGCACGTAATTTTGCTTCAGGCAACTGACAAAATTAGCCATTGTTTGATGAATACTGTCGCTTAAGAAAACAATCAGTTCGTAATATTTTATTGAAATCGACAGTATTTTTAAGAGCAGTGTAGGTATTCTAAATTGTAAGGCTGTCAGGAGAAAGAACCATTTTAACTGTCTTAGTTAGTAAATCAAGCCTTAAGCGCTGTTCCGAGTTCCGAGTTTAAATATTTAATTTTTCAATGCTTATTTTTTTTTTACGAAATTACAATAGAAGTAATGATGAGACGTTTTATTAGGTATAATAGTAAAATTTATTGACAATCAAAATTACAAGTGATGGAGTGAAAATGTTTACCATGATGGCAACTGGTCTGTTTTTTGTTCACTTAAAGTAAAGCTTTAGTATCAATGAGATTCATCCTGGTAAAGTATCTTTTATTATGTATTGCGAATGACAATAAAATGATGTCCTCTATAAAACATATTGAAATACTTTTGTGTAGTAAGAACTGAACAATTATTGCAAAAAGTATTCAAATAACAACAAGAAAAAGATGGGACATGTATGAAATCAGCTAACAAATATGAAATTCGAATTTTCAATACATTGTTATTATTGTGGACTGTCGTTTGTGTCTTCTATGTTTTCCTTTTATAAATGACACTTTCTGTCTTGCTTCACTAAATAATTATAGATGCTCTTCGTGATATCGTCTTAATTTGTTTAAAAGTTGACAAACCAACAAAATTCTCCCCAAAATAAGCTCAACAAGGAAATTATCATCAAAACGAAAATAAACTCCAAATAATCTAATATTCTTGTATTACATATTTTAGTTTCATATAAAATTGCTGTCGATTAAATGACAAACTCTCTTACACCTCTTTTATTTATAGCTATTATTAATATAAATACATGATGATATTTGAACAAAGTCAATGACAACGACACAAACAAAACAAAAAAACACTCAAAGGGAAACTAGCCAACTAAGTCTTCAACAACCGTCCATGGATATAATACAAAAAAAAAAGAATATGGGGTATCCATTTATGACACAAAATCAGTAAATGCACAGCAAAAAACACACAAAAAGCAAAGAAACAATGGGCCGAGTTTTAATCGAGTTTTAAAAGTTTGTTCACCGAGAGTATCATCAGATCAGTAGTCAGTGCTTCTGTCATGATAACATACCTCTATTGAATTCTCCGTTGATCAAATCATTATGAAACTAAAGTTCTAACTCCTTGTTTGAATTAGATAGGTGTGGATATTGTTTGTACATGTAGCTCTTAATGTGTTTCTGTAAATCATACATTCCTTGCTTTACAATTTTTTGTTTTTTAGCATTCCTGGAGTAGGTAAATCCAGAAAGGCGCTCCAGACACGTGCAATTTATGATCTGTTTTTTTTAATTTTGAATGAACTGGTTATTTTTTTTAAGATGGGTGAGTTTCAAAACTAAAACAATAAAGTATAGACGTGGCTATCTTGCTTAGCATAGGCTATATTGCGAAAAGTGATACGATCTATATTATGAAAAGGATGCTTCAATGTGACCAAAGAAAATTGTTTAAGAGGTTTTGATAAAACCCGCTACTTGATCGCCAAATATGAACATGAACTTTATACAATATTTTATGCTGTAAAGCAGATTCACAGATTGATAATGCAATATATATAGCCATTGCGTATGCAATTTTCTTGGAAAAGTCTCTGAACAATTTCGTTTATAGTCACGAACAGTATTTTCCCGCTTTGAACTGTCAATTATGTACATTATCGTTCGTAAAATTACACCGGAATGGGTATCAGGGATAAAATTTCATGCTGTTTAAAACTTTTGTTCAATCTATAGTATTTTTGTTCATTTAAAACAACGACAAGTCAATACATTGCTGATCAACCAAAATCTCCAAAAAATCGCCCAAGGGTTGACTGGAGTATAGAAAAAGGGTCGTCCATTAGTCTTCTTCCATCCACGATAATAGAAGCCTTGCCAAAGAGGAGCGTACGTTTGGTATTGCGGGATGTTTATACTCGCTGCCACGTTCGGTCAAAATGAGGACGTTACATTCGTGAAGTGAGAGTGTCACGCTGTCGTCACGTTAAGAACCATTGCAACAGATAATCCGGCTGGCCACGTTATTACCGGAGACGTCAACATTGTCGATAACACTTCCCTGCGAAATTTGTTATCCAAAGGTCCGAAATATCGTGAGCCTAAATCCATCAATTGGAAATACAACTTCAAAATACTGATGGATTCAGTCGAGGATTATGCCAGGCAATGGGCTAAACGCGAGAAAGAAGACGTAGATACTCTTTCCGAATTGATTAAGGCTGTGAGGTCGTTGATACAAATCCGAATTAAGAAACTAAATGGGCATATCAATACCCACGCTACATCAATTTTTAAAGACCCAAATGTTGCAAAACACTTGTCCTACCTCCATGACAAATATGTTGTTGTCCCCGCAGATAAAGCCCCAAACAACATCGTTTTTGTGTGTAAATATCATTACATAAACTGCTTGATAAATGAATTAGGTATTGACAATTCACTTGGAAACTCAACATATACCCTCACGACACTTACCAAAGAGGAAATCCTAGATAATCATAGGTCTGTTCTATGTTCCTTTGGAATTTCAACCAAAGACGAAGAACTGGATCTTCCATCACTGTATTGGATACCAAAACTACATAAGTGTCCTTACAAACAACGGTATATTGCTGGGTCTTCCAAGTGCTCCACGAAACCTCTTTCTAAATTATTAACATCTATTTTATCAGCAATCAAAGGCGGGCTCCAAAGTTATTGTGAAACTGCCTATTCTAGAGGTGGCGTGAATCAGATGTGGATACTAAAAAATTCCAAAGATCTTTTAGAGTACATACAATCTAAAACTCTCTCATCTTGCAATAGTATTAAAACATTTGACTTTTCTACACTTTACACAAGTATTCCCCATTCCAAACTAAAAGACAAATTGAAAGAGTTGGTATTACTTTGTTTCATTAAAAAGAATGGCGAACGTAGATACAAGTATCTTGTCTTGGGGAGGGATAAATCCTAATTTGTAAAGAATAACTCTGATTCAAACAAAAAATTCTCTGAAACTGACATTATCAAGATGCTTGATTTCTTGATTGACAACATATTTGTTACGTCTGGAGGACGTGTTTTTCAACAGACTGTCGGAATTCCAATGGGAACCAATTGTGCCCCTCTTCTTGCCGACTTGTTTCTTTATTATTATGAGGCTGACTTCATACAGGAGCTTCTTAGGAAGAGAGATAAGAAGTTAGCAATATCCTTTAACTCTACGTTCCGCTATATAGATGATGTTCTCTCACTAAATAATACAAAATTTGGTGACTATGTTGAACGAATCTATCCCATCGAACTAGAGATAAAGGATACTACAGATACAGTTAAGTCTGCCTCATATCTTGACTTACATCTAGAAATTGACAATGAGGGTCGGTTGAAAACAAAACTTTACGACAAAAGAGATGATTTCAGCTTCCCAATTGTGAACTTTCCATTTCTATGTAGCAACATTCCAGCAGCGCCTGCATACGGAGTATATATCTCCCAATTTATACGATATTCCCGGGCTTGTGTTTCCTATTATGATTTCCTTGATAGAGGATTGCTGCTCACAAGGAAGCTATTAAACCAAGAGTTCCAAATGGTGAAGTCGAAGTCATCCCTTCGTAAATTTTACGGACGCCATCACGAGTTGGTTGACCGTTATGGAATAACCGTTTCACAGATGATATCGGATATGTTCCTTATGTCGTAACTACAATACCCTTCCCTTTTCACGACTATTTACTGGATTTGTAATAACATAAGCGACTCGACGGGTGCCACATGTGGAGCAGGATCTGCTTACCCTTCCGGAGCACCTGAGATCACCCCCAGTTTTTGGTGGGGTTCGTGTTGCTTAGTCTTTAGTTTTCTATGTTGTGTCATATGTACTATTATTTGTCTGATTGTCTTTTTATTTTTGGCCATGACGTTGTCAGTTTGTTTTCGATCTATGAGTTTGACTGTCCCTCTGGTATCTTTCGTCCCTCTTCTATATGAGGGTTCCGTAGGATTCTTGTTGCAAGGCTAAATTTCTATCCCTATCCAATATTCCCACTTTTCCATTGGCAAAAATTCCTCCCCGTCAACCCGGTTGACCCACTATTGCGGGACCTTCCAATTGTATTTATTGTTAATATGTTCTCGTCCTGAACATGGATGAAATATTTTCTACTGGATTGCAGCAAGCAAGAATAATCAGTCATTCCAATAAATTCACTTGAGTTGGTCATTATCTCCTTCAAAGACCATTGTACCGGTAGTTCATGTTGCAAAATGCGGGTTTATTCTTTTTTTAAAATGGTGAATTGAAAGGATTATTTCTTTCATAGTAAATTACAAATAAATGTAATGAAAATACGGACTGTTTACCTTGTAATTCCAAACTGATGTTCTAGATTTAAAGCTATAAAATATTAAAATAACAAAAATTTTATTTTAATCAAACTCGTTTAACGTCCAAAGACGCATTGCACCTAATAAAATATTTAATTCTAATTAAATTGTGAAAAAAAAAATGAGTTTTATTGCCCCCTTGATAACCTTTGAATATATTGAATGTTGAACAAATTAATTGGACTATTTTATATTTATTACCTTAACTAATATACATTAGTTGCAGAAAAATTATATCTTAATTAGTCCCAACAGGATGAGAGTTTACTTTGTACATAAATCTACGTGCTGAAACTATGGATTTACTGTGTGTTATATCTATATATTAACACGTTGTTATAATAGGTTTCGAACCGGGCGTATGGTTACCGTCTACATAATTATATGGATTTATAATATTGGGTAACGTCATCAAAAACAATGAAAAAACGTTTATAGATAAGCAATATTTTAACAAAATCAACTTTGTAATTGCTAAATATAGGCTATGAAAATAAGAAGATGTGGTATGATTGCTAATGAGACAACGCTCCACCAGAGACTAGAGATAGTCAAATAAACCAAAGAGATATTCAAACTATAGGTCGAAAACAAACTAACAATGCCACGGCAAAAAACGAAAACGACGAAAAGACAAACAGTAAACAAAACACAACACAAAAAAAAACCAGAAGATTGAGCAACACACACCCCACAATCATCGGGGGTGATCTGAGATTCTCCGGAAGGGTAAGAAGATCCTGCTCCACGAGTGGCACTCGTCGTGTTGCTCTTGCAAGTACAAATCTAGTGATCAGTCTTATTCGGTAGGTCATATCCGAGGAAAAGAGGACGGGATTGTGGTTACGAGTCTTTGCATTTCCGTCAAAAACTTTGGTTTTAGTGAACATCATTCGTGCATTTAGGGGCATTGTCACTTCCTTCCCATTTTAAGCGAGCGGTTGAAAAAATATGATGCTATATTTCACGAATTATTCGGCAATATAAATTCTTATAATTGATAATCAGCACTGCTGTCATTAAGAAATTGTGATTAAGTACCTACGGAACAAACATTATTTCTAGATTAGCCTGCGTGATGACCTTAATAGTGCAGGGATACAGGCGGTCCTTTCTATCTGACAAATGACGTCATAAAGGCGCGCATAATTGACGAACTTTTCCGGTGACGGGAATTACTCGAAAGTGGTCTATTGGAACATATCCGTCGTCATTTGTGCAACATATATTCCATAACGGTCAACCAACTCGTGATGACATTCGTAAAATTTGCGAAGGGATGATTTCAACTTCACCACTTAGAACTCTTGGTTTAATTGCTTTTCTATAAACAGAAACCTCCGATCAAGGGAATCGTGATAGGAAATGCAAGCTCTGGAATATCGTATGAATTTGAAGATATATACTCCATATGCAGGTGCTGCTGGAATGTTGCTACATAGAAATAGAAAGTTCATTTAGGAAGCTGAAATCCTCTCATTTGTCGTATAGTTTTGTTCTCATCCAAGCATCATTATCAATTTCTAAATGTAAGTCAAGATATAAGGCAGACTTAATTGTATCCGTTGCTTATTTCAAGTTCGATAGGATAGATGCGTTCAACATAGTCACCAAACTTTGAATTATTTAGTGAGAGGACATCATTTAAATAGCGGAACGTGAAGTTAAGTGATAATGCTAGCTTCTTATCATTCTTCCTTACAAGCTCCTGTGTGAAATCAGCCTCATACAAATGAAGAAACTAGTCGGCAAGAAGAGAAGCACAGTTGGTGTCCATGGGAATGCAGATGGTTTGTTGAAAAACACGTCTTTCAAACGTAATAAATATGTTGCCAACCAAGAAATCAAGTATCTTGAAAATGACATAGAAGTTAACAACTATAAGTCAACGTACGGCCTTCAACAATGAACAAAATCCATACGAAATGTTTTTTTGCAATGAAAACTAGAAGATGTACGAAAGGTTAACAGTTCAAGGTAAATTTTTCAAATTATATCTCATTATGATTAGAAGGAATTTTGTTGTAATTCTTATATCATTCTTCTGTAAGATATAAGAAGTAAAATAGCAAAAATACCGAACTCCAAGGAAAATTCAAAACGGAAAGTCCTTTATCAAATGGCAAAATCAAAAGCTCAAACACATTAAACGAATGGAAAACAACTGTCATGATCCTGATCCTTGGTACAGGCATTTCCTTTGTAGAAAATGGTGGGTTAAACCTGGTTTTATAGCTAGCTAAACTTGTATGAAAGTCGCCTTGAATTCCATTATATTGACAACAATGTGTGAAAAAAAAGAATAGAATAACACAAACTATGATAATATTTGTAATTACTCTATTTTGGTATTATTGTTGTAGGTTTTATATATGATTTCGTTTTGAATATAACATCATATTCATTATTTAAAAAAATAAGGAGATGCGGTATGATTGCCAATGAGAGAACTCTCCACCAAAGTTCAAATGAAGTGGATGTAACCAATTATAGGCAACCGTACGGCCTTCAACAATGAAAAAAACTTGTAGGGTCGGCTATAATAGCCCCGACATGAAAGATATGAAACAGTTTAATTGAGAAAACTTACGGCCTAATTTATAAGAAAACAACATACGAAACACAAATATGACAGACATGAACTAACGACAACCGCTGAACTACGGGCTCCTGATTTGGGACAGGCACATGTATAATATGGCGGGGTTAAACGTGTTTGCTGGCGCCAAACCCTCCACCTAACCTGGGACAGTAGTGTAACAATACACATAGAACAAACTATAAAAATCAGTTGAAAAGGGCTTAACTAAATGAGATCGATACAAAGCAGAATACATCAAACGAAAGCACAGACCGGACATGGCAGCGTATCTATACATCCCACATAAAAAAAGACACTCAGTAAAGATCTGATATTACTTGCAATTACTGACAGCTAGTATTGTCTTTTTTTTTGGTAAATATGTTATTTTATTGACTTTTGGAAAAACTTATATTATTTTCGTCCCGGTGAATATCAGTTTTTCAAAAGCCAATAAAACCACAAATTCACCTAATGAAAAAAATAGTAATTGTATAGAATAGCTGGCTTTGGAACTCAACTGTCATCAAATGTCCAGTGATTTTTTTTCAAATTATAATTTATCATTTAAACATGAACTTTTACCGTAATTTCAAGGCAGTGCACATTGTAACAAATTGATTAATTTTTTTATGGAAAATAGATTGCATTTTTAATATTCCTTATCAACTGTTGAAAATGGTTATATTTATCCATATGATATTGCAATCGACAATAACAGCTTTCATTGCTCATTTGTATGCATTAGTTAATTTCATAATTATTATATATAGAGAGAGTAAGAGAATATCCTTAATTTTTTCCATGTTATTAAACAAATTTCAGTTGTTTAAATACGTACGGTACAGTCTTTGGACTACTCCGTTCTTAATATACCTTTAAAAAATGTTAACATACACACTGTATATGTAATACCATTATAACACTTTTAATGCTATTAATATCATTACCAGATGCATTTGGCAAATATCAATTTAAATGGATTGCGTCTTCGCTCGTAACATTGGAAACTTTATTAATGGAATAGAACACTTTAGTTTTGGTTATATAGCTCTCCAACTGTTTAGGTTCTTATACATCCTTGGCTTTCAAATATTTGGCTTTGAGCGTTCCTGATGAAGGTAAATTCAGAAAGGCGCTTCGGACCTGGTGTTCATTCAATTTCAGAGGCTTACATAATTATGCTTCAACATTAGATAAAAATTGAAAATAATGTTGCTCTGGGAAGCCAGTAAATTACCCTAGTCAAATAAGAAGTCGCATTCACGTTTGGAAACGGACAATTGGTTAATTTTCATTAAATAGAAGAGGGAATGTTCTGAAGAAAGGAACGACCATTAACGGTGATCATTTTGTATATTATGAATAAAATTGATTTTTTTTTTTTTTTTATAAATTTATGAATTTTTAAGAAACTAAGGTTCTAGCTCCCTATTGCAAATTAACCTTTATGATTTTGAACTTTCCTTATGAGGCCCCTTTTTGTCATATAGCTCATAACGTATCCAAATGGTTGTACAACCTTTGTTTTCAATTTTAGGGTTTGAGCGTTAGAATGTAAATCTAGAAAAAAAAGCTCTTCGAATGCGTCAAAGTATGAAAATTACACTTTATAAATTTTGTGCGTCCGAAGCGTTTTTTCTTGATTTACTTGCAAACTTCTTGTGTCGATTTAATTCGTTCTTCCTCATACCTCTGTTGGAGCAGCTTTTGTGTAAGAAACAATCCTCTACTTATGAAGTCCATATAGTTAAAACATGCATGGACGTGATATTCCAATTGCGATATACAAATGCCATACGATGTAGCACAGGGTATATTACTACCGAGATATGGGAGGTTAACATCTGTAAACTTGACCTCACGTTTGTCATAGATCTAGCAAAATCCTCTCGCATCAATCTGTGCCAATATCAAGTTAAACATCAAGATGATGAATGATACCTTTTAGTTTTGGTAGTATCCTTAATCTTATGGTTAAGGGAAACATGCAATGCAAGCACCCATTGACATATATGTTTATTGATTGATAAGACATCATCAATATACATCTGTAGAAAAAATTAAAGAACTTTGTAAGATGTTTTTTTTCGTTTTTCTTTGAAGTATTTAATGTGAATTCTGCTTCATATCAGTCAAAAAAGAACAATTAGGCCAGTAGAGATGCACAATTAGTACTTGATGGAAACCACCTGTCTATTGAACTATCAATCATTCAAAGCCAACAAATATGTTGTCGATCAAAAAGTACTTGATTAAATCATCTTCGGTGTACCGGTATTTGTTTTTGGAACCTATGTGGTTCGTTACAGAGTAAGATTTTTCATGAAAATAAATTGAAAATTCCTGTTGGAAATTATTACAGTTAATTAGTATTTCACATAAAAAGCTTTCAGAACGATGGAAAATTTAAAAAAATAGGATACATTGTATGTGTAATTTTTGTAAACTAGAATAAAATGTTATATTGTTTGTTGAATAGTGGCTGGTCACCTGCCTTGCAACACGCCACATACGGACTCCTCAGATAGTTATTGCAGTGGTTCATCGAGGCAGATGGAACATGACACTGTCCAAATACGAGACGTTTGATTTAACATCTCCTTTCCTAATTGATGTCGTTGGGTACTTATACAAAACGCATAGCCAAACGGGAGCCTCATCTTAGCACAGTGTTAGGTGCCGAAATAGAGATTTCCAATGATTGTTATAATTCCTTACTCGAGTCAACCTATCACATTCATTTGTTTTCTTTTTTTTTAATTGCATTTTATATACTACAGTTTCTGCATATAATTATATTTTTTTCTGTTTTAGGTCTTTAAACCGTTAAAAGTGAGTCTAGACACTACAGATGTAAAGATGAAAATCCAGTAATTTGTAAGCACTCTTTTAGATAAAGTTCTATTACAAAATAAAATAAAATTTTAAACCATTTTCATTAGCAAGAATGGCCTGGTACATTTATAACGAAACCCTGTGTCTGAAATCATCTTAAATACATTTTCTACAAATCAGGTTTATAATATTTGATGTGTTCATTTTCTGTCTCCCTGGGGACATGTACATGAGAACACACACACTTATGCACACAAAAACACAAATATACATCTTTGACACTCACACATTTGATACACATCAATTATTTTAATTAAACTTTGTTTTCAGGTAGCATGGAGAAATTTCCTTGCCTAGCAGCACTAGGCTTTACAGTTACTGTGAATAAAAGACTGGAGATAGATGAAGTAGAAGACAAATTTATAACTAATAAACTACTTCTTGAATTGAACAGCATTAAAGAAAGGTCCAATGGTGATTACACATACCAGGATGTCCTCAACTGGATACCAAGTCTTTGTGGTAAAGAAAATGTAACCAACAAACACTTTATATTTAAAGGTAAAATCAATACTACTGAAAATCAAGACAACAGTTTCAAAGCTAAAAAAAAGCAAACTTAACAGTGAACATGTTGAAAATTATTTAAATTTGGTGATAGACACTGATACATTATTAGAAATTCCACACAATCCAAGTAGAAGGAAGCATCATATCATTGAAACATATCATACAGAAAACATTTCAAATGTGAAATCAAAGAAAAGAAAAACAAATGAATTGAAATACAGAAATAAAAGCAGCACATGGAGAGAGGCAAATAGGAAACTTAATTTCAAACTTCAAAACTGTGAAAAACAGTTAAGTCAGACAAAAAGAAAATTGAAAATATTACAGATTCAAAACAAAATAAACAAGAAAAAATATACCAAAGTATTCAAATTTATGACAAAATGTAGAAGTAAGACCGAATTAGAGACAAAAAGAGATAAAGAGAAAGTACGATATTAGAAAACACAAACTAACAAAATAAAGCAGCAAACTCAAACTAAACTGGACAATTTGAAAACAGCCATAGAAACCCATGAGGAATAACATAGACTAAATCGCTTAGAAATCACAGATCTAAAAAACAGATAACATGACAGACATGAACTAACGACAACCGCTGAACTACGGGCTCCTGATTTGGGACAGGCACATGTATAATGTGGCGGGGTTAAACGTGTTTGCTGGCGCCAAACCCTCCACCTAACCTGGGACAGTAGTGTAACAATACAACAAAAGAACAAACTATAAATATCAGTTGAAAAGGGCTTAACTAAATGAGATCGATACAAAGCAGAATACATCAAACGAAAGCACAGACCGGACATGGCAGCGTATCTATACATCCCACATAAAAAAAGACACTCAGTAAAGATCTGATATTACTTGCAATTACTGACAGCTAGTATTGTCTTTTTTTTTGGTAAATATGTTATTTTATTGACTTTTGGAAAAACTTATATTATTTTCGTCCCGGTGAATATCAGTTTTTCAAAAGCCAATAAAACCACAAATTCACCTAATGAAAAAAATAGTAATTGTATAGAATAGCTGGCTTTTGGAACTCAACTGTCATCAAATGTCCAGTGATTTTTTTTCAAATTATAATTTATCATTTAAACATGAACTTTTACCGTAATTTCAAGGCAGTGCACATTGTAACAAATTGATTAATTTTTTTATGGAAAATAGATTGCATTTTTAATATTCCTTATCAACTGTTGAAAATAGTTATATTTATCCATATGATATTGCAATCGACAATAACAGCTTTCATTGCTCATTTGTATGCATTAGTTAATTTCATAATTATTATATATAGAGAGAGTAAGAGAATATCCTTAATTTTTTCCATGTTATAAAACAAATTTCAGTTGTTTAAATACGTACGGTACAGTCTTTGGACTACTCCGTTCTTAATATACCTTTAAAAAATGTTAACATACACACTGTATATGTAATACCATTATAACACTTTTAATGCTATTAATATCATTACCAGATGCATTTGGCAAATATCAATTTAAATGGATTGCGTCTTCGCTCGTAACATTGGAAACTTTATTAATGGAATAGAACACTTTAGTTTTGGTTATATAGCTCTCCAACTGTTTAGGTTCTTATACATCCTTGGCTTTCAAATATTTGGCTTTGAGCGTTCCTGATGAAGGTAAATTCAGAAAGGCGCTTCGGACCTGGTGTTCATTCAATTTCAGAGGCTTACATAATTATGCTTCAACATTAGATAAAAATTGAAAATAATGTTGCTCTGGGAAGCCAGTAAATTACCCTAGTCAAATAAGAAGTCGCATTCACGTTTGGAAACGGACAATTGGTTAATTTTCATTAAATAGAAGAGGGAATGTTCTGAAGAAAGGAACGACCATTAACGGTGATCATTTTGTATATTATGAATAAAATTGATTTTTTTTTTTTTATAAATTTATGAATTTTTAAGAAACTAAGGTTCTAGCTCCCTATTGCAAATTAACCTTTATGATTTTGAACTTTCCTTATGAGGCCCCTTTTTGTCATATAGCTCATAACGTATCCAAATGGTTGTACAACCTTTGTTTTCAATTTTAGGGTTTGAGCGTTAGAATGTAAATCTAGAAAAAAGGTCTTCGAATGCGTCAAAGTATGAAAATTACACTTTATAAATTTTGTGCGTCCGAAGCGTTTTTTCTTGATTTACTTGCAAACTTCTAGTGTCGATTTAATTCGTTCTTCCTCATACCTCTGTTGGAGCAGCTTTTGTGTAAGAAACAATCCTCTACTTATGAAGTCCATATAGTTAAAACATGCATGGACGTAATATTCCAATTGCGATATACAAATGCCATACGATGTAGCACAGGGTATATTACTACCGAGATATGGGAAGTTAACATCTGTAAACTTGACCTCACGTTTGTCATAGATCTAGCAAAATCCTCTCGCATCAATCTGTGCCAATATCAAGTTAAACATCAAGATGATGAATGATACCTTTTAGTTTTGGTAGTATCCTTAATCTTATGGTTAAGGGAAACATGCAATGCAAGCACCCATTGACATATATGTTTATTGATTGATAAGACATCATCAATATACATCTGAAGAAAAAATTAAAGAACTTTGTAAGATGTTTTTTTTCGTTTTTCTTTGAAGTATTTAATGTGAATTCTGCTTCATATCAGTCAAAAAAGAACAATTAGGCCAGTAGAGATGCACAATTAGTACTTGATGGAAACCACCTGTCTATTGAACTATCAATCATTCAAAGCCAACAAATATGTTGTCGATCAAAAAGTACTTGACTAAATCATCTTCGGTGTACCGGTATTTGTTTTTGGAACCTATGTGGTTCGTAACAAAGTAAGATTTTTCATGAAAATAAATTGAAAATTCCTGTTGGAAATTAGAACAGTTAATTAGTATTTCACATAAAAAGCTTTCAGTACGATGGAAAATTTAAAAAAATAGGATACATTGTATGTGTAATTTTTGTAAACTAGAATAAAATGTTATATTGTTTGTTGAATAGTGGCTGGTCACCTGCCTTGCAACACGCCACATACGGACTCCTCAGATAGTTATTGCAGTGGTTCATCGAGGCAGATGGAACATGACACTGTCCAAATACGAGACGTTTGATTTAACATCTCCTTTCCTAATTGATGTCGTTGGGTACTTATACAAAACGCATAGCCAAACGGGAGCCTCATCTTAGCACAGTGTTAGGTGCCGAAATAGAGATTTCCAATGATTGTTATAATTCCTTACTCGAGTCAACCTATCACATTCATTTGTTTTCTTTTTTTTTAATTGCATTTTATATACTACAGTTTCTGCATATAATTATATTTTTTTCTGTTTTAGGTCTTTAAACCGTTAAAAGTGAGTCTAGACACTACAGATGTAAAGATGAAAATCCAGTAATTTGTAAGCACTCTTTTAGATAAAGTTCTATTACAAAATAAAATAAAATTTTAAACCATTTTCATTAGCAAGAATGGCCTGGTACATTTATAACGAAACCCTGTGTCTGAAATCATCTTAAATACATTTTCTACAAATCAGGTTTATAATATTTGATGTGTTCATTTTCTGTCTCCCTGGGGACATGTACATGAGAACACACACACTTATGCACACAAAAACACAAATATACATCTTTGACACTCACACATTTGATACACATCAATTATTTTAATTAAACTTTGTTTTCAGGTAGCATGGAGAAATTTCCTTCCCTAGCAGCACTAGGCTTTACAGTTTCTGTGAATAAAAGACTGGAGATAGATGAAGTAGAAGACAAATTTATAACTAATAAACTACTTCTTGAATTGAACAGCATTAAAGAAAGGTCCAATGGTGATTACACATACCAGGATGTCCTCAACTGGATATCAAGTCTTTGTGGTAAAGAAAATGTAACCAACAAACACTTTATATTTAAAGGTAAAATCAATACTACTGAAAATCAAGACAACAGTTTCAAAGCTAAAAAAAAGCAAACTTAACAGTGAACATGTTGAAAATTATTTAAATTTGGTGATAGACACTGATACATTATTAGAAATTCCGCACAATCCAAGAAAAAGGAAGCATCATATCATTGAAACATATCATACAGAAAACATTTCAAATGTGAAATCAAAGAAAAGAAAAACAAATGAATTGAAATACAGAAATATAAGCAGCACATGGAGAGAGGCAAATAGGAAACTTAATTTCAAACTCCAAAACTGTGAAAAACAGTTAAGTCAGACAAAAAGAAAATTGAAAATATTACAGATTCAAAACAAAATATACAAGAAAAAATATACCAAAGTATTCAAATTTATGACAAAATGTAGAAGTAAGACCGAATTAGAGACAAAAAGAGATAAAGAGAAAGTACGATATAAGAAAACACAAACTAACAAAATAAAGCAGCAAACTCAAACTAAACTGGACAATTTGAAAACAGCCATAGAAACCCATGAAGAAATACATAGACTAAATCGCTTAGAAATCACAGATCTAAAAAACAGATTACATGACTTGGAATTGGAACTAGAAAAAGATGAACACACTGCCGAAATAGATTTAACAAAGCACAGTAAATTTGGAAGATATACCTATACAGCAGAGACAGATTTATGCATAATGGAATTATTGAACTGCCATGTTCCCTTTGATAGAGTTGATACTGTCATTAAAATTGTTCTTTCTCTGTGCATGTTGAAAGCTAAAGATGAAACCTTACCAAAGAAAGATTATGTTTCATCTGTTAATGTCCGTAGACTTGCCATTAGTCAAGCTCACATTACAGAGACATGCATAGAAGAAAACAGAACATTGTACACTGACGAAACAAGAACAAATGGACAGTCATATGGCGTTTTCATAACATCCAATGAAAACCAAGAACCTTGCTTATTGGGACTGAAGCACATGTCAAGTAAAGCATCAAAAACAGAGTTAGAAACACTGAAAGAAATGTTAAAAGAAACTGAGAATCGTACTCAATATTTGCAAAATGAAAATCCTCCAAGTTCGGCTTATAACATTACAGAGACATGCATAGAAGAAAACAGAACATTGTACACTGACGAAACAAGAACAAATGGACAGTCATATGGCGTTTTCATAACATACAATGAAAACCAAGAACCTTGCTTATTGGGACTGAAGCACATGTCAAGTAAAGCATCAAAAACAGAGTTAGAAACACTGAAAGAAATGTTAAAAGAAACTGAGAATCGTACTCAATATTTGCAAAATGAAAATCCTCCAAGTTCGGCTT
This sequence comes from Mytilus californianus, assembly GCF_021869535.1. Classification (NCBI taxonomy): domain Eukaryota; kingdom Metazoa; phylum Mollusca; class Bivalvia; order Mytilida; family Mytilidae; genus Mytilus; species Mytilus californianus. Next base: position 5,180,357 of record NW_026262745.1, on the reverse strand, counting down.
ATAACATTTTAAAAAATATTTCAAATACAATGTCTGATAGAGCTGCGCCAGAAAAATCATTCCAGCAACTTCTGCAAGATTACAGAACAACTCTTCAGAAAGAAAACATGGGTAACTTTAATGAACTATCAGAACCAGACCAATTACTGATTACTAAAATGAATAATTTCTTTTGTGGTCTTCATCTTTTAGTCAATATTGCAGATTTAATGTGCAGTATCTTCAAAGAATGGGAGCAGACTGTGATGAACAAACAAGTAGGTGGGGAGTCTGCAATTATAAAAACAGTTAGAGAAGTATGCAAGGCGTTTGTTCCTGGCGTGGACAATAAAAATGGAGCATCACTAGAGCTAAAAACATACCTGTCAAGAATCAACGTTAACTTTCAATTGAAGGCATTCCAGGGTAACCGATTCAACATTGTCTTCCATAATGGAGCAGTATTATATTACCTTCATGAACATTTCATTTACTTCCTTGAAAATATAAAATCCGAAGGCAATACAAATACATTGAATATGCTGATACAGGACGTATTGAGAAATTTGAAATGCAGTCACAATATTGTAGGATTAAGGGCATTAGGAGTTTTCAATAAATTTATAACAACACCTCTTTGGAAAATTATTGAAGCTGACAATACACATATTCTAGACATGAATGCGCACTACCATAATCTCATCCAATTTTTAGAAGATGTTGCGACAAATGTAGAATCAGCAAACGAACTCTTAACTGGCGAAAGGCGGCCATTCCCCAATATAAAGATAAAGAAAGATGAAGTCTGGGAAGTTTTGGTCAAACAACAGACCAATGATGCATAAACTGTGAGTCTGTTGATGCAGATGGCTGCCGCAACATGCAAATCATTAAAAGAAAAAGTAAAAGATCATTTACCCGGTGGAAAATTTGAAAATGTTACAGCAGAGGTACAAATACAAATGAAATCAGTCATTCCACACAACAAATTACCTGAGTGGGTATTTGGATACCTGGATTGGCTCCTTAAACACAGACCAAATTCAACTAGACTAGCCAAGGAAGCACACATCGTTTACAAATTGAACAAAACATCAGAGTGGCTCCACAAAAAAAGTGAACTAGAGATTGAAAAGCTAGTTCAATGGTCAAAGAGAATGTTACCCATTATCAAGTTTCAGGAGAAAGAGAGAATCAAAGAAATAAAAAAGCAAATGGAGGATTTAAGCAAAGCAAAGGAAGAAAAAAGCAAGACAAAAAAAGCCAAACAACAGGAAGAGAAAAGAGAATTACTGGATGCCATCTTTGTACAAGGGCTCTGGAAGTCAAGGCAAGAAATAGAAATGAAACTACAACAGAAGTCAAAAACAGAGAAAAGAAAGATGCTGACTAGTCAAATAAAATTTAGACAGTTAATCCTAGAACAATCAGCTGACAAAAAAACTTTCCAAATAAGCAGAATTGAAGGCAAGCCAGTTACTGTAGATATGCTGATGTCGAACTTAGAGATCTTAATAAGATTGGAAAATGTATCAGGTAAGTCGTTAGTTATACAACTCATAAAACAAATACATTGAATTTTGGTATATGTTGCCTTGGTGAGACAGCAAACAAACAATACAGTCTAATCAAAATAGGAAATATATAACTTCAGATTGACCTGAACATTAACTCAGTAGATTTAATTTTGTTGAGTTATGCTAATCTACTATTACTAGTGCAATATTACAACATGTTTAATTGCATGAAAACAAAACTCATCATACAAAAATTCTTGTTAGTAGACATACTCTTTTAGTGAGAAAAAAAACCGTGCAGGCTTCTATAAATTAGAAGTTGAGTTTCAACAGACCAGCACATGTGGTGATTGACAAAGAAGTAACTAAATTGCAATTAAAGAAAAGTTATTTACAAACATAATTTTGATTAAAAAAAATGAAAATCGATGAAAACAGCTGACTGAGTACTTAAAACAAACTTTCTTTTAATCAATTTGATTTTTGTTGTATAGATTTCAAACTACGAATACGCTTTATATATGTAAATATACAACAACATAACATACATTAACTTTTTTTTCAGAAGTAGAAGAAGAAGTAGAAGAAACACTGACAGAAGAATGAAAGGCGACATAACATTTACTTAAAATTGAAATAAAACACATTTTCTTTTTGATGAATTTTAAATATAAACAAGTGGAGATGTTAGATAAACTTAAATGAGACAGCAACCTAACAGTTCAATCACAATATATATCTGGAGGTCATGTCAAACTGTATGCAAAAATGAAGATTGTGGTTTACATTAAAATTTTAATACATATATAATATAGTTTGGTTGAAAGTTAGCTATTCTTTAAGGCGTTGATACATTTTGCCAAATTTATTTAGATTTCTTTTTTAAGAACTTGTCAATTAATGTTTTCTGTATTCCATGTTTAGCATAGTATATCTGTATAAAAATTAGGTGATGTGGTATGATTGCCAATGAGACAACTGTTTTTGATTTTTTTTGGATATCTTCTTTTCTTGTCTGGCTATGTCTTTTATGGCCACTTCATATGGACTTCCCTCCTTGATGAGTTTGCATGGTAACTATGTAACATTAATATTTTATCTCTTGCATATTTTTAAGGAATAGCATTCTTTTAATGTGTCATGACATTAAACATGATATACATTTTTTAGAAATTTTTATGGTTTGAAATAACGTTATTTTCTGAACATCAATTTTTGCTTAAATGGGATATTTTGGTACTGCTATGACCTTCTCCGTGCTCTCTACAGTACATTAACATATATAATAATTGTTTGATAGTGATTCATTATGTATATTTTAAATTACTAAGGTATTTCAAAAGTGCAATATGACAATTATTTAGTCTAGTGCCATAAGATCAAAACAAGCCAATTCCTCCAGGGTAGAAAACGCGCCAAAAGGGGAGACAATGTCCTTGAAAAAAAATGCCCCATACTGATGACCAGAAATAATGTCTTTTTTTCAATAGATATTAAGTATTCTTCAAATTGGGGTACACAAAAAATTCTCTTCTGTTAAAATGGTGAAAGCTGTAGTCACTAATGAGGGGAGCAATAAGACAAAAAAAATGGTATTAAAAGGATGCTGCAACTATATTGAATCTGACGAAAACTTCAGAAGGTTGAGACCATTTTTTGTAAATGAGTGCCTGAAAAGTAATTAGACGACATCATTCTTTTCTCGATTAACTTTCAAATAAATCAACAGGGGTCTGTTGTTCAACTTGTCGTTAGTACTAACGAGTCGTTAAAATTTCTTAATCATTTGATTAAAAATAATCATATGATTAGTGTGTTGTTCAACTTGTCGTTTATTTGAATGCGGTGTTAAAAATGCGTAAACTGTCGTTAAACTTGAATCCACCTCATGAAGGTGTATTAAATTTTAATCATGCGATTAAAACATCTGAAATGGCTGCGCATGCTGCATCATTGTAAAAATTGGTTTATGCTAGTAAAATGAGACGTTTTAGATGTATTTATCCCCTTGAAAGGGATTTTAGCAATGATCAGCTATAAAAGCACTTTAGATTTGAAAGAAACACAATAAATTTGTTAGGAGTTGAGTTGAAAATCAAATTGGAAAGGGATTAGAAAAGTCGAGGCAAAGGGTAGGACGGATACACAGAATGGTCATCAGATAACAGAAAGAAGTTGCACATATCGACAGTTTTCTTTTTGTATATCATATGTTACTGCTTCCCGAGCAGTGTTGATTGTAAAGAGGGGACACATTATTGTGCGGACACATTCAACAAATTACGACGAACCCGCTTTTGTGAAAAATAAAGGTTACCATAGCATTAATGTAGAGGCCATAAGTGATTTCCAAAGCAAGTCTTTACTAATTTTCCCTTTTTTCGAAGTTCAAATATTAGCACATTTAATAGCGCCCTTGACCTTACTGCTTACGAAGGTACATTTTTAATGGCTCAATTCGGCCCACAGATAGATCGGACCATACGATATGAATCTGTTTACGTAGTTTTGTTTCATCAAATATGTATTTATTTCCCTTTAGTAAAAATGATGAGCTTAACGAGGATCCAGATATTTTATAATAAAACTTTCTATAATAAGTGTTTTATGTCAGTGATTAAGTATAACATACAGTGAATAAAAAGTCTTGTATTTCTCAGGTTACACAATATACAAAAACAAGCACCTGTTACTCAGATTTGGGAAACATCATTTCAGACAGTCAGGGATTTAAAAAACAAACTTCTTATACCCTTGTGGCTGATGGGTAGTGGGCCTATTACTAGTACCTTCAGGAAACCAAAAAAATTCCAATCATTCATATCACCAATATATGATATTGCATGATTTTTTTTTCACTGAACACTGTTTCTCCCATGTCTCCGGTAAAAGACTCAAGGTCCAAGTAAGACATGATAAAAGATAAATTGCAGCAAGATCATAGAGCATCCTTATAATATAGTATCAAACAAATGCTCCGGGTTGAAGGCCGTACCTTGACCTATAATGGTTTACTTTTATAAATTGTAACTTGGATGGAGAGTTGTCTCATTGGCACTCATACCACATCTTCCTATATCTATATATATTTCCGCCATATATTTTACTGTTACATGTATGTGAGTAATAATCGCAGGAGCAGATCCAGCCATTTTAAAAAGGGGTTTCCTATCATATTTCCCCATTCAAAAGCATTGAACGCCAAAAAGGCACCAAATAACTAACTGAACAATTGCTCCTTGTCACGAAGGGGGGGAGGGGGGGGGGGGGGGGGGTGGAAGTTCTCAATCTACAAATTTGGATACCAGCTTGTTTGCTTTCATTGGTCATCCTTGGGTTAAAGCATTAGAGATACCTTTGTCACAACCATTGCTATATTTTAAGGTTGTATTATGTTTTGTATATATTGCCTTTACCTGAAAAAATATTATTATTCTTTTTATATAGGAAGATGACCCCCCCCCCACCCCCCCCACCCCACCCCCCCCCCCCCCCCCCCCCCCCCCATGTCCTTGTATATATATGTATTGATCTTTCTGGTTGTGCCTGTCCCAAGGCAGAAGTCTATAATTCTGTGGTTGTTGTTTGTTGCTATGTATCATATACATATATCATATATATCATAAATCATATATCATATTTGTTTTTTCGTTTATTGTATTGAATAAAATCAGGTCATTATTTTGCAGTATATGGGTTTTGCCCTTTTTTAAAAGCCGTAAGGTGACCCATAGTTGTTAACTTCTACGTCATTTGGTCACTGGTGGAGAGTTGTCTCATTGGTAATCATACCACATCTCCTTAATTTCATATTTATTATTATGCACCCACCTATACTACATGAATATCGGTAAAACAAAGATACATCCTCGTGTTGGATATGGCATTAAACTTACAAAATTGAAGAATTAAATTGTCACATGGTGTCTTCTTATGCCGTAGGAGTTATAACATGTGTTATTGTTCACAGTTCTGAATTTATTTTCACCATCCGTAATAATTATCTAAAATGTTAACTTTGCATGCCGTACTTGATAGAAATTCGGACGTGAAAGAAAGCACTCCTTACCAAAGCATCAACGGAGATAACATTCCATGGATGTTACATTACTAAGATTTCGTCATTCACCAAACAAAAACTCAAAAAAACATGGAATCTGTATTAACACCAGAAATTACAGGTTTTTGAAGGACAACTTCTGTGAACAAAAAAATCAAAAACTCTGGCCCTAGTCATGATCAGTCATGGGTGAATAGAAATGTTTATTATTGTTTATTGTACCCGAAAGCATATTTTGTTAAAAAGAAAGCATTAGTTTTGGCATTTCTGATCATTTCTAAATTATTTTTCCCTTCAAGCACATTTCATTTTGAACTCAAACAGACAAAATATGGACATGTCATTAGATATACTAGTATTCAATCATATCTGGCACCCAAAAAATATATAAAAGTAGAAGGCTATATTATGATACAGAAAAAGGATGTTATAGGCCCCGATTTACAATGCATTGTGGGAAACACTTGCTAATTACCCAAAATTAATCATATGATTAAAAATTAATACAGTGATTGAAATAAGATGAACAACAAAATTTAATCATTTTATTTACTAATCATGTGATTAAATTTTAACGACTCGTTAAAATTAATCATATGATTAGTTTAACGAAAATTTGAACAACAGACCCCAGATTAACAATTGATTATTAACAGATGTGGCGTATTTTTTTTGACAATGAATGATAAATATTTCAACAATTGTGATTCTTCATTTACATTCATCTTGCTCGAGTCCATCTTTAAAATGTGAAATTGGTAAAATAATAAAGAGTATAGCTGTTGTTTATGACTGTCCAGTTTCGTCATTTTATAAATTATAAGAGGACATGGGGCCTTTAGTCATAAAACGTTCAAAAATGATTATCAGACTAAGAAATTAAAGTGATATGCAATACATCGGGAAAATATTAATAATATCTCAAAGTTGAAGACGTTCATTTTCACTAACATTTACATATGTTATAGTGTTATTTACTGGCTGTTTCTGTATTGGCCTTGTTATAGATTCGAGGTTAGCTGTATAGGAGAGTCGAGGGCCAATAAAGCTGATCGAGAATTTATAACAGGGCCAATACAGAAACAGCCAGTTCATAACACTTTTATTAAATGATTTAAATTCTTTGATTAAAATAAGAAACTTACCGCGAAGAAAATACAGAAATTCATATCTGAACTTGTCTTTTTGCAGTCCCGATGGATTTGTTTGTCAACATTGATGTAATTCGTTATTTCTCGTCCAAGAACTTAATCTTATGCATTACAATTCGTTTTATCTAGCAAATATAAAGTAGTTGAGAAAAATAAATCAGACAGTTTAACCATTATTACTCTTGAATCGTCTGCGTTCTGATAATGATTGATCATCGGAAATGAAACAGTGATAATAATCGAAAGTTTTACTAGAAAAGGCTGTGAAATATTTCCGTTTCAAGACGTTACAAAACACGGAACATCATTTAAACTTTTTTTTATGTTATTTTAAGTTAAACAATATGATACAAATGTATTTTATGCATAATGATACTTTCAAAGTTAAGTAAGCTTTGACGTAAGAAAATTAAAACCGAAAGTGAACGTCCCGTATTATCCCATGGCCAAATACGGCTTTTTTTGTATTGGACTGGTCCGAAAAGCAATATTTACTCTTGATTTATATCGATAGGGCAACGTTATGAGTATTGCACATGCTGATTTATCCGTATTAGGGCTGATTTGCTCATATCATTTAATAAGAGATAATACGATATCTCGTCTTAGCAATATTTAATTCAATACCCAATTATGAATTCTGAATATCTATTTGATTGCATTTAATGTTTGTATTTTACAATTGAATAAATAAAAGTGAATCGAATATGAAAAAAACAATAGTGAAATATATCTTCCCTTTGAACGGCAATTTGCTACATGTACAAGTAATAAAATTACAAAAAATCGGCCATAATATATATTCCTTAAAGGTGTTTCTATAATTGTTCGGGAGTTTTCTTTTCGATATACGGTTTTCATATTCTATTTATGAAATTAAATTTAGGCAAATAGGAACAGCTTAAAATTTAATATGATTTTCAATCCTCATTTGTCACTGCTCAAAATAATGTATTCAAGTTTTTAAGTTTGTTTTAGGTTAATTTGTCTTGTAGTATTTGGTGTGTTTTAAATGAAATTATTTACAGAAACTGTTGACAGAAACACTCCCTACCTTGTCATGATTTTTATATAATATTGCACAAACATGGTTTTTTAATAGATATTTATATTATTATACATGTATGTGTTTTTAAAGATAGATATTTATGTTTATTAAGCAAAACCTTTCGGAATCTTTGGTCCTCAATGCCCTTCAACTTCAGACTTTATTTGGCATTCTAAACCTTTTGATTCGAGTGTCACTGATGTGTATTTTGTAGACGAAACGCGCGTCTAGCGTACACTATTTTAATCCTGGTATCTATGATGAGTTTGTTTATATGATTCTATTTTTGGCGTTTTGTAAGACATTTTATCATGAATGCTGGTAAAACAAATTAAAGCTCCTTGATTTAGATATGCCTGTTGTAGGTCTTTTTGGTAAGATTGACTTGACATCTTAGAATTTTGAACCTACACCAGGCTGGTACTCCGGAAGGGTAATCAGTTCTTACTTCATAAGTGGCGTTCGTCTTGCTACTTCTTAAAAGAAAGAACGGTGTTCAGTAAGCATAACATTATGTCAAAATCACGAATAAAGGACGTAATTGTGGCTACAACCGTTGGAACATATTCCTGGGGTGGGCATTCATGAAACACATTTACCGACATCTTAGAATTTAAAACTTCACTTCAACATTATATATCTTGTTTTAGTAAGATGGGATGTATGATATTTGTCCATGAAATAAATATATCAGTATAATCCTTTCTCATTTAATCTTTCATGATTAACATTTCAAATGCCACTATTTTAAAAACAGTCATCTAAATCTGCATGTATGAATCAGAGAATTGTTCCATGGCAACGAAAAAGTACAAGCAACAAAAATATATTTTCATACATCTTAATTAAATGCAAGTTAACATTAAAAATTTGAGCTATTCAGTTGACCTCAATATTTCATTCATTTACTAATCTCAATATGGAGCCATACTTAATACAAATTCATAACAAAAAAAAATTATAATTATAACAATGAAATGCTGTTTGAAAACTAAGCGCAATATGTCTGCATCCATATTTTTTGGTAACAAGTGTATATGTTTTAATAAAGTAAATTATGGTGAATTGGAAACTTCAAACATGTTTGACCTGCGCCAGGCTGGAAACACTTAGGTACTTCGGAAGTGGCGCTCGTCTTGCTACTCCTTGAAAGTAAAGAACGGTGTTCAGTAGCATTACGTTATGTCAAAATCGAGGATAAAGGACGTGATTGTGGCTTCAACCATTGGAACATATTCGTGGAGTGGGCATTCATGAAACACATTTACCGAAACGGCCACCTAAATCGTGCATACGTGTTGGCGTTCGTGTAAACATTCGACGAAAAGTCTTCAACTTTTCAATAGGGAGGTTCATGTATACTTGGATACATACGTTATTCGTTTTGAGTAATTATAAAAGTAAAAACGACAAATATGCATATGTAGGAAAACAAATAGATACATGTAGTAATATATTTTATTGAAATAACACAGAAATTCTCACCGCTAGGGTGTTCGCTATCTACTTTCAATAACAACATATTAAGTATCAAGACAAACATTACTCAAATGCATTAACAAGCAGAGGTTTGTTGAAAAAAAGTTATTAAAATTGCCAAAAAATAATAAGAGAATATAAAATTCTAAGTATCAACCATTTTGTCAACTATATCTTGAACAGATAAACATTTTTTAACTGTTTGTGGGACGGTTTGATAATATTATGCCAATCCGACCTGTTTTACAATCAAATTATTTATTATATTTATGGGAATTCATGACATGTTGCATTCAAGGTAACTAACTTTGTATATATTTACTCTTAATTTACTATTCTTTGTGTTATATATAATTTACGCATCTGTAAGTTATCGCAGTTGTTTTGGTAGATAGATATCCTGTTGGGGCACGCTAGTGACCATCACTGTCATTTTAAATAGTGGTACTATCCGGGAACTATCCAACTCAAACATATACTCGGTTATTTTTATTTTCTTGACGTCTAGATTATTACGTGACTTGATTTCATCAGCGATTAAAAGGGTATGGTTACAATTAAAACATAATGAGATCAGGTGATACAGATAATACAACTACATCAATTCAATTACATTTACTGAAAACCTTGGATTTAAAAAAATTGCTATTAAAACGAAATTTCTGAGCAATTGTTTTTTTTATTTATTGTCAATCGGTTGTTAGACCATCAAACGAATTTTGATATACAATATTTATAATTCTGCATATATTCAGTACATAAATGTAGTATAAAACTGTTCAATACACAACACAATATATATGCATGTTGCAAAATGTGATAAAGTATCTGCTTTAAATTATAAAAATAATAAATTAACAACACTTATTTACAAAATTACAAAAAAAATCTTACATGGAATAAAATAAGTACGATAAAGTCATTTACTTTATTTACGAGATTAAATCGGAGACGGTTTGGATCTCACAGAATTTGTTAAGCCGCGCCATATATTCCTGTGCCTACCCCATGTCAAAGCCCACGTTAGTTGTCGTCTTCTGCCATATCATAAATTTGTTTTTAGAAGTTTTGATCTTTATGAATTTTGATTATCATTGGTAATAAATCCTTACATTTCTTGACTCCAGGACCGGTTCAGATTATGAACTTTTATGAAGTTTCTTTTCGATATTATGTGTTTATGTCCGACAGAATTGCAACTGATTTTATTCGAGCGTTACGATGAGTCATATGTGGACGAAACGCGCGTTTGATATACAAAATTATTAGCATGATATCTTTGATGAGCTTTACACCCCGCATCTTCTTTAGATAATATAGTTGTTTAGACTTAAACCAATACCCAAAAACGTGCAGCCTGAAAGAACCTCGATCTGAAGGTCATCACCATACACAAAAAATACCAAAATTCAACTCAGAATTGGGGCATGTCTTAAACAGTCTTGGTACGTACACATTCAATAAGTCCAAGGGCCATAAATCAATAAGAATGTTGTCCATCGGCAGGAAACATTATCTCTCACTCTACGTTTTAGCTATATACTAAACTGAATTTTAATGTGTGTATTGTTATGCGTTTACTTTTCTACATTGGCTAGAGGTATAGGGGGAGGGTTGAGATCTCATAAACATGTTTAACCCCGCCGCATTTGTGCGCCTGTCCCAAGTCAGGAGCCTCTAGCCTTTGTTAGTCTTGTATTATTTTTAATTTTAGTTTCTTGTGTACAATTTGGAGTGTAGTAGGGCGTTCATTATCACTGAACTACTATATATTTTTGTTAAGGGGCCAGCTGAAGGACGCCTCCGGGTACGGGAATTTCTCGCTGCATTGAAGACCTGTTGGCGACCTTCTGCTGTTGTCTGTTCTATGGTCGGGTTGTTGTCTCTTTGACACATTCCCCATTTCTATTCTCAATTTTATTAACTAGTCTCTGAAATCGTATCAATGTCTGCAAACATGAAAAATGAAATAAAGTCCGAATAGCTGTTAGATATAAAAAGTACGGAAATTGGTCATTTTATATGCCGCACACACTTAGTTCATAAGCCATGAAATTTCCATTTTAATGATTTTGTAAATTAATATCTGATTAATTTGTGTTTGATGTTCCATTCGTACAGGAAATAATATTGAAACTTTAATTATGTTTGCGTACGTAAGCTCACATGGAACAAACCTAAACAATCACCTCTGTAAAAAAGAGTTTGCGGACCATTATCAAAAAAAGGAGGCATCAAATTTAACGTTCCTATTCCTGTTCCTATTGACTAAATTAGAAAAAATAAAAAAAATAATCAAAAATATTCAATTGATATTAAATTGCAATATATATATATACATTGTATATATATATGATCAATTTTAAGAGACCTTTAGAAATAATACATCTTTCATCCTGTAGAGAATTAGGTGCATCAGTGCATGAAAGAGGTGCATTAAGTGTGTACATAGCATGGCAAGTATATGCCATTTGTTTTCATCTACTTTACGCCTCTGATACCTTTCAAAAATATATTACAAGTCCTATTTGTGTGTGCTTGTGTAAAAAGGAGGTAATACCTAAAAAAAACTCCCAGGCATTTTACAGGGGCTTCCATGATTTGGAAAATGTATTTCGATGAAGTGTAAGTAGAGTTTGATAAGAATAGTTACAACATTTCGAGCATTCGAAACAAAATAAAATTTTCAGCTATATAAGAGAGGCGAAACATACCGAAGGGATATTCAAACTTATAAGTCGAAAACAAACTGACAAATGCCATGGCAGAAAACTAAAAACGACGAAGAGATAAACAACAGTACACAAAACATAACATCGAAAAAACTAAAGACTGAGCAACACCGACTCCACCAAAAACCGGGGTGACCTCAGGTGCTCTGGCAGGATAAGCAGAATCTACTCCACACGTGGCACCCGTTTTGTTGCTAATGTAAGTACAAACCCGGTAATAAGTCTAATTCAATAGGTCACATTCGTTGAAAAGGGGACGGGATTATATATATTTAATTTTCGGGAGTAACATTTTGTGAACAAGACATGTTTGGTGAAAACCGGTAAGGTTCAAATATGCATTAACATAATTCGACACTAGTGTTTATGAAAAAAGTGAGTTTTTTGTAGCATCTTGTCAAAAACGTTTATGTCATAACTGTTTAAGTTTATTATACCAATACTGTTCCCTATTTAATCTCTGAAATTCAATTATGAATTATAACAATAACAGATGGCTGCAGTCCTAACCTGTACAGTTAGTTAACTTGATGAACAGACTTTTCTGACTGGTGAAAGTTAACTTGGAACAGGATTTATGACTGCTCCGACCGGTCCTTTGACATAATTCATATTAACTTGAAAAGCAGACTTGGTCGAAGGCTTGTTTTTTATGACTGCCCGAAAAGTTAAATTTATAGCAGGTCCAGTCTTGAAGTTAACTATGGACGAAGTTGACTTTGCCAAAACAAACTCTACACACAATTTAACTTGTGACCAGTACTGCTATTAAAAGCAGTCATTGATGTGGACTGCTCTGTCCGAACCAGACCTGTTCTAATAAAAAGTAATCTTAGTCTGGGCAGCTCTAAAATAAAGTTAACATGATGAAAAGTAAACTTTTATTGATGAATATCATTTGAGTATCGACTTCCAATTAGTGAAAACATCAAGGGCAATTAAAAAGCAGACCTGTCTCCATGACTGACATAACTGGTCTGTCAAATAACAGACTTGTCCACAGGACAGGTTAACAGCAGACCTGTTCATAGGTCTGGTCTGATCAAGCTGACCTGTTCACTGGCCTGGTCTGGTCAAGCTGACCTGTCCACAGGTCTGGTCTTGTCCAGCTGTCTTGTCCTGAGGACATGTCTGTTTCATCAAACCTGTTCTCAGGTCTGATCTGCAACAGCCCTAAAAAGCAGAACTAGGTCTGGTCTGATAAGGATAAAGGTAACTCGCAGGTCTGCTAAAATTTTCAAAAGTTAACTTAGAAAGCATTCATTGCGACTGCTCTAAGGAAACTTATGTACAGGTTAGGACTGCATCATCTGCAATTGGAGTTTTAATAATTTGATGTTCTTTTAAAGTTGGTTTTGATATCGTATGTTTGGTTAAGTTGACAATCTTTCTAAATTACTCTTACATTTTTTTTTTTATTTGCGATGATTTAAAACTGATATTTCGAATATAACGTTTAGTTCATGCATAACATTGTGTTATTTAGAAAGTCAAGTAAAATTTACAGTCGTATTTACTGTAAAGGAAAAAAAAACTAATTCATTGTTCCATTGTTTTCTATTTAAAATTCAGTAGTATAAAGCATGCATAGTTATTAAGTCTGAAGTTTGATAAAAGTTAGAGCAATTTCAAGTCAAAAACTAAACAATCCTTGCAAGTACTGAACATTTATAAAAATATCTGCATTTGCATATAAGAGACCATATAATTGGTAGTACAAAAAGAGGTACTTTGGAATTGAGAAACAGACACAATAGGCCGTACTTTTTCAATCTCTCATGTATATTATTGATTATTCAAAATTAATTATCCAAAAATCTTTTAGCTTAGAACTCTTCAAAACTGTTCAAGGTTAGAACCGTTCTAAAAAGATCAGGTTAACATTCTTACAGATTGTTCTAGAACATTCCCCTTCCACTGATAGTTTCTTGACAGAATTTAAGAGATATAAGACCTGACCTTGTAAATTGTCAAATTAAACCTTACGAAAACCATACAAAACATGTAAAATCACAAAATAATTCGACCTGAAACTATCTTCGTACTACAAGTAAATCAATGAACATGCTTCATTGATTTCAATCCGCAATATTACAGAATTTAGACTTAACTTTATGCAAGTTGAATAAAATTTAACACAAAAATAATTGGTCATTTATATAAAACTGTTCATTTAACATGATAACTTACAATTAATGTGATCAAATTTTATTGATAGGGCAAAATTTCCAAAATTTGAATTCCACATGGGATTTTTTCAGTTAGAGGAATAAAAGTAATAATTCATTGCCCTATTGCTTTCACTGTAAAAATCTGCAATTTCAAGCATGCATATCTATTTTGGTTTAAGCTCAAACAGAGAAGTAATTTCTTGTCAAACTATACATTAAAATGATTTGTGATGAAAATTTTTTAAAAATCTTAATTTAGTGCACCAGTTTCCAGAAGTTTGTTTGTTAAAAAGCTGGTACTTTTGATCTTCTAAACAGGCAAACTATGCCCTTCTATTTCAATCTATATATTGTTAAAAATAAACTTTCAACATGGATTTTATATCATTCACTTGATTCCAAAACTACCCAAATATTTAACTTATTTACAAAGTTACGACTATTCGTAGGAACTATTTTGTTTAGAATACTTACTATTTTTTTGTTAATTCTTTCTGACCGCACCCGAACTAGTTGTTTTTTGTTTTTTTTTCCTAACGGAGATGCAGAAATGAACCGGTTTTTGTTTGTGAAAGTTTTGACACTCTTATCTCATTTTTTATTTTAACGTCGTTTAATACACGCGAACGTTTCATGTGTCGCTGGATTTGTTTCAGTTGTACCTCTGGAAGAGCAGCTACAGGTATATGGACAATCTATTTCATTTAATACTCCAAGGTCAATCAATGGTTGCACTTAGCATTTCCTGAGCCAAATGTAATCAGATATTTTCACCATTTCTTTTGTATTAGACATCCTTCTATGATATTGGCAAACATTAGACTTACTTTTACAATTTTCTTTACCCATTGTTGTCGTTTTTGATGAACTTGCATGATGCCATGTTTTTTGTTTCGTATCATAATCTACTAGTTGGTTCTTCAATGTATATGTATAACCTTCAGTGGTCGGATTATCATGTTCAATTAATATTTCCTCTGCTGTTGACGTGCGATCATCAGAAGACAGTTTGTTTGATGACGTTTTTATGGAGTCAGTGGTAAGAGCTGTAGCTGATTCATTCGTGTTTGAGGATATAGAAGAGCCAATTTTTGTATCGGAAAGATGCAAAAAATGTATTCAGTTATCAAAATTATACTCTCTTTTATTTCGTTCAAATAATTACTATTTTATGAAATTATTTTTTAAGAGATGTGATGATGAAATGGCCAACAACTGAACCCCCTGGAAAAAAAATAAGGAGATAAGGTGAATAAGTTCAGACAATATGCTTGCATTCAATTAAGATATGTTCAGTCTATGTTCACACTTGTCAGTAGTTGCTATTTACTTGTACACTACATCATACTGAATTGTCTGAAAAATTACTGACAAGTACTGATTTATCACAGAATCTAAGTTCAAAAATGGTCTAAACCACTGAACATGACTGACTAATTATTGTTCAGCCATTTAAGATGATGTTAAGCGGGAGGTTTGGCATGCCACAAAACCAGGTTCAACCCACCATTTTTTTCTTAAAATGTCCTGTACCAAGTCAGGAAAATGGCCATTGTTATATTATAGTTCGTTTCTGTGTGTGTTACATTTTAATGTTGTGTTTTTTGTTGTGTCGTTGTTCTCCTCTTATATTTGATGCGTTTCCTTCAGTTTTAGTTTGTAACCCGGATTTTTTTTTATCTCTATCGATTTATGAGTTTCGAACAGCGGTATACTACTGTTGCCTTTATTTAAGATCAAATATCCTTTTCGAGTGTACTGCTTGTATGATGATAACAATTTGTACGTATTTCTGATTTTTTTTATAAGGATCTTAAGTTTTCCTATATTCTATTTCAAACCACAAGTACATATTCTTTTATCCTGTTTGCTTTTAATAAATGTTATACTTACACATTTTCTTCTCAAACTGTAGCTGCTTATGAAATGTTAACTGCAATAGTTCTATCTAAATTATTTTATTTTGAGCGCTTTTTAATGTTTTTCAAATATGAATTGCAAACCTATGGTATTTTGTATGTTTAAGTTATTTCTGTCCAACCTTTGAAACCAATCGTTTTAGTATGTTTTTGATCTATTTACATATACCGTACATATGTATGAAGCGATTTATTTAGAATAACATTTTCTTTAACTTGTGTCCTGATCATATCTATTTAGTCTTACATCCATTAATCTTTTTTCCGAAGTTTTCTGTAATAAGAACTATAACTTTTAGTACAGAATACTTGAAAGCTTCAACTTTATGATCCAGTTCGAATATAATTGTCCAACCTTTATATACCAATCGTTTAAGTATGTTTTTGCTCTAATTACATTTACCTTACACATGTATGTAGCGATTTATGTGGAATAATATTTTCTTATTTGTGTATTAATCATATCTATTTATTCTTACATTCATTAATCTTTTTTTTGTAAAATTTTCTGACATAAGAACTTCAACATACTTTAGGCTTCTCAAGTTTGTGATCCAGTATGTGTTCATGAAATATTCCCACTGTATCTAAGTTTCCGTTAATGTACATGCTTCTTTTTTTATTAAAATAAAAGAGAACAAGATTTTGTTTCAATATTTAATGTATCTGTTTCCAAATAATTTGTGGAAATTTTGTTAGATCTCCACTTTTTTTTTTAACTCAAAATAAAATCACTTCTTTTCTGAATTCTTGAAATATAGATATTTCGTAGAGTCTTCTTATTTTTTAAATTACCGGAACTATTGTTTACTATTAGACAATGGTAGCCCAAGTTGCTTGATTATTAATAACTGGTCAGTTTGCTCTTTATCCGTTGTTGTTAAAGGAGTAATTTCAAAAATACCAAAAGCCGCCGGACTCAGGCAAGTTCCACTATCCACTTTAAATGCATGTCTACCAAATTGACTGTAAACTATATCATCGTAATTAATATGTCTATGAGATTTTGTGTGGCTATTAACGTTAGCAATCAATAGATAAATAAGCAAAGGAATATAACACATAGAAGACTAAAATCAGATTAAGAAGCAGAAACTGTTAATAACGATTTAAATTGTACTTCGCCTGGAGATTAAATCACTTTTTGTGGAAGATATTTTTTACCATATGACTGATAATGACTCGAAAAACACCGTCTACCTTGTGCAGAAAATGTAAACTTTAGTAGCATATCTTAAAAGTTTCTAGTGCGTCATAATAATTTGGTTATCAATTATGAGCACTAATAAGTTTGTATTACCGTATTCAATACCCTAATATATTTCCTCGATTGCGACATATCACCGAATGTTCATTAATGCCACCGGTTGAGCACAATCGGTTCAACCTGCCAGAGCACATGCCGGCTTGTCCGGTTTGTGGTCGGGTTTGTGTTGCTCAGTCTTTTCGTCGTTTGGCTCATAGAGTTGTCTGATTTTCTTTGACTTATGTCATGATTTTTTATTGTCTCCTTGGTATCTGCTTCCTCTTATTTAAACTAGATGACTCCTCTAGCAGGCATATAAGTACCATCTAAGATAACTATGCGATAATGCTACGCACGTACCGATATAAAAACTTAGATTACTCATTCAAATGTAAAACAACACAGTTAAAGGCGGTTTTAGAATTTTTAAAGAGAGCCAGGCGATACCATAGCGATATTCAAACTCACTAGTCAAAGACAAGCTTTCCTGTCTTATAAGGAAACAACGGAATGCTCTTCATAGCAGATTCGTAGTGACATGTCAGGTTTTATTCCAAATGAATACCTGTACAGCTTTGGCAAAGCACAGGATAGAAGTTCTAACATCCATATGTCTTCCATTTCCAGGACAGGGTTGTACTTCTAATGCGAACACAGTTTTGGGGCGATTCATATGAAGATGGACAGCTTAATGGAGACATCTCCATGCAGTCTGGATCCTCGGAAGCCTAGTTTGTCCATGATCCTAGTGTTTCATTATCAATCCATCCTAATAATTGATCTCTTTTATTCCATAACAATCCTATCCAAATATCATTTGTCCTTTAACGAAATTGCAGTTTTATTAATATATCTTTGTCAATACATACATATGTAGGACTCTGAACCGCGATGGTACTCCGAACCGCGATGTTCACGCTTAAGTGCGATGGTTTGACGCTGAAGTGCGTTGTTTGACACGCTGAAGTGCGATGGTGACATTGTGACGTTATCTTGTTGATAGCTACTCCGAAGTGAGTTGGTGGCAACGCTGCAGTGCGATGGATTGCATAAACTATATTGTCATTGTTTTGCATGTTCATGTGTTGATGTAAAAGTTAATTTGTTTGTTAGAAGCAGCTTTTCAGATTTAATCATCGCGAGAATACGCAGCAAAATTGAATAGGACTATCTCTCATTTAACATGAGGACATAAACATTATATTTCCTACATATTATTTTACCTGTCGCAAACGCCGTTAAAAGAAATGTGCATTAAAGGTATAGATTAAACTATATTATTATACTTCACGTAAAAGTGCCATTTTTGATTAGCTAATACGAGGGAGATAATTAACTCTATCCCATGGTTCAGCGGGAGACACTTTTTTGAATGTCACCCTCTCAAACAGACAAATCAAAATCAATAATTTAAAGGACAATGAATTGAATTTACATCAATAGTTTTAAAGACAAGGCTCAAGTTCTACGTTTTGACCTTAAAACTTTTTCATAGAATACCAAAAATAAAAGATACATCTTGCTTTACTTTTGTTGTTTTTCTAATAACTGTAACTGTGTTATGTACATGACATCATAGTTAAAAACTTTCAATTTAACATTTAAAAACAATAATGGCAGAACATTCAGTATAATAAATTAAATAACGCATAGCTGAGAGCGTGACGGACCGTTTTTTTTAACCTTCGAATACACATTGTCAACCTTAGCTTCGCCTTGGTTGACAATGTTTTCCCAGGGTAACAATCTGCGCTATCACCCTCTCAGCTATATTCGATTTATATAACATTAGCAGGGTACATTAAATATGATATTCAAACAACATACAATAGACCACTTTCGAGTTCGTTGCATTTCCGTCAAAAACTTCGGTTTTAGTGAACATCATTCGTGCGTTTAAGGGATCGTCACTTCCTTCCCACGTGAGCGAACGGTTGAAAAATATGATGCTATATTGCACGAATTATTCGACAAATTGTATTCTTATAATTGCTAATCAGCACTGCGGTCATTAGGGTATTGTGATTTAGTACCTACGGAACAAACATTATTTCTAGTTTATTCTGCATAACGATCACGAAGACGCTTGATGAATTTTAATAGTGCAGGGTTACAGGCGATCCCCTCTTTCTGGTAAATGACATCATAAAGGCGCGTATAATTGACGAACTTTTCCGGTGAAGGACATGACTCGAAAGTGGTATATTATCATATAATGCTAATTTGTATGGTAAACAGGCGTAGGCCTATTGCAAGATGATACTTATCTTAACTATTTTTCAACCATACACATACATTGCATTGATATCGAAAGGTCATAATATTTTATGGACAATAATGAATGCAAATTTATATAGAAACTAGAAAAAAATATACTTTATAATCTGTAGATTTTATACTAGCCATCACGCGTCATATCGACTATCGTACATCAGCAAACAGACCATCGCACTTCTTAGCAGACCATCACACTTCAGCGTGACCATCACACTTCAGCATACCAATCGCCCCTCCGAGTCCTACACATATACAGTAAAAGCTTCGAATGCAAGTAATTATGATAGACATTTAATTTCAGTCACTAAATGTGCCACGTGTTACCGCTTTTAGTACATAATATTCAATTTGTTGTACACAATCTCAATACAGAGATGGTATTTATAGGTTACCCCTTTTTAAAGTATCCAGTTCAATTCAGTAATCTTACATGTGGCTTTTGAATAAAATTAATCATTAATGATTTCGATGAAGGTTCATCAAGCAAAGCACTTCAAAAGCATTATCCTCCTCAGATTTTAAATTGCTACTACAAAATTATCGATAAGCTAAGCGCCAAACTGACTATTTCATGCTCTTGTACATTTTTGTACACTTATCGAATATGATTTAACCAGCATTGCATATTTGTCTGTATGGGTCGAAGAGAGCGCTTCAAACGATTGTGTTTACCATAATATGATATTAATCTTGTGTTTTTCATAGGAATAACCCTTTTAAAGCCTTATTTATTGCTTTATGCAAGTGTTGGCTTGTACACTTTTCTTATTGCTTTTGTTTATATCTTCTTTATGATCTGTCCTTTAAATTATTTACTGGGGAATTCCCCTACAACAAAAGTTTATCCGGAATCGTCTAGCTGTTATTACTTAACTTGATCATGTGAGTACCTATGAAAGTATGAAAATGTTTGCCCTTTAATTACTGTATATGCTGTATAGCCTTTATTTGTAAATTATGAATTGTACATTTGAAAAATTAACAGGAATGTAGTTTTTTGTTTAAATAGTTAAGAAATGTACTGTTGCATGTGATATGTACTATATGTATAGAGCGCTTCTGTATACAATCTCAGTCTAGCCTTACAGAAATGTCATTAGTGTAGTATTTATTATACTATTGCTTTCAATAGCGTCTTGCTATGTTTTTTTAAAACTTTTTTCTAGCAATTTCTCGTGTCTAATTTTCTGTTTGCTGTAGTATGTTTATACATTTTTTTGACCTTTTACAGTACTGTAAAAAAGTTATAAATAACGGAGAACTAAATATTTCATATTATTTTCTACGAAATAATGTCTTTTTAATGAAGTCATATCTAATAGAACTTTTTACATTCCTATTTATCAAAAGAATACTTTACAATTTCAAAAAGAATTAAAAACCAATTGTTCAGCGAACAATTGTAGGTCTTTCCACAAAAAAACAAGTATTTTGATATGAAAATAGTAAAAATTCGGTTTCAAAATGTCATTAACAGCGTCAACTGATAGCTTATAGTACGCTGATTATAAAAATATATGGTTTCTATACAAGAAAAATTAAATAAGGTAGATAATTTGTTACTTCCGGTTTGAAAATGTTACTTCCGGTATTATTTAACTGTTTTATTGACCCTGATTCCAAAAATATATGCTTTATATACTTTTATATTAAATAAGTACAAACAAAAAGATACTTCCGGTTTACATAGGGTCACTTCCGGTTGGCTTTTTCAAGGGTGAATGGCTTGCAACCTAATGCAAATAGTCCCATGGCTTTATCATGTATACATATGAAGGTAAAAGCAAAGGTCAAAATCTAGAACGTCAAACTTGAGCTCAATTTTAATGTCATAAACCAAGGACCTCAAATCAAAAGATCTTACTAGGTCTTAATTATATTTGGTTAATGGGTTATATCACCATACGCGTAATTTTAATACAAGAGGGGAGAAAACTCTAATTTAATATTAGCGTACCCTTAAAACCAATATGTATGTGTAACGACATGTCGCAACTAACAATTAAGTAAAAATATGTTGTCGATATCTTATATGGTGTTTGAAAAGAGGTGAAAATAAGCCAAAATCCAAATTTAGAAATGACCTTGACCTTTGACCTTGACCCTATTTTCTTTTCTTTTTTTGGACCAAGGACCTCAAATCAAAAGACCCTGGGTTTCTATCACTTATGTTTTACCAATTATGATTACATTTTACTTATTTTAAATACAGAAGGGGAAATAACTCTCTTATGGATTTTCTGGACCTCTTCGGTCAAAATTATTTTTAAGATTCTGACGATATAATGAGCAAATTGGTGAAATAATTTTGTCGTAATATTTTACGGTTGCGAAGGGGATGCGTACACAAGAAAAACAGTGTTTGGGGAGATAACTCTTACAATGAAAAGTGTTCGGCTAAACAGGGTCAGTTTCAAAATCGCAATAACTGTTCGATATCATATGCAAAAAATCTAAGCGACATCTTGCGAAACAGAAAAGCACCGTGCCAAAAAAAATGTGGCGGAAGAAGAAGAAAAAAAAATAATAATTAAAAACCAATTGTTCAAAGAACAATTGAAGGTCTTTCCACATCAATTTTCTAAATAATTGATAGGAAGCTACTTCTGGTTTACTCAAAGTTATTAATAGCGTCAAAGTATAGATTTCTTCATACTGATTCAATAAATAAATGGTTTCTATATACTTTTGCCTGAAATAAGGGAGATAATTGCCAACTTACGGTTTAGAAAATGTCACTTTCGGTCTCATATGATAGCTTTATTCACACTGATTCCAAAAATATATAGTTTGTATATACTTATGCCTGTAATAAGGAAGATCATATGCTACTTCCGGTTTATAAAATGTCCATTCCGGTCTCAAATGATAGGTTAACCTATGATCATTCAAAAAATATATGGTTTCTATGTACTTTTCCATGAAATAAGTGCAAAAAAATACTACTTCCGGTTCACTCAAGTTCACTTCCGGTTTACTTTTTTCAAGGTCATCTGTCAACCAACAGTTTGCAAAAGACCCTATGGCTTTATCATGTACCAAGTTGGAGTATTAATCAATTAACCTTAAATTGAATCATTTCAGGGACAATAACTCCTATTAGATATCATTGGATTGTTTCAGACTAAATGTATCATATCTTAATCACAATTAAGCAAACATTGTGCACTAGTTCTTTAATTTGTAATATTAAAAGTGACAGAGGAGATCAAATAACAAGGAAAAGACAAAATTTTGAATATTACCTTGACCTTTGACCTTGGCCTCAATTTCGTTTAAATGAACCAAGGAACTCCAATCAATATACCTTAGGTCTCTATCACTTACCATTCATGCTATACATTTATATATCCCTTATGTCAAATACAGAAGGGAAAATAACTCTCATATGGAGTTTACGTATCGCTTCGATCAAAATCGGTCAAAACATCCTGAGGATATAACGAGCAATTTGGTAAAATAAATTTGTCGCTTTCTTTTACGGTTACGGAGGAGATGCATGCACAAGGAAAACAGTGTTCAGGGAGATAACTCCTATAAAGAAAAGTATTCGGTTAAGCAGGGTCAATTTCAAAGGCGCATAAACTGTTCGATATCATATACGAAACATCTAAGCGACATCTTGCGAAACAAAAATTTATCGCAAGAACAAAATTTGGCGGAAGAAAAAATAAATTAAAAACCAATTGTTCAAAGAACAATTGAAGATCTTTCCACATCAATTTTTTAAATAAATGATTGGAAGCTACTTCTGGTTTACTCAAAGTTATTAATAGCGTCAAAGTATAGATTTCTTCATACTGATTCAATAAATAAATGGTTTCTATATACTTTTGCCTGAAATAAGGGAGATAATTGCCAACTTCCGGTTTAGAAAATGTCACTTCCGGTCTCATATGATAGCTTTATTCACAGATTCCAAAAAATATATAGTTTGTATATACTTATGCCTGTAAAAAGGAAGATAATATGCTACTTCCGGTTTATAAAATGTCACTTCCGGTCTCAAATGATAGGTTAACCTATGATCATTCAAAAAATATATGCTTTCTAGGTACTTTTCCATGAAATAAGTGCAAAAAATACTACTTCCGGTTCACTCAAGGTCACTTCCGGTTTATTTTTTACAAGGTCATATGTCAACCAACAGTTTGCAAAAGACTCTATGGCTTTATCATGTACCAAATTGGAGTAATAATCAATTAACCTTAAATTGAATCATTTCAGGGACAATAACTCCTATAATATATCATTGGATTGTTTCAGACCAAATGTATCATATCTTAATTACAATTAAGCAAACATTTTGCACTAGTTCTTTAATTTATAATTTTAAAAGTGACAGAGGAGATCAAATAACAAGGAAAAGTCAAAATTTAGAATATGACCTTGACCTTTGGCTTTGGCCTCAATTTCATTTAAATGAACCAAGGAACTCAAATCAATATACCTTAGGTCTCTATCACTTACCATTCATGCTATACATTTATATATCCCTTATGTCAAATACAGAAGGGGAAATAACTCTCATATGGAGTTTACGTATCGCTTCGGTCAAAATTTGACAAAACCTCCTGAGGATATAACGATCAATTTGGTAAAATAATTTGTCGCTTTCTTTTACGGTTATGGAGGAGATGCACGCACAAGGAAAACAGTGTTCGGGGAGATAACTCCTACAAAGAAAAGTATTCGGTTAAGCAGGGTCAATTTCAAAGGCGCATAAACTGTTCGATATCATATACGAAACATCTAAGCGACATCTTGCGAAACAAAAATTTATCGCAAGAACAAAATTTGGCGGAAGAAAAACAAAAATTAAAAACCAATTGTTCAAAGAACAATTGATGGTCTTATCACATCAATTTTCTAAATAATTGATGAGAAGCTAATTCTGGTTTTCTCAAAGCTACTATTGGGGTCCAATCATAGGTTTCTTCATACTGATTCAATAAACATATGGTTTCTATAGACTTTTGCCTAAAATAAGGGAGATGATTGTCAACTTCCGGTTTAGACAATGTCACTTCCGGTCTCATATGATAGCTTTATTTACACTGATTCCAAAAATATATGGTTTGTATATACTTTTGTCTGTAAAAAGGGAGATAATTGGCTACTTCCGGTTTCGAAAATGTCACTTCCGGTCTCATATGATAGATTTATTTACACTGATTCCAAAAACATATGGTTTATATATTCTTTTGCCTGTAAATAGGGAGATAATTGGCTACTTCCGGTTTAGAAAATGTCACTTTTGGTCTCATATGATAGCTTTACTTACACTGATTCCAAAAATATATGGTTTATATATACTTATGCCTGTAATAAGGAAGATAATATGCTACTTCCGGTTTATAAAATATCACTTCCGGTCTCAAATGATAGATTAATGTATGACCATTCAAAAAATATATGGTTTCTATGTACTTCCACATGAAATAAGTGCACAAATGACTACTTTCGGTTCACTCAAGGTCACTTCCGGTTGACATTTTTCAAGGTCATATGTCACCTAACATTTTGCAAAAGATCTTATGGCTTTATCATGTACCAAGTTGGAGTAATAATCAAGACTAGGTTACGACCCTTGACTACGGTAGCGGGTTGTAATCAGACAAGGAAAAAATTGTGAAATTCGAAGAAAAATCCAACTTAGCTGCAATATATTGTTGTCCAAGGTTTATCATAAACATTTCTTTTGACAATTTACACGATCTTAACACACCAGAACATTCTTAAATTCTTGTAAAAATGGCAAAATCTAATGAAGAAAGCCAAAGTGAAGAAAAAATGGCGTCGTATGCCGACGCAACAAAAACAGATCCAAAGACAATAGACCCTTCAACAATGGCCGGTGTTAAGCCAGTCTTTGTTCAAGAAATAGATGTATTTGGTTCACTCACAGATCGAGTAACAACAAAAACACTTTACCTAACAAATATTGAGATGTATCAAACTCTGGGTTATTCAGTTGAAGCAAGAACCATCATAGGACTTCAACGTATAAGAGGTCTCTGGAGAATATACCTGGATTGTGAGTCTGAAAGAGATCACCTTATCTCTAAGGGGGTAGAAATTCGTGGTAAAAAAGTCAACGTTTACTCAAGCAACCCTCGGGTGACCATACATGAGAACATAGACAATGTAAGAATTAGAGTTAAAGATGTCCCACTCTCTGCCGATGACGGCCAAATCTTAAGAGCACTAGAAGAACGAAGCTGTATAATCTTAAACCACTTTAGAGAACGTCTGAGGTATGAGAATAAGCTCACTAACTGTTTCACTGGTGATAGAATTGTTATATGTGAGGGTCCCTTACCCCAACACATTCCTCGCTCTATTGCAATAGGAAAATACAGAGCCACAGTTATGTACCGCGATCAACCAGTGACAAACAGTCGTCCAAAAAAGTGCTCAAAATGTCTAGCTGATGGCCACAATATAAGCAATTGCCCTAATGACTGGGTTTGTAAATCATGTGGTAAGGAAGGTCATAAAAAAATGGACTGTATGGAAAATGATCTTTCTGATACCAATCAACAATCTGATGTACATCAAAGCACAAATGATGCAAATGAAAACACACATGCTGATGATGACACTTCTGTAGATACTGATGCTACACAACAACCAAGTCTCACAGATGATCCACCAACAATTAGTGAACATGAATCTACGAGCGTACATGAAGACGACAGTGATATGCCCCAGTCCGTACCAACTCAGGAGGAAAGGAAAAGAAAAACAAAAAAAGAGAAAAAAGAGAAAAAGACAACACAAACTCAAATTACTTCATTTGTATCAGAACAACAGGAGTCTGTATCAACTCCTGCAAAACTAAAAGCTAACAGAAACGTGGAACGGTCTCCGGTTACCCCGACCCATGTTCTGCACGATAATGAGGGTGATACCACAGTAAAACGGTCAAAAACTTTGGCAACTTAATCATATCAACTGAAACCCAATGGTATTTATCAGTACTGCAAAAACAAACAGTTTGCAGAAACTTCAAATGAAAACAAATAAATGCAACACTAATTTAATATTATACTGTAATACATGTGCAGTGATATTTATTTTTTGTATGATCATGATGACACTTGTAACAAAACTCATTCACAGCAAAGTTGAACAAAGTACCACTCTATATACATGTAGTAGTAAGTTCACATACATTCCACAATTAGTATCTCTGGTGAATTACATACTTTATTTAAAGTTTGCACTTTCCTCACCACAGCTCCAATTGATCCAGATGTGCCTTAAAATGATTCTTCTTAGATCACAAAATAATTACATATATCACTTTTCAATACTGTACACAGATATGCAAAGAACACACTTTTGTACACCAAAAATGAATAGTAAATTGACAACCGGTGTACAAATCCAGAATCACGTATGCAGCTACACATATGCTCATATTTCGTATTTAAATGATGTGCATAGTCGAGTCCAAATTGGAAAATAGAAATAGTGCAGCTCATACAGTAAACCATAGCATATATTTCCTGAAAAAAATAATAACTCTTTTAGCATTCAATAGTTACAAAAAACAATATACCAAAATAAAAGCAAAGAAGTATGAGGATAACAAACCATTACGATCTAGTCCTGACAAATGCAACACATATAGTACTGATAAAAAAAATGTACATATTCATGTAAATTACTCATTATGTTAATCTACTGTAAACTTTGTAATTATAACTTTTGTATAATATATTCATGTAAATATTTTTCTCAACAGAAGCATTGCAATTTATGTATATTTTTTGTTTTGAGTAAAATTTATTTCTCAATTATTGTATTCACAAGCTGTGTGTGGTATACGTTTGTCACAGCTCAGTTTGTAAACAAAGTCACGCTGTTGACCCAAATAATGACCCGTAAGGCGAGGTCATTCTGTGTAAAAATTGTAAGCATTGTTAACTTGAAAACAACACTGTGTAATATTGTTTTACATAATACCGTTACGTTATATATTAATGATACTGTATATCTAAATAATGTGATAAAATGTGAACACTATTTAATATGTTTTTATATAGGATCACTACGTATAGTAAAACATTGTGCACTATGTAGAAAATATAAAGAATACATTGTTAAAAACACAACAAAACAGCCGATAATTTTTCACCTGTTAGTTAAAGTAAACCTGCGTGAAACAGTAGCAGAAGGCACAACATCGATAATTGATACTATAAATAGATGGGGGTTTCCCAATCATAAAGCTAAATTAATTCTTACCTTTTAATAATAACAATCATGGCTGATCCAAAACTTCACATCTGTACAGTCAATTCTAAGGGACTACAGCAAACTGAAAAAAGAAAACGACTAATTGAATGGACAAAACAACAAAAATGTGATATCCTTCTAATACAAGAAACACATTTTACTGACAGCTTAGAAGAATCTTTAAAAAAAGAATTTGAAGGGGAATTGTTCTTCAGCAATGGTCAGAGCAATGCTAGAGGGGTATCCATATGGTTAAAAAGTAGGCT
The DNA here is from genome assembly GCF_021869535.1 of Mytilus californianus. Classification (NCBI taxonomy): domain Eukaryota; kingdom Metazoa; phylum Mollusca; class Bivalvia; order Mytilida; family Mytilidae; genus Mytilus; species Mytilus californianus. The sequence goes on along the minus strand of NW_026262745.1, from coordinate 5,152,265 downwards.
TAATTACAAATTTATTGACTATTATAAGGATAAAGACGGGAGACTTCTTCTGATAAATATAGAAATTGATGAAAGCATACTTACAATTGCAAACGTTTATGCACCAAATAACAATAAACTAAGAAACACCTTTTTTAAATCAGTTAAAACTTTTATAGACAAATATAGTCTTGGACAATTAATAATAGGAGGAGATTTTAACGATATCTTATCTGAAAAAGATACAAAAAATAAAAATAAAAGAACAAAATTTGATAAACCAGTATCCGGACTTAAAACTTTAATTAAATCTCTTAAATTAACAGATATTTGGCGTGAAAAAAACCGAGATAAAACTCATTTCACCTGGTGTAAAAGAAATAAAACAGAAGCCACAAGAATTGACTACTTCCTTGTTAGTACTGAAATTAAAAAAAATTGCTCCTCTTGTGATATTAGACCAGTTGTTATTCAATACACTGACCACAATAGTGTATCTTTAAAATTACAAATGTCAAGAAATAATAAAGGACGTGGTTACTGGAAATTAAATAGTAGTGTTTTAAACAATGAAATTTACCTAAAAATAATATACAATCTCATTAACAACTATAAAATTAAAGCAAATGATTCAAAAAATCTAGCTATTTTATGGGACAATTTTAAAATAGAGGTTCGAGATTGTACAATTCAGTTCTGTAAATTGAAAGCCCTAAACAAAAAAGATTCAATCAATGTATTAGAAAATCAACTAATACAACTAAATAATGAAATTCATACAAATAACATCAGAGTTAATGAAACAAATACCTACCTGTTTGAAAAAATAGAGAAAGTAGAACAAGAATTAGGAAATCTGTACAATGAAAAAATAAAAGGCAATCAAATAAGATCAAGGGTGAAATGGATTGAAGAGGGAGAAAAAAATACCTCATACTTCTTAGGTCTTGAAAAAGCCAGGCAGTGCAAAAAAACCATTACTAGATTATATGATGTAAACAATAATATAATTACTGATAAAAAAAAAATACTTGACCTTGAAGTTAACTATTATAAAAATTTATATTCCTCTACTAATCCAGATGTTGAAGATACCAAAAAGTACTTAAACGATATTAAAAAATGTCCAAAATTAAGTGATAGTGAAAGTAATTTATGTGAAGGAAAAATCACAGTGCAGAAATGTACAGATGCTATATTCAAAATGAAACTAAATAAAGCTCCAGGTTTAGATGGACTTAATGTTGAATTTTACAGAAGATTTTGGGAAAAAATAAAAGAATTAATTGTATCTGTATTCAATTTTTGCCATGAAAAAGGAGAATTGTCAAATTCACAAAAAGTTGGAGCAATATCATTAATATATAAAAAAGAAGATCCACTTTCTTTAAATAATTATCGTCCAATAACTCTGTTAAATTATGATGTAAAATTGTTAGCTTATGCACTTGCTCAAAGATTAAAACTAGTATTACCAAAAATAATTCATACTGACCAAAAAGGTTACATAAAAAATAGATACATAGGCTTCAATATCAGGCAAATGCAAGATATTATTGATTACTCAGAGAACTTTAAAGTAGATGGAGCTATACTTTTTGTTGATTTTTCAAAGGCATTTGACTCCCTTGAATGGAACTTTATGTCAGAAACCTTGGAAAAATTTGGCTTCAAAAGTAGTTTTATAAGATGGATTCAAACAATGTACACAGACATAAAAGGCTGTATACTCAACAATGGTTGGGTGTCCAGCAGTTTTAATATTTTTCGCGGAATTCGACAAGGATGTCCAATTTCTTCGTTAGCCTTCGTATTGGTAGTTGAAATTATGGCAATTAAACTAAGACAAAATAATAGCCTCAAGGGTTTAGAGGTGAAATTAGATGGTAAAAACTGCTCACTGAAAATATGTCAACTCGCAGATGATACAACCCTATTTCTCAAATCACCAAAAGATGTTAGTTTAGCAATGAATATAATTGAAACTTTTGGAAGCTTCTCAGGATTACAGTTAAACAGAAATAAAACAGAGGGATTTTGGTTAGGAAAACTCAAACATAGTAGAGACAAATTTGAAAACATAAATTGGAAAACAGATAACATTAAAAGTCTTGGCTTTTACTTTGGTTATAACAATCAAGACTGTCAAAAACTAAACACTGATAAACAGCTAAAAAAATGTGAAAAGATACTATCAAATTGGATGAAAAGAAACTTAACATTAATAGGTAAAATAATAGTAGTAAAATCATTAATTCTTCCAAATTTAACTTATATTGCATCAAACATGTACATACCAAAGGAAATTATACAAAAGTTTAAAACTCTAGTCTATAATTTCATATGGAATGGGAAAAAAGATAAAGTTAAACGTGTAACCCTTTGTAAAGACTATTTGGAAGGTGGGTTAAAAATGATCGACATAGACTTGTATTTCAAAGCACTTCAATTACGGTGGATTTTAAAACTTAAACAAAACTCTGGCGATAATTGGTCAATCATACCCCAAGTTTATCTAAACAAATTTGGTAAGAACCTTTTGATATTCCAAATGAACATTAAAAATGTTAATATGATAGACAAAAAATCATTTAAATCCATCCCTGAGTTCTATCAGCAATTGATTAAAACTTGGATTAATGTAAAGGGTGGACAGACAAAGATCCCACAAACTTTTCTAGATATAAGAAAGCAGATCTTATGGGGCAATTATAATATACAAACAAAAGGAAAACACTTATTGTTTACTAAATGGATTGAACATAATATTCTGTATGTAAATGACATACTAGATGAAAGAGGTTATATATCAGAAAATAAAATATTACTTAAACTAAAAGATAAACGAGATTGGATTAGAGAATTATCCTTAATAAAGAAAGCTATTCCAAAACATTGGCAGAATATTTTAAAGCAAGAAAGCTCATTTAAAACAAAAGTACATATAAAGCATACCAAAAATCTGCAAATACTACTCAATCATAATATCTATCCAGAACTGAGTAATAAAGAAATATATTCAATATTATTTGCCCCTCATAAACAAGAAAAACCTGTAGGTTATCTTAAGTGGGAAAGAATTTTCAAAGAAAATTTTAACATAAAATTAAAAAGCACTCTTAATTATACATTTAAATACCTAGATAACAACAAATTTAAAATGTTTAAATGGAAATTACTCCATTTCATCCTTCCATGCAATGAATTATTAGTTCAGTGGAAAGTATTAGAAAACAGTTCATGCAATTTCTGCAAAGAAATTGAAAACTATAAACATTTTTTCATAACATGCCCTTATAATACTAAATACTGGCATGAAATATATAAACTACTACTTTATCTTCAAATAAACAGACACATTCTAAGGCTAGAAAATTTAATAACTGGCTATAAAATATTTTGATATAAACACCCTTATAACAGTTATATTTTTCTCTATATATAAAGCACATTTTATTTCAAATAAAAAAGAAACAAAGATAGATATCTTCAAAATTTTCAAAACGGAAATATACGACATTATAAAATTAAATGCGATAAGAAATATCGAAACCGGAAAAATGTTATTAAAGACATCGACATATTGTAACTTGTAAGTGATAACTGTAGGTAATGAGTATGTATGACAAATCAACACATGCTACTTCCAGTCTAAAAATAATATACCACGAGGAACCAAAAAAAAAATGCATCGCAAATAACCTATTGATTTGTATTTAACATAACTATATACACCTACCTATATATGTATTTCCATTAACATGGTCAAGCATGTAAGTTTGAAAAATAAATCCTTCAAATTATAAAAGAATAAGTAAATTCCAATTACACAGGTATCCTGTGAGAAAGTAAACACACATAATAATCACAAAATGTAACGGTGAAGATCCGTTATTTTTTCCGATTTGTAAGCAGACAAAAAAATCAATGAATCAGTTTATATTGACGTTTATTTATATTATGTATTATGTTTAATTGTATAATACTAACATTTATATATATTTTATTATATATTCTCCCTGGATATATAATAATTTTAAATACACAGGGAAACTTAGCCCAATGCTGTAAGCTAAGTAAATTGTTAAACAGCATTTAGTGCAATAAAGATGATTTAATTGTTTAAAAAAAAAAAAAAGTAATAATCAATTAACCTTAAATTGAATCATTTCAGGGACAATAACTCATATAAGATATCATTGGATTATTTCAGACCAAATGTATCATATCTTAATCACAATTAAGCAAACATTTTGCACTAGTTCTTTAATTTGTAATTTTAAAAGTGACAGAGGAGATCAAATGATAAGGAAAAGTCAAAATTTAGAATATGACTTTGACCTTTGACCTTGGCCTCAATTTCATTTAAATGAACCAAGGAACTCAAATCAATATACCTTAGGTCTCTATCACTTACTATTCATGCTATACATTTATATATCCCTTATGTCAAATACAGAAGGGGAAATAACTCTCATATGGAGTTTACGTATCGCTTTGGTCAAAATTGGACAAAACATCCTGAGGATATAACGAGCAATTTGGTAAAATAAATTTGTCGCTTTCTTGTACGGTTACGGAGGAGATGTGTGCACAAGGAAAACAGTGTTCGGGGAGATAACTCCTACAAAGAAAATTATTTGGTTTCGCAGGGTAAATTTCAAAGGCGCATAAACTGTTCGATATCATATACCAAATATCTAAGCGACATATTGCGAAACAAATATTTATCGCAAGAACAAAATTAGGCGGAAGAAGAAAAAAAAAATAATCAGAAGAAAACCAATAGGTCTTTCCACAGAAAAGTGGAAAGACCTAATTAAAAACCAATTGTTCAAAGAACAATTGAAGGTCTTTCCACATCAATTTTCTAAATAATTGATAGGAAGCTACTTCTGGTTTACTCAAAGTTATAAATAGCGTCAAAGTATAGATTTCTTCATACTGATTCAATAAATAAATGATTTCTATATACTTTTGCCTGAAATAAGGGAGATAATTGCCAACTTCCGGTTTAGAAAATGTCACTTCCGGTCTCATATGATAGCTTTATTCACACTTATTCCAAAAATATATAGTTTGTATATACTTATGCCTGTAATAAGGGAGATAATATGCTACTTCCGGTTTATAAAATGTCATTTCCGGTCTCAAATGATAGGTTAACCTATGATCATTCAAAAAATATATGGTTTTTAGGTACTTTTCCATGAAATAAGTGCAAACAATACTACTTCCGGTTCACTCAAGGTCACTTCCGGTTTTTATTTTTTCAAGTTCATATGTCAATCAACAGTTTGCAAAAGACCCTATGGCTTTTACATGTACCAAGCTGGAGTAATAATCAATTAACCTTAAATTGAATCATTTCAGGGACAATAACTCCTATAATATATCATTGGATTGTTTCAGACCAAATGTATCATATCTTAATCACAATTAAGCAAACATTTTGCACTAGTTCTTTAATTTGTAATTTTAAAAGTGACAGAGGAGATCAAATAACAAGGAAAAGTCAAAATTTAGAATATGACCTTGACATTTGACCTTGGCCTCAATTTCATTAAATGAACCAAGGAACTCAAATCAATATATTTTAAATCTCTATCACTTACCATTCATGCTATACATTTATATATCCCTTATGTCAAATACAGAAGGGGAAATAACTCTCATATGGAGTTTACATATTGCTTCGGTCAAAATGGACACAACATCCTGAGGATAAAACGAGCAATTTGGTAAAATAAATTTGTCGCTTTCTTTTACGGTTACGGAGGAGATGCACACACAAAGAAAACAGTGTTCGGGGGGATAACTCCTACAAAGAAAAGTATTCGGTTAAGCAGGGTCAATTTCAAAGGCGCATAAATTGTTCGATATCATATACTAAACATCTAAGCGACATCTTGCGAAACAAACATTTATCGCAAGAACAAAATTTGGCGGAAGAAAAAAAATAAATTAAAAAGCAATTGTTCAAAGAACAATTGAAGGTATTATCACATCAATTTTCTAAAAAATTGATGAGAAGCTGATTCTGGTTTACTCAAAGCTACTTTTGGCGTCCAATCATAGGTTTCTTCATACTGATTCAATAAACATATGGTTTCTATAGACTTTTGCCTGAAATAAGGGAGATGATTGTCAACTTCCGGTTTAGATAATGTCACTTCCGGCCTCATATGATAGCTTTATTCACACTGATTCCAAAAATATATGGTTTATATATACTTTTGCCTGTAAAAAGGGAGATAATTAGCCATTTCCGGTTTAGAAAATGTCATTTCCGGTCTCATATGATATATTTATTCACACTGATTCCAATAATATATGGTTTATATATACTTTTGCCTGTAAAAAGGGAGATAATTGGCTACTTCCGGTTTAGAAAATGTCACTTTCGGTCTCATATGTTAGCTTTATTTACACTGATTCCAAAAATATATGGTTTATATATACTTATGCCTGTAATAAGGGAGATAATATGCTACTTCCGGTTTATACAATATCACTTCCGGTCTCAAATGATAGATTATTGTATGACCATTCAAAAAATATATGGTTTCTATGTACTTCTACATGACATAAGTGCAAAAATGACTACTTCCGGTTCACTCAAGGTCACTTCCGGTTGACATTTTTCAAGGTCATATGTCATCCAACATTTTGCAAAAGATCTTATGGCTTTATCATGTACCAAGTTGGAGTAATAATCAATTAACCTTAAATTGAATCATTTCAGGGACAATAACTCATATAAGATATCATTGGATTATTTCAGACCAAATGTATCATATCTTAATCACAATTAAGCAAACATTTTGCACTAGTTCTTTAATTTGTAATTTTAAAAGTGACAGAGGAGATCAAATAACAAGGAAAAGTCAAAATTTAGAATATGACCTTGACCTTTGACCTTGGTCTTAATTTCATTTAAATGAACCAAGGAACTCAAATCAATATACCTTAGGTCTCTATCACTTACCATTCATGCTATACATTTATATATCCCTTATGTCAAATACAGAAGGGGAAATAACTCTCATATGGAGTTTATGTATCGCTTTGGTCAAAATTGGACAAAACATCCTGAGGATTTAACGAGCAATTTGGTAAAATAAATTTGTCGCTTTCTTTTACGGTTACGGAGGAGATGCGTGCACAAGGAAAACAGTGTTCGGGGAGATAACTCCTACAAAGATAATTATTTGGTTTCGCAGGGTAAATTTCAAAGGCGCATAAACTGTTCGATATCATATACCAAATATCTAAGCGACATATTGCGAAACAAATATTTATCGCAAGAACAAAATTAGGCGGAAGAAAAAAAAAATAATCAGAAGAAAACCAATAGGTCTTTCCACAGAAAAGTGGAAAGACCTAATAATCAGAAGAAAACCGATAGGCCTTTCCACAGAAAAGTGGAAAGACCTAATAATAATAATAATCAGAACAAATACAATAGGTCTTTCCACCGAAAAGTGAAAAGACCTAATAATCAGAAGAAAACCAATAGGTCTTTCCACAGAAAAGTGGAAAGACCTAATAATAATCAGAAGAAGAAAATCAATAGGTCTTTCCACAGGGTACGAAATATCTGTGTCAATTATAACAATTGAAACATTCAATGTTTCCTTGCTAGGAGTAGGAACTCCTTCACTGTTCCGAAGGATCTGAGTGCATTCTCGGGTTTAGGTAGGAGTACGTTGCTTCTTTTTTGCTATGGAGTTATCTTTTTTCATCAATGTATAACTTCAAATTATACCATTGCGTCTTTTAATGACCCCATCTCAAAGAAAGGGGTTGGTATATAGTGATGCTCTTATTTGTCCGTCATAAGTCACACTTTTGTTTCTCAAATGTCAAAATTAAAACAGAATGGCATGGACCGTGAAATTCAAGTCAAGTTCGATTTTGACAGTTTTGGCATAAACTGTTCAAGAGTTATGTCCATAAGTTTTAATTTGGGATTTGTTTTCGTTCCAGCATGATATTAAAGTATCGCTTCAAAAAATCGTTTTAGGTGTTAACTCAATGACATGATCCATAATAACAAGTCAAGTAAGATTTTGAAAACCGTTCAAGCGTTTTACCTTCATATTATTTTAAAGTTGAGATTTGTTTTGGTGTCCGGATTATTACTTAAGTACCACTTGCCATATTTTAAAGATTTGAACAGAATGATTTATAATTTGTTACCATCCATTTGTGGTGACATACACATTGACTTCTCGTCAAGTGTTCTTTTATCTTTTATAACAGCTGGATCGATCCCATCATTCATACATCTGTCACGTCCATCTGTCAAGTTGAAAGGACCTGGTTTATAGGGCTAACTGCAAGATTGACCTGAAAATTTAAAACTATTTAAAGTTCTTCAGGTTTTGAGAAAAATGCACCTTACTTACCCTCTATGTTTTCATAGGAGGTCAGAAAAAAGTAAAATAACAAAAATACCGAAAAATTCAAAGAAGTGAATCGTATGACGAATGTATCGAATACGGAACCTAGCACGTTTTGTATAAAAACAAACAAAGAAATACAATTACATTCATATATGACGTCACCATTGATAGAAGACGTGACTTCATGAACCCCATATAAAATCTACTAACCCCATGCAAATCCGTTAAATCTTTAAGAATATTTAACCCCGGCATAATCTGTATGTGCCTGTCCTAAGTCAGGAGCATGTTATTCAGAGGTTGTCGTTGGTTCATGTCTGCCATATTTGTTTTTCGCAAATTGTTATGTTATGTAAGTTTTCTTAATTGAATTGTTTCACATTTCGCATGTCGGGTCCTTTTATTGTCGACTATACGGTAAAGGTTTTACTCATTGCTCAAGGCCGTACGGTTACCTAAAAATGCTTACATCCACTTCAATTGAACTTTAGTGGATAGTTAACTTATTGGCAATCTCCTTATTTTTATATACATTTACCCTACTCCTTTCTAGACAAGACACGTCGAGTTGATTGATTTAATTTTTATCTAGATATCAAGATAATAGTCCACAGAAAGACGTGGTATATTACGTTAGTTATTTTTCATGCCCTTAGTTCTTATATATGGATGTGATCATTGTTTGAACCACAGGTTAGAAATTAATATTAACAAATCTATTACATTTAATACTTAAAGACTTTGTGGTTCTTATTAAGGTTTTGTAAATTCTATGGGAAACGAACAGCGTGATTACACAATGTCATTGCAAGTTAATTGATATTTGACTTTTGAATGTAATAATAGTGAGGCACATTATATTTGTGATTGAAATGTTGTTGTAGGTATGAGTTATGTATGAATTTTGTACATCACAATATTACAAATATTAATGTTTAATTGATAATCATCGAAATCTTCAGAAACCCATTTATGAACTTCTAAATTATAATTAAATTCGAGGTCACAAATTTAAAAATACGAGACATTATTTATTACATTTTGACGCTATATTTTTTTATTGAAATTTTACCTTAATTACGAATGATTAGAAAATGGTATCATTATAAAGTCATGGTAACGAATTCTATGAATATGTTTCACATTTTTACGATTTATGTATTTATTCAGTTATTTTTTTCTATATTGTTTTACCTGAAACTGATAATGGTCCAATTAGACATAGCAATGTCAGCAGTAGCGGCATTACGTAATACGATCCGTCAAAAGTGGACTTTGACAATGGCTTTATAGAAAAGCAAAGTGTCGCAGACCAATCAGTGAGCCGTTTTTTCTTGATATAAACAAATAGAATTTAGATGGTAGAAGAAACTTGAACATTTCCAGTAAATTGTTTTTTATGAATTTAAAATGACTACAAGAGTTCGGAAGGTATTCAGAAAATAAAGTCCAACATATACTTAAATTTAAGCATTACTAATTTCAAATAACTCATTAGACGTAATACACAAATTAGAATTATTATTTTTATTGACTAACTTCTATCATATTTTATATTATAATTAGGTCTTTCCACTTTTCTGTGGAAAGACCTATTGGTTTTCTTCTGATTATTTTTTTTTTCTTCCGCCTAATTTTGTTCTTGCGATAAATATTTGTTTCGCAATATGTCGCTTAGATATTTGGTATATCGAACAGTTTATGCGCCTTTGAAATTTACCCTGCGAAACCAAAAAATTTTCCTGGTAGGAGTTATCTCCCCGAACACTGTTTCCTTGTGCACGCATCTCCTCCGTAACCGTATAAAACGACAAATTTATTTTACCAAATTGCTCGTTATATCCTCAGGATGTTTTGTCCAATTTTGACCGAAACAATACGTAAACTCCATATGAGAGTTATTTCCCCTTCTGTATTTGACATAAGGGATATATAAATGTATAGCATGAATGGTAAGTGATAGAGACCTAAGGTATATTGATTTGAGTTCCTTGGTTCATTAAAATGAAATTGAGACCAAGGTCAAAGGTCAAGGTCATATTCTAAATTTTGACTTTTCCTTGTTATTTGATCTCCTCTGTCACTTTTAACATTACAAATAAAAGAACTAGTGCAAAATGTTTGCTTAATTGTGATTAAGATATGATACATTTGGTCTGAAATAATTCAATGATATCTTATTAGAGTTATTGTCCCTGAAATGATTCAATTTAAGGTTAATTGATTATTACTCCATCTTGGTACATGATAAAGCCATAAGATCTTTTGCAAAATGTTGGGTGACATATGACCTTGAAAAATGTCAACCGGAAGTGACCTTGAGTGAACCGAAAGTAGTCATTTTTGCACTTATTTCATGTAGTACATAGAAACCATATATTTTTTGAATGGTCATACATTAATCTATCATTTGAGACCGGAAGTGATATTTTATAAACCGGAAGTAGCATATTATCTCCCTTATTACAGGAATAAGTATATATAAACCATATATTTTTGGAATCAGTGTAAATAAAGCTATCATATGAGACCAAAAGTGACATTTTCTAAACCGGAAGTAGCCAATTATCTCCCTTTTTACAGGCAAAAGTATATATAAACCATATATTTTTTGAATCAGTGTGAATAAATCTATCATATGAGACCGGAAGTGACATTTTCTAAACCGGAAGTAGCCAATTATCTCCCTTTTTACAGGCAAAAGTATATACAAACCATATATTTTTGGAATCAGTGTAAATAATGCTATCATATGAGACCGGAAGTGACATTGTCTAAACCGGAAGTTGACAATCATCTCCCTTATTTCAGGCAAAAGTCTATAGAAACCATATGTTTATTGAATCAGTATGAAGAAACCTATGATTGGACGCCAATAGTAGCTTTGAGTAAACCAGATTTAGCTTCTCATCAATTATTTAGAAAATTGATGTGATAAGACCTTCAATTGTTCTTTGAACAATTGGTTTTTAATTTTTTTTTTCTTCCCCAAATTTTGTTCTTGCGATAAATTTTTGTTTCGCAAGATGTCGTTTAGATGTTTTGTATTTGATATCGAACAGTTTATGCGCCTTTGAAATTGACCTCGCTTAACCGAATACTTTTCTTTGTAGGAGTTATCTCCCCGAACACTGTTTTCCTTGTGTGTGCATCTCCTCCAAAACCGTAAAAGAAAGCGACAAATTTATTTTACCAAATTGCTCGTTTTATCCTCAGGATGTTTAGTCCAATTTTGACCGAAGCAATACGTAAACTCTACATGAGAGTTATTTCCCCTTCTGTATTTGACATAAGGGATATATAAATGTATAGCATGAATGATAAGTGATAGAGACCTAAGGTATATTGATTTGAGTTCCTTGGTTCATTTAAATGAAATTGAGGCCAAGGTCAAAGGTCAAGGTCATATTCTAAATTTTGACTTTTCCTTGTTATTTGATCTCCTCTGTCACTTTTAAAATTACAATATAAAGAACTAGTGCAAAATGTTTGCTTAATTGTGATTAAGATATGAGACATTTGGTCTGAAACAATCCAATGATATCTTATAGGAGTTATTGTCCCTGAAATGATTAAATTTAAGGTTAATTGATTATTACTCCAACTTGGTACATGATAAAGACATAGGGTCTTTTGCAAACTGTTGGTTGACATATGACCTTGAAAAAAGTAAACCGGAAGTGACCTTGAGTCAACCGGAAGTAGCATTTTTTGCACTTATTTCATGGAAAAGTACCTAGAAACCATATATTTTTTGAATGATCATAGGTTAACCTATCATTTGAGACCGAAAGTGACATTTTATAAACCGGAAGTTGGCAATTATCTTCCTTATTTCAGGCAAAAGTATATAAAAACCATTTATTTATTGAATCAGTATGAAGAAATCTATACTTTGACGCTAATTATAACTTTGAGTAAACCAGAAGTAGCTTCCTATCAATTATTTAGAAAATTGATGTGGAAAGACCTTCAATTGTTCTTTGAACAATTGGTTTTTAATTATTCATATAATTCATCTGTCTCAGTGATAACTATATAAAATTTTATATGAAAAATTGGAAAACTATTATTTTTATCAAAATGTTATCTATCTCATAGAATGATTTCCAAAATTCTTTTCCTAGAGACTGATGTTTAAATACAACCATCAATTTGATATTGAAACACCGTACAAGTCGGACGTCTTTGGAAGTGATTGGTCCTGTTTTGTCTTTAAACGACTATTTTAATGCTTCAAGGTTTCTAAGGGCATCATTAACTATAACTTACAGAAAGGAAAATGTATTGAGATTGTTCAGTGATGACAAAATTTTATACTTTACGATTCAATTTGTGTAAGAGTTTCTGTGAGCACCATGGTTGCTAGACTGGTATCCGTCCTTTTATATTCCGAAGGCTTGATGAATTTTTGACGAAAGGAACCAACCAACATGTTAGCTTTTTACTTATAAGGAATTGACCTATGTTATCTTGAATCAAAGTTTATGACGTCTTTAAAAACCTGTTAAAAATAAAGTTTCAAGAAAAAAAAAGTAATAATATCTTTTTCTTTCTTTTTACCTTTGTAATCAAACTCAAGTCAGATCGTTTTATTTTTAATTGTTGACATTTTTTAGTTCAAGCCAGACCTTTTAAAGCGTTCTGAACTACAAAAATGTATATGAGCTTGTCTCATTGTTGAATACAGTATACGGTAACCTTTCCTTGATCACATATTTGTCCTTTGGTCTGTAATTGTAATATTGGCAATCAACCACATTTTCTTATTTTATGTCAAAAATGTATACTAAATCATTGTCTTAAGAACTCTTTTCACGGCAAAAACTGTGCCACTTTAACACTTTGAATGTCCCTTTGGTATATTTCGCCACTCTTTTACAATGATGTTTCGTAAAAAAATATGTCCTAAATTTGGCTGCTATCCATGTGTATTTATACTGGTAACATTTCCAAAGTTGTGTCTCTAAGAGATGAGGAAAAGAGATCATATAAGCTGGAAACCAGTAGGTAAACACAACAAAATATCTATGAATATTAAATTTCTTCCCAAAAGAGGCATGGTTTTTGAAACAGCTGTATTTACAAATAGCAACTTATACAGATACGTAGAAGTTGTTTTAACTAGTTCTAGTTATATTATGTTTTTTTCCCACAAAAACAGCGGTAAAATTAAATGTAGAATAAAATTTTTCGTTCCATGTTGTCCATTATTCTTTGTTATCGTTTTTTTTTTTAAATCTTATTATTTTAGTTAGAAATTGAATGTAAACAAACATAGAAATGAAGAAAGATGGAGTTTAAAAGAAACTTATAACGCAAGACATTACGACAATACTCGATAAATACAAATAACTAATGTTTCAGAGAAATTTTGTTAGTATTTACAAAGACTCTTAAAAGAAAAAATATATGAATAAGATATATATTTTTAAATTTAATATGCATGAAAATACAAGTACTTAAATCAAGGGGTAATAAAGTAAAAAATTGGAGGGTCGTTATGGGTTTCGTTTTATAGAAATGATTACTTAGTAGATCATAAAACCAATAGTTCTTGAAATCACGATGCATTTAGGTTGTAAGTCTTCGATTATTAAAGAAAATATAAAGCTCCAAATGTCTTAAAATTTCTTTTAAAAAAAATATAAAAATATAGACAAGAACTATCCACCAAGTTCAAATGCCGTATATGTAAGCAAGTATAGGTTTTGTTATTGGTCTGCACTGAATTAGTGTTATTTAATAATAGACAGTATATTTAATAAAACAAAACTATTGTTTCAAATTGAAAGATATACATGTATTTTATGTTTGTAATTTTTAAGACATGAATTTAAAAAGATGTTACTGTAAACAATCAATTACGACACTGTCTTAAAAACAAATTAATACACACTACTCTGTAAGCGCTGTATTTGTCATAAAAGTTCTTGAATTGCATGGATCATGGTCTGAATTTCATGGATAGATTGATGGATGACTGTTTAAAGTTCGTTGGCTTATTAATAAGTATTCAGGGCGAGAATATATTAATGTGATATGAAATCGACGCACCAAGTCAGATTGTGATTGCGTGCTAGTACACTAGGTAAGATTCCGCAGGAAACATGTATTAATATATGTTAATATTCCACTGACCTTTAAACACGTCATCTTACCCTGCCTTACTACTGAATACCGCGTGATGGTTTAGCAGCAAAGTAGCATATCCAATTTGAATGCAACTCTTTGGATTGACCCGGCTGGTGATCGAACCCACTTCATCCTGAATTGGATGCAAACAATCTACCTCTAGACCACCAACGGAGGCGGCACTGAATCTTATAAGTAACAAAGGATGGGTTTAGTTAAATTTATGTTGAGGAATGCACAAACTTAGATATGGTGGCACAGATATTAAATCATATGGCAAACTTCTGAGTAATTCATTAATATGATTTGTACCACGTGACTTAGGTTCTTTTGATAAAATTACTTCCCTTAGTTGTAGATTGAAAATATAAATTATATCGCATTTGCGGATAACCAACTATTTTTCCGTTTTGAATAAAAAAACTAACGTGTCTTTAAAACCTTCCTTTTGTGTATATTAACGAATATGTTTTGTAATTCTAAGGAAAAATGCTTAGAACTATTTACGAAATGGGAAGGATGAAATCATCATGTTTCAAACAGAATTTGGCCGAAAACTGAAGAAAGCAGGTGAGATAAAAGTTATTTAACCTGAAAATTCAACCTGCAAGGTGTTTCCTTATACATGTTTACGGAAAAAAATATGAACAATCTCTTCTTGTATCTTAATTTCTATTTTACATCTTGCTTTTTAACGATTTTTCGTTATTTCATATACCAATTATACTACGATTACGATTCCGATGATTTTTCAACTGAAAAGCCCGAAAATAGACAATTTTTTTTTTGTACACGAACAGAAGGAAAACAAATGTACAATTGACGTACCCCAAATTTTGCCATATAGTCGTGTATAGGAAAGTGTGTGTCATTAAATGTCAGTTTTTTTTTATTTTAAATAACCTATTAATATCAATTTGATGGTATCATATCAGCGTAAAATTAAGGCAATACAATCGGATTCGGTGATTTTTTTTTCTGTTGTTAGATTTCAAATGACTTGCTTCTTTCAATGAATACCACCACTAATCAGGTTTAATTCTATAACTCGGACCATTAATTATATTCCTTACATAATTATATGTTAACTGCGTTTTGTGTATCTTTAACATACAGGCATTACATATAATCAAATTTGAAGAAACTTAATTGATTATATTTTAGAATTGAACATTATGTTTGCATTTCGGTTTTTAAATTTTACGTACGTTTGAATAAGACAAAAACTGTTATGAAATATTAATGTGTGAAACAAGCGTCGACGTTCAGCTTTTCAAATACATAAAATTTCAAAATTGCAGGTTGCGATTCGATATTAAATAAGTGTGTTCACTTGCCTCTTACTTGTTTCTTTTTCAATTTGTGTTTAATTGAAGGGTTATATATTTAATTATACATTTGTACCATAAGTATCTATTCTGCTGATGTCTATAATAACACTTGATATATAAGATATAATACTAGAACGTAACATGTTCGATCACGGGTATTGAATTAAGAGTATTGAGTGAGAAATCATCAACAAATTCTAAACAATAGGATAGCGTGCCTGACAAAATTGGAGGCCTCATATTTTCAATTATTCACTTTGAAGCTACTAACTTTTCGCATTTTTCAAAGTAATTAAATAAAAAATTGACAAATGGGGAGTACAGAAATTCGATTGAGTTTATCAATAACTTCCCTATTTGTATCATATTTTTGTTTTCCGAATCCATAAATTTCGGCTCTTCAAGATATATGCAGTGTGTTTATCTCTTTTGTATGCTAACGCCACTGTTTTTGAAAAAAGCCAAGTTTAAATTAAAATGTGACAATTAACAGTAACCGTTTTAAATACACAAAGTTAAACCTACACGTAAAAATAAACTGTAACCTGTTTAATTTAGAACCTCGTTTCCATATATAGGCTTATTCGAGATGTCGTTTTGTTCGATATTTACGTTTCTACATTCTATTCCTAGAGAATTGTACCCAAACACTCGGTTTGATCGTAGTTTAAATTGTGTCTGTCGTTGCAAAGAAGTCGCATGGATATATATTGTTGTGTATATTTTTTCATGTTTTAGCCTACTAATTCAATAAAACAAATAAACGAGAAAAGAAGGAATTGATATATTTTATTTCAACTTTTATAATAACAATAAAGCAGACCAAAATTAGAACTATTCTCGTAGATATATAATTAAAAATTTATTTATATCAGAAAAATATATAAATAATTTGGGGAGAATTTCACGCTCTGCCCGTTAAGAACCGTTATACCAACAACTCTCTGAGGGGTCCATAGGTGGTCTGTTGGAATGCCACAATGTGTGGCTGTGTCCAAGACACCCTCATTTTCTTTTGACAGTTTAAATTTTCCAACCTTTACCCCGGTTGACACTTTGAAGAATTTAGCTATTGTATTAATTGTTAATTTGTTTTCATCCAAAATATGCATGAATTATGTGCCACTGGACGTTAAGCAAGCAAGACACAATCAATCAATCAATTGACGATTACCCAATACCTCCTTAAATTCATATTTCTGAAATATTATTCAAAATGATGACATGCATATATGGTTAAAACATTACATAACAGAAGGGTCTAACTCTCATAGGCAAATCCATAGTCATGGTATTGTTGGGATTGACTAATAAAGTTACTAAGATATGTTAGTTTTAGCAAAGAACTTTACCTAACTACAGAGACAACAATGGTATTTAACACACCAGGGATATCCTTTTACATATTTAACACGAACATAAATCTGGAGAAAGATTATAAACAAACCCTTTGCAATGATAGGGATTTGAACTTTAACTCTGCATGATCGTTTAGTATTTATTTTGAATATCAACTCCGGTATTTATTTTCCTACAATCTTTATTTAAATGAAATCATATATTAATAATTCATGGTGACAAAGTTTCGGTAAAATGTGACTACTGGTGCTCATGATGAGTTTGACTCTTTAGGTAATTTGTAAACTATGAATCAAAATAGGTTCCCCTTTCATGTTAACTAAATTTTCAAAATTTAAGGGTGTTAATTTTAATGTTAAATCGATGAATATATTTTTATTGTATGCCGATGACATTTATGTTTTTTTTTACTGTAGAAAATATAAAAGCATACTTTTTGACTTTTAATTCATTTCTAATTAAAAAAAAATATCCAACGATGCTGCACAAGATTTTAATACTTTGTAAGCTAGTTACGTCGTCTTTGGTTCTTCTATACAAATAAAGTGTCGTGTGAACAATTCGATAACTTATGAATTTGTCTAAAGCACATTAGATGTGAATTATTTTAGCATTTTTTTGGTCAGTCAAAATTAGTGCTCGGCGTGTCTTTATCAAAAACAAAACTGAATACCATACCAATTGTTCTCTGGAGGTCTTTCCATCCAAATCAAATTCACTTTTGATAAGAAAATTTGGATAAAATAATAGCTTTGGTGTCAGGAGATAACTTTTCTCAAACTGATTCCAACAATACATACTTTACGGAAATTTTGTTATAATAGTAGAGTGATAATAAGCCACAACTGGTTTATTTTTAGTCAAAGTAACTTTTGGTAAAATAATAGCTAACTCAACAGTTATTCCAAATATATATGGTTTGGATGTAATTTTTTACATTTGATTGTTTGTTTGTTCGCCACTTTTAGCACTATTGGCTATTTCACGGCAGCAAGGTTTTATTGTTAAAGGAATCCTGAATCCCCGGAGAGAATCACCCACCTACAACTTGTAATCCTTGAATATTTCAGATTGGAGTCTATTGCACCTACAACTTGCGGGGTTTAACTCACAACATCAGTACATTTTTATGAAATAAGGGAGATATTTGCGACTTCCGATTACAAAAAGTCACTTCCTGTTGCATATAATATGTTACTTCTCACTGGTTCTAAAAGTATATGGTTCTAGGTACGTTGTTTTGAACTCAACACAGAAAATTGTTATTTTCTGTTGATACAATGTCACTTCCGATTGACATTTTCAAGGCCATTTATTTTCCAACCTAATTCGAATCACCAAATGGCTTTTCCATGTATCAATATTCAAGGGACGAAAACTCATATTAAATGTCATCGTATTACTTCCATGTTTGAGTTACGACATGTCCCAACTAACAATTTAAAATATTTTTTTTTAGTTATCTCATTGGCAATCATACCACATCTCCATATGTTTATATAAATATCTTCAAAATTTATCTTAGAAACCTAAAAGCATTAAAATAGTCATTTATAGACAAGACGAAACACTTTAAAGAAAACGTCCGACTCGTACGTTGAATTGTTGTGATGTCATTGATGGTTGTATGTTGAACTCATCAATCTCTCTGAAATTTTTTTTCGAAATCAACATATGAGATAATTAACATTCTGATATAAAAAAAAATAGTTTCACCAATTTCGCATATATATAGTAAAAACTAATGAATTATTTGAATAATTATAAAATAAAATTTGATTAATAATAATCACATAATCAATTTGTGTATGCGTCTTATGAGATTTTTGAAATAAATAATCCTTAAATTAAGGTCTTTAAGGTCATTAAGGTCTTTGTTGAACATTATTTACCTAATACTTGTCTAACCCCGTAGTAATTTTAAACACCGGAAAAAAGTTTACTGGAAATATTTTTTCTACTATTTAAATTCTTTGTGTATATAACAAGAAAAAAAACCTCAACGGTTCATTGATTTGTCTACGACACTTTGCTTTTCTATAAAGTCGTTGTAAAAGTCAACGGTATACAGATCATATTGCAGGATGCAGAAACTACTGACATTGATATGTCTAATTGGGCCTTTGTCAGTTTCAGGTAAGGCAACTGTAAAAAAAATACAATATAGAGAGAGAAAAAATAAATAAATATATAACTCGTCAAAACGGATTAATTCATCACGCATTTTAGAAACCATGATTTTAAAATGATACTTTTTATAAATATTCTGTCAGTGTAAAGTATAAGGTTACAAATTACAAAATAAAGTCTCAAATTCGTTATCACGACTTTAATCCGTGATAACGAATTTTCAAATTAATGAATAAAAAATAAATACTGAATGTAGATTTTTAAATTCGTGATCTCTGATTTAAATTATATTTTTGGAGGTCAAAAATGGGCTTCTATAAATATTTGGTGATGGCCAATTTCACATCAATATCTGCAATATTGTAATAAACGAAAAATCATATATTTCACACCTACAACAAGATTTCAATTACAATAATAAATCTATACTTGTATTACATTTTGAGGAGCGATACAGCACAAGGTCTTGATGAAATTTGCAAATTCCTGATGTGCATAAGTATTACTAAAATAAAGGGTCAAATATCAATTAACTTGCAAAGACATTAACTGATCACACCGTTCATTTTCCATAGAACTTACAAAATCTTAATTAGAACCGTAATGTCCTGAACTATTAAATGTATATGTTATTAGTATTTATTTCTAACTAGTAAGCTCAGGCTATGACCCCATCCATATGTATGAATAAAGGCCCGGAAACAAAATAACGTGTCCCAGTAGGATAACACGTTTTCCTGTGGACGATGATCTTTATATTTAGATATAAAAAAATCAATCAACTCGACGTGTCTGTCAATAGCTAGTAAGAAGCAGGGTAAATGCATATACAAATAAGGAAATGTGGTATGACTGCCAATGAGACAACTTTCCACCAACGTTCAAATGAAGTAGATGTAAGCAATTAGGTACAACCTTACGGCATTCAACAATGAGACAAAAACCATACCTTATAGTCGGCTATTAAAGGCCCCGACATGAAATTTATTACACAATTCAATTGAGAAAACTAACGGCTTTATTTATAACAAAACAATTTACAAAAATCAAATATGACAGACATGAGCCAACGATAACCACTGCACTACAGGCTTCTGACTTCGGACAAGCACATAACGAATGTGGCAGGATTAAATATGTTTGAAGGCGCCAACCCTCCTTTACCTGGGACAGTGGACAAAATGTGTAAAGGCATTACACAAGAACAAATTACAAACAATAAACGAAAGACAACTCAATTACAGGCTCCCGATTTGGGACAGGCACATATAGAATGAGGCGAGGTTAAAAATGTTTGATCTGTCATTAGTATGGGATCTATAGAGAGTTCGAAAGTATTCAACCATAGCAAAGACCCTTACAATACTCAAATCTTTGAAAAGTCAACTTTACTTTTTTTTTAACTATGTACATTATTATTTTATTGAGGTTTTATTTTACCTAGGAAGGGGGCGTAATATCTTTAAAAATTAAAAGATATTTTTGTGATGAATCAAACTATTTATTAGAAAAAATGTATAAGTAAAAAATTAAAAATACTAATAGTATAACAAATTAACGTAAGGTCACACCAAATTGATGCCTAGTTCTTCGGACACCTGCTCCAAAAATTTTGGGGCGAGCGAGCGAATTTTTTTAATTTAATTTAATTTTTTTTTTAATGAGTTTTTTTTACTGTCGAGTGCATTACAAAAGAAGCGAGCGGTATATTTTTAGAATAAAATACGACTATTTAATTTCATTCTTTAATTTTTGATTTTTGTTTGGCTTTTTTGTGTTGATTGTTTAACCCCAAACCGCACTTCCTCTAAAAAAATGTTCACAAAGTATATCAAAACAGAATATTATCCTTTCTATTTTCCATCTTTTTTTTGTCATTCCATGCTGGTGACGATTCATTGATGTTTTTTTTTTTACTGAGGTTAAGGTACGATAGCGCTTTAAACCTACTTTTCAGAGTTTGTGTATTTGTGCTGCTTTCGTATTGAAGACCACGACACGTGCCATTTAAAAATATAAAAAAAAAATAAGTGTGTTACTTTAAAAAAACAAAGGATTTTCTTCTCAAAACCAGAAGAAATTATATATATTTTTTTAATTTTCAGGTCAATCTTGCAGCTATTCCTACATACCAAGTTCTTTCAACTGGACAGATGGACGTGACAGATGTATGAATGATGGGATGGATCTAGCTGTTATAAAAGATCAAGAAACACTTGACGAAGTCAATTTTTATGTCACCACAAATGGATGGTAAGAAATAATAAAGCAAATGTTTTGTTTTTAAAATGTTTAAACTGAAACGCTCATTCGCTCTAATACAATTAAATGCTATTGGGTAACATAATTATTTCGTTGTTGATGTATGACATATAATAACTCGTTTGTCGTGAATGCAGTAAAAAGGTCGAACATTAAGTCTTAAGACTTTACTTTGCGACGACGTTACGTTTTTCTCGACGTTTTGTTACATTATTTTTGACCAAATGACACCACTCTTACTGAAATTAACACCTTTGTAAAAAAAACAGAAAAAATATTATTTTTGTTGCAAAACAACATATACATGGTTCGGCGCCAGCAAACTAGTTTAACCCCGCCACATTCGAATTCTGTATGAACCTATCCCAAGTCAGAAATCCGTATTTCAGTGGTTGTCGTTTGTTGCTGTATATCATATTTGTTTTGCGTTCATTGTTTTTTACATAAACCAGGCCGTTAGTTTTCTCAATTGAATTGTTTCATATTTTTCATGTCTTGCTTTTTATAGCTGACTATACGGTATGGGATTGCTCATTGTTGAAGGCCGTATGGTGACCTATAGTTGTTAACTTCTATGTCATTTTGGTCTCTGGTGGAGAATTGTCTTATTGGCAATCATACCATATCTTCTTATTTCTATATATCAGTAAATGTCAAATCCATCAAAATAAGAATTAAATCGTACGTAGTTTATGGTTCATGATATTATATAAAAAATTAAGAAAAAAACAAACAAAAATCCTGTAAACACGTGCTTTAGTGATCACCTGGAAAAGAAAAAAAATCCTTATTTTTCAGGTTAGTAATAAGGAGCATCACTTTTGAAAATTATTTGCTAAAAACCGTCAAAATTGAACTTGATCTGTATTTTATAGTTTATGACATTCTGTTCAAATCTTGATAAAAGTTATATGGCAAGTAGTACTTAAGGACTTCCGGCTCCCCACAAGAAAATAAATTGAATGTTTCAATTGTTATATTTGTTAGGGACACTTCGTTCCTACCAGCCAACTCATGCCGACGTCCAAGTAAAAAACAATCCTTTGAAGCGCTCTCGTCGACCCATACAGACAAATATGCATAGCTGGTTATAAATCGTATTTGATAACGGTACATTAATGTAAAAAAGCATGAAATAGTCAGTTTGACGCTTAGCTTATCGATGATTTTGTAGTAGCAATTTAAAATCTGAGGATAACTATCATAATGCATTTGAAGTGTTTTGCTTGATTAACCTTTATCGAAATCAATCATGATTAATTTTATTCATAAGCCACAGGTAAGATTACTGAACTGAATTGTATATAAAAAAAGGGGTAACCTATGAAAACCGTTTATGTATTAAGATTGTGTACAACAAATCGAATATTATGTACTAATAGCGGTAAAACGTGGCACATTTAGTGACTGATATTAAAGCACTGTCATAACAACTTGCATTTGAAGCTTTCACTGTATTTGTATGCATTGACAACGATATATTAATAAAACTTTGCAATTCTGTTAAAGGACAAATGATATTTGGATAGGATTGTTATGGAATAAGATAGATCTATCATTTGAATGGATTGACAATGAAACTCTAGGATCATGGACAAACTGGGCTGTTGGGGAACCAAATTGCATGGAAATAACAGAAATGGATCCGTTAGCTTGTCCTGTTTCATATGACCAAAACTGTGTTCGCATTCAAAGTACAACCCTGTCCTGGGAATGGAAGACACATGGATGTTACAGCTTCTATCCTGTACTTTGCCAAAGCTGTACAGGTATTAATTTTGAATAAAACATTGCCATTTCACTACAAATTGCATTGAAATGTAATCAGTTTTTTTCTTGTAAGACAGGAAAGTTTGTCTTTGACTTATGAGTTTGAATATCCCTGTGGTATCTTTTGCCTATCTTTTATAAGATATTTCATTAAGGTTATCCATGAAAAACTATTACCAACACATTCTGAATCATATTGTATTATAAAGATTATTCAGTTCGTCATAAAGTGTGTTGTTTTACATTTGAATGAGTCATCTAAGTTTTGTAATTCTGTACGTGCGTAGCATTATCGCATAGTTATCTAAGATGGTAGTTATATGCCTACTAGAAGAGTCATATAGTTTAAATAAGAGGAAGCAGATACCAAGGGGACAATAAATCGATGTATAACGGACAACACCATTGGCCATAAACCGATGTATAACGGACAACACCATTGGCCAAAAGAAAAATTACGAAAAGACTGCAACACAAACCAAACAAAAAACCGGGCATGCTATCACTTTCTCTGGAAGGCACATATTGTGCTCCATCAGTGGCATTAATGAACATTTGGTGATAAATCGCATTCGGTGATGTCATAATTGAGGAAAGAGATAGGGGTAATGACTACGTCAATTCAAATATATAAGTGATCATTATTAATAATCAAATTATTATGACGCACCAGAAACTTTTTAAATATGTTACTAGATTTATTTTTTCTTCAGCAAGTCGACGATGTTTATTAAGCAATTATCAGTTATATTGGGGAAAAAAATCCCCTACAAAAAGTAGGCGAAGTCCAATTTAAATCGTTATTAACATTTACTGCTTCGTAAACTAATTTAAGTGCTTCCATGAGTTATATTCCTTTACTATTTATTCTATCGATTTCCTATTACTAGTCACACAAAACTGCAAAGCCATTTTAATTACAAGGAATTATTTTCGTTGTCAAAGATAAATTAATGTTTATAGTCAATTTGGGTGAAACTCATTTTAAGTGGATAGTGAAAGTGGCCTTAAACTGGCGGCTTTCGTTATTTTTTAAATTACACCTTAATTAATAAACAACAACGGATACAGAGAAACAATAACTAGCTATCAATAAACAAGTAAATCGAGATCCAAAAAAATCCTTTCATTGATCATTGGTTATCCACATTAATATTGTAATGACTGTTGATAAGTGAAAGGGGATGGGGCATCATGAAGATTTTTCAAATACGTTTTAGGAGCTTCTAGTTTGAATTTTCAGAAACAGGAACAGATGTATCAAGCAACTATTGAAATCCAAAATGCTTGTTTCGTTTCTGGTCTGATATGAAATTGGCGTGAAATTTTATTGAGAACTAAAATAGACCAAGGATAAAACCGAAGGCATATATTGGAGAGAAAAACAATGTAGAATTTAGTACATGTTTACACAAATGATATTGTTCATTTATAGAAGGTATTAATTCATGTTCTAAAATATGTATAGCACAAATATTTTACATAGATTTAAGTTTATTTAAAATATGCATCTGTATTGTCATACAGGAATTTATTAGCCAAAAAAAGAAATGTCTTTTTTAAAAATAGCTTAGGAAAGGTCATTATAGGAGGAGGCATGAATGATACCTTAACTAATATAGATAATAAGCATAATATGTCAAAAAAGTCCTTTAAAGAAAAAAAAGCTGTACCCAGTTTAAAATCTTTAATAAAAATGCATAAGTTTAGTGATATATGGCGAGAAATACATGGCAAAAAATACAATTTACTTGGAGAAGGGAAAATAACATCAATGAAGCATCAACAATTGATTTCTTTTTAACCTGTCCTGAAATACGAACTCAAATAGAATCAACAGACATAGGACCAGCCATTATAACCCATACAGATCATCAAGCAATATCTCTTATGATAAAATGTAGATCACAAAGTATTACTTACCAATGATATTGGGCTTCATTGGGATCTTTTTAAAACAGAGGTGCGAGACTATACTACAGCATTCTGTAAACGGAAAGCACAAAACAATGTAAAATATATAAACATTTTAGAAAATAAACTTAAAAAATTAAATGAATGTATAAGTATGAAATGCCAAGAAGATGTTATTATCTATTTTAATGAAGAAATCAATAGATTAGAAAATAAACTTAGTAATTTATATGAATCGAAAACTAAAGGGGCACAAATTAGATCAAGAATTAAATGGGTGGAAAAAGGGGAAAAATACAAAGTTCTTTTTAGGATTAGAAAAAGCTAGGCAAAAAAAAAAACAATAATAGCCATTAAAGATAAAATGGGGAGATACACAGAGATCCTACAAAAATATTGCAACTTGAAAGAGAATTTTATCAAGATATTTACAAAAGTTCAAACCCTAACAGAAGTTATATCAAAGATTACATTATGAATACAGAAATTGATCATAAATTAACCGATAAAGAAAGTGAAAGTATGGAAGGTCTATTAAGTATCCAGGAATGCACAGAATCTCTATTTAAAATGAAACTTAATAAAGCCCCAGGTATTGATGGGTTAAGTGTAGAGTTTTACAAGATATTCTGGGAAGATCTAAAAGAATTTGCTGTTAATACATTCAATTTCGCAGTTGAAAAAGGGGAGTTAACTAATTCACAAAAAAATAGGAGTTATTTCCCTTCTACATAAAAAAATGACCCTCTTTCTCTAGATAACTATAGGCCAATAACATTATTAAATGTAGATACAAAGATTGTAGCTCAGTCATTAGC
Organism: Mytilus californianus; assembly: GCF_021869535.1. Taxonomy (NCBI): domain Eukaryota; kingdom Metazoa; phylum Mollusca; class Bivalvia; order Mytilida; family Mytilidae; genus Mytilus; species Mytilus californianus. The sequence continues at coordinate 5,126,159 of NW_026262745.1, read as the reverse complement.
ACAAAGAATTAGTAAAATATAACCACAAATTATTCATGGGGATCAAAACGGGTATGTTAAAAATAGATATATTGGATATAACATTAGACAAATTCAAGATATCATTGATTTTGCAGAAAAATTCAACATAGAGGGAGCTTTACTTTTCTTAGATTTTTCAAAAGCTTTTGATTCTTTAGAGTGGGATTTCATGTTTTTAGCTTTACAAAAATTTGGATTCAAAAGTTCAATGTTGAAATGGATTAAAGTTCTATATACTGATATTAAAATCTCAGTTATAAACAATGGTTGGATTTCAAAACCTATAAGCATTTTTCGTGGGATTAGGCAAGGGTGCCCATGCAGTGCGATAATATTTGTAATTGCTGTTGAAATTTTAGCATGTAGGATCAGACAAGACCACGACCTCAAAGGCTTTGAAATTAAACTTGATGGCAAACTCACACATTAAAGATTAGTCAACTAGCAGATGATACAACTCTTTTTCTTAGAACAAAACAAGATATTTCAAAAGCTCTTAATATGATTGAAACATTTGGAACATTTTCAGGGTTGAAATTAAACAGAGCTAAAACTGAGGGTGTTTGGCTTGGGAAACAAAAAAACTGCAAAGATAAACATGAAAATATTAACTGGATAAATATACCTGTAAAAATCCTAGGTATATATTTTGGTCATAATAAAAAAGAGTGTCAATGATTAAATGCTGAAAAACTTTTAGAAAAATCAGCAAAAATTATTCTTAATTGGAAAAAGAGAAACTTAACCATGATAGGAAAGATCACAGTTACTAAATCAATAATTATTCCTAATATTACATTTTTAGCATCTGTCTCGACCATAGATAAAGAGTATTTAAACCAGTTTAAAAAAAATGATATATGAATTTTTATGGAATAACAAAACGGAAAAGGTTAAACGTTCTGTACTAAGTTATGACAAATTAAATGGGGGTTTAAAAATGATTAATTTAGAGAAATACATAGAAACAATAAAAATAGGTTGGATTAAAAGATTAAATGCAGAGCAATTTTTAAACTGGACTGTAATACCAAAACTTTATTTAAACAAATTCGGAAACAATCTTCTTATATTGCAAATGAATCTGGATAGTGTAAATTCAATACCAGATATAAAAAAACTACCAGAGTTTTATCTTGATATAATCAAAGTTTGGATTAAGAATAAAAATAATAATAAAAATAATAAATACCCAAAAAACTACAGACTAATCCGCCAACAAGTTATTTGGGGAAATCAGTGGATAAAATCTCAGGAAAAAACATTATTATTCCAAAACTGGATAGATAGCAACATAATATACATAAATGATATCATTGATGAATCTGGAAATATAACAGAAAGATTTATTAGACAAAAGCTTAATAAAAAGACAAACTGGATTACTGAATTTTTAAAATTAAAAAAAGCTATACCAAAAGAATGGGTTAATATATTAGCTGAAAACTGTTCAAGAACAACTAATGTACTAACAGATAATGTTTTGTATATTTATGACAAAGATAACTTTAAACAAAATATAAATAAATTAGAAAAAAGTCAAATTTACAAAATAGTATTAGAACAAGATAAAGAAATACCAATTGGCTTTTACAAATGGAAGAGACTACTAAATTTTGAGAACGTAGAAAATAAAGCTCAAAATATACTAAAATTTGTTCATAATTATTTGAAAGAAAAAAAAAATGTTCAGATGGAAACTCTTACATTTTATTCTTCCAAACAAAGTTTAATTAAAACAATGGAAAATATGCCCAAACTCAGACTGTAATCACTGTAAAATTACAGAAGATTATGAACACTTTTTTATTACATGCCACTTTCTTGATAAATTTTGGAAAGAAATATTTAATCTGTTAGAAAAAGTTAAACTTGGAAAACACATTTCAACACTAAAAAATTTGATTTTGGGTTACAAAATAAGTGATATAGAATACTATGATATTAATTTTTTTCTTACAGTGATTATGTTTTCAATTCACAAAATACACTATCTGTCAGAGTTTAGAACAAAGAATATTAATGTATTTTCTGTTTTTAAAACTGAGCGTAGAAATAGGCTCATTCTACAAAACAAATTTTTTAACCATGAAAGAAAAGGTATATTAGAAAAAATATTTAGGTGTATTCGAATTGTATGAACTGATAACATGGTTAGTAATGTTATCTTTGTGTATTAATTAATTTATTATCTAATTTTGTATTTATATAATTATGATGCATGATAGACATTGCAATATTTATATAATCTGGTAAGATGTATATACATTACAAAAAAACACAGCACAATTGTTTTCGATTACCGTATGACTATAAATCCTTCAAATTATAACTGTCTTACCTGAATAATGATGTAGAAAAAGCTAATTTCAATCTTTTTTCGATATTGATTAAAATAAACCGTTATCAGGAAACACATGGAAACTGGTAATAGGTTATAAATCATCCCAAACTCGGATGAACTATGAAATTCCGAAAATAACGCCAGATGATATAAATACTTTATTATAATATAATAGCATTATTTATCTATTGGTGTTATATTAATATTTTGTAAACGACTAACAATATGCAGTTTATCTACCTGAAGAATCCCTGAACTTCTGGTACTAATGAAACAGGGACTTTCACTGAGATAGCTGTGTCAGTGGAGTAATTATTAACAGCGTGTGCAATACTGTTGTTGAATAAAAAAAAAAAAAAAAAAAGAAAAACATGTTAATACGCATAAGGTACACAATGTGAAAAATGTAATAATTAGAATTATTTGGAAGGGTTAAAAAGGGCGAATGAAGAACTCTTATTTCAGAAATCGATAAATGGGGATTTGAAATGGTCTTAGGAGCACTTCAACGTTCTCAATAAATACATTGTAGTGTAATCATGGAAGAGTTTTTCTACTGAATATACTAACAACTTGGGTAATCAGTGTCTATTCGTAGACATTAGTTTCGGTAATGTAAATCATACGAATAATCTATGAAATATCAAAATTTCAAGAATTTATAAAACATTAAAACAAAATCTTGTTCTTTATAAATCTGATGAAAGGACTCATTTACATTAACGGAAATTTGGATACAGTGGGTATATTTCGTGTACAAATACTGGTCATAAAGCCAAACTACGGTCACAAATTTTTAAATGCTTTATGTATTTTGCATGAACTGGAAAAAGTCAATTGAAAGAGCTTACGTGATAACACATGCCTTTTCATCCTTAGGCTTGCTAAGAAATTGAGATAAACGATAGCAGTAAAGCTTGTTAGTGGGGCAACTACGATTGGGATAATTTTGTACATAACTGTTCTAAAAGTTAGAGTTCTTATTACAGAAACTTTCATATAAAATAAAGACTAATGGATTTAAGACTAAATATATCAGGACACCAATTTAAGAAAATATTATTCCAAACAAAACAGATATATTCAACCTTAAAAACACACAATATAAACGGCATACTTTATAAAAAAAACAATGACAGACATGAACCAACGACAACCACTGAGCTACCGGCTCCAGACTTAGGACAGGCACATACAGAATGTGTGGGGGTTAAACTAGTTTCCAAGCGCCAAACCCTCCCCCTAACCATGGAGAGTGGTTTAATAGTTACAACATAAGAACAAACTTTAAAAATCAGTTGCAAAGTGCTTAACTCAACAGATCGATACAAAGCATAAAGTATCGAACGAAAACACATACCGGACTGTCAACGTATCTATACATCATCCCACAACTAGAAAGACACAAAGTACTTGCAGATAGGAGAGTACTCGCAGTTACTGACAGCTAGTTCAAAACAATTTATAAAAAATATGTATTTAAGACCAAAAAAAATCAATCAGTACACATCCAACAAATGGATTTAGTGTAAAGACGTCATTAACAATCAGAGAAGAAAACATGACCTTGTTCAATACCAAAATATTGGTATCGACAGATTGTAGTATCGTGCATGTGTATATGTGGATAATAATAATATTTAGTATGGACTGAATTTACTGATAACAAAATCAATATTTATATCAATAAATCAATACTCAAAAATCGAATTACAGTGTTGAATTGGTAACCTTTTAGAATAAGTTTATTTAAAGAATTTGATAAGTTTAACCGGATCGTATCTAAATTTTCGGTCTCGGTAAACAACATTCCCGTAAAAATTAGGATGTGCTATTCCGCTTGAAATAGGTTTTCTACTGTTACATCCAAACTTGCAAACCAGATCTTTGAATCTATGGAAGAATTTAGTATCGGTTTTGTGTAATTTGTAGTAAAGAAACCCCTTACTTAATCATTTACCAGTGATACATAGATTACGCTCATTGAAATCCAAACGTCACTTATATATACTTGTGGTTTAAAATAGAATTTAGGGAAACGTTCATTTTGAACTTCATAGCATCTGGAATGTCTGAACAATAAAACATTCAGTCATGTACAGTCTTTCGGTCAAGTTTAGTATGTAAAATTAAAAATACGGTGATAAATGGTATTTTATAATGTCAAACTCGATGCATTGGTTATAAAAAAAAATAGAGACCAATCGTCTTTGAAAGGTAAATAAGAGAGATATAGGCATTAACTGGAAAAAAATCAATTGAAAAGAGCTTATGTGGTAACACATGCCTTTTCATCCTAACCTTGCTAAGATATTGAGATAAACTATAGCAGTAAAGCTTGTTACTGGGTCAACTGCGATTGGGATAATGTTGTAGATAATTGACTTTTGAAAAGAACTACATTTATACTACAATGCATTACAATTTAATCCATGACAACATCAGAAACAATGGCAAATGTAAATGATGATTCGTTAGTAATTTTTTTAAGAAAAGCAATGTACAATAGTAACAGTCCCTTCATGTTTGACGATCTCTAACATCTTGACCACACATATTGCGATCAAACGTTTCCATTTCAACTACATACATGCGCTGTTTGTAAATATTGACGACTTTCTAACCCAAACAACTTGATTGCAACTTTGCCAGTTCCCATTCAGTTCTAATCTGGATGACAACGTTACAAGTGGTAACATGGACATTGTCAAAACACTTCATTAAAAATGTGTATGTCAAAAGGTTGAGTTACCAACAATTCATTAATAAGAAGCACAACGTTCAAATAATAATAGATTCAGCCAATTATTATTCCAGACTATAGTTAAGATTGATAAAGAAAACAGAATTTTCTCATTACGACTGTAAAATTGTTGACAAAAACATAACTGAATGAGTCCAATAAGCAGTTATTATATCTCCAAATATGTTGTTGTCTCTACATACGAAGCCTCAAACAAACACAATAGTTTTTATTTGTAAATCACATTATATTACAAATGTAAATGCTTTACAAAGGAATAAATTATTGACTATTCACTTGAAAACCCCAAAATACTCACATGACGATCATATAAAAGATACCAAAGGGACATTCAAACTCATAAGTCGAAAACCAGTACACAAAACACAACATAGAAAACTTAAGACTGAGTAACACGAAACCCACCAAAAAGGATAACTATGACAGTTATTTGTCGTCGTTTTTAATCTTTTCCTTTCCAATGAAGACCTGGATTTTCTTTTACACTAATGCCCAAAATTAACACAATTGTCCTTAAAAACAACGTTATACTTGAGCTACTATTTGCTCCACGAAGCCTTCCAAAAAATATTGAAAGAATTATTTTTAATTTGTTTCATTTAAAAAAAAAGCTGGAAATATTTTGTTTAATAAAGAAAGAAGCAAACTTCGTAAAAGACAGCTCTTGTTGAAACAAAATGTTCTCTAACTTAAAACATGAAGTTATTTGTTTATTTTTTAATTCACACCATATTTGTAACGTGTGGTGGAAGTCAATTCGTCAGACAATATTGACTTTGACTGGAACTAAATACATTTCTGATCTTGTCAGATTGTTCCTTTTTAATAATGAGGCATATATTATACAGGTGTTTATAAAAAAGGAATTAAGATGGCATCAACCTTTATCTCATGTTCCGTTATAAAGATGATGTTTTGTGGCTGAAAGCGTCTATTCAATTGAAAAAAATATAAGGGATACCACTTAGGGATACATTTTTTTTTGGTTTAAAATCATTTTTTACCTTTATTGAACAAAGGATGCGAAATGGTAAAATTGAAATCTTCTGTTCGAAAGGTTTACCTCTATGGTTCGTTCACTTCAATGATAAATTTTGGGCACTGAGATATCCTATATATATTTCAATTGTCGAAGCCATAATCCCGTACTCTTTTACTCGGTTTTGAACTTCCCTAATGTGAGGAACAGTGTTTCAGTATTTTTGCTTCACTGAGTAATACGACGGTTGACACTAGTGGAAAATAACTGCATACAATTCCGCGGCACATTAGTTGTTGTAAGGGTTTGTTTTGTTCAATCTCAACTTAAAGGTATATAGTTTTGTTTGAAGTGTTTTTGACAGGATTGTGTTGTATGTTTTCATTCGACTTTTGTTTTATTGATTTCGCTATTATATATTATTCCTCTTTTTCTAGTATATGTGCTTCCCACATGCCCTTTTTAATGGTTCTAAATCTGCTAACTGAATACTTTTTCTGCAACTTTCAGGTACAACCATTGCCTCATCATCGTCCTCAAACACGGTTGAATCAGATTATAATACGAAACTACAAACCGGACAGCATGCAAGTTCAACACAAACAACAACACCTACTCTGAATACTTCATCTATTGGTAAAGATAATTGTAAAAGTAAGTCTAATGGCTGCCAATGTCAGAAGAGGATGTCAAACACAACAGAAAGCGTGAAAATAACAGATTACATTTGGCTCAGGAAATGTGAAGTGCAACCATTGATTGACTCTGGAGTATTAAATGAAATAGATTGTCCATATACCTGTATCTGCTCTTCTCGAGATACAAATGAAACAAATTCAGTAACACATGAAATGTTCGCATGTATCAAAAGACGTTAGAAAACAATAAGAGAGGTGTGTCAAAACTTTCAACAACTAACATAAGTTTATTTCTGCATGCATTTCTAGCAGCAACAGTTTACGTTAAGACATATAACAATTACTTCGGGCCCGGTCAGAACGTATATACAAGAAAAAAAACAGATATTCTAAACAAAACAGTTCCTACGGTTAGTCGTGACTTTGTAAATAAGTTAAATATTTGGGTAGTTTTGGAATCAAATAAATCTTATAGAACCCATGTTGAAAGTTTATTTTCAACAACATATTAATTGAAATAGAAGGACATGTTTTGCCTGTTTCGAAGATCAGAATTAATAAAAGTACCAGCTTTTGTACAACCTTACTTTTAGGACCTGGTGCACTTATTTAAGATTTGTTGAATTTTTCACCACAAATCATTATAATGTATAGTTTTGACAAGAAATTACTGCTCTGTTTGAGAATAAATACAAAATAGATATGCAAGCTAGAAATAGTAGATTTTACAGAGAAAGCAATAGGACAATGAATTAGTAGTTTTATTCCTATAACTAAAAAAAAACCATATGGAATTCAATTTTTGGAAATCATGCTCTTTCAAATAAAAGTTGGTCACACAAATTGTAAGTTAGCAAGTTAAATCAACAGTTTTATAAATCACCAATTCTTTTTGTGTTAAATTGTATTCAACTTAAATTAAGTTAGGTCTAAATTCTCTATTATTACGGATTGAAATCAATGAAGCATGTTCAATATGAATTACTTGTTGTACAAAAATAGTTTTGGGTCGAGTTATTTTATGACATGTTTTGTTGTTTTCCGTCTTGTTTTTTTCTTGATGATATACCATTCATAAGGTCAGGTCTATCCCCTCATAATACTTTTACTGATACTTTTAGATCGGTTTTTGACATACACGGTTCTACCCTTGAACAGTATGGAGAGTTTTAAGCAAAAAGGTTTTGGACAGATAATTTGGAATAATAAATACAAAACAGGAAATTGAAACAGAACGGCCTATTATGGCTGTTTCTCAATTCCAAATTACCCCTTTTGTACTACCAATTATATGCTCTCTTTTGTACATTTAAAGGTATTTTTTGGATTGTTAAGCGCTTGAAAGGATTGTTTAGTTTTGACATGAAATTGCTCTCACTTCATTTAAACTTCAGACTAAATAGCTATGCATGCTTTAAATTACTGAATTTTAAATAGAAAGCAATGGAATACTGATGAACTAAAAAATCAGTTGTAATTCATCTCAAATTGAAAAAAAAATTAAGAATAATTTAGAAAGATTATCGACTAAATCAAACAAACAATATCAAAATCAACTATCAAAGAACATCAAATTATCATAACTCTAAATAATTGTTATGCTTAATAATTGAAATTCAGAGATTAAATGGCAAACGTTATGGATATAATGAATTTTAAACAGTTATGACATAAACATGTTTGACAAGAGGCTACAAAAACCTCATAAAATAGTTTTACACCTAAGTGTCTAATTATGTTAATGCATATTTGAACTTTACCGGTTTCACAAAACATGTCTTGTTCACTAAATCTTATTCCTGATAAAGAATATATACAATCCCGTCGTCTATTCCTCGAATTTGACCTATCGAATAAGACTTATCACAAGTTTGATCTTATATGAATGGTGACACAGGTGGAGCAGGATCATGCACTGATGCACCTAATTCTTTACAGATGAAAGGTGCTGTTTCTAAAGGCTATTGAAATTGATCGTTTATATGTATTGCAGTTTAATATCAATTATATTTTTGTTGTTAATCTTTTTATTTTTGTAAATAAGTCAATAGGAAAAGGAATAGGAATTTTTTGTTACAGGGGTTGTTGTTAAAATTATGTTCCATGTGAATTAACGTACGAAAAAATAATAAAAGTTTTAATATTAACTCCTGTTCTAATGGAACATCAAACACAAATATTGGCATGTAATGTACAAATTCATTAAAACGGGAGTTTAATGGCTTCAGAACTAAGTGGCTGCGGCATATAAAATGACCAATTTCCGCCCTTTTCATATCCAACAGCTACATGTATTCGGACTTTTTTTTCATGTCTGCAGACATTGATACGATTTCAGAGACAAGTTAGTATATAACTAATATTACAGTGAGAGTTAATGTTTCCTTCCAGTGGACAACATTCTTGTGGATTTTTGGCCATTGGACTTATTGAATGTGTACTTACCAAGACTGTTTTAGAAATGCCCCAAGTCTGTGTTGTTTTTTTTCGGGGCATGACTTTCAGATTTTTGCGATTGATTTAAGTTTAAACACATAACATCGAAAAGAATCTTCGTAAAAGTCCTTGGTCAAAATCAACGCCCCAGAGTCGAGAAAAGTAAAGACTTATTACCGATGATAATCAAAGATCAAAATTTGACAGAAGACAACAAATAACGTGGAATTTGACATGGGGTAGTTACAGGAATATATGGCAGGGCTAAAATTCTGTGAGATCCGAACTGTCTCCGATTTAATATCGATAAAACAATGACTGTATCGTACTTATTTTCTTCCATTTAAATACTCCAACGCCATGCTCGTCCGAATTTAAATTAATTCTTTTTTTTTTAATTTCTTCGTATAAATAAGACAAAACTCTAATATAGGTTTGGTTGCTCGAAGTAACTTGTTCTTTTCTCTTGCAAACAATGTTTCATAACATAATAATCTAATATAATTTGATAACAATATTCAAATAGACATTGGCATACAAGAAAATTGTTCAACACATCATTATATATAAATGATTTCAACCTCTATATGATCCATATTCATATATATGACAATAAACGGTAAACTGTACGCTGTAGTTACTGTGAGCACCTTCGATGAACTGACAGGTCAACAATTTCTTTATAAAATATAACGGAACCCCACTCTTTAAACCGCCAAAGGATGTCACGTGCATATATAACCAATATATCTAAATCAAAAATAATTATAAAACGTTTTACAACTTCTCTAACCAGTTTTGAATATATATAACTATATTTAACATAGGGGAAATCCCTTATGTCAAACGAAAAGAAACATATGTAAGACTGGTTTTGTTTTTTGTAATTTTGCAAATGAGTGTTGTTAATGTTTTTTTATAATTTAAAGCAGATGTTTTTATCACATTTTGTAACATATAGATAGACTGTGTTTGTTATCGAATATTTATTTCTAATACATCATTGTACATCTAAATATTGAATATACGCAGAATTATAAAGATTATATATAAAAATTCGTTTGATGGTCTAACAACCGATTGTCAATAAATAAAAAAAATATTATTGCGAATTGCGATGGTGGCATTGTGACGCTATCTTGTTGATAGCGACGCCGAAGTGCAATGATGGTTACGCTGATGTGCGATTGATTACACAAATTATATTTTCAATGTTTTCATGTAGATGTAGAGATCAATTTGTTTGTTATAAGTAGCTTTTCGGTTTTTTTATGTAAAACACCAAGAGTTTAACCCGTTTGATGATGTAAGACAGTCATTGAATTTCCAGTCCTCATTGTAACGCTGTAGTGTACATTGTACTTTGTAAATAGCTTAAACAAAAAAGCATTTGTTCATACAATGGTCCCGAGAAAAATGACGCTACTTACACAAGCTATTTGTCTTTAAAAGCGGTACGAATGGCATTGACTGAAAACAAATGTGGTAGTTGAAATGCAAATACTTCTTGGTTAGTCAGAACGAAACAAAATAAGCGAAAAATGTATACGGCTGCTGTGAATAAAAGCAAGGAATAAAATAGATCACAGATGTTTTTTACTGCAACTGGAGAAAATATTGAATGTTTGGTATCTATATACTTACCTATAAGAAATTAAGCTTTAATTATAACTAAATTTCTTTAAACTTTTCTACAACATCGCACTTCAGCGAAAGGACCATTGTACTTCGGCGCAGAATATTATACTTCAACGTGACAATCGCACTTCAGCTTCACCATCGCACCTTCGAGTCCTACATATATTATTTTTTTCTTCAGTAAATTAAAACCATATTAAATATTATTGTTATACACATATGTAGTTTCGCGGTACTACAATCTTTTGATACCTATATTTTGGCATTGCACAAGGTTATGTATTTCTCTGACTGTTAATGACGTCTTAACATTAAATCCATTGGATGTTGGATGTGATTGATATTTCAGTCTTAGATACATGATTTTTGTTATTGGCTTTGAACTAGCTGTCAGTAACTGCAAGTACTCTCAGATCTGTATTAAGTGTCTTTTTGTTGTAAGGGACGAGGGATAGATAAATACCCTGCCACGCCTGTTCTGTGCTTCTGTTTGATGTTTTTCTGCTTTTTCTCAATCTGATGAGGTAAGCATTTTTTCAGCTGATTTTTATAGTTTGTTCTTATGTTGTACTGTTACACCACTGTCACAGGTAAGGAGGAGGGTGTTTTACTAACAAACATGTTTAACTCAGCCATATTCCTTATCTGCCTGTCCGAAGTTAGGAGGTTGTAGTTCAGAGCTTGTCGTTGGTTCATGTCTGTCATATTTGTTTTTCTTAAATTGTTTTGTTATAAATTAGCCCGTTAGTTTTCTCAATTAAACTGATTCATATTTTTCATGTCGGTGCCTTTTATAGCCGACTATACGGTATAGGCTTTTCTCATTGTTGAAGACCGTACGGTTGCCTATAATTGCTTACATCTACTTCATCTGAATTTTGATGGATATTTGTATCATTGGCAAACATACCACAGCTCCTTATTTTTATAAACATAACGTTAGAGTTGGATAGTTCCTGATGCAGCACCACTATCTATTTAGTGTTATTACATTGCCTTTGCCATGTCGTTCCAGTTGTTCAGTCATTTAGCAAGTGGTAGATACTAGGGTCAAGATTTTGATGTTTATAATTAGTACTTTACTGCAGTGATGGTCGCTGGCGTGCCCCAACATGCTATCAAATATACATTAACAACTTCGAAAACGTACAGTTCTTTTCATTATATATAAACAAAGAATCGTGAATAAAGAGTAAATATATAGGAAAACAATTACCTTTAATTTAACATATTTCAAAAACGTTGATTGTAATATAGGTCGGATTGACAAATTATCAAATCGTCCAAGAAACGATTAAAAACATCTTTTTCTATTCACGATATAGTCGATTCTTCAAATCTCTTATTCTCATGATTATTTTCATTTGTAATATCTTTTTTTGCAACAAACCTATGCTTGTAAATGTATTTGTGTAATTGGTGTATTGATGCTTATGTTGATATTAAAAGTAGATAACGAGCACCTTATCGGTAAGACTTTCGGTGTTATTCCAATAAAGATATATTACTACATGTGACTTTTGTTTTATGATTTCTCAAAACGAATAACGAATGGACCCAAGTATACAAGGACCTCCCTTGATGTTGAGTTGAAGCCAGTTCGTGGACAGTTTAAACGAACGCCATCATGATTTAGTTGTATGTTTCATGGATGACCACCGATATGTTCCAATTGTTCTAGCCACAATCACGTCCTTTATAATCGATTTCGACATTACATTATGCGACTGATCACCGTCCCTTACTTGCAATGCGTAGCAAGACGAATGCCATATAGTAATTACTGAATACCCTACCGGTGTACCTTAGTGTTTTCTAGCATCTAACAGGTGAAACATGTTTGAAGTTTCAGATCGACCAGAATTTTCTTGATTAAAGCATGTACACTTGTTACCAAAAAATTTAATGCAGCCATCTCGTGATGTTTTTACCACTATTTATGATAAAATGTCTTACAAAACGCCAAAAAACAAAACCATGATACACATATATCAAATATATTTATCTTTAAAAACGCACTTATATATGTAATATTAATATCTTATTTAAAACAACATTAAAAGATGACAAATTGGGCTAAAAAAAAAACTTATAAACTTAAATCTTTTTTTTTTACTTAAGCAGTGACAATTGAGGATTGAAAATCATATTAATTTACAAGCTTTTCATATTTGCCAAAATTCAAACGTAAAGAATATTAACATGAAACCGTATATTGGAACGAAAACTCCTGCACAATTATAGACACACCTCTACAGAAAATATATCTGCGCAGAATTTTGTGTAATTTTTTTACTTGTACATGTAGCGAATTACCGTTCACAGGGAAGATATGTTTCCCAATTGTTTGTTCATATTTGATTCACTATTATCTATTCAATTGCAATATACAACACATTGAATGAAATCAAAAGAATATCAAGAATTCAAAATTGGGTATTGAGATAGATATTACTTAGATGAGACTTCGTATTATCTTATATACGTAAATGCAAGTCTTTAATTTTCAAATATCTTTAACTTTTTTCGATGTATTGTATAGCACTTTCTCAGTCTGATAATCGTTATTGAAAGTTTTATGACTGTAGGCCCAGGTCATCTTTTAACTTCAAATATGACGAAAAGGAACAGTCACAAACAGCATCTATACCCTAATTAATTTCATCAATTTGAAATTTTAAAGATCGACTTAAACATGATGAAGGTACATTTTGTAAATGTCAATCATATAAAAAATAAAGACATACAATCGTTACAATATTGATCATTCCCTGTTTATAAATGCACGTATAAAGGAAATATTCTGAAATTGTATGAAATTTACCTCATGAGATCCGATGAAGCAATATAGAATCGAGTGCCTTATTTTTGTGTTGTCCCCGAGTTCCTCCAAGCAAATAAAAAAATTCCTTTTTATTACTACATAAGTAAGTTGAATACAAAATAAAACACGTAATATATGTGTTATGTGTACCAGGAAATTTGATTATATAACATACATACTTGATGCAATCATCTCAGTGCATATTCACAGCGTGAAGTCTGGGACATGTATAACATGTATAAGTGGGAATTATCCAGCACAGCAGCACTGTGAATTAAGCCTATATATATATATGACGACAAAATCTTCTTTCAAGTGTTACTCTGTCGATCACCACAATTTTTTTTTATTTCAAATCTGGAATGAATCTGTTAACTTTCTAAAGCAGTTTGAAACACCTGTTATCCAGTGTGTATAATATATTAGATCTGCCCATACATGATATGTTACAGCTCCAATACAGTTCTTTGTATTGCTTGTATAAACAGTCGTTTGTCTTTCATGTATTTACTTTATCCTTTTTGTTCATACAGATAAGAAGTTGTGGTATGAGATAACTCTCCATCTAAGTCAAAATGTATAAAAAGTTAACAATGACAGGTCTTCAACACGGACCCTTGGTTGACACAGAACAGCAAGCTATAAAGGTCCCCAAAATGACTAGTGTAAACCAATTCAAACAGGAAAACCAACGGTCTAATCTATATAAAAACGAGAAACGAGAAACACCTATGAACCACACCAACAAACGACAATCACTGAATAACAGGTTCCTGACTTAGGATAGGGGCATTAAATAAACTTATACTTTGTGATTATAAATTTGACTTATAATCAATACTTGTATTTTCATTTAATCTCATTTATGAGGAATGAAAGATATGATTGAACCTGCAACTAAATATCCTAAAACAAATAAACATGAACTTTTGTCGTTATTTCAAATCAGTGTTCTTCGTAACATATTGATAAATTCATATACAATAGATTGCTTCTTAAATATTATAGCTTTTTCTTTTTCAAATATATATAAGAAATTGATAAGCATTAAATTTTGATGAATGATTTTATATCAACAGAGGATTTTTGAACTATTCAATAAATAATAAACTTCAAAAAATGAAAATATATGCAATGGTATTTTAGATTTATCATCAAACTAATGTTATAAATAAAGCTTGATAGATATAGATATTGTAAAAATCGTCCTAAATACATTTCGCCCTTCATTCGTATCATAGAAAACTTAATGATATCCCCTTAACTCATGTATCTTAGTTCCCTATTTGAAAATATATAATTGAGTAACTTTCATTTGTAATGTGATGTCTTTGTGATTTGTCTGATTTAAATTTGAACAGCTTTGAGAAGAAAATGGAATAATGCGTCAAAATAAGATCATCCTAGAACAAACTTGTCAGCTGATCACAACTCCCAATTTGTAAAGACATCACCGTCAATCTTGCTCTGTGAAGCTACAGCATCAACCGGGTTAAAAGATCAGACAAGAAGTATACCATCATGTTTGGTGAAATTTCATAAAATGAAAGAAAGGATTTATAGAACAAAGGAAGAATTTTTATAAATTATGAACATAATAATATCGATAAATTTCTACATCCGAAGTAAAATAGGATGCTTTCCGAAAAAAAAATCACCAAAGACACCAGGCTTAACCATGTTAACTTTCCCGGGCCATTAGTATCTATAAATATAAACTATCATAAATTTGAGACATTGTCTGTTAAATTAGTATTCCTCTGCTGAAAATGAAAAAATCAAAAATATGAATCTAACCTTTCATCGTAGTTGACTAACAATAGTTGGCTATAAAATTATCAATCATTTACATAAATCTAAAAGTTCAATCTTTGGTTTCCTAATTTTAATCTTACTTCGTGTGTTTATTTGTTATATCAACGATATAAAAGAGGACATTTTGAAATTTATTGTTTTCATTGGTTTTTTCTATGAATTGGTTTACATTTAAACAACATGGACGCGTCTGTAGTCATGGAATTCTTGTATAAAAAACGTATGATATTCTCGATAAAAGAGAGACAAAAGATACCAGAGGGACAGTCAAACTCATAGATCGAAAACAAACTGACAACGCCATGGCCAAAAATAAAAGGACAAACAGACAAATAATAGTACAGATGACATAAAACATAGAAAACTAAAGACTAAGCAACACTAACCCCACCAAAACTGGGAGTGATCTCAGGTGCTCCGGAAAGGTAAGCAGATCATGCTCCACATGTGGCACCCTCTATCAAGGAAAGCATGATAGAAAATACAAGCCTGGGAATATCGTGTCAATTGGGAGATATATACTCCGTATGCAGGCGCTGCTGGAATGTTGCTACATAGAAATTGAAAGTTCACAATTGGGAAGCTGAAATCATCTCTTTTGTCATAAAGTTTTGATTTCAACCGACCCTCATTGTCAATTTCTAGATGTAAGTCAAGATATGAGGCAGACTTAACTGTATCTGTAGTATCCTTTATCTCTAGTTCGATGGGATAAGCCCACATCATGGAATTCCTACATGAAAAACGTATGATATTCTCGATAAGCCAACATCATGGAATTCTCACATGAAAAACGTTTCGGAGTATATATATACAACATCTTATACTTCTTAACTTGAAAGGTTGTCAAGTTTACATTGTAATCAAAACGAGTGTCAGCTTTCAAAAAATCTTGACTTCACATCTATTAAATGTGAGCAGAAGTGCGTTTATAGACGTTACTGCAAGTTCTTGAATGGATTTTGGACATAAGTAAAGATGGGTTTTGATTTTGTTTTTCAGGTGGGATTGTCTTTTATTACGAAAACTTATAATATTAAATGTATAATCATGGTAAACACCTCAGCGTGAATTTATGAAATTATATTAATAATAAAATTTCCTGTGACGAAAACTTCATTTAAGTTTATCATTTGTTATTCCTAAAGGGATCGCAATTTCGTTTCTATCATAAAACGTGCTGGGAATTATTTTCAACTATATAAAATTAGACGGTATTTTATGTTTCATAACCAGTGAGAGTTGTAGTTGAAGTAAACACTTTTTTGCCGAAAATCATAATCTTTTGTACGCTCGAGTTACGAGTGAATGAGGTGCAAAAAATACATAGATGTGTTTGCATACGAAAAAGTTCATCCGAAATAAGATACAACCAATCACCGAATTTAATATACTAATTTTTGTATCACACAACTGGCACTTTATCAAGTAATCGTGACGCAATTATGCAATTTCACGGCAAAACATGTGAAGGCCACGATCGACATTTAATTGTTCACCAAATGTTGTCGAAAACAGATATGTTCCTAATTAAATACTGATGCTAGGGATTATTTATTATAATTTCAATATTAAATCTAAATCAACAAATGACATATTTTCATATTATGATGAAAACAAACCTAAAGAACAAAATGGCAATGGTCAAAGCCCACCTTTTCGTTCCGATTTCTACGTGATTAAACATTTAATCGGTAAACATAAACGTGTAAATAAATTAATGTTTTGAAACTTCAACAGTCAACCGTTCTCATTGACCGATTTTTCCTAATTGCATTAAATACAACTAAATGATGCATGACGGTTGATGACGTCACAATGTGATGACGTCACGGCTTTATCACATGCTCCACAAAAGAATGAGAATTGAAAACCACGTTTTGTTACAAGTACTGTCATCAGACAATTTGTTGACCAACTGGCCGTGTTCAATTCTTGTCATTACTCACAAACAGTGATACCTGAGTTGGATACTTTTAATGATAAAACTATCATTTTTCAATAACCAACTTTCAATAACGGAATTCAATGTAAGACATTTGCATATTCATAATGTTTTTTGATAATGGTCCCGAACAAGAACGCAAATGTGTCAATAATTATATGATTAGAGTTGCAATGATGTCTATCTTTATTCGTTATTGATATTTTAATTGTATATCAGACTGTACAATGTGTGCTTACTTGTTGTATTACATTAAAAATTCTTAAACTCGCTATTAAATTTTAAAAATTTAAGGTTTCTATCAATCTTTAGATATGGATAGAAACCTTAAATATGAATTATGATTCTGTTTAATTTGTACGCAAAAAAAAAATCAGTTTTAAACTGAAAATATTAGCTCTCAATGCGTCAAAATGGGTTTTGTAAAATGACGGGTCCATATTGTATCTAGCTCTCCAAGATTGTTTGGGTTAGCTTTATTAGTCAATTTCAAAGTACACACACACCTCTTGAATTACTGTATGTGAAACCAGTCAAAACTTAATATTTGGTCAAACACAGAAGAGTAGGTTACATTTTCCTTTTTTGTTATGTTTCTAATTTAAATGTAAAACAAACATGAAGCAAATGTTGACAGTTATGGTGATTATTTTCTCCATCATAATTTGTCGTAACGCGTTTGACGATGTAAATTTCTCGGTAATGTTAATTTGAACCCTTCGTTACTTCCACACTGATACTAAATTACAAGTGTTTAACGGTAAAGTTGAATTGGCTTTCCGGCACTTTATTGAAACATTACTTTTGGTTGTTGCAGACTTATCTGAGTTCCAATAGAAGGGTGTGATCTTCTTTGTTTTCTTTGTGTATAAAGGTTCGTTTGTCTTTCATTCAAAGTATCTTTTGTTTTATTTTCAAATTTTGCAATGCAGTTTGACAATGAGGGTCGGTTGAAAACAAAACTTTACGACAAAAGAGATGATTTCAGCTTCCCAATTGTGAACTTTCCATTTCTATGTAGCAACATTCCAGCAGCGCCTGCATGCGGAGTATATATCTCCCAATTGATACGATATTCACGGGCTTGTGTTTCCTATCATGATTTCCTTGATAGAGGATTGCTGCTCACAAGGAAGCTATTAAACCAAGAGTTCCAAATGGTGAAGTTGAAGTCATCCCTTCGTAAATTTTACGGACGCCATCACGAGTTGGTTGACCGTTATGGAATAACCGTTTCACAGATGATATCGGATATGTTCCTTATGTCGTAACTACAATACCCTTCCCTTTTCACGAATGTGACTTACCAAATTAGACTATTTACCGGATTTGTAGTAACATAAGCAACACGACGGGTGCCACATGTGGAGCAGGATCTGCTTACCCTTCCGGAGCACCTGAGATTACCCCCAGTTTTTGGTGGGGTTCGTGTTGCTTAGTCTTTAGTTTTCTATGTTGTGTCATCTGTACTATTATTTGTCTGTTTGTTTTTTTATTTTTGGCCATGACGTTGTCAGTTTGTTTTCGATCTATGAGTTTGACTGTCCCTCTGGTATTTTCGTCCCTCTTTTTGCATGGTTAACGTTCAATCTTATTGTATTGACAATCCACGTTTGGCACGTTATAGTTCGGTTGACGTACTTCACAGAGCCTATGTATTGAATTAATTCTTGTCCAAAATGCTATGAAAAAATACAAACAATAAATCAGTTCCATTCACTGACTTATAAAGTTTAAGTCTGTAACGGATTATCGTAAAAGAGAGGCGAAAGTATGAAAAGACAAACAAAATTAAACAAATCACATCATATAAAACCAAAAACCAAGGGTGATCTCAGGTGCTCCGGAAAAATAAGCAAATCTTGCTCAACAAGCGACCTCCATCGTTTTACTCATGTTAATACAAACCCGGAGATGAGACTTAGTCGATCTTTTAAATAAGAGGACGGGATTGTGATAAGGACAATTGGAACATCTACATTGTAAAACAGGTATTCAAGAACAGTCTACTAACTCGTGATGGCGTCCGTAAAAAAAATCGCAAGGATGATTTTAACTCCAGCAGTTGGAACTTGTGGTTTAATAGGTTCCTTTTAAGCAGCTTCACTCTATAGAAGAATTCATGATAGAAAAAACTATATGTGATAAATTATTTCACGTGATTAGGCATCATACACAATAGCCGATAGATAAGTGTCTTGTTTATAACCGTAAGACATCATCAAATTAAAAAACCATCGGTCACGTAAATGTTCTAACCCTGAAACATGATCGAGCGTTAAAATTTGAAAAACAAATACTTGACAATTGAAGACAAGAATGTTACCGGTATCAACAAAGCACATATTGAAAAATTGAGGAAGCACAAAGAACCACACATACAATTAAACCATAAGCAATACGAACCCCTTTTATAATTGTAATATGAAACAACGCTTATTTTGTTTTAACTTTTTTATTTTGAAGTGAGAGTGTAAACAAATTTGCGAAGTTTGAAATGTTTTACATAGCAAATTTGAGTACTTGTATAATCCTATAAAAAATACTCTTATATCAATAATTATGAATACTAAGATTAAAGGTATCGATTAAGCTTTATCAAATGAGTCAGGGCTCTGGTGGTCATTAACAGTTTAATTCAAAATTACATACAATTCAATCAAACGATAACATAATCCGTATTAAAATCAAAATTTATCTGTCAACTTTACGATTAACAGCTACCTAGACGACACATTTCAGTGAGATCTGTGCATGTTTGAGGCTTTGCATATATAAACATAGTGGATCGACTTGCACATCAAAGATGACATTTATAATGCATGTGAAATATAAATGGCTAAAACATTAGCAAAAAGAAAAAAAAACACGCTTACAATAGGGATAGACTTAGTCTTCATATAGAAATAAATAAATGCAACTATAAGAATAAGAAGATGTGGTATGATTGCCAATGAGACAACTTTCCAAAAGAGACTAAATGAAACAGAAACTAGTTTGCTTTTTTTACAAACACAAACGACCAATTAATAATGAACGTATTACAAGGAACAATAATCAATCCAAACGAATGATTAAAATAGATATAATTAGAGTCTGTTTACATAAGGGGTTCACATAATAATATACAACGATAGCATTTTGAATTTATGTAAAAAAATTAGTTAGAAATTTCTCATTTGTATGAATTGAGAATATGTTTTGTTGGTTTTTTTTAGAAAACTTTAAATATTAGTAAGCAAACGATATATACACTTTTGATTGGCAAGTTTTCAACGCCTTTTCGTCAAGGAAACCTTGTTTTATACTGACATAATGATAAGGTTTTACAGTTACTGAAAAGCAACAGTGTGTTGAGAATGTTGCAGGCGATGTTGCTATTTACCCTGTTTGGACTAATGCTTGTTCCTGGTAAGTTATGATATTGTTTTTATATTTCTTTTAGTATAGAGATATCTAATTTTGCTGGATATATATGTAAGCCTCAAATCTATGTCCAGCCTCAAATCTATGTCTTTTCCGCAAATCGATGTCCTTTTTAATATTGCGTCATAGACGTTCCAAATTTATGTCCTTTATTGTCTCAAATCTATGTCTTTTATTGTCTCAAATCTATGTCCTTTATTAACTCAAATCTATGGCCATTTTGTCACAAATCTATGTCCTTTATCGAAATGTGGTGACGTAAGACATAGCAAGACGTAATCAAGTAAAAAAATATGTGTAGTTTCATTCTTGAAGGCACATTAATGAAGTAACATGTATACTCGTTATGCCAATAATTTGTACACAGAATTATGTTGTGGTTGTTGAATGTTGATGTCATGGTACACAATGGATTTTAAAAAATACATAGATTCGAAACCGGAATAGTTTCACCAGAAAACAACCTTTTTTGATAAGATAGTGACACAAAATGTCGTTGTTAAACCGTCAATTAATTATACCCTAAACATTTTTATGTGGTACCTATACATTGAAACATTGAACAAATAGGTGTATGTGTTTACAGATTACGATACAGAATAGGTTCAATTCATTGTTGAAGGCCATACATGTATCTTTAGTTGCTTGTATACAGATGTCATTTTGTCTCAGGTTGTTTATTAACTTATATTTCGTATTTGTTATCAAGACGTAATGAGTAAAGGGAAGTAACGATAATTACTACAGAACAATTAAACAAGGGATCAAGAAAAGCAAACAATTTGAAAATGTTGTAGTTTTACAATAAAATGTAAATCATACAGTAATTACACACACATGTAAAATTTTTAAGCACACACATGGAGAACACATCCCAACTTAACATTGAATTATGGGAAATGACTTAATAAAACAAAAATCCTTTCAGGCCGTACTTATTAGACTGGCATAAATTTGCGCATGGCGAAACAAACTGGAAAAAGATTTAAGAAAAGAACACAGATTTGAGGCCGTATCTTTTAAACGAACATAGATTTGCGAATGACGTCACGATTGAAAACAAATTTGAAAATAGGACACAGATTTGAGGCCGTATCTTTTTTAACGGACATATATTAGCGATTGACGTCACGATGGGGGCACAGATTGACGAAACGGACACAGATTTGAGGCCGTACACAGATCTGAGGTTTACATATATATGTTGAAAACTTTTTGCTATAAAAGATGAAAATATCTTCACTTATATATGTTATGAAAAAACAAAATAAAACTATTCCAAACATTGCATATGAATAAAAAAAAACATTTTCTTGAAAAATCAATTAATCTATTTTAATTAATTAAAAACAATATCATCTGTTATATGAAAGTTGAAACTGGTCACCAGAATAAATGTTTAAAATAAAATGTGTCTCTTCTTTTTGTATTTTGTAATCATCTATCTGCAGTTACCATTAATCAGCTTTTTTTATCATATTCACAATTCAAAATTGAACTTATTTATGTCCGGCATCTATATATGGTGATCCTGTTGTAGAGTTTTTAATTTAATTTCCGTGGTTTGGTTTTTTTAGGGGGTTTATTATGTAGTGTTTTGGCACTATTTCATTATCGGTGATATTACAGAACAGTAAATATCGTTTATATCGTATCTCATGACTGTGCAACCAGAGGCCTATACAGAGTATTCATATAACAAACATATGATCGTTTGTTAACCGATCCAGTGATTTCTGAAGTACTTTACATGAATGTTATACTGCGAGATTATGACAAAATGTATTTCGATAAGAAAATTAGCAGAACACATTAAAATTGATGATTTTGATAAATGCAGTCAAGTGTTTATTTTGATATTTTTTTAATGAATAAGTTATTGTCTTTCACTAAATTACAATTATAATGAAAACAATATTTAATTTGAAAGGCCCAAAAAGCTTTTTTTGTCTTCTTAAAATAAAACTGTGACCTCGATCTTTTGTTTAACCATTATTTTTGCAGGAATACAGAGCTATTTTCTATTGTTAATCTTTTTTCATTGGATGTTTTTTCCTTATGATATTTCCCTGGAATGTTTTTGCAGTGTTCACCCAGTGAATTTGCCACAGACCAAAATGTTGCTAAGCACCTGTCCAGTCCTGCCTCCATTACAGCTATGATTTTGTTCCCGTAAATAAGCACCGATCAACATCGGTTTTTTGTGTGTAAATTACATTACAATAAATGCCTGATAACGGATCGTATTTAAGCATTGACAATTCACTTGGTAACTCAACATATAATCCAACGACACTAACAAAAGAGGGCCGACAGATACCAAAGAGATACAATAACTCATAAGTCGATAACAAACTGACAATGCCAAGGCACCCTAATGACAAGCAAAAGTATAAAAACATAGAAAACTAAATTCAGCAACACAAATCCAACCAAATAAACGGGGGTGATTTCTGGTGATCCGTAACGGTAAGCATATCCACCTCTGCATGTGGCAACCGTGGTGTATCTCTTGTAAGTACAAACCTGGTGATTAGCCTAAATAGGTAGGTCCCATTCCAGGAAAAGAGTAAGGGATTGTTGGTTCGACTATTTGAACATGCCGTGTGAAACAGATATTCAATAATGGTCAACCAACTCGTGCTAGCGTCCGTAAAATTTTCAAGGGGTGATTTCCACTTCAAAACTCGGAACCTTTGGTTTAATGACTTCCTTGTTAGCAGTAAAATGTTACTAAAGAAATCATGATAAAGAATACAAACTTTGGAATATCGTATCAACTGAAAAATATATATATACCATATGCAGGCGCCGCCGGAATGTTGCTTAATTGGAAATTGGAAATCATGAACAATCAATGATCTGTTCCATGTTCTTTTTGAATGCAACTAAAGATGAAGATCTGGATCTTCCTTCACTGTACTGGATATACAATTACATAAGTGTCTTTACAAACAACTTTAAGTTTATGTTGCTGGTTCTGCAATGTGCTACAAGTAACCTCTTTCCAAACTAGAAACATCAATTGTATCAACAACCAACGCCGGAATTAGCTGTGAAACTACTTACTGGATCTAATTAAGGTGAAAATCAGATGTTGATGCTTAAAAACTCAGAAGATCTGTTAGAGTACACACAATTTAAGTGCCTTTCCTCTTGCAATAGTATAACGATATATGATTTCTATACCGTTTATTTTATTTATTTCTCTGTCCTGAGAGTTCTTGCGTTTATTTGTACTGTATTCCTGTCACGAAATGTTGTCATTTTAACGGTATTTTTAACATTGCCATATAAGTGGGAGGTTTGCCTAGCCATAAAACCAGGTTCAACCCACCATTTTTCCTGAAAATGTTCAGTACCAAGTCAGGAATAAGTAAAATAACAAAAATACCGAAATCGGAGGAAAATCAAGAACGGAAATTCCCTAATCAAATGGCAAAATCAAAATCTCAAACACATCAAACGAGTGGATAACAACTGTCATATTCCTGACTTGGTACAGGCATTTTTTTATGTAGAAAATGGTGGATTAAATCTGGTTTAATAGCTAGCTAAATCTCTCACTTGTATGACAGTCGCATAAAATTCCATTATATTGACCACGATGTGCAAAACAAAACAAACAGACATAATAGGTAAAAAAGTCAAAAATAGAGGTACAGCAGTCAACATTGTGTTTTAATCTTAATCACTATAAATACAAACAAAGATGTCAACAAAGAAACACAAAAAGGCATATAGACAAGGCACATGAGCAAAAATGAAAAACAAGAATACAAAAATTTACCATAGCACGTCAAATGGATATCACCAAAAACCGTATAAGTAATATTCACTAAGACAAATAAAAGAATACTATAACACGTTATTAAGATGATAAACAACGTCAGTACCCAGAATCTATACTTCAAGACCATCGTGTATTATTTGTGAAGTTGATACGGAATATTTATCAACAAGGTCTTGGTACCTTCCGAATAAATGTTTTAGAAAAAGGACGAGACGTTCTTTGACATACCCCAGGTTCATCAACTTTCTGCTCAGACATGGTGACGTTTTACAAAGTTTGAGTAGCAGCTGCAAGCTCTTGAATACTGAATAAGTTGGGAAATGTATATCGCATATGCAGGTGAAGTTAGTATGTTGCTACTAAGGTGGGGAAAATTGATAATTTCAACATTAAAATCGTCTCGTATGTCATAGCTTCTGGTACTGAGATGACCGCGTATGTCAAATTCGAGGTATAAGTCTAAAGATGAGGCGGAGGAAGCCGTGTTTGTTGTTTCTTTAATTTCTAGTTCTGGAGGATATATAAATGGAACTCAATCAGAAAAGTTCGGATTATTAATGGAAAGAACATCATCAATATATCTGAATGTGAAATTAAATTATCTGGCTTCTTTGATCTTCTTGTTTTTAAAAAGTGTCTGAACTCCGACTCATATAAAAATAAGAAGAGGTCGGCAAGGATAAGCGCACAGTTCGTTCCCATAGGAATGCTGACAATTTGTTGAAAAAGTCTACCTCAAAATTTAGCAAATATGTTGTCAATAAGAAACTCCAGCATACTGATCATTTGTTCCTCTGTGTGGCATTTTTTACATTTTTTGTTCACTATTAATAAAATATGCCGTATGGTATCCCAAAGTTATAAATTTATAATGATGCTACCATTTTTATATTGAAAAGCATTGTGGATAATTTCTTTGTGACGATTTTTCAATTTCACATGGAGATTGGTGGTATACAGGGTTGAAATATCAAAAGTTTTGATAGAACTAATTTCAGAAGATCGAGATTTAAAATTATCAAGAAGTTCTTTAGAGTTTTTCAGAATCCACATATGGTTAATACCACTACGCGAGTAAACAGTTTCACAGTATTACTGAAGACCCTCTTTCACTGCGGACAGAATTTTTGTCAATCTAATGGACAATTCTTTCGTCGAACATGCAGATGAGCCGGCAATGTACCGTTGTTTGTACGGAATTTTGTGAAGCTTAGGTATCCAATACAAACAAGGTAAGTCCTCCGATTTGCGGTTCAATGTAATGTTCATTGAAGCCATGAAGGACTTATGATTCGCCAAAATCTCATCCTTGTCAAATGATATGTTTTTGTATGTGGGATTACCCGGGTGCTCATTTATTCCTAATTCTTTTACAAGACACTCGTAGTAGTACGATGTACATACGAAGACAATATTATTTGAAGCTTTGTCCGCAGGAACAACAATATAATTATCGTGAAGAGATGATTGAAATTTCACAGCCTCTTTGGCTCTGAAAACGGACTTTGGTCGATCATTCACACAGTTTTTCAACTTATGAATGCGACGTTTAATCAGAGATCTGATTGTTTTGACATCTACTGACAAAGTGTCCAGTTCAACTTCGTCTCGTTTAGCCCATGCTCTGGCGTAGTCCTCAATGGAATCCATAATTATTTTTGAAGTTATGGTTCCAATTGATGTGTTGGGGTTCTCTAAACTTAGGACCATGAGATATCACCTTTCGGAGATGTTCATGTTGAATTATGTTTAGATCCCCAGTAATAATATGGCCAGATGGGCTGTAAATGTAAGGCGAGTGGAAACAGTCACATGTCAGAGGGTTTTTTGGGTATTGTTCTAAATCAAGGTCCTGCAGTGTTTATAATTAAATACTTTGGGTGCAATGGTTTTGGTGTAACTGTAGGATACAAAAGGAACAGACTGATTTTGAAAATGAAGTTGTTGAATTTTAGATGTTACCTTCTTGTGATGTAGAACGTTGCTGATGTTGATTGCATCAATTCCTTTATTGGTAAACCGAATAGGAAGGAATTTATTTCCTCTTTTCCTCATGTAAAGGTTCCGATCTTACTTGTTTAAAAAGACGGAAAAGATCTACATCACAAATTATACTGACAAGTCTATATATTGGAGAAAATGTATTTATGCAGCCTTTGTCGAGTGCATAATCTCTCAAACATTTCAGAATATTAACAGGCAGTGAAAAAAGAATAGTTCTAATGTAACGTTACCCTAGCGGATGATGAAGATGTGAAAGAAGGTAATCAAAGCTCCCAGAGTGCGATCGAGATTTGGAAGACTTTTTACATTAGGCCGATTGTAATGTTTTTGCCCATGACTACGTTAGTGTCTTAAAGTTGTATTAAATAAGCTCATTACATTTACATCACTGCAGGCTGGACTTGACAAATTTCCTACTCCTTTGATGTTATCATTGCAACCATATGGCATTGCAGTACCTAGTTCCCTAATCCAAAAAAATCTCCATTTTTTCGGAAAAGAGTATTTAGTATAGGGCTATTGGTGTGGCAGTTGTTATCAAATAGTCCGTTTCTATGTACAGTCCTTGGATGATGTAAACTTCCCACTAACACCATACACCATTACACCATTCACCATACACCATTACACCATACACCCTGTGCCATTACAACATACGCGTTACATCTTTGCACCATACACATTACACATTACACTATAATGCAATTTAATTTCAAAGAAAGCGTGCGACTACAAAATAAAAACGAATTTTGATCACAATATTGTAGGTTAATGTATAAGATTAAAAGTCAGTTCTTATCAATATTTTGCATAGTTTTAAATGTCGTACATCATTCATTCACATCATTCCCGATCGCACGTTACACCGTTACACCATTCCCCTTACACCATACACCATAGCACCATACACCTTCTACCATTGCACCATATGCCATACACCATTACACCATATACGGTTGGTTTTTTTTGGAAGTTTACACCATCCAAGGGATGTATGTTGGTGTTTGTTTTTGTTAGAGTTCAGTGTTTCTGTTGTTCCGTTGTTTTCCTCTTATGTGTTTCTCTCGGTTTTAGTTTGTGACCCGGATTTGTTTTCGCTTAATCGATTTATGACTATTGAACAGCGGTATACTACTGTTTACAAACTAAACACAAAATAATGTTGCAGAAAGCAAAAGTCATATCAGCTGTAAATCAACAATTTTATTTCGGTCCCCAACTTTATATAATTAAATAACTGGTCAAATAAGGTCAAAACTCAAGTTGCATTTTAAAGTGAGTTCCACTCTCGTGCTATCTCTTTTTTTTTTCCTTTTTTTAAACTTGGGAAACAAATACGTGTTTGCATTCCTAAAATTATCAGCATTTTTTTTTTAATTGCAACCAAATCTTAAATAAATATATAACATATATTAATTATAATTTTGAAGGTCTACAAAGCATCCGGCGGGTTTTAACAGATCGATATTATAAATTCATTTTACAAAACATAAAAACTAAAATTGTCATCATAAATAAAGCGGAGCACACGTTCCTCTTTTTTTCGCAGGTTTATTACGGCTTTGTTCACTGCAAAAGGTGTCTCGTCAAAGGGCAATAACTGAAATTTTACATTCAAATGAGTTATAAACGGTAATATTACCAAGTCTTATTAAATGTTTAACAATTGGTGTTGTGATATTTAATTGCCTTGCAGTTATATACAAAACGTCCATGTCAGTTGACGGTGTTTTTAAAAAGTTATTGACCAATCAAATCGATATTTGTTTGCTATACTGCACAGTTAGTTGGCTCGTTTTCCCATTGAAAACGCGCTGAATTAAACTAGATATATGGAAAAAGGCATACACATAAGTATACATGAACTGCCATTGACCTCTAAAATGAAAAAAAAATGTGCAGTAGGAAACTTGGAAAACGCGCGTAAAATTAATTTTCGTTTATTGTTATACATCTTTTGTAGTCTAAATGCATAAAATCCTTGGTTATATACTTATACCAATAGTTTAATATTCTTCAATAAATCAGGAACATTCTGCTGTTCGGGATTGGGTCCAGACTGGTCATTTTTTGGAACAAAGTGTTATAAAAGAATTGGAGGCAGTTTTAATTATTCAGAGGCAAATCAAAGGTGTCTTGATTTTGGCGCATACGTTATCATGCCAAAGACAGCAAGTGAGATTGCCATCACCAAATACTTTCATTCGAGGTGAGTGATAAATATGTATGTAAACATATTATTCAAAAGTTAACCTATAACAACATGGAAAAAGGTTGTAGCTTTGCCAGCTACATTTATCTGATAATACTTAACATATTGAAATGGACAGGCAAATACATGTTTTTAAAAGAGAGAGAGGACGAACAAACCAAACAGGCCTATTATTTAGATACATGCAATTTTAGAAAAGATTTTTATTTTAATCTTCATTTTAAAGCGAAGATACAAATATCATAATATGAATAAAGGGACATGCAGTGTACCAAAAGATCGTGTCTCTTGTGCTGTTTAACAATATTACTACCAATTAATAATAGGAAAAGGGAAAGCCGCTAAATTGTTTGATTGAGTTTCATGTTTAGAAAAAACACTTGATTGTTAAAAAGAATGTGTCGGCTAAATATTTGCTTGTATTGTTTTTAAAAAACATCTATATGTATCAAGTGGTATTTCTATGACGCTTTGCCATCAATTGGGATTCATAGCAAGAAAATCTCTATTTAACAAGATTTTGTGGCAGTGCAGTAGCAAGATCAGAAAAATCTTAACAGTCAACGAAGACATTCTGATCTTCAAAGAATCGTAGCTTGTCAAAAACTTCCAAAGTGTTTTGCAGCAGAATAATAGCGCTAATGACATAGTCCCTGTCACCTAAACATGTGAGATCTTAATCTAATCTTTAAAATTATCAAATTTGTTTAAATCCCTGATTTTATTACCCATACTTAAAAACAACAGCGTTTTTAAATATGGATAGTAAAACTGGGAATTTGAACGGAGATGATAAATTCACCCTAACCAAGGTAAGACAATAATAGTACTAATAAGGATGCGAAAAGTATGTGGTATAAATATAGAAATTTGAATATTCAGTGCCAAAAAAGGATAAAAAATATCCAAATCGAGTGGTCATGCATATTGAGTCGCTTCATAATACATGTACTTAGTTTTATCTCAATGAATAAAACCAAAGAATATTCATATCAATCATTAGTTTTTATATGCCATTCATTCATTTTTTTTTTGTTCAAGCGATGGAGTAGTATTTCCGGTATGGTTTGGAGTGACATATTTTGATAAGAACGGTATATGGACTTGGGACGATGGAAACATTGCATCAGGCATTATGTTTGGTATAAGTACAATTCTAGAAAATCGAGATTTATGGGTTTCATAACAAGTGAGAATTTCATATCGCTTGATATCAACTCGAGTTATTTAATTTCAATATAATGATAAACGAGCCTTCGGAGAGTTTATTATTACTATTTGAATAAAATAAAGAGAGTTGATATCAAGCGATATCTTATTCTCAAGAGTTGTTAAACCTATTTCTCTTATGGTCAACATGTTTAAGTTGTGTTAAACTAAATATTCCACGAATCATTGAACTAGTCTTTTGCACATTCCAGTATGACGTATTTTTTTCTGTTCCGGTGTCATACTTTGACATCAGACATTTTAAAACGTTTTGTACTCTTCAAAATGTAATAAATTTTGACAAAAAGAAAATTTACTGGTGAAAAGGGTGAGTGCATTGTATACTTTTGGACAAAGCACATATGTCCGTTGCCATGGCCGAAATGTACATCGTCTTAACCTTTGGAAATTATCAATGACCTAAATAATAGCCAATTTAAATATCGTAAAATCGCCTTATGATGCTGGATAAGCCAATCAAATTAAAGCAGTTTTCGTATTACTTTTTTGTATCACACTCCGTGCATTGTGATATGAGAATTATCACTTCATGCAATAAATAGACAACAGCCCATAACCATGAAAGAAAATCCAAATATGGCCAATTTCCACTGAATGTATTTCACAAAAGAGCAATTTTGGGAAAGCCTCTAACATTCATTTTATCTACTTTGCAGTTTTTATTTTTTATTTGACTTTGTATAATGGTGATTCTTTTTGGTCGGGAATATGCCACTTATTTTCCAGTCGAGGTTTTGGTTTAGTCAGGTTTTATTGACTTCCCTTTTTTTGAATTAATCTTTGAGTTCGCTATTTTGTTCATGTATTTTTTCAATCTTCAATCAAATTCACAGTATCACAGATTCGAGTGTGTACTTTGAGTTTGAGGCTTTAAAATCTAGATAAATAAAAAAAAATCTCAAATGGAAAAGAATTCAGTAAATCGAAATGTTTCCCTTATTGTCACACACTGTATAGAATGAATAAAAAGAAGGACCCTGAGCTATAATAATTGCACCATTTTATTTTTATCTCTTTGGGTGTCAAATTGAGGCAGACAATGTTTCAAATGATAGTCAATTAGAAAAAGATAAATAGAACATATTGTGTATAAATGTAAAATAGGTGATGGTGTCTGTGTTTTTAGGTTGTAGTAATAGAGATAGTACCGAGGACTGTGCAAGACTAAGAACTGATTTCAAATTATGTCATATAGAATGTTCAAATGTCTACACAACTGTATGCTAACGAGAGGCCGACTTAAGTAAGTGTTACGTTGATGGTGATAAATAAAATATAAGAATTGATTTTTTCAAAGGTTATTTTCACCGCTTTGTTTACCTATTTTTCTTTTGTTTGGTAAGTCAGCCAAATGAAAACAGGTACGGGTGATCAATATTTTAATATTCACGAATATTTCATTATTTTGAATAATTACGTCACAGCTGTAACAAAGAATCATTTTGAAATCGATGTTTTCTTAGAAGAGAGGCAACCGATGCCAAAGGGATATTCAAACTCAAAAGTCGAACATAAACTGACAAAGACATGGTAAAAATGCAAAACGATGAAAAGACAAACAGTACTCAAGAAACAACAAAGAAAATTAAAGACTGAGCAACACGAACAAGTCATCTCTTCGACGATTTCCCGATCGCAATAGGCAATCGTGATTCGTTGCTCTTTCTTTATCAATTTTTCTCACAATTTACCAACGATATATAATATAATCAATATGTTCATTTACTGTGAATTAACTGTATATAAAATTTTGAAAGATGACAAACAAAAGGTACTACCCTTCGGGCAAGATTGCATTACCCGTATTCGCCATGACTCTCTAGAATTTTCGGTTATTAATGCTCTTTCAGGGTTATCAATGTACCAAGTCAGGAATATGACAGTTGTTTTCCATTCGTTTGAAGTGCTTGAGCTTTTGATTTTGAACTTTCGATGGCGTTCGGTATTTTTGTTATTTGACTTTCTACTTTGTATTTGATTTGGCTTTCCAACTGTTTCAGCGTCATTGGTGAGTCTTAAGTAAACGAAACGCGCATTTGGTTTACCAAATTGTAAGCCTGGTATATTTTCTTCAATTTTTGTAGCATAATCCTTTCTATGGTTCCGATTTGAAATCAACAAATTTGACTTATCAATGTATTTTTACTAGATGAGTTAATGAGTTACTAGACGAATTTTACCGTAGAGGACATGAGTTCGTGTTGCTTTATATTAAGTTTTCTGTTAAGTGGTTTCCAGACTGTTGTATATTTTATCATTAATATTCTTTCTCTGTTTATATCGGACTTAGTATATGTGCTTCCCGATGTTTAAAGCTTTAATTGAATCAAGACAAAATACATAAAAAACAGGATCAGTGATATGAAACAAAATGATTCTAAACAAAACAACAATAGCCAACGAAATGGAGAGGAAATACTTTTAGGGTCTTACATCTTTTCTAATGAATAAATGGTTATACATAATTTACTGTAAAGTTCCGTATTTTTGTTAATTCTTTTTACACATGTTTCTTTAAAGGCTTAAACATAAAACGCCGTCTACATTAAGCTAATGCGCAAAAGATCAGTTTCTTTCTTTGACTAAATGAATTGTTATAGTTTTAATAGAATCATTTTTATTACTTGTAGCGTTAACGAACCAACAAACAAAAGAATCTACAAATCCAACAACTGGAGAACATACAAGTTCAACCAAAACAACAACACCTTCTCTTGATACTGTAACTATGGGCGAGGATTATTGTAAAAGTAAATTTAATGGCTGTGAATGTCAGAAGAGGATGTCAAACACAACAGAAAGCGTGAAAATATCAGATTACATTTGGATCAGGAAATGCGAAGTGCAACCATTTATTGACTCTGGAGTATTCAATGAAATAGATTGTCCGTATACTTGTACCTGCTATTCCCGAGATACAACTGAAACTAATCCCGCGACACATGAAATGTTCGCGTGTATTAAAAGAGGTTAAAATAGAATAATAGAAAAGAGTCAAAACTTTCACCAACAAAAAACGGTTCATTTGTGTATGCATTTTTTCGCATGAACAATTTCCATTAAGACATAAAACAGCATGTGGATTTCAAATTTTAGAAATTATGCCCTATCAAATAAAAGTTGGTCACATAAATTGCAAGTTATCATGTAAATCAACTGTCAATAAACATGTAAAATCACAAAATAATTCGACCTAAATCTATGTTTGGTCTACAAGTATATCATGATACACATGCTTCATTGATTTCAATCCACAGTATTACAGAACTAGGAACTTCAGGTTTAGTCTAAACTTTATGCAAACTGAATAAAACACAAAAGGAGTTGGTCATATATAAGACTGTTGATATTAATTGTAATCCCTTATCATTTTTGCACACACATCGAGGACTAGACATATATTTTATAAAGAAACCAAAGACATGAAGCGAACGAAAATAAATTGCATGTACTTGGGATGCTATATACACACTGCCTGCACCAAATTAGATCTCTATTATCATTCACTGGTACACCCAATTCTACACGTGATAAAAGATGTATTGTTTCTAAAAATCTTGATATTGATCGTATAAATGTATTCCTAACTTATAAAAGTATGATAAGAATACTGAACTCCAAGGCAAATTCAAAACGGGAAGCCAATAAACACTGACAAAATCAAACAATATCAATCAACGTAACGAGTGAAAAACAACTGCCATATTCCTGACTTGGTACAGGCATTTTCCGAAGAAAAAAGAGGCTTTAACCTGGGTTTATAGCTAGCTAATCTCCTACATGTGTGACAGTTGTTTATTCTTTCGTTAAATTGACAAAATTAGGTAAGCAACCCAATCAGACATAATAGGTTAATGTGACAATAATTTGGATCCAGCATTAAAAACTGTATAAACATACATTACAGACTTACAACACAAACGTCTAAAAAATTCAAGCAAATATTATATTTTATGTATTAAAGACGCCAACAAAAATTGTGTAGTAGATAGTAATTACTTATAATTTTATTATATTTTTTCATTTTTTAGTAATTTAGTCAAAATCCGAAATGACAAAAAGTAAAAAGGCCGAAATAAATAAAGTTTTATACGTTTTTATATGTTTAAATAGACAAGGATTGCATCAAAAAGCATAAAAACACATTTAGCTCCTAAAATAGGGTCAAAAACACAAAACTAACTATCTACGGCATTACCTTGACCTTTCACATTATGACTTTTGTCAAGGTCATTTTTTGCTAATTTTATTGCAAAATACCCCAAGGGTCTAGGACCTTTATTTTAATAGTTATAGTTAATAATATAATTTCGAACACCGTCTATGAAAGTGTGTGGTCCTGAACAAATTCCACTCTAAGATTACGTTGTTCATCCAATAACAAGGTGACACGGTTCCGGGTAGATAGCTATAGCTCCAGACTGACAAACTTTTACGACTCACAAGGTGAGTTCCTGGTATGTATTTGTGAACCTGAAAGCATGTCTATGGTAGAGGGAAACTTTGTGAAACTTTGTCAAAATTTGGCGGAAAAACAATAATAATAATCGAAAGAAATACAGTAAGGTCTTTCCTTTTTCCGATACTTTGATGCATGATTGTTCAATGCAAAGACGTCATGGCTTCACCAGCACTCCACCAGTACCGTCTGCAGGCAATTTGTTGACTTATTGGCTACTGCTTAATTCTTATATTTACCCAAAGACTATGTTAAAGAGCCATGGGAAAAAATAAACTCATCATAGGTACCAGGCTTAAAATTTAGCCAGGTGCGCGTTTCGTCTACAAAAGATTCATCGGTGACGCTTGAATCAATTAAGTTAAAAAGGCCAAATAAAGTACAAAGGTGAAAAAACACTGAATAATAGATCTTTAAATTCTTCTGTTTTAAAAGAATTTTGTCATGTATAATACTCAATTTAGATGCAAAACCTTCCGTCGAAAATTACTTCCTAGGTAAAAAGTTAAGAACAACTATGAAAAGAACAGACAAGACAAGAACTGTTATACCGACACATCCAATGTAAAATGATGACTTTCTTGGGTCTGAAGCACTGTTCCTTTTCCTGATATACGACGATAACGTTGTCTTATCTAATCTGTATGTGATGATATCGTTTGGTATTTTTGGGATAGCCGGCGGTTCTTGACAACTACATTTACACTGATGCATCCATTATATATATTCTTCACACTCGGGTGATGTTAATGTTAACGACGTGTTTGTAGAAGGAAGGGTTGCTGTTAATGTTAACGACGTGTTCGTAGCAGGAAGGGTTGTCGTTTCTAAATCGGCATGGTTTGTTTGGCTGTAGAATGTCTTTGGTAATTAAGTTGTGGATGTAAAATAGTAAAAGTATCTATAAGTTATTTACAAACATAATCTTATTACATCGTTGCTAATAATTATAAAAGATTTTGCAGTTCTTTTTTTCTATATAATTTTAAAGTCACACGGCTTAAGCTGTATGGTATTTTGGTTAAAAAAATGTTTTTCACTGTAACCTTTATGTTCTGCAAATAAGAAAACAGAAAATATTTGTAAGGTAGATCGGGTGTCTTTCGCCATCTTGGGTTGTAAATGAGCAGAACACAATATATCCAATTCTTAAATATACAAATTTTGAAAGAGAATGTAATTCATTTCTAAGAATTTTCATCGAATTGAATAAAATAGTGTGTTTTATCTTATTATTACGACTGGTTTTTTTTTAAATACAGAACATGTTTTGTATGATTCAATTTTTTAAAACTTTGCCATATACATGTACATGTAAGTAGAACACACTCATATAACATTTTTTTCATTTAGGAATGTGTAGGAAATATACCTTTTTTTGTTTTGTAGCAGGTAAACGTGTCCTTTGACCTCAATTTTTCTTTTCAATTTGAGAGGTTCCTATAATCATCTCTAAATGAATCCAATTATTGATTTTTGAAAATCTATACCTACCATTAACCTGACAGATGACCCTATTATTCGTATTACAGTCAACGTCATACATTTCAACATTCCGCATAACTGTACATAGATATGCGTTATTTCGTCCATTGGGTTGTTGATCTGTTAAAACAAGCATACATACATTTCTATTTTCTTATGTAATAAATGTGCATTAAATGTATATCATATATGTTTTTTTATCCTCTTATGCACATTAAATCATAATTTCATCGATAAACATATCAGCGGTATAAGAAAAATCTGAATAACGATCAAATACTAGGCAAAAGGCCTTTGCTCAAGCAATCAGTTAAGTTAAGTGATAATTTAGTAATTTCAATATTTATTTCATCATTTATTTATTCATTATTGATTTATTTTTATTTTTGTACTTGTTCTTTCCTTTTTTCATTCATTCGGTCAATTATGTTATAGCAACGTAAAATTCCTTGTAGAACGCAAAAAGAAAGTTCTTATATTAACAACATCTGGTAAAGCAAAAGTGCCATGTATCTGTTCATATGGCAGCGTAACACATTCTTTATATTTCAAAATTTGTTTTTCCTCCATACAATAAAAAAGGTTATTGCGCGAATATTGTTTAATCTTTCCCATCAAATCAAGTAGACTATTTCTTGAACTCGCAAGCACGTGTGATATAATATACTCAATACATCGTATGTGTATGCGTGTACTTTTGTTAGGTTTCTATGTGATTATAATAGTTTTTTTTGTTTATTAATATTATTAATTTAGCAACACTGAAATAATTATCTTTTGAAATAAATATCTAATTTAATCTATTTTTGAAAGATAAAACTATTTATGTTTACATACTTGAACCTCCATTCTAGTAGAGTTCTGATGAGGGTTCATTGATACCATCTTCCAATGTGTAAATATAGTCTGCGTCATAATCGGCAAGTCCAATTCAGCAAGAACTTAAAGAAAGAAAAAAACAAAGTCTTTCGAAAATCGAATATGTACGAAATGATAGTTGCCTAGTTTTATCAGAGCAGTCCATTTTCTTGTTAACTTGTGTTCAGAACTGGTTTTTGTCAACGTTAACATGATATGATTGGTTGATTGTTGTTTGGTAAAAGTTCAGTTTCTACATTTGTAACACTGCTTACATATTCAGGATAAGAAGCAATTATCAATTATACATCTACAAGGAAAACTGTGAATCGATCAACTTAAATGTTAAGTCTGACATTGGAAAGATAAAGGCTTGCTAGTAAGACATGGGTTTAGATGTTGGTTTGTAATAGGCGACCTACTGAGCTCTCAAAGAGTTTTTTCAAGGGTTCACTCATAACATGCATACATTCCATGTAGTTTCTAGTACATATGTCTGAACAGGGGATGCAGATCTAGAGGATGATCAATATGTAACATGTTAATTTAAACAAATTCAGATTTAAGCTTGTATATAGCGTAAAAGATGAATAAAGGAATGTAAAAAATGTCTGAATATTTTTCTATTACTAGTATATAAAAAGCTCTATGCAGTATAGCTTACCAAAAAAGTAAACTGCAATAGTTAACAGTTTGTATAAAATTTTTGTAAAACTCCATTTATTCATAAGTTCTATTGTGTGTAATAAGATTTTATGAGGTATTTGATGTTATTTATTCCACACGGTTTACTTAAACCCAATTTATAGAAATACCACTTATTTACATGTAACCATTTCCGATACTTTAAGAAATTACTTTGCCATCTATCTGTATTATTGTTGTTAAATTGACGCTTTAACAAAGCAGAGTCTCCGTATAAACTCAATAAATGTGTTGCTTTTTTTAAGCCCAAACTTTCTATTAATTTACATACGTTGGAATCTTACTATTCCATATTAAGATATTACAATTCCTAGTTATTATGAAGGACATTTCTCACTTTTAGTTTGACATTTTCAATTTTTTACTTTATATGTTTCTGTCATAATTTTACATTTCGAAATGTCAAATTATATATGAAAATACAGATTGTTTCTCAAATTTTCACATTATGATAGTTAAGGTAGATGGGGGTCTAAATCAAAATCCATAGAATTTTTTAATAATTTGTCAAAATGTAGTTTATATCATGCTTTTTTCAAAAGCATATTAAAAAGTATAAGTCTACGGGTTTTTTTCACGCTATAGGTTGTGCAAAATTGTCAGATTTTGTATAGATTATGCATGGAAAACCCAATTTTGTGTGATAAAAAGAACACTACACCATAGAATTTTAAGATAAAATATGAGAAGATAGCTCTAATAATATGCTTTCAGATAAGAAAAAGAAAAAATGGGGTCACAGGACTCGTTTTCTTGCTACATAATAAAATAGGTAAATCCACAATACATTCTATAATAAAAGTTGCTTTATCTGAATTATATCTGAGTTATCTCCCCTTATATTGCAAAGCTAGGGAAAAAATGAATCAAACAAAAATATTCTGTTTTTTTTAAATATAGCCGTAAATATGATAAAACACATCATTTTCCATATTAACAAGAAAAGTCGGGGCCTTTTATAGCTGACTGTGCGGTATGGGCTTTGCTCATTGTTGAAGGCCGTACGGTGACCTATAGTTGTTATTTTTTGTGTCATTTGGTCTCTTGTGGAGAGTTGTCTCATTGGCAATCATACCACATCTTCTTTTTTATATATACACATGAATTAAATACTACTCTCAAAATTTGCACATTTCATTAAAGATCTAGACTGATTGTTATCTGCTATTTCAAAATCCAAGATGGAGGAAGACACCCTAGCTACCTTAAAGAATAAAAATTATAAGGCATATAGGTAACGGACGACACAGAGTATCAGAAAAAAACGTTTACTTAACATTGTCCCATGTAACAAACTCCAAACACAAAACTCTTTTTTTTTTTTGATACAGTCGCGCTACTCTTCGAAATTTTGTATGAACGTTCTATGACGTCATAAATTTCAGCAATGGTTTGCATGGCTGCCTCCATCCTAAATTTGCATAGATATTTGAAAAATAATATGATGAACAGAAATGTCCCAGGGGAAGTTTAGTTTGGTAGTTTGAAATATTTCATTTAAATATTGATAATTTTAACAAATAATTTATTAGATTGTATGCACTATCCTTTTGTACTAAATGCAAACTCCTAAAACTAAAATAATCTAATAAATTGAGTTACATCTTCAATTCAAAACA
The DNA here is from genome assembly GCF_021869535.1 of Mytilus californianus. NCBI lineage: Eukaryota > Metazoa > Mollusca > Bivalvia > Mytilida > Mytilidae > Mytilus > Mytilus californianus. Next base: position 5,086,964 of record NW_026262745.1, on the reverse strand, counting down.
ATAGGTTTGCGATGTCTTGCAGAAATGTCCGAAGAAAATTTCCATGCTTTCACAAAACTTTTAAGGCTAAAAAATAGATTAATTTCCTGATGAATATTTTTCGGCTTTGAATACTATACCAGTAAAAAGTACTTTAAAATTGTAATTTGAACACCAAATTGTATTAAGATTACATGTTATCTATAAAAAATATGCGTTAATGAAAATGTCTTGCAAGGTTGTCCATTAACATGATTTGACGCCGCCACAAGCGTAATATGCCAGGGACGTTATGAACTGCAATCGCCTTCATCTGTTTACTGTAAATATCCTGCTTTCAACAAAACGAATTAATGCTAATTATACAAAGAATGCATACCTATAGGAAGATCAATATAAAAGTAAGAAAACTTCAGTATTATTACTACATGTATTGTCTCTTTTACTTTGTATTCAGCACCCCTGAGAAATGTCAACACTGAAGTAAGACATTTAACAAGACTTGACAGTTTTATGTTCAGATGAAGTTATTTCAAAATATCCGTTATGACACCTTTTTACATCAAATTTATAAAGATGTGTAGCAACATTTGCATGCAGAGTCATACATGTACTAGATAAACATAAATACATAAGTTAATTAGTTTATTACTTTTTATTCGTATTTCAAAACTTACGATCCAAAAATCATAGACATTGCAATCCATCTTGCGTCTGCCTCAGTCTTTGGCATAATTACTGTTCCATTTATATTGCCACATCTTTCTTTGGCTTCATTATACGTGACACCATAATCGCGGTGTATTAACATTTTATAACACAAAGTGTAACCTTGTATCCATGCAGAGTCTTTCGGACAAAATTCTATAAAAACAAAAAATTAACAATAATATTTTTTTACGCATTTTTGTCCACGTGTTGTGATATCATGTGATAAGTGTGGCGGGAACTTCTGACTTTCCAGAGAATTTCAGTTCAAACCCGGCTTTTGCTGATATTCGTGTCGTTTTATGTTTGGTTGTATATGCAGTGTTTTTGGACTGTTGCGTGTCTATTAATTTGGTTCTTTTAGCAATAGTGTTTTGATTATTTTTTTTCACTCATGATTTTGTTTTCTCTGTTGATTAATCAGTTTGTTAGAAAATAAGTTTATATTTGGTTAGAGTATTGTTTTGTTATTCAAGTTAAGGTACTTGTATTTTGGGTTCCAACTTTCTCTTTCTATATATCATTTGTTAACATACATTCACTGCTCCAGATCGAAAGCCTTTTGTTGCTTATAACCGGATGAAGAAAAATATAAAATTGAGAATGGAAATGGGGAATGTGTCAAAGAGACAACAACCCGACCATAGAGCAGACAACAGCCGAAGGCCACCAATGGGTCTTCAATGCAGCGAGAAACTCCCGCACCCGAAGGCGTCCTTTAGCTGGCCCCTAAAAAAATATGTATACTAGTTCAGTGATAATGGACGTCATACTAAACTCCAAATGACACACAGGAAACTAAAATTAAAAATGATACAAGACTAACAAAGGCCAGAGGCTCCTGACTTGGGACATTGTTTTTGGTATGTGGATTTTATTAGAAAGGAGCAACAGTTAGTAAAATAACATTCATGAATTGTTTCCCGTGCGTTGCGCGTAATGTACTCCGTCCGTCAATGCTACTTTGTGCACGTAAAAAAGTTATGGGACTTTGCCTATTTTCTGGAGTATTGTCAATTAGAAATAGTCTATTTGCTGCAGTATTGTCAATAGATATTTGACTATTTTCTTGAGTATTGTGACAATAACTTCTTGTGAACGCAACTTTTCCGACCAAATTGGACGGCAAGCTCTCATATATTTATTTGGTACTACTGTTTGTCATCATATGTAGTCATACTATACCATTGTTTTGATCTGAACACTGAAGACACATTTATTGTCGAAATGCGGATCTGGAGCAGAAAAGTTTGTACCGTTTATGTTATCACGGGAGTCATGAGATTTTTTTGTTGTAGTGTTCTGAAAAATAACATCTTGTAAAAGCAAGCATTCTGCGACCATATTACCGAAAGCTGTTAAAACTTGGTAATATTATTGCTTGCTATCATGTTTAGTTGGACAAATAGCACCGCCATTTTTATTTGACCGTTTTGACAGGTGTAGCGGGACTTTTAACCATTTGTTACAATATTGAAACTACAAAACCTTGTGAACGCAGCAGAAACCTCTCATATTTGGTAGGATTGGTTGCCATCATCTGTAGTTGACCATATTATACCAATTTGAAGATAATATATTACATTTGTTCACCGTTTTGACATTTATACGAATTTTTTTTTCGTGTTTGCTTTGTTAGGTTGTAAAAGTAGCATTAGTGAGATAAAAAGGTTGAGACACACATTCAGTTTAGATATTCATTCGATCATTATGACAAGATAATCATTTCCAGTATAACTATTTTCATTGTTCATAACACTGCTATTTTAAATTCTTACATCAGCTTTTTAATTGTTTTTGTGTGTGTAGAAAAAGTTGTTAATGTCTTTGATTTATGATATTGATTGAGACAAGAAGAACTGCATAACACATTTAAACGACTAATATTATTTGCAATTCTTCAATAAATAGTCAGCAGAAGTTCAATTTCACATGGTTAAAATGGAGGTTCAAACAATATACTAAATAAAAAAAGATTGGATTATTATCTTTTGGTTAGAATACTTACTGCAACATTATTGCCAGATTACAAATGTAGGTGTTACAATTTTGAATTCTGACGTACTTACATGTACACGCGTTGTATGAGGAATTATTTATTCATGATATTGTGTTAAACCAACAAATCAAAGAGAATTGTGAGGTATTTAAGATCAAGGCAGCTTCAGAACTAGCAGACTTATTCGATGGGGAATAAATATCTGTTTAACATGCAGTGGCTAATTAAATACATATTCAGGAAGAGAACATGCTAATTTGACCACTTAAAACAGGTTGAGGTCAATTTACGGCGTTTTTACTTTTACCGTTCAAAGTTATGATACTTGATTGTTGGAAAAAGTAAAACTTTTGAGGTTTCTGAATAATAAACTTCTAAAATGATTGAAATTGTAATGGAATTTTTTTTGAACAACTTAACACAATAAGTGCTGCGAGCGGGGTTATCTGTGATGACTAGATTACCACTCTAGTTTTGTGGTGGTTTATAACTTGGTTGGTTTACTTTCATAAATAACATGGACCTATTAGAAAACTGTGTTTTCAGTTATAATTTCTCCCTTCCGGTAAAAAATTAGCTGAACACTAAACTTTACCCAGATGTCTTTTACACACTACTCCACTTGTTTCCATGCAGCCCCAATCACACATATGGCCTTCATCAAAAATGCACACGCATAAGTGTGGTGGGCTGAGTGGTCTTTCATCTGAAATATAAGCCAGTTATTAGTAAAACAGACTATCTTTAAATGGATTCACTTTTGGATTATTTCGTGGTCGTTTTCAAATCGTCAAATTTAAAACTGCAAAATATTTCACCAAAAACAATATAGCTCTATTTTTTATTTAATTAATGATTTAAATCGTAATACCAATTTGCAAGGATTCCTCGACAATCATACCATATCTTCTTATTTTTATATTAAAGTTAAAAAAAAAGTGGTCAAAAAGCCTTTTTTCCCGAAGATCTAGACAATCAAGTGTAATCGAATGTGGTTACCCTATGATATCGATATCGTTTTCCACTTTTAATGGTCAATGTGGAGAATAGTAAATTTGTTTTCGTATGTTAAATAGTTGGATATCCTATTATCATTTACTTATTACAAAAATAATTTAGTATAATATTTTTTCAGGGAATAATTAACTCCTTTTACCACGATTGATGTTTTTACTTTTTTATATACTTTTTAACCTCAAGCTTTAAATTCTCCCTCATAAATTCGTCCGAATTTAACACATTTCTTATCTATCTACATGGCTAAATAAGAGGCAAGTCATAATGTAGGCTTGGTTTGCTCGCAGTAACTTATTATTTTCTGTGCGATGCAACATTCAATAAAGAAAACAAAACCTTACAAACATCTCTAAACAAACACACATCTACACTAAATCATTATAATATAATGCAAATGATATACTGGAACGTGTTGTACTTAGAAGTTACTGTGAGCACCTCGATACATACTATACAAGTACCGGACTTATATATGACTATAGAACCCCACCCGTATTACCGTATTAGAAATGCCAGTGCAGCACTAAGTTACCAATAATTAGATACTAATCAAACTAGTTCTACAAACTAGTTTTTTAAACTAGTTCTACAGTTACTAAAGATAGAAATAGAAAAGGGAAAATCCAAATATAACGGAATAGAAATAAATTTAAATTCTCCCTCATAAATTCGTCCGAATTTAAAGCATTTCTTATCTATCTACATGGCTAAATAAGAGGCAAGTCAAAATGTAGGCTTGGTTTGCTCGCAGTAACTTCTATGCAACAAAGGAAAAAAATGTTTTATGAGAATTATATGCCAAGATTCAAAGAGACAGCCATCTGAGATTTTAAAGTGTCTTTAATATACCCATCTTTGGCTTTACCAGAAGCCCATCTACCATGAGCTTTAAGTAACCTATCGGTGCTCTTCAGCTTTGTACTTGTTTTGGCTTTCAAAACTTTTTTTATCTGAGCGTCACTGGTTAGTCTTGTGTGGACGAGACGCACGTCTGGCGTATTGAATTTTAAGCCTAGTACCTTCTGCTAGCTATTATTCGTGTGTTTCTTTGTCCTATATGTTCTCCCATTTATTTGTATTGTGGTCCTGTCATGTGATGTTGTCGTTTTGGTGTTGTGTTTGACGTTGCCATAAAAGCGGGAGGTTTGGCATGCCACAAAACCAGGTTCAACCCACCATTTGTTTCTTAAAATGTCCTGTACCAAGTCAGGAAAATGGCCATTGTTATATTATAGTTCGTTTCTGTGTGTGTTACATTTTAATGTTGTATTTTTGTTGTGTCGTTGTTCTCCTCTTATATTTGATGCGTTTCCCTCAGTTTTAGTTTGTAACCCGGATTTGTTTTTATCTCTATCGATTTATGAGTTTCGAACAGCGGTATACTACTGTTGCCTTTATCTATCAGATATACCTCGATTTGCGCCAGTAGAAGCGCCACCGCTTCTTAAACTATGAAGCCCAAACTTAGACTTATCTAAACCAATGTCTGCCATACTCTCTAACAAAATCTCTCTAGCTCTAGTATATGATAATGGATTTTTAATACTGCATAATTTATAAAACTGCTTTAGATTTAAAGAAAGAAAGCGCCCTGAAAATATTATTATATGAATTCAAATTCAACTTAGCTAAACCGATATACCTCTTTAACCAAAGAACTGGACATAAATCTGTACTTGTAGAAGCTATAACAACAGAATTACCCCTTCTGTACAAATCAGTTTTACTTTTCTCAATACAAACTTTTATATGACTGTCATTGAATTCAATATGTTCATATTGATATTAGCTAATTCGCTATACCTCAAAAAAACAGAAATAAAACTAATACTCTTAATTTCTTAAGATTATTAGAATCTCCAAATTTCCAAACAATTCTCTTTAATATTTCAGGCGTAATAGGCTCTCTTTTAATTGTAGGTTTGATTAACAATCTCCTACCGCCTTCATAAATAAGACCTAGAAATTTATCTGAACAAGGATTATGTTTGAAATGAAAATCATGAAATCATTTAATTGAATTGAAGCCAAACACACCCATATTGTCAGCATGGGTTATACTTTATTACTAAAAATAGAACTGAACAAAATACGTATATATCAAAAGCAAGCAATTGTATATTGCAGAAGAGTATTGATAAAAATACTTTTTCTCCCGCATTCCTGTCGATAGTTGATGGTTCTCTCCGCGGATACTATTGCTTCCTCCATTAGTAAAATCATGCCGCGATGATTTCGCCAAGGGCACTAAAAGAGATGGTAAATATGAAAAACAAATAAACAGTATTTAAGCCCTTCTCAACCAAATATTTTTCTGAAACTGAAATCATCTAGCTGCTTGGTTTCTTTATTGACAACACATTTGTTACGTTTAGGGGACGTGTTTTTTAACAAACATTCAGCTTTTATATAATAACCAAATATGATCCTCTTCTTTGCGACTTATTCCTTTGTTCATATGTGGCAGCCTTTATACCTGAGCATCTCAGGGTGAATGAAAAAAGCTATCATTATCCTTTAACTTCCCGTTTCGCTATACAGATAATGTTTTCTTTCCCATTATTGGCAATGAAGGTCGGTTGAGAGCAAAACTTTACGACAAAATGGATGCTCTCAGCTTCCAAATTGTAAATTTGCCATGTCTATATAGCCAAATTCCAACATAAGGAGTTTTTATCTCACAGCTGAAACGAAACGAAGGGTTGATGCTTACAAGGAATCAAAAGTTTTAAGTGGTAAGACATCCCTTCGAAAGACTTGCGGATGCCAACACAAGTTGGTGGATCGTTATGGAATATCTGTGTCATACATGACTACAGATATGATCCTTTTTCCTGATTGTGACATAACTGAGGACGATGTATTACCGTATTTTTTCTTTTTACTTCAACACGATGGTTGCAATAAGTGGAAAAGGAATAGCTTACGGAGCACCTGAGTTTGCCTCCGATTTTTAGTTTTCAACGTACTGTTTTGTTATTGTCGTTTGTCCTTGCGTCCTTTTGTTTAGTCATGATGTTTACTTTGTTATTGTGATTGCCCCTTGGTATCTTCACTCTTTTTAGTATCTTCCGCCTCGTTTTTTTAGAAATAGAGGTGTCAGTGTATGATGTATCATCAATAAAGTACTGACAAAGTGTATACATATTGCTTTTCAGTCGTTTAATTTGTAGATTACTGTATAAAACGAAGTTGACAACTAGCCATTTCAATTGTTGTAATATGAAATAAACTAAAAAATCAATTATGTTCAATTATTAAATTACCTGATAGATTAAGACCACAGTTGTTTACCGAGGCTCCAATATCGTAAATCGATAAAGAAGAGACAAATCAAGGTAACAATCAAAAACTGTAAAGATTGTAGAATTAGAGGAGTAAACCTTTAAAATATTCAATAATCCACATCTGATTGACACCGGTTGGTGAATAGACCTCATCCTTATATTTCTGAAAGCCACCTGACGACCCGGCTATATATCGTTCTTTATAAGGATTTTTGTGAAGTTAACAGTTTAAAGATGTTAATACCAGAAGAGAAAAGGAGGGATTCGTGATTTGTTTCAAATTCTCCTTTTTCGCAAATGATGTAGGGGTATATTTTCCGTGAATTTCAAGTTCTTTAGTGAAACATTCTATATATTGTTTTTTTTTCATATAAAACAATATTGTTTGATGCTTTGTCTGCTTGAACAACAACTTATTTGTCGTGAAGAGAAGATAACGCGTACACAATCTCAGGCTTCTTGGAAGGATCAGCTTTGATCAATTTAGGTAAATTTTCCAGTTTTGTTCATCTGCCTCGAGCCAAACCCTTTTCCCGGCATACATTGTACTACTCAACCATTAGTTTTGTGTGCTGATTGCAAAACAAATGGTTTAGATTGATGCCACTTGTTATATATATAATCATGAACTAATTGTTTATATTCATCAATTGATGTACTCATTTTAAACCTGAAATGTTAATGTCAGGCAAAGTAATTAATCTGGTTTTAACTAATGAGTTGAAATAATTCTTTCGTTGATGCGGACTGGTACTTCGCAAATCGTACCTTCTTTTATGTAAATATAAATATCTTTAAGTTTTTTTGCACGGCTGCATTAACTTCGATATAGAAAACCCATAATGTAGTTTTACGATGCAGGTAAACACCAAACGGCTGGAAATATGGATAAGTCGAGAGTAACATATACCAAAGGGACATTAAAACTCATAAGTGGAAGACTAACTACCAACACAATGGCAATAAAGGAAAAACAGCAAAAAGACAAACAACAGTCTAAAAACACAACAAATAAAAGTAAAGACTGAGCAAAACGAACTAAATCACAAACTGGAGTGTATAGTTATATATTTATTTCATGTGTCCACAATTTCCTGTTCCCGCAAAATTTGAATCTAGACAGTGTAATTTGCAAAGTCAATAAGCATTGTACTGTCGGATAGAGTGGTAAACGAAATTGTTTCTTCCAATGAGAACATGCACAAAAGAGTACTTTTATTTGTTCATATTTTTTACACCCATCTCAGCTTCTTTTTATCGTCTTTTTATACATGCGAGCATATCATATACATTTATCTCTGAATCTGTATCATTGGTGGCTCTAGGATAGCAATTACAGGAATATGGATAATCTAGTTCATTCGATACTCCGGATACAATCAATGGTTGCACTTCGCATTTTCTGAGCCAAATGTAGTCTGACATTTTAACACTTTCTGTTGTATTAGACATCGTTTTCTGGCACTGACAGGCATTTTGTTTACTTTTACAATTGTCTTTGTCCGTGGTGGAAGTTTTCATGGTAGAAATTTTTTTTTTCGGTGAACTTGTATGTTGGCTAGTTTCTGGTGTTAAATAGTCTCTTTGTCGATTCTTAAATGTACCTGTGAAAACTTCAGTAGTTTCTAATGCTCCCTCCGCTGTTGTTTCAGTACGGCCATTTGTACTTAGTTTGTTTCTTGTATCGATTAAGTAAGAAACAGGAATCGAAGTTTCCAACATATTTCTAGTTAGTTCAACCGTGATTGTGGATGTGGAATTTGTTGTACCTGAAAGTTAAGTTGACGGCAAAGTATTGATTTAACAAAATGAAAAGGACCTACTTGCCTTTAGAATTGAGTGAAACACCACATTTCTGTGGTACTGGATTGTAGAGTAACTTAAGTTGAGGCTTATGGGATTTTTTTCGGTTGTCAGTTTGACAAAATAAATAATTGTTTTTATACTTTGTATCTGTCGCGAAGACGCCACTCATATGGCGTAAGTAGTAGACACGAACACAAATCTGATCGTGTGGTAAATTTAAGTATTGTTGTCTTTTATCAGTTAATTCCATGCATTTTTTATAGCGATGGTGTTATTTGTTTTGAAAATGCATTTCTAAAGTGACATGGTTTGTAACTGGATTCGAAGTACCTTTTTGTAAACTCTTCAACAGAATTTAAACATTTAGTATTGATGAAAAAAATTCAAAATCGTTTTAAAGGTTTAGCAATGTTGATAGTGTAGCTTCAAAAGACAAATGCCAAAAATGTATTTAATTTGAAATGTTCATATTGTGCATGAAACTAAAACATCAAAACATCAAAACGTTTTATACATGTAGTTTTTAGTATTTTAATATGTTGATTTAAAAGTTTAAACCAAATTAAAAAGGTACACAAAAAGCGAAAGTATTTGACAAGTCGAAGTTGTGATACATGCACTAAATATTTGAAAAAAATGCAAACTCTAAAACTATGTTAAGATCGAATTGGAGTCAAATTTAATCAAAGTCCGAATTTACAACTTTGTTTTCTGCCATAATTGTTTTTGTTTTCTGTTAAATATTTGTCATCCTGGAGCCTTTTATTGACTTTATTTGATTTAACTTAGAAATCGTTATGAAATATAAGTTTTAGGAGTCTCATGTACATTTGTATTTGCAGCACGTTTGACTATATATGTCATCCTTGACCATGTAATCAGACTTTTGTTTAACTTTGTCATATTTGTTCATAATGTACTCATTATCCTTCGTTCTATTTGAAGATGATTCTCAAATTGATTGGCGGTCCCTGAAAAGAATGGACATTTCAAGACATGCGCAAGTCATTTATGCAGTGCATGTACTATTTACTGTATCTATATATACATTCACACACTTACTTAAACAACTTTGACAAAGGGCAACAAATGCACTGTTGCAATAAAAGGTTTTCCACTCCCCGTTGGCCATTCGAACACAGTCCTGGTAATCTGTATTTGGGTCCATACATATTGTATCCATGCAATTTGGTTCATCGGGTGCCCAATTTCGCCAGGTACTCGTATTTAGACTAACATTATTTACCCAGTAGAAAGTCTGCTTTGATACATTCCACTTTAATCCTAACCAAACGTCTGAACTATAAAATGGACAAATATTAGTGAACAACAATAAAATAAAGTTGCATTATTTTTTACGTATTTTTTTAGCATTAAATAAAGAATAACCATCTCCAGAATAACCGAGGAGCAATACGATAAAAATGTTGTTTATTGTGGATATGATTATGTTTACAACTTCTGAAGTTATTTTTGAAAAGGAACAAGGTTATTCATATAGGGATAGGATGAGAGTGTTGCCATTAACAATTATGTGGTAATTTTTTAAACTGTATTAATTCTAAATTTGAAATTACCATTGACTTTTTAACGTTCGTTGTAGTTTGAACGACACTAGACACAATGTGTTCAATTCTGTAGGAGAAGCTCGCTGTGCAAAATAAGTCGTTATGTTTTGTAACTTTAAATTGTAAAACATGTTGTTGTGCTTCTAGCCTATCCCTTACCCCCTTATAATCATGTTCAAAATTGAACTGGGAAAGCAAACAAAGTTGTGATGAATCATGTTTAGTTAAAGGAGTATTTTTAAATAATCTTATCAAAACAGTCGTCTTTATTAACATTAACTGCAATGTATATCAAAATTAAACACTTAAAAAAGTTATTTGTGTTAACAAGTTAAAATATTTTTATGTAAGAATTGATTTTTTTATATTATTTATCGATTGTTCAGTAACACATGACTTCAGTAGGTATTCAGAGTTTTTGACGACCCCATAGGTATATATTGACCAATTTTGTCGACTTTAGTAAAGGTAAGTACTTAATAATCAACCACAAATTTGAAAGGGCATCCCTCGTTTTCTTATTATCGAAATTGTCTTTTTAACAACTTTACAGAATGTTTTCAGTGATTTGTGATTTCTCTACCTTTTTATTGCCGAAGCAGTGTCGGCCATGGTCGATTGATCAATCGTAATTCTTAAAAAATGGTGTATTATTTCTTCACAGCAACTATATTTGTCTTTAATTTTTTTTCAATCAATGTACTAGTGATTTTTACCCGCCTTTAATGTCCCTTTAAATTACAGTTTTAGGGTTTGAAAATATTTATATCAATTTATAAAATTTCTTTAAGCATACTAGAAATATTACCATCATATGATGGGGCTATGTTATACACTTATATACAGATTAAAAAAAATATGGTATGATTGCAAAGGAGGACAACTCAATAACGACTGAAGGAAACAGATATATATTAAACTATTTGTAACTGTAACTTTGAAAGTGTGTCTTAAGAACGAGTTTTGATTCTTTTGTGGTATAGGGAGCTCCGCTTAAAAGAGGATTTCATGCTGAAAAGACATGTTGTCTTGAAGTCAGCTTAAGAATCTGATTATGGAGATTGGTTTACTTTTCGTCTCAGTGTATATTACAAAGCGAGTATAATAACTACAAGTTATTGTGAACAATTTTTTACGTAAAAATGAATAACAATGAATGTCATCAATCTAATTAAAATATAGATCTCGGATTTCGTTATACTACGTTATACTACGTATGTTGTATAACGTAGTATAACGAAATCCGAGATGTATATTTTGTAGTATAACGTAGTATAACGAAATCCGAGATCTATATTTTAATTAGATTGGAATGTCATGTATGTAATATTTTTCGCCGGACGTTTATCATCTTTCCATTATCATCATTCACTCTAAAAATGAAATACACATTTTTTTATCAAATGTTTAAAATTTTGATCCGCATATTGTAATGATGTAAATTTTTTCTTAAATCAATATATATGCATTCAAGAACAATGAATAGAGACGGTAACAGATTATAACTGCATTTTTACCCGGGGTTGTTTTCAATAAGAAAAGTTTCAACTTCCGCTTGTATCGTAGAATCAATGATACTGGCAAAATCCATTCCTGCATCAATACACTGCTGACGTCCAGTTTCCCAGTCAAAATTACCAACGAGTACAGAATAGTTGCAAGCAATACCTGCGATAAAGTCAATATATGTTGTGATAAAGCATAAAAAATAAGGTTGTCAATAAATTATTGATTCATGCTGAATAAAGTGTCCTATGTTATCCAATGTAGTACGTCTGTCGTAAAGTTTACACATATTTAGACGTGTTAATATATTCTATTCAAAATACAAACGCTGAATCGAAAAGAATAATTTGAATAGTTGTTGAAATGGGTATTCGGTGCAGTAAATTTAGTACCGCATAAAATCATTACTTTTCATGTTGTCTCTTCTTAATCGATTTACGAGATTTGAACATCGGTAAACGACTGTCGCCTTAATTTGTAAAGAAAAACGACCATTTGTGAAATGTGTAGCAATTGAAAACTGGATGACATAACATTCAATTCAATAGATGAGTGTATATTTTTCATAGAAACTTTTGTATTGCTATCAAGGAAAACACTGGTTTACAATGAAATAACTTCACCTATACATGTAATTTTAACTATTCACTTAATTATATTAATTAAACGAGTTACTGTCAATCGTAAACAGAACAAAGTAGTATATAATACTGTAATATTGTAATGACACGCGCTAAGGTAAAGGAAATATGAATGAACGTCAAACTGAATCTTAATGACTCTAACAAAAAAAAGCGACTATGGTAGGATGTCGTAATTGGATAAAATGAAAGATTTATGACTCAAACTCTTTCACAAAGTAGACGCATTAACATTAATTTTGATATAGAATTGATTTTATTGAATGCTTGAGATACAATTTAAAACTAAGGTTTCAAATCCCTCAGCCAAAGATGAGCTTAGATAGATTCGGCTATTTTTTTTTTTTTTTTAATTCCTCTTTGGTCATATAGCTCTTCTACTGTTTCGGTTCATATATCATTGCTTTAAAATATTCGGCTTTTAGCGTTCCTGATAAAGATAAATCCAGAAAAGCGCTTCGGACGCATTAAATTTATAAAGTGTTGTTTTCAATCTTTACAGCACTGGTTCAATACCGCTGCTGGTGGACTATCAGTCCTCGGAGGTATCATCAGCTCAGTAGTCTAATTCGGTACTGACATGATTTACACAAACCTTTTTTGTCCGTTTATAAATTTAGACATTATAATGAAACTAAGGTTTCAACTGCCTTTGGCAAAGTTGACCTTAACCGAATTTGGCTATTTGTTTAATGTCCTTTTGGTCATATACCTCCCCTACTGTTTCAGTTTTTATACATCTTGGCTTTCAAATAATTTGCTTTGAGCGTTCCTGATGAAGGTAAATCCAGAAAAGCGCTTGGGACGCATGAACTTTATAAAGTGTTGTTTTTTTTTTTTATATACATACATATGGAGGTTAGTTCAAAAATAGTTCCATAATGGTAAATATACATGTAAGTTCCTATATAAAGAATCACCAACATACCATTACACTTTTAAATAAAAAGATAAATAATATTATTTTAATCGCATTGCCTTTAATATGATTTTTGTATTATTATTTATTTATCAGTTCTAAATAATTATAAAGGCATACCTGCTACATGAATTGGTCCAAAAAGTAAAGAAATAAACACGTTCAGCATCTTTGAATCTGTAATTGGTTGTTTATCCGTTTGCAATTAAACAATGAAGAAGGTAACAAAGCGGATCACACTCAACCAATCGAAATGCATATCGTTAGATCGAAGATTTTTATGTGTAACTAGAAAGCACAGTATCAGCAAATAGTGACTGTAAATGATTACCAGCATCAGAATCGAAGGAAAAACTTGTAAAACGTGGAATTAATATTCCTTCAAAATTAAGTAACACGATTCAATTCAAATTAATTCAATATTTTATTTATGTCTCACCTTATGCATACAAACACTGTACAAACTTTATATATTATAAAGAGTAAAACAACCTCATCGTCATATTATTTACAATATAAAACTTATATGCGCCTACTCAGAATAAAATTACAGACGAGAAAGTAAATCCATTTGTGCAATGTAGATTTTTTTTTTTTCATTTGGAAAGAGGACGACGTAAAATGGAAAAGATAACAAAAGCTTCCTAAAACGAACGAAGACTTAACATATCCTATGGGATGATAAAAGAACTAAAGAATTTTATGAATTTAAGTTGTTAAACAGATAAATTGCGCCAACTTAGTTTTTATGTATCATCAATAATCGATTGATGGATAGGAAAATGAATTATAGACTTAATACTGTTGATGAATAGATGTGCTTTCCAAAAATGTATTTACCATCAGATTTAAACTGTTTTACGTTGTATGTGCGTTAGTGTCCATCTTCTATATTAGGTGAACATCTTACAAATTTATATGCGTTATTCATGCTATAAGAACGGAGATCATTTAGATTTGATTTTTGTATTCAAATTTTGGACGGACAAAAAATCACATATTATTGATAGTTCTATATTCATTTTGTTGTCAACTTTCAAAATTTTTCTTGGTTCATCTAGACTCATATTCCATTTTTCCACCGTTTTCACGTTTACAATATACAAGTATGCATCACTTATAGGGTCTTTGCATCGGCACTAAACACATTTATTTAAAAACCAGTTGTTGGCATGACACGGGTTATGTTCTTCTCATATATGTTATGATGGTATGATACTAAACCCCTAACGGGAAGGATTGTGCCTGATATTCATATGATGAAGACATAATCTTTCAATCAGTTTAATTGAAGTCTGGAGCTGGCATGTCAGTTAACTGCTAGTAGTCTGTTGTTATTTATGTATTATTGTCATTTTGTTTATTTTCTTTGGTTACATCTTCTGACATCAGACTCGGACTTCTCTTGAACTGAATTTTAATGTGCGTATTGTTATGCGTTTACTTTTCTACATTGGCTAGAGGTATAGGGGGAGGGTTGAGATCTCATAAACATGTTTAACCCCGCCGCATTTTTGCGCCTGTCCCAAGTCAGGAGCCTCTGGCCTTTGTTAGTCTTGTATTATTTTTAATTTTAGTTTCTTGTGTACAATTTGGAGTTTAGTATGGCGTTCATTATCACTGAACTAGTATATATATTTGTTTAGGGGCCAGCTGAAGGACGCCTCCGGGTGCGGGAATTTCTCGCTGCATTGAAGACCTGTTGGTGGCCTTCTGCTGTTGTCTGTTCTGTGGTCGGGTTGTTGTCTCTTTGACACATTCCCCATTTCCATTCTCAATTTTGTTTATATTTGTGAAAGACTACATTGTATTAAATATAGGTACAAAAACAGTTTACGGAAACTTTTGTTAAATTTTCATATTTGTAGCTAACACAAGGTCAACGACTCTAGCTTCTTTATTTGCATTTTTTTTTTTTCGAAAGCATATTTAATAGTATATGTTGGCCAGGTCTAAAAATATGCCAAACGAATTGAATCTTATTATAGTATCACTTGTTAACGTCAGAAAACAATTATCTTGTAGGAAATGTTAAACTCGTAAAATGCAGCAACAGATAACCGATTCTTACTAATTGACAATTTCAATAGAGTTTTTTTAATATTAATTGCAATATTGCTAGAAATTTGGAGTTTCATTTTTGTGAATTATAGGTCAATGTTTTAATTTGACCTTATACTCAAGTCTAATATTTGTTTCAAAAGATAAATAGTTGCTTTAATATAATTATGAATATATTCGATTGTTTCGTACTGAGTAATTTCTCAGATTAATTATATTTTCTAATAAACAAATAAAGATGTCGATTATTTTTTGAATTCTGTATGACTTGTCAAAACACTGAGAAATGTAATGTATTGAAATTCTTTGTACAGAGCTATAATTTCATAAAACGGTTGCAGTGCTTACCGTTAATTAAAATTGATTTCTAAGTTTACATGTATTAGTTTATTTCTACTTCTAATTTCAATGACTTCAGGCTAACTGACGTATGCTGTTTAAAATAAAATATAAGATCCATCTATTAAATTTATTGTTTGTCATTCATGTTTCATTTTGAAATATTTTGCTGTCTAATTGTTCAATTTTCTACTATCTTCAGTGTTGTTTTTTTTTTCCTAATACAGCAATTTGTGAGATCTTTAGATTGATCGTGTTCAGAATCATAGTAGGCAAGCAATTATTATATGACCTCTTTCTCCAACAGTAAAACATCTTGCAATGTTGATTTTTTGAAGTTATCTCAAACATTAATGTCTAACACTGAATAGTTTGTTCTTATGCATATATAAATATAATCATCGAAATATATTTTAAATCAAAATAAGGAGATGCTGAATGATAACCATTGAAACTACTATCCACCATAGACAAACAGACAAAGATTCAAAAAACAATTAATGGTCGAAAACAAAGAATATGTACTTTTTATTCTGCACTTTGTATAAAGATATAAGGGTAGTTATTCAATGGTGTTGGTTTTTAATAAATTTTCTAGTCAAGATAAGATATCTTTGATTCTAGGCCGAGTACGCAATGTCCGTTTGTGTGCCGAAACCTTGTAGAGGCATGCGAGATAAACGTCGTAGATTTTTTATGTAAATCAATTTCCAATAACGGTTTAAGTTTTTCTTTAAGTAATAGTTTTTGCACAAATAATCGTTTCTCATTATTCTTTTTGAATGGCTTTTTTTATATCGTTGAATGTTTTAATAAATATATATAAAAATAAGGAGATGTTTGATGGTTGTTATTGGTACAACTATCCATAAATATCAAAGAAAAAAGTTGTGAAATTCTACAGTAACAACTGTACAACTTTAACAATGATCAAAACCAAGACCGTAAAACAAGCTATAGTAGGTACCGCGATGATAAAATGTGATATCAAAAAGAAAACCAACGACCTGAGTTATACTACCACAAGAAAAACAACAATAACAGACAGCAACAAACAACAATAACAGACAGCAACAAATAACAATAACAGACAGCAACAAACAACAATAACAGACAACAACAAACAACAACATTGTCATGTGAGACCACAATCATAAAAAAAAGATGAGTTGATAACATTTTTCGATCAAACTGACTTCTGAGTAACGGGCAAACCACTGAATAAACATGTACTGTGAATTGAAAATTACATTATACGAGTTTCTTATACTATGTTCCTAATTTTGTCATTTTTTTAAAGGGAGACGGATTTATATAAGTTCTTCTTGTTTCCGAATCCCAGCATTTTATATTTTATAATTGTATTTTGTGCACTTTAGAAAATAAAATATTGTTTAAACTAAACAACAACATTACAAGCTCTTAGCTTGGGAAAGTCATATACAGAATGTGATGGGGTAAACATATTTGTGAGCGCTCAATCCTTCCCTAATCTAGGACAATGGTGCAACAGCGCAACATAAGAAAAAATGAAAAGAGCCAATTGAAAATCGCTTGACTCATTTAATCGTTAATGAGCATAAAAACTCACCCAAATATCGATATAAGAATAATGTTTGCATTTACTAAAAGCTAGTTCAAAGACCAATTTCATCAAATAAAGAGACCATATATCCTTGACAGAAATATCAATCCTGATTAAGTGTAAGACGTTGTATGCTGTCTTAGAAAAGAATGACATTGTGCAATGACAAAATGGTGTTAAACACTATCTGTTAATAAATGAATATGTTCCATCATGTATCAAACTATTGAAAAAAAAATTAATAATATTTAAAACCAACAAAGAAAATATCCATGAACTAACAACAATGTTATATTGATAACCTGTTATATCAATAAATTTAAACAAGAGATCAATAACTTCACATGGGTAGCATCTAAACTTACAGGCGCTATAAACAACATCGCCGTAAAGTTTAGGATGTTGTATCGTGGCTTTTCTTAGATTCAACCAAACTATCAGGCCAAACATTTGTAACGTTTAAAGAATTAAGTAGAAGATAATAAAAGGGATATTCAAACTCATAAGTCGAAAACCAACCGACAACGCCATGGCAAATAAACGAAAAACGACTAAAGACAAACAACAGTCTACAAAACATAACAGAGAAAACTAAAGAATGAACAGCAAGAACCACACCAAAAACTTGAAATGATCTGAAGTGCTCAAAAAGGGTAAGCAGATCATGCTTGCCATGTGGCACCCGTAGTTCTGCTCATAAAAGTACAAATTTTATGATAAGTTTTATTCGGTGATGTTACATTCGAGGAAAAGAGGACGGGATTGTGGTTAATACTATTGGAACTATCCTTCGTCATATGTGAAAAATATATTCCACAACGGTCTACTACAAACTCGCCCGTGATGGCGTCCATAAAATTTTCGAAGGGATGACTTCAACTTCACCATTTGGAACCCTTGGTTTAATAGCTTACTGTAAGTAGCAACCCACTATCAAGGAAATCATGATAGGAAATGCAAGTTCTGGAATACTGTATCAACTTGAAGGTATATATCCGATATGAAGGCGCTGCTGGAATGTTGCTACATAAAAATGGTTTAAGTACAGATAACTTGTGATAACGAAATCTCTGACCTCTGGTTATTTTTGTTATTGAGTTACAGTTTCGTTGGCTCAGACCCTACATCCCATACAATGCATACCTTTCGGGGTCTGTAAATCATCAGCAACATAGCTAGGGTGTATTCTTATTATCGGTAACATAATTACTAAGTAAAGGACAGTTTCAATATAAGAATAAAATGTTTTATGATTGCCAATGAGACAATATTCCACCAGAGGCAGAATGACGTGAATGTAAGCAACTATATGTCAACGTACGGCCTTCAACAATGAGGAAAATCCCCACTGCATTGTCAGCTAGAAAAGTTCCGTACATAATAAAATGTGAAACAATTAAAAAAAAAAACAGTTCGATTTATAACAAAACAAAATGTGAATCAAGATTGTGGCAGACAGTAGGGACTCTGGCATGTTGAAGGTAAACCATAGACATCCGTAGTAGACTAAGACTTATTAAACTATTTACAATGTACATGTACAAAACTACTTGACTAACGTATCTCCCATGACACATTATTTCTGTAAGGTCTTAAATTATGAATCCTTTCTAAAGCGATAGATAATTTCAGACTAAAAGACTCTAACAATCAACAAATACTGTGTCCGCTGCTTGCATTTGCCGAAGTTAAAGCGATATTCGATTTCAAATTATATGAAGTTAAAGACCCCTGCATTTGCTTGTTACAGAATTATTGGCAACAGTTTTTGTCCATATAGAACACATCAAGTTTGTATATTAACATTTATTAGATTAAACTGTCAGATATCACTGTTCCGTACACATGTGTGTACAGAATAACAACTTGATTTAGGAAAATCTTTGTAAATAATAAATTACGACCCTCATTTACCACATTACAAATACCACATAAACCATTCTGAATAGTCATTCAAATTGAAATAATTCAGATCTAAAAAAAAAAAAAACGTGTTAAACATCGCCACATGTGTATGTGCCAGGTACCTCATTAGTGTTTGCTTGCATGACCTTTGAATGTGTTTTTTGTTATTTCAGCAATTAGGTGTTGTTAGCCGATCTTAAATACTATCAGTTAAATATATTCAAAACTTTTTTTTTAATAATTGTGGTTTAGATCCTGACATACTACATACACAACTCCTCCTCCATTTTTGCATAACAAATTAAAAGTTTTACAACACCCTCACACCCAACAGACAACCTCTTTGACATGGGTTTTACTAAACTACTAAAGATTAAAAATTCAATAAAAAAATATAATATTTTGAATTCCATAAATGGCCAATTGCCACAGACCTTTGGAAAGACCTACACCTTATTTTTAACCTGGATTTAGTATTCGTATTGTTATCTGATAAAGTCATGCTGATTATAAGGAGCGCAGTTTTCTCTGCTTTCAAAATCTTTCTGTTTGAACCCGGTCTTGTAAATTAGTTAGAAATATTGTCTATGGAGGAATATTCGGAAGCTAAATTATTGTAGCCTGGGATCCTGGCCAACTGCTTAACATTAGAGGTAGGAATATGATTTACTTCTGATTTGTTAAAGATTTGATAACAATTTGTTTATAATTTCTTCATAATTTGAAAACAATTTGTTTGAGATTTGCTTGAGGTAAGAATATGATTTACTTCTGATTTGTTAAAGATTTGATAACAATTTGTTTATAGTTTCTTTACAATTTGAAAACAATTTGTTTGTGATTTGCTTGAAGTAGGAAAGCAATGAACTCTGATTTGTTAATGATTTCAAAACAATTTCTTGACAATTTGTTTGTGATTTGCTTATGAATTGGAAGCAATTTGTTCGTGATTTGTTGTTGTGATTTGTTAGCTCATTTGCATGTGAAATTTTATCACTTTCAAATCATAAACAAATCATACGATTTGGTTATCATTTGTTACCATGATTTGTTCCTCAATTTTTTTCGTTTGGGGAGTCAAGGAATAAAATCGTAAATATTAAGGGAAAAAGTACAAAAATGTATTACTCAGCCGTTCTTGGAGATCATGCAGTCATTATAAATGGACATAAATAATACTTTAATCGATTTTAAAAAATCGTTTTCAAAAGATGTATGTGAAGTTATCGACCGATCGTTATTCATTATTCGATATTCAATATCAATCTGCTAGCAGTCGGTTCGATATTCTAAATTTCTTAGTCGAAAGTAATAACATCTTGAATATTCGATAACATAAAAAGCAATTACATTTGTAGTTAAAAGGAGAAAATGAGATGTAGGAAATTGTTTTGTGACTACTACAAGTCATCATCAATTTTCATTGTCCTCGAATATAAGCCCTTACTTATAATCACAATTCTCTTTATAATTTATAGATTTTAATCAATAAAATGCTATCGTAAATGTACTTTTAATGCATAATATTTTCAATATACATGTACAAAAACGAACGGACATTAATATAGTTACTTGTAAAAATATAAAGAGATATAAGTATGGAAAACCAATAAAGTTTGATATTCAAAATATATTGCTAAAGTCTAACGGAGACCTTTAGCTAACACTAATAATAAGCATTATTCTATGAAGATGGGAGGATTAGGAAGGTCTATGCAATGCCCTGACCCCTTTTACGTTTATTTTCGACGATTTTTAATTGCAAAGTGACACTGTAAGTACCCCGCTCATATCGAAAACGAAAATTTTCTGAGATATCCTTTGACAGCATTGATATATATATATATATGCCTAGCCTAACTGTAGCCAAAATTTTATAGACATTGAAAAATCAGGAAGGTCTCATGCCATCTAAGCAGTTTCCAGTGGTCAATGCAATAAATTATGAATATCAAACTGTCACTGTGAGCCAATCTAATTAAAATATAGATCTCTGATTTCCTTACGCTTATTATAGACAAGCACACGAGTCCCGATAGATCGAAATTCTTATCAGATTAACGTTGAGCCCTCCGTACATATTGAAGAAAAAAATTTCCACAAATTCCTCTTAATGGTATCTGTATTTACTAAATAACTTACTTTTTTTAAGCGGTCACCGGTAGTCTTTTACAATATATTTTTAAATATGAAAGCGCTTTGAAAATATCCATTATGGTTTTCCATCGTTATATATGCTTTAAACGTGGTGTTTTCATCTATAAAATTTAGGCGTTTTCATGTAATAAAATAATATTAGATATATTTCTATCGTTTGTTTTCTTCATATCTACTTTTTTAACATGGTTATCATTTTAAGAATTCTTTAAAATATCCAGTTTTCATTATGTTTGAATGAGAATTTTTGAATATCGAACCGGCTGCTGGCGTCCGGTTGGATATTGAATACCGAATAACGAATAACGAACCGGTCGCTAGCTCCACATACATTTTTAAAAGACAGCATGTTATATATGTATATACCTTATTCATACAACAGTAAGTGGTTCGCTGTGGTTTTTAGAGATAGTAAATACATTTATCTACTTATTGCACAAGGTAATGTTTTTCTCTGACTGTAAATGACGTCTTTAAAACTAAATCCATTGGATGTTGGATGTGTACTGATTGATATTTAAGTCTTAGATACATGATTTTTTTTATTAGCTGTTATTGGCTTTGAACTAGCTGTCAGTAACTGCGAGTACTCTCAGATCTGTACTTAGTGTCTTTTTTGTTGTTATGGATGAGGGATGGATAAATACCCTGCCACGTCCGGTTTGTGTTTTGTTTGATGTTTTTCTGCTTTGTATCGATCTGATGAGTTAAACCTTTTTCAACTGATTTTTATTTTTGCTCTTATGTTGTGCTGTTACACCACTGTCCCAGGTTAGGAGAGGGTTGAGCGCTCACAAACATGTTTAACCCTGCCACATTCTTTAAGTGCCTGTCTCAAGTCAGGAGCCTGTTTGACAGTGGTTGTCGTTGGTTCATGGCTGTCATATTTGTTTTTTGTCAATTGTTTTGTTATAATTTAGGCCTTTAGTTTCCTCAATTGAATGGTTTCATATTTTTCATGTCTGGGCCTTTTATAGCCGACCATACGGTGTGGGTTTTTCTCATTGTTGAAGGCCGTACGGTTGCCTATAATTGCTTTCATCCACTTCATTTAAACTTTGGTGGATAGTTGTCTCATTGGCAATCATACCACATCTCCTTATTTTATATATTAGGTACTTTACAAACTGCCTCATCTCATATGTTTCTGTTTTTCTCCAAGTCCTCTCCATTTGTTACCATGCTATATGTATTTATAATTGGTTTTAACCAAAATAAAAAAAGAAAGTATTTGATTTGCTTTCAATCTTTTAATCTAGCACTCCGTTGCAATGAAAGAATTCCGTCTGGTTTAGCATCATTTGTATTAATATAAAGATTTTAACACTTTTTTCCTCACATTTCTTTAAAGTTTTAAACCTCTTACTGGGAAAACAAAAAACAAAAAACGTTAAAAACATCATACTTCTTAGATCTACTTAAAGTCTCCCCTCCTCCCCGATACAACGACATTGCAACACATCAATCTATATTAACTGTAGTTGATATATATATGTAATGCTCTCTATTTCTCTTTTAATACCGGAAGTACACACTAATCTCTGATACTGATAGCTTATATACAGCATAAATTATATATGTAATTGCAGTTGGCTTTGGATATTCTTAAAGAGGTCAGTTAAATATTTTATAAATTTTAATTAGTGTAAAAAAAGTAAAAAAGATGCGTATACAAACACACTTTTATAATAATGAATTTCATGTGCATCTGCAATGTTTTAATTACACTTATATATCGATTTTTTTTTTAATTTCAACGAGCACAAAGCGTTCTGTAAGAGTTGTAAAAAAATGCACTATATTCGATTTAGAATTCAACTATTCATCAAATCCATTGAAGAGAGGGCGGAAGGAAGAGGCGGACACCATAGAGCTCGAAATATTTGGTATACTGGGAGTGAAGGAAGCAGTACCCATATTTCAAAAGAGTTTGTACTCTTGTACTGTTACTCCAAAATCTTTTCTTTTTAATTTATTGAGTTTGACTTTCATACTGTATGGCTGCTGTGAAAAGTACCCCCGTGTTTGTATTCACTTTGCCGATGTTGACAGTTAGTTTACGAGATATACATGTATTATGAAGGGTGTATACTGCTGCTTAATTCTTATTTAAAGCAAACTAGCGGTTAAAATTTACATAGTCCATCTGTTTTATTAAGAATCCTTCTTTATTATACAGTGTAGCACATAGAAAAAATAATTTGCAAAAAAATGTTTCACCTTTTGCTTTCCCTTTTGATTACTACAGGTATTTAAGTTGTTCAGCTTGCCATTCGATTTATTTATAGATAGCGGCCTTATTTATTAGGGCATTATCGAACATATATACCTTTTATACATCTGTAAAAATAAAATGCTTATCTGAGGGGTTTTCTTCGGAATGGTGATAATGTAATGTAATGTGGCTTTATGCTTCGCCCCAAACTCCAGCAAACCTATCTCACCATTTCTGAAAAACGATAAAATTGCAAAGGGCTATTGTCCAACCAACTCTGTCATCTAAAGTTACATATTATGATTATATAAACATGTTTATTATCACTGAACTAGTATATATATTTGTTTAGGGGCCAGCTGAAGGACGCCTCCGGGTGCGGGAATTTCTCGCTGCATTAAAGACCTGTTGGTGACCTTCTGCTGTTGTCTGTTCTATGGTCGGGTTGTTGTCTCTTTGACACATTCCCCATTTCCATTCTCAATTTTATTGTCTTAGATACATTATTTTTTTTACTAGTTGTTATTGGCTTTGAACTAGCTGTCAGTAACTGCGAGTACTCTCAGATCTGTACTTAGTGTCTTTTTCTTGTGGGGATGTATAAGTACCCTGCCACGTCCCCTTTATGTTTCTGTTAGATGTATTTCTGTTTAGTATCTATCTGATGAGTTACGCCCTTTTCAACTGATTTTTATACGCCCATCAAAATTTTGACGGGACGTATTATGGTATACAAATGTCGTCTGTCCGTCTGTCCGTCTATCCGTCTGTCCTTCTGTCTGTCCGGCGTAAACATGTCGCACCGTAACTTGAGAACGACTTATCCAAATTTCATGAAACTTAACATAGTTGTTTCTTATGATGATCAAACGATCTGTATACTTTTTGTTGAAAAAAAGATTAAAACTTTTTGAGTTACGGGACTTAGTAACTAAAACAGGTGTGGTTTTTTTTTCACATGTCGCGCCATATCTCAAAAACAATTTATGGTTATTGCTAAAACTTTACACACTTTTTAGTTATATTAATCTTAAGATCTGTATACTTTTTGGTGATGATTCAAAATTTTATTTTAGAGATATTGAGTATTTTGTTAAAAAAGGGGGAGGGGTTTTTTACATGTCGCGCCGTATCTCAAAAACAGTTTATGATTATTGCTTAAAACTTTACACACTTCTTAGTTATATTAATCTTAAGATTTGTATACTTTTTGGTGATGATTCAAAATTTTATTTTTGAGTTATTGAGTATTTTGTAAAAAAAAAAAAGGGGGAGGGGTTTTTCACATGTCGCGCCGTATCCCAAAAACGATTTATGATTATTGCTTAAAATTTTACACACTTCTTAGTTATATTAATCTAAAGATCTGTATACTTTTTGGTTTTGATTCAAAATTTTATTTTTGAGATATTAATTTTTTTTTTAAAAAGGGGTTTTTCACATGTCGCGCCGTATCTCAAAAACGATTCATGATTATTGCTTAAAATTTTACACACTTCTTCGTTATATTAATCTAAAGATCTGTATACTTTTTGGTTTTGATTCAAAATTTTATTTTAGAGATATTGAGTTTTTTGTAAAAAAAAAAAGAGGGGGGGTTCGCATGTCAGGCCGTATGTCAGAAACTATTTGTGACTATTGCATAAAAATTCACACACAAGACGACGGACGTATCATGCGCTCGTGGCGCAGCTGTTTATTATAGTTTGTTCTTGTATTGTACTGTTACACCACTGTCTCAGGTTAGGGGGAGGATTGGTGCCTTCAAACTAGTTTAATCCCGCCACATTCTGTTTGCGCCTGTCCTAAGTCAGGAGCATGTAGTTGAGAGGTGGATGTTGTTTGTTGCTGTTTGTCAAATTTGTTTTTCGTTTATTGTTTTGTATAGTGTGTTCTTGTGTTGTGCTGTTGCACCACTGTTCCAGGTTAGGCGGCGGGTTTGGCGCCATCTTACTAGTTTAACCCCGCCATATTCTGTATGTGCATCTCCCAAATCAGGAGCCTGTAATTTTGTTACTGCATGTCATATATATTTGTTTTTCGTTCATTATTTTGTACATATATCAGATCAGGCCGTTAGTTTTCTCGTTTGAATTGTTTAACATTTATCATTCCGGGGCCTTTTATAGCTGACTATGTGGTATGGGTTTTACTCATTGTTGAAGGCCTTATTGTGACCTATAGTTGTTAATTTCTGTGTCATTTGGTCTCTTGTGGAGAGTTGTCTCATTGTCACATCTTCTAATTTTTATGTTGTGAAATCCATTTCATTTAAATACAAATATAATTTGCAAAAACGCCAGGTGATTTAAAATTGATGAAGCTATTCGGAAGTTTTAGTTTAAATGATGTCAACCATAGAAATGTGTATTTTATTGTTTCGTTACAATACATTTAAAGTACAATGATATTGAAAAAAAGTAATTCAAAACCTCAACTTTTGTAGGGTAAATCGTTATATTGAATTTCATGCTAACGTTTAACGTAAACAAAAATTGAAGCCATGGCAGACACAGAACCAAAGGTATGTGTTTTAATCTATATATTGGCATATATCAGTATTACACATGCGTCATCGGGACGATTTCGAACTTGGAATGTTGTATAGACACATGTCTCTTTCCCTCAAGATGTGCTATATATTTTTTTATCGATGCGTAGTTGTTTCATTGACGTATACTCCCATCTCGTTTTTATTTACAATCATTACGCTCTGAATACCGTGGATATACTATTATCATGATAAGTTTTAGTACTTTCGACCGATGAATGTGCAGACAAACAGTATAGTATATAATACTGTAATACTGACTAGTTTTGGTACTTTCGACCCATTGATGTGCAGACAATCAGTAGTACATATTATAATCATGATAAGTTTTGGTACTTTCGACACATGAATATGCAGACTTACAGTGGTATATACTATATATAACCATGATAAGTTTTGGTACTTTCGACACATGAATATGCAGACTTACAGTGGTATATACTATATATAACCATGATAAGTTTTGGTACTTTCGACACATGAATATGCAGACTTACAGTGGTATATACTATATATAACCATGATAAGTTTTGGTACTTTCGACACATGAATATGCAGACTTACAGTGGTATATACTATATATAACCATGATAAGTTTTGGTACTTTCGACACATGAATATGCAGACTTACAGTGGTATATACTATATATAACCATGATAAGTTTTGGTACTTTCGACACATGAATATGCAGACTTACAGTGGTATATACTATAAATAACCATGATTAGTTTTGGTACTTTCGACACATGAATATGCAGACTTACAGTGGTATATACTATATATAACCATGATAAGTTTTGGTACTTTCGACACATGAATATGCAGACTTACAGTGGTATATACTATATATAACCATGATAAGTTTTGGTACTTTCGACACATGAATATGCAGACTTACAGTGGTATATACTATATATAACCATGATAAGTTTTGGTACTTTCGACACATGAATATGCAGAC
Organism: Mytilus californianus; assembly: GCF_021869535.1. Classification (NCBI taxonomy): domain Eukaryota; kingdom Metazoa; phylum Mollusca; class Bivalvia; order Mytilida; family Mytilidae; genus Mytilus; species Mytilus californianus. The sequence continues at coordinate 5,059,759 of NW_026262745.1, read as the reverse complement.
TTACAGTGGTATATACTATATATAACCATGATAAGTTTTGGTACTTTCGACACATGAATATGCAGACTTACAGTGGTATATACTATATATAACCATGATAAGTTTTGGTACTTTCGACACATGAATATGCAGACTTACAGTGGTATATACTATATATAACCATGATAAGTTTTGGTACTTTCGACACATGAATATGCAGACTTACAGTGGTATATACTATATATAACCATGATAAGTTTTGGTACTTTCGACACATGAATATGCAGACTTACAGTGGTATATACTATATATAACCATGATAAGTTTTGGTACTTTCGACACATGAATATGCAGACTTACAGTGGTATATACTATATATAACCATGATAAGTTTTGGTACTTGCGACACATGAATATGCAGACTAACAGTGGTATATACTATAAATAACCATGATAAGTTTTGGTACTTTCGACACATGAATATGCAGACTTACAGTGGTATATACTATATATAACCATGATAAGTTTTGGTACTTTCGACACATGAATATGCAGACTTACAGTGGTATATACTATATATAACCATGATAAGTTTTGGTACTTGCGACACATGAATATGCAGACTTACAGTGGTATATACTATAAATAACCATGATAAGTTTTGGTACTTTCGACACATGAATATGCAGACTTACAGTGGTGTATACTATATATAACCATGATAAGTTTTGGTACTTTCGACCAATTATTGTGCAAACAAACAGTTATTATAGTATATACTATATATTATACTGATAGGTTTTGGTACTTTCGACCCATGGATGTGTATAGACAAACAGAAGTATATACTGTAATTAGGATATTCGACATTTAACTGTATTCCATTGTATAATAACCTAAATTTATTTATTTATTTTTTTGTGTTTAACGCCACTTTCAGCACTATTAGTTATTTCGTGGCGGCAATATTTTATTGGCAGGAAAACTGACAATCTTTGTCAATTAACAATTGATTATAACGCACCTGCCACGTACGGGGTTCCAACTCCCAACCTCGGTGTTGACAGGCTTGGTATACAATAGGTGAACTACTTAGACCACTCAGCCACCGAAGCCCATAAAATAAACTAAAGCTTGGAGATCAAATGTTTTAGTGTAATATACACAAAACATATTCGTAGCATGAACCAAGTAGACCTAATTCAGCTATCAAAAATGTTTAACTTAAGGCCAACTTTGTCACAAAGAACTATTGCTCAAGTGAAATTACATACATGTATATAAATATCAAACAAACGTATCATTTAATTTGTATCAGTGGTCAGTTTTCACACATTTACAAAAGTCTATTTTGTTTTTTAACATAAAATAATCCATAATTTTACATTACAGCCAATAAAATGTAAAGCGGCTGTTTGTTGGGAGGCTGGAAAGCCCCTTTCCATAGAGACTGTCGAGGTGGCACCACCAAAGAACGGGGAAGTGAGAGTAAAGGTAGAATGGCTTTTGGAATATATTATATTACTTTTTAATGCAAACAAATATATTTCAAAAATGTTATCAAATGTATTAAATTAAACTACAATCCGGTGTTTTTTTTAATTTAGTAATTTTAGTTTTGAGTTTAGTTGCAAATATTCCATGCATGTTCGGGACAAGAACAATTAGAACAGTAAATGAAATAGAATGGTACATGTATTAAAAAGAGGATCGACCGTGATGAAATGTGAAAGATGAAAGAGGTCTAATTAAGACTACCACTGTAGTACCACTGGAGAAAATTGGCATCTCGGGGAACCAGACATATTGACTTGCAATACAATATTTCTCATTTACGAAACCTTCAAAGCATTATTGCAAAGATTCCAAATCACAGAACGTGCTACGTATAATACTCTCTTACTCATGAAAATTCAGATAGTCGGCATTTTGACGTGTAATTAGTCACTGACAAATACCTAAAAGAATTATTTTACAAGGGTTCGTTGACGTTCAGAGGACATGGTACTTTCTTCAAACGTGGATGCCAATCGGACGTGTGTGCGTGTTTATACATCCTGGATAGTCAATTTTGGGTTTTGTTCTTTATAGAATTTGTGCTCCGGCTTGTTTATTAGTTTCTAACTCACTATTGTCATCCGTCATGCTTCTTATTGTAACGTCCGGTAATTTGTAGAAATAAATTTGTCTTAAATTACCATGATATGAAACTGTTTTCTTATATAAATAAGGAGATGTGGTATGATTGCCATTAAGACGACTATCCACCAAAGTTTAAATGAAGTGGATGGAAGTAATTATAGGCAAACGTACTTACGGCCTTCAACCATGAGAAAAACCCATACCGTATAGTCGGCTATAAAATGCCCCGACATGAAAAATATGAAACAATTCAATTGAGAAAACTAACGGCCTAATTTATAACAAAACAATTTACGAAATATTTACAAATATGACAGACATGAACCAACGACAACCACTGAACTACAGGCATCTGACTTGGGACAGACACATACATAATGTGGCGGTGTTAAACATGTTTGTGAGTCCGCAACCCTCCCCTCAACCTGGGACAGTGGTGTAACAGCATACTATGAGAACAAACTATAAAAATCAGTTGAAAAAGGCCTTACTCATCAGATCGATACAAAGAAAAACATCAGACAAAAACATGTTTGTGTGCGCTCAACCCTCCCCTAACCTTGGACAGTGGTGAAACAGCACAACATAAGAACAAACTATAAAACTCAGTTGAAAGAGGCTTAACTCATCAGCTTACGCCATATGAAATTGCAACTATCCACAGAAAATCATGTGCAGGCATGAAAATGTCCACATGGTGGTTACCGTATCAATCATACCGCAGGTTTACCAAAAGTATTTGCTCGAATCAAAAAAGGGAGGTGATGGTAAAAGAAGAGCGAGTGGGGGAAAGCTAGGACAAAAACAAACAAAACACATACATTTAGAACGGTAGTGGTCTATAATTTTTGAGTGTTTTGAAATTTATCTACTAGAAATGCTCACATAATAAGTTTTGTGTTCTGTCTGATGTTGAAAACAATGTAAGGAATACTCCAAATATGGATGTGATTTTTCGTTTCGATTTGCAGATAAAGGGTTTGCCTGTGAGTTAAAGGTGTACATAGTTCTGTAGTTCTTGGCTGTATTTTGTAAACTGGGTTCATTCCTTGTCAACAAGTGAAGTGTTCTTTTAGTTAATCGAGTATGTATAGCATTTTTAAGTGCCAGTCTTTGTGAGAATCAGGCAATTTTGAAAAAAATTAAAACATGGCCGAAAAAAACCCACCGACCTAACCATCCTATTTTGAAGTTACCCTCATCCTGAGTTAGAAATGGTAGGTCTTTCATTTCTGCATGTCTGGTAGTTCGAGAAATCTGTAGATAACTTTTGATTAGAATGATAGCAAATTACGGAGTTAGCTCCCCTTAATTGTTAATTTCTAGTGCATTTCAACCAAATTATATCTTGAATTACTAGAACAGGAAAAGGAAACGAATGTTATATTCGTTCACCATTATTCATTTTGAACATAAATTAATGTCAACTTGAGTGGGTTTTTGTTTGTCATGTTTTCACCCCTGCTTGATTCTTAGGCAGATTGGCACTTAAAGAATGACCACGATAAAAACCCCGACAGATGATTTTATGGATAATTATTGCTCAACTGTAACTTGTGACAGGATTACTGAAATCTGTTATAACTGTCTTGCCTGTTATTTACATAGGACTACATTTAGATAATCTTATAATTCAGAGAAGCTGGTTAACTATTGGTCATTCATGCAAATATTGTTGAGAAGGGTTATTAAAAAGCGGGTGGACGGATGGTTGACAACCAAAGCTTGTGATAACGAAAAAATATATTCGTTCATTTATTACAGGTCACCACCATCATAAAATATGAAAAGTAGATGCATGTTTTTGATTGCCAATGAGACTGCTAGCAATCAAAGACCTTATGGACAAAGATATAAACACAATATTCGTGTTTATGCAGGTATCGAGATGAGATAACATTTAAGAGATAACTGTATATATTGTATTTGAAGCTTCGCGGACGTCCAGCGGTAGTTTTACTGTCGCAAATTAAATTTACCTGGCGACGCGTAGCGGAGACAGGTAAACGGGTATTTGCGACAGTAAAACTACCGATGGACGTCCGCAAAGCTTCAAATACAATACAGTTATCTCTATTATAATGCAAAATAAATACATAATTCAATTCCAATCATTATTTCAGTGTAAAGTTGTCATTAAAGAAAAATCCGCAAAACGATGTTATCTTCTATGGCCCCTAAACTAGATGACGTCATAGGTATGCTTCCGGCGTCAAAACGTAAACACCGGGCGTTTACTGGCTTCTTGGCCGCTTCAAAATGTAATATAATTTGATAAAAAGAATATTTCTAGGTTCAAAATGTGAGTTTTGTTGCTTATTATTGTAGAAAGTACATGTCAATACATTCCGAATTCAAAATATCGGCTTCCTTAGTTACAGACACCCGTGGTTACAGACAAGGAGATAGAGAATTTTGCGCTTACTGTCATCCAATCAGAACCATTGATACAAAATAATTGCATTAGAATTATGCTTATACATTTACAGGTGTTATACACAGGAGTCTGTCATAGTGATCTTAGTGTCCTAAATGGATCGTTAAAACTCGGTCAGATGCCTATCATCCTTGGACACGAGGGTTCTGGTGTTGTAGAGAGCGTGGGTTGTGGTGTTACTGACTTTAAACAAGGTAAGACATTTTTTTTCAAATCAACAAAAGTGGTACATTGTATGACCATGTGTAAGGGGGGTCGGACCTTTATCGGGACTCCGGGATTGTCCATTTTTAAGTTCGGGATTTCGGGAACGAGCTATATTATCATCGGGATTTCGGGATTTAGTTTAATCGAGACACGGGATTTACGTGTATTTACGTCCGGGGATTCGGGATTTTCATTTATCGGGACTCTTGTTTGAAAAAAAATAGCATTAGCTTACCCCTTTTAGAGCACCTGGGTTTTTGTAGGAGTTCGTGCATGTTTTTTAGTGTTCTGTGTTTTGTTTGTGATTGTTCCTTTTTTACCTGCATTTATTTGTACAACGGTTTATGTTTTATTTAATACTACAGTACTTGGATATATTTGCACATTGTTTGTTCTATGGTTTTACAAATGTAAGTCTTTGGATTTCTCCGAAGATAATTTTGTTCATCTTGGTCAAAGTTATAAATGTATGAGTATTAAAAATTAGCAAACCAAAGGACACGATTACACACAGAAACAAAACAGGATTTAAACAAGGTGCGTCAGCACAAGATAAGTACATATATTCAAAGAAAAAGTAACCCTTCCAAAGCGTCTAATTTTGACCCCCCAAAAAAATTGTTTGAGTTTCGTGTTACACAATCTTAAGTTTCGAAGCACTCTACAAAGTTATTTACAGAATAATGTCAGTCACTGCGGCAGTGATCACCCATACCACAGAGCTAAATAGGGCCCATATTGAATTTAAAAAAAAAATTGTCGGACAAAATAAAATTGCATGACACAAATAAAGAATTACCAGGAAAAAACAACATTGAATTCACTGTATACGCACAACTACATGACACTGTATCCTGGCTTGGGACTAGCACAAAAAAAAAATGCAGAGTATAGAAGAGTGATAAAGTATACAATGTACTATCATACTCTCAGAGATCATACTCCAAGTAACTGACGAAACTGTCTTGTATTCTTTTATTGAGCTCAAACTAGTTAACTTATTTATGTGTCTGTTTTAAGTTTTGGAATGTCGCAGTCTCCTTGTATATATAATCTGATTTAAACTAAGCTCACTAGATTATATTAACAAGATACAGGGAATCTGCACAACAGACTGACCGATTGCTTTGAACAGTATACAATCATTAATTAATGTATTTGCCCAAAAAGCATATGTTATTTTATCGGGATTTCGGGATATTGTGAAATAAGGCCCGGGAAATCGGGATTAGGCAAAAATAAACTCGGGATTTCGGGATTGGACCATGAAAATGTTATAGGGGTTTTTTGATAATCATTGATCGACTTATTTCTCAAATTGTTAATTAACGGTTTCTCTCAAGGTATAAAAGCTACATATAAAAAGAAGATGTGGTATGATTACCAATGAGACAAGAGACCAAAATGACACAGAAATTAGAACTATAGGTCACCGTACCCCCATCATCAAGGTTCAAAACCCATACCGCACAGTCAGCTATAAAATGCCCCGAAATGACAAATGATTTATGTACAAAATCAAATTGTACATATAAATCTTCTTTTTTTTTTTCGTTATTCAGATGCAGCACAGCGAGTTCTAAATGCATAAATTGAAAAATATCGCCCAATTACGTATACTTTGCATTAACGCACAGGTAAACGCGGAAGTAAACGCGCGTTTAGTTTCATGTCTACTGAAATTTTGACTCATTGCAAAATAAGATAGCATTGACTTTTTGCGTCCGTATACATGTTTTGCTTCGTCTTTACCCTGTAAGGTTGTAACACAGTGCATGACGTATAGTGGCATATATATGAAATAGAACGGTGAATGTGTCAAAGAGACAACAACCCGACCAAAGAGCGCAAAAACAGTCCAAAGCCACCAATGGGTCTTCCATGCAGCGAGAAAATCACGCTTCCGGTGGTGGGCTTTAGCTGGCCCCTAAACAATAATGTATACTAGTTCATCGAACTGGACGCCACATAAAACTCCGAAACATATGGAATACTTTGCAGTCTTGAAGAATTGGAAACTTTCCACGCAGTCCAACAACATATTGTTATTCCATACGGCTAAACAAGTGACAACTCTACGACAGACATTCATAATCCGATCGCCTAGAGTTATACAGTGAGAACTAACACCATACTAAAGATACACTACGTTTTATATTTAACCGAACAATGTTAAATCTATTTGATCTCCAACTTTGTGGTAGCAAAGCTTTTTCTTCTCTCTGGGGGATTTGAAACCTGTTTATGTGATAATATCGTATGCACTGTGTCTAAATGTATAAAACACCAATATAAATACTTATTTAACACATTGCCTACTTCTGATTTCTCTGATTGGATGAAGTTAGAGGAAACTGTAGTTTAACGATGTTCATATCTAACTTATCATTAATAACATTTAAATCAAGATAAACGAAATGAGTGCCTGAATCACATGAACTCCAAACGAACGGGACCGACTGCGTCGACATGGTAACCGTCTCCTGCGATGCATGTATAACCCGTCGTGTGGATTTACATTGAGTCAAAATGTCACAATAGGAAATAGGACGCAATCTGTAAATGTCCCTATCGGACTTTTATTGTAGCTAAAAGGTTAAGACTATGAAACATGTATCTTGTGAGTCGTACGTCAAGCAATTAGCGATGATGACCGTACAACCTTTATAGTGTCAATGTCAGTCGTTCTGGAGCATTATTTTTGAGACAGGAGTTCTTACAAAAACAATCAAGATACCAGGCTCATATATAATTTGGTACGCTAGATACATTCTATCTCTACACAAGACTCATCAGTGGTGCTTAAATCAAAATAGTCTTGAAGCCAAATCAAATACGAAGTTGAAGAGTATTGCAGGCCAAAAAATTCGAAAAGTTGTGCTAAATACGACTAAGGTCATATTTAACTATGGGTAGAAAAAACCATAGTGTTTCGAATAATCAAACATTTTATGACGAAACTAGTCCAAAATTGACCAATTAATAAATAATTAACAAAATCGACTGATGTTCATAAGAAAATGAACTCTTTTGAAATCAAGTCACTTAGCCAATCTCAAAGGGACGTTATGCGGAATTAGAAGAGATCGAACATACATTTGCAATAATCGAGTTAACTTTACTAAACTTGCGTCAAAATTTAAAATTTTTAAAACATTAGTGTAATAAGCTTCGGATAAATTTTGCGAGAAAAAGAAGAGTTTATACATGAATCAAGTCTGACTTTTTAAATTTACCGTTATTGCAAGTGTTGTGTTTTCTGTTGTTCTCAACTCAACTCAACAGTTATCCGACTGATGTATGATAAATACAGAATATTATATGCTATAAATAAATGTGGATTGTTCGCTTCTGAAGCGTCTATTCATTTTTAGGAGATCACGTGGTTATGTTATGGCTTCCACAGTGTAATAAATGTAAGAGTTGTAAGAGCGGCAAGACAAACCTATGCGATGAGTATTTAGGGTAAGAGCGATGTTTTAGATTTTTATGTCACGTCTCTGGTTGGATTTACTATTTTGCATCCATTAACGGTTATCTGTTTGTCCATTCTGTTTCAATTATAAACAACAAATAAATGTGAGCCATAATATATGGGTATAAACTTACTGAACAAACCGAAATGTGAATTAGGCAAAATATAAATGGTAACAAATAAACTTCGGAATGATTTTGTTAATTTCAAATACAAAGCCTTCGCCTGTTATACAAAAACCGCTTTCATAGGCAGACTTTCAAATTATTCCAGGGTAAAATTATTAAGTTTGCTTTTCCAAAATGGTTACAATTATATTATGGATTATGCCAAATATATTTCTGACGAAGAGCAAATATGAAATTCTAAATGGGTAGTTTCAATAACACATACAGATCGTTTATAGTACAGAAGATGCAAAATTTTGACTGCAAATGAAGCAATGTGTGTCTCTATCATGACTTAGAACAAACTTTGACACATAATGTTATCTATGATTCAATTTGAAATACGGGACGATTTCATTATTCTTCCGAATTAAAAAAAAATCGTTTTCACAAAAACTCATTTCTGAGAAAAGAGAGGCAAAAGATACCAAAGGGATAATCAATCTCATAAGTCGAAAACGAAACTGTGAGAAACTAAAATGAATAACGATCCATTTCGAATTTGGTTTGTAATCTGCATGGCATAGATTTGTTTTATACTTCAATTTACATATAATAAACTCAAGTTTTCATGACAGAATGGTGCGACTTAATCATATGGAAGACTTATAATATGAAATCAGGCAGATGAAATTATCTTTAAACAGCTACTTCAATGTCTGAATTTACTATAATTTATCTTTTATCCTACGGGATACCGCTGTGACCATTATTTTATACCTTATCGATTTCATTTATTTGTAGTGGTACTCACGTATTGGGAACAATGTTGGATGGAACAACTCGTTTTACTTGTATGGGGAAGCAGATATACCATTTTCTAGACTGTAGTACATTCAGTCAGTACATAGTAGTACCTGAGATGTCGGTTTGTAAGGTAATATATGAACATGTCTACAAATAACAGAAATTGACATAGGAAATTTGATGTTTATACTTTTTATAAATCTTGATTAAAAATTTCAATAAAGGCGTATAACATTTTGATCACCCTGTTTTTACCTTTCAAGCTTTACAAAAAAACTAACCACACAAGAAATTATCATTGTCTAAAATATGACCTTGTTTTTTTAACCTGGGCGTGATTGGTTACTATTCGCAGAATCTGATATCGATGCCAAATCAATCTCATTTTTAACGGGAGCTCAAATATATTGTTTTCCATTGATGATATCTATGAACAACTATATAGGTAAGTAACTTGACCACGTTCTACAAAAACAACAATTATGTCATGTGATGGATTACTCTGAGATAGATATAACTCTATTATGCATTACAAGCAGAATTTCGGATACCTCAGTCTGACATAATTTTCATACATATCAAAGTATTTCATGTGAAATATTATCAAAATAGGACTGATTAATCTTTGACCGTTTACTATATATATCATTTGGAGAATCTCATGTTTTAGCAGACTGTAAGATTTATTCACAACTTGTCTACACTGGTCTCGATCTAAAGCGTTTTACATTGTAAAAAATGATTGATATTTGTTGAAGAACATATGCTGATCTCCAGGTATACTGTATTTTCTCTATATGTCCATCTGTCCATCTGTATGTCCGTCCGTCCGTCCGTCCCATGTGTTACCAGGCTTCATTTGATATGCAATGGCTATTTAGCACAAGTCATGATCACAGAAAATATCAGTAAATTGGTTATAATGCAAGACATGCATGTTTTATATTGTTTTTAGATTGAACCATCAGCTCCATTGGACAAGGTATGTTTACTGGGATGTGGAATATCTACAGGATATGGATCTGCCCTCAATACAGCCAAGGTAAAAATTATTATATGACAACGATTTGTATGTTTTTCTAGGTCAGAATATTTTGTAGCGTTAAACACCTCAATAATGAAATATTACTATGACCGTTTGCAATTGTTGAAACCTAAAATCCGTTGTATCGACGATGGAAATCATCAGCAGTGATACAGCGTGATTTCTGCTAAAACCTCTTTCAGATCTTATGACGTATATCCAGATAGTACGTTATATAGAGGGGCACCATAAGTAATGTAAGACAATTCCCCACTCAAACACCGCCATAATCTGCTACGGATTATAAAAGTTAACATTCAATAGTTTTGTTTAAGTTTTTCCTTTTGATAAATTGTTAACATCATCAAATTTCGAAAAACGTATGCACAAGAAGAACATAGATTTTGTAAAATTTATAATAATTTTTTTTGATGGAAATAAAATTGAGAATAGTTGTTGATTTTTGTGGATAATTTTGGTGTCAGACAGAATAAAATTGAGAATGGAAATGGGGAATGTGTCAAAGAGACAACAACCCGACCATAGAGCAGACAACAGCCATCAGTGCTACTCTCACCACCTTCTTCTTGTGATATAACAGGAGAATCGATCGATCGATAAAGTTCATAAGGGGACGACCATTTGATATTTCTGGGGGGGGGGGGGGGGGGGGGGGGGGGGGGGGGGGGGGGGGGGGGGGGGGCAAGAGGATTTTAATAACTCAGCCTTGATAATCACAAAAATAAATGGTTTGTTCTGTGGTAGTTCGAAAATAAATAACCTGACTTACAATGTATTGAAAATGAATAACTCGGCAGGTCTTTAAGCCATTTTATAAATGCTATTCGAAAGTATGAGGTGGCACCATATTCTTCATAAAATTCATCTTTTTTCAAAAAAAAAATTCGGGAAACACTTCCCAAATCTTTTAATAATAAAGGTATAAATATTATTTAAATATACTTGAAATGTCTGAAAATGGGTTTCATTTAACTTGAGGTATATTGGCTCAGGAAACACTTACCTCACTTTTATTACAGGGCTGTAACTACATTAAGGTAAATGCCTTTATGTAGGAAATTTTAAAACCAAAAGCTTGTCTTCATATCAAATTGCTTTCACAGCGAGTGTTTGCAAGAAGCAAGTTCTGTTCTCCCTTGGACGTAGCACCTGTTTTTTTCGGGATCAATGTTTCTTTAAACCCTTTAAATTTGTCTTTTGTTCATTGATTGCCCTTCTGTATAATCTTAGTGTTGCATTCCTTTTGTGATTTAGTAATTTTGTTTCCAACTTGATCATGAGTTTTATTTTATTAAAGACTTTTTAGCTATTTTTACAACTTAACTACTTTAAATTGTATCCCAATTAAGAGCTACATCAAGTTGTAATTGAAATGTGTTATTAAAAATTACTTGACATAGTTATATCACTGATAATCAGCCCCCTCTCAACTTAATTTGAATAAAACCCCATATAATTTACAGGTATAAAAGATTTAAATTCTGCATGCCGAAACAACAACAAAAAAAAAAGAAAAAAAACCTGCAGCCACATACTTAACTATATGAATTACATTTTTACTTAATTCTTCATATTGGTCTTTTGATGTTGTCCATAAAAACTTAAGTCTTACGCTGAATCTATACATTTTGCTTTGAGACCAAAATATTGTCAAAAAATTATTAAAACAGAACTTGCGTTTTCAGAATAAGAAAGGGTCTGGGAACGCCCAGAAAGCACGATTTTGCATCATTTGTTCTATAGTTTCTTTGGGCCTTCAGCGGCTTCAAAACCCTTCAAAATTTTTTTGCCTCGCTCTGCTCGGCGTAAATATATTTGGCAATACTTCTATAAGAGGCTAGTCACAGCCCAACTCTAATACCATGTATGTATGCAGTACATGTATATGCAGTTTGGAATTCAGAAGATTCATTTCCGCAGAGGATGATGATTAATTCTGATTAAATGGTACATTAATGACTTGACTGTAAATGTATTATTTATAATAAAAAATGAATTTAAAAATTGTATGTTTTCAAATATTATTAATATAGTTATGAAAATAAATAATCAGTCCCTTGTTTTAATGAAAATGAAAAATCTTGCTTCAACAGTGCCCCCCCCCCCCCCCCCCCCCAGAATATCAAATGGTCTTCCCCTAATCATAGTGTCAAGTCACAATCATAAATATCCAGTCAGGGATCAAAATATTTTGAACGTCGAATTAAAACTAAACGTTGACTACCTAAACAAAAAAGAACTAACAAAAATCAGTCACTGACTCCTGCAAAATTTTTACTGCCATGTATGTGAACTAATGTTTCTTCAGCCAAAAATAACCGAGTAAAAAAAAAGAAAAGTAAAACGCAGATTTTTTTTTCAGCTTTTTCTTTTTCCAATGTTATAACAAAGAGAAATTAATTTTTTGTTTCATTTCTTCTCTCAAGTTAAGCTGTCAAATACACCTGATTTATTAAAAGGCGTTGACACTACACGTTTAGTTAGTCCCATCAATTTGTTTTGTTATTCAAGTTTTGTAAATCTATATTTTATTACAAATTTTTCTCGATTCTTAGTGTTTTGTATCTTTTTATCAGGTCAAACCGGGTTCAACATGCGCTGTATGGGGCTTAGGAGCAATAGGCATGGCAGTTATAATGGGTTGCAGAAAAGCAGGCGCTTCCCGTATAATCGGTATCGACTTAAACCCAGACAAGTTCAAACAAGGTAAAACTGTTGGCGCTCATAACCAAAATTTGTATTACATTTATGTTATATGATAGTTATAAATGCCAAACAACTGTAGTGCGTAAATACGGATATTGTGTTGCAAAATTATTCTTTGTGTCCTTTTGGTTAATACATCTACGCTTGCCAAGAATAGCGAAGATTGGTTTACAATCTTTTCTTTTTTTCAAACTAAGCTTTTGATTAGTTTGGCCTTTAGCATCACTGAAGAAACATTTATTGTCGAAATGCGCATCTGGTGCAGTTTTGGTTTTTAACATTAAATTGTAACCAAGATGCCATATTAAAATCCTTAAATGGCTTTAAATAGTGATACTGACAGGAGAAATGTAATGATGATTTGGTTGAAATTAATTTGCTAATTCGAAAAGTTTTTTTTTTTTTTTGCTAACAACATTCCAGTAAAATCTGTCCAGGATTTGTATTTCATAGCATATTGCTTGTGATACACGAATTGTGCTTAATTAAAAGGAAGCCATTGATTCCGATTAAGGGTTCTAAATGGTAAAATTGAAGCATATATATACTAATGGTTTATGCAAACCATCATGATTTGGTTGACTATAACCGAATATCAGCGTCTGAAATGTTCATGAATATATTCCACCTAATTGTAAAACACAATGTCATCCTCTTTTCTATGTTCATGTTATCACCGAATGAAACGTGTTTTTTGTGTCACTGTTTGTCATGGATAAGCGAAACAATTTGTGTCACTAATGGAGCAGAAATTGCTTACCATTCTGTGGTCCCTAAGTTCATCCGTTGATTTTTGGTGAAGCTTACTCATGTTCCTCTACTTTCCTGTGCATGCAATATGTTAAATATCTTTTTTTCTGAATTGCGAGTTTTGATTAACCCATTTGTACTTTCTTCCTTTAAACGGAAATGAGAATATCACACCTATCATATGTTTCAGGTAAAGCTTTTGGTATGACAGAGGGCGTTAACCCAAAGGATCATGACAAACCACTTCATGAAGTGCTAGCTGAAATGACAGGTGGTGGCCTAGATTATACATTTGAATGTATTGGTAACGTGAAATGTATGGTAAGTCCTATCTAAATGTCTGGTATTATTTTAAAAAGATCAAACACTCAAAAATATAAATGGTATTATATCATAGAGATTCACCAATAACTGACAAATTTCCATTTCAGCAAACCGCCTTTGAATCAACACATAAGGGCTGGGGTAAAACCATTATAGTTGGCATTGCACCGAATACGGATGAATTTTGCACCAAACCATTGAATTTTACAATGGGTAAACGAATTTTTGGATCATTTTATGGAGGTAAGGCATGTTGTTCACAATGCACGAGTTAAATAACAGTTATGTCTGTATGAATGTAAGGCTAAATTTGTTAGATTACAAAGATATAAAGGTTCTCAAAGCCACATCTTTGCTAGCCAAGGGTTACGATCCAGTCCCCTCCTCTCCACGTGGAGAGGAGGGGACTGGATCGTAACTCTTGGCTAGCGAAGATGTCAAAGCCATGATGGTGATCGAATTAATCCCAAAAGTTGTTGTAGCATGCCTTTTTATGCCCCCGCTGTAGCGAAGGGGGCATTAAGTTTTACCCTTGTCCGTCTGTACGTCTGTCCGTCTGTACGTACGTCCCAAGATAGGTTTCCGTTCTCTAACTTTAGTTTGCCTCAACCAAATGTTATGAAACTTATACACAATGCTTATTACCACAAAACACAGATCAAGTTTGAATTTTGGTGGCGTCCCTTTTACCGTTCTAGAGTTATGCCCCTTTACAAATGGAAAAATTGCTGAAATATTCGTTTCTGTTCTCTAACTTTAGTTTGCCTCAATAAAATGTTTTGAAACTTATGCACAATACTAATTACCACAAAACACAGATCAAGTTTGAATTTTGGTGGCGTCACTTTTACTGTTCTAGAGTTATGCCCTTTACAAATGGAAAAATTGCTGAATTTTTCGTTTCCGTTCTCTAACTTAAGTTTGCCTCAACTTAATGTTATGAAACTGAAAAAATAATGCTTATTATCACAAAACTCAGATCAAGTACAAATTTGGGTAGCGTCACTTTTACAGTTCTTAAGTTATGTACCTTTATAACGTTATATGCAAGCGGGGGCATCATCTGGACACATTCCCCATTTATTTTGTTCATGATCAGGAACGCTATTTTGATTCGGAAAGTTGAGTTGAACTTAAGATGTGAGATTTGTTTTTTTTTTGTTTCATTTCTCTTCTCCGTTTAAGCATTCAAATACACCTGATTCATAGTATGATTCGACGAACGTTATGTAATTTGATATTCTTGAGACCATATATAATTGATACAAACTTTATTCATATGAAAAGCAAGTGCAATTCTCCAATTTGATTTTTTATTTCGGCAGCGAAAGTAGAAACCATGTAAAACGCTTTGGGACTGTGTGAAATAGCTTGGATTACATAGCAAAACACAGGGAAGAAGACATACTGTCTTTCTATGTTGTGATGTTACACTATTGTATCAGAAAAAGGGTGAAGGTTTGTTTATCATTAAAACGTTTAAACCCGCTGCATTTGTTTGCACCTGTCCTAAGTCAGGAATCTGATGTTCAGTAGTTGTCGTTTGTTGATGTGGTTCATAAGTGTTTCTCGTTTCTCTTTTTTTATATAGATTAGACCGTTGGTTTTCCCGTTTGAATGGTTTTACACTAGTAATTTTGGGGGCCCTTTATAGCTTACTGTTCGGTGTGAGCCAAGGCTCCGTGTTGAAGACCGTACTGTGACCTATAATGGTTTACTTTTATAAATTTTGACTTGGATGGAGAGTTGTCTCATTGGCACTCATACCACATCTTTTTATATCTATTAACCAGATTTAATAGTAAACTTCATTTAAAAAACATATGTTTCTGGATAAGGCATATTTGATTTTAACGAAAGAAATCTCTGTATTACTGAAAAATTATAACACCAGGGTTTTCGATATCACAAACTAGTCAACACATTTACTAAATTTTATCATCGGTACAAGGACAGCATTCGTAAATATAAATCAACATGCAGACATCTTATACGTTCAGGTATTTCACATCCAATCTTTTGTGGTAATATTCTTTACATAGCACAAAAATGTTGGCATTCACCTCAAAAGCTAACCAAACCTTTAAACAGATTTATTAAGAAGGGATATAGTTTCGATACTGTTTTCAGGTCATTAAAGATGGCATATTTTGGTACATGTACTAATATTGATTCACTCATAGGGTGTTTGCATCGGAAATACACACATTTATTCTAAAACCAGTTATTGGCATGATACGGATTATGTTCTTCTCATATATTTTATGATGGTATGACACTAAACCCCTAACGGTAAGGATTGTGCTTGATTTTCATATGATGGAGACATAATCTTTCAATCAGTTTAACTGAGGTCTGGAGGTTGCATGTCAGTATCTGCTAGCAGACCTTTGTTAATTTATGTATCATTGTCAATTTGTTTAGTTTCTTTTGTTACCTATTCTGACATCGGACTTGGACTTCTTTTAAACTGAGTTTTACTGTGCGTATTGCTGTGTATATAGATATAAGAAGATGTGGTATGAGTGCCAATGAGACAACTCTCCATCCAAGTCACAATTTGTAAAAGTAAACCATTATAGGTCAAAGTACGGCATCAAAACACTGAGCATTGGCTCACACCGAACAGCAAGCTATTTAGGGCCCCAAAAATGACTAGTGTAAAACCATTCAAACAGGAAAACCAACGGTTTTATCTATATAAAAAACAAGAAACGAGAAACACTTATGTACCACATCAACAAACGACAACCACTGAACATCAGGTTCCCGACTTGGGACAGGTGCAAACAAATGCAGCGGGTTTAAAAGTTTTAATAGGCGATAACCTACACCCTTACCTGAAACAATAGTGTAACATCACAACATAGAAAGACACACTATAAAATATCAATTGAAAGGGCCTAACTCAATCAAAAGACATATTGACAAAAACAAGTGATAAAATTGAGAATGGAAATGGGGAATGTGTCAAAGAGACAACAACCCGACCATAGAACAGACAACAGCAGAAGGTCACCAACAGGTCTTCAATGCAGCGAGAAATTCCCGCACCCGGAGGCGTCCTTCAGCTGGCCCGAACATACACTGAACGAATAAATTTGATCTATGACACAATGCAAATACAAAATTAATAAAACAAGGGGGTTAGATGTAAAACAATATCAGAAAGACAACCATAACCTTGGACAAAATGCCGCCAAATAAAATAACGTACACAGGTTAATAAAAATACTTTTGTTGTAAGGTATACATGGAGTAAGGAAATATTGTTTACAAAATAAATGGTTTTGTTGTTCATAGTACGAGAACAGAAGTGAAAATTTATTGTCATACCAAACACTTATCAAAGGTGGAAAACATTAAAAATAGTGAGACGAGATATAACACTAAACAAGTAAACATTAAATAACAAAAATGCATTATAAATTGTATCAACAGGTCAAATTAACTCGAAAGTACGATTTGAGAGTACTCGCAGTTACTGAAAGCTAATCTAAAGCCAAAACAATTGATAATAAAAAATCATGCATCAGAGACTAAATCAACTAAAACACATCCCAGGGATTTAGTGTGTTAACGTCATGGACAGTCAAAGAAAATATGACTTGTGCAATGCCAAAATTAAAGTATCGATAGGCAGTAGGATAGCTAGGAGTTAACCTTCTAATAAATCTGTATAATGTTATATATAAATACAATATAATCTCTATATCGAAAATGAACGTGGATGTGTATTTAAAACAAAACCGTTTGAAAAGAATACAAAGTCAAATAACAAAAATACCGAACTCCGAGGAAAATTTTAAACGGAAAGTCCATAAGCAAATGTCAAAATCAAAAGCTCAAACACATCAAAGGAATGGATAACAACTGTCATATTCCTGACTTGGAACAGGCATTTTCTTGTGTAGAAAATGGTGGATTACACTTGGTTTTATAGCTAGCTGAACCTCTCACTTGTATGACAATCGCATAACATTCCATTATATTGACAACGATGTGTGAACAAAACAAACAGACATAATAGGTAAAAATGTCAAAAATAGGGGTACAGCAGTCAACATTGTGTTAAAATCTTAATCACTACAAAAACAATCAAATATGTCAACAAAGGCAAACAAATTTAGTTATGTTTTAATTTGCTGATGACAAAATCGATATTTGTGCCAATGAAAACTATATTCAAAGGTCTAATCACAACATTGGTAAGATAACCTTTACTAATAAGTTTGTTTAAAGGTTCGGTGAGTTTACACGGATCACATAGTGATTTCCGCGCTTTTAGTACAATATTACCGTAAAATATAGGATGTGAAATACCCTTTTTTTTAAGTTTTCTACGGGTACCGCCAAATTTACTAATCAAATCTTTGTATCTATGAAAGAATTTTGTATCTTTGTGTTTGTTTTTTCTACATTGGCTAGAGGTATAGGGGGAAGGGGGTTGAGATCTCACAAAATATGTTTAACCCCACCTGTCCCAAGTCAGGAACCTCTAGCCTTTGTTAGTGTTGTATGATTTTTAATTTTTGTTCAATTATATGTTTTTGAGTTTATTATGACGGATTTTCTCGCTGTGTTGAAGACCCATTCGTGGCCTTCGGCTGTTTTCTGCTCTTTGGTCGGGTTGTTGTCTCTTTGATACATTCCCAATTTCCATTCTCAAATTTTATATTGTGTAATGCAATATCCAAACACTCGATTGTTATCAAATAAAAAAAAAAAACTCTCTAGGCAATGTTAATTTGCATTGTATCAAAACTGTGTTATTATATAGTCAAACTTTTGAAAACCTACAATTGCGTGAAATCTTTGTTGTCGACAACCAGTGACATACAAGATCACGTTTAAATACCAGCCGTCACATTTACGCTGTTATTAATTTTATTCTACTATGATGTTATAAGCAATTGTATAGCGTTTGCATATGCTTCAATGGATTTATTGTATAATGACGTCATCCTCCTTAGACAATATACTTTTCTTTGGGTACAAAAAACATGTATTGACCTCATCAAATAGGTAAAACTATATATTAGTTGCATTTCCTTGTAGATTATAAGGGTAAAGACGATGTTCCACGACTTTTAAAAGATTATAAGAATGGAGAGGTGTTATTAGACGAGTTTGTCACACATACAATGGCGCTAGATAAAGTAAACGAGGCATTTGATCTCATGCGGGAATCTAAAAGGTGAGATACAATTCCGAAGATGCATATATATAGTACGATTAAAACATTCACATTCAATATTAAGGTATACGACCTTCAATGAATTATGAAAAAATTTTAATGGCTCTTTTGGTCATATGACTCCTATGTAATCATTTACTCATACATCAGTGGCCTTCACGTTTAGGATTTGAGTGTTCCTGAGGTAAGTAAACTCATTAGTGCAAATGTATTAAGTGTGTTTATTTTTATTTATGCTATGGAAGTGGTATTTTGTCGTTTCAGTTTAAGTCGGTTTTTACTATTGCCTTAATTTTCATTTACACCAAAAACTTAAAGTTAACCAGTCATTGACACATATATATGAAGACAGTTTAAATGAATTCAATGTGAGGTAAGAATAAATTGGTGTACGTTATAATTATCCGTGTAATCAAAATATTTATCTAGTAAATGTTCGTTCCCATCATTTTACCTTTTATGTTAAAGGATTGAATTTTCTTTTTCAGCTTAAGATCAGTGATAAACATGTGGGAGTGAATGGATAATTGAGGAGGACAATGAAAATATATTTAGTGTTGACTTACTAATAAACAGTAGGCGGTACATTTATACTCGCACCATATATATATATAATATAACTTTGTATACAATGTAAAGGAAGACTATAAAACAGTTATGCCGGGCAAACACCTTTCGTTTACATACTTTTACACGACTTTCTACTTTATTAAGTATATTGATTTATATTTAATTGTTTCATATTCATTTGCTTAAAAACATAACACTTTTGGGAGATACACAAGACACTCCGTTTTGTCTATCTACTGTTCCAAGGTTTGATTCCAAAACTATATCTAACAACTTTTTCAAGCTTATAAGTATAAACTAAGTCACAGAGAGGCAGAGACATTTCATATACAAAGAAAAGGAACACTTACTAGGTAATTGTAGTATGTGTCTTAATTGTTTCCACAAATGTGACCTAGCAAATTAGACTTAATATCACGTCTTTTACGTTTTTCGCCATGTCGCTGTCAGTTTATTTTCGACTTATGAGTTTAAATATTCCTTTGACATATTTCGCCTCCTCTCTTTTAGGAAATGAAAACTTCATCAAGTACAATATGTTTCATGAAACTGAATGATATTTATTTCCACAATAAAATCACAGGCACTTGTCTCTGGACTAAAATTACCTATATACCTTCATAAAACACGTGTTATATTTAGGTATGCAAGTTTTTTATTCAGTCACCATAAAGTTCGTGCAATTCTTAATTCTTAAAGGGGCATTGGCTGTCAAATTCATGTTCACCGATTTTAATCAAATACTCATATTTGATTTATAACATACTAAAACCTATATGTAAATTATAAAAAGTCTAAAATAAACAATTTACAGTGCTCAATTATATGTATCACCATTTCGTGTGTATCTTAGTCTAGATGCCATCTAATTAATCATCGAGTCGACCTCCGAAGACTGTCGAGGGTCATATAACCCGATATAAACATAAATATAGATATAAATAGATACAGTGGAGATCACTTCTAACCTCTCATTAGAACTGTCAGAATAATCTGTCATAGAACTGTTCTAAACTGTCATAGAACAGTTCTACCTAGAACTGTTCTAAGTAGAACTGTCAGAATCAGTTCTAGGTAGAACTGTCATGATCAGTTCTAGGGTAGAACTGTCTAAAACTCTTCTAGGTAGAACTGTCCAAATCAGTTCTAGTCGTAGAACTGTCAGCAGAACTGACCAAATCAGTTCTAACCGTAGAACTGTCAGCAGAACTGACTAAATCAGTTCTAACCGTAGAACTGTCAGCAGAACTGTCTAAAACTGTTCTAGCCGTAGAACTGACCAAACCTGTCAGGATTGTAGAACAGTTCTAAATTACGTCACTGCAATTTTTTAATATATATTATATTCTTTTGACTTATTTATATTTAAGACAAAGAGTTCTTAAAACAGTTTTATGAATAGAACTGACTAAACCAATTCTAGCCGAAGAACTGACCAAATCAGTTCTAATCGTAGAACTGTTCTATTCGTAGAACTGTTCTAGTCGTAGAACTGACCAAAGTTTTGATCAGTTCTAGGTAGAACTGTCTAAAACTGTTCTAGAGTAGAACTGTCAGGATCAGTTCTAGGTAGAACTGTCAGGATCAGTTCTAGGTAGAACTGTCTAAATCAGTTCTAGGTAGAACTGACCAAATCAGTTCTAGGTTAGAACTGTTCTAGCTAGAACTGTCTTATAGGTGTCAGGATGACAGTTCTACATACTGTCCTAGAACAGTTCTCCTGACAGATTCTGACAGATTTGATGAGAGGTTAGAAGTGATCTCCACTGTAGCGAATTCGTGCAATTGGATTTTTCTAGGTCTGTTTGATCTCATATTGTAGGTTAAAAATATATGTGAATCCTCGTTTTTAACCTTATAAGAATTAGTTTTTGTGGATCGAATCAGTCAATCAAATGGTTTACCCTTGTTTCGCTTTCATTGTTGACATTCTTTTTCTCTTAATAACTGAACACGCATAACTCATGCGTAAATCATTTCTAGCTAAGGGGTTAAATTAAAGGTCACATGAAAACGGATTCAATGAGGTTGAACTATTCATTTGCATTAATTGTGAATAATTCATCACCGATGTTTCCTTGCTTATTTTGACAAAATTGAACAAAACTGGCTTCTAACAGCGAATTATTATTTCACTATTTCAATTTCATTAATGATTGAACCAAAAAAATCATATTTCATTTTTTTTTTATATATCTCGTAGCTAGTGCCCCTTTAACCTTTCTTTCTGAATTTATATAAATTTATATATGTCCATTGTCATATGTCTGATTTCCTTTTACGGCATATATATAACATGACTATATTGTACATCATTGTGTATTTGACTTTGATAGAATTAAGAATAATAATGTACATGTGTATTGAATAAGATATGACACGATATCAATAAACAATGCAATATAATGTTTTGGAAGTTGAATAGGTTTAAGATTACTTAGAATATATAATTCAGGTTTTCGCAAACAAAAGCTATTGTACATGCAAGGTTTGAAGTTGTCTCATACATATTGTACTATGCTTTTTTGAATATTATAGTATGATATATGTATAATATAATGGAATTCTATGCGACTGTCATACTAGTGAGAGGTTTAGCTAGTTATGAAACCAGGTTTATTCCACCATTTTCTACCTAAGGAAATGCATGTACCAGGTAAGGAATATGGCAGTTGTTTTCAATTCGGTTGGTGTGTTTGAGCTTTTGATTTTGCCATTTGAAAAGTTGAAAAGGGAAATTTCCGTATTGAATTTTCCTTGTTAATTTCAGACCTATCAAACAAGAATACATGTGCAGCTCGTTATTTTTAATTCGTTAATACAAATTTATTTTTTATGTGAACAGTGCAAATTATTGTCCAACCTATTTTTTTTTCTAGGAACCAATAGTCTTATATGCCGTTAAAAAAATGTTCATTTGTTATACAACGTTTAAGCTCAGGTGTAACTTTGATAGGATATAGCTGATCAGTGTTAACGCAAAGTCACAGAAGCATTGGTTCAAATTTTGACGAGGGCAATACAAAGGATGCCTTAGCTCTGACGCTGTTGGATTGAATTTAAGACAATACATACCTAGCTGTAAATATATCTTGTCCACTAGCACTGTCGTCGGTTTTAATGTCAATTCCGTATCATGACTTATATCAGGGCTAGAAATTTCAAAGATATTTAAGTTACATATGAAATGAAAAAATCCCCAAAATAGGGGATCCCAACAAGAGGTTGAAGCAATTGTGATCTTGAGTCGCCAACACAGTAACAAAGCAGCAAAACAATTTGTATGTTAACACTACGGAAAATAGTATGCATGCACTTTTTTGTGGAACTTGCAAGCTGAAATTTGTTATAGATACAAGAACAAAATTAAATATCAGATCAAACTATCATCGGTCATTTTAACAGTTAGCACCACATTCTGTATTGTTCAATACAATTACTTAAGATTGAAACGCTATTATATCTTTTGTAACCTGCTGAAATTTGAAGATGCCCATTAGATGCGGTATAAAATAAAAATAATCGATGGGCTATACTCAATCACATTGTTACTCGCATACAAATATAAAAATGAGTTTACTTAACAATAAACAATATTGAAAAGGTGCCATGCTTGTACAAAATGTGAATATTTTTCGTAACTCTTTATTGTCGAAATAATCACTTCCAGTTCTGTAGCAACCGAGTAGATTTTTTAGGCATAGCAAATCACTTGATACAAACTCTGTCTTGGATTTCTTATATCATTTCCAATACTGGACAAATGACTTTATTATTTTTCGTTTCAATGTACTTATAAATCACAAATATTTAAAATAATTTTATTGTTAATTGATCTTTTGTTAAACAAATCTGAGATATCTTCTTGTAGCATTTTTTGTGCTCTTGATTATGAAATACCTATACAATTAGTTTCATGTAAGCTAACAACGCTTATGAATAAGATTGGTGTTTAAAATATTCAATTGTCTTTCCAATATGGTCATTTATAAAAATACGGGTAATGGTGGATTTACTCCTTTGAAAATGCGTCATGACTATTTCATTTGAATATTGTGCCTCGTTTGTCTTAATGTTGTTCAAAATAGGCGAGTGACTTTAACCATAAAATTAAATTTGTATTGCACCCACCTAACACACGGCTAAATTATATATCATTTGAAAGCTACACATCTGTACTATCTGTTTTGCCCGGTCGTAAAAAAAATCGTACGGTGCAATTTCCGTCAAATCAAGATCAATGGCCAAGGACGAATAAGTGCATAATTTCTAAGATTTCAGCTTGATTGCACAATATGACTTTTATATACTAAATTCAAATATGCAAACCATTTAAACTTTTAGCAGAGAGATTAACGGTCATTGATCAAATGCATTTTAAAATATTTAAAACCTGTTGTTTCCTGAAATTCAAGTAAAAGTTAACAAAATGTGTGAAAACCCAAGTTTTTCTTTCTGATGCAACTGTTAATCACTTAAAACTAGGTAAAACCTTGTAATAACTATCAAAGAAGTTTTTGACATCATAAATTTCCTAAAATTATGCTTACATTGTACTTCTAATAAAACAGCAAATCATAACAACTCATGCAGTTGCCCAAAATACCGCCATCTGCGAAAAAAACAGCTTTTAAGCATTTCTTCCTATTTAAACATCGTATGTGGTCAATATAAGATTTAATAAACAAATTCTTAAGAATCTGAAAAATTTAAAGTAAAAAAATATGTGTGCGAATTATACTATTGCTTGAAATAAAGGGGACGAAACTAAGAGATTGCAATCTGCATTGTAACTACTAGACTGAAATAAACATCTTTTGACTTTTCTAATTGTTTGATTTGCAGCTTCATTATAAATATTGATGTAGTGAAAAGACCTTTTATTCATTTAAGTGAACCATAAAAAATAAATTGAAAATTTAGACAAAAATAAATAAAGAATAAATTGATGAAAATTGAAATTTAAAAGAATTTAAAAACCAGTAAACACATTATAAAACTTGACTTCTTGATTGCTTAAATTGCGTTGTTCATTGTTTAAATGCATTAATTCATCAAATAAGAATAATTTTGAAGAAAAAAATCCATTAATACGCAACGATTCTAGTTACAACTAGACTTTCTGAATAGCTTGAATGACTAGTTCATTTTTCATACGAGGATGACTTCATGCAAGAGCTTCTGATGACGACTGAAAAGAAGTTACCATTATCTTGAAACTTCACTTCCCACTATATATATGATGTCATCTCGCTGAATAGTGCCAAATTTGTCACAATGTTGGACTCGTATTTTCCATTGAAATTTAAAAAAAGACTCACCAGATATAGTTTACTCTACCACTTATCTTGAAATCGACGATGAGGGTTGGTTGAGAACAAGTTTTACGACAAAAGAGATGAGCATAAATCAACCCATAAAAACACTCCTTACTAACCAATTATAAACTTTTCATTTCTATGTAGCAACATTATAGCAACACCTGCATATCTATACTATTAAAGGAGGAGACCGATTTCATTGAGCCTCAACTCCTCTGAAACAATAACAAGTCGGAATATTTATGACATGACGTATAAATGTAGGGTTTTGCATTTCCTAAATTTGTCTTTGCATGCTCAGTCGACGTACTGCCCGCAAAATTAAAAAAGTCTTTATTTAAACACTTGCCCAATTGTAACGCGATTTCGCGGCATCTTCTTGTGGAGTATGTATCTCCAAGTTGATACAATATTCCAGAGCTTGCATTTACTTTCACGATTGTCGTGGTAGTGCATAACTGCTCACAATGAAGATATTAAATAAAGGCAACTATAGTATACCGTTATTCAATAGTCATCAATCGATTTACTAGTAACTGAAACAAATCCGGGTCACTAACCAAAACCGTGGGAAACGCATCAACTATAAGAGGAACACAACGGAATAACAGAAACACTGAACTGCTACAAAAACAAACATTAACATACAAAGAAACAGATTATTCGATACCAACTGCTATATGCCTGACATGGTACAGGACATTTGAAGAAAAATGGTGGTTTGAACATGGTTTTAAACCAGAGTTCAAATGCAAAGTTGAAATCATCCCTTTGAAATTTTTATGGACGCCACTACGAGTTGGTTGACAATTATGAAATATCTGTTTTGCCTGATGACGACTGATAAGTTCCAATCGACGTAACCAAAATACCGTCATTTCTGCCTTGAATGTCACCTACCGAATAAGGCTTGGCACCGAGGTAGGTATTACACGAGCCACAAGACGGGCGTCACATGTGGAACATGATCTGTTCACCCTTTTGGAGCACCTGAGTTCACCCCAAATATTTCTGGGGGGTTTGTGTTACTCAATCTGTAGTTTTATATGTTGTGTTTTGTATACTGTTGCTTGTCTTGTTTGTTTTTTGCCCGGCTTTGTCAGTTCGTTTTCAATTATGAGTGTGATGTCCCTTTGATATATTTCGTCACTCTTCAAGTAGTAAAAGTTTTAAAAATTGTAGATCATTGTAGTTAAATGTATCATGATAACGATTTGGTTCTATATATATATCACCGTGAGCAAATTAAGTTATTTTCGCGGATATTTGTCTTATTGCGTTAATCTTCTTCACTTTACTTTGAGGCGATTTTTTTGCCGATTTTCATTACTGCAAGTTAATATCTTTAAAGTGAAATAATACCAAAGGGACAATCAACATCTCAAACCATGAATCAAATAAACTTAATTAAAACCATGAACAAAATAAAATTAAAGTCCAAGCGACGAACAACAGTCCACAAAACACAGCACAGCATGAAAACGATCACTGCCTAAAACAGCGAATGATTTTATGAGGTCAGGCAGGTATTCAACTTTTTCATTTTTTTATTTCACAACTGCTTATAGTGTTTTACATACACAATGACCTACATTTGTATTTTAAAAGCTTATGTTGAAAATACTCAATCCTATCTCTGTACCTTTGAAATTTGGTTTGTGAGAATAAAGATATATAGAAGCATCTTTTATTCAAATAATTAAAGAGATTAAACTTCTAAACACATGTAATGTGTCTAACACGATTTTAAATTATTAGTAAATAAGAAGCAGCAGCATTATATGTAGTTCGTTTAATCCCGCTTTAGACAACCAAGTGTTTCTAAACAAGGTTACTTATTTCAATGTTACCTACGATTTAGTCGCAAAGTCATGTTTGCATTTAAACATGATTAAAAAAAGTAAATAAGTTTGACTTCGTAAAAAAAATATTTTAACCTCAATTAGCTCGTATATATTCTTTTCGAACTTTAGATACCCCTTCTTTTATTATGGAAAATCATTCTCCTCCCTGATATTGACAATTAGCGATGTGCTATCTTAACATAGAATAACAAAATGATCGCTATTTGCAGATGGCAGATTTTTGGGCAACTGCAAACACTTCAATAGAAGGCTGTTCTATGAACAATAATTAATAATTGCATCTTAAAATTACAAAACAAATATTCCTTGACCTAAAACATATTATTTATCTAATTTTTTAGCATACAAATATCGATCCCCGAAGATATATTTTGCTTTTGGAACAATTTTTCATTTTTTTTAGGATTTGTGATGAATCTCAATTTTCGGGAAATATTGCGCATATAACCTCTTATTTTTTGTTTGATTTGGAAATAATGTATTATGTTATATAAAGTTCATATGATCTTTTGAAAAATTGTATGCTACAAGAATTAGAAAATGGCTTTTTGTTTAGTAATCGCAAAAATTGGAATGTTTTTTCATGACCTTTGACCTTGATTTAACAGAAAATGCACCGTACGATTTTTTTACGACCGGACAAAACAGAAAGTACAGATTATTAGCTTTTGAATGATATACAATACAGCCGTGTGTTAGGTGGGTGCATTAAAATCGTTAACTAAGCGTCTTTTTGAAATAAGTCACTCGCCTAAAATGACAAAGCTATAGATATTTGGATACTATCACCCAAAATGTTCGTGAATTATACTATTGTACTCCCGTAATACCAAAGAATATATACTGTCCAATCACGACACATCTCTACAAAATTGAAAACATCACATTTGAAGTAAATTACGTTAACCAAAATTGTGACAAACAAGGGAGAAAACCTCAAAACAGAAGGACCATGAATGACGTTTTGCATCTGTATTACTAGTAATTGAATATCTTTCTCCGCCAGATTTGTCATCAGGCCCTGTACATCATTACTTATCTGATGAAGTTGTGAAGTTTTGGATGCACCGAATACTTACTGTTGAACCAAATCAAAGGAATTAATCTTGAAATATATACTTTTTTACGCAGCATTAAGAAGGAAACATAATTGTCAGAACTTTTTGTTACCATAAGCTTTTACCCTTTATACCATGATAGCTTATGGTAACAAATTTATATCACTTTTTTTAGAAATTTAATATCTTTATTTACCTATAATGATAAGACCACTTATAAAATGTGTGTGTCCGAAGCGTTTCCTGTATTTACCTTCATCAGGAACGTTAACAACCTACCATTTAAAAGGCACTCGTGTATAAATACGTAGAATTGATATAAGCTATATTTGTGAAATTGACTAAAGGCTGACTAAAAGGACCTTTAAAAGAGTAGCAACACGACGGGTCCCACTTGTGGTGCAGGATCTGCCTACCCTTCCGGGGCACTTGTGATCACCCCCGTTTTTGGTGGGGTTCCTGTTGCTCAGTCTTTAGCTTTCTTTGCTGTGTTTTGTATACTGCTGTTAGTCTTTTTCATTTTTTGCCATGGCGTAGTCGGTTTGTTTTTGAGTTATGAGTTTGAATGTCCCTTTGGTAACGTTTGCCTCTCATTTAAGAACTTATTTAAGGTAAATTTTGCATGAAGGAGTTGGAACCATATTTCTAACAATTTCTTAATTTATATATTAAGTTATCTATAAAAAAGATAATCTTCATGAAGAAAAAACACCAGAAGTATATCTTCAGGACAAACATTTCTTTGGATATTTTTTTTTTGTAAATTATTGTGAAAGTAGAAATTAATACAATCTAAAGCCTGAAAAACTGCACCGGATATTTTGATCACTTTCCAGCTGGTTTCCACCAATAGCATTGCCTATCCTTGCCATAACAATATCTCCAGCTTTGATGGTCAGTGGTGTGGAAGATGTGGCAAATGCGCGGTCGTCATGGTCCATTGAATCTGCCCAGGAGACATCTTTAACGATACCATTCAAAACTAATTCTACACTGGCATGAGATCTGTCATATGTACCAGTTGCAATGTAAAAGACATAGTTCCCGGAAGAGGTGCTGTGAACAACCCATTGGCGTTATTATATGCGTTCCCTATGTTAAGGTCAACGGTGTTATATATTATTGTTTGGTGTGATTTCATGCCAGAAAGTGCCAGGTTTGTCTGGAGATGTGCGTAGAATGCTATCGGTGTGTTCTTTGTCTCCAGGTCTGAAGCTTTATTAAAAGAAAAATAAATAAAAATTAACGAAAAAATTACAAATAACTGAACTTAATAAGAGCCGCCTAAAATCATCATTTTTGATTGATAATGTTTTTGCTTGTTTTGGTAATAGAGATTATCCTCCTTCAATAAAGGATTTGGTCCTTTATCGATATGCAATG
The DNA here is from genome assembly GCF_021869535.1 of Mytilus californianus. NCBI lineage: Eukaryota > Metazoa > Mollusca > Bivalvia > Mytilida > Mytilidae > Mytilus > Mytilus californianus. Next base: position 5,030,386 of record NW_026262745.1, on the reverse strand, counting down.
TATGGCTTTACTTCATAAGACCCAGGGAACAATATATTTATAAATAACAACTTTATCAGCAGATATTAGAGTGACATATTCCTTAAGAAGACTACATATTCCCTGTAAACAATCAAGTTCTCTTCGAAATATGCAAATGAATATATTTACCTCTATTTACTGTTTCTGAATCTAATTAGGTCTTTCCACTTTTCTGTGGAAAGACCTATTGTATTTGTTCTGATTATTATTATTATCATTATTATTTTTTTTTTCTTCCGCCTAATTTTGTTTTTGCGATAAATATTTGTTTCACAATATGTCGCTTAGATATTTCTCATATTGTATCGTATAGTTTATGCGCTTTTAAATTTCACCCTGCTAAGCCGAACAATTATCTTTGGAAGAGTTATCTCCCTATTCACTGTTTATCAAGTGTGTGCATCTCCTTCGTAACAAAAAAGATATCGACAAAATTCTTTTTCTAAATTGTTCGTTACATCCTCAGGAATTTTTGGCTAATTTGGATCGAAGCGATTCGATGAAATTTTATAGGAGTTATCTACCTTTATCAAGTAAATTTGTCATTATATTTTTGTTACTCATAAACTGTAAGCCGTATAAACCTATAGTCTTTTTATTTAAGGTCCTTGGATCCTAACTTCGAAAATGAGGTCAAGGTCAAAGGTCAAGGTCATGTTCTGAATTTTGTCTTTTGCTTGTTTTTGCATTTTTTTGCATTATTTTTAATGTTATATATAAAAGATAAAGTGCAAAATGTTTGTTATATTGTGATGAAGATATGATACGTTTGGTCTGAGACAATCCAGCGACGTCTTATTGGAGTTATTGCCCCTGAAATGTTTTATTTTAAGGTAAATTGATTATTACTTCATATTGGTACATGATAAAGCCATAAGATCTTTTGCAAAATGTTGGGTGACATATGACCTTGAAAAATGTCAACCGGAAGTGACCTTGAGTTAACCGGAAGTAGTTAATTTGGCACTTATTTCATGTAGAAGTACATAGAAACCATATATTTTTTGAATGGTCATACATTAATCTATCATTTGAGACCGGAAGTGATATTTTATAAACCGGAAGTAGCATATTATCTCCCTTATTACAGGCATAAGTATATATAAACCATATATTTTTGGAATCAGTGTAAATAAAGCTATCATATGAGACCGGAAGTGACATTTTCTAAACCAGAAGTAGCCAATTATCTCCCTTTCTACAGGCAAAAGTATATATAAACCATATATTTTTGGAATCAGTGTAAATAAATCTATCATATGAGAGTGGAAGTGACATTTTCTAAACCGGAAGTAGCCAATTATCTCCCTTTTTACAGGCAAAAGTATATATAGACCATATATTTTTTGAGTCAGTGTAAATAAAGCTATCATATGAGACCGGAAGTGACATTTTCTAAACCGGAAGTTGACAATTATCTCCCTTATTTCAGGCAAAAGTCTATCGAAACCATGTGTTTATTGAATCAGTATGAAAAAACCTTTGATTGGACGCCAATAGTAGCTTTGAGTAAATTAGAATTAGCTTCTCATCAATTATTTAGAAAATTGATGTGGAAAGACCTTCAATTGTTCTTTGAACAATTGGTTTTTAATTTAAAAAGTGATCGTTGTTCTTTGTTAGACGTCGATATTAGAATCCCATATTTACATATCTACCAAACAAACATTTACCACATAATTATTATAACATTTGTATTTATTTATATATTGTGATTAGATATGCGCATGTTTGCAGTGACGTACATATATTAGAATGCAAAAAGCATAATATTTCGAATTACTCCAAACTTTTATAAGGATTGTTGATATAATTAATGTGTGAAATTTATTTAGATTGATTGGTGAAGTGCAGACATTTAATAAAACACTAGCTACTGCCCATTATAGTCATATTTTGGGAATTGTTTTTGAAATCAAACTTTAGGGTTTGGGATATCATTTAGACATTTTGCTAATTGTTGAAGGCCACATATGGACCTGTAAATATGTTTTTGTTTTCACTTCCGTTGATTTTTGTGTTTTTTTTGTTATTATTGTTGTTGTTGTTGAGATATATCCCACATCTCCTTTTTACATATGTAAAATATCTTCTTTTTATTTGTATTGATATGAATAACGCATATAAAGAGAATTCAGTACCAAAAAGTAAAATCACAAAAATACTGAACTCCGAGGAAAATTCAAAACGGAAAGTCCCTAATCAAATGGCAAAATCAAATGATAAAACACATCAAACGAATGGACAACAACTGTCATATTCCTGACTTGGTACAGGCATTTTCAAATGTAGAAAATGGTTGATTGAACCTGGTTTTATAGCGCTAAACCTCTCACTTGTATGACAGTTGCATAAAATTCCGTTATATTTACAACGATGCGTGAACAAAACAGACATGTAAACCAAGTATGTTATTTGATAATTTTCTATACAAGTGCCCAAATTAGCATTTTGGAAAGCGGACATCATATTTTATTGTACATATGTAACGTACCTTGGTTTTGTAAACTTTGGACTAACTCAGTGAGGTTTTGGATCTGTGTCGTCTTCTCAACTAAGGAAGTTTGTAGTGCAGTTACCTACATGTATAAAAAGGTATATTTTCATTTCCTCACTGGGGTGTTTGAATTGCTACGTTGCATACTAGAATTTAACCATAATATTTATGAAGGAAATTAAACTGTAGCAAAACAAACTTTCAGATATTTTGGTAGTTTATGAGATTTTATCAAGAGAATAACATTTTCTCCTTCATTGGGACAGTTTGCATTAGAAAAAAACTTCATTTAAAATAAATTGAAAGTATAAGAAACCATAGTTGAAATCGTGCTTTAAATCTGTACCTGGTTGTCCTTTTGGTTAAGTCTGTCAGCAAATCCATGAATGACGTTTTGCATTTGTATAAGATGAATATCTTTCTCCGCCAGTTTTGTCTTTAGGTCCTGTATATCAATTTTTATCTGATGAAGTTGTGATTGGATATAGCTTGGGTCGTCTATCAAAAGCCGTTTGTTCTCAGTTGCATAACAGCAGTTCAGAGTAAGTAATGAAAATATTCCGAAACAGAAATTATAAGAACAAACACATGCGGCCATTTTGTTTAAGATTACAGTACACACCCAAAAGTGGCATAAAGATAAGGCATACACGTAACTGAACAAACCTAATGATAGTGTAACGCGAAAAGAAAACTGGTCTAACTAGACTGTATTAATCTATTCTGAATTATATATGTAAAGGATATCACCGGTAGCAGAATCTTGTGCAAGAAAATAAATAAAGCAATATTATCAAATGACAAGAAATTTAGTGAGGATTGATTGCATTTATTACACATTTACGTAAACAGACGACACCGGGCATGTGGCCTTAGAAAATGACAAAAAAAAACAAAAAAAACAATGTTCTCTAAAACTACAAACAGAGAAAACTAAAGACCGAGGGAGAAATATTGTAGTTTTTAACGTATTATAATTTACTCAACACAAAGGTTGATTTTTATATAGATTTATTTAGATAAATAAATTACACAATATTTGCACATGCATTCGGATAATACACAGTTGCTTTTGAATTTCTGATTTTCTTTAATTTTTCATTTCCACATCTATCGGTCACAGGAATATAATATCTTCTTATATAATCCCATAGATCTGAATTTCAATCAGATTGATTTTGTCATAGATTATAATTACAATGCACTGATTGGCCAGCTTGATAAATATATTGAATTTATTGAATTGGGTATATTATTACTAAACTTAACGCATTTTTATTATTCAATGTTTACTTATTTTGTGGTATATCTCGTCTCACTATTTTTATATGTACCACCTTTGATAAGTATTTAGTATGACGATAAATATTCACTTCTGTTCTGTACAATGAACAACAAATTTATTTATTTCATGAAAAATATTTCCGTACTCACATGTACTCCTTACAACAAAATCATATATATTAAAATTACCTGTGTACGTTATTTTATTTAACGCCATTTTGTCCAAAGTTATAGTTGTCTTTCTGATATTGTTTTACATCTCCCCCCTTTTTTATTAATATTGTATTTATATTCTGTCATAGAACAAATTTATTCGTTCAGTGTATGTTTTACTTGTTTTTGTCAATATGTCTTTTGATTGAGTTAAGCAATTTCATTTGATATTTTATAGTGTGTCTTTCTATGTTGTAATGTTACATTATTATTTCAGGTTAGGGTGAAGGTTGGCGACTGTTTAAACGTTTAAACCCACTGCATTTGTTTGTAATAGTACTTTGGTACGGACATGATTTAAAACAAAATATCTAAAATATTGCCCGTTTATTAAATTTGTTATTATACAGAAACTAAGGTTTCAAATCCCTCAGGCACAGTTGGCCTTAGATGGATTTGGCTATGATTTTTCAGGGCCTTTATTGGTTGATAGTTCTTCAACGTTTTCGGTCCTTATGAATCCTTGGCTTTCAAATATTCGGCTCTGGGCGTTCCTGATGAAGGTAAACCAGAAAAGCGCTTCGGACGCATGAAATTTATAAAACGTGTTAACTTGTTTTCATTTTTTTCCTAAGTCAGGAGCCTGTTGTTCAGTGGTTGTCATTTGTTGGTGTGGTTCATAAGTGTTTCTCGTTTTTTTATATAGATTAGACCACGTTGGTTTTCCTGTTTGAATTGTTTTACACTAGTCATTTTAGGGCCCTTTATAGCTTGCTGTTCGGTGTGAGCCAAAGCTCCATGTTGAAGGCCGTACTTTTACCTATAATTTTTTAATTTTTACACATTGTGACTTGGTTGCAGAGTTGTCTCATTGGCACTCATACCACATTTACTTATTTCTATTGAAAATAAATAAAGATAAGAATTGAAATTTAACACACCCAAAATTATAACACTTGATAACCCCATTTTCATATTTCCTTTTTATTTGTGTTCAACCGATTATTAACGTTTGCATCTTAGTTTTTTCAATCAATATGCAGTATATCATCCCGGATTTTTCAGTAAACGGACATGATGAATAAATAATGATTACAAAAAAGGTATCCGTAACCAAGTTCCTTTGAGGTGGTGCCGGATTCTACAAACCAATGCACGTAGCCATGATATGATCATCGTTGAAAGAATTATGAATAAATGGCACCTAAAATGCCAATGTTACTAACATAAAGCAAAACCATTTTTCAAAGCCTGTGAAAAAAACAGACGACACCGGGCATGTGGCCTTAGACAATGACCAATAAAAACAAACAACGGTCTCTAAAACTACAAACAGAGAAAACTAAAGACCGAGGGAGAAATATTGTAATTTTTAACGTATTATAATTTACTCAACACTAAGGTTGATTTTGATATAGATTTATTTAAATAAATAAATTACACAATATTTGCACATGCATTCGGATAATACAGTTGCTTTTGAATTTCTGATTTTCTTTAATTTGTCATTTCCACATCTATCAATCACATGAATATATCTTCTTATATAATCCCATAGATCTGAATTTCAATCAGATTGATTTTGTCATAGATTATAATTACAATGCACTGATTGGCCAGCTTGATAAATATATTGCGATTTTTGGTTGAATTGGGTATATTATTACTAGACTTAACGCATTTTTGTTATTCAATGTTTACTTATTTTGTGGTATATCTCGTCTCACTATTTTTATATGTACCACCTTTGATAAGTATTTAGTATGACGATAAATATTAACTTCTGTTCTGTACTATGAACAACAAGTTTATTTATTTCATGAAAAATATTTCCGTACTCACATGTACTCCTTACAACAAAATCATATGTATTAAAATTACCTGTTTACGTTATTTTATTTAACGCCATTTTGTCCAAGGTTATAGTTGCCTTTCTGATATTGTTTTACATCTCCCCCTATTTTTTTTTATTAATATTGTATTTATATTGTGTCATAGAACAAATTCATTCGTTCAGTGTATGTTTTACTTGTTTTTGTCAATATGTCTTTTGTTTGAGTTAAGCCATTTCATTTGATATTTTATAGTGTGTTTTTCTATGTTGTAATGTTACATTATTATTTCAGGTTAGGATGAATGTTTGCGACTGTTAAAACGTTTAAACCCACTGCATTTGTTTGTACTAGTACTTCGGTACGGACATGATTTAAAACAAAATATCTAAAATATTGCCCGTTTATAAAATTTGTTATTATACAGAAACTAAGGTTTCAAATCCCTCAGGCACAGTTGGCCTTAGATGGGTTTGGCTATGATTTTTCATGTCCTTTTTTGTTGATAGTTCTTCAACGTTTTCGGTCCTTATGAATCCTTGGCTTTCAAATATTCGGCTCTGGGCGTTCCTGATGAAGGAAAACCAGAAAAGCGCCTCGGACGCATGAAATTTATAACGTGTTAACTTGTTTTCATTGTTTTCCTAAGTCAGGAGCCTGTTGTTCAGTGGTTGTCGTTTGTTGGTGTGGTTCATAAGTGTTTCTCGTTTCTCGTTTTTTTATATAGATTAGACCACGTTGGTTTTCCTGTTTGAATTGTTTTACACTAGTCATTTTAGGGCCCTTTATAGCTTGCTGTTCGGTGTGAGCCAAGGCTCCATGTTGAAGGCCGTACTTTTACCTATAATTTTTTACTTTTTACACATTGTGACTTGGATGCAGAGTTGTCTCATTGGCACTCATATCACATCGACTTATTTCTATTGAAAATAAAGAAAGATAAGAATTGAAATTTAACATAACTAAAATTAAAACACTTGATAACCCCATTTTCATATTTCCTTTCTATTTGTGTTCAACCGATTATTAACGTTTGCATCTTAGTTTTCAATCAATATACAGTAAACCATTCCGGATTTTTCAGTAAACGGACATGATGAATAAATAATGATTACAAAAAAGGTATCCGTAACCAAGTTCCTTTGAGGTGGTGCCGGATTATACAAACCAATGCACGTAGTCATGATATGATCATCGTTGAAGGAATTATGAATAAATGGCACCTAAAATGCCAATGTTACTAACATAAAGCAAAACCATTTTTCAAAGCCTGTGAAAAAAAAACAGACGACACCGGGCATGTGGCCTTAGAAAATGACAAAAAAAAACAACGGTCTCTAAAACTACATACAGAGAAAACTAAAGACCGAGGGAGAAATATTGTAATTTTTAACGTATTATAATTTACTCAACACTAAGTAAAACGTGTCATAATTTTTGCTAGCAATAATTAACTGGCAGTGTCCATTTATGCATAGCTGTGACATTTAAGAATTCAAACATTTGTTGATTTAGCCAAACTTTATATGAAAACGAAGAGAGCACCTCAGCGAAATCTGTTACATAAACATGGTAAGTTAAGTCATTATTCTCTGGTTTTCTCTTTCTAGCTTTCGATCGTTTTATCATGTACAGTAAAAATTGGAATTCAGTAGAATCCAGATTCATCCTAGAACAAATTGAAATTCCAATATTTTCCAGTCTAGAAATTGAAATTGAAATTTTGATTTATTCTTATTAAAATACAGTACTAACCGGAATTCCAATGTCTACTAGTAGAAAATAAAAATCCAAGATATTACTAAAATACTAAAAACTTAGATTAGTATGATTCTGGATTCTACTGGATTTTTTTTTTTTGTATAATTATTTCTAATTTTTACTGAAGCACTTAATATTAAGTAGGAAAACAAAACAAATGACAATACAATGCGACTATTCATACTTTATTACCAAAGAAAAATCTGATATTATTATAAGACAAAAACGTTCGTGATTTTTTAGTTCATATTAACATTTGCTAACATTTTGTTGATAGTTTTTTAATAAGCAAACAATTTTGGCTTTACACCACAAAGAGAGTTCAGATAAACAGATTTTGCGTCGGTTAACAAGATTTTCTTCTGATTATTAACTTTGAAACATTTGTCAGTTTGCATTCCAAAATTGATTGGGAGCAAACTTGATGTAATTGTCTTTGCAATGGATGTCTTTAAGCAAATTACTTTTCATTTTCACCAAAGGTTCTATTAATTTCCTGGATGCCTCGTTGGCAGAGTGGCATTAGTTGTTCATCTACAGTTATCACTTCCCTGTCAACACTTAGGTTTTGAATTCGCGACAGGCGTGTTAGACTCCAATCTTAATTGACTAGGATTGTCAGTTTTCCTGTGAAGGGTCGATGGTTTTCTGCGGCTTCCTCGACCAATAAAACTGGTTCGTCACAATATAGCAAAGAGTGCTGATAGTAGCGTTAAGCACCAACAATCAATCAATCATATTAATTTCCTGATGTTGTTTTAGTCATGTGTTTACCTTTATGCTCCGTTGTTTGTTTAAACTTGATCTTATGCATTAAGCACTTCAAAATTACAGTGTATTTCTCAACGACTACAACATCTCATTCTGTCATACTGTTTTTGGGTAACTTGTTCGCAATCTGCTAAATTTCATCTAAAATATCTTTGAGGTTGTCCATTTCTGATCCCATTTATCATAAAAAAAAATTTCAAAACAAATTGAGCATTATCATGACTTTTACGACTTGCGATTTAAGACAGATTATAATAAGGAGAAAACTGTAACAAGATGGAGGGAAATGAAGGAGCTGTGCTAAAGACTCTATTTTGTCCAAAATCTGTCAAAATTGAAGTGATGGTAACTATACGTTAGGAAATGAATGTTTATAAGTGTCGTTAAAATAATAAACCTATGCCACTTTGAATTTCAGTAAAAATTTAATGACTTTAGAATAAAGGTTCTGCTGTGACAAATCAAAATACTGATTCTGAAGTACTGAACATCGGATGATCGCAAGTTCTGGTGGATGGTCACAGGCACTTATCTCACGAAAAAAATCATTTCTCTATACCTGAAAGTTAGGTTAAGGTACATAGATATATTTTTTTTCTGAGACAAGTTCCTGTGTGGATGATGAATAAATGACAGGGAATTCAACCTCACCGTTATAATTATTATATTGTAGTGATATAGATAATCATTTGTTATCAGTATAATCTGGTTTGTTGTTATATATTATATTAGCATTTGTAACTATAACAGTTATATATATCAGATCATCTCTCGAGATATTCTTCCGCATGCGTTAACACAAATTTTCGGTATTCAAGATTTGTTACTGATATATATATATATTTCTCACGACAAAACATTTTCATATCATTTATCTATGTTCTTAAAAAATATTTTCATGAATATTTATTGATGAAATAAATATATAACAAGCGATAATGAATGTTATTTTGCACTCGATAATGTCCGTGTATTTATACGATTTAAACGAAGTGATAGGTACTTAAAACGCAAGGGTCGTGTGCATAATTTCTGCGCCATCAAAACACCGAAATGACCTCTCAAGGTCATCCGCTGTAAAAATCGTAGGAAATTGACCATATCTCTTTTCTTTTTTTTTTCCAGACAAGTTTGAGCATAAGTTTATTAGCTCGCTTGACCAGAGGGCCAGTGTGGGCTTATTCCATCACTTGGCGTCCGTCGTCCGTTATCTTTTACAAATAACCAGAGACGTATATATGTCTCTGAAATAACTTACCCACTGAAACTACTAGGTCATATTTATACAAACTTGGCCACAACAAGGAATTGTATATTTAAATTTAAATAAGTCCTTGGCCACAATAATCATTGGAGTATTTCATTTAGAAAAAAAATCTCAAATAACCTGCCTGCCAACCAACATGGCCGATATGGCTAAAATGGAAAATAAAGGGATAACTTGAATGCAAGTTTTGTCTATTATCTTGAAAGCCGCTTTAGATAAAGAAAATATGAGAGGGACTACAATGTTGGGAATGATGAGATCTACATGTATAATGTACCTACTGTTCATTTACACAAAAACTGTCAGATAACTTCCTAAAGAGGTACTGTCCGTAAATGACCAATTTTGTCACCCCATCCCCCTTTTCGGCGGAGGACATTTTAGCGCATTATCAGGACATTTTAGCGAAAATATTCGGACGTTTTATCGCCAACGTATAACACATTTTAGCGCAAGATTTTTAAACCATTTTAGCGTAGAGTTAAATGATTAATGCCCATTTTAGCGCAAGATTTTAAACCCACTATAATTCCGGAATATAATAATGATCTATTCCGAGTTTGTTTACTTTTAGCGATTTCTTATCATTTGACAATTTGTCAACAAATAATGTGAACAACTTTAATTTAATTTTGATGTGTAAGTTTTTTTAGGTCAGTATTCTAACTATAGTTAGTCAACTAGTCTGTTCTTCTTTTGTCAGCCCAACTGCACTGTAGATCAATAAATAGACAGGACCGATCTGGTTAACACCTGACCAGTCGCTGAATGAAAGAGGACGAAGTCCGAATCAGACGTCCTTGTTTTGATTGTATATGATAGCCAATGCTATTTGAAATACTATATTTTATACATTTTAATTGACATTTATTAAGACCTGAATGCTGGATAAATAAGTCAGAAAAATGCTCCAAAACTGCACTTATAAATCATTTGGTCAATTATTGTCTAAACTATACAGGTTGGGCTCAAGTCAGGAAAACTGGGGTATTCCTTGTTTTCAGGGAACACCCCAGTTTTCTGGTGTTAAAAAACCCCAGTAAACAGGGACTTCTTTTTTCCTTGTCAATTTATGGTATGAAATCTACAAAAGCGCACCTTCTACATGTGATAACAATGTTATATGATAGCAAGTGTTTTTATAAGTTCAAAAATCAAACTAATTTCAAGTCTTATTTGATGCTCAACTCACAACAAAACAATTCCTTTGTTCACCAATTCATACCTTGATCATCAATTATGAGAAGACAAAAAGATAAGTTAATCACTTAGGCATTTAAATTCAATGAATAGAAAATTTCAATAGAAGTGAACATGCATAATTCAGTTATGATCAGTTACACCTGGAGCATGCAGCTTGATCAACTGATTCCTAAACAAAAGATTTGTATGTTTTTGAGTTCTAGAAAAAACAAGGCTTCACTTATTCATGTTTTGTTGTTCCTGAGATACTTAAAATTATTTACAAATACTACTGATACAGTTAAAACATGCGCTTTTGTAAATTTCATGCCATGAATTGAAATAGAAAAAGGAAGTCCCTGTAAACTGGGGTTTTTTAACACCAAAAAACTGGGATGGTCCCTGAAAACACGGAATACCCCACTTTTCCTGACTTGAGCCCAACCTGCTATAGCCTCTAGGATCATGATCTCTTCTTTGGGTTGACAAGGCTTCAATACACCTTATTGCTATTCCCGCTTGACTCGAGAATCTGTCCCGCTTGAACTTTTGACGTCATACAACAATCACTTTTCCATTGTGGCGTCAGATATTTTCTATTATGACGTCAAAATTTTACGGGAACTTTTGTGATGTCCCTTAATGGCGGACAAATAGCTATTAAAGGTGTATACTGAAGAATACATGTTGTTGCACATGGGTGATTAATGAAAATTTATACAAATTTATAACAATTTAAGTGTTTGTATATCAGTCAGGGATATAACTCTATAGGGTTATTACAGAAAAATAACATACATTTGTTATTGTGGACTAAAAAATCAAAGAACTGTGATAACATATGTATGTTACATGTTTCAAAGGGACAATATACATCATTAGTTTAGTTAAAATGTATACAAGTTCTATTGATATTACTATTGTCTTTATGTATACTTAACTATAGAAAGATATAACAGTTCATAGTTTGCCAATTTTGTATAGTACACCTATGTTATTACAGAAAAAGTATGCCTGTAATAACTAAAGGGTGTTATCACAGCTTCTCTATATCACTCCAAATCATTTGCTCAGGCATACATCATGCTTAATTACAATGTATTTTAATTCATTGTAAGAAATAATGACCAGAGCATGTAATGAGGTTCTGCGCAAGCTTCCCAGTAATTCCCAAGTGTCTTATATAATAAGTAATAAGTTACATTCCTTTAATAACTAAGCCTTGTTATTACAGCTAAATTTATCCCTTAAAAGCCTTGTCTCATTGATTTACCATGGTTAATCAAAAATGTATTAATTTAATTAAAAAATTAGTTATCAAGGCTATGCATTTAGTTTCTGCGCAAAGTCTCAAGAGTTCCCTAGAGCCCACTATAAATTAAAATATTTTTGATCTATTTTACAAATAACAAACATATGTTATTACAGATTTATAAAATTTAAGGAACAAATAGTAGACAACTCATGAAAGTATCTGTAATAACACACACAAGTTATTTTCTGTAATAACCCTATAGAGTTATATCTCTGACTGTATATACAGATTGTGATTACAAATACATGCATTTCAGAAATATAACTTTTGTATACACATGTTGATGATGTCTTTCATGTCCATCCCAACCAAAGTCGATTGTTCCAAAGTCATTCTGGCCCAAGTCTTTCCAGCCCCAATTAAAAAAATATTTGCAAGATATAAAATTATATCTTTTTGACTTGACATTCTTGTAGTTCATGCATATTATTGAATTTTATGAAAAAAAGCAATGGTTGACAAAATATTATGTGCCTTTGACACATACAATGTATATATTGCAATTTCGAATTTTATTTGGGAAGGGGTAGTATAGAAACCCATTTTATCCAAAGAAGACAGGTTGATTTTATGAATTTCTAATCAAACTCAGATGGAAACTATAAATTTATTTATTAAAATCATCTGACAAAAGTTTGTAACATTAGAGCTCTCACGTCAAAATGTGCTTCAGAGGCAACTTTCGATCTAATTGATGTGGGTCTCATTGGGGTCTAAGCGTGACCCGGGATTGCCGATTTTTTGTAAGCGTGACACGTGAAAGTCAAATTATTGTGGCGTGAAAACGGGAAATGAAGTCTAGGGGGACACGGGAAATTACCAAAAAAAAGAGAATTGCTTACGTACATAGTGTAAGCGGGATACAGGAATCTGACAAAACAGTAAGCGGGATCCGGGATCAGAACCCCCCAATGAGACCCCCATTGATGTTTTCACAATTTTTGATGCGCCCTTAAACTGCAAAGTGACAATGGTCGTGAATTTACAGCTTTGGAAATATCTGAGTTAAAACTAAGATTGCAAGACATGCAAGAACCAGTGACTTTATTTCAAGTAGTTGACAATTTAAATTTCAGTTCTTGTCTAGTATTAAATTATGTACCAAATGTATTATAACTTTGAAAAAATGTCTTTTTATTTACTTGCATTTACATTTTATTTTTTTTAAGATTAATGCCTGGACACAATTTTCAGGATTTAAGAGTAATGCCTATATAGCTAACATTATTTAGGCAATAGTCTTACTGCCTAGGCATTGTCTTATTGCCTAGGATCTAATCTTAATGCCTAATTCACTTATTGCCACTAACATATATATTTCATTGGATTGTAATTATCTCCTTATCTTGTAAATGTGAGAATTACACATGTAAAATATATACAGTAATTATAATCATGGGAAATAACTTCATAACAACATGCTGAAGCTTTACACAAACAGTACCAATCATACACCTTGTTCATGTTGTTGTATCAATTTAAAATAAATCCTGAATGATCTGCCAATAATAATAATTAGGTCTTTACACTAACTCAATTGGATGTTGGATGTGTACTGTTGATATTTTAGTTTTAGATACATGATTTTTTTTATTAGTTGTTATTGGTTTTGAACTAGCTGTCAGTAACTGTGAGTACTCTCAGATCTGTACTTAGTGTCTTTTTGTTGTGGGGATGTTTAAGTACTCATCCATGTCCACTCTGTTTTTATTTGTTAGATGTATTTCTATTTGTATCGATCTTATTCAACTGATTTTTATAGTTTGTTCTTATGTTGTACTGTTACACCACTGTCTCAGGTTAGGGGGAGGGTTGATCATGAGCTCCACAAACTCGTTTAACCCCGTTTTTTATGTGCCTGTCCCAAGTTGGTTATCGTTGGTTCATGTCTGTCAAATTTTTTTGGTAAATTGTTCTGTTTTAAATAAGGCTGTTAGTCATGTTAGTTTTTTTAATTGTTTCATATTTTTCATATGGGGGCCTTTTATAGCTGACCATACAGTATGGGTTTTTCTCATTGTTGATGGCCATATATACCTTTAACTGCTTGCATCCACTTCATTTGAACTTTGGTTATCCTTTAAGAAATAAAATAAACTTTATCCTGTAAATAACTTCTTCAAAATTTTCTGGAACATTGTATCATGTGTATGTATGAAATTTATCTTGGTGGTTCAACTATTTGTGAATAATTTATAAATGGGGCCATAGTGGCTGTGTGGTCTAAATAATTCATCTACAGTCAGTCAGGGGTACTACTTATACAAGTGTATTTTTTTTACTTCTATAAGTAAAAAAAAAATAATGTGTTTGCATGTATATTTTTTACTTATACAAGTAATTTTTTTTTACCTATACAAGTAAAAAAAAATTGAGTAAGAGTTGTCTTCCCTACATAGTAAACACATTTGTTAATGTTTTTTTTACTTATATAAGTAAATTTTATTTGGCAATGTTGTTGTATAAAATTGAGACTTAAGCCTGTATTATTGTTTGAATTGTCTCCCCTAAAAATCAAGGAAAATAAACACAGCCATTGATTTCAATTTTTAATTCAACTATAATCAACAAATAAGTGAACACGGTATTGGCATAGTATAGTTTTCAAACATTTCTGACTAATGATATTAGAATGCAAAGTAAATGAAATAAGTCAAATCATGTTTCCTAATTACATTAAATACAAGCAATATTTTATATTATTTTATTCTACTGTTTTTTTGCACAATATTATAAACCAAAATTATAAAATTACGTAAAATGTTTTGTAATGGAAAGAAAATAAGTATACCAAATTAAATGGCAATAAAAGATACATATTACACAGTTAAATGTATTAATAAATGATGCACAAAAAACTAGACACCTGACTAGCAGTCACGACAGTTCAAATGAATAACCAACACTATTTTCAGACTAGATAATACATGTAATAATGACCAAATTGGACACATGTAAAAATATAAAAAAATTATGTGTAACTCAATTCACAAACATGACAAACCTCAAAGGAATCTGTAATATGTTTGTCTTTTTCCAAAAACCATTTTATATATATGATTTAAAGCCATCTTTTCTTGTATTATTTCAATAATCTCTGGAATATTTAGTTTTCTTGCATTGCTTAAAAAACAGTATTAAAAACTGACAAGACTGTGAAGGGAATTTTATATTAGTGTTAAATTGTGTGATTATATTATTCTGAAAAGGAAACCTAGATCTCTGTAGTTATAAAGTGCTTTAAAAAATAAATTCTATCAGTAATAAGTATGTCATATTAAAGTGGAAAAATACACATAATACTCTCATGCATTTGTCATGAACAGATTCTAATATACATTTTGTACAATCATGAAAATGTAATAAACTAAATACACATACTTAAATAACCCTTAAAGCTTCATTAACATTGAATAACACCAAATTATGTCAATTCTTTAGTTCAAAATTTCATAATGAGAACAAGATCAACTTGATAAATTCTTTTACTATTAATAGAAAATTTGTAAGAAAAAAACCCAACCTTTTTGTGATTTAAAATCTAAGGATAGTTAATATTGGATGCAAAAGTAGAAATATAAATATTCTTAATTTGGCAATGATATACATGATATATATATATATAAAAGACATTTCAATGATAAAAATTGAATCCCCAAGACTATTAGCAAAAGATAATTATTGGAGTACACTAAAATCCCAATAATTTTGAAATATGAGCTTGACATGGTAGAATATACATAAAAATTAATCAAGACAAAACAAATCACAAGTTCTTGAACTAATAAAAGTGGAGCACATTGCATTTGCACATTTGCACCAATTTATAAAAAAATGCAGTTTTTCATTTGCGCCAAAATATACTACTTTCATGGGACTTCTGCAACTTTCACAGATAACACATGTCAGAAAAGTTGAAATATACATTTCCTCTGAATTAAAAGCTCAGATAAGAAATTTTAATATATTTTTCTCCTTGTGATAAAGTATTAAGTTTGTACTCAAATAAAACTGAGTCATGGACTTTTAAAATTATGTACTGTAGTGTTTCCATGATTGTTGTAAAAAGATGTATATTATTCAGTTGAAGATGTTCAAACAGACCTTTAACACCTTTTCAAAAATTTTAAGGGCCCCAAAATAACCAGCCAGTGTAATACAATTCAAACATGAAAACCAACGGTCTAATCTATTCACAAAACGAGAAACGAGATACATCTATGAAACAAACCAACAAACTACAACCAATGAACACCAGGTTCCTGACTTATGTAATATATGCAGTGGGTTTGAACATTTCAACTGACGCAAACCTTCACCATAACCTGAGACAGTGTTGTAAAAATACGACATAAAAGGACACACTATAAAACATTAATTGAAAAAGGCTATAACCCATCCTGGTTAAGGTCAAATTGAAGTTCGCCTGAATAGGAATGCTAATGAGGTTGAATTATTCAATTGCAAGATAATAATTAATCAGCGATTTATTCAAGATTATTTCAATATTCTACTCTCATTTACGTTTGAAACCAAACCTCTTATTTTGACATTAGTCAACTTCACAGCCATGACAGCCTGACATTAGTGCCACTTTAAATTTTTTGTAAAAAGGAAGTTTTCAAAGTCCCTTTCAAAGGGAAAAATGATGAACCCTTACCCATATCAAGTTAAGACAAGAAATATTTGATGCAACCTGCATAATGTTTTTACTTGTTCGAGTATTTTTTTTATCTTACTTCTGGGTCTTAAGTCAGGTAAGTATTGGAGTAAAAGATCTAAAATGTAAAATGTCGGGGTTACCAAATAGCCAAGTGTACCCAGATTGCCAACCCCCTTTTATTTTGTTACTGCAAATTCTGAAGGGAAATTTTCTTGTGGGGATGAGAGAAAAGTTAAGTGGCTTAAACAGACAAGAAAAAATGTTGTGCACTGAAGTCTTGTTTAGTCTATTCACTACCTGTGCGATTAGGGTTCCCCTCCGAAATCACAGATTCACACCACCTCTGAGTCGTTGCTGGCAGAAAATCAGTAAGGGTATATTTGCCATATGTATGCGTAAAAATGCTTGTAATGTTTTTTTACTTAATCCAGTAATGTTTTTTTTACTTAATCCAGTAATGTTTATTTACTTAATCCAGTAATATTTTTTTACTTGATCAAGTAATGTATTTTTACCTAATCAAGTAATTTTTTTTTACTCAGTAAATAATTCTTAAATTCTCAATATAAGTTTTTCTTTCACGTGCATGATGTGTATGATTATTTTGTGGATCACCAAATGTTTACAAAAAGTTCCAAGACATCTAAATTATATAAATCGACAGCACAGAAATCATATGTAAAGGATAAAGGTGCAAAGTTTCTGTTAAGTCCAATACAAACATGATCTGACAGAATAATACCAATAATCCAATAATACTTATTTTTAACATGATTATTAATTAATACCAGACCTACGTGCAATTATAATACAACTTTTAGCTATTTGTCCTCCTTTACTGGACATGTTACATTTTCCTGGAAAATTTTGACATGAGAAGCATGACAAGAGAAAATGTCTGATGCCAAAAAAGAAACGTGATTGTTGTTTGACATCAATAGTTCGTGTCACAGATACTCGAATAGAAAAAGGTCTATATAACATCCTTATTTACTTTGTAAACAAAGCTGTGTTCTAATTTGCACAAAATATGTTTGACACACGCTCTTAAAAAAAATTAACAATTATATAATGCCTATACTAGTAAACCCATGTTTGAAATTCTTTCAATTGTGTAGGACTAGTTATTTACTTTGGTGAAATTATTTTATCCGAGTGACAAGTCTGGCCTTGGTGTCTCTATTACATGTTTTATAAACATTGAAAGTCCTTTTAAAAGTCAGCATGATATAAATATATATTTAGGACGCTTTATACAGAAACATTTTATTTAAAACAAAATAAAATTCAGTCCTTTGCTGGGAATATGCGTTCTGTGGGAAATGAATAAATTCCACGATGATAAATATATCGCATTTACTCCCGGCATTTACTGGTATATTCACGAAATAGTTACAAGGCATCCAGAGTTATCTCCCTAAAATTCATGTTAATATTTTTTTTACGTATATACGTAAAAAAAAACTCGAAGGGTGGGTGACTAAAATTTGCGTGCGCAATTACAAAACCTTCTTGCGCAATTACAAATGCATCGGAAACTGTTGGTTCAGTAACTAAACTTCCATAGAAAAATATGACGATGTCCCTAAAAAATCCTCTTCCATTCGAAAAAATGCAAATAAAACATCACAAAATGACCCGATTTTAACCTTTCAAATCGATAAAAATCATAGTTCACTGACCTGTACTTGCTTCTTTTTCCTAAACAAGATGGATTCTGCGTAGATGGCGGTTTCTAAACATCCGGGTACTGCAGTTGATGACGATAAATGCGCGAAATTCAAAATTTTACCGATCGATCAAATTCACAGTAAAAAAAATTTACGTGATTACGTTAATTTTTTTTTACTTATATAAGTAAAAAAAATACACTTGTATAAGTAGTACCCCTGACTGACAGTATATCTGGGCTGTCAATGCTGAGGATCTGAGTTAAAACCCAACATGTGGGTGGTCTTTTTGTTTTTTATTAACATGTAAATATATTTAAAAAATTACAATTATACATAGTTTAATATTATATTATAAACATGCATGATGAATGTTTTCAGAGAGAAAGAAAAGAAGACTGAAAAATTAAGAAAATGGCAGCCGATCTATATAGTAACATTAGCACAATACTTCCAGTGACTTCAACAGAACCATCATGGGTCTCAGTACAGACACCTTCAGCAACAGAAGAGATCCCAGAACTATGGGGATTTATAACTGCAGGAATTGCTATTTTATTTTTTGGCAGTAATTTTGTTCCTGTTAAAAAATATGAAACTGGTGATGGTAAGCTTCCTTGTACATGCATTATATAATCTGAAGGTAGATGTACTCTAATAATTATTAACTTGGATCGACAATATGCAGTCATTCCATCTCATGTACATTAGCAAAGGAGAATGATTTCAATTGGAGCTCTTTGTCTATCAAATTTACAAGTGTAAAAATTCTTTAAAGTACTGCATTGAGAGCAATAAGCCATCTCTCCCCTTGAGATGTTAGAATTTTCAAAGTTTAATTATGTGGTGATGATTTATATACTGTAAATTCAGAAATTATTGCGAGCATTTATTATCGTGATTTTGACATGACCATTAAAAATTGAGATTAATTATTGCAATATATCAGGAAAAGCTACTTACAGATATATGTATCAGATATGAGAATGTGAGTTCTTATTATTGCTATACTCACCCATTTGCAATAATAAAGAGCCTTGCAATAAATAGGACAGTTGTTATCCATTCATTTGATGTGTTTGAGCTTTTGATTTTGCCATTTGCTCGGTATTTTTGTTATTTTACTTTTTGCAATAATTTTTTGAAATTATAGTATTTGAAATTTTTAAACTGTCAAGATTGTACAGAGTTTGTATCACATGCAGAGTAGACATATACACCATGTATTGTAAAGAGTAGACATATACACCATGTATTGTAAAGAGTAGACATATACACCATGTATTGTAAGAAAACTTTGGTAATTTGTTTAATAATCTAATAGTACTTAAAATGTGTTCTCTCCATATGAGGTTATCAGGCAAGGGAACTTTTTAAGATATTTACAAGGTGAAACAGGAAAACAACACAGAAAAGTGATGATATAATTGATTTTTGACCAATGCATTAATGATTGATGATGTATTAACATGATCCAAATGACTACTGTCTGTCTATTAAAGATTAACAACTGCAGGTTTGGAAAAGTGTGAATTAGTAATTAACAATTTGAAAAAGAAGTTTTCCATTTTTTTTTTAATTCTTTATAAGCATGGTAAGTAACAGAAATTAGGAATAATTGATACCACAAAGTCCCCCTATCTTTTTCCCGTTTCAATTTCCAATGAATGGACAAAAGAAATAAAGACAATAACCAACCGCTTTTGTTCTCTGTTTCCAGTGATCAAATAAGGTTACATAAACTATGTAAATAAAACAGTACTGATGTAGGTTTTCAAATATATAAAAAAAAATCTTTTTATTAAAATGAATACTAATATCTAAATTGCTTGTTGAATCTTCCTTCCAGTCTAACCTGGAACTGGAAAAAGGGACATAATTGATAACATAATAATAATATTGTCCAAGGAAGGAAGCTTGAATTGTTAATTATCACTAATTATTTAAATCACATGGGAAACAATGAGATCTGGAAGTGTGAGGTATGCATACTTCACAACAGTCTTTATGTGTTGAAGATATGAACTCAAAATCTGTGTTATAAATGCCAATGTTATGTGATGTTATTTTAGTAATAAAGATTTATTATTTACAACTACATGTAAAGATATTAAAATGAAGGCAAGTGTAAATAATGTACACTCAACATCTGTGAATCATTGTATGATTTTATATCTTTCTGACATCTTAAAACTTTTCTTTCAAAAAAAATCCTCTGATACGCTGAACGGCCTTGGGTTAAAAGTGAAACTTATTGTCTTCATCTTTAGGAAGTCAGTATGAGGTTTGTGTTTCTGGACCATGGCTAAAACATTGAGGGATATGTATATACTTTTGAAGAATTGATAATAACAAAACTTCTGATTTATTTCTAGGTATGTTTTTCCAGTGGATAGTGTGTAGTGCTGTAATGGTGGTCGGTATAATTGTACAATTAATCAGAAAGCAACCACCATTCTTTCCTATTGCTATGATCGGTGGTGTAGTTTGGGAATTAGGTATGTCATTAAAATTATTTTGAAATTTAAATCTTTTATTTCTATTTTATCCTACATTCATCAAAAGAATATTTCAATAACTGACCAATCAGCAAAGAAATTTTCTGCAGTTCAAGGACATGAAGTGAAATGTAAATAAAAGAGATCTAACTGTGTTCAGATAAACAAAATGTTATCAAATAATTGACATTTCATTTTATGAATTGCTTCTTGGCAAAACAGTTTGGTAACAAGAAAATAGATTTCCCAATCCTGTAGTAGTGTAGTTTCTATTTTCTTTGTTTGTAGGAAATGTTTGTGTGGTGCCTATAGTTAAGACAATTGGTTTAGGGCTAGGTATATGTATTTGAGGAATGATTAACCTATTTTCTCTGTAGTAGGAAATGTTTGTGTGGTGCCTATAGTTAAGACAATTGGTTTAGGGCTAGGTATATGTATTTGGGGAATGATTGACCTAATTTCTCTGTTGTAGGAAATGTTTGTGTGGTGCCTATAGTTAAGACAATTGGTTTAGGGCTAGGTATATGTATTTGGGGAATGATTGACCTATTTTCTCTGTTGTAGGAAATGTTTGTGTGGTGCCTATAGTTAAGACAATTGGTTTAGGGCTAGGTATATGTATTTGGGGAATGATTGACCTAATTTCTCTGTTGTAGGAAATGTTTGTGTGGTGCCTATAGTTAAGACAATTGGTTTAGGTCTAGGTATATGTATTTGGGGAATGATTAACCTATTTTCTCTGTTGTAGGAAATGTTTGTGTGGTGCCTATAGTTAAGACAATTGGTTTAGGGCTAGGTATATGTATTTGAGGAATGATTAACCTATTTTCTCTGTTGTAGGAAATGTTTGTGTGGTGCCTATAGTTAAGACAATTGGTTTAGGGCTAGGTATATGTATTTGAGGAATGATTAACCTATTTTCTCTGTTGTAGGAAATGTTTGTGTGGTGCCTATAGTTAAGACAATTGGTTTAGATCTAGGTATATGTATTTGGGGAATGATTGACCTAATTTCTCTGTTGTAGGAAATGTTTGTGTGGTGCCTATAGTTAAGACAATTGGTTTAGGGCTAGGTATATGTATTTGAGGAATGATTAACCTATTTTCTCTGTAGTAGGAAATGTTTGTGTGGTGCCTATAGTTAAGACAATTGGTTTAGGGCTAGGTATATGTATTTGGGGAATGATTAACCTATTTTCTCTGTTGTAGGAAATGTTTGTGTGGTGCCTATAGTTAAGACAATTGGTTTAGATCTAGGTATATGTATTTGGGGAATGATTGACCTAATTTCTCTGTTGTAGGAAATGTTTGTGTGGTGCCTATAGTTAAGACAATTGGTTTAGGGTTAGGTATATGTATTTGGGGAATGATTGACCTATTTTCTCTGTTGTAGGAAATGTTTGTGTGGTGCCTATAGTTAAGACAATTGGTTTAGGACTAGGTATATGTATTTGGGGGATGATTAACCTTCTGAGTGGTTGGTCCACAGGAAGGTATATTATATAGTTTTGATATGTACAGAACATGTACATTTATTGCTTTATTTCTGTAACTGCTATCTTGACTTTGTTAAGTTATGAGAGCTTCCTTTTTTTGATACTGTGGATTCATTAATATTTGTGGGATACCAATTTGTGTTGAATTCATGGGTAAAGGTAAATGACCTATTTAAATATTAACAGAAGTTTTATTTTCTATAGGTATGTATGCAGACTTTGGCAAATCCATGAATGCCAAGAAAATAAATGAATCCACAGTAATATTATAGATGTGTTTTTGAAGTATAACTTATTTGGTTAACACACAATAAACATCTAAACCTGTCTTAACCTGGACATATAATAAATATTCCTTCGGCTGTTGTCTGCTCTTTGGTCGGATTGTTGTCTCTTTGACATATTCCCCATTTCCATTCTCAATTTTATTGCTTCATCAAACACCTATCTCATCTGACCAAAAAACTTCAGTCTCAGAGAGATACAGTTGTAACTGATTTCACTGTAGATGTTTCTTTGAAACATTCATGACATCTATGCATAAATCATTATTGGTAAAGACTTCTAACATTGGACTCTAACTTCTTTTAAACTGAGTTTTACTGTGCATATTGCTGTGTGGTTGTTTATTCTACATTGGCTAGAGGTATAGGGGAGGGTTGAGATCTCACAAAACATGTTTAACCCCGCCACATTTTTGCGCCTGTTCCCAATCAGGAGCCTCTGGCCTTTGTTAGACTTGTATGTTTTTTTAATTTCGGTTCATTTATATGTTTCGAAGTTTAGTGTGATGTCCATTTTCTCTTGAACTAGTACATATTTTTGTTTAGGGGCCAGCTGAAGCCCTGCCTCCGGGTGCATGATTTTCTCGCTGTGTTGAAGACCCATTGGTGGCCTTGGGCTGTTTTATGCTCTTTGGTCGGGTTGTTGTCTCTTTGACATATTCCCCGTTTCCATTCTCAATTTTATTGCAGAATATATTAACAAAATAAAAAAAAGACTGCTGGTTGGTTGTTATGTAAAAATGATCAAAAATAAAAAATGTTAGTTCAGATTAGCATTGTTTATAGTTGAAATCCAAAAATATATAACATATCATATGTTTAGTGGCTTCTAAAACTTTTTTTCCATATTAAATATAGCTGTTGCTGAAAAGGCCATAAAACATTTTGTATAAACTGAAATACACATATGTGTTTTTAACATTTCTATATCAGTATTACACATTTTAAAGGTTATGGTTTTTTGTGAAATAGTGCTTTGATTTCAAGTACACTTGGTAATTCAATAGTAAAATCATAGATGTCTACTTTTGTAAACTTTGCCTACCTACTATGATTTTCTTCACATGTCATTTTATTTCGCTTTTGCTCAATTTTAAACTTATGAACCAACTCTTGAATTAATAGAAGTTTGCAGACAAGTATATTAAAGGTTTGTCTTATAGAAGGAAAGCAAGTATAATGTCAAAAATGTTCTATCACCTTTTTCAAATGTATCATAAGTTTGTTGGATATGTAATTGATATAGAAAAAAATCTTTCACATCTTTTAACACTCCTATTAAGCTTATATGCAGTATAATGCAATTTTGACATAGCAAATACTCTGCATGTACATATCAGATTTAATTTTGTAGATTTGGCTTCTTTGGACTAACAGCATCTGTTCCTCATAATGAAGTAATGAATTATATTGGTGTTGCAATGTGTGTATTTAGGTACGTATAATCATGATAAAAAGAACAAATAATTTTATTCTCCATTTGCAACTCTGAAAAAAGGGGTAAGGGCTGGGATTTAATTATCCATACCACAAACGTGATATTCTTCATTGACTAAAAATCTGCTATCAAATTAAAGAGAAATATAAATATAAAAAAGAAGATGGGTAAAGCACTTTTTTATTTATTGGTTAAAGATGTCAATAAGTAGACATTTCACAGGCTTTCCTTTTTTCAATTTTTAACCGGATTTTTGAAAGAAAAATCGATTATTGATTTGGGGATGTACGGCGGGCGGGCGGGCGGGCAGGCCGCTGCCAAACAGTATTTGTTCATTTACATGAAAACGCTTTGACGAAATCTTTTCAAATAAAGATATGTTGTTTCCTGTGACTAAATGAAGGTCAAGAAAAATTTCAAAATTTTAGCTGTTCTCGTTGTTGAGTTGTAGACCTTTCAGTAGCAAAATTTATTTTCATTATATGAATTTGAGATTTTCCTTTGAACAGAAATTAATAATTGATTTTTATTATATGAATTTGAGTTATTTCCCTTTGAACAGAAATTGATAATTAATTTCTATGTCATTTGGTCTTTTGTTTAGTTTGAGTTATTTCCCTTTGAAAAGAAATTATTTAATGAATAAGTATTTTTGGGGTTCTTTGATATGCTGATTCTAACAGTGTACTTAGCTTTTGGATATTGGACCATAATAGGTAAATGTCCAATTTCAAATTTTTCAGTTCTTTGACCACATTCCTTTTGTGTCACAAACCTATGCTGTGTCAAATATTCAATCACAATCCAAATTCAGAGCTGTTTTAAGCTTATATTTTGTGTCCATACTTACCCAACTGTTCAGAGTTCGACCTCTGCAGGAAAATCTGGTTTGCTGTCACTCTGACAGCCTCTTGTTTCATTTTACTATTGGTAGGTTATTTTTCCTTCTCTTTACTAGTAAGTCACAGCTTATACTATAATTTTATGAACAAAAAACAGAATAAGAGACGTTTAGATAAATATAGGAACCAAAGTCAATTGGTAGCAATATTGATTTTAAAATGTGTACATCAGGTATATTCCTTATTTACAAAACCAGTATCTATTAAATAAATATCTAATATAAACCAGAGGTTATACAATTTGCATTTTTCAAACTTTAAATTTTTATAGCCATCATGACTTCAAAATATTATCACTTCCAGACTCTTGTTTTATGCATAGGGAAATAAATCTGAAAGTTGCTGGAAAGTGTCCTGTGATGAAACAATTTTCACTGTATAAGATTATCAGGCATACAATAGCATTGATTTAAGCAGTTCTTTTTGACATGCATTGCAAACCCACTACATATGATGTCGTGGAAAGAACAAATGTGTGGATAATCAGTATATTGAATAGAGGACTAGTGAAATCTAATGCAAATTCAGTGTAACAAAACTCAAAGAAATTAAAAAAAAACCACATAAATCCAGATCAGACACAGAGCTCCAGATAAGCTGCGTATTTGCGTGATCACGCAATCAAAATAATTAAAAACCCAATGTAATTGCCCATTGCATGGTTCAATAACCCAATTAATTCAAAGGAAAATCCAATTATATGCCAAAAACATGGGTTTTTAACGCTTTTATTCGCTATCGTTTGCGTTATTTACCCTTACTTGATTACAGTCGTCGCGTAAATCTATTTTTATAATATTTATAATTGGAAATGTCCTTTTGTTCTAAAAATAGAGCCCTGCATCAAGGAGCTGTAATGGGTCCCTGTTGGAATTTTCCGTTGCTCAAAAGGTACACGTGTTTATGAAAAGATTTCGATCTTCTTGGCGTTTATCCAATTAGCGTGTGACATGCTGTCATTTTTTTTCAAATTGCTCGGGATTTATCACAACATACAATGAATTAAAACGAAAGTAAATGTCCGGTAAAAATATTGAATAGAAGCATGTTTACTATGGCAAGCCGTTTTTATATTTATTCACTTTCTAGATATCTTATTAAATTAAATCAGATATCTTTATAATTAAATAAGATATCTTATAAATGAATTGATATATCTTGATAATTAAATAAGATATCTTATTAAACTGGTTATAAAGATATCTTATTTAACATATAAGATATCTTATTTAGTTAATAAGATATCTTATTTAGTTTAAAAGATATCTTATTAAGTTTATAAGATATCTTATAAACTATATAAGATATCTTTTATATAGTTTCTTATAAAGATATCTTATAAACTTAATTAGATATCTTTTAAACTAAATAAGATATCTTGTTAACTAAATAAGATATCTTCCTTTCCTTTTAAGACTTGAAATAAAGTATACCTTTATGTTGGAAAAAATATTGACCAATCATAAAAATCAATAGCAATTCAGATCGAGATTGTTAATTTGTATCTGTATTATAGATTCTGCCAGTGTAGGCACACCTCCAATGGAGTAGAATAAAAAATTAAGTGTCCTTCACCACTCACTAGACAATAATATATCAATAAAAATGACTTCTGTTTCGCCACCGTTATGTAAAATTGATATTTAATTTCACAATAAAAAGAGAAAATTATCTTTCATTTTAATTCACATGCACCCATATAATAACCAAAATTTCTAATTGGTTAACAACGGTCTATTTGATTTGATTACAACTGATGATACCTGTGGATGTTCCAACCTTGAACATCCGCATTATGTCAAAATAATTACTCTGCACTTTTAAAGCTTTATTTCAATACTTGTTTTCTCCATTTTTGTTATCAATTAAGCCTTAAATTTTATTGGCAAACATTTATTCACGGCTGTATTAAATGGAAGTGCTTGTTGTTGACATACAAATTACTAAAAATGGGGGGGGGGGGGGTTGTGTATTTCCACGGAGGTTGTAAATGATCATTTCACGATAAACGAAAAAAAACGAAGCAATTCCTTGCTCCCTATCAATATGAATGAAATTTGTTTAAGTGCTTCAAGCAGGAAAAATTGCAATGATATGAAAATAACAGTTTACTACCAGCAAAGAACATTTTAATATCAAAAAGAGTTAGTTATAATTGTTTATTGTTTTGTAGATTCTTATTTGATATATGAAATATATATAAGATATCTTATTTAGTTTATCAGATATCTTATTTAATATATAAGATATCTTATTTATTATATCAGATATCTTATTTAATAATTAAGATATCTTATTTAATAATTAAGATATCTTATTTAATATATAAGATATCTTATTATATATATATTAGATATCTTATTTGTTAAATAAGATATCTTATTTAATAATTAAGATATCTTTTTTAATAAATTAGATATCTTATTTAATAATGAAGATATCTTATTTAATAATGAAGATATCTTATTTAATAATTAAGATATCTTATTTAATGAATGAGATATCTTATTTAATGAATGATATATCTTATTTAATATATAAGATATCTTAATAACTGTAAAAAATATTTTATTTTAAAGGAAATATATCTATATAAGTCTTACTTAAAATGTATTGCCAATCTCATTTCAATCTGTTTTCTGTTTATCTAGAAATAAGAATTTACGAAATTATTATCAAGAATTAAAATATTTTATGAAATTCCAGTTGGTTTTTTTGGGGTTTTTTTTTGGGGGGGAGGGGATTTCTTTGATAAATTCAAAATGTTCTTCCTTTCAGAATTCGGCAGCCAGATATAGTAACAGGAATGAGACTTAGTTCACAAACTGACATGATCCCAAAACTAGGGGATGTTTCAAATTCTTTAAAGCAGACACTTGTGCTGGCATGGTCATATTTGATCTACATTTTTTATGGACATACTTTATATACTTTTAACCATACCTCTCTTTTATTCTATCCAAATATGACAAAAAACGCTTTGTAAGCTTACGGTTATTATATTTTGATGGTGTTTTTCGTCACGATCTTTCCTTGATTATCACTTGCATCAAAGTCAACAGATTTTATATACAGTTACTGGTTTTTTTTTTAGATGATATGTCATATTTCAAATAGCTTGAAAAAAAGCCAAATCACAAAAATACCGAACTCCGGGGAAAATTCAAAACGGAAAGTCCCTAATCAAATGGCAAAATCAAAAGCTCAAACACATCAAACATAAACTATACAAGAGAGCTCAAGAACCATACTTTAGGACGCCAAAAAATCGTTTTTATTCTGATTGCAAAAGTTAATATACATTTTTTGAAACAGATAAAGTCTGTAGCGCGATTAATTGATTTGGCCTTTCACTTAATCTCAAGGCCAAGAATTAATTCAGGTCGCATTTTGTCATTTCTAATACGCTTTCTGGATATTAACATCTCGAATATTTATTAATAACCAACTCTTTTCAACTGCCATTTTGAAAGTGCGATCACATGATCTATTTACTGCCTCGTAGTTCAAGAGGGAGCGTTCATTGTTGAATTTATTTAATAATGCTATTTTAGATAAGATATCTTATATAGTTAATAAGATATCTGATAAACTAAATAAGATATCTTATTAACTAAATAAGATATCTGATAAATCAATCATATAAGATATCTTGTTTAACTAATAAGATATCTTATATAGTTAATAAGATATCTTATTAAGTAAATAAGATATCTTATATACTTTTAAAGATATCTTATAAACTATACAAGATATCTCATAAAGTATTTGTTTAAAAGATATCTTTAAAAAGATATAATATCTTATAAACTATACAAGATATCTTTAAAAGTTAATAAGATATCTTATAAAATAAATAAGATATATTATTAAATTCAAATTAAATAAGATATCTTATAAACATTAGAAGATATCTTATATAATTTATAAGATATCTTATTTACTTTATAAGATATCTTGAAATTGAAAAAATATAAAAACGGCTTGCCATAGTTTTCGGCTTCTTTTTGATAGCTGAGGGAAAGTTAGGATGATAACAAACTCAGCTAGTGATTTTAGGAAGCAGCCATTGAACGCACGGGCGTGTTTGCGTACCATAAGGAGAACATTGCTAGAGCGATAAACACGGGGTTCCGTCAAAAACGAAATCAGTTGGAAAAAGTGAAAGGCCAAATCAATTATGACATGATATGTAGTTTGAAAGCATCGGAAACCAAACGTTCTGATAAGGGACAACTTAACCCAGATTTATGTAAATTGAATTAAACGAAAACAGTTTATATATTATTTTTTTCATTTTAGTTGATGAGTGAATACACATATCCGTTTTTTTACGTCAATGCATCTTGACACTTTCTTTATTTTGGTCTAATTGTTCTAGATGCTTAAGATAGTTGTCTTATTGGCAAGTGCAGTATAACATTGTCATTTATTAACTTGATGTTGCAGAATTATTTGTAAATTTAAGTTGAATGTGGTCTCCGTCATTATAAAACACCCTATAAACCTCAAGGTTTTGGGGTATATCTTAAATATGGAAACTACTTTTTTATTTTTATTAAAAAGTAGATCTGGCAAATAGGTGAAAGGACTGGCAAAATTTTCTTACAGCACCTAAATTTCACATATATTACAGAAAAATCTAAACACTTAGCCACACCTACCTCAACTTTAATTAAACTGTAGGGTGATCATATGGGATCTAGAAAGGCAATTAGTTCCTGTCCAACTAGTGACACCAGCTGCAGTTTACATAAGTTTTGAGAAAATACAAAACTGACAGAACGTTTAAAACGGGTCACAAATTAAATGTTCAATTGCTCGTCAGTGAATAAACCAAATAAAACAGCTAGCACATATTCTACAAAGAAAGAAACACATTTAAGATGGAAACACATCTGGGGTTGATATAATGTGAATATAACATGCCTAAATATTCAATATTGTGTTGATGAAAAAAACCAATACATTAAGGAGCTTGGTGGTGAAAAACCCAATTTGATATTTGCTTGAGGGGTGAATTGGAATTGATAATGCAATTAAAAAACTTTATCACCCAATTACATAAAAAAATGGTGGGTAAAAACCCCAATTTGTGAATTCTTATCTGGAGCTCTGCAGACATAAATTAAAATTAATCACAAACACAAATGGTAAAAGGATCTGATAGGAACAGTTTCTGTTTAATTGAATCACATATAAATCTTGCACTTTAAATGAAATAGGAAACACAAAGATAAGTATGTGTTCCCTCAATTAAAAGATCAAGATAACAGAAAGTAAATCAGGAATTGATAGAACTTGTTATGACAGAAATAAAAACAAACACAGTGCCCTTTTAGCTGTTAGATATCAACGTAAACATGCTGATGACAGACAAGAAGAATATCAAATCAATAAAATCTTGACAAAATTCATCCAAAAAATTTATTTTTTATTTAATTTTGTTGGAGGGGATTTTTTTTCAGGAGTATTTCTTCATCTACTTACTATGGTTCTAATACAGCCTTATTCAGACCATATGTTTTTTAAGCATTTTACCTAGACTTATGATATTTGGTATGAAGGTGTATTGTCATAAAATGGTGTGTTTCATATCATCATGACCTCGATGTGACCTGCACAACATTTTTCATGTAATTCTGTTTTTATCCTTCAACTTATAAAGCTTTTGATATTAAGATCAGGGACATATCACCTCAAGATCTAAATGAAAGGTCAAATGTCATGGTTCAAATTTAAATAGTCTTATGATCATTTTATGTCAACTTAAATTAGATTTTATCAACTTATTTAACCATGATGAAGCATGCAGTTAGCACCTTTTCAAATAAATAAGATGAGTAATGAACAATTTCTTTTTTTTTATCACAGTGCTATTGTGTTTTCCTTTGTGAAGAATGAGATAACACCTATAGACAATATGGAGAGTGAACCTCTGATTTCACAGGTGAGTAACTGGTGTAGACATTATATAGAGTGAACCTCTATTTCACAGGTAAGTAACTGGTGAAGATAATATAGAGAGTGAACCTCTGATTTCACAGGTGAGTAACTGGTGTAGACAATATAGAGAGTGAACCTCTGATATCACAGGTAAGTAACTAGTGTTTATAAAAAAGAAAATGAACCTCTGATGTCACAGGTAAGTCACTAAGGAAGATAATTATAAATACAGAGTTAAACCATTTTGAAGCTCGTACAATAACATAAACGGTACTAATTTCACTGCACCAGATGCACATTTCTACAATGAATGTCTCTTCAGTGATGCTTATGGCCAAAATATTTGAAAAACCAGAATTTATACAAATGATGAAGAGCTGATAAACCAAAAAGGACCTAAAGTATACCAATACCCGGACAAGAAGTCAGAGCTTTGCATGAGGGAGATCTATTCGTTATGTATTTCTTTATGTTCATAATGAATATATAGAAAAAATTTTTTTTTTTGTATTTGAAACAAATTTTCTGAAATATATTGATTATATGAAGCATGATTTTTTTTTTAAGAAAATCGACTTGAATACACAAGGAAATGATACATTATATAATTCTACAAGAAATCATGATGTCTTAGTGTTTAGCAGGAGAAGGGTAATATTAATATACATTTAGTTATCTCCTTTGTAGCTCACCATGTCAGCTTTTGCCATCACTTGGCATACACCATGGTTGTCCGTCATGATAAACCTATTAAAAAATCTTCTTCTCCTAAACTGCTTGACCTAATGTTATCAAACTTTCTTTTTTCCTTTTTTTAATAGTCAGGGTTTTTCCTCACCCTTTTAGCACCACCAGAGTAAGGTGTCACAGGGTTTTAAGACTTGTTTCACAAAACCATGAAAAAATATAGAAATGATTTGAAATTCTCTTCATGTCTCAGTGATTCTCTCCTTCTCTCACTCGCTCTCTCAAACTGTTGTTACCAAATTTAAGCTGTATGTTCCTTATGGGTATCTAGTTAAAAAAGTGTATCCAGGGATTTGATCCATCAAAAAGATATGGCAGCTGTTGTAAAAATAGACCATAGTGGTAAACTGTACATTTTGGCTTATATCTCAAAAACTAAAGCATTGTTGCAATTCAGCATTGTTTGGAGAAGAAATATAACATCAGCACCAAAGTGGACCATCCTAAAATTTTCAATAATCTTCTCATATGTATCTTTCATTATATTATCAAATATCAGGATGATCTAGGTTGGTGCCCATATTTCAAATTGGGAAGAAAATAAATATCATTTATTTGACAATTAGTTTAAGGGCTGTTGCTAGGTTCAATGAGAACTTCATAAAATGAAGAATGATTACAACAATATGTTTAATATATTTAGAGTAACACCATAGACAAAAAAACAATTCTCCAAAGATTGCTAAATTTATACTTCACATAACAAAAACACAACCATTTTTTTATACGACCACAAACATTTATCAAGTCGTCGTTGTCCGAAGACACTTTGTTTCCGGACAACAACTTTAGTATTAGTTAATAGAAATCTATGAAATTTAAACACAAGGTTTATAACCACAAGAGGAAGGTGGGTAAATTGGATTGATTTTGGGGGTTATGTTCCTAACAGTTTAGAAATTAGGGGCCAAAAATGGGGCCCAAATAAGCATTTTTCTAGTTTTCAGACAATAACTTGTTGAATGGTGTATGGATCTCTCTGAAATTGTACAACAAGTTTCCATACCACAAAGGGATGGTTAGAATTGGCTTTGGGGGGGAAGGTAATGGCTCAAACAGGAATTACGGACAAAAAAGGGGAAAAAGACAAAGGTTTCCTTGTTAATGGACAATCACTTTTAAGCTCAATGTTAAATTTGGATTACCTCCCTTACACTGCTTTAAAATTATGTATAAAGAAATTTTGTATTGTCTTGAGGTGATTAGCTGTCAATTTATTTTTAGAATTTACTAATAAAAATGCTGATTAAAGATATATTATTCTTAGACATGATTATGTATGTCATTTTCTATTTATAAAGACTTTTATAATGTATTTAAATGGGTAATTATGGTTGCAAACTCCATTGGAAATTTGAATTGAGATAATGACCATATCTTGAGGGAAACATTTTTTTTTTGGAAAAATGGGGGGGGGGGGGGGGGAGGTTAAAAAGAAATTGTGGGTGGGGGAACAATTTTTTTTTCTCATTACAGATTTCAGAAATTAAAAAGAAAATTTCTTCAAATATAATTTTTTTTTGTAAAAAAAAAAAAAAAGGGTGGGGTGAAAAAAAAAATTTTGCCAAAAAAAAGGGGGAGGAGGGGGGGGGGGGGGGGGGCAATTCACAACAGCATAAAAATTGAATATAAATTCAAATCACATAACCAATTCTAAGTTCTTTGACTACAGTTATTCTGTGTCAGAAACCTATTATGTGTCAAACATTTAATTTCAAGCCAAATTCAGACCTGTATCAAGCACGAATATTGTGTCAATTTTTGCCCCATCTGTTCATGGTTGGACCTCTGTGGTTGTAACCAGGCTGCGTTCTGCTAAGCATTTTATTTACTGTCGCTAAACAATATTTCTGTTGCTAAATTGTTCATAAGCATTTAGTATTTAACTAAAATTGGACTGATGTTTCATTTTAATACAGCTAGTTATTCTTATACAGACATTTTGATTTGCATTTATACTAATTTATACAATAATATATAAATTCACTTCTTCATAGTAAGTTATATTTTTTTCCATTGCTAATTCATGTAATTTAAATAAAAAACTAACTAGAAATTTTTATATGACATATGTTTATTTTTGTGTTTATTAGGGAAGCAGTACAAATATACAAGAGATGAATATAGATGAATCCTTTATAGATAGGATGTCACCTGGTGCAAAAAGAGCTTTGTAAGTGTTCAGATACTAGCTATTTTGTATAATTGTTAAACCTTAATTGTATCGATGATAAAAAACACCACCTAAACAACAAATATATTTTGGTATATCATTGTCCATCTTTTAGTGCATCCTGTCTGTTCATACATCCAGCATGAATATGTAAAAATTTACTTCAAATTGTTAAGAAGGAGGGATGAGAGTGTGTAAACTTTTTCACAATTTTCTATTTGTTCCAGACTTACGGAACTTTAGTCCTTGAAAAATAGGCAATTGAATGTGCCTCAAGCATTGAACTATGTGCCTCAAAATTGAACTATATGCCTCATAAATTGAACTATGTGCCTCATAAATTAAACTATGTGCCTCAAGCATTGAACTATCATGTGCCTCAAAAATTGAACTATGTGCCTCAAACATTGAACTATGTGCCACTTACATTGAACTATGTGCCTAAAACTTTTAAGAAAATATGTGGTTTGAGGGTCTATTGGTTTAGAGGATTGCACTTTTGTTGTTATAGAGCTATGGGACTTTGAACTTTATTATAAAAAAACTAAGCAATGTTCATGAATCTCATGCTATGCTTTCACAAATTCTTATAAAATTTTTATGCTCTATTTTTTGTAAATTCAATAACCTGTTTTAAATCTAAATAAAGTGTAATTTTTCACTTTGGATCTGTAAACAAATCATAAATTAAGTTAAAAAAAAAGGGTAGCAAACTGTAAATGTATTTGAGAGCAAGATTATTTCATGTACATTTGCAACATTTTTCTCTTTTATTTATGTTACAGAGGATTAATACTATGTTTATTCTCTGGTCTGATGTATGGTCAGATGTTTACTGGTGCCACATATATTCAGGACCACAGAGCCAATTTCCCAGGGGCTTCATTAAATGGTTTGCATTTTTTTTTATTAGACATAACATTAACTACATGTATCATACTTGAATTATGTTCTTTTGTTTGTTGAGTGAATGAAAAGTTTCAAATAATTAGTGAAACTGCAATAAAATTTTGAAATGAAATACTGTATTCTTTAAATGTTTTAAGTAAATAGATTTTTCAGGACCTGAAGTTGAACTTATTAGGATCTTGATGAACATGGAAGTCACTATTCCATTTTGCAAATAGTTTTTGTTTTTAAAGCTATGAATAGATTATTTTTCTTCCATGGGTGGATATAACAGTTTTTGTGGTTGACCCCAATTGAGATGTCTTTCATATTAGAAAGTAGTTTCCTGGACCAAATAGAGAACCTTTGCGTTTTTGTATTTCCATAAAATGTTCAAAAAGTTGATATAATATCTTAAAGAATACTTGGGTAGACTTATTACAAAAAGTTACATTTACAGATAAATCAATCAAGTGTACATAAAAGTTATACTGTAAATTCAGAAATCATTCGGTCATTTATTATTGTGATTTTTGTAGAAAGGACAGAAATGTGAGATAAATTATTGCGTTTTTCAGGAAAATATGAATACAGATATATGTATTATATATATATATATATCAGAATACGAGTTCTTACTATTGCAATACTTACCTAGTGGCTAGTCGCATTATTTCTGAATTTAAGGTATTATGGAACAAAAACAAACAGTAAAGTCATTTAGTTCATCATACAAATTTATTGTTCAAATGTATTCCTGTATAAAATATATGTATATTTTTGTAGGTTTAGACTATGTGTTTTCCTGTTTCTGTGGTATATATTTAACCAGTACAACATTTTTCTGTATTTATATTGTTATAATGAAGAACAAACCAAAGATATACCCAAAAGTTATACTGCCTGGCATTGTATCAGGTGTTATGTGGGGCATAGCAACCAGTTGTTGGTTTGTGGCTAACAGGTCTTTGTCTATACCAGTGGCATTCCCTATAGTTACAGCTGGTCCATCTGTTGTAGCCTCATTATGGGGTGTTCTGGTATTCAAAGAAATAACCGTAAGTGGACATAATGGAATGTTCAAATAAATAAGGACTACCTAATGAATTTTTAAGTTATTTCAATTTTGAAATGAAAACCTTTAGGTTAGTACTCAAAATATTGAAAGCACGATACAGTACAGATAAATTACTTTTCTAGAATTGATCATACATTAGAATTAACATTTTGTTGCAGTAATATATTTAGATAAAGTTTTTAACACTTGAGAATAAAGAACATTCAAGAGCACATTTCAGTAAAAATTGTTAATTGACTAGTGCACTGTAATCCTTATTACATATACATTTGTATTTTAAAATTGTTTGAGAGCTACATCAACAATGAAGGATACTGTTAGGAACATTTTCATATACTTTTTATACAAACCATGAAAAGTGAAATATTGAACATTCCAAATTTCTTTGCATTTGTTAGTATATAATAGAGATTGTTTAGCTTTGTCACATATATCATCATAACAAAATAAAAAAACAATAGGCAGTTGAAATTATCTTAAGATATTTAGAAAAAACTTTTTTTTATGAAAATAAGGAGATGTGGTATGATTGCCAATGAGACAACTTTCCACCAGAGTCTAAGTGACTTAGACATGCCTGTACCAAGTCCAGGTATCTGAACTGTGTATTATCTGTTTTTCTTTGTACCTCCATTTTCTCAAGGATGTCGGTTGTTATAGTCTGCTGTATAGTCAAATTTTTTGGTTAATTCATGTTATCTTTTTCATGTATATTTCATCCTACAATCAACCTTGCAAATAAATGGAAACAGGTCTAGATAAAATAAGGCAATATCTGTATAGTATTCACATTTCATTTCCCAGTATCTTGCTTCTGTTGCAAACAAACAGTTACATTTTGATTACTGTTTACTTCACAGTTACATTTTGATTACTGTTTACTTCACAGTTACATTTTGATTACTGTTTACTTCACAGTTACATTTTGATTACTGTTTACTTCACAGTTACATTTTGATTACTGTTTACTTCACAGTTACATTTTGATTACTGTTTACTTCACAGTTACATTTTGATTACTGTTTACTTCACAGTTACATTTTGATTACTGTTTACTTCACAGTTACATTTTGATTACTGTTTACTTCACAGTTACATTTTATGTCATCTTTACTCTCTACATCCTGCAAGTGTATTTCTTTATTGACTGGGAATTTAATAAAGTGAGCATTGTAGCATCAATGTCAAATAGCAGGATTAAAATAAACAGTGTTGAAAAAACATATTACCAGTATTTATTTGAACTCATTAAGAAAAGTAGAAAAGCTCAGCAAGCCTAGCTTTTCTTCCAGGTTCTAAAGCTCGTACCAATTAATTACCCAATATATATTTTCCAACAAGGTGTGAATATTGTATATGTTGTAAAATTGAAAATTTGTCCTTTTAATGCATGCAGCTTTATGACTATATATATATAACATACTTTTGTAGGGAAAGAGGAATTTACTGATTTTAATGTTTGGATTCGCTATAGCCATTGGTGGAGCAGTATTAGCAGGAGTATCTAAAAACTGAGATTTTATTGGTACACAAGATTACATTACCAGTGCAATATAAAGATAATGATTTACCAGATTTAGTTTTTCAATTGTCTCCCTTTACTATATAAGTAAAGGTAGATTGCATAGTGTACTTTAAGTTTATGTTATTTATGATATATTTATTTTCATTGACAAGTGAGTAATTTAAGTGAAAAAGTGGTACATATTTCTGGTATAAAATAGAAATATTTGATAGGCCAGTTGATATAGCAGGAATTTATTCGTATGAATTTGATAGTAAATGTTTAAACATTCCAGATTTTCTGATAAAAAATGTACGGCTAAGTAACAAATATTTAGCTTCCTAATTCCTGTCGATTCAAGTATACCCTTTAATTTGCTTTTTCAAAATGGTAAGATGATGTTTTGAAAGTTTATGATAATGGTAGAAAATTTAAAAAAAAATTAAATTTTAAATAGATGATCAATATTGATTATAATTATTATGTTTAACCGCAATCAGTCAAAATAACCTCCATTTTTTCATATAAAGTATAAAATGGCCCTACATATTTTGATATCATAATTATCAATACTTTCATGATTTATTTTTAGTCTGTGATACCTTTTTTTCATGCCTATATTCTACATAAGTTTTATACATCTGATGTATTTTTCTCTATGCTTGATCAATCAAATACATGTAGGAACTTGATTTTTCTTAAACGATATTATCTACTTTTGGTGACAATATTTCTGACATTTCACTGCATATACTCATTAGTTTAAGATATTAATTGGGGCCATATAACTTTGTATATGTTTATCTTACATACATGTTAGAAAACAATGTTATATGATTAACTATGTTCATAAATTGAGATTATACTGTAATACTTATTATTAGATACATGTTATACACGGTAAATTCAGATATCCTTGTTATATTTATAATTGTTCCCCGCACATATATAGTGTGGATATGGTAATGGTCTCCATCTGTACGACTGAAACACAACAATATGCTTTCATACTTGGTAGGATGATCTGTCTCCATATTATTTTGAACGTACTAAATCGTCAGTTTGATTTTGACAATGTTTATGGGAGTAATGGGACTTTGCTCAATTGTGTTAAGTATTGTACCAAGGACAACTTGTGAAAGCAACTCATCAGAAGCTGTTTTACAGAAAGCTCTCATATTTGGTACTATTGTTTGCCATATTGAAATACTATTTTGATTCAATTATTTTTGGAAAATGACGCTATCAGCGGCATGTTTCCGATACCATTGACCAGAACTAACGGAAGTTGATTATGCCTCCGCCTACCGCACTCGGTTTCATATTTACTATTTTACATACTAACTGGAATCTGCTTGTATTACGCTACACTCGAACAAAGTCTTTGTTAAAGTGTTGTAGTCGGACGGGAACCAGTTTACATACGTTATTTTATTCACCAAAAAGATATCTTGACCTGTCCATATGTTTTTTGTTATTAAATGGTATTTGGAGCTATCCCTTTGTTATATTTTTCATATTTATTCGAGCTTTCACTTTTATGCACATGTCTAACAATCGTAAACAATCGGTATGTATACATGATAAATAGATCCGTTTTGTTATGGTGTTGGACTTTTTACCCTCCAATGATCAGCAATCGCTAGACAAAATAGTTCTCCTAAATAATGTCAGCCTTAAAGCCCTTTCATGCCATTTCAACTTTACAATCATTAAAAAAGTAATAATCGGAATCATTTTGATATCCATTGGATAGAAACTGGTCTATATCAAGATTTACGAAGATTTTAATAATCGGAAATTAGTAATACGGTTATACCCACGCGGTGCGTATGAATCTTTGTTCACAAAGTTATAGCAGCAGAGTCTGTAACTGTATCATTATTAATTAACTACACTGTTATTGTACTTAAAATGATGAAAACTGCATATGCAATATAAGATGTCAACTCGGCCAATACAGATTTTTTTTCCGTATTGGCCGAGTTCTGATCCGGCCAAAACAGGATTTCGGAACGTCTCTAGTTTTTAGATCGTAAGTCAAGATAAACTCAAACTGAAAGTAAACAGTTGTTTGTACGACGCAGTTTTTATTTACTCACCATAAACAAGCTGAAACGTTCAGTATGGCATATATTTTAGGTTAAAGACGGTCCCATTCATTTGAAAAGCATTTTGAAAGTAGACGATGGAATTATTTCAGGTTTAGGGAACGAGTAAATTATCACAAAGTTCATTTCTTGAGGACCTCATAATTTCATCATGTCGATTTTTACTGTTCACTTTCGCTTATCATGTTTTGTAAACGGTCTTTTATTTTTAAACCCGAACCAGGCATATGCATTCTGTAATTGCGCAAATCTTCGTTCTTTGGTCAATTGGCTTATGGATAGTTGTATCAATTTCAACTCTTACATTATTTTTTTTTTAAATATATTTGCATTACACATGCAATGGCAGTACCTTTCCAATTACTATTTATGTGTTGTGTCTAAATTTAAGTTGTAACACTTTATAGTGACTGGAAAGGGTAGAAAAATTCATCAGATGAGAAAAGGCTGAAGATGCATGGAAACGGCACCAAATTATTAGATATTGCATCTTATAAAAAGAAACTGAGATTTGGATAGTTCCACTTCAAGGTAAAAATGTTTATCTCTTGTGAAATGAAATAAAAAAATATTGTAACACTGTAGTTAATTAATAAAGATACTATTACATGTATTTCTGTATTGGCCTTATTGTTGGTCCTCGGCCAGCAGTATTGGCCTTCGGCTTCGCCTCAGACCAATACACCAAGACATGGACCAATAACAAGGACAATACAGAAATACTTACGCAATAATATTATAGAATGACAGTATGGTTCAATAGCGGGAATCAGCCCCTCAACTACTTTTTACATAAATATTAACTTCTGGCTTCAACTCCTTGTTCGTCTTGTCTGGAGATCTTGTAGTTCCAGTTAGGCAAGCATTTTAGAGACATATCCCGTCCATCCTCTCTTGACTTGTAATTTCTGGTGATAGATTTTGCCGCTTGACGTTGTATCTTTTCAAGCTTGTTTTTTTTTTTTGTTACTGTGTAGGGGTCCCATACTATGGCTCCATATTAAATTGTAAGATCCATTCCTAAAGGTCTAGATCATTGTTCTAATCTGACACAAATTTCAATAACTGGAATGCTACCCGAGTTGAATATATGGTGACCTACTAGAACAGCATTATCACTATTGGAATTGTGTTTAATACCATGATTGTTCAATGTCATTAACTTAAATGGAGACAGACATTTGACCTGAAAGGTGGTGTGGGAGTGCAAAATCAAAAACTAACTGACTATGATATATGGTTAAAGAATGAATATCAATTACATGGGTCAACATGGTCAAGGGCAGAGTTGTTATGAAATAACAATATGGCAGAGAAGTGGTTTCAAGTTTCATATAAAGCGACCTGACTGACATGAAATAAAAAATCAAAGGAGTATCCCTATTTGTCTAATCTTCAAGGTGAAATAAAACTAGTAAAATAATATTATACTATTGTCTAAATCTACAGAAATATAATTTGCTTCAAGTAACAGAAATAACTAGGTCACTAGTAACTTATTTAATGAGTATGTGGGGTATGAGAGCTTGATAACAACAGGCTCTTCATAATCATTTGGTTTGAAAAGGATACTAGTAGTCTATATTCTTGATTTAGAAAAATGTAATTGCAAGACAAAAATCACATTACTTAGAATACTTTAGATCATTCAGGTAGTCTTTATTTATATGTACAAAAGAACAGCCAGTAGTCATTGGATATTGTAGATCATTGTGGTAGTCTTGACCTATTTATTTATAGAAAAAAACAGCCAGTAGTCATTGGATACTGTAGATCATTCAGGTAGTCTTGACCTATACATTTGTACTAAAAAAACAGCCAGTTGTCATCTTCACATAACACACACATATACGAATATCAATTATATGCTTATGAGACATGTTGGAATGTTAAACTAATTACGGTATGTGAAAATCAAGACTTGCATAAAAAATATCACAATATTAGAGACAGTGGTGTCATTTTTCCTCAGAGCTTTCAGCTCTTTGATTAACGGAAGTGATTAAACTTTTACCATTTTGGGAATATTGTGACAATAATACCTTGTGAACGCAACTTCTCTGAGACTATTTTTCTGGAATCCCACACTTGGTAGGATTGTTTACAATCGTGTTGTTGTGTTGTTGTGTTGTTGACCATATTATACCATCATATTGATTTGACCATTTTTATGGGAGTGATGGGACTTTGACTTTGTACCACAATCACATTTTGTGAACTATATCTTCTGAGGCCATTAGACAGAAAGCTCTCATATTTGGCAGGATTGTTTGCCATCATATGTAATTGACCATATTATACAGTAATTTTGATGAAACCCTTTGTACAGGAGTTATTGGACTTTGACTTTTTTATACTTTTGTTAGTTTTGTACCTTAGTAATGGCTCTTTGTGAATTCAACTCTTTTAACACCATTTGACAGAAAGCTCTCTTACTTGGTAGGGTTGTTTTCCATCATGTATTATTGACCATATAAAACCGTCATTTTGATTGACCTTTTTTATGGGAGTTGTAGAACTTTTATGATATTTTTTTACATTCATACCACAATGACACATTAAGACACACAGTTATATCCCTCATTAATTCAGCGGTGGGGGGCATTTTGCTACAGCCTAACAATTTTGTCGTTTTCAAAATGTGACAGGACTTTTATTGAAGTAAATTAGAACTTAGGTTTAAATTCTGAGGACATTATTTATATTCAGAACTATTTTTTTCTCCAGTTGGTGTCTGTTTACTTGTTATCTACAACAATAAATGCACAGAATAATTGTGAATTTATAATACTCTCTCCAAAGAACAAAGATAATTGATATTTTCCATTGTAATGACATGATTTTTGTTCTTTGGTCCTGTTGTTTTTAGTATCTACAAGTTCTTAAGTAGTGTCAATGCTTATATATTTATTTATATACATATACATATGTCATTGTAAAAATTACATAAAGATATAAAAATAACAACCACTGATGAGGCTGCGAGCTTGGGACTAATGTATGAAGATGACTCAGGGTTAAACTGACTTATCTATTTTGTGTTATCAAATATTTCTACATGTTTCTACTCAGGTCCTTCACACTTCACTGAAAGATTGCTCACATATTGAAGTTGTGCACCTGCTATTATGGAATTGTTTGAGAAATATTTTTTCCATTTTCCAAATTTGGGAACAAATTAGTTTTTCATTTACATTATTTCTATATATTTATATGTTCATTATACACCATTCTTTGTTGTTTAAGAACATTCCATGCAATCTGTGAAGTTGACTCTTTGTTGCACTTCAATGGAATAACACAAGGTGCATAAAAAAACTTCAAATTTGTTTTAAACACACAACTTTATATGAACCTCACAGCTACTGAAAGCAAGCTAAAAGTACTCATTATGCTGAATATAGAAATCTTTCTGAATTATACTCTGATATTTCATGGTACAAATATATTCTTTAGAGTAGATTTCACACAGCAGCATCATGAGTAGTCCAGGAAGAGAGAACGAGAACCTTGTGCAATGCTCAAAGTATTTGTTTATCATATCAAATAGAAATATTTGTAGGTTAGATAATGCAAACACACTCATGTATGATATTTTCTTACGGTAGTTATGTTAAAATGTTTAAACTTGAGAACTAATTCATATTTAGAGCATGTTTTTGTATAAATAACACCTTTGCATGACTTACTCTTTTTAGATTAACAAGTTTTTTCTGGTTTAAAGTAACAGCCATTTAAAAAAGCCAGTTAATAAGTTATATGCCAGTAATAAGAACAAGGTTGTATTTATTTTATATTATTTCAATGAGATTAATACATTGCATATTCATGAAGTTTTTATATGATTGAAGGTTTAAAAAAATCATTTATGGAAGTGTTTATATTTTATATTTGCATTAAATATAGTTGATGAAAACATTTGTTTTGTGTTTTTCAGTGTTGCAGGTAATGTTTAATATAAAAATAAGAAGATGTGGTACGATTGCCAATGAGACTAGTACCCACCTTAGACCAAATGACATAGAAGTTAACCACTATATGTCACTGTACGACTTTCAACAATGAGCAAAACCCATAATGTATTGCAAGCTATAAAAGGCCTCAACATTACAATATATAAAACAATTTAAACTAAAAAAACAAAACCTGATTTATTAAATACAGCAACCAACAACTGCCACTGAAAAACAGGCTCCTTAATTGGAACAAGCACATACAGAATTTGGTAGGGTTAAACATGTTTGTGATCTCTCAACCCTCCCCTAACCACCTTGAACAGTGGTGTAACAGCACAACATGAGAAAAAACTGTAAAAGTAAGTTGTTTGTCTTTTGGTATTTTTCTTTTTTTTGCCATTGCGTTGTCAGTGTATTTTAGACACGAGTTTGAATGTCCTTTTGATATCTTTTGCCTCTC
This sequence comes from Mytilus californianus, assembly GCF_021869535.1. Classification (NCBI taxonomy): domain Eukaryota; kingdom Metazoa; phylum Mollusca; class Bivalvia; order Mytilida; family Mytilidae; genus Mytilus; species Mytilus californianus. The sequence continues at coordinate 4,986,490 of NW_026262745.1, read as the reverse complement.
TTGAAAAATGCTATCTTGTATCATCAGTTCGACCCAAAGCACAAAAAACAACTAACAAAAAGACTAAAGATGCAAGATACCAATCTATGAGTACTCTTAAGTTACTGAGAGTCATTTACAACTATGGATAATTAATAAATCCTGTTTCCCAGACTAAAATACTCTATTTAAACTAGACCGTTACGAAACTATCAAGGAATAATATGGAACCTTTTTAGACTGCCCATTGTACTAGTAATATGATTTCCTGCAAAAACGAAGGTTTTTATCTTGCCTAGTTGAAGTTGCATAGGCAATACTGTGGGGTTTTGGCAGAGTCTCTGGTGTCAACAATTTATTAAAGTTCGTGATTGGGTTAATGGAATTACTAATTGTAAGTATAATATTTGGTTAGTAGTTGTATTAGCACTTGTAATCTCATTTCCATATAGATTATATTTCCAAACTGCAGTCATGGTCTATTGACTTTGAAATTTTTGCTTTGTTAAAATGTTAAAGTTTTGATTAGGTCAGTTTAATGAAAAGCACTAATGGCAAGTCAATGATAATTGGTAACTATGTAGTTGTAATTTGCATTAGCAAATGTCATATTCATGAAAAATAGTAAGTACCACCACTTTCATGGTCTATTGACATGCTGGCCTTAACAATTATTTTTTCCTAAAATTTAGTTTTCTCCATTTCATAAGGTATTTTTAAAAGAACAGCTTGGAAATGTGCAGTTTGCATTAGCCTTTTTTCTGTTCCAATTTGGTAAGTAGAAACGTCAAGGGGCGTTTTGATATATAACTTTTGGTTGTTAAAGAGCAACTGCAATAATACCATTGAAACGATGTAAACGCAAATGCACTGTTTAAACAAATCTCTCAAAATGCTTTGTTTTTAGACAGAACATTTCAGCAGTACTATAATGACTTGTACTTATGGCAAGCCGTTTTTATAATTTATTCAATTTCAAGATATCTTATAAAGTATATAAGATACTTCTAATGTTTATAAGATATCTTATTTAATTTGAATCTAATAAGATATCTTATTTATTTTATAAGATATCTTATTATCTTTTAAAGATATCTTGTATAGTTTATAAGCTATCTTATATCTTTTTAAAGATATCTTTTAAACAAATACTTTATGAGATATCTTGTATAGTTTATAAGATATCTTTTAAAGTATATAGGATATCTTATTTACTTTATAAGATATCTTATTAACTATATAAGATATCTTATTAGTTATACAAGATATCTTATATGATTGATTTATCAGATATCTAATTTTGTTAATAAGATATCTTATTTAGTTTATCAGATATCTTATTTAAAATAGCATTAGTAAATAAATTCAACAATGAACGCTCCCTCTTGAACTACGAGGCAGTAAATAGATCATGTGATCGCACTTTCAAAATGGCAGTTGAGAAGAGTCGGTTATTAATAAATATTCGAGATGTTAATATCCAGAAAGCATATGGGTGTATTAAAAATGACAAACTGCGACCTGAATTAATTCTTGGCCTTGAGATTAATCGCGCTACAGACACGTTAGCTGTTTCAAAAAGTGTATATTAACTTTTGCAATCAGAATAAAAACGATTTTTTGGCGTCCTAAAGTATGGTTCTTGATCTCTCTTGTATAGTTTATGTTTGATGTGTTTGAGCTTTTGATTTTGCCATTTGATTAGGGACTTTCCGTTTTGAATTTTCCTCGGAGTTCGGTATTTTTGTGATTTGGCTTTTTTTCAAGCTATTTGAAATATGACATATTATCTGAAAAAAAATACAGTTACTGTATATAAAATCTGTTGACTTTGATGCAAGTGATAATCAAGGAAAGATCGTGATGAAAAACACCATCAAAATATAATAACCGTAAGCTTACAAAACGTTTTTTGTCATATTTGGATAGAATAAAAGAGAGGTATGGTTAAAAGTATATAAAGTATGTTTATAATAAATGTAGATCAAATATGACCATGCCAACACAAGTGACTGCTTTAAAGAATTTGAAACATCCCCTAGTTTTTGTATCATGTCAGTTTGTGGACTAAGTATCATTCCTGTTGCTAATTCTGGCTGCCGAATTCTGAAAGGAAGAACATTTTGAATTTATCAAAGAAATCCTCCCCCCCCCCCCTAAAAAAAACCCAAAAAAAACAACGGGAATTTCATAAAATATTTTAATTCTTGATAATAATTTCGTAAATTCTTATTTCTAGATAAACAGAAAACAGATTGAAATGAGATTGGCAATTGATTTTAAGTGAGACTTATATAGATATATTTCATTTTAAATAAAATATCTTTTACAGTAATTAAGATATCTTATATATTAAATAAGATATCTTAATTATTAAATAAGATATCTTAATTATCAAATAAGATATCTTAATTATTAAATAAGATATCTTATATATTAAATAAGATATCTAAATTTTTTAAATAAGATATCTTATATATTAAATAAGATATCTCATTTATTAGATAAGATATCTTAATTATTTAATAAGATATCTTAATTATTAAATAAGATATCTTATTTAACAAATAAGATATCTAATATATCAAATAAGATATCTTATATATTAAATAAGATATCTGATAAACTAAATAAGATATCTTATATATATTTCATATATTAAATAAGAATCTTCAAAACAATAAACAATTATAATTAACTCTTTTTTATATTAAAAGCAGGATTACCTAGAAAAAAGGACAAAAGAAATGTCCCTGTTTTCTTATTGGGATTTTCTTTGCTGGTAGTAAACTGTTATTTTCATATCATTGCAATTTTTCCTGCTTGAAGCACATTTAACAAATTTTATTCATATTGATAGGGAGCAAGGAATTTGTTTTCTTTCGTTTATCGTGAAATGATCATTTACAACTTCCGTGGAAATGCACATACCCCCCCCCCCCCCCCCCCCTTCTTTTTTAGTAATTTGTATGTCAACATTAAACTTTACAAATAGTACATATTCTTGCAGTTACACTAGTTCCCATCTATATATAATTAATACAAATACCAAACGGGAAACCCCAATTTCAAACGAAATGAAATATATATGATGCGGATGATCAGGGTTGGAATATCCACAGGTATCATCAGTTGTAATCAAATCAAATAGACAGTTGTTAACCAATTAGAAATTTTGGTTATTATATAGGTGCATGCGAATTAAAATGAAAGATAATTTTCTCTTTTTTTTTGTGAAATTAAATATTAATTTTACATAACGGTGGCGAAACAGAAGTCATTTTTATTGATATATTATTGTCTAGTGAGTGGTGAAGGGTACTTAATTTTTTATTCTACTCCATTGGAGGTGTGCCTACACTGGCAAAATCTATAAAACAGATACAGATACAAATTAGCAATCTCGATCTGAATTGCTATTGATTTTATGATTGGTCAATCTTTTTTCCAACATAAAGGGATACTTTATTTCAATTCTTAAAAAGAAAGGAAGATATCTTATTTAGTTAATAAGATATCTTATTTAGTTTAAAAGATATCTTATTAAGTTTATAAGATATCTTTATAAGAAACTATATAAAAGATATCTTATATAGTTTATAAGATATCTTATAAACTTAATAAGATATCTTTTAAACTAAATAAGATATCTTATTAACTAAATAAGATATCTTATTAACTAAATAAGATATCTTATATGTTAAATAAGATATCTTTATAACCAGCTTAATAAGATATCTTATTTAATTATCAAGATATCTCAATTCATTTATAAGATATCTTATTTAATTATAAAGATATCTGATTTAACTTAATAAAATATCTTGAAAGTGAATAAATATAAAATCGGCTTGCCATACGTACTGGTTGCATTGCAATCTTTTATAATTGCAACCGTTCTTATTATTGTCTGATCATAATACTTTCTTTCTTGACATGATTCAAAGATCTTTAAAATTATAGCACCACAATTCCTTGAAAATTACTAATCAAACCAGGACCAACTAAAAAGGATTTTAATAGTTTTCATACTCAGTTTATTTCCCACAATATACAGTAGTGGTTATGTATTTTTAGTCTGGCACTACGTATGATCAGCTGCAGTGTAGAAATTTTGGGGAAGATAATATATTGTTGTAAGAGTTTTCGATCACATAGTTTAAAGTTATAAATAAAGCAGATACAATGAATAAGCGTTGGTCCGGGTTCGTGATATCTTTTTAACGATCCAACGCTTATCCATTGCGTCTATTATTTAGACTATTGCTGAGACATCTTTTCAAAATTACAGTTCTTTAATTAATTAGACCCTATTATCAGTGAGTTCAAGTGTGGTTTACTGTATGTAATGAACAAGAGATGATTTTTAGGAAAGTATTCCCAATTGAAGATCTGTATTTGAAGGCTTTCCAATCTTATTTTGAGAATATTTTTTGCTGGTCTAGATTATGTATTAGTAGAATTGTGTAGAGTATATATAACAAGCACTGCAATTTTCACCATTTACATTAAATTCATGAAAAACAAACAGAAAATCTACACTATTACGCAACCTCCTCTGATCTCTGGTATCATGTGGTCCATTGCAATAAGTTGTTGGTTTGTTGCCAATAGGTCATTATCAATACCAGTAGCGTTTCCTATAGTAACAACAGGTCCACCACTTGTAGCTCCTGCATGGGAAGTTATAGTCTTTAAAGACATTAAGGTATATTTATTTACTTGAGATTATCTTGGAGGAACATATTAAGATAAATCTTGATAGATATCATAGTAAAAGCTATCTAACAGTTTATGAAATGGTATTTTATGCGTCTCTTACAAATACATGGAAATATGCATTTTATATAAATAGGTTTATGGTCTATAACCAACTATCTGTTTATAATTTAATGTATAAAAATGTTTAGATACAAGACGACGACCTTTTCTGTTTACAGGGTACCCGTAATTTACTGAATCTTTTCCTTGGATTTGTCGTGGCCATTGCAGGAGCAATCCTTGTCGAACTATCAAGACACGGATCCCAATATACTCACATTTCTTATGATGGTAGAACTAATAAACAAATTGTTTGTTCGTCATGGAATGGTAACAGCAGCTGACTATGACTGGTTCTACTTTTGGTTCTATTTTTTTTATATTAGATTCATGCTCTTCATGCAAGTTTAAAATTATTGCGTCATAGCGTCATTGTTGACGACAAAAAGTGCGAAATTATGAAAGCACCGAATTCATATTTGTATTGTAAAGCATACAAAAAATCACCATGAAATGCCAATACAACTTAACGTTGAATAGTGTAATTATCTTTTGAAACTGGAGACGATAACTGTAGTTAAACATGGAGACTTTTAAAACATTTCCAACCAATACAAGTGTTCTTTTACGAATACCTCCTACAATATTTACTTTTTGTCGAGCCTGCGACTTTTGTCGCAGAAAGCTCGACATAGGGATAGTGATCCGGCGGCGGCGGCGGCGTTAGCTAACTTCTTAAAAGCTTTATATTTTAGAAGGTGGAAGACCTGGATGCTTCATACTTTGTATATGGATGCCTCATGTTACGAAGTTTCCGTCAGTCACATGTCCAATGTCCTTGACCTCATTTTCATGGTTCAGTGACTACTTGAAAAAAAAGTTAAGATTTTTTGTAATGTTAAATTCTCTCTTATTATAAGTAATAGGATAACTATCTTTGGTATGTCCGTACCTTGCAAGGTCCTCATGCCTGTCAGACAGTTTTCACTTGACCTCGACCTCATTTTATGGATCAGTGAACAAGGTTAAGTTTTGGTGGTCAAGTCCATATCTCAGATACTATAAGCAATAGGTCTAGTATATTCGGTGTATGGAAGGACTGTAAGGTGTACATGTCCAACTGGCAGGTGTCATCTGACCTTGACCTCATTTTCATGGTTCAGTGGTTATAGTTAAGTTTTTGTGTTTTGGTCTGTTTTTCTTATACTGTATGCAATAGGTCTACTATATTTGGTGTATGGAATGATTGTAAGGTGTACATGTCTAGCTGGCAGGTGTCATCTGACCTTGACCTCATTTTCATGGTTCAGTGGTTATAGTTTAGTTTTTGTGTTTTGGTCCGTTTTTCTTAAACTTTATGCAATAGGTCTTCTATATTTGGTGTATGGAATGATTGTAAGGTGTACATGTCCATTTGGCAGGTGTCATCTGACTTTGACCTCATTTTCATGGTTCAGTGGTCAAAGTTAAATTTTTGAGTTTTGGTCTTTTTTCTTATACTATATGCAATAAGTCAACTATATTTGGTGTATGGAAATATTCTATGATGTACATGTCAGTCTCGCAGGTTTTATTTGACCTTGACCTCATTTTCACGGTTCATTGCTCAGTGTTAAGTTTATGTGTTTCAGTCTGTTTTTCTTAAAGGATTGTAAGGTGTATATGTCTGTCTGGCAGGTATCATCTGACCTTGACCTTATTTTCATGGTTCATTGGTCAATGTTAAGTTTTCATGGTTAAGTTTGTTTTTTAGTAGATACTATAAGCAATAGGTCAACTATATTTAATGAATAAATTGATTGAAAGGTGTACATGTCTGTCTGGCATGGTTCATCTGACCTTAACCTCATTTTCATGGTTCATTGGTCAATGTTTAGTTTTCTTGGTTAAGTCTGTTTCTTAGAAACTATAAGCAATAGGTCAACTATATTTAGTGTATTGAATGATTTTAAGGTGTACATGTATTTCTCGTTTGGTTTATATGACCTTGACTTAATTTTCTTGGATCATGTTAAGTTTATGTAATAGTTGTAGTAAAGCTTTCATTTAGGACTATCAACATAATATCAATGGTTAGTAAAGAAGGCGAGACATTTCAGCGTGTGCACTCTTGTAATTCTGTAGTATGTGTGTTGTGGGAAATGCGTTTTAAAGATGTTTCTCATACTTTCTTACAAAACAATAGAATTAATTTGAACCCTTTCTTTATATCGAATATTCTAAATACACATATCAAACATAGTAATAATTATCTTTCTCCTAAACACTTTTAGGAATATCATTGGTTAAAAGCGAACACGTGGAGACCCTGTATATTTTTATATGGGGTTAGTGGGCGTGTTTTATTTTAATATACGCTTAGTAGTGGTGTTACGTCCCTTATAAAAACAACAAGGCATTGAGGAAAAATCTGAAACGTTTCGCCCGATCAACAGATAAAGAAATTGAACGATTGAAAATAAATGCAGAAAACACATTTTTTAAAAACTAACAAGTTGTTATTGTTGTTATTTGTTTTTGTATAGATCAATGGAAATAGGTTCTTAAGATTGAAGCGACTTAATCACTTTCATAGGCCACTAGTATAAATGCCACATGTTAAGAAAGTCGGTAAGATAAATTCGTTACACAGTGTGCAAGTGACCTAATACAATATATTTATGCTGTCAGTAAATTCCATATAAGGTTCGCTCTAACCCCATATGGAAGTTACTGACCCCATATATATCGTATTAGGTCACTAGCACACTGTGTAACTAATAGTATATCTCCTTATTATTTTAATAAACGTTAATACTAAAAATGTAAAATTTTATAACCGAATATCTTATATTTAATTAATATATGCGTGCTTTTGATTATATCTGTTATTGTTTATATCAAACTTATTATATATTGACACACAATTATCTTTTGATTGATAAAATAAACCTTGCACCGTAATACTACTTCTAACTGAAGGTAAATACCAAAAATAATTACACGTATTGTAAAAGGTCTCAAGAATCATATTACGGAAACTTTTTTTTCTTTTCTTTATTTTTTCTTTCTTCAAATATTTATGAAAAAATGAATACTATGTCCTTATTTAATCATTGTAGATATGAGAAGAATCCGATGTAGTATGGTTGCCAATGAGACAACTTTCTCCAGAAACCAAATGACATTAAAGTTTACAACTATACTAGGTCACCGTACGGCCTTCAACAATGAGCATAACCCATACCGCATAGTCAGCTATAAAAGTCCCCGAAATGACAAATGTAAAACAATTCAAACGGGAAAACTAACGGCCTGATTTATGTACAAAATAATGAAGAAAAAACAAATATGATATACAACAACAAACGACAACCACTGAATTACAGGCTCCTGACTTTGGACAGGCACATACAGAATGTGGCGGGGTTAAACTAGTTTGTTGGCGCCAAACCTTCCCCCTAACCCGTGACAGTGGTGTAACAGTACAACATAAGAACAGACTTAGTCTATAAAAATCAGTTGAAGAGGGCTTTAGTCTCTGATGCATGATTTTTTTATTATTAATTGTTTTTGGCTTTTAACTAGCTTTCAGTAACTGCGAGTACTCTCAAATCGTACGTCGTGTTAATATGACCTGTTGACACAATTTGTAATTAATTTCTGTTATTCAATGTTTACTTATTTTGTGTTATATCTCGTCTTACTATTTTTAATATGTATCACCTTTGATAAGTATTTAGTATGTCGAAAAAAATTTCACTTCTGTACTCGTACTATGAATAACAAATTCATTTTGTAAAAAATGTTTCTGTACTCCTAACAACAAAATTATTATATTTGAATTTACCTATGTACGTTACTTTATTTAACGCCATTTTCTCCTAGGTTAAAGTTGTCTTTTTGACATTGAAACATCTTTTTTATTTATATCGTGTCATAGATCAAACTTATTCGTTCAGTGTATATTTACTTGTTTTTGTGTATTGTCTTTTTGATCGAGTTAAGCCATTTCAATTGATATTTTATTGTGTGTCTTTTTATGTTGTAATGTTAAACCACTGTTTCAGGTTAGGGCTAAGGTTGGCGCCTGTTAAAACGTTTAAACCCGCTGCATTTTTATGCACCTGTCCTAAGTCAGGAGCCTGTTTTTCAGTGGTTGTCGTTTGTTGGTGTGGTTCATTAGTGTTTCTCGTTTCTCGTTTTTTTATATAGATTAAACCGTTGGTTTTCCTGTTTGAATTGTTTTACACTAGTCTTTTTGTTGCCCTTTATAGCTTGCTTAAGGCTCCGTGTTGAAGGCTGAACTTTGACCTATAATTGTTTACTCTTTACACATTGTGACTTGGATGGAGAGTTGTCTCATACCACATCTTCTTATTTATATTAACTCACCAGATCGATTCAAAGCAAAACCACATCTAACAAAAACACAGACAGGACGTGGCCTGGTATTCATACATCCCCACATCAAAAAAGACACGAAATACAGATCTGAGAGTACTCGCAGTTACTGACAGCTAGTTCAAAGCCAATAACAACTAATAAAAAACATCATGCAGCTAAGACTAAAATATCAATCAGTACACATCAAACATCCAATGGATTTAGTGTAAAGACGTCATTAACAGTCAGAGAAAACATGACCTTGTGAAATGCCAAGATACAGGTATCGAAAAATTGTGAGCCATGAATGTGCATATGTGTATACAAATAATATTTTTAGTTTGATTTTAATTTACTGATAACAAAATCAATATTTATACCAATAAAAACAATGTTTAAAGATGTTTTTATTTCACTCTGTTGAGAAAACACAATTTGTTCTCTCACTTTCCTTTATTCAAATGTATGTACAGCTATACGTAGATGGAAAAAATTATAACGATATAATGTAATCTTTTGTTTATTATTCACAATAAAATCTGAAATTCTCTAGTCCTTTCTATGTAAATCTGGTTCCCTGTCGACTTAACCGGTCTTGATTAATTTGAATTCATGAGATTCCCTCAGTTATTTGTTCTTGATTTGTATTTCACAAAATTTGAATAAGGAGCCAGACTGAGTGCGTCGACATAGTACGCGTCTCTTGCTAAGCATGAATTACCCGCAATGCAAATTCACACTCGGTCAAAATGTCACAATCGGAAATAGGAAAGTACACTTTTGGTTAAGTTACAGTTTGGACGACTTTTCTGGTATCTAAAGATATCTAAGACGCGACAACATATCGCTACGGAGTTGAGACACATACATATCGTATCAGTCAATCAAAAGAACACACACCTGCTAATGAAGTCAACATATATGAATGTAAAATATCAATTGAGATATGCAACACCATACAATGGGACAGAGGATATGGTATTGCTGACAAATGGGAATTTGACAATTGGAAAGTTGAAATCATTACGTTTGTCATAAATGTAGATTCTAGTTTGAAGTCGTCAATCTGTGTCAAAATCGAAGAAAAGATCAAATTATGAAGCAAATATTCTAGTTTTGGTAGTAGTCTGATTATAAATCCTTTTTTGTCCTTAAGAGGGTTTTGTTTGAATTCTATAACATATGAGTACACAAAAATAAAAAGCCATAAGAGGTGCACACTTAGTACCCAATAGAATACTGACTTTGTTTTGAAATATCAATCCACAAACTTAAAAAGAAATGTCGTTACAAAAATCCAGCATTTCGGTGATATCATCTTCGGCATATTTATTTTTGAATAAGAGCAGTTCTTCCCTCGATCCTTTATGGGTTGATTTGGCATACATAAATAAAATACAAAAATAAGTAAGCAATGAACGAGGTTGTTAAATGTGATAAATGCTTTTTTTGTGCTTCTTTGTTAAATATTTGTTTGTATTGTTGTGATTAAGATTGTGACACGGTGTTGACTGCTGTACCCCTATTTTGACATTTTTACCTTTTATGTCTGTTTGTTTTATTCACGCATCGTTGTCAATATAAAGGAATTTGATGCGACTGTCATACAAGTAAGAGGTTTAGCGCTATAAAACCAGGTTCAATCCACCATTTTCTACATAAGCAAATGCCATTCCAAGTCAGGAATATGACAGTTGTTGTCCATTCGTTTGATGTGTTTGTGCTTTTGATTTTGCCATTTGATTAGGGACTTTCCGTTTTGAATTTTCCTCGGAGTTCAGTATTTTTGTGATTTAACTTTTCACAAAGTATCTACACACAATTCCAATTTTTGTGGAAAAAGCTCTGTTTAATGAGACGATTTATTCGATCTTTCAATTTAGCATGAGTCTAAAGCGTAGAAAAATCTAATGTTTACATCAGAATTGAAAGATTGTTATTGAAGATTTTGCAGTAGATCTTTAGAACGTAAGCAGATATACCATGTGAATTAAGAGTGATACTTATTCATTCAAATTTCTAAGGTGGATAGATTTATTTCAAAAAGTAAGAAAATACCAAGGAGTGGATCAACAATCATATATCAATGTCAGGTAAAAATCCAGTAAAAGTTGCATAGGGTGATAACCGAGAAAGTACAAATGGAATGTGTCTATGATGAAAGGAACACCTCCATAATGATCTGTGACACAGATATTCAACAACGTTGAAACAAACCATACCCTTACACTTTTAACATTTGGAAGCTGGTTTTTTCTTTTCTTAAAAATAAAGCTAGACCTACATATCAGTGATAAATGATTGAATATTATTGAACTTTTACCATTGCCATGCATTGCAACTACTACATGTACATGCACGTGATATAAATAACTTATATCAAATTCATAATTTGGGAAATGACTGCCAGGGAGGGACTATGAATAGTGTTGTTGGCCTGCACTTGAAGAATCAGTAATATTCCAATGATCACATTTAAAATGACGGTTTTATCCTATACTTATCTCTTAAGTCATATAAGTTCATTTATAGAAATTCAATGTTGGTTTTAGTAATTAATTTTATGATTGTTTTTACCATAAAGCGACACTCTTTTTGCACTCTTGAAATGAACACTTCAACGTTGGCACAATAAATCTCGATTTTCACATTCATATTATGAAAGCAGGTAAAGACTTTTTCGAATTTGAATGCGACACTTATTAACCATTCGACATTTAAATAAGCTGTGTTTTTGAAAATGTTGTTAGATTTCATATAATGTTCTAAACATGTATGATCAGTTTGAATGTTTACACAGAAAATGGAAAACATCACTATAGATACATGAACAAATTGGACTTCAGATATGGCATTGACTACTGCATATTCAAATATTACATCATGGCAGAGCTCACACATTCCACTGACATCATCAGTATCAAAGAATATGACATCATTTTGGACGAATTTTACAGAATCATATACAACAGATACTCATACAACAGATATACCATCAACGGGAGATATACCCGAATACTGGGGCTTCATAACAGCTAGTATCGCCGTCCTCTTTTTTGGCAGTGTTCCACTTCCTGTGAAAAAGTACAAAACGGGTGATGGTAAGAAGTTCAAAAGATATATATATATATATATATATATTGTTCAGAATATCAGAGCAGTTAAATTCAGAAATATTTTAGTCCTTGTTTTCAAACAATTAATATCAAATTCAAATTCGTTTTAATTGATAAAAAAACTACTCGATTATCGAACAACAGTTTATAATTATAATCTTTCTCAATAAGACTACTCACATTATCAACCACCATTGCTGGATACAATAGACGTCCCGTACAGTTTTCATCTTACAAGTCAAAATGTCTGACGCAACAAACCAAAGGTGATTGTTTAATGAAACACACAAATCACCTGTCGCAAAATCTCGGATCAAAATTCGCAGAATCACAAATAGTGATATATTCTATAAAGTCAAAAAATAAAGAGTAAAAGTACAATTCCCAAACTTTTTGCTTTATGAATAATATTATCATATCAGAATGGATGTTGAATACCAATATTTTGGTTGGTTTCGTTTTGGTCAATGTTATTTATGTCTTTTTCTCGGGGCTAGGGTATAAGTTTCAGTGCACACAACGTGGGTATTATGAAAAGCTGTCATCTTGTATGCTCCAAACCAAATGTTCGGGTTAACAAAAACCTAGGAAATAGCATGAACTCTAAAAGGAGTAAGGCTGGGTGCGTCGACTAGATAAGCGTATAGTGTAATGCATGCATCACCCGCCATAACGAGTTCACACTTAGTGTAAATGTCACAATCGGTAAAAATTACAGATCAGACGACTATACTTGTATCTTAAGATCTAAGATCGCGAGAACACGTGGAAAGTGAGTTGAGGCACCGACACATCGTATCGGTCAACTCATTTGAGATTGTGACCCAATAGTTATTTCGTGTTGATCTTTCATTTGAGCATGGGGAATAGCAGTGTAAAGCGTAGAAAAATCAAAGGTTTTGATATTGCATCAAAATGATAAAGATTGTGATTGCAATTTTGGAGTAGATTTTTAGAATTTTTAAGTATCAAATCTTCATAAGGATATTTGTGACGATTAGGTATCCAGTATAAAGATGGAAGGACGGATTTGTGATTTTCTAAAATCTTATCTTTCGTGAATGATATCAAGATGGTTTTGTTGCATTTTAAAGAAAAGGCAGCAAGTGGACAAATAATGTAGATGTGAAGTATGCATTATCAACCGCAATAACACAAACGTTATATATTTCATTGACGACCAACCAACAAAATAATAAAAATAGAACTGCTTATTCAGTTGCAAAGATGGTTTTAAACTATAAGCAAGCGTTCATTGATATATTTCAAGAAATCAATCCTAGTATCCATACAAATTTTTGATGAAAATTTCTACATGCGATATTTTTACATACGAATGTCTTTCTACTTCTACAGGTTTGTTTTTCCAGTGGATATTTTGTAGTGGGGTAATGCTTGCAGGAATTGTGGTTCAGTTAATTCGAGAACAACCTCCTTTCTTCCCGATAGCGATGACTGGAGGAGTTGTTTTTGCATTCGGTAAATCTGTTTTCCTCTTCTGTTGTCATAACTATATTTCTCGTTAAGTTTTAAATTTATTTAAACATGATTACAGATTCAATATTGATTATTCACAGATAAACTAACAATTATATGTATATTTATGTCTGTATTGCCAGTTTCAAAAGGAAAATCTAAGTTCTGATTGTTTAACAAGAATGTGTAGCTTGAAACTTTGCTATATGAATCCATTATATTGCAAATACATGAATACACATTCATTTTCATTCATTATATCCATTTCTATTTCGGATACTCTTCCTTTTCCCTTTCCCAACTTTATACTTCACGATTCCCTCGCCAACACTGTTCGCATGCTATATTACTCGGTTTGTATTTATTTTACTGTTGCAGGAAACATATGTGTTGTTCCTATTGTGAAGACTGTTGGATTGGGCCTTGGATTTGGTATTTGGTCTATGGTATGTCTCCTTAGTGGATGGTCAACAGGAAGGTTGGTCATATTCTAAAAAGAAATTAATAATAAGATATCTTGTCAAAATTTAAAAGAATGAATGAAACGAAAAGCCTGTCAGACCTGTGCTTTTTTAAAAGAAATACCAGCAAGAAAATAAAAATGACGATTAATATGAAACGTTTCAATATGTAGTGTAGTTGTTCCTATCAACAGCATCTACTCGTCGTATGAGACGATATGTAATGATGTAACGTGAACACTAGATTAGCGTGTCTATTTCAAATATATAAAAGGTGTGTTACCACTTTGATACTGTAGTAAAACTGTTTTATTTACAAGATATATGAAATAGAAGCGAACAATACCGAAGGGACAATCAAACTCGCAAGTCGAAAATAAACAAACAACGCAATGGCTAAAAAAGAAACAGACAAACAGACAAACAACAGTACACAAAACACAACATAGAAAACTAAAGAATGAGCAACACGAAACCCACCAAAAACTGGTGTTGATCTCAGGTGCTCCAGAAGGGGAAGCATATCCTGCTCCACATGTGGCACCCGTCGTGTTGCTCATTTTCGTAAAAACCCGGTGATAAGTCTAATTCGATAGGTCACATTCGAGGAAGAGGGGACGGGATTGTAATTACGACAATTGGAACATATCCGTTGTCATCTGTGAAACGGATATTCCATAACGGTTTACCAACTCGCGATGGCGTCCGTAAAATTTACGAAGGGATGATTTCAACTTCATGGAATTATGGAATAAGTCTACTAAGCTAAAATAAAATTTGTAATTAGGGATCCGTAATAGATAACCATACTTTATGAATTGGCTCATCGTTGAAGGTAGTAAGGTGACCTATAATTGCTAACATCTACGCCTTTTGGACTCTAGATCTGGTGAACTGTTGTCTCATTCATTTTCAATCATACTACATCTCTTTTCTAATCGATAAAATAACAATGAACTAAGGTATACAGAACTGCTATTTATGTTAATCGTTTAATTAACTATTAGTTTTCAATTTCAAAATATATACAACTAATCCCAAATGTGTTCTTAGGTAATGACCGACTTGTCCTATATGGTACAATTTGGAACCCTACAAGCATCAAACCCTACAAGCATCAAACCCTACAAGCATCAACTTGTTCTGCTACAGCTTGTACAAGTATATTGTTCTGCTACAGCTTGTACAAGTATATTGTTCTGCTACAGCTTGTACAAGTATATTAGTTTAATTATAACACCCCCAACCTGTTATTTGTAACATTACAATGTAACTTCTATAAAATCGACCACAATCTATCACGTACCCATGTTTAAATTTTCGTCTAAATAGTCTTAAAAAGATGACACTGAATTATCGCCTGCTAATTTACGACTACCACGGTAATACTTTATATCACGCCTGAAGAAAGAGTGTGCAAATTATCTCATTATACTCATATTAAGTTTTCCAGGCTTAGAACACCCCCTTACAAATAGCATGATCCCCAGATTTACCCGCCAAATATCTTATTTTTTCTATGTATTTATCTGAGTATAAAAAAATGTAAATTAATATTTTTACCGAACCGTTACAAATGTAACATTTTATCCTAAAATCAGTAATCACTAAAAATCATTGTTATTTCCTAATTCATTAACGGGCAGAGAAATTTGCATAGAGAGCCTCATTCATAAAGCAAATTGATGAAAAGAAACCTTAAATATATAAAAATAAGGAGATGTGATATGGTTGCCAATGAGACAACTTCTAGTATCCACCCAAGTTCAAATGAAGTCGATGTAAGCAATTATAGGCAATCGTACGACAATGATAAAAACCCATACCAAAAAAAAGTTTATATATGAAGCGATTCGAGAATTAATAGCTCTTCAGTGATGCTCGAGAAGAGCAAATATAACAGAAAAGGACAAAAAATATAGCCAACCCGAGACAAGAAATAAGAGCTTACCTTTTCTTAACTTTAATAGATCGCTGATCAAAGAATGTAAAAAAAAAATCTTCATTTTGCAGATTTGGATTTTTTGGTGTAAAACAATCAGAACCAGACAATGAGATCATGAACTACTCTGGCGTTGCAATTTGTGTTTTAAGGTCAGCTTAACAACAAAACAAGATACTATTACATTGTGAAGGGGTTTTAAATCTTAGAGAAATGTCATGTCTAAAGTCTTGAAAAGTCCTACAGCAATAATACATTACAAACCTTGAAGCAGAAGACTGAAATAGAGCAATAAGCACCACTCATGAACAATGGATAGAGCTCGGGTGGGATCAGCACTATTGAACATATTTCACTCGTCGGAATAAACCACTGACGAAATTCCCGATTCTCGGCTTATTCTAATTACCTCGATCTGCGAAAATCAAAATTAATGATAGACTAACACACGCAAGGTCGATTCATGTGATATGGTATTTTTATAAGCAGTTGAAACCTCCCAAAGCATGAGTGTTAAAGGCTGCTACCCCGTAAGCACAAGGAAAGCATGACTACACGTAAATCTAAATGATTTGATCGTTAATGTTGTTTGTTTACGTGAACACAGTCAATTTTGTTTTATTATGGTGTAGGCGAAGTTGGTTTTTGTTTGAGAAAACACACCTAAAATCATATAAAAGTATTACCATTCGTCTCTCTCTCTTAATGTCTTTTAGTGCATTTGTCTTTGTTTTGGTGAAGACTGAAGTTTCACCAATAGAAGAAGACGAGAAAGAATCTTTATTGACAAAGGTATGTTATGAAAATATAGACTTTTGATATTTGATTTTTCAGTAATTATTTCAGTTATGTATAGTAACGGTCTGTTTATATATTTATATATTAATTCAAAACAGTGGATGCATGTATACTAGTAGTTAGTTAATAATATAGGAATCAGCAAGTCATCAATTGTAATATTATCTAAAATAATAACAAAAACAATGATAATAATAAAAACAATGATAATGAAATAATTAATTTTTGTATATGTAAGGTTAATCTAAATTCTCTGATGACTGGTTCGAAGCCACTGATAATGGACTACAAATCCCAAAGTGTATAAATATATAGACCGGTAGGTTCTGGAAATATATTACTTTGAAATAAATACCGATGCATTGATGTTTTTTTTTTTATTCATTCTTGGTCTTTTTCGAATGTTTCGACCCTTCAACTTCTGATTTACGTTCAGTATTCCCAAATCAATGTTCAGACATAACTTGCCAAAGAAGATACCGCTTAATCTAAATTATTTCATTGAACGTTGCTAATGAACGTCCTATTTATTTTTGTTATCAAATGACAAACAAACAAAGTATAACGCTTTTACTGTAATGCCAAGACTCATCTTGATCTTGACCTAAGGTCTGAGCATTCTAGTCCATCGTTGGTGAAATTCCATCATATTAACGAATAGTAAAACCAGCGCTTCTAACTGATATGTGTTCTAAGGTTTCACAAGAGTTTTGTTATTGTACATCGATACAAAATTACTTCCGTTAGATTTGACAGGGTTCAATCAAAAGTCTTATCCTGCAGGTAGTCATGATATTTTCACCTTTTCAGATTTTCTTCTTCATTTTATTTTTTTTTTAATTCTGTATCTGTTAATGCTATCTTATGTTCCATTCATTTTTATAGAGGACGTGTGTTCTCTGTTTATATGAGTAGTGAAATGTATGGCAATTGTTTTCGTGTAGTTTATGGATAAAAGGAGAGGTTAGATATATGTCTTTGAGTCTGCAACCAAACGACACAAACAATACACACGTATCTTTAATTTGTTTGAATTGGCAAATTGTGGAAATTCATGCATGCAGAACTGTAGACGCTTACCCTGTCGACGCTCCTGGTCTCGTTCTTTTTAGAATTCATGCGATTCCCTCTGTTTTTTTGCTTTATTATCTTGATTTGGATCTACTTAATTGATAAATGATTCTTGAACACTAATGAACTAGAATGTACCTAAACTTATGTTTGTTACCGAAGTAGAAATTGTGAACAAAATAACAAAACAATGTTTTGTCTACATCAATATTTTCAGGAATTACAAAAAAATGCCAGTAGCATAAGCTTTGACACTGCAGGTGAGGAAAAATCCTACGTTGACAGTCTCTCTCCTGGTATGCAAAGAATTGTGTTAGTATGAGCAATTATGTTATAGCATGAAGAATGTGATTTTGAAATATACAGCACTCAAATTCACTTGCATGGGTCTTGATTCGTATGCTATTATTACCGCCGAACTGTTTCTAAATTATCAATATATCAATTTACTTTTATTATTATATTATGCATGTACATAATTATGGAAGTATGATAAATGCGATTGAATCACATAATTATTTAGACCGGTTTTCGCTGAAGAGGAAATGATAAATGAACGCAAAAAAAAAAATAAGACAACCTAACCGAAAAAGAAGTATCTTAATATATCATCCTTAATGCATTGGCGAATGCACGAAGTGGAAAGGGGCCTGGGGTTCTTCCCTCTAAATTTATTTAACGTGTACGAAGCTGTAGATTGAGTTTTAAAAAAGGTTTGATCAATATATATGAAGCTACGGTACAGTAACTGACTCATGTTGATTTGACAAATCTTCGAAGCTATTGCTAGTACCTCTTTTAATAAAATGATTCATTTTCTACTTTACTTAACGCTATCAAATTCTACTAAAAGCGTCACATTGTTTATCATTCTTTCTCATTTCAGAGGACTGATTCTATGCATATTTTCTGGTCTTATGTATGGACAAATGTTTACTGGAGCTACATATGTACAAGATCATCTAGAACTTTACCCAGGGGCAACGTTAAATGGTATCAAACAAAATTTAGATGTACTTACTTCAGTCTGAAAAATGTTTTGCAGAGTGAAAAACTCGAAAAGAGTACCGTTAAAAGCCTACAGCTATATGACTGTAGTTGCAAATTATTACATTGGTTGTAATAAACTATAGTAAAACAAATATTTCAAATGTTAAATAAATCATGTATTTTTACTACTCTGATTTCATGCAAGTGCAGAATATGTGTTGTAAGCACGTTGTCAACAATGTTAGTTGCATCAAAAATAAGTAAGACGCTAAGAAAAAATAGACGAGTTCCTCGCATTTTATTTTTAGTTTACAGTAATATTAAAAATCGATGTAATAAAATGATTAATTACATCACGAGTAAATATGCTGTTCGATCACTCGTTTTGAATTAAGTGTTTTTATAATGATGTAATGTTTGTTAGTTTCAAGTTGACTACAAATGTCCGGTTTAAATCAAACAATCTTATATTTCAGGTTTGGATTATGTTTTTGCAGATTTTTGTGGTATATATGTGACTAGTACGGTGTTTTTTGTTACATACATAATAGTTATGAAGTTTAAACCAAAGGTCTACCCAAAAGTAATGATACCTGCTTTAATATCTGGTGTCATGTGGGCAATTGGAAACAGTTGCTGGTTTGTAGCAAATAGATCTTTATCAATACCAGTAGCATTTCCTATTGTCACAACTGGACCATCGATTGTAGCTTCTTTATGGGGCGTTCTTGTCTTCAAAGAAATTAAGGTAAGAAGATACTGGAGTGTAATACATTGAATTTTGTTTTACTATAACATATTTTATAAACAAGATGGGGCAGTGTTTTTTTATCCTATTATAACATCTATATGCCTCTGAAACAAAATACGAAATAGCGATGTCCATTTAATATTTGATACGGTCACCTACAGTTGCTAACTTCGACGTTATTTGGTCTTTGCTAGATAATTGTCTCATTGGCAATCATTCTACATATCCTTTTTCATGGGCCCGCCACTTAGTGGTTTGAGCTATATAGTTTTACCCTTGTCTGTCATTCCGTCATTCCGCAACAAACAATTATACGGACTTTTTTTCTAAACGCCTTCACATATTGAGCTGATTTTTAGTATGTGAGTCTACTATGAGGAGTTATAGATCGAGTTTACGTTTCGTTCCGCTCCACTGATTTTTGCCGAAATTACGGGCTTTGGACTTTGAACAATTTTTTTTTTGCGAGCTGGGCTGTCGTTCCGACACATCTATAGATATAAGAAGATGTGATATGAGTGCCAATGAGAAGATATAAGAAGATGTGATATGAGTGCCAATGAGACAACTCTCCATCCAAGTCACAATTTGTAAAAGTAAACCATTATAGGTCAAAGTACGGTCTTCAACACGGAGCCTTGGCTCACACCGAACAGCAAGCTATAAAGAGCCCCAAAAATGACTAGTGTAAAACCATTCAATAAAATTGAGAATGGAAATGGGGAATGTGTCAAAGAGACAACAACCCGACCATAGAACAGACAACAGCAGAAGTTCACCAACAGGTCTTCAATGCAGCGAGAAATTCCCGCACCCGGAGGCATCCTTCAGCTGGCCCCTTAACAAATATATATACTAGTTCAGTGATAATGAACGCCATACTAAACTCCAAATTGTACACAAGAAACTAAAATTAAAAATAATACAAGACTGACAAAGGCTAGAGGCTCCTGACTTGGGACAGGCGCAAAAATGCGGCGGTGTTAAACATGTTTATGAGATCTCAACCCTCCTCCTATACCCCTAGCCAATGTAGAAAAGTAAACGCATAACAATACGCACATTAAAATTCAGTTCAAGAGAAGTCCGAGTCTGATGTCAGAAGATGTAACCAAAGAAAATAAACAAAATGACAATAATACATAAATAACAACAGACTACTAGCAGTTAACTGACATGCCAGCTCCAGACTTCAATTAAACTGATTGAAAGATTATGTCTTCATCATATGAATATCAGGCACAATCCTTCCCGTTAGGGGTTTAGTATCATAACATATATGAGAAGAACATAACCCGTGTCATGCCAACAACTGGTTTTTAAATAAATGTGTTTAGTGCCGATGCAAAGACCCTATAAGTGAATCAATATTAACGCCAAAATATGCAATCTTTAATGACCTGACAACAGTATCGTAACTATATCCCTTCTTAATAAGTCTATTTAAAGGTATTGTTAGCTTCAGAGGTGAATACTGACATTTTTGTGCTTTATAAAGAATATTTCCATAAAAAATTGGATGTGAAATACCTGAACGTATAAGAAGTCTGCATGTTGAGCTATATTTACGAATGATGTCCTTATACCGATGATAAAATTTAGTAAATGTTTTGACTAGTTTGTGATATCGAAAACCCTGGTGTAATAATTTTTCAGTAATACATAAAAACAGTAAATTCAGTAAAACAGGAAAACCAACGGTCTAATCTACATAAAAAAAAACGAGAAACGAGAAACACTTATGTATCACATCAAAAAACGACAACCACTGAACATCAGGTTCCTGACTTAGGACAGGTGCAAACAAATACAGCGGGTTAGTTTATATATTAAAATCATACAGATAAACGACATCTCTCTAATGATGAATGATGAAGATTTTGATATTTGAGTTCTACATGATCAACACTTTGACGACCAATGATATCAATACTGATGTTACAAATGTATCACGTGGACTGTGTATTTCTTTCCTTCTTTCCATATGTTTATCTATCTATCTATTTATATTTCCCTTTATTTATTAGTTATCAACATATTATACACCTTAACCAGGAGATTATTTCGCGCAGTTCATAAATTGATTAATATCGTGATATGATTCAGAAAAAAAAATATTTGTGTAGAATTCCCGTATTGTGTTTTTGTCTACAAAATTTTATGTATCTCTAGCTCTTGTTGTATCAGACACTCTTGTCGGGCATATCAATAAACAAATCTCTTGTCTCAAAAGATGTTCGTATAAATGAATGTAAAGTGAATTTTTACATTTCTGTCTGGCAAATTATATGAGCTGCCTAACGGAGTACTTTACTAGTTCAACTAGGTGAGGGCGTTTAAATATCTTCTAGTGATAGGAAGCAACGCTGAATAAGAAACATTGTATTTATTTATTTCACCTCTGCATTTATATCATTTTTATTTTAGGGTACATATAATTTACTGATCCTAGTGATAGCATTTACAATGGGCATCACTGGAGCAATTCTGGCTGGAGTATCGAAGCACTAATTTTGAAAGACAGTACCATAAAGAGCGAGTTATTTTAATTTTTTTTTGTTACACTACAGCTTACGAAGAACGCCTCAATTTCGGAAGAGTTTGCTATGAACAACGATGTCGTTTTATGTCTTTTATGCCAGACATTTTATAAACCTAGATGAACATTGACCCTTACTCAAGGATTAAGCAGCAGAAATCTATAGTCAGTGAACCTCGAATTTAAAATAAATCTATGTTAACTTATTTATAATAGATGGAAAAAGATATAAAGTCATGTGAACATACTTACTTGGTTTTACCCTTGATTTTCTCGCTACTCCATCAGAGGCAAAACTTTTTTTCAATTCCAAATCGTTTGTTCGAGATATTTACGGTTGGATTTGTACTGTGCAACTGATACCATAGTTCTTATAGTTCTTATAGTTCTTATCAACCAACAATTAAGGTTTGGGTCTTCCTTGGTCGTATCTGTTTTTTTTTTTTTAAGGACTTATTTTTTCTGTTAAAATTATTATGTTTTATCTTATTTCAAATAAGAATTCGAACAGTCTAATCGATTTCCGGTTTTTTAATTTTTAACATGTGCAATACAAATTTATATATATACCACCATGTATAAAAATTTATCTTTGTAAAGTTATACTGTAAATAGTCAAATATCTATATTTATGTTATAAAATTATAACGCACTGAATTATCATATGATTATCATGATTACGGTATGATACATGTATTTGTTGACTAATAAAATTGACCTCTTTTATGGAATACTATATCTCTACACTTAATGTATGTAACAATTTCAGGTAAATATATATTCACAATTATATTAAAAACATTCTTATATAAAAAGAATTTTAGTTCGTAACAACTTTTTTGTTTCTGCTTTCCAAATTGCATGATTGTGTGAAATTTAAAACCTATCATGGTTAAATTAAAATGGTGAGACCAGAGATATATATTGTGTTTGCTTACTATGTGAAATTCATTTACTTTCTTTTCTATATATACACATTATTGAACGAGATTCATTCTCATTAAACATTCCTGTAGCTTTACAAATTTAATCTTTCTATCGAAAACGATGTTATTTTAAATCAAACTTTTATAAGAAGTATGATTAACTATATTTCAAACTTTTTTGGTATCAGGGCGGATATCCGCTCGGCGAAAATTTAAGTTTGCGCCCCCCTAAACTTAAATCCTGGATCCGCCCCTGGGTATGATAATTTGTAAAAAGAAATTACTAGCAAAATATGTATCATAATATGCCGAATAAATATAATAATGTAATTCATTATCACAATGACGTCTTACGTATTTTCATTCATTGAGTTCTAATCGATTTTATTATTTTCAATCCTCTTTTAAATGATCATAATAACAATGTTTTAACGAAAGCAAATGTTTGATTGTCGGCTTCCTGATGCAACCTTCACAGATACTTGAAAATGGTTACGTAGTTCCGAGAAGAGAAAGAATCGAATGTGATGTTTGCATAATGTCTAGTGGAAAATATTTCATGCATATTCAGACTAAGTACAATTTAACCAAAAAGTTTGAGATGGATTCTTCAAAGTGACTGCTCAATATGAAAGCGGGATTTTTTTTCCATTGAAAAAACTGGTACGTTGGGTAGGGGTAAACATACAGAGCACATTCAAAAGTTTGAAAAGGTTCTTTTACGTCCCCAGAGATTAGCAATCTTCCAAAACGGGAGGGGGAGGGGGATTACATCTATTAAAAAAGATTGAAACTGAATTTATCATTTTTAATATTTTGACCGCCCGCCTAGTAAACAAAATAGTTTCATAATTTTGAATAAGTCCATACAACGGAGTAACGATTTTTATTACACTGATCTGTAACAGGTGTTTTTAATGGGAAAATACAATAAGAAATACACAATTGCATTCAGAAATCAATATAATTATGTAGTGTTCAAAACGATGTATATAAATGTAAGCATCCATTGGCAGAGTATAAACAATTTAAAGACCATCATTCTGATTTAAGGTAGGTATCTGATAGTTTTGGTACTGAACTTATTATATATGTTCCGAAATCAAACCAAATTAGATCGACAGAATGACATCACAAAAACATATATACAACTCTTTAAATCTTCACAAGGGAGCACGTAAAGTGATTACTTCAATATATGTTTTGAGTTCCTGAAGTCCCTATTCTTTTTTCAGTACTTTTCTTTTCAGTTTTTATTCCATGGTGTCCTCTTTGATAAAGCAACCAATGAATTATTATAGACATTTTCCTAAAGAGACATATTTCTATTTGCGGACATTTTAAAGACAAAATGTGCACATGCTTGCTTGGATTACAGCTGTGATATATCTTTCACTAGACTGATGATTTTTAGTCAAATTGGCCGGCCTTTCTGGCGTTGAATAGTTCTAACGTAATCAAATTGTTTACATTAGGGTTTGCAAGTATGTGGCGAATTAAGATTTGTTCCCTGTGATTAAGGTAACTATAGAAGAAATATAGAAGTTATGCTAACTTGTCATATACTTGTAAATGTGAATTAGTGTAAAAGAAATATGTCATTCTTCAAAAGCAATGATTTTATCACTGATGTTTTACAAAAATTCGCCGAAACTACCCTTTGGTTTATAGACTGCTGGTTCATATCTCCCACTGGTCTAGTCCGACAAGAGAAATCTTGATCTTGTACATGTATCTTCCTACAGAATTGATTGATTGGTTGTTGAATACTAGCATGTGGCATCGCTCTCTCGTAAATTTTAAACATGTAAATGCAAAAAAAAAATCAACCTATAAACTTTTAAATTAGTTTAGCAAGAAGTAGATAAGGATAAAACTTTGTCAAAGGTGTAGCATTCGGGTTATCTTTCAGTGTATGTTAGGACCTCCATATGCAAAGAGTTGAGTCAATGACGCATGTTAATCTGTCAAATACATAAGAGTAAAAATAGGTACATGTCATTGAGCAGCTTCTTTCCGAAAAAGTTCCAGCATGCAATTCAGTGATAACATATGTAATTAAATTAGAAGATTGTAGACTTTGAGCTTTGTATATATATTCTGGGTTGTCCCTACAGTGTACAAGAATATACACATGGTAAGGAATGAGCAAAGGCACATAATACTATTCAATTCGAAACTAAAGACTTGGTTTATCGTTGGAAAAGAGATTTTCTAGATTATCCCCAGTAATTACAACAATCATTTGTTATAATTATTACAAATAAAAATCAAAAAAATTAGATTTTGACATTTTTACAAAAAGCATTTGATTTTTTGTTTGTTATTTAATTTAATTTTTTGAATTTTATTGACCAAAGTTTTGTTTTTGTTAACTGAGATATCTATTCATTTGTACAATTACATGTAATCATGGAGTGCTTTTTTACTTGGCCTAGGTAAAAAGAACCAAACCATGGAGCATGCCACACCAGACACGATAACAAATTACACAACTCATTTAACAACTTTCAACCAATCTCAGAACATAACATCTTGGCAAAGTACACACGTTCCAATGACATCATGGACAAATTCTACAGACTTCCAAACTACAGCTGTACCGTCACAAGGAGAGATCCCAGAGTACTGGGGATTCATAGCAGCTGGTATTGCAATTCTGTTTTATGGTAGCAATTTTGTTCCGGTAAAACAATACGAAACTGGAGATGGTATGAAGTTTTAATATGTACATGTATACATTGTCAAATCATTCCTAATTTAAATGAATTCGTCAAACATCATTGAAATGTAAAAGAAAAACGGTTTCTAAATTACGGTATAACCCAACCGAGACAATAAAATATTGATAACATACGAAAAAGCAATAATTTATAGATAAATATTTTGCTTTCCATTTTGTTTTTCTAGTTTTGATGAGGGTCAACCTACATAAAAGAAAACTACGTTTTACAAAGTTTTTTTTTACAGGTATGTTTTTCCAGTGGATAATGTGCAGCGGTGCAATGCTTGCAGGTATTGTTGTGCAATTAATACGTAACCAACCACCGTTCTTTCCTATGGCAATGATTGGAGGTGTTGTTTGGGAGATAGGTATAAACATTTTCTATTATAAATCTTAATGTTTTTTCTACGGAAATGTTAAGATAAATGTAAAGTTTGTTTGTTAAGTTCATAAATCAGTTGCCAAAATGTGTGAAACGGCAACAGCATGAACTAAAGTTAGACAACAGTTGGTCCAAACGACTTATGATTTATCTAAGCTGATACGATATCGAAATGGACATGTAGTCGTTCGTTCTTGCCTTTCCAGCAAACCACAATTAAATTTCAGTAAAATGTGTTTCTCTTTTGTATGTTTTTCTTGTAGAGCATAACACGATAAAGAGCCACCATTGTGAGATCGTTTTCTCATATATAGTCACCTTAACTTCAATGCTAAATGATCTGTTGGTTGTTAACCTTGTCACTGTCAATGATACCACATCGTTGTTTGTCTAAGCATCAATTTCCTCTTTTGCAAGGTTGGTCTTGTGGAACTTGGACACACACATACATGCATTGGTTTGAATTAAAACAAACCAAATTGAATGACTGTTAAATTGATTAATGTTGCATTTTCAGTAAACACTCGACATGTATAAGTAATTGTGAAGACTGGTCGTCTCGAAGGCAAATTAATTTATTTGAGAGTAGGATGACATGTCTTCATTCGGACTTCATGTTAAACATATCCAATTTAGTTTGTCAGCAATGAGCAAAGCTGTTATCTTTCTTTCACATATAAATTTTATCATTCTGAATATGCATGTAATATTTTACGCCAGACGATAAGCGCCTACCATCCTTTCGTAGTTTTACGATTGATCTACAAATATTGATATGCATTATATTGTAGGTAACATATGTGTTGTACCAATAGTAAAGACAGTTGGTTTAGGTCTTGGGTTATGTATTTGGTCAATGGTCAATCTTCTCAGTGGATGGTCTACTGGCAGGTTTGTGTTTATGAATCAAGTACATTTAAAGAGTCCTGAGGTAATAACATCATGGACTGGTATAATTAAAATTTTCGAGACCAAAGGTAAACACTGCATCCTTATATTTTAATATTGTTCGCTGTACCTACAAATAGCTTTATTTTGTATTTACATTGAATCATAGGTAAAATTTATTTGTTCAGTGTATGTTCAATGGTGTTGATATGTCCTTTGATTGAGTTAAGCTATTTCGGTTGATATTTTATAGTGTGTCTTTCTATGTTGTGATGTTACACTATTGTTTCAGAAAAAGGGTGAAGGTTTGGTACCATTAAAACGTTGAAACCCGCTGCATTTGTTTGCACTTGTCCTAAGTCAGGAATCTGATGTTCAGTAGTTGTCGTTTGTTGATGTGGTTCATAAGTGTTTCTCGTTTCTCGTTTTTTATATAGATTAGACCGTTGGTTTTCCCGTTTGAATGGTTTTACACTAGTAATTTTTGGGGCCCTTTATAGATTACTGTTCGGTGTGAGCCAAGACTCCGTGTTGAAGACCGTACTGTGACCTATAATGGTTTACTTTTATAAATTGTAACTTGGATGGAGAGTTGTCTCATTGGCACTCATACCACATCTTCTTATATCTAATTAATACAGCAGCTTGAACAGTGCACATACAAAATTTCTTTCTACAATCCCCATGGTAAATTAAATTTGTGTAAATAATTTCAATGCATAAAATAAAATAAATCTAAGATTATGGTCAGTTTACAAAGCTAGAGATACGATAACAAATTATAATCGCAAGAAGCTTCGAAACAATAATAAGGCCAAAATATGAGTAGGCGGGGCATATCTTTGTTTTTCTCATTAAACCAAACGACGTCTTTCGGCTAGGTCCAGTAAATAACTTATATATTTCGTAGATTTGGATTCTTTGGCGTGACGAAAGCAGTACCAAACAACAAGGCCATGAATTATGCTGGTGTCGCTTTGTGTGTTGCGAGGTCTGTATAGTGAAAAAAGTAAAAAAGGCACTCATACAAAGGGTTTGATGATATGCTTAATTACACATATTGTCAATGCAACCGGGAAATGGAAGAACAGCTACAAAATTGCTTTTATCATATAATATAATCATATACCTAATAAATACCTGTTAGTTTTGAATAAAAAATAATTGGGAAATATCAATGAGACAGTAACCACACGACAGCAATAACCAAAAGACATTTAGAGTGCACTTTACAGTCTTCAACAATAAACATGTGTGCATTCAATAGGTCAAGCTCTAAATCGTCCAGATATGACATCTTCTTGGGCAGTATTTCATTTACTCGATGTTTTTTAACAATATGATCTATAGAAAATTGTCAACACTATATAACAAACTATTAATTCAACCATGATGGTCGGAGTATATTTCATAAATCAACGTTTTAATATGTTACGTACACGATGTAGTACAATGTCAATAGCAAACTCCAAGTTAAAATTTTATTAGAACGAAATAAAAATTAAGTAATGTTTCAAAGTATAGTTTGGCAATTGCAATAAAACAAATGTTGAAAAAAATAACAAACGGCCGGACGCAATAATTGATCTGTTGATTGTGGTTGCTTAAAGATCAGTGGCAAATATTTCTCGCATATTCAGGAAGAGAACAAATTATCAAGTTGCGCAATATAGAGAAGTTCTGCAAAGTGGTTCGATCGTACTGAAAGGCTTACATTTCAACTGCCACTGGAAAAGGTGTATTGGATAGGAGACAACTTTTTGGCTATCAACAGACCATATACCGACCACTCAGAGAGTTGTTGCAAGGGTTCTCTAAAGTGTAGAGAGCTTTGCATTCTCTTAACGAGGCAACGGATGTAAAGTTCCCATTAATCGGACGTGACAGCGTATTTACGGACGTCCTCTTCAAACACGCGCATATTAGAGTTTACCAATCTTAATGAGATTATATCATTGGCATTATTTGGTCTATATCTTGTATCATGATCCGTCTTGATTCTCCAAGTACACCACCTTTATCCTTCCTTTAACAATATTTCTTTTCAGTGCTGTTGTCTTCTCTTTAATTAAAAACGATGTAACACCTGCTGAGACTGAGAATGAACCATTAGTATCAGCAGAGGTATATTCCTTACAAACTATTTTACACTCTCATTTAATGGAGGCTTCTTAGGCTTAATAGTTCGTGTAAAGTTAATTTACGTGTGATGATGATATTGTTCTAGAACTGTGATTTGTGGTTTCTTAAAATGACCGCTTATATTAAGTGGGATAAAGTCATCATAGATACCAGGATTTAAATTGTGTACGCCGGACGCGTGTATCTTCTACATAAGACTCATCAGTGGCGCTCGAATCAAAAAATTTTAAAAGTCGAAATGAAGTACGAATTTGATGAGCATTGAGAAACATACAGCCAAATTAAGCTATATCCACTAATTATTGTCTAAATAATTGAAATCTACCACAATTGCTAAATTAAAGTTACAATCATTTATTTGTATTGATCAGATATATATACGTCTACATATATGTTACAAAGTCATGCAGTTTCTTCTCATCGATATACAGGAATTTGAAGAAAACCCTAGCCTGTTTATCATACAAATTACACACCCACGTACACCAGCGACGACAAAAAAAAAAGAATTAATTATAAAATTAATATGGAACATCAATTTTCCAAAAATATACAGCGAAAATATTGAATAATAGATGAACATTAATGTTCTTCGTTCATGATCACCAAATGCAACAAACCTTTCATTGTGACCGTAACAAAAATAGTCAACGAAAATGATTTCACAGAATTAAAACATTTAAACGAGAGCAAATACGTATATGTCTAGTATTCAGAAGAAATGTTGTGTTGAAGCCGACAATATATCAACCAGTCTTGAATAGCTTTACAGTTGATTTGTCACTGATATATCAACTCTCAAGTGTAGGAAACTTACTATCGCATAATATTGTTTTGTAGATATCACCACAAACTTACGGTTCAAAAGGCAATGAGTCACCCTACCAGTCCAAAAATGACAAGGTAAGAGTGCTTTTTTCAAAACCGTGTTTTCGACCCAAATATACACACACAAAATATGTAATGGACATTTTTGTTCAGAGGAGATTGTGAAGTTTTATTTTTTTCTGAAGATAGAAACCATTATAGAGGTCCTTTCCCCCTACCGATTGTTTATACTGAAAAATCAATCTTTGCTCTTAACTCAACTGATCGTATAATTTGTAAACGAAAAAAAAGAACCTTAAATAACACTGAGAAATTGAAATTAGACACTGAGAAATCGAAATTACACACTGAGATTTA
Source organism: Mytilus californianus (assembly GCF_021869535.1). Lineage (NCBI taxonomy): Eukaryota > Metazoa > Mollusca > Bivalvia > Mytilida > Mytilidae > Mytilus > Mytilus californianus. The sequence continues at coordinate 4,955,993 of NW_026262745.1, read as the reverse complement.
AAAATATGAAAAACACACACTGAGAATTTAAAATTACACACTGAGATTTTAAAAAGACACACTGAGATGAAATAAATTGAAAAACACACACTGAGAATTGTTAATTACACAATGAGATTTCAAAAACATACACTTTAATATGCAAATTTTAAGATTTTAAAAAATTTTAAAGATGTACGAAAACATATACCGTATTATGTTTCAAGCAAATAAAATATAGTATAAAAGTATAGCAAAAATACTGAACTCCAAGGCAAATTCAAAAAGGGGGAAGTCCATAAAAACTGACAAAATCAAACGCTATCAATCAACGGAACAAGCCAAAAACAACTGCTATTTTCCTGACTTGGTACAGGCATTTTCCGAATAAAATGGTGGCTTAAAACTGCTTTTATAGCCAAATATAGAAAGTATGGTCAAATATGACAGTGCTTTCAAAACGTAATATATGCTCATGTAAACTGTAAGTTATCAATGTTGTTAGAAAGCTTTAAATAAGTTGACTGTTATGGAATATCTGTTTCACAGATGACGACAAATATGCTCCAATTGTCGTAATCACAATCCTTTCCACTTCTTCCCGAAGGTGACTTACCGAGTTGAACTTATCGCCGGGTTTGTACTTACATGAGCAACACGACGGTTGTCACATGTGGAGCAGAATCTGCTCACCCTTCCGGATCACCTGAGATCATCCCCGGGTTTTGGTGAGGTTCGTGTTGCTCAGTCTTGAGTTTTCCATGTTGTGTTTTGTGAACAATTGTTTGTCTTTTGGTCTTTTGTTCTTTTTCTTTTGCCATGACGTTGTCAGTTTATTTCCGGCTTATGAGTTTGAATGTCCCTTTGTATCTTTCGCCTCCCTATTACAGTTTGGCATAACAGTTCCAATAATTGTAAAGCAGAAGAAATGTAATTGTTTTTATCATTAACATTACAATCGCCATTTGCAGCACAAAACTATAAATATGGATGGCCAAAGTGATGAAAAATCCTTTATAGACAGACTATCGCCGGGTATGCAAAGAATTGTGTAAGTGACATCAATGTAGAAATTATTTTTTCCTATTTTATTTTTCTAGACGATGGAAAATATTAAAAAAAAAACATTATTAAATGCTGCTAATAGCTAATTCGAAAGCTCAATCATTTAAAAATGAAAAGGCATAAATAAAGAAAAATTGAATTAAGAAAAGTAAATCCCCCTAATAATAGAGCAAAAATGAAAAGAATAGCCAAACAACAAAACTTTCAGAGATATGTTCTAATTCATAGGAAAGTCTATTTAATCTCCATAAATGATAAAGGTTTAATTACTTTTTCCGCATTTCAGAGGGTTGGTACTGTGTATATTTTCCGGTGCTATGTATGGTCAAATGTTTACTGGCGCTACGTATGTTCAGGATCATCCAGAACTCTATCCTGGTGCTACTTTAAACGGTAATTTAACTTATTTCACTAACGCATTATATATGGCAAGCCGTTCTCGTCAAAACTATGTTTGAACCATTTTTTTCGAAAAAATTACACACTGAGAATTTAAAAAATCACACTGAGATTTAAGAACCTTAAATAACACACTGAGAAATTGAAATTACACACTGAGAAATCGAAATTACACACTGAGATTTTATAATTACACACCGAGATTTAAAAATATGAAAAACACACACTGAGAATTTAAAATTACACACTGAGATTTTAAAAAGACACACTGAGATGAAATAAATTGAAAAACACACACTGAGAATTGTTAATTACACAATGAGATTTCAAAAATACACTGAGATTAATATGCAAATTACTAATGAATATTCATGAGATGAATAATTCAACAGATTAATATCTTGGTCTCCCGAACTCTTGTCATTATAATGAAATGCGGTTCCTACAACCAACATTCGTAATAAATTTCAAGACTTAACAAATTTTTTTGCTTACTCGTATTCATATGTTTTTTCGCCTATAATTCAGATTATTACTAACAGTATATCGGGATTTTTGCTTAAAACTGTTTGAGCATGGTCCCTTTTCAAAAGTCTTTCAACTGTTACCCTGGTTTCGCAAGGTAATTTTTTATATTTTTGTTACGTATATATGCTATAATAGGCACTTGGGTAAAAAATCACTGCATTGTTTGTATTTTTGCAGATTGTTCCAATGTTTTCTTATAATTTTGATAAAGTTTTTCACCATTTGGTTATATTTTGTAATGAGAGTAAGAAGTATTTTTCTTGTTCTTTTGGTCTTTAATAACGTAGTTTTTTCTATACGTTGTCATAATTTTTAATGTTTTTTATAAAACATTTAACGCCAAATTGAAGGACTAAAGAGTTTTGTCCCCTAGTTGTTTTAAGCTTGACGTAATAGATTCAGATTAATTATGCTAATTAGATATGTGCGCATAAAAAGTGCGCACAAATCTCAGTGTGTAATTTTAAATTTTCAGTGTGTAATTTCAAATTCTCAGTGTGTGTTTTTCAGTTTATTTCATCTCAGTGTGTCTTTCGGAAATCTCATTGTTTAATTTTCAATTCTCAGTGTGTGTTTTTCATTTTTTGTAATCTCAGTGCGTTTTTATGAAATCTCAGTGTGTAAATTTTAATTCTCAGTGTGTGTTTTTAGGTTTTTTAATCTCAGTGTGTTTTTTTTTAATTCTCAGTGTGTAAATTTTTCGAAAAATGGTTTAAACATAGTTTTGACGAGAACGGCTTGCCATAATTATACATATTCAGGATAAAAATGAATTAACAATCAAATTAATTATGTATATGTAAGAATTGCATAGGGCCCATTGAAATGATGGACAGGATTTTTTCCTCAATTGAAATAAAAAGAGTTTGTTGGGTAACAGTAGGAATTTAGCCTTCCATTAGGTCACCCACTGATCCCATATAAAGAACGTTTTGCATTTTAATTCATCGGTTTTTTTTTTAATTTCACCTGCTTTATCGACGTTTATCATTGTCTTTTGTAGGTCTTGATTACGTCTTTGCCGATTTTTGTGGTCTATATATAACAAGTACAGTATTTTTCGTTATATATATTATATTTATGAAAAATAAACCAAAGATATACCCTAAAGTGATTTTACCTGGATTAATATCTGGCGTTATGTGGTCTGTTGGAACTAGTTGTTGGTTTGTGGCAAATAGGTCATTATCAATACCAGTAGCTTTTCCTATAGTCACAACAGGGCCATCGATTGTAGCATCCTTATGGGGTGTTATAGTTTTCAAAGAAATCCAGGTAAGCATATATACGAGTTAGATCTACTTTCGCTGAACAATGAATAATAATGACATGTACTTGATTTTTGCATTCGTTTATTCGCACGTTTAAATTATAATAATGTATTTGCCTAAATTGTTTGCAGGACAAACTACTTTACAAGTATATATCCTTATTTTGGATGTATTTATCCTTTTAAACGTAACACAATGAGATGTCAGGTATACGTCAATAAAACAGCAACCAAACTAAAACTACAAAATTCCAAAAGACATCAACAGGTCAACATACAGTTTTTAACAACAGCGTCTAAACAGTGTGTTTAGCTTTAAAAAGCCCTTATATTGGATTTAAGAGATTATATAAAAGATCTACCGTTAACATCAAACCATCGAAAAGACAAAAACCAACCAATGATATGTGGCAAAGAAAACCATGAAGAGATTTCTGGCATGAGATATTCACAAGAACACTTGACGGGGTTAGATAGCTTTTTGAGTTTTCAAGCTTCCTCTAATGTAATGGTGACTTTTGGAAAAACCAAAGGTACATATAAAACAATGAACGGCTTTGCGGTGATTTTACATGTATAAGACCCTCACTCTGGTATTATTTAGTCTGTTTGAACTAGTTATTGTTTTTGGCAAACTGGTCATTATTAAGCGTAGTCTGATGTATCGCTCAATATATGTAGTAACTCCTGTGACCCTTTTTTCATTATTATATTACAAAAGAACACGCAATACTAATCAGTACAGAAAAATCATTAAACTCTATATTACCGGTATAATAGATATACATGCTTGCAGTATCACTACATTTTTGTAATTAATTTTCTGTAATAATGTGTTGTCAAGGCTAGTTTTCAATGGGTTTTGCGTAAAGGATTCGCGTGGTCATACAATCTAAATGCATGCATACTTATTTGAACTTCCCAACTGTTAGCTGAGTTTACCAAGAAGCTTCATATTAAATACTATAAAAATTATGGTTTTTTTTCTTTTTGTGAACGTTTAGCAAAGGGTCGATACCACTGCTGATATGAACTTATTAACATAATTGCTCACTATGATAAATATTAAAGATACTTTGCTGACAATTAAGTACACCATACGAGCACTTCGTTCGAGTACGAACTTAAAAAAAACCCAGATATTTGGATAAATTTTATGACCTTCTGGTAATGAAGCTCTGAATATATGTATATGTTTGGTTTAAAAACAATTGTATTTAAAATGCAATAAGGTTCAACTATTCAGTTTTGATATCCGATAGTTCCTGGCCTGCTTTCTTCAAACATTTTTTTCCATTTTTAATTTTAAACAATCATTTATATCTCTTCAACAAATCCTGCATTTGAATAAACTTACAAAACGTATCGTAAATCTTGACATTTGAGCAAATAAATGAACATAAGCCTAATTGTCTTCTTTACTTTTTCAGGGCACTCGTAATTTACTTATACTTTTCCTAGGATTTGGTATAGCCATTACAGGAGCTATTCTAGCTGGAGTCTCAAGACATTGATATTTTTTGGCAAACATTATTACAATGAAATGGAATTTGAATTAATTATAATTCTGACAAGATGAAAATAATATTGATTATAATAATAAGTAGTAGTAGTAGTAGTAGTAGTAGTAGTAGTAATAGTAATACTAGTAGTAGTAGAAGTAGAAGTAGAAGTAGTTGTAGAGGTAGAGTTTATTTTAGTATTACCGAATTGTAAGATAATATGTTAGGAAGTTGTTAAGTTTCACCTTCTGTGTTTAAAACAAAACAGTTAAATCTTGAAAGATTTGTTTTTGTCTAAAATGTACAACGAATGATTCCACTAATGAACACATGTATGTTAATATGAATATGTTAAACCGACGTCAATTAAAATGCCAAGTCAATATCAGACAAATATTGAAGAGTAAACATTCGGAATCCAATAAATTCAAAACAGATAAGACAACTGGTATTTCAACACACACTGTATGGAATCAATACCGGTATACTTTCATGGATGTTTAGACCAATCCAACATATCTTCGCCCCAATCAAGACTGCTCCCTTCAAAACTGCTCACTACACGGAATCCCCATCGGCATGTATATTATTAGTTACATAGTGTGGTAGTGACCTAATACGATACGATATATATGGGGTCATTAAATTCCTTATGGGTTAAGAGCGAAGCTCGAATCCCCATATGGAATTTACTGATCCCATATATATCGTATTAGGTCTCTAGCACACTGTGTAACGCATTTATCTTACCGACTATCTTAACATGTGGTCTAACAAAGTGATTAAGTCTTCAATACTTAGTATTAAGAAGAACCTACTTCCATTTGTCTATACAAAAACAAATGCCAACAATAACAACTTGTTAGCTTTAAATGTGTTTTATGAATTTATTTCAATCGTTCATCATCAATTTCGTCGTCTGTTGAAACCTTTCAGATTTTTCCTCAACACCGTGTTGTTTTTATAAAGGGGCGTAACTCCACTACTAACCTTGTATTGAAATATGCCCCGCCTACTTACCTAATATGAAATATACACGGTCTCCACGCCGTTGCTTTTAACCAATCATATTCCTAGAAATGTATAAGAGGTAAGATAATTGGAGCTATCCGATAAATCTGCCCCATGATAAAGACAGTTCACACCAGAGAAAGGTTATCAATTATATTATCGTTTATCAATGGGCGAGCTATGTTGGGCTGATTCAAACATACAAATCGGTGTTGATTCTATATAGTGACGTGGTAAGCGTGTTCTGCTCTGCATATGTTTCTTGAGTCATATGCGATAGTAAATGTCAAAGCATGCCGGGATATGACATAAAGTACTTATTCTAAATGGAAAATAATGGATGTAATGGGTTCGGAGACTGATATCTCCGCAGACAGTCGATGTTCCAATTGGTGCTGCTGACGACTAGTTTTTGTACTCGTATGAAGCAGAGCATGATTCAAATAGAACTTTCTAAAAGTCAAAGAGAAAAAGTATCTTGCAAATTTCTCTGATTTCACTTTCAGATGTATTGATGGTGTTCTGTCAGTCAATAACCCATTTTTCAATGATTGCTTATATCTCATATATCCCAGTGAACTTGAAATTAAGGACACTACCAAAAGCAGAATGTCTGCTTCATATCTTAATCTTCTCCTCGAAATTGACACAAATGGACGAAATCAGACTAGAATCTATGACAAACCAAACGTGATGATTTAAAGTTTCCAATTGTCAACTTCCCATTTCTCAACAGTAACATACCCTCTGCTCCATCGTATGGTGTTTTCAGCTTTACAGTTTTATACGTTACGGTTTTATTGGGGTTCGTGTTGATCAGTCTTTAGTTTTTACGTTGTGTTTTGTAAAGTGTTGTTTGTTTGTCTTTTAGTCTTTTTCGTTTTTTGCCATGGCGTTGTCATTTTATTTTCGACTTATGAGTTTGAATGTCCCTTTCGTATCTTTCGCCTCTCTTTTACGCCCATGCATGCTCACACTATACGGAATTCATAAAGAGGAGTGTGCTCCATTCACAAAAATAGCTTCAACAGAGTTATAAGGAGGAACGCCTAAAATCGACACTCACTAATTTTAACGTTCACCATCACGAATCTGTTGACCGATATGATATGTTGACCGATATGATATGTTGACCGATATGATATGTCGGTGTCTCTAGCGACATTTTATCTCGGTCTTAGATCTTTAGATACCAGTATAGTTTTCTGGTCTGTAATTTTACCTATTGTGTCCTATACCCGATTGTGACATTTGAACCAAGTTTGAATTCGCATGATGGGTGATAAATGCATAACAGGAGACGTTTACCCTGCCGAAGCACTCAGTGTCGTTCATTTTGGAGCTAATGCGATTCCATCAGACTTTGTGTGTTACCTTGATTTGCCTTTTCCTAATCGATATATGGTATTGAATATCGATAAACTACTATCGACTTAATTGATATGTCGAAATTATATGAAACAGAAATTAATTCTAATTCACCATACCGGTATGTGCATTGCTGAGAGCACAAATATTACTCATTAACGAAAGTTTAGCAGCTAAGATATTGTACCGATCAATCAAGTTGAATGTCGTTCAAATACATTTTAAAGTGGCATTTTAGTCTATGATACATTAGTGTTCATGTTCCATTTGATGAAATAATATTATCCATGATTCTGTTGAATAGTTGTCCTATTGGAATTCATATAACATCTCCTTATTTTATTTTGTGATTGGCTTACATGCTCAGCTCGATTTTTGTACACAAAAAAAACCAGCAAAAGAGCGGTCAGTTAGAAGATATGTTATTTGATTCCAACAGATTGTTGTGACTTCGAACATTTTCCCCTATTCCTTATTGCTTTAATACTTCACAAAGAACATATTATAAAGGTACCAGCATTTAACGACATGTAACACTGCAATTGACTAGTAGACTCATCATAATCATTTATAAATATTTGCTTAGAACCGAAGGGAAAATTTTATAAATATGCAATGATATTTCCTACATTTTACTAATTACAAAACAGGCCTATATAAATGTATTATAATTTAATCCAATAAGAGACATTATACAATGAGCGGCGACATTCTAAATTAGAACAAACTAGATTTCACTTTCGTTCACCTTGTTGTCATGCATTGTTTAAATTGTTAACGTTTTCACTGTATGACTGTTATTGGATTATGCGTTTATGCCGACTTGGTTTTCGACTTGATAAAATTGGGAGATGAGGTATGCTTGCCAATGAGACGTCTAGCCACAAAGTCCATGGATATAAGCTACTTTACGAAACCATACGACCTTCAACCAATTATTATCAAAACCCAAACCGTATTGCCAGCTATCATAGACCAAGGCATGGTAAAATGAGAAACAAATCAAACGAGAAAATAACTGCCTGATTTATAACAAATTATTAAACGAAAAACAAATATGACAGACACTACAGGCAATCTCTGTATTACACGCAGGATACCTGACATGCATTGTTTATAAGGTTGTCATGGACTCTTGAACATTTTGTTTCATTAGATTTCGGCATTTTGCAGACCGGCAGGTTATAAATTTTTCTAAAAGGGATCTTATTAATAATATAGTTTATCTGCTAAATTACATGTAGGGTCTATCGATAAACGTCCTAATCTAATTAAAATATAGACCTGATTTCGTTATCCTCATAATACTAGCACGCGAGTTAATAGTGATCAGAATTTTAATCAGATTGTTTCCGTCGTAAGTGACTCATTGTCTTCAAATTTTGAAATACTGGCGTTAAGTAGAAAGATAAACTGTAAAACAAATCATGAAGTTTTTTTTTCAAAAAATGAATGAGTTCGGTTGATTTTTTTAACACTTTTTCCGATTCCCTTAGATTTTTGTTTGATACTTTGATTTGTATCTTTTTATTGGATTTTTGAGATTTTAACATGGGTAAACTACTTTTGTCACTAATTTGAAAATTAAGGGTTTCAATGTTCTTCCACTTCGTGTTTGATTTGGCATTCAATCTTTTTTGATTCGGGCCAAGGATGTATAAATATTTAAATACGTCAAGAGATTTATTACCAAAGGGACCTTTAAGAATGGCCAAATCAGCCTCAACTTTGCCGGAGGTGTTTGAAACTGTAGTGTCTTAACATGTGATTTAATAGCTCAATATTACATTAATTAATTTATAAAACCTTATTTGTATAATAACATCACTGAATGTCGGATGAACTTGTTTTTGGTCTAGACGGTGGATAGAAAAGTATCTAGTAAAACGAGTATGCCTAATATTAGTAGCTGTTGCAAGCAATATCTGATTTCTTCTATAAACTTCCAACTCCTCAGGAAAATTTGACTTTTAATTTAGATTGTTTCGGCTGTTATTTTTGGTTCCCTTTTTGTCATTAGCTCGTAAATTATTCATACATCATGGCTTCCAAATTGATTTCAGCGTTCCTGAAGAAAAGTCAAACCAGAAAAGCATTTTGAACGCACCTAATTTTTATACTTAAATATATCATTTTAATTGTTTAGCACTGTATAGATGCCGCTATTACTAGTAGTATAAACTGTTATTCCGCGAGGGTATCACTAGCCCAGTAGTCAGTCATTCTGATTTGCCAGTGACATGATTTATGACATGCTATTATAGAATTGTCCATTAATCGTCCATTATTAGAAATCCAACTCTTTCATACAAAGTATACATTTGATGGTTTTGGCTTATCTAATATAAATAAGAAGATGTGTTATGAGTGCCAATGAGACAACTATCCATCCAAGTCACAATGTGTAAAAAGTAAATAATTATAGGTCAAAGTACGGCCTTCAACACGGAGCCTTGGCTCGCACCGAACAGCAAGCTATACAGGGCCCCAAAAAGACTAGTGTAAAACAATTCAAACAGGAAAACCAACGGCCTAATCTAAAAAAAAAAAAAACGAGTAGCGAGAAACACTTATGAACCCACCAACAAATGACAACCACTGAAAAACAGGCTCCTGACTTAGGACAGGTGCATAAAAATGCAGCAGGTTTAAACGTTTTAACAGGCGCCAACCTTCATCCTAACCTGGTATAACATTTTAACTTAAAAAGACACATAATGAAATATCAATTGAAATAGCTTAGTAACTCGATTAAAAAGCCAAGACACAAAAACAGGTAAATATACACTGAACGAATAAGTTTGATTTATGCCACAATATAAATAAAAAAGAAGTTTCGATGTCAAAAAGGCAACTTTAACCTAGGACAAAATGGCGTTAAATAAAGTAACGTACACAGGTAAATTTAAAAATAATAATTTTGTTGTTAGGAGTACAGAAACATCTTTTACAAAATAAATTTGTTATCATCATAGTACGATTACAACAGTGAACATTTTTCCGTCATGCTAAATACTTATCAAAGGTGGTACATATCAAAAATAGTAAGACGAGATATAACACAAAATAAGTTAACATTGAATAACAGAAATGAATTACAAATTGTGTCAACAGGTCAAATTAACACGCAAGTACGATTTTGGAGTACTCGCAGTTACTGAAAGCTAGTTAAAAGCCAAAAACAATTAATGATAAAAACTCATGCATCAGAGACTAAGTCTGTTCATTTGAATTATATAGCTTGTCCAGTATTTAAACATTCCTGGCTTTAAAATGTTTCAATTTCAGCGCTCCTGATTAAGGTAAACATGGTAAATTAAAAGAACTCTTCTGACACACCTTTTTTGAAAGTGTTATTTTCATTTACTATGCGGAATGGGTTTGGCTCATTGTTGAAGGTCTTACGGTGACTTGTAATTAATAACGTCTTTCTGTTCTGTTCTTTAAATGCTAGCTTTCGCATTATGTTAACATACAACAACACCTTATTTTTATTTTGGGAACGAAGATATAGGATTGAATGGAAAGTTGTAGCTGAGTTTTATTGAAAACAAAGGTGTTAAATATCTCATACATGGGAACAAATGTGTGTTGTTCTCCTAAGCACAAATATATTGAATAGACCTTGAAACAAAGGTGTTGGGTTGTACTTGGAACACAAGTATGTTTAAAATTGAGAATGGAAATGGGGAATGTGTCAAAGAGACAACAACCCGACCACAGAACAGACAACAGCAGAAGGCCACCAACAGGTCTTCAATGCAGCGAGAAATTCCCGCACCCGGAGGCGTCCTTCAGCTGGCCCCTAAACAAATATATATACTAGTTCAGTGATAATGAACGCCATACTAAACTCCAAATTGTACACAAGAAACTAAAATTAAAAATAATACAAGACTAACAAAGGCTAGAGGCTCCTGACTTGGGACAGGCGCAAAAATGCGGCGGGGTTAAACATGTTTATGAGATCTCAACCCTCCCCCTATACCTCTAGCCAATGTAGAAAAGTAAACGCATAACAATACGCACATTAAAATTCAGTTCAAGAGAAGTCCGAGTCTGATGTCAGAAGATGTAACCAAAGAAAATAAACAAAATGACAATAATACATAAATAACAACAGACTACTAGCAGTTAACTGACATGCCAGCTCCAGACTTCAATTAAACTGATTGAAAGATTATGTCTTCATCATATGAATATCAGGCACAATCCTTCCCGTTAGGGGTTTAGTATCATACCATCATAACATATATGAGAAGAACATAACCCGTGTCATGCCAACAACTGGTTTTTAAATAAATGTGTTTAGTGCAGATGCAAAGACCCTATAAGTGAATCAATATCAACGCCAAAATATGCAATCTTTAATGACCTGACAACAGTATCGTAACTATATCCCTTCTTAATAAGTCTATTTAAAGGTTTTGTTAGTTTCAGAGGTGAATACTGACATTTTTGTGCTTTATAAAGAATATTTCCATAAAAAATTGGATGTGAAATACCTGAACGTATAAGAAGTCTGCATGTTGAGCTATATTTACGAATTATGTCCTTATACCGATGATAAAATTTAGTAAATGTTTTGACTAGTTTGTGATATCGAAAACCCTGGTGTAATAATTTTTCAGTAATACATACATTTCTCTCGTTAAAATCTAAAACATTGTTACATACACGAGCGAATCGTACAAGTTGAGATATATAAACACCGTAAGATGGTGACAAGGGAACGTCACCATCTAAAAATGGATAATTAACGATAGGAAATGAAAAATCATCTCTTTTATCATATATTTTAGTATTAAGCTTTCCGTTAATGATATAGATATCAAGATCGAGGAAAGGGCAGTGGTCATTGTTAGTATTAGCTTTATTTAAAGTAAGTTCAACAGGATAAATTTCTTTAGTATACATACTGAAGTCGTCATTATTGAGAGCCAAAATATCATCCAAATATCTAAAAGTATTATTAAATTTGTGTATCAGATGTTGTTTCGATGGGTCTTTACTGATTTTTGTCATAAATTGTAACTCATAGCAATACAAAAAAAGGTCCGCAATAAGTGGTGCACAGTTAGTCCCCATTGGAATTCCGATAACCTGACGATATACGGAATCTCCAAAGCGAACAAAAATGTTATCTAGTAAAAATTCAAGGGCATATATAGTATCAAAGCATGTCCAATTGACATAGTTTTTTTGTTTATTGCTACTAAAAAATGACCTAAAAGAGTTTGAACATATATATTCACATTCTGACTTTTTAAATGCCCATTTAATTAGGTGTGTGAATTTTTTCTTAATGAGAATGTGAGGCAATGTGGTATATAGGGTAGAAAAATCAAAACTTTGAACAGATTCAAAATCACCAATATATGCATGCAATTTATCAAGTACTTCCAACGAGTTCTTGACACTCCAAAAGTAATTAATTCCACTATTTTCGAAGGCCTTATTTGAACAATTTATTATCAGGTTTTTGATTGTACCAAGTGTACTGGTAAGAAGAATAGACAATTTAGTAGTGGAACAATGGCTTGAAGACGAAATGAATCTATATTTGTAAGGTGTTTTGTGTAGCTTCGGAAGCCAATACATAGTTGGGACTTTCATTGTATTTGGTTCTGCTTGTAAAGCGGTAGCTAAAAGTTTATGTTTGTTACAGATGTCGTTTTCTGAAAATGGAGTCAGTTGGAATGTTGGTGAATTGGTGATTTCTTTTTTCAGAACCTCAATGTAAAATTTACGTCAAACAATAATAATATTATTAGCAGCTTTATCGGCCGGGACAAAAACAAATTCCTTGGCTAGTTCTTTTAGTTGAATTCCTCATAGGTACGACTGTATATAGTTAGCTCAAATCCTTGTTTATCATAGTTGGCAAAATACATTTTGTTATACCTATATTTTAGACGCGGTTAACCATATTATTTCGTTATCAAACTCCATGACATATTTTAGTGAAAAAGACAAGTTACTTATTCTTTCCAACTGCCAAAACCATATTTGTTTTTGTAAAAATTCGGAGTCAGATGGCTAGGCATACCCCACTGAAATAGTCAAATGTTCGGAACCTGTCGCTGCTTAGACATTAATTTTCGGGTGAAAATTATATTTAGCTTGTATCTTTGATTAGTTTTTTTTTTAAATCATAGTGAACGTGGTCGAACAAATGATGTTTTTTCATTCATTACGAGATTAACATTTCCATTCGGCTGTGAGGAGACGAAATAATTGCGGATGACATACTTGGAAGGCCTGTTACGAATGTTTCCGATAATAGAAATAGGCATGTTATGCACCATTTTGTAAATAATTTAATTTAGATTTACAACATAACAAGATTTAGTGGGATAGACAACCGCAGAATCGAAATATAACGGAAGTTCGCGACCGGGAGACATTTCTCAAATGTACGAGATAGGTACCTTGTGTTAAAGTATATACATGTAGGTAATTATTTTTTTCCAAGACAGGTAAGTGTCTGTGGTATTTTCGCTTCGTCTGTAGATAACGACTGTAATGCAGGCTGTTTTTTTTCATGAAATCATGAAATCTCCAATTACCAGATTTTTATATAGTGATACATAAATTTCTATTTTAATGGTGTTAAATTATAATAGGGTCACTGACTTCGTTTTCACAGGATACATAATTAAAAGTGGGGTTCTAGTTGTATTAAATACCACAAAACGTCGAACTGATTAGCGTAACAAAATTGCGTTGTAAGCCCAAAAACTTTGATTATTGACGTTTTTCACTATCATCTAGGTAGCAGTTTGGTTAATACACAGAAACGAGGTCGATGACCCTATGGTTATTTTATATCAATGAAATGAAAATTTATGTGTAAAACAACGTATCAGTTTTCTAAGAAAAATCGGCATCTTTTTTGAAAGAATAACTTAAGTGATATTTCAAGAAAATAAAAAAGATAAAAGAATTATTTTTTTTCGATTTTCAGTTATATATAGTTCAAATAGCAAAAGTTGTAGTTGCAAACATTTACCAAAATCCGTGATATAGCTTAACTAAATCTTTTTACTTAGAACATAATTTTCTAAAATGTTTTTTTTGTTATAAGTTGTGGAATCTTAAAATTACTGCTGTTCAGAAAAGATGAAAAAATCTTTGTGGTGAGTTTCTGTTTAAAATAGTCCTGTTGGTTCTCGTGATATTTTGAAATGTTCAGTAAGGGAACAATCTCGGGGATTTTCCTTGCCTCGTTCTGAATCCAAGATGTCAGCCCCCATTTCACTTGGAAATGTCAAATAGTATTCTGAAGGAATGAAGGAATTTAAAGTTATTTTAATGTATTCGATGGAAATATGAGCGACGTCACTTATAATTGAAATAATCTCCCAATAACAACATTTACATCACAAGGACAATGATGTTTTTATGGAGAATTCCATCTGTTCCCTCGACTTGTCGTATGTGCAGACGATGCGAGAAGAAAATATTTAGCATACAAAGAAATTCTAGGCATGTTTAAACTTTCATACACATAAATTCAGAGCGTATCAGTGATTTTTTTTCTGTGTACGTCTGTAGGGTATTAGTCATTTAGTAGGGTTATATTAGTACATGCCCCCCTCCCCACCCCTAAAAAAATCAAACAACATCATTTTCAGTGATTAATATCTTTCTTTATCCATGTACAAAGTTGATGCATCTGAGACTACTATATAGTAGTCTCAGATTTATGCACTATTCTGCGGAAAAATTAAGAATTTCTTCTAGCTACATATCTGCAAATAGTTTTGAATTATACTTGATTTCTGATAAATGGAACTTCAAAGAAATGTCTGTACCTTTATACACATGATCTCAAATATTATTATATGGTCCAAGATAACAAGGTCATCTTGACAGCATTTTATGCCATTCCAATATTCAGACATTATTTGGAAAATTGATTTAAAAAAAAAATGATGAATTTAATCATACTTACTTTCTTTTTAAATTTAAGTTTTCCAAACAATGTATTTACTTTTTAATATCATTTGTTAAAGAACCTTGTCCTTCAGTACTTTTTATAATATTATTGAGATAGAGTTATCTACCTTTTGAATTATAATGTCTGCCATATTGTTATATAAGGAAATTCCTGAAGTTCGGTTGTACTTTTATTGAGTATATGATTATATCTCAAAGTTGTAGCCTTTATTTTCTTTAAAAGCAATATTATATCATATAAAATAAAGTTTTGGGGTTATATCTATTGTTTCTCAGGTTTGTATTGAGTTTTGTTGAGTTTTCAGGAAATCGATGTACGTTGCATACCCTATAAAGATAAATCGGATTGTCTATAAAGAGGAATCAGACCAACTACATGTATATCTATGTCAACCTAGACTGAGTATGAAGAGAGAGCTTAGACAACAGACATATTTATTAATTCAGATCTTTCAACAGCTTTGTATTAATTAAGCTACATCTTTTTAAAAAAAGGTCTTTTAAATTATATTACTCCATTAAATTTGTTTGTCTCTAAAAGGTCACTGAGTGAATGAGGCTCCTTATGAGATGTCTTTATATCTTGCATGAGTGACAAATGTATGAGAGCAAAGTGAAAGATCTGATTTAAATCAGATTGGGACAACAATTGAAGATTATAGATAAAAAAAATATCATTGTTGCATAAACTTTTTACAAGTGAAGGTTGATTATATGTTGAAATCAACAAAATTTTTGATATTCAAAAACTTTTATTTTTTTAAATTTTTATTATCATTGCCTTATATCATGTATATTCTATATTTTATCTAGAGTCACATTAACATGATTAATGAAATGAAATTAAATTGAACTACCAATCAGTACTTGAGATACATACAATGTAGTATGTGATTAATTTATTATTATTCATGGGATACCAATTTTCAAGGATTTAGTGGGTAAAGGCGAACCACAAATTTAGATGTTCAATGACATACAAATTTTATATGTCTTGTTTGTAGACTTTAACACTGAAACAACAGTATCAAATTTCCACAAAATACACATTTTTTTCTCAATCCACACACAAAAATTGGTACCCACAAAAAATTAATGAATCCATAGTACCAAAGTATTCATTCAATTAAATAAAGAAACTGTAAGCAGCAAAGACGATCACCAATAAAGGATCTCTAAACAGCTTATATGATTGAAACCATTTTATCATGGATGATATCTTACATGAGTTACTGCCCTTGAATGGGTTTTTTTGACAAATTTTCAATTTTGTATTACAATATGTTGGACGTGTTGAAAACAATAAACTGTAAGCAAAAAAATGATCAGAAATAGAAGATCTACAAAATGTTTCTTGACAGAAACCATATTAAGATGACTCCGTACATGAGTTATTGCCTTTAAATGATTAGATGCTCATTTTTGTGAAAATATTGTATAGATTTTATAGGCCTATTCATAGAAAGTTTGCCAGGCCCAATAAGTGAATTTTGATAAACCTGGGTTGGTGGGCCTATGGCCAAGCATGAAAACTGATAGTTGATGTTTTAAACTTGATCTTGGGCTGAAAAGAAACATTGCATGGGCATTCTTTTTGGCACAAGATAACTCAAATTTTTTATGAATATATCTGCTACATGTATATACTTGGATGAAATTATTACATGTAATATATTTTTTTCCAGAATTATTTCACCACACAGTAAAAGTACAAGAAATCTTTTTACTTCTCTGAGACTACAGGCTAAATTGGTAAGATTTTGTTATTTTTTAAGTTTTTGTCTTGAAAGGCATTGTTTATTTCTATTTGTAACTTACTATTCTAATAATATACTGTGAATGTAATCAAGCCAGGCTACAGAATACATATACATGATATAATGTTGAATTTGATAAAAAATGAGACAACTGTTCATAACTATGATTTGAGAGCAAGTACAATTAGGAAAATATATGAGATGATATTACTAACAAAATAGTAAAGAAATGTATATGCAACATCACTTGAATCCCTTCTTTTATACACGAATAACCCTTTCACTGTAAAATTTCAAACCGTTTTATTTGTATGATTACAGGAGAAGATAGATTTACTACAGTTCCCAGCAGATCTTATAAGAAATTTCAGCATCATTGCACATGTAGATCATGGTAAAAGTACACTAGCTGACAGACTATTGGAAATTACAGGTAAAGTACATGCACAGCACATTTCAACCAACCTGAAAGTCCAAGTTCTTAAACTTTGTACATATCCTTCCTGTTACATGTAAACAAGGTTTGACAAGGATGTCAATTTCATTTGATTTCTCAGGTGATCTTATATTTCTCCATTACTGACGAACATTGTACTAGTACTACTCATGCTAAAATCTAATTAGCCAAAGTAATTGATAAGGTTTCATTTATACGACATTTATAGATGTCCTTAGTCTAATCTTTAAGCTTTTCGCCAAAGTTAACAAGTTTATATACCATTTGTATAAGTAAATTTTAACAACAAAGAGATTGAAAAGTGAAATTTTATAACAACAATAAAAAAACCAAAAGCAACATAAAATAACTAAAATAACTTGAGTTGAAGTGAGATGTTTCTCAAGGGTTAGCAGACCTGGTCATATAAATATTCTGATAATATGAATCTTTGGAAAATTATACTATAAAACACTGGTAGTCCCATACTGTCTTTAAATTTGTTTATTAATTTCTTAAATAATAGTTTTCTGGAGATCACTTTTAGTGCATTTTTTTCATGATTGTAATAATTTTGTGAGCAGTTGATATTTTATTAGCTGTCATCTTGCTTTATGCTATTGTTTTTATTTACAGGTACTATATCCAGTAACACAAAGAATGAACAGGTGTTAGACAAACTACAGGTAGAGAGAGAAAGAGGGATAACGGTTAAAGCTCAAACAGCATCATTATTTTATAAATATAAAGGACAGACATATCTCCTTAACCTTGTAGACACACCAGTAAGTACAGATATATACCTATAACAATGGATTTACATGTACAAATAATGTACAATCCAAGCAAACAAGTTTTAGTCTAAGCTACTTAATGTATTTTGCATCAATCAGAAGGCCTTTAGTAATTATTTGTCTGTGGGTGGGATTGTCTGTCACAAATGGTTCCCGCTCTCTATCTTTCAAACCCCTTGCAGTTGGGTAATAAAAAATGACAAGATTAGTCACTACTTCTTAAAGGCTTGTTGCTTACAGTGAAAAGTTGAATAACACTTAATAAATTTTGACAATACGTCAGAAGTGCTTTTCTGGATTACCGTTAACTGTCATCAGGAACACTCAAAAGCTAAATTTGTGAAAGCCAAGGATGTATTAGTACCAAAACACCGTAAAGTCATGGTCAAATAAATAATTGGTTCATCTTACGCCCATTCATATGTAAAAAGAATTGTTTTCTGCTCTTTAACTTTCAAACCGTTTGGAGTTTGGTTATGAAACTTGGCATGATTATTCACTACTTCTAAAAGTATTATCAAGTACAAGGAGGAAAACCCTACATTAAAAATCAGGTCAAAAATTGAGTATGCGTAGCTGAGCCATCCCTTTGTATATGTTTAAAAATTGTTTCAGCTCTCTAGCTTTAAATCCATTTGAGATGAAATAGTGGTGCATCAGAAAATTTCTGACGTACAGCTTTAAATCCAATAAATCCAATAAATAAATCCACAGAAAGTGGCGGGGTTAAACATTTATCCCGGCACCCAATCCTCTTTGTTACCTAGGACAGTGGTGCTAACATAAGAACAAATTGTACGAAACAACGAACGAAAAATAGATATGATGTACTGCAACAAAAGACAACCAATTACTGGTCCCTTCTTTTAGAAAACCAAATAAGAGTTGCCAATTCTTCATAATTAATATTATTAAATAAATGTGTTTGGAGATCAATTGTCTTTATAGGCCAAGTTTTGTGACAGGAGGTATGGTCTTCCAAGACAAGTTCCTGTATATATTGTAATTGAAGTGGGTCATATTTGTCTTTTGCAAAATACAAAATGTGAGCCATTTTTGTGTTTAAATACTGCAGTAAATTTGTACATGGGAGAATCTTACAAATATATTATAATGCATAGATTAGCCAGGAAGAATCTTACAAATATATTATAATGCATAGATTAGCCAAAAGAACCAAGTAGAACAATTATAATGTATTGATAGTACTCTGTGTAACAGTATGAAGGATATGTAGTCAGATTATAATTTTATATTACAGGGACATGTAGATTTTAATTATGAAGTATCCAGATCTTTAAGGGCATGTGAGGGTGTTATATTACTTGTTGATGCCAATCAGGTATGATATTATTGTAAATGGTTCTTTCATTAAATTTTTCCTTAAAGAAAATACATAGATGTCAACTTTTATAACCTTAAAAGTATGAGATTTTTCACTGAGAAAATATGTTTTTTTATTTAAATAGGAAACTGAAAGTTTTATATGATCTTTTATGTTATTTTACACTTCACATGTGAATTATGATTTTTTTGGGAAATCCTTAAAATCAACACTTGAATCAAATTATTATATGTAATTAAACCATTGTGGTGACGTCAGCCTATTCATTTACCGTGGATTCTTTTTCTAGAATCAACGCTTCCTAAATCTGCCGCTGAAATGGACTCACCAAATTATATTCAATTGTATCCTTTGTGTGTCTAATTTCATTAAGTTTGAATTGGCTAATTTACTGATTTCTATTCACTAATGGAATTAATTTAAAAACTTACTTTTAATTTTTGTAATTTGTATATGCCTTCACTGGGAATCGAACCCTTCCTTGAAATCTGTTATGAATGACTGACATCAACATATCGACGAAACCTCTCGGCTACCAATGGGTTACAACTTAGATGTCTATTTTATATATATAAATGAACATCGGACACACAGGGGTTGTACCTTTATATATACACAATGGGCAGTCGTATAGTATAAGTTGGTAGCCGCGAGGTTAGCATGCTTAAAATCAATGAGTTAAAAGATAGGGATTTGTCGGTTTAGGTTCGAATCCCTGTATTATCTCTGTTGACCCAATTCTGTTTTTTTTTCTAATTTTGCATGTTATAGTGGATATTTTTGTAATACATGTAATAGCGTGTTTTACCGTTTATTTTTTAAATTATTATTGGCTATTTCACATGTTTGAAACAAAAATGATTACATTCTATTTGTCAATTTTTGTTGTATAAATATAGTATGATTTCATCTGTTTTACTACATAATTTTACAAATATTTGTTCGCAAATTCCTATGCTAGAAAATCGTGATGTGCCTAGAGTGCTAGAAATTTCGGTAATATACTTATTATATATACTTTATATATGCTCTTTGGTCGGGTTGTTGTCTCTTTGACACATTCCCCATTTCCATTCTCAATTTTATTAGAAATAAGTTCGAAAATGTCTTATTTTGTAAAAACAGATAATATTCAGATGCCTGATAATATAAAGATCTTTCAAGGTAGAAGTGTTATATTTGTATTTTGTTAACCAATTAATTGTGATCTGAGAATTATCAATGCATCGTTGGACACGATAACATGGTTATTTAAACTCACTTACAATACCATCTAATTAAGAAAAGGCTTTAATTTTGAAAAGAAATTAACACAATAGTTTAAGTTATAGATACAATGGATAAGCGTAGATTCATGAAAAACAAACCATTCGCCCTCCGGGCTCATGGTTTCTTTTTCAAGAATCCACGCTTATCCATTGTATCTATATAACTGAATTGATAAGCTAAAGCTACACATACAGTTTCTTAAGAATGATACTGTGTAAAAAACATTATTTTACTTCTTCAGAGTTTTTTTTATAGTTGACTCACATCTAAAGATTTTTTACAATTACCTTACTTGTGCTCTTTAATTATATTAAACTATTTTGAGTAACTGTTCTAAATGAAGGAGAAATGTTGAAATGTTATGTAAATTGTATTTTATTTATAGGGTGTTCAAGCTCAGACTGTAGCTAACTTTTTCTTGGCATTTGAGGCAGATTTGACAATTTTACCTGTCCTTAACAAAATAGACTTACCTGGGGCAGATGTTGAGACAGTACAGAAACAAATGAAAAATGTATTTGATATTGAACCTGATGAAATATTACAGGTGAAATATTCATTATTGCTTTATTCGTCAAGGTTTATAGAATAAAAATTCTGATTGGAGATGAAGATTAACATAGTAAATTAATAAAAAGTGCTTTTTATGGAAAGGATATCAAGGTTGAAAAAAGTAGACGATTAAGTTTGTAGTTGTACAACAGGCTTGTCAAAGCTTGTTATCTGAAAGCATAGGAACATGGCTGTATAACATTAGTTATTTTTTCATGTAATTATTATATTTAACCTTTTTTTAGCTAAATTGTCTCTGATTGACACTACTATAGATCTATCTCAGAATAAGCTTCTGATGTCATGAAACAATCTCTTTTTAATTATGATGTTAAATTGTGATGCAATATTCTGTGGAAACTTGTGTGGTCTTAAGTTATGGCAGACAAATTTGCATACAAATGTAAATATGTCTGTTATAGGAAGCATATGACATTTTTACCAATTTTCACTCCACACCTGAAAAAAATATTTTTTACCTTTATATCTTTTTTAAATATCCAGGGATTAAAGCTGCATTGAGATGCTTCTTTAATAAAAACAAGCACAAAAAACTCAAAGTTTTGCATTCTTGGATATATTTACCTGTATGCTACATATCAGAATGACTCACAGTAAAATATGAAAACTGCAAAATACTTTGAATTAATTTGACTTAGCGTTATAATGATTGATAGACTAAAGCATTACTGAAATTCAAATATTTTTAACCATTGTATGATTTAAATGTACTGAAATTTAATGTAAACTTTCAACTGTGTCGGATAACAACTTAGACTTTAGTAACCACCTAGCAATTTAAGACTTAAGAAGGTTGCCTTGTATGAACTTTATGATGTTTAACTATTGACAGTTTTATTATCCCCTCCCATTCTTCCCTCCTTTGTAATTGTTATACTATATCCTGATAATATTTTATTTTTATATGTTGATTATTATATTGTAGGTATCAGCTAAACATGGAACAGGTGTAGAAGACGTGTTAAAAGCTGTGATAGATAGAATCCCTCCGTAAGACATACAACAAGTAAACTGTGTATTACACTTTTTATGCTATCTAATGTATATGCTAATGCATGTGATTTATTTTTTAGTAGATTTTGACGTCTTGAGAGTTGAAATGTTTTCTTTCATAATTATGATAAAACAAACAGCATCACAGGAAAATAACTTTATAAACTCAATGTTTCTGAAGCACTTTTCTGGAATCTTCAATCAGAATGCTCAAATCCAACATTTGAAAGCTAGGTATTCATAAGTGTAAAAAAATATCAAGTTTTTCTGTATATAGATATTAACCAAAATTAGCCATGCATCACAAACTAAAGGTTTTTGGAGAGAGCTCAGAGTTTTTGCCAATGACATATGCATATAATGAAATAATAATTACTGCAATACTTCAGTACATACAGAATTTTAAATGAGTAGAGGCCCTTATGCTCTTGGTGTAATAAAAATTCAGGTTTGAATGTTGGACCAATATTTTATTTAGGTGAGTATACTGATAAGACATTTTATCCTCTGTTTTTGATAACCAAGTAAATACAATATCTAACAGTGTTCTCTGTGTTCTATGATAAGATATAAAAAAGAAGATGTGGTATGATTGCCAATGAGACAACTCTTCACAAGAGACCAAATGACACAGAAATGAACAACTATAGGTCACTATACGGCCTTCAACAATGAGCAAAACCCATACCGCATAGTAAGTTATAAAAGGCTCCAAAATGAGAAATGTAAAACAATTCAAACGAGAAAACTAACGGCCTAATTTATATATAAAATAATGAACGAAAAACCAATAGGTAACATAGCAACAAACAACATCCACTGAATTACAGGCTCCTGACTTGGGACAGGCACATACATACAGAATGTGGCAGGGTTAAACATGTTAGTGGGCACCCAACCCTCCCCTAATCCTGGTACAGTGGTGCAACAGAACAATACAAAACTGTACAAAACAATAAACAAACAACGCATATGATCAACAGCAACAAACAACAACCACTCAATTACAGGCTCCTGACTTGGGACTGGCACATATAGAATGTGGCCGGTTGAACATGTTATCGGGCGCCCAACCCTACCCCTAACCTGGGACAGTGGTGTAACAGTACAGCATAAGAATAAACTATAAAAATCAGTTGAAAAAGGCATGCCACAAATTTCCTTATGAATCATCAGAAATGATGAAAACAAAATTAAATTTTGTACAAAACTTACTTTCTAATGGACAACTTTACTGTCACACATGACAAATAGAAATGCCTGTATAGTATGGGACAATGAAACAGGAATTCATCAACATAAAAATATAAATATATATCTTAAATAGTGAAATCATAAACCTTTAATTATGTGCATGTGTTGCAAATACAAAAATATTCCTATTAAACCAACTTACAGTTGTAGCAAAGGACTACTTCTGCCAAAGGAAACACATATTTGACATATTCGCCATTAAATGTTTTTCAGGCCTACTACAGATATCAAGAAACCATTTAAAGGATTAGTATTTGATTCTACGTATGAGAAATTTAAAGGAGCTGTAACTAATGTTAGCGTCAAAGATGGAGTAGTTAAAAAAGGTTTGTGTTATTCTATGTAGGATTTGTTTTAGAACTGAAATGTTAATATAAATGAACTTCATTGTTGACTTTAATCTAAGGCTACTGCAAACTATCTATTTTCTGATCTTGCAAGTTTGTTTAAGAGTGCAATTTTTAAAAAAGGGAATAAGTTTACATTTAATTATGTTTAAAGAATGATGTGGTACCAGGTCAGCATTAGCTTTAAATAGAAGACACAGATATAAAGATATAAAGTTGAATGTAGTGAACACCTCTAAAATATAATTAAACCTTGACTTTTTCAGGAGATAAGATAGTTTCAGCTCATACAAAGAAGAGTTATGAAGTTCAAGATGTTGGCATTTTATATCCAGAACAAACATCAACAGGTTGCTTGTATGTTCAGATTACTTCAAATTAGGGATTTTTAAAACATTAACTGTCATATTATGAAGGAAAAGATACTTATTGCACCTTTGTCATGTTGTTACCTTTAGGACCAAGCTAAATTGTTGTGATAAGTGAGAGTTGTGGTATATAAATAGAGAGAGAATGAGACGATACATACATTTTTGGAAAGAGGGCCGAAGAAAAAAGTCTCAGTAAATGAGAGCTGTCATTTTGGATTACATGTATATAGAGAGAACATTGTGTTACTGTTAAACTCTTCGTCCAATTAACATAGACATTTTCATATGAAGAAAAAGATCTTGAGCTACATTTTTTACGTCTTTTAATATTCAAACATTAATAGTCGACCCTTGATCATATTGATCTTATGAAATATCTGAATTTTTTATCTGAATCTCCAACTATAATTAATACTTACAGTGAAAAAGGTAAACATTTAGTCAATGAAATTTAATCCTCCGGTCAGGCTAGTATAAGTTAAGAGATAGAAAATGTGATTTATGAGAGAACGCCATATGAATGAAGTCTATTTAATGTTTTTCTTGCCTGTTTTTGTATACTCTATTTTATGAAAGGAATTTAAACTTTAAGATAGTTTATGCCATGCAGACAAGTTGATACTTTTCTTAGATTTAACCTGCTGCAGGATATAAACTGCATTTTGAGAATAAATTTTTGAAATAATTCCACCTTATGCAATAATGCTGTATTTTGATTGGATGAGAGAAATGGTATTTTTCATGAGGGAATTCCATGTGCCGGGGTATTTGCTAGCAAATACCACGACAGATGGGAAACACCATGTCTAAAAAATAAAGCAACTTCTGAAGACCTCTAGACTTTTCGTTGAGATGGATACAAAGAGCATTCGGTAGAATTAAACAATTATATCATGCCTAACGGCTCTGGAAATTTGTTTACCTCTCAACCGGCATTTTTGGCAAATACCCCTTGTAGGCATGATATAATTGTGTAGAAACAATTATGCTGTAAGCTGGATTATGCAGCTAATTTACCATTCAATTTCAGATGGTTGGACTGCAAACATTCGGTTACCAATCAAATTCTAAAACATTACTTGATAATGGTATTCCCTAAGATAGCTTTTAATTTCAATCTCTTATTGTAGATATGGAGGCCAGGTGGGATATATGATGGCTAATATAAAGTCTATGACAGATGTGTGGATAGGAGATACATTGTATCATGAAAAATCTCCTGTTGAAGCTTTACCAGGATTTAAACCTGCTAAACCAATGGTAAAATTGTACTCTGTATATGGTTATTGATTACTATATTCAGTATTATTTTTATTTTTATTTGTTCTGAATAGTCATGGTCCAGGATTTTGTTAAGTCTGGCCCGTAAAGGCAATATTAGGAGTTGAACTTGCACAAAACTAACTGTGAATTAACCATGTATGGCTCAATAAGGGGACCCCCCCCCCCCCCCCCCCAAAAAAAAAAAAACCCTGAAAATGACAAAAATTAATGTCTTTTTGTTTACAGATGCATAAACTTTACATAATTGATTCCTATTGAAACAAACACAACATGATTGAAATTTAAAACTTTTTATTTCATTAAGGAATGACTGTAATATTTTTTCTGTCTATGAAGAAATAACATCAAAAATGTGATGCACACTGAATAACCCGCGAAGCGGGTTATTTCAAAGTGTGCACCACATTTTTTATGTTATTTCAAATAACAGAAAAAATATTACAGTCATTTCTTATAATTTAATTCTAAATTCCATTTTAAACCGGAGTAAACCATGAAAAAACGTTGATGACGTCACGGTCACATGACAAAATTATGTCTATGAGCTGATAAACAAAACAACGTCAGCCAATCAGAAGACGCGTTACATCCAAAATTAAATTATGTAGTCATATTATAACAAAAGTTTTAAAATAGCAAAAAAATGTGTTATGATTGCCAATGAGAAAAATCTCCATCAGAGACCAAATTAAGTAGAAGTTTACAATTATTGGTCACCATACAGCCTTTAACAATGAGCAAAAATGATACCATTCATTAAGCTATAAAAGGCCCTGAAAACTTAAGGCCTGATGCCCATTAAACAGTGAATCTCTGTATAACATACCTTTCTTAAAAGCATTCAGCATATTACTTTATAATCTGCATAGATATACAGTTTTACATAAATATTGAATACAATACAATATACTAACAAAGGAAGAATGCATACAAGAAAAGTGTAACTAAGATATACCTTACCATCTGAATATTTACACTCAAGCTCTAAAGGAGGTATAATGGTTTACTTCTATGTCTGTTCCCTCACACCATTCATAACATTTTAATGAGAACTACAAAGCATAACCTTCATATTTAATAGAATCAAATATGTCAAATAAATATATATTGTCTTAAATATTTTCATGTCATTTGCTCATTTTTTCTTTGCTGACTTCAATATAAAAACATGTAAAGAATATATTGATTACTTTGTTAAAGCAACTTTTTTGAGATCATCTTGCTATTTGGTACAAAGCTTTGTCTTGTGGATCTTTAAAGTGTGATGCATTTTCAGATCAATCAAATTATATATCATATTTGACAGGTATTTGCTGGGATATATCCTATGGACCAATCTGATTTTATATTATATTTTACAGGTATCCTATGGACCAGTCTGATTTTATATCATATTTTACAGGTATCTTATGGACCAGTCTGATTTTATATCATATTTTACAGGTATTTGCTGGGACATATCCTATGGACCAGTCAGAATACCAAGCTCTAAAAATGGCTTTAGAAAAACTAACAATGAATGATCCCAGTGTATCTGTCAGTAATGACAACAGGTAGGTACTGTGTATGTTTTCTGAATGCATGCAATAAAGGATTGATATATCAATTTGAAATGAGGAGATGTGGTTGTGATTGCTCATGAGACAGCTATTCACCAGAGCCCAAATGATGTGGATTTAAACAACTTGAATTGGAAATGTTTGAATCTGAAATAAGTGCATTCGCTTTGGAAGGATATTTGGGAGCCTTAAATCTTTTGCCATGCACTACTGAATAGAAGAATTTACACTGATTAAAGTTTAGATTTATGAAGAAGTATGGTCTAGAAAATAGTTTAAGGATAATTTTATTATACCAGCTGACAGCTAGAATTGTTTTTTTTATTACTGAAAGATATGCTAGTATATACACAGGGAAATTTCACTGACATGAATTTCACATGAATTTAAATTTATGTGAATCTCGCGCCAATTTCACCTCAAACGAGCTTAAACGTGAAACTCACTTGAAATTAGTATCTCGTAAACTCGTGTGAATTTCACGTGAAATCACATAATTTTTTTTCATGTGAAATTCACGTGAATTTATAAAATAATTTATTCAAATGACATTTGAATTTACAAATTTAATCAAAATGAGGAAAAAAACCATTTTCTCATCACTTGTCGTCCGTCATCGTCTGTCGTTAACTTTTACAAAAATCTTCTCCTCTCAAACTACTGAACCAAAGTTAACCAAACTTGGCCACAATCATTATTGGGGTATCTAGTTCAAAAGATATGTCCGATGACCTGGCCCACCAACCAAGATGGCCGCCATGGCTAAAAATAGAACATAGGGGTAAAATGTAGATTTTGGCTTATATCTCTGAAACAAAAGCATTTAGAGCAAATCTGACGAGTGTAAAATTGTTCATCAGGTCAAGATCTATCTGCCCTGAAATTTTCAGACAAATCAGACAAACGTTGTTGGGTTGCTACCCCTGAATTGGTAATTTTAAGAAAATTTCGCAGTTTTTGGTTATTATCTTGAATATTATTATAGATAGAGAAAAACTGTAAACAGCAATAATGTTCAGCAAAGAAAGATCTACAAATAAGTCAACATGACCAAAATTGTCAATTGACCCCTTAAGGAGTTATTGCCCTTTATAGTAAATTTTTAACAATTTTTTGTAAATTTTTGTAATCTTTTACAAAAATCTTCTCCTCTGAAACTACTGAGACAAATTTAACCAAACTTGGCTACAATCCTCATTAGCGTATCTAGTATAAAAAATTTGTCCGATGACCCCGCCTACCAACCAAAATGGCTGACATGGCTAAAAATAGAACATAGGGGTAAAGTTCAGATTTTGGCTTATATCTCAGAAACTAAAGCATTTAAAGCAAATCTGACGCGGTAAAAATGTTCATCAGGTTAAGATCTATCTGCCCTAAAATTTTCAGACAAATCAGACAACCCGTTGTTGGGTTGCTGCCCCTGAACTGGTAATTTTAAAGAAATTTTTCAGTTTTTGGTTATTATCTTGAATATTATTATAGATAGAGATAAACTGTAAACAGCAATAATGTTCAGCATAGTAAGATCTACAAATAAGTCAACTTGACCAAAATGGTCAATTGTCCCCTTAAGCAGTTATTGCCCTTTACAGTCAATTTTTAACAATTTTTTGTAAATTTTTGTAATCTTTTACAAAAATCTTCTCCTCTGAAACTACTGAGAAAAATTTAACCAAACTTGGCCACAATCATCATTAGGGTATCTAGTTTAAAAAATGTGTCCGATGACCCTGCCTTCCAACCAACATGGCCGACATGGCTAAAAATAGAACATAGGGGTAAAATGCAAGTTTTGTCTATTATTTTTTGAACCGTTATAAATAGAGAAAATCTGAAAGGAGCAAAAATGCTCAGAATAATGAGCTCTACCAATTGTCCATATACGTCAAACTGTTAGACAAATTCTTTTAGGAGTTATTGCCCATAAATGACAAATTTTACCATTTTTTTTTCATTTTTGTCTGTCTGTCTGTCCGTCCGTCATCAACATGTCGGACATTAATTCAAAAATGCTTTAACCAATATGCATGAAACTTTGGTGAATTGTTTATATCTATTGACGTGAGCTCCCTTTCGTTTTTTATAAATTTCAGATTTACCATTTCCGAGTTTTGGGGTTTTATTCATTAAAAAAGGGGGGATTTTCCAGTTTTCGGACAATAACTCATAAACAATTTCACCAATTTGCATGAAACTTTTGTGAATTGTTCATATCTATTGATGTGAGCTCCCTTTCGTTTTATATAAGTTTCGGATTTACCGTTTCCGAGTTTTGGGGTTTTATTCATTAAAAAAGGGGGGATTTTCCAGTTTTCAGACAATAACTCAAAAACAACTTCACCAATTTGAAAGAAACTTTGGTGAATTGTTTATTTCTATCGACATGAGCTGCCTTTTGATTTTTATAAATTTCAGAATATATATTTATGGGGTTTTATTCATTACAAAAAGGGGGATTTTCCAGTTTTCAGACAATAACTCAAAAAATGCTTTCAGCATTTTTTATGAGACTTTGGTAAATTGTTTATATCTATTTTTGTAAGCTCCCTTTTGATTTTTATAAATTTTTGATTTTACATTTCAGAGTTATAAGATTTTATTTGTTTATAGTCTGACAAAAGATTTACTAAGTATTGCGCAACAGCACAGTGTATTGCACAACAGCAAGAAATCTTTCATATAACTAATTTCAAGTTCTTTGTTAACATTTATTCAGAAACCTATAATATATCAAATATTTAAGTAGAATCCAAATTCAGACCTGTATCAAGCTTGAATATTGTGTCCATTTTTGCCCCAACTGTTCAGGGTTGGACCTCTGCGGGCATATCAGGCTGCGCTCAGTGAAGCAGTTTATTGCCTATTATCATGAAAACTATGATATTTAGAGAGAATCATTTTTATTAGCTCACCTGGCCCGAAGGGCCAAGTGAGCTTTTCTCATCACTGGGCGTCCATCGTCCGTCGTCGTCCGTCGTCGGCGTTAACTTTTTACATTTTGAACTTCTTCTAGAGAACCACTGAATGGAATGAAACCAAACATGGCATGAATGTTCCTTATGAGGTGCTGACCAAGTGTTGTTACTTTGTAGCGGATCCATCATCCAAGATGGCCGCCAGCGGGGGACTTAGTTAAGCATAGGACCCTATGGGAAATACATACAAGTGTCTTCTTTTAGAGAACCACTGAATGGAATGAAACCAAACATTGCATGAATGTTTCTTATGAGGTGCTGACCGAGTGTTGTTACTTTGAAGCCGATCCATAATCCAAGATGGCCGCCAGCGGGGGACTTAGTTTAACATAGGACCCTAAGGGAAATACATACAAATGTCTTCTTTTAGAGAACCACTGAATGGAATGAAACCAAACATAGTATGGATGTTCCTTATGAGGTGCTGACCGAGTGTTGTTACTTTGAAGCCGATCCATTATCCAAGATGGCCGCCAGCGGGGGACTTAGTTTAACATAGGACCCTATGGGAAATACATACAAATGTCTTCTTTTAGAGAACCACTGAATGGAATGAAACCAAACATGGCATGAATGTTCCTTATGAGGTGCTGACCGAGTGTTGTTACTTTGAAGCCGATCCATAATCCAAGATGGCCGCCAGCGAGGGACTTAGTTTAACATGGGACCCTATGGGAAATACATACAAACGTCTTCTTTTAGAGAACCACTGAATGGAATGAAACCAAACATTGCAAGAATGTTCCTTATGAGGTACTGAACAAGTGTTGTTACTTTGAAGCGGATCCATCATCCAAGATGGCCACCAGTTTGGGACAGTGTTTAACAAAGGACCCTATGGACATTACATACACATGTCTTGTTTTAGAGAACCACTGAATGGAATGAAACCAAACATGGCATAAATGTTCCTTATGAGGTGCTGACCAAGTGTTGTTACTTTGAAGCTGATCCATCATCCAAGATGGCCGCCAGCGGGGACTTAGTTTAACATAGGACCCTATGGGAAATACATACAAATGTCTTCTTTTAGAGAACCACTTAATGGAATGAAACCAAACATGGCATGAATGTTCCTTAGGAGGTGCTGACCAAGTGTTGTAACTTTGAAGCCGATCCATAATCCAAGATGGCCGCCAGCGGGGGACTTAGTTTAACATAGGACCCTATGGGAAATACATACAAATGTCTTCTTTTAGAGAACCATTGAATGGAATGAAACCAAACATGGCATGAATGTTCCTTATAAGGTGCTGACCGAGTGTTGTTACTTTGAAGCCGATCCATCATCCAAGATGGCCGCCAGCGGGGAATTAGTTTAACATAGGACCCTAAGGGAAATACATACAAATGTCTTCTTTTAAGGAACCACTGAATGGAATGAAACCAAACATGGCATGAATGTTCCTTTTGAGGTGCTGACCAAGTGTTATTACTTTGAAGCCGATCCATAATCCAAGATGGCTGCCAGCAGGAGACTTAGTTTAACAAAGGACCCTACATGAAATACATACGAATGTCTTCTTTTAGAGAACCACTGAATGGAATGAAACCAAACATGGCATGAATGTTCCTTATGAGGTGCTGACCAAGTGTTGTTACTTTGAAGCCGATCCAGCATCCAAGATGGCCACCAGCTGGGGACAGTGTTTGACAAAGGACCCTATGGACAATACATACAAATGTCTTCTTTTAGAGAACCACTGAATGGATTGAAACCAAACATGGCATGAATGTTACTTATGAGGTGCTGACCAAGTGTTGTTACTTTGAAGCCGATTCATAATCAAAGATGGCCGCCTGCAGGGGACTTAGTTTAACATAGGACCCTATGGGAAATATTTACAAATGTCTTCTCTTAGAGAACTACTGAATGGAATGAAACCAAACATGGCATGAAAGTTCCTTATGAAGTGCTGACCAAGTGTTGTTACTTTGAAGCCAATCCATAATCCAAGATGGCCACCAGTTGGGGACAGTGTTTAACAAAGGACCCTATGGACATTACATACACATGTCTTCTTTTAGAGAACCACTGAATGGATTGAAACCAAACATGGCATGAATGTTACTTATGAGGTGCTGACTAAGTGTTGTTACTTTGAAGCTGATCCTTCATCCATGATGGCTGCCAGCGGGGGGACTTCCTTTAACATAAAACCTTATTGGAAATAAATACAAATGTCTTCTTCTAGAGGTGCACTGAATGGAATGAAACCAAACATGGCATAAATGTTTTTATTTATGAGGTGTTGATGAAGTGTTGCTACTTTATTGCTGATTTACTGTTCAAGATTGCCATCAGGATTTTTTATTAAATTACAGGGCCAATATTAAACCAAATTTGGCCTCACTCATTATTAGGGTATCTGTTATGATTTTAATCTATTTTAACATGATTTCCAAAACCAAAGTAGAATCAGGTGAGCGACACAGGCTCTTGAGAGCCTCTAGTTTTTCCGTTATGCCTTATATGATTTAAATTATAATAGATAAATAGACACTTTAAATCACAAAAATGATCAGCAAGGCAAGGTCTATTAAAAAGTAAATTTTTGCTGATATAGTTAGTCGACTGTCACTCTTCATAGGAGTGATTGCTCTTAAATGAGGATTTTTTTACCCTCTTTTGTGTTTTGAGCAAAAACTAAAGAAGATAGAGAGAAACTAAACAGACTAAAAGATCAGTAATACAAGATCAACAAAATAGAGATTTTTGTCATGAAGTCTATTCTCGTCTACAATGTTGGAGAGTGTCCTTTGTTTGATATGCACATAGACCAAGGTGAGCGACACAGGCTCTTTAGAGCCTCTAGTTTTTATTGTAAAGTTCACCTGAAAAATTTCACGTGAGATCCATGTGAATATCAATTCACGTGAGTTTCATGTATAAGCTCATTAGATGTGAATATCACGTGTAATTCCACCTAATGTAATAATACTGTATTTTGATTGGATGAGAGAAATGGTATTTTTCACAAATTTTCTATTTATTGAAATTTTCTTTTCTCTGCCGGTGTATTTGTCAGTAGGGAATTCTATGTGCCAAGGTATTTGCTAGCAAATACCATTGCAGATGGGAAATAACATGTCTAAAAATAATACTATGATTATATCTATTCTAATAGGACAAATGTATGGTTATTCTTTATATACTGCAACTCCTACAACTGTTCCAATTGAAATATTTAGGATAAAAACCATCATTTTTGAATTTGGAGCGAATGACGTATAAATTCCGAGAACCTGTAATTTTAATGACGTCATAAATAAAACTCTATGGAAACTCATTGTTAACGTTTAAAATAAGGCAATATACGGTCGGTGACTGTTCATCAGAAATGATTATAAGGTAAATTTGACTGCACAAATAGCACATCTCCAGTAGATACAAAGATTATACAGTCGAGCAGAAACTCAATAGGATACCTGATTACAATAAAAATTCTGAGGTCAAGATGGATACAAAGAACTTTCGGTGGAATAAAACAATTATATCATGCTTAGAAGGGGTTTTTGCCAAAATTATCGGTTTCCAGGTAAACAAATTTCCCTCGCCTAACAAATCTGGAAATTTGTTTACCTCTCAACCTGTATTTTGGCAAATACCCCTTGTAAGCATGATATATTTGTATAAAATTTTTGATGTGAATTTCACATGAGATTCAGGTAAAATTCATGTGAGCAAAATTTGCCTGTGTATAACTAATGATTTTGTTTTATTTCCAGTGAAGCCTTAGGTGTAGGATTCCGTCTAGGATTTTTAGGCTTGTTACACATGGATGTATTTAATCAGAGATTAGAACAGGAATATGATGCATCAGTTATTCCTACAGCTCCTAATGTCTCTTATAAAGGTACAACTACAGTAAAAGTTATCCAATATGAATTCAACATAAACATTTAAATCTTGTATGTACTTGATCAAGTCTTCTATCATACAATTTGCCATTCTAGTAAAAATATTGAAACAACACTTTATAAATTCCATGCATATGAAGTGCTTTTCTGGATTAAGCTTCATGAGGAACGCTCAAAGCAGAATATTCAAAACTAATAGATATGTATTAAGGTAATCAAGTTATGATTTACATGTAAGGTATACAAATATTTACTGGTCCCTGCTTCTATAATGAGTTAACAGTAATATGGGAATAACTATGTATGTTACAGTTCATTTATGTTTCTCCTTTGCTGGCAAAGACTTATCATTATTTATCTGTATGAAAATAAACTTAACAATTGAAAATTGTAAAACTAAACATTAATTAAAAGTATGAATATTAAATAGCAGGATATAAACACTATATATAACTGTAGGAATAGATCAAGTTTAGTGGTATCCATCTTTTTCTCAAACTTTTCTTCCTGTTCTTAATTTTTTAGAAATATATTGTATATTTTCTACTACATTGGATAGTTATATGTTTGTATTTTGCTTTATGTCAAAAATAGTGAACAGAAAAAGCCAGAAAATCAAAGATTTTATTATCATGACATAAACCCTTCTCAAATGTTACAACCAAATTCAATCTGTGAATAGAAAAGTTTTTCTTGAATTGAAACAGTCAAACATTTCAGCATATCAACCGTTTTAGGAATGTTGTGTACATGTGTTGCAAACCTAAAAAAACTGTATGGGAAGAGAGACAACTCAAAATATGTCATGAACATGGTATTATACTTTTATGAATATGTTGTAATTTACACAGAATCACACACTTTTTAACTAGTTGCATATATTTAAGGAATGACTGTAATATTTTTTCTGTCTATGAAGAAATAACATCAAAAATGTGGTGCACACTGAATAACCCGCGTAGGGGGTTATTTTAAAGTGTGCACCACATTTTTTGATATTTCGAATAGACAGAAAAAATATTACAGTCATTTCTTATAATTTAATTCTAAATTCCATTTTAAACCTGAGTAAACCATGAAAAAACGTTGATGACGTCACGGTCACATGACAAAATTATTTCTATGAGCTGATAAACAAAACAACGTCAGCCAATCAGAAGACGCGTTACATCCAAAATTAAATTATTTAGATTTATACAGATTTTTTTAAAGTCTGCAGTTATGATAATTTTTTATGAGTTAATGTAAACCAACTAATTTTCGTGGATACTTTATTTTCACGTTTAACCTTTTCTAGCCAACTTTGCGGTGATTTAATTTTGCAATTATCATATTTCTTGGTGTAGTTACATAAGAAAAGATCCAAGATTTACATAATCATGACGATTTATATTCGTGCTATTTTTCTACTAGTGAAAGTCACAAAAAAAAAATCGTTTGAAAAATTAATTGGTTTACAGTATTATGTAAGGAGTAGGTCCGGTAAGGGCCGATTTTGGCCTCAAATTTCAGGTTCATCTGATGAAATATTTTGGACACTTTTTAAACACTCAAGTGTCTACTTTAGTAGATTCAATTAGTTTATCTGAAAGATTTGGGCCGATTTAGTCACTAAAGACGCTCAAATTCAGGCTTAAATATTAAAAATCTATCAATTATGTCATAATATGACACTTTTCAGATGGTTTTTGTCAAAAATGAAAGTGGCCGCATTCGTGTTCATCCTCGACCTTTATATATGATATGTATTATCATCAAATACAACTTACATTTAAATATTACGAATGAACACGAATGCGGCCACTTCCATTTAAGACGAAAACCGTCTAAAAATTAACTCAAATGCTAAAATTGTGAAGATTTCAGTAATTTAGCATGACTTAATGATGTTAGTACCCGATACATGTGTATTGTATTGCCAAAAACAGCCCATATTTATGTAACAGAAGTATTCTTCTTTCCAATAAATAGCTAAAAGTTTACATTTTAACAATTTTGTAAAACTGCTATATTTTGGGGCCAAAAAGGGGTCTTACTGGACCTACTCCTTTAAATGAAATATACAAATTATTTTTTGGTTATCAAAAAGACAACTTTTACTCCCATCCTACTTTAACTATCTATTTTTTAAGGATATCTTTATTATACCCGCTGACAGTTACAATTGTTTTTTATTACTCATATGCTAGTATGTAACTAATGATATTGTTCTTTTTACAGTGAAGCCTTACATCTAAAACATTTAATTACTCAGAGCCTAAATATCCCATTTTTTTATGATTGCAGTCACAACGGTGCATTAGTACTGACATCTCACTTTTTGATTTTAGGTTGATTCTGTAATTAATGAGTCTGTCAAATGCAACTGTCAATTAGAAATAATCTAGCATTTATTAATAGTTAACTGTACCGGAAAAAATTTATTTATTCTATAGCTCATATTTTTTTTTTTATATAGAAAGACACTTTTTTTTTTACTTGCAAATGTGAACCAAAAAAGTATAACACGCCCTTATCATATTTTGTAGTAAAAATAAAAGGTGACAAGAATATAAAGTTTTATGGTGCTGAGGAGATAACTATACTTAATCCATGTAAAGTAAGTGACAATGAAGATTTTATAGTTCGTGATTGTTCTCAAAGTTTTGTTGCATGCAAATAAAGAATGGGGATATATATATGTATGTAACACTCCCAAACGTGTCCGATTCCCCCAAACGTGTCTATTCTCCCCAAACGTGTCCGTAATATTCAATGTTGTCCAAACGTGTCCGACAATTGTTATTCGCCAAAACGTGTCTATTGTTAAACGCCAGAACGTCTCACGTCTTTTAGCGCTAATAAATGTATGTCCTAAATGACATCAATAACGTTTACGACAATTCTATGATGGGGGACACAGTTGATGAAGTGGTCATTTATTATCATTAGATTGTTCATTGCCGGTTGTGAATGATGATCATAATTTCAAATTTAATCTGTAACATATGAATTAACTTTTGACTGAAATTGTTTATTGTTCAGTTGCAAGTATTTCATGCTCATTTAGAGTAAACATACACATAATTTTAGTACAGTTCAATTAATCGTTTACTAAGTGAATTATTTTGTACTAATAAACTCTGATGATGCCTTTATATTAATCCGAATATTGCACGGTGGGCTTTCAGCAGAATTGACTTCCCTTTTTTCAACAGTTCTTGTATTTTAAAAGCTCTTCATAGATCATAAACTGGTTATCAGATTTTTTAATACATTTTAGGTTTCGAGCATCACTAAAGACACACAAACAAGAGACATAACGTCCAGTGCCAAATATTTCATGCATTGTTTGAACGACATCATGTTTACAATAAATACTGTAGAAAGGTTTTATTATCATACCGGGAATTTAGGATTAGGCCTTAATTTTTACCGTTATTCAGGATTAACACTAGTTGGGATTTTAATCTAAAAAATTTATTTCTATTTTTTAATGAAAAAGTCAAATGAGTGTAACGTGAGGGTTGAAAAAGCAATAACCAAATAACCTATGTATTTATAATATGGACCATATGATAGTTCCAGTAAAAGAAAACAAATGGAGGTTGATATGGACATGTTTGGGGGATTGGGCAAGTATTGGTGTTTATTAAAAAATGGACACGTTTGGGCGTTTAAACAAATGACACGCTTTGGCGCCCTTTTACATTAAGACTTGTTTTGCAGTTCAGTGACGTCATGTGGACATGTTTGGGGGAATCGGACATGTTTGGGGGGAAGGACACATTTCTGAGTGTTACATATATATATATATATATATATATATATATATATATATAAGAACTTCCCTGCTAATCCCTCTATCTGTCAATTAAAACTGCAAATCCAACTGAGAGACAGATGAAATTTCGCATATTATTGTTCACCAAATGAAAATATATACAATGAGACATCATGAAATGTTGCTATGGAACTTTTTTTTAAAATTTTAAATTGATTTTGACTCAGTGGGCACATGAATTTAAATTGAACTTTATACAAATTTTAAACAAAGATACAAGTAATTCTGGCCTCTATTCTTGAAGGGGAGTTCGAAGATGTGCACAGCAAACTATAGGTTCCTTATCACAGTTTATTATAGGATTTGATTGGGGACAATGCCTCTCATCTTATTTTTCAGAGCTAAGATTTATATTTGAGGTTTATATGATATACACCATGTATAGATTAGGTATTCTATCCATTACAAATAAACAGGTACATAATTTGAAAAAAAAATGTAACAGTAGTAAAATAGTGTACCATTCTACTACAGTGTTATGTGAGATGTATACTAGTTACTTATAAAAGACGATTTTTTTAGCAAACTGAAATTAGAAACAACAAACAAATCAAATTCACCAAAATAGACATCTAGAGGTCACTTTATGGTGATGTTTGTTGTCAAAACTTTTATCATGTACACTCTTATTGAATATAAATTCTTTGAACTGAACTGTATAAAGAGAACCTTCTTTTGTAATCTTATTTCTTTCCATGATGATTGATTGTAAAGATTGAAACATATAAAAGGAGTCTTTACACAAAGTACAATGACATGTTAATCTTACTTACAGCTACCAGATCCTAGTATAATAGAAGCCCAGTATGAACCTATGGTGTATAGTACTATTATAGTTCCTGTTGATTATATTGGAGACATTAATCCCCTCTGTATGGTAAGTATATCTAACTTACAGTTACCAGATCCTAATATAATAGAAGCCCAGTATGAACCTATGGTGTATAGTACTATTATAGTTCCTGTTGATTATATTGGAGACATTAATCCCCTCTGTATGGTAAGTATATCTAACTTACAGTTACCAGATCCTAATATAATAGAAGCCCAGTATGAACCTATGGTGTATAGTACTATTATA
This sequence comes from Mytilus californianus, assembly GCF_021869535.1. Classification (NCBI taxonomy): domain Eukaryota; kingdom Metazoa; phylum Mollusca; class Bivalvia; order Mytilida; family Mytilidae; genus Mytilus; species Mytilus californianus. The sequence goes on along the minus strand of NW_026262745.1, from coordinate 4,917,184 downwards.
GTTCCTGTTGATTATATTGGAGACATTAATCCCCTCTGTATGGTAAGTATATCTAACTTACAGTTACCAGATCCTAATATAATAGAAGCCCAGTATGAACCTATGGTGTATAGTACTATTATAGTTCCTGTTGATTATATTGGAGACATTAATCCCCTCTGTATGGTAAGTATATCTAACTTACAGTTACCAGATCCTAATATAATAGAAGCCCAGTATGAACCTATGGTGTATAGTACTATTATAGTTCCTGTTGATTATATTGGTGACATTAATGATAGTAATGATAATAATAATAATTCTTTATTTAGGGAGGGTTACACAGTTAGCTATAACACTAATCTTCCTTGAGGCCCTCATGAAATACATTGAAATATAACAAACAGAAAATTACAAAATAATCAAACAAACACACACACAAGAATAATCAAATAAGAAACTGTTATAAAATATACAATTTTCAAAACAGGTAAAAAATGTTGAATTCATATAATATTAGCATCATTCAAATTACCTCAACCATATTTAAAGTTTAAGTGTGTGAATATTATTATGCGTATAAAATTACACAGCTTCTTAATGTTCCAACAAGTAATTTTTTAAATCTTTTTTGAATGAGCTTGTACTTGAGGTTGATTTTTTCAAGGATATTGGTAAGTTATTCCATAAAACTTTGTATGGTAAGTTTGTCTACAGTAGCTTGTGGCATTATGTCAGTGAAGTCAATTTAAATCCTGGATGAAAAGAATGAAATAGAATTATTGAATAACTTTTTTCATATTTTTGTCCCACAAAGTATGAATAATACAGAATGCAAGACATAAGGATGCTACTTCAGAAAGGATGGTGACAAATGTGTAAACTATTTTGTATTGAGCACAATTTTTTAAAAGGAAATTAAAGAAACCTGGATTTTTGAATGCAGATGTCTCAGGGTTAGTAGATCTAGGAACTTTGAAAGGTGGAATAATAATCTGACGTCCCTTTCTGGCATACCAGTACATGTATTTCTGTTGTCCATAATTGCAGTATCAATATTTAGTGATTGCTTAAAAAACTAGTTGTATTGGCTTATTCCCTCACAAATAAGCATTAACATGATTAAGTCAATATATTTGGTGTATAAAAAGTTTCTTAGGTGTGCATATCTGTCTTGCAGAAATCATCTGACCTTGAACTCATTTACATGGTTCATAGAATTGGTCAATATTAAGTTTCATTAAAAGATATTTTCCTCAGATACCATAAGCAATCAGGTCAACCATTTTAGTGTATGGAAGGTTTTAAAGTAAGCATATTTGTCTTGCAGGGTTCATCCAAGTTTGACCTCATTATCATAAATCATTGATTTTGTTAAATTTATGTGATACTTATAGTCAAAACTTGATAATATAAAATTCAATCCTGATCAATAAAAGACGTTTTAGCTTATGCACTCTTGTCTTAACAAGGTTTAGCAGCTTTTTTTTCTATTGTCTAAGTATGTAAAAAGTTCAAAACAAATTTGTCATAAGCATATCCTTTTGTTCCTTAATTGGGTATTACAATTCAGTGTTGAAACTTGATAGAAAATTTATAAGATACTGTTCTTGAAATTTTAGATGTGATGAAGAAATGTCTATTTAAAGTTATGTATGGAGTTTTAGAAGTAATTGGAAAATTTGTATGATTAATAAGACAACTGAAAAGATTGATTAACTTGCTGAAAATAATTTGAAGATTCCAACATTTAGACTGTCAAATGACAAAAAAAATAAAAACAAAACACAACAAAGTTTTATAGACGCACTAGTTATAAAAAACTTTTCTTACCAAATTTTAAATATCAGGATATGGAAAAGATAAAGTGTTAAATTTGACCTTGTTGACCCTTTCTGAATAATAGATTTTGATTATGTTGTAGGAAAGAAGAGGTGAAATATTAGACCAAAGCTACATTGATGATACAAGAATTATGTTTAAAGTGATTTTCCCATTAAATGAGATTTTGATAGATTTCTATGACGAATTGAAATCTGTTTCATCAGGATATGCAAGGTACACTATTACTGCAAATACTTGAGTTTCTTTTGGGGAAATAGATATGGGATTAATATAGTGAATTGATAGTTTCTATGAATCATAAAACCTGTGTTTTTGTCTAGTCCTGTTGTTCATGTTTATGACCAACTTTGGACTTGTCATAAGTGAAATAGTCCAAACTGCATCTTTTACATACACATTTCTGTTGACTGAAGTACTGTTTAAATTCTTTTAACCTTGTTAACAATCTATCTTTTAAACTCTTTAGAAAGAAACAAAAATAAAAATAAGCTTCCCTATACATCAATATCATATTCACTTAATCAAATTTTGTTTCACATTATGCTCTCTTTAAACTGGGACCAGTTCACAAAATTTTATTTTAAGTAGCATACTCTGTACTACTTAAATAAAAACTAACAATTTAATGGTCAAAATTGAATGTTGTTTTGAAATGTTTTTTCTATTACTGTTTACTGCTATTGTCTTTTGAAAAATAATGTTGAGGAAATCTTGTCTAATAATCAGTAGATATTTAAAAGGAATTCCCACACTGTATCTCATCATATGATATGATAATTATTAATTGTCCATATCACACTGCCTCTGTAGTACATGTTTAATAATTATTATTATAATACATTGAATTAGTTGCAGTGAATTAATGTGTAATTTGGTCATTCTTAGAATTTACCTATATTTGAATTCATGGATTAGTTGTTTTATAAAAAAATTACATTAATTTTGGTAGAACAAAAATTTCATCATCATATTAATTGGGCAATAGATCTCTTCAATATGTATTGTATTTTATTTATTATTACATTCACGGATTTATAGACCTTTTTTAATCTCCAAAGATTTGGATTTTAGAGGATTTTATTGTTTTTAATGTCGGTTTTATATTTCATGCTTCAGATATGACATAAATTTATGAAAAAATTCCTCTTTATTTCTTTTTCCATAATTTTGAGCTGACTTATTTAAAAATTGGCAGACATAAGCTTTTTGAAATGTTTGAAATATCTGTTTCAGTTTTGATTATGAAGATCATGGATATCAGGAGTCAGATTTAGTGAAGGTTGGTAGAATATGAAGATAGTTGTAGTTCTAAAATTACACCAATTATAAACAAACAGATCATAAACTCATCATTCAAACTTTATGAGCAACATGAATGGTGCCATCAGTGGAGCAGGATCTGTTTACACTTCAGAAGCACATGTGATCACTCCCAGTTTTTGGTGTTATTTTGTTTTTCTGCACATCACAAGATAACTCATGAACTTTTAAAGCAATGTTGTATTCAGTAACAATTATTTAATCAACTTGCAATGCTTATCTTTTTGATTTTACGACAGTCTTATCATGATCTTCAGGTGAAGCTCTAAACTTCTTGGGTTTCTCCTAAAAAATCTTCCTTCAGCAGATTAAGTGGAGTGACTGTCATTAAAGCAATGTCATAAGAGAGATTTATTAAAGTTTTAGCAAAAGTAGGTTAATTTTAATAACATTTTGGCGGAATTAACATAGAGCACAACCGGTGCCCAAAACTATTTTTTGCCAGTGACAAGATCAACACAAAATGCATTTTTATGTTTGAATAGGTTTTCAGCCAATGGTTGTGCTCTATATTAATTGAAAATAAAAATAAGGAGATGTGGTATGATTGCCTATGAGACAACTATCCACCAAAGTTCAAATGAAGTGGATGTAAGCAATTATAGGCAACCACACAGCCTTCAACAATGAGAAAAACCCATACCGTATAGTCAGCTATAAAAGGCCTCGACAGGAAAAATATGAACAATTCAATTGAGAAAACTAACGGCCTAATTTTTAACAAAACAAATATGCTATACATGAACCAACGACAACCACTGAATTTCACAATTTATTGAATTTTCAGTGGTTTCGTTGCAGTATATCGAATATATTAGGGCTAATTTGGCCCCAAATCGTACCTTCTGCTTTGTGTATGTTAATTCAAAAGCCGCCCATATTACCATGAATGTATTTTGTAGATAATCTATTTATTGAATGGAAAAGAATTAGATGAACTTACAATGATAAGCCATATAACTAAAGCCAGACAGAAAGGCAGAGAAATTGTTGAGAAACTGTGTAAATCTATACCAAGACAATTGTTTAAAGTGTCTGTACAGGCCTGTGTTGGTGGTAAAGTGTTAGCTAGGGAAGATATTCAACCTTACAGGAAGGATGTTACTGCAAAATGTGTAAGTTAACATCAGATCTATAGTCTCAAAGACATGTATGTGCATAAATGCTAGCTCATTGTTGTTTTGTTCTGTTGTCTAGGCAGTTGCTTAATTTTGAAGGGTTGAGTACACGTCTATCTTTTATTGTAATTCATATTATTGTTACAAAGTATGTTCTGGTGGCAACAGCTATTTATTTACATAACACTACATTTCACAGATTGTTCAAGTAATTAGAGAGAAAGAAAAAAATGGACTAATGTAGTTTTACTACTATGGATTAATTATTATTCGTTGGATACCAATTTTCATGGATTTCAGAGATACAGGTGAAACACGAAATTAAATGTTCAACGAATAACAAATTTTCTATAGGCTTGTATGCAGACTTCGGCAAAACCACGAAATTAAATATCCATGAACATGTAAGTTTTCCTTACTCCATGAAAACTGGTACCCACGAAAATAAATGAATCCACAGTATTATGAATACACATGTTATTTTCATTTTAATGTAAAACAAACATCATCATCATCAGGATGTGGAAGAGTTTTTTTCCTATGTTTTTTAGCTTAGAAAGTTTAGTCTTTTACCATAGAAAAGTTTACAGTTTCGGCAACCAGTATTATGCTGGAGATTTTAAAAGAAATGATATAAATTTAATGTTTATATGAAAACAAGTTTTATGACAATTTTTCAGAATGTTTTCTTAACAGGTGAAAATGATATCATGCACCAAGAATATGGTTTACAGTTATAAGACTATGAAAATGAATACACATGGAAATCTTACATAGAGGCACTCTCAAGAGTTTAAATGTCTGAGTATCAATTGAAATTCATTTAGTTTATACTGGAAAGGTGACATATGATAACTATAATTTATAAGGAATGTACAAAATGTTTAGACATTAAAAAGTGTCAGTCCATATCTTAATGTATGAATAATGATTGATCATAAAAGATTTTTGATATGCATTGATTAAATTACACATTATTTATACATATATATTCCAGTATGGAGGAGATATCACTAGAAAGAACAAGTTATTAAAGAGACAGGCAGAGGGGAAAAAGAAAATGCGAATGATAGGAAAAATCAGTGTGCCAAAAGACGTATTCATTAAAGTTTTGACTAAATAAATTATTTATGAATAAAATTCTACTTATGCTTACATTTTATTTTTTATAAACGAGGGAATTTACACAATATTTTTGTTTATCAAAGTATGGAGGATTATTTCATCCACCAAATTTTTTTCTGAATACACATGCTATAAGTATTATTGCTTTCCAAAGTGGATGTTTTCCCATTCTCAGACCTTTAATTTTACAAATTAATTTTGTGATCTTAATTAATTGATTTTTTTAACAAAAGATAATTTTTTGTCCATTATCTTGAAAAGATCTATAGGTAAAGAAAATCTGATATGGGCAGAAAAGGTCAGAATTAGAAGATCTACATACTGACCATTTAACAAAAAATGTAAAGAGTAAAAATGATCAGAAAGACAAGATCAATAAAAATTAAAGAAAAAAATTATATTCTAGTTTACAATGTTAGAGATGCATATAGATCCAGATGAGCGACACAGGCTCTTTAGAGCCTATAGTTACATCATGTGCAAAAATTATAGAAGACAGAGAGAAACTGTACACAGTAAAAATTCACAGCATGAGATTTTAACATTATAATATATTCTTGTCTGCAGTGTTTAAGGGTGGGCATTGTTGAAGATGCACAAAGATCCAGGTGAACAACACAGACTCTTTAGAACCTTTAGTGTTTGATATTTATGAAATCTCCCATTGAACACTATTCTCAGGATATAGAGGTCAAACTTCTCCCTATTAAGAAAAGTTCTTCCAATTTATTTGTTTTTATCATAGAAAAATGTCTCATATTTGTCTATTAGCATCAACAACAAACTGACATGTACACTTAAGACAAATATATTGCCATTGCATTAAAACATAAAAATATTGTTAAAATAAAATTGATTATGAAATATATACATATCAATCACTGATAATAAAAACAACTCAAAAGGACCCAAAGGATGATGTACTATTTTAAAAGCCTCCAAGAAGCAAGGGATGAGTTTTACTCCCTTGCCAACCTTACCTGACCAAAGGATAAAAAACTCCCTTCAAGGTCAACCATACAACTGTAGGCGGAAACGATGTAACATACAAACTAATTGCCACTATCATATGAGTCCTCAATTATAAAAAAAAGAAGATGGTAAAAAAATTAACCAAAAGTTCAGTTTTATAATTGCCAAAAATATCACACAATACAACAGACAACATCATCCAGCACAAAGTGTGTATGAAAAAAAAACTTAGTTATTGCATAAAAAATTAATATGAATAAAACACACTTTAAATGAAAATAAAATAGAATGATCACCAAATTAAGAAAATAGTTTCAAACTGGAAAATACAAAGAGATTTGATCACACAAAATAATACATTTTAGGGACTAATGCTTTTTCTCCTGATCATTCAATGTAATAATATCTCAAATTAGGATAGAATGTATGTCTTAAAGGTACATACCTTATTTATTATGATGAATACAATGGGAGGGGTAACCTTTCATGAAATTTTCTCCTATTATCTGCAGCTAGACCTTAACTTAGCTGTCTTCTATGATAGAATTGTGCTATTTGGCATGTGATGCATAGAATAATAACTAATTGAACTTGACCTTTGAACTTGAGGTCACTCATGATATTAATGTTTAAATATAACCGTATGACCTTAACCTTTAACCTACGGTCAAGTCATTAGTTTTTGCATTGCCTAGATGAAGTCATGAAGGCAAGACCTTGGCAGCTTGGCTTACTCTTATTAGTGTTGTCAGCATCTGCAGCAGCTATGGTAAGTTGCTATGATAAAGGAAACCACTACTGGTAGGTCAATGATATTTGGCATATATTTGTATTATAAAAATATGAGAATGTGGTATAATTGCCAATTAGACAACTCTCCACTGCGCATTGGCACTTCTCATATCCATGGAGAATATAAGACCCGGCCCCCTCAGTCATGGTTTATTAACTGAAATTTTGGGTAGTTTCCATGTTAATGTTTGTGATAAGGTAAGTTTAAGGGGAATCCCTGTTGATAAGTCAATGATATTTTGTATACAGTTGCATTAACATATCTCCTATCGATAGAGATCATTTGGCCCTTTACCCTCAGTCATGATATAAAAATAAGATGATGTGGTATGATTGCAAATATGACAACTTCCAACAGAGACTTAATGATGTAACAGTTAGCAACTATAGGTCACCATACAGCCTTCAATAATAAGCATTACGGTTACCCATACCGCATCGTGAGCTATAAAAGGCCCCGTCATAACAAACGTATAACATCACCAGTCGTTCAGTTACTATGACCATTTGCATTAATATTTAAAGGGTTGTTATTTTAATTTCAATATCTGCTTTATACTATCAAAACTACAAATAGGAGAGACATCTCTGTGTCAAGATTTTATACGAAAAATAGGCTACCTATTAGTTATTGTCCCATACCATATCTTACTGATTTGCGTTGCTTGGAGAATTCGGTATGCACTGCATATATTTGTTTTTCTGTAAAAATTACACTCGAAAGGGATGGTTCGTACTTTGACCTATAATGGTTTACTTTTACAAATTGTGACTTGGATTTAGAGTTGTCTCATTGGCACTCATTCCACATCTTCTTACATCTAGTAATAAGATGCAAAATTTAATTTTATTTTCTTTCATGTCCCACCCTTAAAAAAGCGAATTGTTTATTTGGTATAATATTACATAGAAATCATGTCATGGATCGTTCAATTGACCCATATCGTTTTGGGGGGAGGTAATTGATCGATTTATAAGTTATATGGCTCAATGTGCCATAAATCACTGGTTAAATATCCTGTCGCTGGACCTTTTAGCTAAATGTTTTAGTACCTTATGAGGCATATGTTTACAAAAAACGACAACATAGGCACTATGACTATGATCTTAGTAAATGTGTTCTCTCATACGTTATGTTTTATCAAATGATATGATCAAGTATTTAAATAAGGTGAGCTTATTCAAATCTATTGATCCAATTCAGGACTAATCACAACGTAGGTAGTCTATTTTTATCATACGGGAAGTAAATTGGTTGTTTTCTGTGCTTCTTGTTACCAAGGTATGATAAAGTAAAGTAAAACTTCTTAAATATTTTCGGGTATATGTAATGTTGTATCGTTTATAATGTGTTGACTTTAATTTACTATTTCCTACGACAATGATAAAGCAAGAGTTACTTTATTTCCAGTAAAAATATTGTCATTGTTCAGGTTTCTGGAAAACCGTGATCTAGATCTTATTTTTATCAGCCATATGATAGATAACTGAATTCATTACTCTACAAATTGCAGATAATTCTCTACGAGTACATCGCGTTCTCTTTTTCTGGGGACGTTATTTTGGAGTGGTTTTTTTTATACAACTTTATCGTATTTAAGTCAACTGTACTAATTTTTTGTCAACTACAAAAAAAAAAGAATTTAAATCGCCTTTTTTACTTCTCATAAGACAAATTTGGTGTTATAGACGCAAGCTTTTTGCTGACCATCAACTGAGGAGTGCCATCGATCCTTAAAAACGATTTGGATTTCAAGTGGTATGCTAACTATTAATTGATTTATAGATATTTTTGCTTAAGGCTATATTGGGAGCAATCACTTGATGTCAGTTTAAATACTTATTAAGGACATGTCCACCAGTTTTATTCCATCCTTTCATTCCTGCCATATCCTGACCTCAAAATGCCGAAAAACAAAATTACTATGTATAACGGGATATATTTTCTATGTAGTTCAGATTATTCAAAAAGGACAATTTTGAAGAAACTTGAACATGAAATGTCCTGGCATTTTGTCATTTAAAGTATTGATATAAGGCAATCAAATAAAAGACTGAAAAAGACAAAACAAATATCTTTGAGCACATTAGTATAGGAAGCGAAAGTCAGTAAAGCTCCTATTTGACCCGAAAATATAAGGAAACAACTATATTTTGATCAAACGTTTTGAATATATATGATTTAGGTTTATAATATTGTGTTCAAGTTTCTGGTGTTAATGAGGTACTTTTGGTCGTTAAAAGGTCAATGATCACAAAAACATATACCGATTAAGGTAAAAATTCAAATATTTTGGTAGGATTGGTCAATACTACAACCTCTGAGCACACAAGTTGCTTTTGTATCAATATTAATTGCTCTTACCGAAGCCTTGAATATTGCAGGGAAATTTCTAAATTTCCCTGTTTCATCTGATTTATAAGATCTTACCAGTAAGTGACAGTGGCACTTATGTTACTATGTAAATAGAAATTAAACCGATGTGATGTGGTTTTGGATAACATTTATATTATTTTGCAACTTACATGTAATCTTGATCTACAATCTTTTAAAATTTGACATATAATACTATAAGTATAAATATAGCTATTTTTAATGTATATGTCACTATGTTTGTTTAAGAAAAAATACAATTATACGGTGATATAAACAGTTTTCCATTTTAGAATCTAAAATAGGGTGATATTTCTTGTAATGTTTATTTATTTTACACAGACACTAGATGTAGTATAAGTAAATTATCCTTGATGCATCTTATTTACAATCATGAGTACATGTATTTGGTACATATTGCTACTAGTCGTTACGTAATTGAATTGTGTCGAACACTTTAATAAAATAAAACGATATATATGGGTCATTATCAAAAAAACATGCAAAACTATGTTATTTGGTCTTTTCAAGTCAAAAGACATGAAACTATATCAAAATGTATCAAAATAACTATTGCATATGAAGGATATGAATGTTTTGTGATACACTATATACAGTTTACAGTATTAAATGTTATAAAAACATTCTTAATGTTTTCTCAAACCCTTGGATATAGCCAGAATCAACTGTTATTTTTTACTATAAATCCCTTCAGACCTGAAATAGGGCTATTATTCATATCATTTGTTATTGTAATTATCACTTTTTATTGCATTTGATACATACAAACATTTTTTTAATGATTTGGAAGGTGTATGTTGGTTTTATAATAAAAAATTTAACCAAAAGGAAAAGTCTCAATTTTTAAGTCAATGGTGTAACCAAAAGACAAATTGGTAGGGTAAGAGTTATCTTTCTCAATATTTCAGCATTTACAATAGTTTCTCCCTTAGCAATGTTACCTGTAAGCATGTTATGCAAAAGAAAACAAACATTTATGTTGAAAATTTAGTAAAAAAATATTAAAAGTAAGTACAAGCTATATCGTAATTGAAAATAGTGTCCATGGTGTACCCTTATAAAAATCTTTTTTTTTTAAATTCCTGAACTTTGAATTATGAAATATATTGATTGTAGAAACATGCACCAGGAACACCATATAAAATAGGGGAATGGAGCCCTTATTTTGTAACTAAATCTTAAAATACACCTGAAAATCAATGGTGTTACTGTCAATGGTGAGACCATTTTAATAAAATAACACCATTGACTAGCTTAGTAACACCACTGAATATATTATGACAATCAGCATTTTTTTGTGTTTCTTTCATGTTTAACAAGCGAAACATCATATTATTTATAACAAACAATACTTATTTAACAATGTTTTAACAATATCATGTATTACATATACAAAGTTTTCAAAAAACTGGTGTATGCTGGTAACACCAATGACACTATTTAGTGACACTACTGACATTTTTAGTTATTGATATTATGTTATATAATTTGAGATTTTTCAGCCTAAGAATTATTTTTTCTTCTTTTTCTTTTGCTCAGTGTTCTCTGTTTTGTGTTCAGTACTTAATAAAAGTAAAATTTGAAATGTGTTGTCAATGGTGATATTTTTGTGTCATTGGAGTTACTGAAGAGTCAGTGGTGTTACTATATAAAAATGCGATACTTTTTAATTTTTATTCATAAATGAAAGTGTTTTTAGGTTGTATACGAAGGATTAAGCATATTCTTATCATTTCATCCTATACATTATACATATATTCAATTTAAGTGTATTTTTTAGTATTTACAACAGCCATAATTAGGACAGCCAACTTTTTTACGACAATGTATTCTAAAATTTATGTTTAAAAAGAATGTATAGCTAGAGGAATAATGTCAATAAGTAGTAATTTAAACCTTAACAACAAATTGGAACAGTTGTTTGATGTTTAACAATAATATTTAGTACCTAAATGCATGTTTTAAATTGGTAACACCATTGACACGATTCTATCAAAGGATGACCTAAAATTGTTAAAATTGAAGGAACCCTTCATTTTTCCCATTGCATATTTCTGAAAATAGTTGCTACCATACTATAGAATAGAGGGACACATTTAAATGTTTTAAACAATGACATTGTTTTTCCAAATATTACTTCATCGAAATTTGCATGTTTTTTGATAATGACCCATATACGAAGAATGTTAAATTCTTAAACAACAAGTATGTCTTAAAATTTAAGGATTGGAAATGTCCTGTGTGATAATCGAATTTTGAAATAGGAAGGTATTGTGGTTTTTGCCAAAAACAAATATTTTTAATGGTCCTGATGTCGAATTGTGTCAGGAGACTCATACGCTCAATTTACATCGTATCATAATCTTAAGCAAAGACTTTCTGGCGATGATTATGATTCCCGCTACTCCCTGTCCGATTTTCTTCGTAATGCTTTCTGATAGTTATCTACCTTGCAAGACATCCCAACTCTTGGCATTCAGGTAAATCAATGCAATATCGTAATTCAAGCTTTTTAAGAAAACATAGTCATATGATCAAACAGTTAATGACTTTTAATTAGTTTGATACAAGGTTTAAGGTTAATAACCCCCATGAAAGGCAATACTAATTATTTGAATTTTTTTGCCTACGGATTTGGTAAATATTCGATTTTTGTGGTAGTCAATCTTTGTATCCAACTTATTCAAAAGTCATTTTTATTAAAGTGCGACTTATTTTTATCCAACATAAGATTGTTTTTTCTTAGGTATAACATATTTGAAATATCGCAGTCACCCACTGAAGAACTTACCATATGCATCTTTAAACTTTTTTGTCAATTGTTGAGATAGTTGTGTAGATATACATGTATAAGACGTCAGGATTGCAACTTTAGCAGCTTGTAGAATTGACTAATCGAGAAAAAAAAATACCAGTCAATTTGCGTTTGTGTGTTTCATCTGTCTAATATCAACTGCTACATAAACTCGCAACATTTGGCTATCACATTTGGATATTCGCAGTATTTTGTGGATTAAGTAAATGCACGGATTGATTGCTTGTGTTTTATAGCTCCATATTTACCTTGAAGTATTTATTTTTCCAAGTCTTTCCTGACATAATATGTCGAAATTCTAAAGTTTTATATATATAATCACAGATGTGTCTTTTATAGACGAAACGGATGACTGTGACATTGTACAGAAAATATCACAAATACCATAAGAGCTACGAACGGTTCCGAAGCTAGAAAGATTATTGATATTTTCAATCAATGACTCGATACCATGGACTGGTTGACCCGAAGGTATCACCAACCCAGTAGTCATTGCTCTTGTATTTACTTGATATAGTGTTGCTGCTCACAAGGAAGCTATTAAAACAAGAGTTCCAAGTGGTGAAGTTGAAATCATCCCTTCGTAAATTTTACGGACACCATCACGAATTGGTTGACCGTTACGGAACATCCGTTTCACAGATGATAGCGGATATGTTCCTAATGTCGTAACTACTATCCCGTCCCCATTTCCCGAATGTGACCTACCGAATTAGACTAAAGCTTATTACCGGGTTTGTACTAACATGAGCAACACGACGGGTGCTACATGTGAAGCAGGATCTGCTTGCCCTTCCGGAGCACCTGAGATCACCCCCACTTTTTGGTGGGGTTCGTGTTCCTCAGTCTTTAGTTTTCTATGTTGTGTTTTGTGTACTGTTTGTCTGTTGGTCTTTTTCTTTTTTAGCCATGGCATTTGTCAGTTTATTTTCGACTTGTGAGTTTGAACGTCCCTTTGGTATCTTTCGCCTCTCTTTTACATGAAGGATCATTGATGATCAATTTCTTCAAAATAACTCAATTTAATAAAACATTAGAATGATTTGAAACACTCAGATTTTTAGAATTGTTTTGTTCCAATGTCATCAACCTGCAATAGATTTGGCCTTACAGTTGTTTTGATTCGATCGCCACCGGTGCGTCTCAAATAGACGGGACGATCGCCTGGTGTAATAACGTATACGCCTGGTATCTTTGAGGAGGTTTTATTTTCAAAAAGTGTATATTTTCTTTTTTCTTTTATAGAAATGTATTTCTGAATAATGACAAGCAGAGAATAATGAAAATTTTAGCGACTGAGTTAATCTTTTAAGTGTTGATGGGTTCACAAAATAGCGTGAGTATTTTAGTAAAGATATTCTTATACATTAATTAGTTAATTAAATGTAGAAAAAGAACTGAAACCATAATTATATGAGACATTTATAATAATTCACTTTACATTGTATATTGTCTGTTAAATGTTATCCCATGATACAACAAACAGAGCATATAAATTGGTGAGCATGTTTGATGTGAGGTTTTGGCTAGTGATAAATTTTTATTAACGATCTCACATATATGAATTGGTGAAATGTCAGACGCTAAAACCATTTTAACCTCACTGTAAAGCATGGAAATTCTTATTTGTTAAACACATTCAACTACTATCAAGATATAGAACACCAATAAAAAGCTGCTGCTCCTTTAAAACTCAGCTAATTAACTCACCTAGTCCGAAGTGTTATGTATTTTTTATTGCTGTCATTTGGCGTGCGTTTTCTGTTGCCCATACACATTCATATGCAAATATTTTCATAGGAAATTGAATTGCAGATTTGAAATATTCTTTCGTCTAGACGCAAAATGGAGTTAATAAATAGCTTTCTGCAAAAAACACGAAATGACTATTCAAACCATATTATTTTCTTCCATTTCGAAGATTTTGAATCCACATTTGTATTCATTTTTTTTATTGTTTATATAAGTTGCCTGTAACAAAGATCTAAAACCCCTAAATTAGTAAAAAACAACTTGTAACTTTACAGGTTCAAAGTTAACGACGATCCGACCCGAGTACACATTTACTTACAAAATCTAAAACACATGGTGCAACATTTAATATGAAGAATATTTTTTGTTTGTGCGCATAATTGAAAACAGGCTTAAACTTTTACAGCAAAAACACGCAGACGCATGGAGACGATATATATATATATATATTTGTAATATTTCAACACTAAGTTCATATTTCCACAATGCCTTAAAAAAAGCCACTACAATGTAACTCTTTTAGCCTGCAGCTGCTACTCAGACTTTATAAAACGTCACCAGTGTCTGAGCAGAAAATTGATGAGCCAAGGTTATGTCAAAGAACGTCTCGTCCTTTTTCTAAAAAAGTTCATTGGAAGATATCAAGACCTTGTTGATAAATATTCCGTATCAACTTCACAAATAATACATGATGGTCTTGAAGTATAGATTGTAGGAACTGACGTTGTTAATCATCTTCATTATGTGTTATAGTGGTCTTTTTTACCTATACTGTTTAGTCCATTTTTTGGTAATGTACTTTTGACGTGGATCGGTACTTATACATCCCACCATTGTGTTATTGTGCTATGGTCAATTTTGTATTCTTGTTTTTCATTTTTGCTAATAAGTACTTTGTCTATATGCCAATTTGTTTTTCTTTGTTGAAATATTTATTTGTATTTATCGTGATTAAGATTATATTACAATGTTGACTGCTGTACCCCAAATTTTGACATTTTTACCTTTTATATCTGTTTGTTTTGTTCACACGTTGTTGTCAATATATTGGAATTCTATGCGACTTCTATGCAAGTGAGAGGTTTAGCTAGCTATAAAACCAGGTTTGATCAACTATTTTCTAGAAAGGAAATGCCTGTACAAAGTCTGGAATATGACAGTTGTTTTCCAAAGCCATTCGTTTAATGTGTTTGAGCTTTTGATTTTGCCATTTTATAAAGGGATTTCCGTTTTGAATTTCCCTTGGAGGTCGGTAATTTTGTTATTTTACTTTTTACAAATGACAAATTGGACAAAATGTTTTGAATATGAAGTTCTTGTAAAAGATCAATTACGTCAATCTTTTGAAATTTGTGTATTTTTAGTTTATATACACATAATGTGCATTTGTATCTTACATCAAAAGTAAAGCAAGTTACTATTGTATAGATTTAGTGTAAGAATGTATAGGAATTTGAACATACAGCCAATGCAGACTAAAACTTTTTAAAAATCATCTCGTCCGAAATCTGCCGAGTTCTAACAATAGAAATCTTTCTGCAAAACTGCAATCAACTAAAAAAAAGTAACATTTTATAAATTGTATGCAACCCAAGCGCTTTTCTAAGACTGCAACCATTTTCCGACTGATTGTTTTGGGAAACAGTATTAACATAATAAATATACCTAGAAACATTCCTAAAAATGTCTAAGGCCCGATTCATCACCATGTTTGTGCAGATAGAACTTGGTGACCCGCCTTAGAAATATCACTAATGTCCGCATAACAAATTTCAACAATACTGTAAAGTATTTTAAATTGTACCAGGGAACAAAATCAATATTGCTTTTGTTTATATAATAACAGATATGGAGTCAAAGGTTATAAATAGACGTCAACATTTCTCGGTTTTTTTTTAAGACCATAGAAAATAAACACTAAAGGATGATTAGAAAATATCAACATTTTTGGACATCTTTGTTTGACCCTCCTTATTTTCCCTCTTAGTGAACATTTCTAAAACATAATGATTTTACACGGATACACATGTGATATCTACTTTTTTTTAATTTTAGAAACTATCCCCTGAAGACAACACGAATAAGTAAGTAACATCTGTATCAGTTCCTGATTCTTCTGTAGTTATATATTGTCTTTAAATATCAATATGTATTGACATAAAAGTCAAAGCACATGTACGAACTGTGATATTTATTATATTCTTAGTAATAATTCTTATATGATTTGCATATTTACAAATAATTGAATGTGATTGGTCGTCAGAGTTTTTTTTCCATCGGTTAACATTTTGATAAACCATGTTTCCGAAACTACTTTCGTATCCTCGGTAAACCCTATGTCACTGTGATAATCATGAGTGGTATGCATTAATGGAATCATGGGGTTACAAGAATATTGGAGTTGATAGAAAAGATGACACCTGTTTAAGCTGAGAATTATGAGGATATATTCAACATTTTTTCAGAGGTGATTGGTGCGTAAACTGAACCGATGACTTATAAACTCACGTCACTGTAAATTCACAATTTTTTATTCAGTTTGTGAGTGATTCGGGTTAAGTTTACACGTCCATATTCTCTAGAAAAATTGTTTAATCCAACTGTTTTAAGTATAAAATAAATGTGGATAATATGGCTTTTTCGTTATCAGACAGCAAATCAACTCTCAACCAATATAATCTATTGAGCAGAGCTCTCGGGATAATACAATTTGGATCAGTTCTATAGCCTCTCTTAAAATCTGCCAGGAGAACTGTTAACAGAAGCGATTCCACCCTGACCCAAAATACCTTTGAACAGATCTAACCTTTACAGACTCTGGCAGGTCTACCTTAGAACAATTTTCAACAGTTTCTTGACAGTTCTACCATGAATTAGTTAGGACAATTGTATCTTAGTACAGTTTTGGACAGTTCTATCATAGAACAGTTTTAACCGGAAACAGTTTTTGAACAGTTCTACCAAAACAGTTGGACAGTTTCTGACAGTTCTGTCTCTTCAAAAGTTTTTGGTCAGCTCTATCTATTTATTTAGT
Source organism: Mytilus californianus (assembly GCF_021869535.1). Taxonomy (NCBI): domain Eukaryota; kingdom Metazoa; phylum Mollusca; class Bivalvia; order Mytilida; family Mytilidae; genus Mytilus; species Mytilus californianus. The sequence goes on along the minus strand of NW_026262745.1, from coordinate 4,900,037 downwards.
CTTTTTTTAATTTATTTATTCTATTGTTTTTATTTCTTATTTTTATTTCATTGTATTTTATATATTTTAATTATCTTAATTTTTTTTATCGTATGAATAAAATTTTAAGTATTAATTTTATTTACTTTATTACTTTTATTTATTGCTGTTCTTGTTTTTTTTCATTACTTTCTATATTTATTTTTTGTAATTTTTTCTTTATTTTATATCTTTTAACTATTCAACAAAAGACAGTGGCTATATTGCCGGCTGCGGAATAATAGCCATTTATATTTTAGATGCTATTTTACCGGCTCCGTCAAAATAGCCTCCTTAGTGCTAGTTTGCCGGCTCTGGTAAAATAGACTTTGTGTAGAGTTTTGCTATTTTGTCGGTCTTATTGCAGATTTTTTTTCAGACTATATAAAATAAACTTTTTTATTGAATTTTTTTATGCACAAATGATATGTATGGTTAGCTGTCCATTACTTTTAAGCCCAGGCTATGCCTTCATCGTGTGGTTTATTCACTTCACTCATAAAATTACATGTACATGTAGCAGAAAATTTCTGTTGAACATTGACGTTCGAAAATGGAAGACTACACTTCGTTGTGAAAAAAAAACTTGAACTAAACGCTAAGTTCGAATCATATGAAGATCTGGTGAAATCAAATCAGAGAGAGATGACAATCAATAAATCGGTATTTTGCCAGAGCCGGTAAATTGCACCAAGAGGCTATTTTGCCGGAGCCGGCAAAATAGCCACTGCCTAAACAAATCTATATAATTTCAAACAAAACATTCCAGCTTTGACGATAGATTTAGCATGAAATCGATTTGACTAATTCGTGCCATTTTTGTTAAATATTTCTCATTCTTTAAAATAACGTCAAACGAATATTCATATAAAAAGTTAAATAACAAAAATACAGAACTTCAAGGGAAATTCAAAACGGAAAGTCCTTTATAAAATGGTAAAATCAAAAGCTCAAACACATCAAACGAATGGAAAACAACTGTCATATTCCTGAATTGGTACAGGTATTTCCTTTCTAGAAATTGGTTGATAAAACCTGGTTTTATAGCTAGCTAAACCTTTCACTTGTATGACAGTCGCATAGATTTACAATATATTGACAACAATGTGTGAGCAAAACAAACAGACAAAAAAGGTAAAAATGTAAAAAATTGGGGTACAATAGTCATCATTGTGTTATAATCTTAATAACTATAAAAACAAATAACTATTTCAACAAAGAAAAACAAAATGGCATATAGACACAAAGTACATAAGCAACAATGAAGACAAGCATACAAAATTGACCATAGCACAATAACACAATGGCGGGATGTAAAACACTGAAGAAGTTCTTACAGTCTTCTGAAGTCACTGACCAAGCTTATAATTGGTGAAAGTAATTCACTTGAACAGCCATATAGCATTTGAGGAATACCAAGGATACTGGTTTTTCAGAATTTATGTATTAACATCTAAGGTATATTTTTGATAAAGTGCAAGTGTTCTTTTATTGATTATTACCTAGTGTCCAGGGCCAGGGATACAAACGCCTCAACGATTCTGTAAGATCCAATGGAATTAATTCAAGGTATAGTATACTTTCTTTTTTTAATACTACATGTAAAATTTAACAAAGGATTAAAAGGGAATACTGGAAGTACAGTATGTACTCTATAAATATATAGTATACATTCTATTTTGAATGCGTGTAATTATGCACGAGAAAAAGCAAGAAAATCACGTAAGCATGAATGTATCGAATTTCTGAAATGTGACTAAAAAAGAATATGGAGTAATGTATGAAAATACATGTTGTATGATATTATAGAACGAATTAGAACAGCCAGGGTGATTATTATGTCCGTTTATATATAACCATACTTTTCAAACATAAACCACTGGCGTTTTTCGGATGGCCATTGTATTATTTCTTCGACTATTGCATCCATTGCCCTATCTATATCTTCTCACTTTTTCATTGCTGCAGTTTGTAGCCTGATTTCCTTTTTTGTCAGATGAGTATTTGTTTATCTCTTTTTATTCTATTATTATCATGTCATCGCTTAATTGGATATACCATGTTCGCAAGGTTATAATTTATTTCCCGCCATGCAGGGTTCATGAAAATAAGAAGATGTGGTAATGAGAACATTAAATGACGAAGAAGGTTAGAAACTATGAGTCACCGTACGGCATTCTATAATGAACAAAGCCCGTACCACATAGCAAGCTAAAAAAGGCACCGAAACGTCATATAAAAAACAATTCAAACGAGAAAACTAATCGCCTGATGTATGTACAAAACAATAAACGAAAACCAAATATGATATACAGCAACAAACGACGACCACTGAATTACAGGCTCACTTGCTTGTTATATGTAGTTACAATTAAATTAACGTACATATTCTGTAGACACCTGTCTAATATTGAAAACTGTATATTGCCCTCGTGATGTCATTTTGTCGTTGGGTTGCTTGCCTATTTGCGTATACACGCCATGTCCCTTTATTATAGTCTTTGCTCCGTTTGCTGAATCTCAAAATCGGTTAACAAGAAATTATAACTTAAAAGGATTATTGAGTGTACATTATGTGTTTGTTTTATTATTTCAAGAATGTAGAAGAAGAATGTTTGAAGAAAATGTGCCAAAATTTATAAGAAAAAGTAAAACGAAAAAACGTAATATTTTTTATTTTTCGATGTTTTTCTACTGTGTTCGACAACCAATTTTGACTGTATGCAGCAACTGAACGAAGTCGATTGATCTGCATCTTATTTATCATTTTATTTTTCCAGCTTAATAAAGTACATACTTAACCTGTTCCTTTTCACGATGAAGCAAATGTTTTGAAAATAGATAATTTGTTTGCGTTAATGCGACATTTGATGATGCACAGATGTGGTTAAGGGCTCAAATTAATGCTCAGAATACCATCAATGTGATTCAACGAAAGCAGCAAACTTCTATCATTTACTGTTAAATGTCGATTCGCATCCTTTTGTTAACAGAATATTTTCACAGAATATTGTTTAGTATGCTGTAATTTTTTTAAGAAATATGATAAATTCATTAGTAGTGTGGTTTGGAAGAATATTATAAGAATTATTATTTTAACTTCGACACACGTTAAATATTCGATTTATAGTGTACCAGCGCAATCACAAAATCGAAATGCACTCAAATTCGTATTCATTTCTTACAGAATTTAACGAAAAAGAGACACAATCCCCAAAATATCCTGATTTCTTTTAGCGAATTTGAACTTGATGTAGCAAAACGTAAATACTAAATTTTGTTAACTGCTTGAATGAACACTACTCAGGCAGACAACACAAGGACTCGTTAAGCGGATATACATTTTTGTAATCATTGTAATTTTAATTTATTATTCGTATTTTTCCTGTTTATTTATATTGAATTATCAACGTTGGCACCAACATGTGTATGTTACCTAGCAATGTGCAGTTTACTATCAATATATAGTTTTTTCCCCTAGTATATCTCTAAAGAAATGGATATATACCACGTGATCAATGTCAGATATATGTTATGCAAATTTAGTTTTCTGAAATATTTAAATAATTATCCTTCATATTAATATAATTTTGAATTTGTATGAGATTTGGTGCGAATGATATATTCAATTCGCCGTTTCAGAATCAAAAGGACCATGAGTAATTTCATTGTTCGTACCCCAAATTGAAAAATAACGTCACGTCATTGGTTGAATTTCAATTGTTTGGAACACTGTAAGTCAATTACAGCGTTTTGATGTACGATTTTGAAAATGTTATACCCATAATGCATTAGATTCTAAAACGGCAAATTGAACTTGGATAGCGTCTTTCCTTAGATTCCTTTCTAAAATTTACTATTTCATTTCTGAGTAACCTCTCCTTAATACGTAAGATTAAAAACAATTAAAATCAAGCAAAACTACTTTTGTAAAATATTATATATTATAAGTTAACATTATATGAAGTTGTTCATTTACATGAACATTCTTCTTATTAAATTACCATCCTGCATTGCAAGTTACTGCTCTAATTAAAAATTGGTGGAAGACACTCATACCACCATAACAAGGATATATATAAAGAATTCCGTTTATAAAAAAAATAATAAAAATCAAATCTTAATCATTTAGATTTTCTTATACTTTCATTATGTTTCTAGAAATAAAAAAAAAAAATAGTCTAGTTATACTTGATTTGGGATTATTTTAGGATTTACATAGTACAAAAAATAATGAAAAAGATAAAATTTCAGAAAGGAGCTTTGTTCCATCACCAACACTTTAAAAATCTTTATTTTATGTCATATATGAGGGTCTGGATGGAGGTCCTTCATTTCTGAATTCTTTAAATTTTAAGGCCATTTTTCTCTATTTTTTTATACGTTTTGCCCATTATTCTCTATTCTTTATATTTTAGCACCTCATTGTTCTCTATTCCTTATTTCTTTGGTCCGTTTTTCTCTTTTCTTTATATATTTAGCCCATTATTCTCTTTTCTGTAAACCCCCATCCACACCTTCATATATAAAAGTTTTAATAAGTTGTTGATCAATTTTGTCATAATTGTAAGTGAAAAATGTATTTGAACTGTGCAGTATATATATGAGCTAGTCAATGCACATCTTAGCTGTGCATTAACCTGATTATAGCACAGTAAAACAAAGAGATTTCATGTGTTAATAAGTTAATCAAACACAAATCATTCAATCAATCCTTTTATTCATAAACGCATAGAACTTATAAATCTTAGCATGCTTGAATATATAAATGTTTGGGCGGATGAGATGTTACATTATATGCAAATTAGGAACGAAGAACAATAATTTTATCTTGTATATTCAGCAATAATTCCTGTTCCACCCAGTCACATAAGGATACTGGGAATAAAATCGAATCCTACACAAATCAAAATCGTATAGCTAGTCCAAGTGGCATTTCGTAAGTATTGTTTGAAAAGCTAGGAATTCATTCAACTATGATTCTGTACAAAGGCGGAAGATACCAAAAAGGCGATACAATATAAAAGTTAACGAAAAACAAACAACATCCTAGTCTAAATGAAGATAAATAAAAATTAACAACAGTTAGCAAAGCACAACATAGAAAACTAAAGATTGAGCAACAACAACCAAACTTAAACCATTGTTGACATCAGGTAAACAGGAATGGTAATTATTAACAGTTACTGCTCCACTATTGGCACACGTCGTGTTGATCAGGAGAAGTCAAAATACTTTGACAATCTGAATTGAGTGATTTAAATCGAAGAAATATGTTCTTTGTAATACAATAAGTGGATCATAGCCATGACAATCTGTGACGCAAATTTTGAATAACAGTCGACAACTTCATAATGAGATCGTAAAGCTTTAGAAGGGATGACATCAACTTTACCATGTAGATCCATTAGTGTAATAGATTTCTGGTAAGCAGCAACGCTCTTCAAAGGTAATCTAAGCCTGTGAATATTCTATCAACTGGAAGATATAAGCTCCATATACAGTTGGTGCTTTGGAATGCTGCTACCAATAAGTTGAAAGTTAACGATGTAAAAATTAACATCATCAAAATTTCAAATTCAATAGGGGTGATTGGGATTCAGTGTAAAGGCATTATCTATTAAATGAATTTGAAGTTAATGGACAACGCTCAATCCTTCACTCTATTTCTCTATGAAAAGTCGACAAGAAGAGAGGAAAAGCTTTTTCCATAGGAATGCCGATTCTTTGTTGAATAATATTGCACACAATCGTAAACATATTTTGCGAATTATAGAAATCAAGGGTCATCATGATGACGACTGCATAGAACGTTTATGCTTGATTTCAGGTGTTTATTGTTTTACTAAGACGATATTAGTGTGTAGTGGTGGTTTTCGGTAAACCATCTAAGTATCGATGACGTAACTGCATGTAATCGATTGTTAAATGTAACGAAAACACATATGTAATGCAAACAGCAAACATAGTAGAAAGAAAAATAAACAAGCGCGACAATAACAATAATGTAATTTTATTTACACAAAAATTTGAAGAATTCCATGATTCTTTGTATAATCAGGTGTGATATATCTTAATGTCAATGCAAATACGATCATTAAACGCTTTGTATAATTCTTTGTGATATACCACGACACATATAGCGGACCTATCCAAATCACAACACTGTTTACACTAGTATGTTTTAAAATGATGGAGGAAAATGATGAACATGTTTGAGAAAGACGAGAAGAGGAGGAGGAAAGGGTATGAGGATGAGGATGATGAGGAGGAGGAGGAGGAGGAGGAGGAGGAGGAGGAGGAGGAGGAGGAGAAATTATAAGGATGAAAGTAGGAAGAGGAAAAATAAGAGGAAGAGGTGGAAAATGTACGAGTAATAAAAAAAGGTATAGAAGGAAGAGAATTAACATGTATTAGGAGGACAGGAGGAAAAGGTATGAGGAGTAAGAAAAGGTATCAGGAGAAGTGAAAAACATGTATGAATAAGAGAAAAAAGAGATGAAGAGGAAGAAGAGGAGTGGGATTATGACAACTTCGAAAAAACGCAATTCAAAGATAGCTGATGACAAAAAATCGGAAAAGCAGAAAAGAATGTCCACAAATCACATCACAGAAATCTAAATTTGAATAACTGACCCATCTTTAAAAAATCTGGATGAAATCAGGTGCCCTGGAGTATTCAGCATTTCATGTTACACTTGTAAACCCAAACGCATACATGCTATTATACTAATAAAAACCTGGCTACATTGTATGCGCTCTTGACAAAAACACCATTGCTGACTTTATATTCAAATCATATCGCCAATCGTATATTCATAATTATGGTGTACTGAGTTAAAAATCCGGCTATTTAATGTTAGTATATAAATAAGAAGATGTGGTGTAGTTATTTGAATGAAAACTGTTCTTTTGTCATGGGATTGAAAGACATCTTTTTCTAGTTTTGATAATATACCATTATACATCAGCTACGGGATTTCAAAAGCAATTAACCATGTGTAATATAATATAATAAGTAATTCAAAGTCATCATTTTATATAAGAAAATAAATATAGGGACTTGTCAACATATACCCAGGTATGGTAATACCTTTAATCTTTCTTACATCCTAATAAAATTAGGCAAGAAAAAAATGTTAACCCAAAATCTACTAAACCATTTACTGAACTAAGTTTCAGCCATGACTGCATAAAGTGATCTAACATTCGATTAATGTGCTTTTATAGAATAAATGTTTATTTTTTTATTTATGTTTTCAATTCATTTTATAATCAGATTTCGCGGTTCACTGTATATGCAACTGTGAAAGTGACAACAGGGGCATGGTTTACTATGGACAAACATTCTTGATCATTATAATTTTATTGAAATTTATTGTGCATTTTTGGCTTTATTTAAGAAATGTTTCCTGACAGTGTGGTTGAAAGAAAATCATGTACCATTACTATCGATGATAAAAAGTCCATGCGTTGAAACTATTGAAATAGTATTGTTCAATACCATTTTCCTATCACTGCCATGATAAATTTTTTATCAGTCTTAAACATGTTATACATCTGCCTTTTTACATTAAAGATTCTAGTCTTTACTATAGATGATGAACTACTACGTCTGGTAATGATTTAATGACCCAAACAGACAGTTCGGGCCGTGCATGTGATTGATTGATTTATTGTTGGTGCCCATTGTATCGCTGACTAAGTTCCCCAGGGTATAATTAGCTCAGTAGTCAGAGCTTTGGTACTGACATATAGTATCACGTACCTTTCGTAAACTGTCCGTTTATAAATGTATAAATTATTTAGAAATTAAGGTTCTAAAGTTGACCTTAAATGGATTTGGCTATTTTGTTTATGTCTGTCTTGGTCATATTGCTCTTCACGTGTTTTGGTTCTTATACATCCTTGCCTTTTATCTCTCAAATATTTGGCTATGAGCGTTCCTGATTAAGATAAATCAAGAATAGCGCTTCGGACACATACAATTTATAAAGTTGTTTTCATTTGTTAGCACACTTGGCTTTTTTAGGGAGGCTAGTTTCGGTTGGAAGAGGAAGTCAAAGTACCAGGATTATACCACCGACTGTCGGTAGGAAAAGTGGCAATTTCAGTCAATTAACATCGGAATATAACGCATATTTCAGACGCAGAGTTCGAATTCCCAACCTCAGTGTTTACAGGCTTGTGATTACTGTAGATGAGCTACGCTTTATTTGCAAGTTATAACAAGATTTGAAAAATACAGTTTTTGTACGTGATATTGATTACAGGTGTCACGAATTATCTCCAAATCAATCACATAAAGAAGATAGTGGTAAGAGGGAAAAGCCTCCTAAAGATTGTGAGATTGAAAGGTAAATTATTTATTAACCAATGTCGATATCTTGTACTCCGCGCCGGTATATTTGTATATAGTAATGTTTTTAATTTATCGGTTAATTGGTAATTATCAAATTAGATTAAGGCGACAGAGTTTGGCAATGTTCAGAATTCGTAAACAGGTTAAGAAGAGAAAGTTAAACTATAACATGTGCTATACTTTAAAGAATGATTTCATGTACTGTGCAATGCGTTATACCTTCCTTTGCTTGCATGTACTTTGCATTACCTACACACGCATGCCAGTAAGCGACCGGATATAATAAATTTATTCAAATGGATGTTATACTCGTTTAAAGGTTTGTCTGAGTTAGGCTGAACCTTCTACTCATCAACTTAAAACCACAAAGAAACTTAGATTCAAACTAGTTCATGTAAACTGAGTTTTGAAAAATATTTGAGATGTTCTGTCATAGAATTGAAGTTCTTTTATAATAATAGTTACAAATAGAAGACAATTCTGGACTATTATTTCCACTCGAAAAGAGAGGCGAAAGATACTAAAGGGAATTCAAACTCACAAGTCGAAAACAAACTGACAAAGGGCATGGCATAAAACAAACAAAAACGACGAAAAGACAAACAACAATACACAAAAACCAACACAAAAAACTTAAGACTGAACAAAACGAACCCCTCCAAAACCCGGGGTGATCCCAGGTGCTCTGGAAGGGCCCGCGTTAAGCAGACCATGCTTCACACGTGGCATCCGTCGTGTTGTTCATTTAAATACACACACGATGATAATTAAGTCTTTATTCTATATTGATGGAAAGGTATATTATAAAAGAATTGAAAATTTGTTCGAAGAGGAACAATAGACATCTACACAACAATATGGGATTTAAAACTTTGTGACTGAGTGGACCGTATCAAACAAAATTCATGGTTTTTATTTATTATACCACCTTCTGCATGTTTGAAAAAAATAATCTCCAATTATGGTCTAAAAAAGTTTTTAATTTCTGAAACATAAAATACTTAACTTTTTTTTAATTACAGTCCTGTCATGCTTTTAAACATTTTTTCCTGTACTCAGATTTGTTCGTATGCAGAACAAATTTTGTAGTAAATCACGTAAATATTTTTTATTGCTCAAAGATCCGATATACCTTAAATATAGCCACAGTTTTGACAGTATAAGTTGAATTAATTTAACTATTTTTTTTGTTTCAAACATTTACAAGTATGGGATATTGAATATTTATTTGTTATGAGCGTTCAGTTTGGTTATGATTTGTCGAGATGGCACACAAGAATATATCCACCTCATTTAGATCTCTATGCATGCAACCTTTGATGTGAACTCAGTTCGACATGATTGCGCATGTTCTCAACAAATTAAGTTTTTGAAATGAATATCATCTGAAAAAATAAAATCAATTTTCAACATCAAGACCGATTTCATTAACTGTTTCGACCCGTCAAAAACATTCTTTTAAAAGTGACAGGTAAAACGATCTGTGTTATGAAGTTTCCATAAAAATTTTCAGTTATACTATTACACGTGCTATACATATTGAGCTGTTTGTATATAACTATTTATATTTATATTGATATTAGCGTCGTATGCCTATCGGCAATATTCGAAGATCATGTCGATGGTTAATTATATGGGTGCAGACCAAAAATGCTTATCCTTTTTATTGTTTATAGTTTCACCCTTATCCGTCATTCCGTCATTTCGTCATTCCGCAACGAACACTTATACGGACTTTTTTTCTAAACGGCTTCAAATATTGAGCTGATATTGAGTAAATGAGTCTACGATGACGAGTTACAGATCGAGTTTACGTTTGATTCCGCTCCGCTGTTTTTTGTCGAAATTACAAGCTTTGGACTTTGAAAATTTCGTCAAAATGATAGTTATACGGACGTTTTTTTTTCTAAACGACTTCACATATTGAGCTGGATTTTAGGATGTGAGTCTACTATATGATGATTTACAGATTGAGTTTACGTTTGGTTCTGCTCTGCTGATTTATGCCGAAATTACGGGCTTTGAACTTTGACAATGTCGTGAAAATAACAGTTATATGGACTTTCATTCTCAATTTTCCACTCCCAAAAATGGCTTCTGCCTTTTTTAGCGAGCGGGGCCATTCGTGTCGTTCCGACACATCTATTTTTTTATATTTCTTAATTTACTTAATTTATTTTTCACGTGGGGAAATCGTGACTCTTGAATACCTTTTAGTATGTAATAAATCAAATTTAAGAGCTCAGTCCATTTGATGAACATAAATTTGGCAACTTATTCCCCTTTAAGTGATATTTATATCAATTCTATTTTTACAATGTGACGACTGTATACTAAATATAAAAAACAAACACAAAAAAAAAACCCTTCTCGGTCTATTTTTTTCTTATAAATAAAGATTAGAATCATGCAACTATTATACCTGTAGTGTTGAATATTTCAGTCGTCCTACACCCGATGTCTTAGATGGACAGTAAAATTGTATACAACCATCACTTCCTGTTTTGAAGTATATAATTGAGAATAGAAATGGGAATGTGTCAAAGAGACAAAAACCCGACCAAAGAGCAGAAAACAGCCGAAGGCCACAAATGGGTCTTCAACACCCGGAGGCGAGCTTCAGCTGGCCCCTAAACAACAATGTGCACTAGTTCAGTGAAAACGGACATCATACTAAACTCCAAAACATATAAATGAACTAAAATTAAAAGTCATACAAGACTAACAAAGGCCAGAGGCTCCTGATTTGGGACAGGCGCAAAAATGCGCATGGGTTAAACATGTTTTGTGAGACCTCAACCCTCCCTCTATATCTCTAACCAATGTAGAAAAAACAAACACACAGCAATACGCACAGTAAAACTTAGTTTAAAAGAAGTCCCAGTCCGATGTCAGAATAGATAACAAAAGAAACTAAGTAAAATGACAATGATACATAAATTAACAAAGGACTACTAGCAGTTACTGACATGCCAGCTCCAGACCTCAATTAAACTGATTGAAAGATTATGTCTTCCTCATATGAAAATCGAGCACAATCCCTCCCGTTAGGGGTTTAGTATCATACAATCATAAAATATATGAGGAGAACATAACCCGTATCATGCCAACAACTAGTTTTAGAATAAATGTGTTTATTTCCAATGCAAAGACCCTATTAGTGAATCAATATTAATACCAAAATATGTCATATTTAATGACCTGACAACAGTATCGTAACTATATTCTCGCTCGGACACACATTCCATTATCTTGTATATTATAAGAGCATAAACCTGAAGCACGGGGAGGCACTCTACTGTCTCCACGTGGCACTAAAGACAAACTCTGTAAAAATATGTTTGTTTTATTTGGTAGAAATTACGTTTATTCTGTCTAAGGAAATTTAATGATATAAGATGTTAAATATTTGTCCCCTTTTATCCTGTACTGAGCTATCAATGTTTTAGCCAACAAAGGCACATGAGTACCGAATAGTAGTAACAAATTTCAAGCCCAAAGATGCTTAATGACTGCAAAAGGTTGTAAATGTTAAGTTTAAGCAGTGACTATAAAATAAAAACATAGAGCTTCTGTGTACATGCCTTAGCATAGTAAACTCTTGTGTATTGCATGCAATTTGTAATGTTCGTCTTCTTTATCCAGAACGGAGAATCAATCGTCAAGTGATGTGCCAAGTACTCTGGAAAATGACCGTGAACCTCAAAACAACGGAATAGAAACAACCAACGATGGAATTGAGTCTCCAAGGTAACTTTTATTTTTAATTGCTTATATATATATAATAACCAGACATGGAACAAAATCGCATATTATTATGGCTTTAAATATCGTGATAGATTCATTTGTAGATCAATATATGACAATGGTTTTACCCACTCACGCCACATTGTTGTATTAAATGCTATGATTAAGTTTGTCTGAAATTGTTTATAAACGACCTTTTAATACTTAGGATTATGCAATAAAATCATAGAAAAACTAGATGTGTCGGAACGACACGAATGGCCCCGTCTCAAAAAGTTGTAAAATCTGCAATTTCAACAACACATGTGGACACAAACATGCATGGATAGAATCCAGCTCTCAAGACCAATACTAGTTTGATGAAAAATTTCCTTGATCAATGAGTAATTAAATTTCAAACTATTAGCAAACAGGAAGTGGATGTACTGCAGATCTAACAAGATGTGTTGAAACGACATGAAAATCAGCATAGCAGAACGAAACATAAACTTGATTTGTAGCTCATCATGGTAGTCTCACATATCAAAAATCAGCGCAAAATCTGAAGGCGTGTAGAATAAAAGTCTGTATAACTGTTATTTTCAACAATTTTCAAAAGTCTGAAACCCTTAATTTCCGCAAAAATCAGAGGAGCGAAACAAAACTTAATCTTGATCTGTAACTCATCATGGTTAACTCACATACCAAAAATCAGCCCAATATCTGATGGCGTTTAGAAAAAAAGTCCGTATAACTGTGATTTTCAACAATTAATCAAAGTCCAAAGCCCGTAATTTCCGCAAAAATTAGCGGAGCGGAATGAAACTTACACTTGATCTGTAACTCATCATGGTTAACTCACATACCAAAAATCAGCCCAATATCTGAAGGTGTTTAGAAAAGAGTCCGTATAACTATGATTTTCAACAATTAATCAAAGTCCAAAGCCCGTAATTTCAACAAAAACTAGCGGAGCGGAACGAAACTTAACTTGGTCTGTAACTTATCATGGTTAACTCACATACCAAAAATCAGCCCAATATCTGAAGGCGTTTAGAAAAAAAGTCTGTATAACTGTGATTTTCAACAATTAATCAAAGTCCAAAGCCCGTAATTTCGGCAAAAATTAGCAGAGCAGAACGAAACTTACACTTGATCTGTAACTCATCATGGTTAACTCACATACCAAAAATCAGCCCAATACCTGAAGGCGTTTAGTAATAAAGTCCGTATAATGGTTTGTTGCGGAATGACGGAATGACGGAATGACAAGATGACTGAATGACAGAATGACGGAATGACAGAATGACGGAATGACGGAATGGCGGAATGACGGACAAGGGTAAAACTATATGACCCCGACAACTTTGTTGCGGGCCATAAAAACCAATTATGAAACATTAATGAGCTGCTGATCTTTGCAGAGCTGCTGCGTTTACACTGATCAATTTGGGTTTGTGTTGCGCAACCTTTAGTGTTCTGTTTATTTTTTTGTGGAGTTAAGGTTGTCTTTACTTTTGTTAAATGCTTTGTTTTGTTTACTGTTGGTGGTCTTTTTCTTTTTTGTTGCCATGGCGTTGTCAGTTTATTTTCGACTTATGAGTTTGAATGTCCCTTTGGTATTGTTTGCTTTTCTTTTCATCTTAACTTTTAACGTGACCCTTTGTTATCTTCTTTCACTTCAACAATCAATAACTATAACTATCTATTGAAATATGTTACAGGAATGATGTATCTACAGCGTCAGTGGACCAAAATGGTTCACTAACTCGACATGCCAATATGCATACAGAAGACAACAGGTATGTATGATATTTTGTCTCCTCAAGTTACGAACAAAACAATATCAAGTACAAACGTTGACGACACAGATTGAATACTTCATTCTAGTCTGGTTTACATCATGTTATTTAAAAACTCTTATTAAAAGTGATGTTACATATTTTGTCAATAAGGACCATAATAACGGCTAATATATAGACAGACCAGAACTTTTAATAAATTCTATTAATAAAATAGAAAGACATTTTGGTGTGAGCGTTCCTGATTAAGGTAAATCTAAAAGAGCTTCGGACGCACGAAATTGATAAAGTGTTATTCAGATATTGAATATTGTGGCTGGTATTTTATGTTGCTGAACATCAATTAGTAATGTTATTGTCAATAACTGTCCGAAATATTTTGATAGGTTACTGAATCACTGATGTATGTCCAAGATCTCCTTTATGTTTACAAAATACGACATTAAAAATAAATAAAAAAAAAGAATGGAAATGGGGAATGTGTCAAAGAGACAACAACCCGACCAAAGAGCAGAAAAAGGCCACCAATTGGATCTTCAACACAGCTTCAGCTGCCCCCTAAACAAAAAAGTGCACTAGTTCAGTGAAAATGGACGTCACACTAAATTCCGAAAAAATATAAATGAACTAAAATTTGAAAAAAACATACAAGACTAACAAAGGCCAGAGGCTCCTGACATGGGACAGGCGCAAAAAATGCGGCAGTGTTAAACATATTTTGTGAGATCTCAACCCTCCTCTTTACCTCTAGACAATGTAGAAAAAAACAAACACACAGAAATACGCAGAGTAAAACTCAGTTTAAAAGAAGTCCGAGTCCGATGTCAGAATAGGTAACAGAAGAAACTAAGTAAAATGTCAATGATACATAAATCAACAAAGGACTACTAGCAGCTACTGACATGCAATGACAATATTTATATAGCTAGTTAAAGTAGAAGAAAGCCGAAACTTAGTACTATGGATTTTAATATTCCGGATGAAAGTATATCCAGAAAAGCGCGTCGAACAAACGGAATTTATTACGTACTTGAACAGGGTCGATTCCACTGCTAGTGGATTGTTTGTCACCGAGGGTATTACCGGTAACCAATGCCTCGATGATACTGACTTGATTTATAATATTGTTTTCTTAAATTCCCCGTAATAAATTAGGAAATTTTCAAGAAAATAAGATTCAAACTCCATCAAGCAAATTGACCATAAATGAATCTGGTTGTACTTTTAGGTCTCCTTTTTGTAATTTAGCGAAAACGTTTGCACGTAAAATACAAAACATGGAGGCCTTGCGTCAAATAAAAAATAAACAAAACAAAAACCAAAACGAAACAATGCTATCAGCGGATCTGAATAAATATATTTTAAGCTTTTTTACTTAAACTTTTGAATGAGACAAAAAATGCACAAATGCCATAAACCTTGTGACATCGACCTAGTGATTGTGAAAACTCGTCAAAGATACCAGGCTTATATTTTGTTACGCCAGACTTGCGTTTCGTCTACATAATTTAAACTCATCAGTGGCGGTCGCAACACAATAGTTTTAAAGCAAATCAAACACTATTGATGTGTTTTTCCGAATGAGATTGTTTGAGACTTACATGTACATGTACATGTATCACTGAATATTTATAAGAGCAACACGAATGATGCCACTAGTAGAGAATGGAATCGCTAACCCTTCTATAAATGTAGATCAGGATGTCGTGGCGCTCGCGTTATTCAGATTGTGTTTTCTGTGGTGTTGTTTGTAGTTGATTTTGGTTTTTGTATTTTTTTTCTACTTATGAATTTCGATTGCACCTTCGTATTTTCAGTCTTTTTGAAAAAGATGTATTGAAATTATACTCTTTAAATGTCGAATACATCATTATCGTTTCGTACAACAGTGATTCGAACATGAATAAACTGATCATAGATACACCAGGATTGGAACTTTGTACACAAGACGCGCTTTTTGTCCACGAAAGACTCATCGGTGACGCTCAAATCAAAAAAGTTGAAAAGGCCAAATAAAGAACGAAGTTGAAGAGCATTGAAAACCTTAAATTCCGAGAGTTTATGAGTTTATATCAAATATTACTACATTAAATATTACTAATACTCAAACAATATACTATATTTACAACATTTTATTAAAAAATGTTATTCATTATTCGCTTTATAGATTAGAAATAAATAATAAATGACATCCTATTTATGAGTTCATACAATGAATATTTAAAGAGATTGCTCTACGACAACGGTTAAAATGAGCAGAATATTTTTTTCTGAAAATAAAAAAAAAAAACCAACATATTTGCATTCATGCTGAATCCAATCTTACGCATCTGTTTAAATTATATCCTTTTTTGTTTTTATTACGACATCATTAAAGTTTCATCAAATGACCAACAACGTGACTTTGAATAATAAATCAGTAGATGAACAAAAGAGAGTGGCATATTGTGGATACTCCAATTTGATTGAATTGATATAGCACATTTGTAACTGAGGCTATATCTTTTCTAATTTTGTACATGTATATTCATTTTTCACGCATTTACCTATTACAGTCATGAAAAAGACGATACAGTTACAGATACATATAGAAAGAAGCAAAATCCATCGAAGAAAAAGAAGAAGAAGAAAGGAACAGCAGAAAGACTAAACAGCAAAAGGTAATCGACTTAAGGTAGATCTGGTGTCATCCGCCATTTTAGTTTGTAAAACAGCAGAACACAATTGAGCTAGATCTTAAATGAAATAACACATTTTATGAGAGGAACATAATTTGTGTAAGGCTTTTCGCCTAAATGAGGAACATTATGCGTTTTATCTTTTTATAACGACTGTTTTGTAAATATTACAGTTGATTTTTTGTATAATGCATTTTTTCAACTTTGCCATATAAGGAGAGATGACTCAGATAATAAAAAAGTAAAGATATAGGGTATCCACCCATTTCACAAAATCAGTACATGCACAGCAGAAAACACACAAAAGGAAAAAGAAAAACGCTTTTATTGCTGAACTTCATCACAAAGTCACACGGAGCAAAAATAAAAAAACTATCACCTCAATGCAACTTTGTAACGTCCCCTAGAACCCCGATCTTCATAAAAGAATGTGCATAGAATTTACCTATTTTGTCTTGTACCAAGATAAAGAGTCCAATGATCCCAATATTTCTTTTTGTTTTCTGAAAGCGAAAAATAAGAAATACATGTAATATATCTTTCTAATATTTATCTTGAAATTATATCGTTTAGTTTTCTCACTATCACATAAAATCGTTTTTTCCATGCATAATCTATACATAGTCTGACAATTTTGCACACGCTCCGTGACCCATACTTTTTACTATTTTACTATATTTTTACAAAAAAAAAACATCATAGCAGCTTCATTTTGGCAAATTATCAAACAACTCTATCAATTTTATTTTGACCCCTTATCTTCATTAACAATACAGTCGATTTAAATCAATGTTAAGATCAAGAGTTCCAATTGGTAAAGTTGAAATCACCCCTTCGTAAATTTCACGGACACCATCACGAGTTGGTAGACCGTTTCATAGATGACAACAGATATGTTCCAATTGTCGTAACTACGATTCCGTCCCGTTTTCCTCGTATGTGACCTACCGAATTAGACTTATCACCGGGTTTGTACAAACACGAGCAGCACGATGGGTGCCACATGTGAAACAGGTTCTTCTTACCCTTCCGGAGTTCCTGAGATCACCCCCAGTTTTTGGTTGGGTTTGTGTTGCTCAGTCTTTAGATTTCTATGTTGCGTTTTGTGTACTGTTGTTTGTTTGTCTTTTTCTTTTTAGCCATGGCGTTGTCAGTTTATTTTCGACTTGTGAGTTTGAATTTCCCGTTGTTATCCTTCACCTCTCTTTTAAGCAATATATATAATTCAGACAAACATAGAATTCCATCAACTGCGTATGATCTTATATGATCATTCGTTTGATATGTTTGAGCTTTTGAATTTTCCATTTGATAAGGGACTTTCCGTTTTTAATTTTCCTTGAGTTCGGTATTTTTGTTATTTTACTTTTTAGAACTTTTTCATTTATATGACACTTGGATGTAAAACATACTGATATGATATGTTTTTTAATTCGTGTCATGTACCTTGTTAATGTTTAACCTCAAGTGAATTGATTGAGGTGAAATATACGAAATTGGTAAAAATAAGTTGTTTTTATTTTCTCTAGATATTGATATATTTTTTACAAACGTTATCAAAAGACGTGGCGTTTTGAGAACTTTATCTTAGCTGGCATATGGTTTATAATTAATGACTCGCCTCACATATTTCAGCTTTTTTTATGATAGCTGAGACATAAGTTACATACTATCTAAGTTGTAAACTGGTAGTGGCGGAGGATTATGGGTTCGATCAATTGCCGGGTAAAACCTACTTAAAACTATGACATGCTGCGTCTCCGCTTATCACACTGCATTAGGAGAAATAGCAAAGACTTTTCTGCTCGGAGTCAGAATAATTTGCCCGGTCAATTACATTGTGAACTAAATGTTAAAACATCGAGCCTAGTTCGTCCGTCTACTACATAGCAGTGTTCATATTCATTTCGAAAAAATATGTTACCGTCTCATATGCATGTAGCATTTGCCATTGGACGCTTAATACTAATCTTCAAAAAAATATGTCTCGATGCTTTTGATATGCTTCGAGAAAGATACGCTTTTTTAATAATATTGCATTGTCCCCTATTTAGCATTATTGGTAGGCTATCTGGTGTTAACTATATAAAACTGTTTAAATTGTATTCAATTTCATTAAGATTACATAATATATTTTGGCAGAGTGCTACATTTTTGATTGATTGATTTTACCTCGATAAAAAATGTTTGATGACAAATTATGGACTTTAGAAAATATGAATATAGCATTGAAAAGAATTTGAATTTTTGTTATCAACAATTTTGACCGCATATTGAAAACACGACCATGTTTGCTAGCTATAGTTTATCTGTATTTCTATATGTTTATTTTCAGAAGGCCAACATCTGCAGACTTGCTCAACCGTTCTGAGAAGGAAGACGAGTCCATGGAAAATGAGGACAAGAACAACATAAGTTATATATTCATTCTTTATTACATTAAGATATCTCAATAATCATATTCTGGGTCCTCAATGCTCTTTAACTTCGTTCTTTATTTTGCCTTTTCCTTTTTTGATAGAAGCGTCACTGATGCGTCTTTTGTAGACAAAACGCGCGTCTGGCGAACAAAATGTTAAGCCTGGTATCTATGATGAGATTACTTTTGATTTTCTGACATACGTATTAGGATTGATGATATCATTTGAATTTTTCAATTTTGCGACTTTTGGTTAGAGTTTTAACTTGTCTCTTTTGGATATATCAAAATTCCTAATTACTATGGTAATGTATTTGTGTGCAAAATTATTGGCTTTCTTTTAAAATATTATTTAGAAGGGATAGCTATTGTTCTTGCACATTAAACCGATCAGAAAAGGATTTTAAATTTATGAAAAAGCATTCAAGTAATAACACATAATATTAATTTTTTTCAAGGATGTAATGCGTATTATTTACAATTTAATATACACAAATATGTACCTGTTTACAGAATGGTGAGTCCAGCACCAAACGAGTCACATCCTTCGGCAGTTACAACAGAAGAGGTTGCCAATGACAGTGAAAGAACATCATCTTCAAGGTATATCAGTATAAATGAGCTTTGGATCGTTTTTTATGTGCTATGATATAAATTTGTAAATTGGCCTCGTGCCAGTTAGATGAATCCAGCCATTGTTAACTGATTTGTACCGTTTTTTTTTCATTCTTATGTTGTGATATAACACCACTATTCACAAACATCGTAAACTTCGCCTCATTATGTAAGTGTCTAGTCAGGAGCTTTTACTTTAGTGGTTGTCGTTGTTTGCTGTCTGTTCTGTTTTTTGTTCGTGTATTATTTGGTTAGTAATTTGGCGTTGATGTTTTGTTTAAATTGTTTAAAATTTTGTCATATCGGGGCCGTTTAAAGCTGACTGTATTATTCTCATTCTCATTTTTGAAGAGGTGAAAAGTAAAATCACAAAAATACTGAACTCCGAGGAAAATTCAATCGGAAAGTCCCTAATCACATGGCAAAATCAAATGACAAAACTCATCAAACGAATGGACAACAACTGTCATATTCCTGACTTGGTACAGGCATTTTCAAATGTGGAAAATGGTGACTTACAAAGTGACTTACGGTTGCTTGGATCAACGACATTTTGTCCCTGTTGGATAGTTTTCTCGTTTGCAATGATACCACGTCTCCTTTATACTGGATAAACGTAGGTCAATACAGGATACTTGTAATGTGCATTTATTAACCTTTCATGAATCGTTTAACAGGAGCAAAAAACGAATGGACTTGTAAAGAACAGCGAAAAACTACTTTTTGCAGTTGGTTAAATTGATAGAAAACATTATTAGACATAGGGAATTAAGTGAAAATTAGCGGCTTTGATTATTGCTGTAAAACGTATGATAACAGTTTGCATGATGATGCGTCAAGCTAAATCGAACAAAAATGTCTTAAAGAATGTTATCAATGTTAAGGGTAATTGAAAAAAAGACTTCTGTTTTACAGAGACAATGGCAGTTTTCCTGACAAACCTTTCAACATAGAAAAGATTACACAAGAGAAAAACAATGAACGCGAAGGGAACAGTATGACTAGGTACATCAGCGAGGGAGTAAACGCAATTTATTTCTCTAATCATAATGTAGCGATGTTATTTTTTGGAGGGCCCTGTATTTATCTGTACTGTTGAATCAGATATTCATGTAAAT
This sequence comes from Mytilus californianus, assembly GCF_021869535.1. Taxonomy (NCBI): domain Eukaryota; kingdom Metazoa; phylum Mollusca; class Bivalvia; order Mytilida; family Mytilidae; genus Mytilus; species Mytilus californianus. The sequence continues at coordinate 4,879,299 of NW_026262745.1, read as the reverse complement.
AGCTATGCTAAAAACATATTTCTATATATCAATTTCGACATGAATGACCGTATAAATTGGCATCATTCAAAACCTCTTAAATAGATAGACGATGCCTCAGGGGCATTTGCAAATCATAAGTAAATGAAACCCAGACACTTCCATGGGATAAATAAAACTAATCTAATGTGCATAACTTATCACCGAAGAGACACTGATTGTCGAAATGCGCATCTGGTGCAGAAAAATTGATACCGTTTATGTTATTAACAATGTTTATAAGTATTTTTCTGTTTTAGCGTACAATATAGGAACTCTTCAGTATGATTTAATGACACAACATATTCGGAAATGATACTTGGTTAACTAATATAATGATATGTATCTAGCTTCCCATATTTATAATGTTGGATCAACAAATTAATAAATATTATAGCTGCTTTATTACATGTTATTGCTAATTTATGATTTTAATTACTAATTCAGACAGGATAGACCATCATCTGCTGTTTTATTCTTGGCATCAAGTTTGCGGACAAAGCAGGATGAAGATGACATAATTAGGTATACTTTCATAACCCAATATATAAAATAAGTGTTCAATATAAATATATGCTGGTTTTAAACTACAAGGTTTTTAATTTAATTCGCATGATTTAGACAACAAGTTGTACATTTTAAATACAATGTATTAGTTGTGTTTTGGAGCTATATACAGATCGTGTTTATGTTCAAAGTTTTTAAGAATGTTAATTGTTAAAAGCCTGACTTTCAAGTGGGTCAAAACACTCTGTGCAATACCTTGATATCCAATAGTGTATGATTATGGAATATATGCTATCAAGCAGCCTGTCAACCCATAATACCATTTATAGATTATAGATATTTGACTATCTATTGCTAGCAAAAAGTGTATACTTATCAGTCGTAGTCAGATAGGGTTATTGCCAACACCACAGGAACATAATTAAAAAAAATGATAATCTGTTTTAGTAAGCATGTATTTTAGCTTTAAAAATGAAACATTTTAAAAACAAGTTTTGTTGCTTTTGAAACTTATAATTATATCACTTTCTTTTCATTAACTAGGTATTCAGGAAATAATGTATAGTGTATGTATAATGACAAAATGTCCTGTTTGTTATTTATTGAAATGAAGATGTATTATGAATGTTCCTTTTGAGTCTCATCTTTTTTTTCATAGTTTTGATATATTTTTTAAAGCTTACAAATGTATGCAAATGTTTGTGTGTGACGGATTGTGTAAATTTATTCGCAATTGATCATCATAATATGCTAAAAATCTTTAAAATTTACAATGGCACTTATTTTACGTTCTCTAACGTGTTCTGTCCCCCAAACGTGATCGTCTGGATAAAACAGGCCGAACTCGTTCAAACGTATTCTTTAAATCATGTATTGACCAAACATGTCCAATTTGAGTTCATGCAGTTTATTTTATTAACTCAAACGAATCCGAATTCTCACCTCGAACACTTTGTGTTTGCAGAAACATGTCAACTCTATTATAATATAACTGTTTTCGGTTCACATATGCTACGGACGTATACATTGACATGTCAAGTCAACTGTATTTTCTTTATTACTGAGAAATGAATTGTAATGAATTGTAATGAGATACAAATGACACACAAATTCATCGAAATACCATTTTATAAAACTCGAAAGTTTCTGTTTGATAAGAATATGTGATAGTGTAGAATACAGAGTAGAGAATACATTCCGACATTATCTCTCGAGTATCAACGTGCTATTGTAACTATATTCTCTAGTCCTGTGGCGTAACACCTTAAAATGTAAATCCGTCACTCAGGTTCAATTATCTATATTTGCACATTGTAATCCAGTTATATTTTACCAGACAGGAGCCAGACATGAAAATTCAAGCCATGACAAAAGAAGCTGAAAGACTGGCGATTATTTGTAAAAATCAGCATTTAAATCATAGAAATTTAACCACGGATAATTCGCTTTGTCCACCTGCATTCTTGCAAAGCATGTCACACATTGAAAATTGTTTAGATGATCTCAGGAGACAAATAGAGAAAATGGCACTTGAAAAGAATGGCTATTTGAATAGGTAATCCAAATTTATCGAAAAATGCCTTTTTCGTAGCAATTGTATTTATACTTTGCGTTTACACATGTATCAATTTGAATTCGCCTTAAGCCCATTCGCGTATTGTCCTGTTTCTCTTTCTTCAAAAGTAGACACAGCAAAGAGAAAATGCCCGCTAACATGTTTAACCCCGCCACATTCTGTATGTGCCTGTCCCAAGTCAAGAGCCTATAATTCAGTGGTTGTCGTTTGCTTCTGTGTATCATATTTTTTATTCGTTCATTATTTTGTACATAAATTAGGCCGTTAGTTTTCTCGTTTGAATTGATGTACATTTGTCATTTCGGGGACTTTTATAGCTGACTATGCGGTATGGGTTTCGCTCATTGTTGAAGGCCGTACGGTGACCTATAGTTGTGAATTTCTGTGTCATTTGGTCTCTTGTGGAGAGTTGTCTCATTGGCAATTATACCACATCTCCTTTTTTATATTTGTGTTCATCATGTTAGTAGATGGACGGTTCATGTGTTTAATTGTGGGATTTACCTTTATAAAAAAATGGTCAAAACATTACGCGCACTGAAAACGAGGTTATCATCTCTGTTGTTTTGTGTCTTTCGTTGTTACATTTTTGTCATCGGGAGTTGGTGACTGATCGATGTGGTATGTATAGCTGTCCAATTGTATATGCAATTTATGTTTTATTTGTTTTATGCATTATGAAACTCGTCGGCTAGTAAGCATGTACATGTGAACTATCCCTGTCTTTTTCGCATTTGCAAACATTGATTTCGATGAAAGATCTTTGAAAATTTCTGTTTAAAAAATCTTTTGACAAAGTCTAGTTACTCAGTGGATAGAAACCTGTGTCTGTATTACTGTCTCATTTGCATATGCCTGACAGTTATTTTTCAGCACAATTTTGTTTTTGCAAGATTGAAGACTAGGTCACATTCCCTTTAAATAGAGTGATATTTTAGAAATAGCGTCGTTACGTAAATAATTGCTATTTAACCAAAAAATAAGATCTTAACCAATTGTTTTTGGTGGGAGAAGATCTCAAGTAGTCTGAAATCCAACACTGCCGTCTTACTTACTTACTTACTGCCCTTGCATGCCATTGGCGTGTACGGCAGTAACGAAGATTTTCCACGTTGTTGGTCGTTGTCAGGTTTCTGTATTGTATCCCATGCCTATTGAGGTTGACTAGCCTCTGCCTCTACAGTTCTCCTCCATGTCATTTTGGGTCTTCCTCTCTTTCTTTTACTTTCTGTGGTCCTGTCTTAGTGAAATCCTCTTTTTCTTTCCATGGGACATGTCCAATCAACCTCCAGCGTCTTCTCGTTATAGTTGTGGCTATATCGTCTCGCTGGCATCTGGTAAGAAGGTTCTGGTTTGAAATTTGTTTGTGGCCAAATGATTCGTAGAATCCTTCTGAGGCTTTTGGTATGGAATACAGACAGTTTGTTTTGGTCGTGATCCTCCAACATTCTGATCCATACAAAAGTACAGGCAAGACACAGCTGCTGTAAAGTTTGAGTGTGGTCCGGATGGTATATTTCCCTGACCTCCATACAGCCTGCAGGTTGTTAAGACCTGGCCTTGCTTTAGATAGTCGTCTGTTGATGTCAGATTTGCTCCACCTTTGGTAGTAACAGTGTTGCCAAGGTATGTGAAGGTGTCAACATGTGGTAATGTTTTTCCATCCAGTAAAACTGACTCGGATTATTTACATTTAGCGTCATGATTTCAGTTCTCTTGGTGTTGATTTTCAGTCCCATTTGTCCTGAATATTTTTGTAGTTCTGTGGTCTTATCTTGAATATGTTGGTGTGTGTGTGAGACATTAATGCTAGGTCTTCAGCAAAATCTAGGTCTTTCAAAGTGGTGAAGGTGCCCCATATAATGCCTATTGGTGTATCAGCAGTGGTCTGTCTCATTATCCAGTCTATGACTATGATGAAAAGTGTCTATGATATGACACATCCTTGTCTTACCCCTGTTTTTCCTTAGAAGTATATATCATTGTACCCAACCATCCACCTTAGATGTTGTAGAATGGTTTTATGAGGTTTATAAGATGTGGTTGAATGCCATATGATCTTAATATTTTCCAAAGACTATCACTGTGGATGCTGTCAAACGCTTGCTCAAAGTCGACAAATTTTATATACAGTTGCCGTTGCCATTCTGTGCATTGTTCTACAATATTTCTTGATGTAATGATGTGGTCGATGCAACTTCTCCTAGGGCGAAAACCTGCTTGTTCTTTACGCAGGAGGTCATCAATTGAGTATGCAATTTGTCTTATAATAATTTTTGCCATGATCTTACTTGGATTGAAAGTAGTGTAATACCGCGCCAGTTCTTACAATCAGTTAATGCTCCCTTTGTGGATATTTTTATTATAGTGCCATTATTCCAGTCGTAAGATATCTGAGCTTTTTTCCAGATGTCTTTAAAGGTGTTATAGAGCAGGATGGCTGATAAGTCGGGGTCTATTTTAAACAGTTCGGCATTCAGATTATCATTTCCAGGTGGTTTTCCATTTTTAGACTTTCAATTGCAGATATTATCTCATGTCCAATACTGCCGTCTGGTCAAGTAAAAAAAGTACGTTTCTGTGAGTGTTTCCATATTTCTATCTGTTCTTTACAACTTTATAACTTCCACACCGATTGACATGGTCGGTAACAAGTTTGTAAAACAGGTTCCTGACTTGGGACAAGCAAATACAGAAAATGACTGGGTTTGAAATTATAACAAGTGCTCAAAACCTAACCCCTGACAAGGGAGAACAAACATAAAAAAGTCAATGAAAGATTTGAACCGCTTTCAAATATGATAAAGACTATAACAGTTCATGATTGATTGTTTGGTAAGTGTTGCACAAATTTAAGTTGGATATATTTAGCACTTTTTATGACATAATGACAATGACAAAAAATGATGTTATATTTGATTTTGATTATTTCACATATGCTATTTTGTAGTTATGGTTCTCCCTTGCTTTTTGTGATTGTCTGAAAAAACAGAGTTAGTGTAAAGTTTACAGCACAGGGCTCTTTATTTAGTAATAGTACATAAAAACTAGTGGACAGAATGGGTGCGCATTGGAGGTCTTATACAAGGAAGCTTCTGTTGTAAAGTTGAAATTATCCCTATAAAAGTTTTAACTGACGCCATAACAAATTGGTTCCTCGTTATGACATATATGTGTCCCAAATAACCGCGGATATGTGCCAATGGTCTGGATCACAATCCCATCCTCTTTTCCTTGATGTTGACATCACCGAACTAATTTTATCACCGAATTAGAACAAATAATGAGGAATATGACGCAACTAGTTGAGGAGAATCTGCTCACCATTCGGAGTACCTGATATCACCCCTAGTTTTTGATTGTGTTCGTATTGCTCAGTCTTTCGTTTTTTGTGTTGTGTTTTGTAAACTTGTGTGTCTTGTCGTCGTCTTTCGTTTTTTGCCATAGTATTGTCAGTTCACCCCTACTTTATGTGTTTTGAATGTTCCCTTGGTATCTACCTTTTTTTAAACGGCCATTTCTATTGTAACATCATTTACAAAGTATGAAAAAAACGTAAATCTGGTCAAGAGTTTAAGTCATCTTTCAGACTTTTCCTGTTGTAATTTCAGTACCGTTCAAATATTTTGTCAATCTAGTGCTTTAGCATGCATTTAAGAAATTCAGTATTATCATGTTGTTAATCGTACGGGTAAATAACTTTACAGTCCAAACAAAAACTGAATAGATCTTGATTGATTTCAAGCGACATGTATGAACAGTACTGAATTTACCGCAGTGAATAAGTCTGAAAATTGTCTGACAGACTAAACATGATTTTTGATTTATATTAAAGTCTGTTAAGAGCTGTTCATTGGTCTAGTTTTGAACCTTTATGAACTGATAATATTTGTGATCAAAGGTTAAGCAGTGTGGCTGGTTCAATGCTCACAGAAAACAACCCAAATATAACAGACCTAAATGATCCAAATCGAGCAACGAAGTTAGCGGAAAAGTGGTGCAAGATTTACGATGATGAGTGGACAGATGCCTTGGAAGCGTTGGAAAAGCAGTATTTGAAGAAAAAACGTGATAAACATGAACAATTTGTTTATCATTTGTTTAGTCTAATTAAGGTTAGTTACAGAAATACTCTTTAACTATACGCTAACATCATTTAAATGTTTTTTGGGCTAATTAACTGGATCCCTGTATCTTTGAACTGACAACGTATTGTGACTGCTTGACATTTTTTCAAACACCGGTCTTTATTCTTATGTACTTAATCCAACCCTGCATAATGAAATATATTAATTTGATCATTTAAAAACAGTAATCAAAGCAGTCATAAGGAAGTTATCTCCATTAGAATATGCATCCCTTAGCTCAATGTACTGCCCAACAAACGCACTAATGACGTCAAATATTGTCACCTAAATCAAACACTTTGACGGAAAGATAACGATTGGAATTAGGCGTATTTTCAAACCTATTTCAGCTTTACCTGTAGCGTCTAAAAGGACCAATGGAATCGGCAAGATTTACATAACAAATCAAATCAATCCTATGGTCGCAAAATAATGTATCTTTCATTTTTAATAGAAATTATAACTGAAAAGTTATAAAGACAATTTTGAATGCTTTGCTTATATTGGTACACTTTTTGATTCAATGTCTTAAAAGTGCATAAGAATAGTTAATAAATGTTCAAAATTTTGATTGAAAATGCTTTGAAATGACAATCTGTGACCACAAATGAAGCCCGATTATTAAATGAGTCATTGGTTCATTTCGGTGGTTTTTTTCACACAAAAGGTTTAAAGCAGTTCTGCGTTTAATGACTGAATTTTCACTCATTTATATACATAGATATAGGAAGATGTGGTATGAGTGCCAATGAGACAACTCTCCATCCAAGTTACAATTTATAAAAGTAAACCATTATAGGTCAAGGTACGGCCTTCAACACGGAGCATTGGCTCACACCGAACAGCATATACGACTATTTATCATATACATTATTGTAATTTATTATTTACATGTATTAAAAAAATACCTTTTATCTTATTTTCTGACAACGATATTCGCCGAATTCAGGTTAAATCTTGTTGTCTTATTTTTGATAGATAGTGCATTAATAATTGAGGTCTAAAAAGTAATTGAGGCAATTTCATTAACTTGAAGACTTGATATAATCGAAATTGTGTTTGCATGTTCCAAGATCTAAATAGTTTTTAAATTATGTTTAGCTTGTCTTCAATATTCATGCATCATTATCTGAGGCGTGTTTAACATTTATATAATCAGTCGATTTGCTAGCAGTTGTTCACATTTTATCTTTTATTTTGATAAAAGAATCCATATTTACTATAAAAGGGACATACTGATAAAATCGATACATAAGACATAAAAGAATTTTTTTCGGCAAACAATTTGATAATAGTGTCTTGAATCCCTGTGTATTGATAAAGTATAGCCAAATGTATACATCAAGAATCCGTTTAATTATTTTATTTTATAGGTTATATATAAAACCTGTCGAAAGAAAGCTAAAGAACAAGTTGGTATTTTTTTACTTTTAACCAATCCATCTAGTACACAGGTAGGTTGTCCCTTTTTAAGATTGATCATCACTTAATATTTCCTTCTATAGAATTTTCTGATACTTTGCCAAAATGTAGATTTTACCATGCTTTTTTTCAAACAATATAATAAAAAGTATAGGTCACTGCTGTTTTCCAAGCTACAAGTTGTGCAAAATTGCTAAATTGTATAGTTAATTCATAAAAAAAACCAACATTTTTGTGCATAGAAAGAAATCTATCAGATAGAATTTTGAAATAAAATATAAGAAGAAAGGTGTAATTATATGCTTTTAGAAAATAAAAATAAAAAATAGTGTTACCAAACTTGTGTTATTGCTACAAGTAAACAAGAAATTTTCATTTCTTTATAAAATATTTACTAAAAGAGTTTTCTCTCCTTATTTTGGGAACTTAAAAAAATGAATCGAACGAAAAAGTTATTTGGCATTTGTAAAAACAGACTAAATAATGCAATAAATCACTTATTTTATATTATTTAAATAAACAGTCTTACACATTAATTGTCATTCCGTCTCAAAATTTGCAGATTTAAGCAAAAAACAAGACCGTTTGTGAAATGCTATTTTACAATCCAAGATGGCGATTTGCAGTTTATCTACCTTAAATCACAATGAAAAAATATTCTTTCAATGCATTCCTGTATCATTTTGCTAACAGTTTGGTCTTGCACCGATTTTTTCAATTCGGAATTTGCGATTAGTTCCAAAGGGTTCAAATGCAAAACGTTTTTATTAAAATGTGAACAGAATGGAGCAAGTGCAAAGAATGTTTTTTTTTAAATAAATAAAAAATCTCTGAAAATTGCTCGAAATGTTCTGTATTCATCTCGTAAGAAGTCTTCAAAATCACAAATGATATATATAGGTTTTAATTCTATTAAATGGAAAATAAATGTAGATGTTGTCTTTCTAATGGCACTCAGTATACATATCTTGCTCTGATTCATTCAGTCATTTGATAGACATATTTTTCAGAGAATAGTAAACACTTGCAACAATAAATTATGAATGAAAATTTAAGATATGGGAGGAAAAAAAGTTATTCAGTAGTAGCATCAGCATGTTTTAACCGTTCATTAGAGTGATCAAATTATTTAAAGCATAGTTGGCCGAAAATAAGTCCATTTTCCCCATATCACAAGTACCCTGTGGTAAAGAAATATGTACCTAAATTCATAGCTAACATACACCAGGAGCATTTGCGAAATTTTAATTAGAATTTGTTCTACTTCAGACTATAATATAAGTTAACGAAGGAACTCTAAACATCCAAACAACATTCATAACCGGATTGTAATTAGAACGTTCTGTAGTAAAGGCAAATGCTCTACTATTAATTAATATACGGATTTAAGAATTCATACTTCCGACGCTCTTTACTAGATATACCTTCAGCTCAGAGCCGAATATTTGAAACCAAGGATGTATGTATAATAACCGAAACAGTTGAAAAGCTATATAACCAAAATGAAGAGTTATAAGGGCTAAGCATGGGGATACAGGATCGAAATAATTTTCAATTTTGTCGGTCTATCTTTCATTCTGTCCATTTATGTCCCTGTCCGTCCATTTGTCTGTCCATCAATAATTTATGAACACAAGAACCTGTAGGATGCTTTTGTTATAATTCAAAGTATTCTGAAAGATTTATTTTTATAAATGCAAAAACTTCAAAACTATGGATATTTGATACGATCGTGCTACTAGCAAATTGAAATAATAGAATTGATTGAGTGAACACTATGTAACTATGTGTAAAGAATCGATTGAGTAGATAAATAGAGTTGGAATACAAGTGATAGCAAATACCCCACAAAAATCGATTGGTCCTACAACGTTACTCAATCGACCAGAATAGACTATAGCATAGATAACGTTTTCCATTAAGTGTCTATTCAATTGATTGTCGTATACTGTACCTGTGTTTTAGGATTCCAACTGACACTTACATGAGCCAATCGATGGGTGCCACATGTTGAGCATCATCTGCTTACCCTTCCGGAGCACCTGAGATCACCGAAGGTTTTTGTTGGATTTAATAATGCACCGTTTTTAGTTTTCTACATTGGTTTTGTATACTGTTGTTTGTCCTTCTTTTTTTGTCATGGCGAGTCAAGTTTCTCCTCGACTTGAGTTTAAATATCTCTTTGATATTTTCCGCCTCTCTTTAAGCAAATTCTTAAATTACTACGCTATGATTTCAAAATATTATGCTTATCCAAATTAATTTCTTTGTCTTAAATTATATGACTGATATTTTGAATTAATTTCTGGTGTAAAAATTTATTCGTCAGCCGCTATTTTCAAAATGGGTGTCAATATTCAATATATACGTAAACATTTAAAGTGCCTGGAATTTTAAAAAAAGGTATCTAGGTAGAATATGTAATAATTCACTTATTTCTTGTGTTAAAAGTTTCGTTCGCTGCCATTTTCAAAATATCTATTTTTCACCATTTTCAAATAACATGGTTTTATGATTAATACAATAAAGAAAATTTTATTTCATATGGCACTCAGTTTCATGATTTGGTTGAAACTTGAAATCCATGAAAATATTACCCCAGTACATGTGTCGTTTTGTTTGCACCAGTATGCAGTACTGGTGTTTGGCTCGCATAAAATTGCGCAACCGGGGCTCTCTGTGATATGTCAGTTTTCTAGTTTATATGTCGATATCGAGATGTAAACATACATTATATATATTGCTTTGTATTTTTGCTTTCGAAATAAAACCCAAACGAACCTGACAATATAATACAAATAATATTGTGTTAAAACAGTGGCTCATTTATTTATCTGATTGAATACAAAAAGGTGCATCTATAGCATTTCAATGATAAACAATTGCATTTTTCCCAAAAAACGTTCTGTTTTGCTACCATGCACACACCATATTCCATTGATGGTTTTGACGGAACATATATTTCGTGGACAAACAATATGTTATATAAGATTATAGAAACTACATAAATTATTTGGTTTAATGTTCAGTTTATCGAACCTGCAGTTTTTCTTTCTTGGCCAAGCTATTTAAAAATAAGAAGATGTGGTATGATTGCCATGCAATGATACAACTCTCCATTAGAGACCAAATGACGTAGAAGTTAACAACTATAGGTCACCGTACGGCCTTCAACAATGAGCAAAACCCATCCAATAGGTTTAGTGTGAAGACGTCATTATCATTCAGAGAAACATTACCTTGTTCAATGCTAAAATATATAACAATGTATAACACTAATATTTAGTTGGTTTTTAACTAATGTTTTAATAAAATTTTAACCAAATCAGTATTTATACCGATAGAAACAATATTCAAAGATCTAATTAAAGTATTAAATTGGTAACCTTTTAGAATAAGTTTAATTAAAGACTCGATAAGTTTACTTTGATTTAGGGACTCGGTTAACAACATCACCGTAAAATTTAGGATGTTCTTTCCCGTTTGTTTTCTACAGTTACAACAAATTTCCAAACCATATCTTTGTATATATGAAAGACTATATCAAAAGGTATCAAAGTAATTTGTGGTAACGAAATTCTTGACTTAATGATTTTACAAGTAATACATAGATTACGTTCATTAAAATCCAAAACATCACAACAGACACAGGCATATCGAACAAGTATGGATATATAAACACCGTAAGATTGTGCCAAAGGAATATCTTCCTCCAAAAAAAATAAATTAACAATATTGAACGAGAAATCGTCCCTTTTGTCATAAATTTTTGTGTAGAGTTTCCCGTGAGAAACTGAAATATCTAAATCTTGTCAACTCTCACCAACAATCTCTAGTCTAGCCGTATTTGGATATTTATTGTCAATGCTTAATAGGGGAAAAATATAATTCAGTTTTACTTTCTCAGGAGTTTATGCAACAACTTGAAACATTTTCATATTGATATACTAGACTCAATATTTCATTTGGGACAAAACAGGGAATATAAATCACAATATAAACCAAGCACTCTAAGAACATTCTTACACTTATGAATCCATTGATGACCTTTACAAAGTTTTGATTACAGTGATACAATACGCTTTTAAATGACATCAAGAGCTATTCGCACATACACGAAACGCGCATCTGGCGTACAGAATTTTAATCCTGGTATCTATGATAAGTTTTTATACAGTACGCGAGTTAAATAGTTAAAAGCACAAGTAGTGTACGTCAATATTAATCAGATGGAAGGACAGAATTCCGTAAGGTATTAAAACCCCATCTTCCTGAAGGTCGAAGCTAAGAATATACGAAATATATTTTAAATCAACAAAACACGAAAAAATTTGGTCAGCTGTTATCAGCTATTTGAATAATGTTTGCGAAATTTGGTCATCAGTATAGAAGATTAATTTATAAATAAGTCAATGTATTACTTTTGTCACTAAATCCCATTCTATTCTGTCAGTCAGATGCTCAATAATGGTTGATGTTGCAATTGTAAGTATGAATTGGGAAGCACTAATCTAAAAATCGTTTTCCAAGTGACTATGAAGTCACAAAATTCAACATTTTATGACCATCGAATAAGAAAAATTGATGACGCATATTTTAATTATAGGTAAATGACTTGTGGTCACAAATTCCAGCGACAGAACGGCAAAATTTTACTGACAGCAGGAAAAGGATGGCAGAGGCAAATATTAAGATTCTCACAGAGGTAAAAAAAAAACACAAAATATATTTAGCATTAGCTGGCTTATGAAACTGTCAGTTTTAATTAATAGTTTTGTCCTGCTTTTACAAATATAGATAAAGTTCGACCGTTTAGAAAAGCTTGTGCATTTTATATCCTAGGAAAGTAAAACAAAAAGATAAAAAAAATCCATGTTTCCATAAACGCTTGTTTTAAACCGCCCATTTTGTATTCCATTTTGTATAAATCCTACGCAGGGGAAGAGCCTTTGTCTTGACAACTATCTTTCAATTCCTTACAAAGTTTTTTGAAAAAAAAATATTAAGTATTTTATTAATGAAAATCTCCAGCATGTAAAGTATTGCAAATGTAAGAAATATTCAAAACAGTTACTCAACAGTAACACTCGATATTGATATTATTTTTTGGATAAAATCACATAGTTTATCTTCTGAGTTATCTTAATCGTGTTTGTGTCAATATATCACTATGTATCCATAATATGGTTTTCCAAATCTGTCATCAATTTGTATTGCTTTTTTTCCAGACTGTAGTAAAGGATGACATATACAAGAAGAAACTAAAAGATTTAAGTCCAGGTCTTAATGGGGACATACTTTGTATCTTGCAAAAAAGTTCATATTTTGAGACATGTTTGAAAATATGTTGGCAATTTGTGATTCAGGATCCGCCACTATACCTGGACGTATCGCCTTTAGAAGGAGAAAAATTAAATAAAGACACTCATAAAGAATATACAAAGTCAGGAACTGTAATCGAATACGTAGTTTGGCCTGCTCTTTATCTGTGTCGCAAAAACAAAGAGAATGGACCTTTATTGGCTAAAGGAGTTGTACAACCTGAAAGTCCACATCACAGTTAGACAGAAGAAAAAAAACCAAATGCACTTAGCATTAAAAAATCAATTGATTATTTAAAATATAGATCCATAAAACGTTGGAGATCATTTAAACTTAGAACGGGCCTCACCAGAACCTCAAATTTGCCTTCAGGATTACTTAGTTTCAGTTCTATAATTATGGAATCAATTATTTTCGTGGATACCAATATTTGTGGATTGAGAAAAATTTATTATTCATTGATGTATGATTTCCTGGTTTTGCCAAAGTCTGCATACAAACCTTTAGAAAACTTATACTTTGTTGAACATGTAAACCCTTGTGTGGTTAACCTATACATACGAAATACAAGAAAATTGGTACCTCACGAATAAAAATTAATTCACAGTACGTTTTAAACGTTAACATTATGTAATTATGTATGTTTAAATTATGTTAAAGCCGAGACACTGGTTACAGATCATAAAAAGTCACGAAAAACAAGGGTATGTAAAAACTTCATACCAGTATCTATTCTAGAAATAGGTAACCTGGACAAATAGTTTCATTATCTTCGTTGGTCTGTGAATATATTTGGCAGCTTAGCCTAATCAATTGCGTATATCCAGATTTTCATCTATTATTTTTGACTATTAGTATTTTTGTTTTTCTTTCTATTTTTGCGCTTTAGAGATTGATTTATTGTTGGTCTCTGTCGCTAAAGACCATGTGTTGACCTCTAGATGAATTTTGCCTTTTGTGTCTAGAGACTGACTTAAGGACATACGATGCAGAAAAAATGTCTTGTTGATTTTTTCTTAAAATTTTCACACTGTCAATTTGATATGCACTTTCGAAATATGCTTAGAAAAATATACCTTCATGAATTACTTTTCGAGATATTTCAGTTTGAAATTTGCATGTTTCCTGCAAAAACATAAAATTTCAGTCTCAACCTTTATATATGTCTTGTATTATCATCAAATACAACATAGTTTAAATATTAAGTGCGGCCACTTCCATTTTAGACAAAAACCGTCTAAATATTAGCACAAATGCTAAAATTGTGAAGATTTCAGTGATTTTGCATGATTTAATGATGCCTAGTACCTGATGCATGCACATTGCATTGTCAAAACTATAGCCCATATTTATGTAACAGAAGTATTCTACTTTCCAATAAATAGCTAAATGTTTACATTTTTAACAAATTTGAAAAAATGCTATATTTTGGGGCCAAAAAGGGGTCTTACTTGGAATTCTCCTTTGGATGCTTAATTGTTTACCAGGTTAATTAAAAGTTATAGTCAATTATTTAATCAATTTGAACATCGGGGACAATAACTCACAGAAGAAGTCTTAGAAGTGCTTCGGACCAAATCTGCCAAATCTGCCGTTTAATAACTCAAAACGTTTCGTACCAATGTTTTTTATATTCGTCTTTTTATAAGTTTAAAGGAGATGCGATCACAAGCGTAAAAAAGTTAAACATGACTTTTACCTTTGACATTGACCTAATGCTGCGTTCACACGTAATTCGAATTCGATTCGCATTAACTAATTCGAATTAGTTTAATTCGCATTCGAAACGTTTTACGTTCAAACGTAAATTCTAATTCGAATTGCACTGCGCGTCAAATTAGCTTTACTGTCCGAACGACGTTAACTTTTAATTCGTATTAACAAAAACGCATTTCTAATGCGAATTGGATAATGCGATTTAGCCAATTCGAATCAATTCCAATTAAAAAAGAAGAGTGTGTGATCGCGATTAGCGAATTCGATTCGCATTCGATTCGAATTCAATTCGAATTAAATGTACGTGTGAACGAGGCATTAATTTCTTAGTTATGGACCAAGGACCTCAAACTAAAAGACTACAAGTGTGTATTGGGTACGGTTTATGAGTTTCATCCACGGGGGGTGGATCTCAACATGGGATTTTGGGTACAGTTGTGCAGCTTGTATTTAAAAAACACCCCCATTCATATATTAAATAATTGTGAAATCCCTACCTATACATATTTTTCACAGCGAAATCATAACCCATTGATATATTTATCAGCTCAAAACTTGTGTCAATAAGTTTCAGCAGATGTGGAAATTTTAATGACAAAGAGTTTTGGAAATTCAGTGAAGATCGTTGTACAACAAACTGAAAAATTAAGACCCATTGATATATCACAATTTGTCAATTACTACCTATTGATATATTTCCTCGTTAAAATTGCACCCCACGATATATTTGACGTATCAAAAAAGGGACCCATTCCAGCGGCACATATGTATATACCTTCATGTAGGAAGAGACCCCCCGTGGTTTCATCAACACACGGTAAAGTGAAAATAGTGAAGAGGAGATTACTACTAAGGTGTCACTGGATCGTTTTGGTTAAAAATCACCGAAGTCTTCTGGGGATTCAAACAATGTAAAACAAAAAGAGTTGTCTATAACTTTTGTGGTTACTAAGGAGGTGAGATGACAAAATAACAGCGTTAGGGGAGATGACTACCAAACAGAAAAGTGTTCGGTCATAAGGTGCGAATTTCAAAAGCATACTAACTGTATACTATTATATTCTAGATATCTTGTCTACATCTCACAAAACCAAATACAGCACTACAAAAAATGTGGCGGAAAGAAAAAAAAAACACAATTTCTAGAGGTGTGTCAACGGGGAAAAACCTAATAACTAATGATACAATGGTATGCTCAGTAAGTTAATGTATATATCATCTAATCGAATTAAAATACATTGATGTCTGTAAAGATTTTCAGCAGATGTACTTGTATTAGTACATTGATTGACGGTGCATCAATTTTGTCGTTTGATTTGGTAACATTTACCCTAACAACGGCATTTAATAGAAAAGTTTTTGGGAGATTTATAAACGTGTGTTCTAATTTGTTTAGGCTTTTGCTAGTGGTTCAATGATGTTAATAAATTGTGTATTATATTTTATATATGTAGACTCTTTCTGAACTATTGGTATAAGAAAAAAATCGACATAATGAACTATGAGTGCATTTGGAACCACATTGTAATATAATTGGTCAATTCATTCGATTTAACTTGTTGTTTATACTTGTTTGAACGTCTAGTATCTCCATTTTGAGGCGTTGAATTTAAAAAAAAATAATATTCCAATGAACAGGAACTCTTCATTTTTGACCATTGGTTCAAAATCAAATGATGATATTTTCGATTATACTTTGGTCATATAATGAGATATGAAGTGGATTTTCAAGTTTTGGAAGTATCCTTAAACATATATTCACGGGTATATATGAGATGCAAGCACTCACTCAAATGTGGGTTTTGAGTGACAGGACATCACCAATACACCTGAAAGTGAAATAAAAAACTTGACAAGAAGCTTTTTTTTCGTTTTTGAGGTTCTTAATGAATTTTGCATCAAATAATTAAAAAAATAAGTCGACCAGTAGGGTTCACAATTAGTGCCCATTGGAATACATACTGCCTGTTAAAATATCTATCCACCATACTCAACAAATATGTTGTATGTCATAGTCGGTGTATTTTTGTTGGAAACAGTGGGGATCTTGACATTAATGATGACCTAAAAAAAAGAAATTTGTATCTACGATTCCCATTTTTTTTAAAACAAGGCATTGCGCATTGGAAAGTTTAGTCTATGTTTCTATTGAGCATATGAAATTGTATTGTAGAGTGTAGAAAAATCAAATGTTTTGATATTTCTGCAAAATTGTAAGGATTGGGTTGAAGATTTTGGAGTAGATCTTGAGAACTTCTAACAATCCACATCTGATTGACACCTCTGCTTGAATAATATTATACTTCATCCCAATATTTCTGAAGGCCATCTCTGGCTGTAGAAAGAATGACAATAAGAACTTTAGAAAGACGACCTGGCCGTTCCCAATTATATAAAACAACATATTGCTGATGAATAGAGGATAAAGTATCAAAAACTTTAGTTTCTTGAACAAATTTTTAGCAGTGTGCTCATAAATTTAGACCATCCATGCTTTTGGATGATTGCGCTACTGAATGCAGCATTGATAATCGTTGACCAGTTTAGACGAACTGTCAAGTAAGGGTTCGTCTAGCTCGTGTTTGACTCATTTTCTGGCAGTTAACAACTTCAACCATCGCTGACTTTCTTTTGGGGATTTCGATAGGATGGGGAGATATTTCTGGTCTTTGCCTCTTAGTTCATTTATTCTTTACCATACGAATGTCCCCGGGTAATAGATGAAGGTTATCAGATATTGTAAAGGATCTTTTCGTTTTCTCTGCCGCATTTCAATCAAACGACATTTGTGATAACACCGATGATAACACCGGGATAACACCGATGATAACATCGTGATAACACCGATGAATTTAGATTGATATTTTTGCTGTATTTGACAAAATGTTTATTCTATCTTCATAGGCATCATTTTCGTACAAAAATATATTTTAAAGGAAAATTTTCATTTTAACTTTACCATTTCTTTGTATTTTATAAATTAAAATAGGTGATTAAATAAATGTAATCCGACTATTATAGATCACTTTGGATCAAATTAAACATATCAATCACAGTCACCTTAATTGTCACCAATCTATGTAGAAAACTGTGAAATCATAAAATTCAGGCCACAAAACAATTTTCCTTGCAATGTGCTAGTTGTAAGTGATCAATTGGACAATCTGTGTTATGCAACATTGACTTCAGCTCAAACACGCATAAATCGAGTTTCAGTATCAGATTTGAAGGAAATCCTGATGCATTGCGCGAGTGTTCTACTAGGTAATGATGTAAACTTGGTCCTGTGAATACCTCTTTTATTTGAGCATTCCATGCAATACTTTTTATTCCATAAAACGGCCAAAAGAGTTTTTACTGACCTATCTTGTTTGAAGCTACAAATTTTGCTGTCCCGGATCCCAGTTCCCATATATGACATTAGACACGGTGAATCCCACATATCAATTAACGTAACCTGTTTTCCCTAAAGGGGCTCGGTAACTGGATATAAACTTTCAACCATCATATCTACTTTTATTAACACCACATATTGAATTGAGTATACGGATATTGATAGTATACCATAATTATATTGATGATACACGTAACACATATGTTAAATTTATAATA
Organism: Mytilus californianus; assembly: GCF_021869535.1. Taxonomy (NCBI): domain Eukaryota; kingdom Metazoa; phylum Mollusca; class Bivalvia; order Mytilida; family Mytilidae; genus Mytilus; species Mytilus californianus. Next base: position 4,860,999 of record NW_026262745.1, on the reverse strand, counting down.
AACGTAGTAATCTTGGTGTGAATTATGGAACGCCATGACTGCCTTGTGTTAATGATCCTAATTATATGCAGTGGTCACAACATTATTTGCAGTTGTCGCATCATTGTATGCAGTTGTGACAGCATTAAATGCAATCGTGACAGCATTATATGCAGTGGTCACAACATTATATACAGTGGTCACAGTATTAGATGCAGTGGTGACAACATTAAATGCAATCGTTACAACATTAGATGCAGTTGTCAAAACAGTATATGCAGTTGTCACAACATTATATGCAGTGGTCACAACATTATATATAGTGGTCACAACATTTTATGTGTTTTGTTGATGACAATAGTGAAGGTGGTGGTTCAAATTCGGTAAACTGCGTAAATTTTATCGGACATTGCCGAATCCGGTCATATATATATATATACATAAAAAGATTGAACAGGTACAGTAACTGAAGTCATATAATTTAGGCAAGTGGACTGAAAACTTTATCAGAGAAAAAATAACACCTGATATTGTATGGAAATTGAAACCGGGGTAGTTTATTCCGAGGAAATGATGAAACTGAGAGTTACATGCATTTATAATAGTTCTGTTGTCCTAAGAAACACGAATGGCATAATGTGAGTAAAACAATGAATATTAATAATCATGAAACATTCAATGGCAGTTTGTATACTATATGCCTCGAGGTCATTTCTTACGGAACCACCAATAGCTAGGTGCACGTACCATTTAGGTCGATATTCAGTGCCATAATGCATTTATATGTAAGACTCAGATCGACGTCCGATCCTCAAATCAACGTCCAATCTGACGTCACATTCTCAAATCCAGGTCTAATATGTTTACCTTCTTATCGACGTTTGATGTGATGTCATGACTGTAAACCATAGCTATTCTCCTCTTTTCGATGTTTAATATGATTTAATCATTTGTTCCCAGTTTGATCTTTATTTATTGTCTCTGAAGTGATCGTTTTGTTTTCGTATAATGCTGTCTAAATATACTTGTTGTTTCTTTTTCTTTCAATATTTTATACATGACAAATCATAATGACTTATGTAAAGGAACAACTAAGGATAAAACACCCCGTCCTGAAGAATGAAATAAAAAAAACGAGAAAAAAAACGAACATGGATAAATGACAAGACAATCATCGACAGCAGATTCTATGGACATTAATATTTTGATACACGAAACAACTTGATCCACTCAATCTACGTTGTCTCATTCCTTTCATATTCATATGAAAAAAGGAGATATGGGTATACGTCAATGAGACAGCAACTCAACGACAAAGATAACCGTACAACACTGGAGTCATAAAGACGGCAACAATAGACAGCTATATATACAATATATAAAACTCTGAATTGAAATAAGAAAATTTATAAGTAGGACCAATTTACCCGAATTTATTCCACGCCAGGTGCATTTTTAAAGTCTTTTAATTATACTTTAATTATCAGTATCATCATAGCTTTATGTTTATACTTTAAGTAATTAAGAACATATATAATTGCGCATTTCTGAACATTTAAAAAAAACCAAAATAAACATCTTCGGATTACTCGACACTGTTACAATACTGTAATGGTATCTTATACTATTTTCGAGAGACCAGAAATATTACCCCTTTCCTTTGACATATTTTACATAAATTGTATAGACGCCTGTTATATTCAAATAATTTACAACCGATGTATTATTAACATGGGGTATGAAATATTTAAGTTTTATAATTAATTCATAATTCATTAATATTGACGACAAAATATAATATGCTCGTTTTGGAGATCAGCATTTTATAGTTTACTAAGTCTTTACAACGAGTTAACTAAGTTGTTATTACGAGTTAGCTAATGCGTTATAACGAGTAAGATCAGACGTTAAAACGAGTTAGCTAAGTCGTTATAGCGAGTTATGTAAGCCGTTAAAACGAGTTAGCTAAGTTGTTATAACGATCGAGTTACTAAGTCGTTGTAACGAGCTAACTATGTCGTTATAACGAGTTAAAATAATAATAAAAAAAAAATTCTCCATGGCACGTACCGGCTTCCGTAAATTATGACCGGATTTTCTTCAATGTCCGATAAAATTTACATCACTTTCACTGATCATCACCTTCATCAACAAAACACGTATAATTTTGTGACCACTGCATCATTGTGCATATAATGTTGTTACCTCTGCATAATGTCGTGACGACTGCATAAAATATTCCGACAACTGCATATAATGTTGTGACCACTGCATATAATGTTGTGACCACTGCATATAATCCTGTCACAGCTGCATATATTAATGTTGTCACCACTGCATATAATGTTGTCACCACTGAATTTATAGCCTAGTCAATTTAGCTCTAAAATCGCTCAACCTGCAACTAATTGCAACACAAGGTTTTTTGAGTGCAAATTATAATATAGACTTGTACTAACAACATACTAAAACTATACATCGATATAATTTGCGGAAAAGGTTATTTTGGGGTGAAATATGTGGTTTTTAGAGAAAAAATGCTGAAAACTGGAAAAGAAGAAAAATTGTTATTTATGGTTACATTTTTAGACCTAAAGCTTGTTGAAGACAGGTAACCTTATCTTAATAGAGTATTATGTGGTCCTTTAGTTATTATTATTCATATTGAAGTAATTTTGAGGTGAAATGAGTGATTTTTAGTGAAAAAACGCTGAAAACTGGAAACGTAGAAAATCTCCGTTGTTAATGGTTAATATTTTTGAAATTTGATCTATATAGAAAAAAGAACATACTATTTTATGTTTTATTTGTGAAGTCCTTTAGTAATCAATATTAATATTTGGGTAATTTTGGTGGAATGTATGTTTTAAGACCGAAAACCCGGAAAACTTGAAATGAAAATATCTCGGTTATTGATGGTTAAAACTTTCAAATTGGGATATTAACAGAAAATAGAGAATACTATCTGATGTTTATCTTAAGAATTCCTTTAGTTATTAGTATTTAAAAAATTGTAATTCTTGTGTAAAATGTGATTTGTAGAGAAAAATTGTGAAAAATGGAAATAAAAAACTCGATTATTCATGGTTCAAACTTTTAACATAGGATCTTTATATACAGACTATATTATCTTATTATCGCATATGTATTCCTCTTGTTATCGATATCAATAATAATCAATTTGTTATGTGAAATATTTTGTTTTACACACTAACTACAAAACAACAATATATCCATAGTACACGGATGCCCCACCCGCACTATCATTTTCTATGCTCAGTGGCCTGTGCAATTGGGTCAAAACTCTAATTTGGCATTAAATTTAGAAAAATCTTATCATAGGGAACATTTGTACTAAGTTTCAATATGATTGGACTTCAACTTCATCAAAAAATGCCTTGACCAAAAACTTTAACAAAAAACTTTAATCTGAAGCTTGGTTATTTCTAGTTTGATTTTCAAAAACGAAAAAATGGAGAATGGAAACAGGGAATGTGTCAAAGAGAAAACAAGGCCACTAATGGGTCTTTAACATAGCAAGTAAATCCGGCACACGGAGGTGGGCTTCATCTGACCCCTTAATTATTTTGTACACTAGTTCAGTAAAATGAACACCACCCTAAACTCCAGTACATACAAATGAACCAAAATTATCACCAAATTAAAAACACATACAAGACAAACAAAGGATAGAGGTTCCTGACTTGTGAGAGGTGCAATAATGTGGCAGGGGTAAAACATGTTGTGCGAGAACTCAACCCTCCCCTAGTTTCTCTAGACAATTTAGAATAAATAAACACACAGTAAAACTCAGTTTTGAATATGTGCATTTTGTGGAAGTTTGAAATTTTATCTTATGTTTCGGTTATGTATTTATAGTATTTATACGTGTAGGTATAATAAACAAAAAATGATTGTGTTCAAAAATAGCTCTAAATCAGTTTGAATACTGACTTTGATTTTGTCATGTTAATAGCTGGAAAAATCATTTTTTCTAGTGTACTTGCATCGTCATTGACTGTAGTCCTTTTTGTGTATTTTTTCATTAGCTACTTTTACAATATTTGAATTGCATAAAGTCACAGTTAAACACAGACGATTAGCATTAAAAGAGGGGCAAAAGATACCAGAGGGACAGTCAAACTCATAGATCGAAAATTAAATGTAGATCTGATATTGTTTAAGGCAATATCAAGAGCAGCTTTGTCAATACGATTATAACTTTACCTCAAGAGCTTGAATTTAAATAGTAAATGTACTAACGTGGTCCAATTTTGGATGTTGAAAATGAGATAAGCACTGTTGAATGAAGTAATGGGATCACTTCCTGGAGGAAGTGTTAATAGCAACAGCGCCTTATGTGTGTACCATATAAACCTGCATGTGTGTGGTGGTCTGAAACATCAACCAAATGGTAATGACAAAGAACTAACATGGGTTGTCTGCTATATGAAAATAATATGGTTAAAGATATATATATATACTTACTAGTATATAAAGAAAAGCATTACCAAGTTCTTTATTTAATATATCTCATTGAATTAATTTAATAAAAGGTAATCAGCTTTAGCATAAGAACTGTAAAAATGATCATGCATCATCTGTGTATGAATTAAAATTTGTAGTGTCTGTGGGCGACTTTGATGGCCAGAGATATCGTTTAGATAGTCATGTCTAATCTGAAAGTATGTCTGTTGGTTTTTGTTAATCGTTTGGGTTGCTTTCTTATTGACTTTAAAAACCTCAAATCTCTTAATTCATAAATATACTCTATTACAGATATATCAATGTTAAAGACGCTGTTTTCTGCTTCCGGAATGCTGACCTGTCTTCAACTCATTTGAACGAAACTATAAAAATATTTTAAAAAATACACCTCATGCCAAAAGAATATAAATGTTTAGCTTTTAAGGTCCACTAAACTCTATAAGTGATCTCTTGGTAGTAAGTTTGATCGCTTGCCAATGAAACCATCACTTATTATAAAATCTCCCCACTTTAAAAACATAAGAAGATGTTGTATGATTGCCAATGAGAAAACTTTCCACAAGATATATCAATGATGCGGGTGTGGATGTAAACTGTAGTTCATTGTCAAAATATAAAACAAGTCAAACGAGAAACTCAAAGGCCTGATTAATGTTAAAACAATAAACGGAAAAATAAATATGACAGACAACAAACAATAACAACCAAGTAATAAAGGGCCACTGACTTGTGATAATCATATTCATAGTGTGCAGGGTTAACCCTGTTTGCGAGCACTCAACCCTCCAATAATCAGGAACAGTTTTTATTTAGGAGCCGGCTGAGAACCACCTCCTGGTGCGGGATTTTCTCGTTGTGTTGAAGACCCATTGGTGGCCTTCGGCTGTTATCTGCTCTTGATCTGGTCGGGTTGTTGTCTCTTTGACATACAGTATTCCCCATTTCCATTCTTAATTTTATTTAAATAGCAAACAACGTAAGAACAAATTGTAAAACCCAGTTGGAAAGAGGGCTCAACTCAAAAAGATCAGCACGGAGTATAGAACCAATAAATAAAAAGACACTGAGTTCTCATAGCTAGTTCAAAGCTTAGTAATTACAGTTGATGAATAAATACTGTTGGCACTGACTAAAATATAAATAAGTACACATCCGATTAGTAACCAAAGTGAAAAGTGGATTCAGTGTTACAGTCAAAGCTTTATTTATATGTGTGTGAGTACTGAGATCGTCGCAAATTACATGAGTAGCTATTTGCTTCGAGGAGCCTGAAATTTTCATTTGTGAAAAAATATTTAACAAAAAATCATTTAACACTCATCATTCTTATTTTTTAAAGAAACATTTTTGGATTCTAAATCTTAACATGTTTGTTCCAGAAGGTAAATGAAAAAAATATATTGTTTTCTTTCTAAAGTTGTGGAGAAAAAATACATTAAAGACTTTGAATCTTGCAATAACATTTTTTTTTATAAAGAACAAAACATGATGTGTTTCTGGAACCCCTCCCCCAACAAAAAATAAACTCTCTGTGCCTTTAACACAGGGGCAGAATTCTTTCAAATACCAAGTAGGAATGTGACTAAGTTGATTACTCTAATTCATTACAATTTTCCATTTATAGGTTACTAACCAACAATATTTTGGAGAACTAGATTCTTGGATTATAAAATAGCAGAACACAGTCTCGGTCTATATCTTTATTCAAATATACAAATTTTGAGACAGGAAAGTGATTCATTTGTAATATTATTATTTTAAATTGAAAAAATTATGTATTGTATTGTATTATTTCAACTGTTTTAGAAAATACAGAACATTTTTTGTTTAATTTTATTTTTTTCAACTTTGGCAAATAAGGGGAAGGAACTCATATAACCTTACTTTTACTGCAAAACATTTTTATAAATTACACCACTTTCCGCAAAATATATTTTTGTATAGTTTTAGTATGTTGTTTATAGATAGTAACAGACTTGTTTTTCAGAGAAACACTTTGTGTTGCAATTAGTTGCAGGTTGTTCACTAAATTGACTAGACTATTAATGGTGGTCACCAACATAAGGCAGTCATGGCGTTCCATAGTAAATAATAAAAGTTTTTGTATAGACTGAGAATAAGAAATACATCTACTTTGATTAAAATCCGAGACACTGTAGTCGCTCTTGGTGTTGGTATATGTATCGGTATTGATTAGCTATCGAAAATGGCCGTACGTGTATATAGCATAGATGAACGATAGACAGTATTTAAATCAATCCAACCGGAGCATTTTAAATGTCATACAACAGGGAAGTAATATGTTCAGTAAATATGTTTACAAAGCTTTGCATAGTTTGTAACTAGGGAGCAATTACTACATTTTACGTGTAAGTATAATCATTCAAAAATATGTAAATCAAATGATAATGCTGTATTCATCGTTGAAAGTACCCCCGTAAGGTGCATACTGTATGTATTTTATAAAATTATTTTATTTACATGAATTAATTTATATGTGATTTGTGTATATACACTTTCGTTTTCGATTGATAAATCTTTAATTAGTTTCATAAAAAAGGAAATATAAAGTTGTATTTATAAAACCTTGCACCAAGGACAAGTTATGATAAGGACACTTGTTTAACCCTTAACTCAAGGTACGTTATACATACACGCTAAAATATATGTTATTTAAAATATATGTTATTTAGAATATATGTTATTTGTAGTGTTAACCATGTTAACCGTGTATAATCCTTGGTTATTCGTATGGAGAATGTTTTTCGTAGAGTCTCAATTGCATATCTCAACACCGACTTATGACACCTACAGTTCACAGGTGAAATAGAGCGATCGTTTCAAAGATAAAATCATTAAAAAATAACATTACATGTACATTTTATTTTAACGGTATTAAACTATTCTAAAAAAACCAACCCTGATATATCGAGCAAATAACTACTTACATTTTTTCTTGTTTTTTCCCCCTCTCTCTCATTTTATACTCAATACTTGTCTTTATACGACATTTCACGTTCAATTGTATAAACATTCAAATGAAAAAAATAGTGCAATGAATTCACATCCGAATCAGTTTTTTTCTACAATTATATGGTTATAAATATTTAAATGTGCGAGTCTTCCATGGATGACTGCGCTGCCAGCCAAAAGCGATAAACTTGTTTTTGGATGCCCTTATATATCATGTCTCTACACGTTAATATATCTTCGCGACAAAGATGCGGAGGAGATATTGTAACGGGACGGACTGTCAGTTCGTCCATACCACACTTGTGCACACTGTAAGGCTTATGTTTCCCAACAGATCTTCACCAAACTTGATATGGATATTCAATATAGGGCGGACTTGAAGCCTATTGATTTTAATGGTCAACGAACAGGTTATCATCGCCATTTTATTCTCAATTATATCAAAGAAGCTAGAAGTTCAGCGTCTGAAAAGATGAAATAAAATATTGAGGCCCTCTTTTTCAAATTCAATTAAAAAATAAAAGTGAATTCTATCCAACAAAGTAATTGAATGCTTTAACAAGAAGAATATATACTCAAACAAACATACAGGCAAACATTTGTTCAAGCCAGTTACTTACTAATAAGTCTGTCACAGAGATGTTACATATCTAAATGGATATTACAAAACACAAATTGATGTGACTGCATGGTATGTATTTGTCATCCTTTTCATGCCACTATACATCAAGCACTGTGTTATTATTTAGGTTACGCCGATGAGGAAAAGCCTCACAAGATTAACGAATGCTATATTTTATATAGCATAGGTCACCGAATGATTTAGGTGGTTGGATATAGATCAGGAGGAGTTGCAACGATGTCACACAAGCATAGGGTTAAATCCTTTTACCGCAAATATGCGGATCTAACACCATTGGGAATAATTTGAGCCGATATGTATTTATAAGTCTGCGTATTTGTGTAATAATACTGATACATTATATGAATAAGATGAAATAATATTGTATTAACAAATATTTCGGCACAACACATGGCCTTCGTCAGTAGAAGGCGTGAATGTGTACATGTACTTCGATATCCCATGATGTCAAAAGGTAGAAGTAAATGCAAATTTATACAGCCAAAGTTAAAAATGATGAACGCATTTCAAAACCTTAACTGCTCTTTCCTTTTTCTGTTGGTACCGTTTGAAAGAAATCCTCTTATACAAAATCTTTTCCGATTACACCGCAGTGCATTATTAAAACGGACTGAAATATTCATGTGTCAATCGACTGATTTTAAAATATCTACAATGTATATATATCGACATCCCCCAAAAATAAATAATCATGAATCTGCGTAGTATATCAATTGATAATAATAAGAGAGACGGATTTATATAAGTTCTTCTTGTTTCCGAATCCCAGCATTTTATATTTTATAATTGTATTTTGTGCACTTTTGAAAATAAAATATTGTTTAAACTAATAATAGTCTTTTTATTCAAAAGCAATACAGCTTATAGAATTTACATATACCAATATAAGAGAAGTGTCTTTAATGATAACAAACATTTAATTTTGAAATGTATTTTAGGGGAGTACTACAATTTCACACTTTATTGTCAACTTAGTTATATTTAAAGAGGATTGGGTTGTATGGTACATCTGGGGCCAATATATAAATGCATGTATTAGTCCCTGGGTACGTGTACGTTGAAAATGATCTTCGGTAGAAAAATAACAATCGTATGCGTCTAAAGCGCTTTAATGGATTTTATCAGAAACACTCAAACCCAAGCATTTGAAAGACAATGATTAATAAATACCTGAATACGTGGGGAGTGATATGACCAAGGTCAGCTTTGCTTGGTGGAGTTGTAACCTTGGTTTCAAAATAATTTCTGAATTTATCAACGGAGACTCAGAGAAAAGTTGGAACAAATTACAAAATAAAAAAAGGTGACCGTACTTATTTTTGAAAACAGGAGGCTATAAATTGTAAATTTCTGTAATTAAGTTGAAATTTTCTGATAACATCAAATTATCTTAAACTAATTATACATGTATTTTCAATAAATAAAGATAAAAAGATTTTTTGATCTGATAAATATTTATCTTAAATTTTTATGTCACCAGGAATCTTTAATTTAAAAAAAAGTCTACTTTTTAACTACTGAGCCAATTAAAACCAAACTTGACTACAATCATCCTTGTGTTAATTAATTTAGCAATGGCTTTACTGTCGGATAGGAGAAGTCCATTTAATGCTAATTAAAAGTGAAAGATGCACTCATTTTCAAATATAACATTAAATAAAGATATTGCCAGGAGAAACTCAACAGGGGCATAATAATCCCTTGTTTTTAATGTTGTGTTTCTTCATAAACTATAATACACAGAGAAAAACTGTATACAGTTCAAGTTGCGGATCCAGGATTTTGAAAAAAAGGGGGGGGGGGGGGGGGGGTATAGTTAGCTGACGTTTGGACTGATGCTTATAAAAAGTATATATTCATTAACATACATATAGCTCCATAAGGGGGGCCCGCCTGCCCCCCCCCCCCCCCCCCCCCCCCCCAAATCCGCCTCTGAGTTCTAAAAATAATTAAACATAGCCGGAATCATCAATTGACCCCCTATATTAGTTATTGTCCTTGAAATATGGATACCCATTTTTGCATATTTTGCAGAAACAATAATACAGACAGGGGAATAATAAACAGCAAAATTGTTAAGAACGACAAGACGGGAAAACTTATCGGAGTTATTTTCTAATTTCTATAAATTTGTTTCGGGTAAAGTAGCCCTTCTTTCCCATGAGATACAACAGATAACTCCTCATATCATTTGATAGAAGTGTCAAGAATGAATTTGATAAACATTGCCGATATTAAATGGGATCCGGTCTGTGGGGAGGGTGTTGATCCTGGGGAAACTAGCTTTTGTATCGGTAGTCGGCTGTTATTATACTACAAGATACTAGCTTGTAACATCAGGTTAGATGTTTCGGTACCAATATATGAGATATTGGGTTTTTATTAGATAATTTTAACTCTTTTAAAAGAATTTGGAATTTACCAACTCGTTTATGTTTATTGGATTAAACTGCCGACTTGGGTGTGAATGAACTGTGAACTAGATTCCCATCCAAGTGGCCAGTCTAATCCAATAAACATAAACGAATTGGTAAATTCCAAATTCTTTTAATGAGGTCCAAAAATAAAATGAAACAGTATTACAAATCAGTAATTTTAAACAAAAGGTAAACACATCTGCTTGTGTTAGAAAAACAGAACGCAGTTCGTGTGGTCTCGTTGGCATATCCATACGGAGTCCCCGAATAATAATCTAACTTTCTTTTAATTTAACTACCAAATAACGTTGCTTATACCAGTACTTTTGATTGTCTCGAAAGCTTAGAACGGACTCTGTAATCTTTGTCGTAGTGTGGCTTTGGGTGGGACTGGCTTTCAACGGGGATATGGGCTCATATTCCCTGTCATTAATCTATATCCCATTCGCCTGTCTGCTTATGATCAGGAGGTATTAAACACTGACAGGGAAAATGAGCCTATATCCCCTGTGAAGATCCCCAAAAAAAATATAATATATTTGCATAAACCTCACGTTGGGGTAACATTTCTTATACCGTTATATACTTACATAAAACTAACATTAGAGTAACATTTCGTATAACGTTTTCTATTTACATAAAACTGACATTGAAGTTACATATCTAATAACATTAGTCTTTGACCAAGAAGTAAACTTTATATTTTACAATTATGGATTGTTTGCCTGTGAGAGAACTTTCACATGTTTATTATATCTTTGTTCTTTATGTGTTAATTCAATATTATGGTGTTGGGATGTATAAATACTCATCCACGCTTGCTGTTTTTATTATTGCCCCCTGCTATGGTTTTACCTAGATTTCTTACCATCTTTGCCTATTATTTCTTATTCCGTAATTGTGATCCCAATTCAATGTTACAACCTCCGGTCTTTTTTATTTTTCCTATACCCCTACTTAAATAATCATGACATTACGAAATGGAAAGAAATTGAAAAACAATCCTACTCTTAGGATATCCACGTGCTTAAATAATCGTATTTCTAATATAAATTCTGCAGCAGCCTATCAAAATTATCCTGCTACATTTAGCACTGTGTACAATTGTGTCAAAGGAGGCAATGCCTCTGCAGCCAGATTGTTAAACAGAAATGCACGTGGATATCCACAAATTTTTCCGTGCAATGCCAGAAAATGACTGACCTGTTTCAGATTAACTTCACACAATACTGTTAGGTCAACAGTGAACGGGAGAGCTTTTTCGCTCTCCTTTTCCTGTGACATTACCTGGAAAACGTAAACCTTATTTATCTGGTAACTTGAACCCAGCCTAAGTGTGGAATTCAATATGTGGGACATACGGGAAGAGCATATTACAAAAGAAATCAAGAGCACCTTTACCGCTTTCGAAGACCTTAAAAATTCAAAAGTTTGATATACCAACATTTAGATAAACATATAAATCACAATCTTTAATTGATAAAATTCCAACCATTTGAAACCGTTAAGAAACAACCAGGACAATCACACAAACAATTTAAAAAATCTCATGAAGTTCACGAACTATTTTGGATGAAAAGACTTCAAACAGCTTAACCTCTCGGTCTCAATGACAAAATATTGGGACAGTGGAACATATCTAAAACTTCTATCGATGTCATGAATATTGTCGATAAACGGCTAAGAAATAATAGGTCTCATGGTAAACGTAAAAACTGTAATCTACGTATAAAACATCGTATAAATTTTACACTTGTTGATCTGTTATCTATAATAAAAAATGATGGTAGACATCAATTACTATGCAAACTTGGTCATACGCGGAAATCACTATGTGATCAGTGTAAACTTATCGAACCTTTTAACAAATTTATTAGTAAAGGTTATCTTATTAATGTTGTAATAAGATCTTTGAATATTGTTTTCATTGGCACTAACATCGATTTTGTCATCAAAAATTTAAAATATAACTTTTATACAAAATTTGTATTCTTTTCGAATGGTTTTTGGGATATATATATACACATCCACGTTTATTTTCTATTTAGACATTGTTTTATCTATACATAACATCATACATATTTATTATAAGGTTAAATCCTAACTATCCTACTGCCTGTCGTTACTTTCATTTTGGCATTGCACAAGTCATGTCTTCTTTGACTGTCCATGGCGTTAAAACACTAAATCCCTGCCTGGGATGTGTTTTAATTGATTTTAGTCTCTGATGCATGTTTTTTTTTTATCATTAATTGTTTTTGGCTTTTAACTAGCTTTCAGTAACTGCAAGTACTCTCAAATCGTACTTTCGTGTTAATTTGACTTGTTGACACAATTTGTAATGCATTTCTGTTATTCAATGTTTACTTATTTTGTGTTATATCTCGTCTTACTATTTTTAATATGTACCACCTTTGATAAGTATTTAGTATGACGAAAAAATGTTCACTTCTGTACTCGTACTATGAATAACAAATTTATTTTGTAAAAAATGTTTCTGTACTCCTTACAACAAAATTATTATTATATTTAAATTTACCTGTGTACGTTACTTTATTTTACGCCTTTTTGTCCTAGGTTAACGTTGTCTTTTTGATATTGAAACATCTTTTTTTATTTATATTGTGTCATAGATCAAACTTATTCGTTCAGTGTGTATTTACTTGTTTTTTTTTTGTATTGTCTTTTTGATCGAGTTAAGCCATTTCAATTGATATTTTATTATGTGTCTTTGTATGTTGTAGTGTTATACCACTGTTTCAGGTTAGGTTGAAGGTTGGCGCCTTTTAAAACGTTTAAACCCGCTGCATTTTATGCACCTGTCCTAAGTCAGGAGCCTGTTGTTCAGTGGTTGTCGTTTGTTAGTGTGGTTCATAAGTGTTTCTCGTTTTTTTATATAGCTAGATTAGACCGTTGGTTTTCCTGTTTGAATTGTTTTACACTAGTCATCTTGGGGCCCGTTATAGCTTGCTGTTCGGTGTGAGCCAAGGCTCCGTGTTGAAGGCCGTACTTTGACCTACAATTGTTTACTTTTTACACATTGTGACTTGGATGGATAGTTGTCTCATTTGCACTCATACCACATCTTCTTATTTATATTTAAGCTACATTTGTGATAACGCAAGCAATTTTTTTATGAAACACTTTTTTAAAGGGACAACTATCTTATATTATGGTGGAAAAGAGGGGGGGCAGACATATCAAAGTGCCAAAAGGTTTTAATGTAACGTTATAAACGAGTTACATCATGTTATATATAACATGGTCAGTAATTTAACATTAAATTATTATGTTAATCCAACGTGATATATATGTTAAAAATTTACTTATTTGAAAAACATTATTCAGACGTTGTACTGTCGTTTTAAGGAATGAATGTAATATTTTTTCTGTCTATGCTGTATATGCTAGTTCACAAGGTAACAGTCCGCAAGAAGACATGTCACCTTACACGGACACATTATTCTGACTCCGAGCCGACCAGTCTTTGTTTTTACTCCTTTATGCCGCGTGCTTAGCAGAGAAGCAGCAAATACCAATGTTAAAGTTTTTGCTTTGAACCTCCCGCACTCGAGGCGAACATGCTACCACGAGACCACCGAGGCGATAACGACTTTAGAACATGAACCAATCATGCACAGACAATTTCAAAGAAATACATGTTTATACAGGTTAACTGATAAATATGGAAAAAAAAATGTGTTAGTTTTACTTATCGGTAACTTTCTATATTGATTCTGGTATATCAAAACGCAGAAATACAAATAATTGTCCATGTTCTACTGCTTTTACAGAACGCCATGTTTATCTCTTTTAAAACATTTCAACCCTTTAACCGTGCTAAGGACATATATGTCCCTTGTCGGCAGACCGCGCTAGGGACATATGTGTCCCTCATTTAAATATGAAAAAGAAAGCTTTCCAAATAAACAGAAGAATAATAATTAACTTTTACTACTAGAATACTTATTATAACATATATTCTAGCATCCTTGAAATTTAAACAAATAACGATAAAACGCCATAATAACAGATTCGACGCAAGAAAATGCAGTTTGAAGATGGATATTTCTAGGCTAGACGGACATGGTATTGGAGATGATACGTGTGAGAGTGTTATACCCAAACAATATACAACTTGTAGTTGCATTGTTGGCTAATGTAAACTCAGAAAAATAAAGTTTTGCTTAAAATTATTTAGTTTTTACATTCATAACTACATGTCTTGTTTTTTTTTCTCAAGAAAATGGACACGTCTTGGGCTAGAAGCGCAAAAAGTATACCAAGATGATTTGAGACGTAAATAGTAATTGGAGTATTATTATACGCCAGGTAGCCACTGCTTTGAAAGTATTATGATTATATGGTACAAGTTTATGGTAAAATATGGTTCATAATATCATGCAAATTTGCTAAAGCTAAGGTTCAACTCTCACAGGCAAACTTAAACCTACACGTTTATGCACTTTAAATTTTTTCTTTTTTTCTTTTTTTCTTTTTGTTTCTTTTTTTTTTTGGTTTTTCAAACGTTTGGTCTCGCGCGTATGAAGGTTACATCATTTTGTGCGCAAAGATTTTATATACAATATCACTTTCGACAATAATAGGCCGTTGACACAAGGAGACAAACAATTTTAGTCACAGGAATGATTCCAGAATAAATATTAAAATGAAATTTATCATCACTCTTCATTGGGTCTTATTTAACGAATATCTTTCTTAGTTTCCAGAAAATTAAAAAGAAGAACCATTAACCAGTGGTACTATACATTATGGCACTTCAAACCTTGTATAAACAATGAGAATAAAAATGGGAAATTCGTCATCCAAAAATGTAAGTAAATTTATTTTATAATAAAAAATCGTTTTTTTAGTTTAACGTTCACCGCGATATAGTTCAACCTACAATATAGAATTGTTGTAATGAACAGGAACATGCATGTGCTCTGCATTTCAAAACGGATTTTTTATCATGCATGATAGTCGTCCTTGCCTCTCCTGATGAACTGTTACTACCATCGACCCGGAATGCAGTGAATTTTGTTATTTGGCCCCTGAAATTGTAAAAATAGTAAACTTAT
Organism: Mytilus californianus; assembly: GCF_021869535.1. Lineage (NCBI taxonomy): Eukaryota > Metazoa > Mollusca > Bivalvia > Mytilida > Mytilidae > Mytilus > Mytilus californianus. Next base: position 4,845,418 of record NW_026262745.1, on the reverse strand, counting down.
TCAAGCTTTTCAACATTATGAAATTTAATTGATAAATGAGAGGTTAATGTAATCTGTATACTTTAGTGCAGAAAAGTCACAAAAAAGTAAAATCATAAAAAAACTGAACTCCGAGGAAAACTCAAAAAGGAAAGTCCCTAATCAAATGGCAAAATCAAAAGCCCAAACATATCAAACGAATGCATAACAATTGTCATATTCCTGACTTGGTACAGGCATTTTTTTAGGTAGAAAATGGTGGATTGAACCTGGTTTTATAACTAGCCAAACCTCTCACTTGTATGAAAGTCGCATCAAATTCCATCACAAGTGATGTCACTATTAGTCATAAACATGTCGAAAATAACGTATTTGACCTAAAATTGTCATTTCGCGTTTAGTTTTTGGTCAACATTTGTATGAGCAATAGATTTACCCTAAAAGAGATATAGATGTTATGACTTTCCAAACGTTTTGTCGCGAGTACACCAGACGAAAGTTATTCTAGAGGAAAATATATCATTTATTTTGGTTTTAAGCACAGAAAGGTTTCAAAGCATTGGTTTTACTAAAAATGAATGAGAGAGACAAGAAAATTCTAAACTAAATGTATAATTTCATGGATGTTTTGTAAAATGACTAATAGAATAGAGAATGGAAACGGGGAATGTGTCAAAGAGACAACAACCCGACTAAGGAGCAAAAAAAATCACAAGGCCACCAATGGGTCTTCAACGCATCGAGAAAATCCTGCACCCGGGGGCGGGCTTCGGCTGGCCCCTAACATAGTCTATTTGCAAATTCCGAGATTGACCCTGTTATTAGAGATCCAATTGTACTAGTTGTTTTCCTTCGGAGGGACATACATTTTTCAGTGATAATGAAGAGCTAGCGGTAAGCTAACTTATGTTTGCGTAAGTTTTGTAATCATTGTGCTTTTCAAATTTTTTGATTACATTAAATCTTTTGTTAAGCTAAAAACTTTTAATATCAACTGTTACAGTTATTTTTCACAAAACAAAAATTTGTTAAAACGCCTATATATCACTTTCAACTTACCATGCTTAGCATGGGCAGCAGCCCGTTTTGTCAGATTTAAATCCAGTCTGCAATTAGCAAAGGGAAACAGCTTGTGTCAAAAGTGTCTAACAAAAAAATCAAATCGACAATGGCAAATAGTCTATTGGGGTATATGCTCTATGAAAGAAGAAAGATGCAGTTATCAATTTTTTTTCAAAAGCCACAATTTCAGTGTCTTACTAAATTTTGTACGGTAGACCAGTCCTGTTTTAAAACGATCAAGTGGTCTTATATTGTTAGAAAATAGACAGTATACTAGTTATATTTTTACATGATTAATAGTAGTATACCGTGTACGAAAGAAGTAAAATAACAAAAATACCGAACTCCAAGGAAAATTAAAAACGGAAAGTCCCTTATCAAATGGCAAAATCAAAAGCTCAAACACATCAAACGAATGGAAAACAACTGTCATATTCCTGACTCGGTACAGGCATTTCCGTATATAGAAAATGGTGGGTTTAACCTCGTTTTATAGCTACATAAACCTCTCACTTGTATGACAGTCTCATAAAATTCTATTATATTGACAACAATGTGTGATCAAAACAAACAGACACGATTATTATTCATGGAAATTCATTAGAGCGATTCTCGACTTCTTCGATCATGGAACTTGAAATATTTTCGGCTCATGCTTAGGGGATAAACTTTGAAAGCCGTCATCTTTGATGGCACCAATGCGTTTGCGTGACCAGAGGTCATTCTTTATTTCTCGCCTAAATTGGGATATGATTCGAACGGGAATTTTCCGTTGATTTGACGTTTGGCAGTAATCCATCGACTGTCTTCACGGATTTTTTCTTTAAATTTCTTAATTTAAATGCTTTGCAACTAATCAACGACAAGTAGATTGAAGCGGAACAACATTGAGATCAACCAAATCTTTGGAAATATCGCCAATATAAATGTATTTAACGAAAAATCACTAAATTTCTGACTATTTGTTTTTCAATTGTAGAATGTGAAAAGTTTAAATCAGTGAGTATAAACTATCTATTATAAATGTATTTATAGGACTTGAACACAAAGAAGTCAATTATGCAGAATACAATGGGTAATCTAGAGACAAAACTTGTCCGCCTTGCAAACACTGACAAGAGGGACTTTCAAATGTTTGGCACGTTCCCGACAAGGCCGCTATTGATTATAAGTTCGCAAGGAATACGTCCATTATCAGTAAAAATAGGGAAAATGAAAAAAAGTATTTTAGAAAAAAATTCTATGGATACTGTCTTTTGATCATAAAAAAGCTTCTGTCCATGTTTCATAAATTCCATGAAGATTTGACAAAAATTGTATTGAAGTCTAAAAATTTAACCACTGACTGTAACTATGACGACACCGAAGACGCCGGCCTGAATTAATGGTCGCTATATATATGTCTCGGTTCCGCGACAAAATGTCGCAGGCCCTACAATAAAAACTGAGTTATCCTTTAATGTTTTCACGTCATCTTTTAATCATAAAAAGCTTCATTCAAAGTGTCATAAAATTCAACGAAGGTTTGACATAGTTATTGATACGCAAGACTGTATCTAACTGTTTTATTGTAAATGTCACAGGAACATAAAATTATCCGCTACTACAAATGAAAATATACTAGAGAAGTTCTGGAAAAAATTAAAACATTATAAAGATTAGCACTATTGAATTGAAGTTAAAAGTCACCGATTTGCGACATACATTTGATGTGAATAATTTAGGCAAAAATATAAATGACCTTATCTATAAAAAATAAAATAAGAAAATAGTAAAATCATTAACAAATGTTTAACCTAAACAAATACGGTTTGGGTTTTTCTCATTGTTGTAGGTGACTTACAATTGCTTACATCCACGTCATTTGAACTCTTGTTGATAGTTATCTCACGGGCAATCATACCCCATCATCTATTTCTATATTTTTGTAAATCGTTGTATTCACATAGTAAATTTAATATTGAAAGTGATAGTGATAATGAGTAGAGCGGAGTGCTCCAAAACTTAATTGTTGAAATAGTTAAATGACCGGAAATTGTTCCATGTGAGGACTGCATTGCATAATATGTGTATGGGAGAAAGTTTGGATACTGTATGTACATGAATTTTACCAATATGCAGAAAAGATTAACATATTTTAAAATATCAGTGTAATAAGCTCATACAGAAATTATCGATAATTAGTGATAATTAGATAATATGCATTTGCATGTATATATATAATTATATAAGAAGTTTAACAAATACTTTAAAAAACGCCAAATTGTGGTATCGATCACGATTCAACAGTGCGATCACCAATGCAGCAAACTACCGAATTTTTTTTACACCTCCTGGCTTCGAGAGCTACTTTTCTATTGTTCTAGATTCATCTTTTTTGCATAGTTTCAATTTGTTTTAAACAGTTCAATGGAAAATTCGCTATTTACACTTTTTAATTGTTCAAGACCGTCTGTTCATATTAAAATGCTTTTATCCTGATATATTTATCACACAGCCAGGGAAAGACTTCGCTAGATCTGACACTGAACGATTACACTTGTCAATCAAATAGTGTAGAAGATCAGAAAAGAATTATAGGAACAAATTTAACTTGAATTTTACTTAAAGCGTAGATACGATAAGGTCAACTTGTTCTTCCTATGAACTCGGAAAAATATAATATATCTAAGAAAAAGTAAAATAACAAAAAATACCGAACTCCAAGGAAAATTCAAATCGGAAAGTCCCTTATCAAATGGCAAAATCAAAAGCTCAAACACCTCAAACGGAGGAAAACAACTGTCATATTTCTGACTTGGTACAGACATTTCCTTATGTAGAAAATGGTGGATCAAACCTGGTTTTATAGCTAGCTAAACCTCTCACTTGTATGACAGTCGCATAAAATTCCATTATATTGAAAACAATATTGAAATTTCCTTGTTTAGAAGATCCCAAGATATAAGTCTGTAAGATATACGTATATGATTGTTTTGCATAGTTTCTGACATATTTGTTTTTGGGCTGAGTTCATTTTTTTATGCAAAAATGCAAATTTGCTAAGATTCTCATTTTGAGATTAATGTTTAGATATTATCCAAGGTTGACCCTAAAAAGATATTTTGCAACAAAATGCTTGAATTAAGGGTAGAGTTTCTATTGATAATATTTAACTTTGCCAAAAAAATGCTACTTTAGGTTAAATATGTGAATACAACAAGTCCTATTTTTGACATTACAGTGAAATCACAAATGACATGTCAGTACTGAAAAAGAATTGAATAATTTAAATATTTATTTTTTTTAATTACCTTAGCATGCTTCTCTACATACCTCCCCCTTTTACTTATAACACTTTCAGAAAATTCCAAATATTGTTTGGGTACAAAGTTTTCACGGAAAGGTTTCACGCACATGTTATGATAGTCCATCAGTTAAGGTCAACAACGACTTTTTTAAATGACCAAAATCACAGGCAATGTATGCAAGATTGTACGTATATACAGTATACTGTGTTCATATTTTACAGGAAGAAAATTAAATCTCACGAGAAAGAGGACCAAGTCGGTAAAAGGAGCTCAGTTAGTATATTGTAAGTTAATTATCAGAATATGCAATGCTTAAAAAAGTTATTGATTATTTATGTAAGGTTAATATATGCAGTGTATATAAAGTGCGAATCCAGATAGTTCATTTTCACTGTCATACGCGAGGATTACTATTGTAGAATAAAGGATGATGGGAAAAACTGCGTTTGTTTAATTTTTGAAAATACATAATAATCATTGGTGGCCTTCGGCTGTTTTCTGCTCTTTGGTCGGGTTGTTGTCTCTTTGACACATTCCTCATTTTCATTCTCAATTTTATTATACACAACATCATTAGAATATGACTTTACAGTGATCATTTACAGGAATAAAGTAAAAAAATGTGTTATTAAAGCAACAGAATATAGAATATTGATTATTGAAAGCGGCTTTAACTATAAGTGCGATGCATTATCACTGTAATTGCGATCATTTCTGATGTGGGATTTTTGAAGGTGCGATGAATTTTCATTGAGGTTTGATGGGATAATTGGACATGTAAAAAGTAACGACATTCATTTGATGACTTTAATATTGACGATATTTATGCATCTTTTAAATCATGCCTACTTGAATATACACAGGATATACAGTTGATTCCGGACGTTGTGTGTTCTTAAGCGATAAACAACAACAAGCCGAGGGAAGCCGATCTATAATATTAAAAATATGCTGAGTTATGTACACAATTTGTATACATAAATGTATGTAAACGTTGTAGGCATGTTAAGTCATCAACATAGATTAAAGAATTCTAATCTTAACTCGAACTATACTTACTAAATGATGAACGCACGCATGTTTGCAAACCTTGGTCACAAAATATTCCTTTAAAACGCTTAAATATTAACTTTAAATAACAACTAATATATATATACAGATAGTGAGCGTATCTTCCTCCAGAATATATCCCGCATACATAGTTAATTTGATTTTCTAAAATAGTCATCAGTTTATGAAATTGTTTACTGTAATTTCGTTACGAGTTTTCGTAATAGTACTGTATCCTTCGTTGGTAAAATCATCCAGAAGAACATATACTGTCTCTTTTGAAATACCCATCTTTTATTTTTTTGTAACGACTTAACTTTTTGACATTTCTAACATTTTACATTGAAAATAAAAACACCTGAATTTTGTATATGTTCCACACGGAACAGAACTTACTGGAGTAAGATGAACCAACTTATCGGACGCGCCTACTTGCAATCTAGTTTTTGAGAGATTTCGCGAAAATCTCCCAAAAATCTAGTATTTTGATCTTGAGGTCAACTTCACACAAAGGTAATGATGATATTCGACACATCGTCTTGAGGTGATACAAGTTCATATCATGCATACTATACATTCGATGATAAAATGTCATTGCAATGGATAAATTCTACCATTTTATATATCTGGAAATTATTAGAAACAAATATTTTAGCAATAAATGCTATTTTTACGCTTTCACTCACAAAGTAAGCATTATCAAATCGTTCTGACTTTATTTAGTTTGTGAGCAAGTCGGCTGAATTAAGAATCTATTTGATGAAAAATGAATAAGATTCCTACTGGGAAAATGCACCGCATATACAATAGAAATGAATCGCCCATATAGTGAAAATGAAAGTATAGTGTATCATTATTCGACAGTAAGCATGAATCGCACAACGAAAGCAGCATAGTGGAATTTAACTCAATATCAACAAACTGAATGACAAAACCTGTTTTAAGTTATACAACATTAATAATTATGTTAAAAGGTATATTTTACTGACAATAAATCTTTACTGTTGCTTTTAAATCTCCTGCACGCTCTATTCGCGAAATATTCTTAATATTTACATGTTTGTGTATTGATTTCCTACCTGGAAGGCTGTGGACGCGATATAAACCCTTCTGCATCTCTTACGTTTTTGTACCTGTATCATGAATTTATAAATACAATACATTTGATATATCATTTCTTATTTTATTGAAAAAATCATCAATTTTTCGTCTTTTTATTTATCATTCTACATCAGAAATACATGACAGATACAGTAAAAATTATATTTCAGGATTCGCACTTCATATACACCGATAGGTGTACATTATTCATAAATGTATGCTTTTGATCTGACCAATTAAGAACATTTCGTCATGTGTAACAACCACATTATGAAATTAAATTAGAAAGAACTAACCACCCGTCGTGTTAGCTTTTATACTTGTCCGGGTTGATTATAATACTTCGTAGTCCTTTAATCGTATAAGCTCTTCAAACTTTGAATTTGGCTTTGAATTTAACTTTGAATTTGCATTTTATTTGGCCTCCAACATTATGAAAAGACATCAATTCTCGCAAATGCGCATGTGGTGTATTACAATATGTACCATTTATTTTATATCAACTATGCATGCTATGTGTTCCACCATATTTCAGGTCGACAGAGCAGACATCACAATGTTTGTTACCTGGAGATGTACAGATATTTGGTAATAGTACTGTTTTGCCACTGAGCGAATACTCTAGCAATGTGCAAGGTCGTATGTATAACAAGAGGTGTGTTGAATACTAAATTAAAAAAAAGGTGATATGATAACAGTAAATAAGAAAGAACATAACCATTAATAAAATTGAGAATGGAAATGGGGAATGTGTCAAAGAGACAACAACCCGAACATAGAACAGACAACAGCAGAAGGTCACCAACAGGTCTTCAATGTAGCGAGAAATTCCCGCACCCGGAGGCGTCCTTCAGCTGGCCCCATAACAAATATATATACTAGTTCAGTGATAATGAACGCCATACTAAACTCCAAATTGTACACAAGAAACTAAAATTAAAAATAATACAAGACTGACAAAGGCTAGAGGCTCCTGACTTGGGACAGGCGCAAAAATGCGGCGGGGTTAAACATGTTTATGAGATCTCAACCCTCCCCCTATACCTCTAGCCAATGTAGAAAAGTAAACGCATAACAATACGCACATTAAAATTCAGTTCAAGAGAAGTCCGAGTCTGATGTCAGAAGATGTAACCAAAGAAAATAAACAAAATGACAATAATACATAAATATCAACAGACTACTAGCAGTTAACTGACATGTCAGCTCCAGACTTCAATTAAACTGATTGAAAGATTATGTCTTCATCATATGAATATCAGGCACAATCCTTCCCGTTAGGGGTTTAGTATCATACCATCATAACATATATGAGAAGAACATAACCCGTGTCATGCCAACAACTGGTTTTTAAATAAATGTGTTTAGTGCCGATGCAAAGACCCTATAAGTGAATCAATATTAACGCCAAAATATGCAATCTTTAATGACCTGACAACAGTATCGTAACTATATCCCTTCTTAATAAGTCTATTTAAAGGTTTTGTTAGCTTCAGAGGTGAATACTGACATTTTTGTGCTTTATAAAGAATATTTCCATAAAAAATTGGATGTGAAAGTCTACATGTTGAGCTATATTTACGAATTATGTCCTTATACCGATGATAAAATTTAGTAAATGTTTTGACTAGTTTATGATATCGAAAACCCTGGTGTAATAATTTTTCAGTAATACATAAATTTCTCTCGTTAAAATCTAAAACATTGTTACATACACGAGCGAATCGTACAAGTTGAGATATATAAACACCGTAAGATGGTGACAAGGGAACGTCACCATCTAAAAATGGATAATTAACGATAGGAAATGAAAAATCATCTCTTTTATCATATATTTTAGTATTAAGCTTTCCGTTAATGATAAAGATATCATTAAGTATACTTTGTCTTAAGTTAAAATGTAAAAAAAAAAAAAAAACATGAACTGGAACAATTTGAAATTGACACGTCCCCATCGCATGTACGCAGTTTGAAAAACAATCTTGGACACATATTACACACATTATAGATCATTATACCAAAGTGAAGTCCTCATTAGCTGAAAGTTGACAGTGTATAAAATAAATCAATCTAATTGAAAGAACATGTATATTGTTTGTCATTTACTAATTGTTTTGCTAAACGTCATGAAACCGAACGAAAAATTATTCATATAAATGTTTCTAATTTCTGAATATATAAATGAAATTTGTGCGCAATAAGTAACTCGTATTGAATCGAAAATAATTTGATATAGCTGTCCCTTCTTGAACAATATCTTATAATTGATCATTTAATTTTAATGCGAAAAATTATTATAAACTGCAAGTCTGTTCATTTTCTATTAGTTATTTAATCATCATATTCTTTATTGTAAGGTTTGGTTACGTCATTCTTCTAGAGTGTTCACTTCTTAATTCATTTTTGTTTTAATTGAATGTATTGACTCTGCCGATATCAGGAGGAAACATTTGAACGTAAATAATATGTACGATTTATTTTATATACTAATCAACAATCAATCTATGTTCGTATGATAAGGTTAGGTAGATAGGTTGTTTTGTTATTAAATTTTTGTAAGAAATAAGAATATGTTCCAAAATTGAAATGTGTGGTAACAGCTTCTTAATTTTCATCACGTAGTTTTAGTGTCGAATTTTATTTGTAAATAGAAAATTTCACTTTTAACATAGTTTTTAGTATATTGAAGGACCTTTTGCTTATTTTTTTAAACAGTACCTACTGTTAAAAATATTTGAATAATTAGCTCTCGATGCTGTATTATCGTTTTATGCTGAAGCGTAAAGCAAATACTAATCAACACTCAATCAATGTTCGTTAGATAAGGTTAGGGAGATAGGTTATTTTGTTTCTGTTCTGAATTTTATTGTAGGTTCTTTGTTACGTTTTGGCATTCTGTTAATAGATAAGATTGATGATGTTAGAGGATCGTCGATAGCCTCTGCTGATTCATTCTCGACATTTTGGAGACTTTAAAAGGATAAGGCATGTTTAGGCCACTTATTTGTCCCCTTGAATTCGAAAATTTAAAAGTTTTATACATCTTCCAAAAAACATCCTTCAGATGTTCACAAGATATAGTCTGTAGGATGTCACTTTTTTATATTTAAATTTTGTCTTATATATTGACGTTCAAACTTTTAGTGCAAAACAGCAAAAACTGCTAAAATAGTCTTATTTTGGGACCTTTTTTTATACTTAGAATTGGGCAACTGCTTCACTAGAACAGATATTCGCTAAAAATGTATTTTACAATGATATTATTAGCTGTAAAATGTCCTGTTGGGTAAAGCTGCGGGTCATATATATTTTGACCCAAAACATGCGTGAAATGGATAATTTAGGTCAAATAAGTAATTTGCAACATGTTTGTGACGTAAAAGAGAGATAACCTCTATATTTTCGACATTAAAGAAAGGGGCGATTGAAAGTCTCAAACTCTTTGAACCACTCTCTATTGTTAAATAGATATAAGAAGATGTGGTATGAGTGCCAATGAGACAACTCTCCATTCAAGTCACAATTTGTAAAAGTAAACCATTATAGGTCAAAGTACGGCCTTCAACACGGAGCCTTGGTTCAAACCAAAGACCGTATTTTGAACTTTTTTAAATGTATTTTTTCTGTCGTTGGCTTGTTGTCTCATTGTAACATACCAATATCTCTGTGCCGTTCATTTACATTCAATACAGTAGGAGATGTTAAAGACATCATAATTAATCTGTATATATTGTAATACACTAATTTAACAACTATTTTGCTGACTGTATCTGTTCTGCCTTTCATCCTATGATCTGTTGAGAGCTTTTGCTATATCTGGAAGGGCAAATATTAATAATACCTGTTCCCAAATAATAAAAATAAAAAACGACTGCAGTCGCATTATTTGAAATTTCAAAACAAATGAATGTTCATCTGTTTTACATGCACACCCGTTTATACAATGTATGTAGGCTATATCCACATAAAATGTCATGAAAATGTTAAAGCAAGCAAGTGTTTTAAATATTCGAATGTCATCTGCTCATTAGCAAATCGAATGGTAGAATAAATTATATTAAGATCATGTTTATACGATTACTCGATCTTGTTTGGAATGTAATCATTGTTTGAGAAAGGATGTCTTTTTAAGAAGATCTTGAAAATATATATTAAATTTTACAAAACCGTTTTTCGATTTCTAAAGTATTATCGTCATCAATAAAACCCAGAAGTCGAAGAAAACTTATATCTCCAGGGCACAATCGAAAGACGATGTAAAGACAAACAAGTCCACAAAACACTATATAGATAACTAGACAGGGCAACACGAACTCCATCAAACACCGGGGATGATCACCAGTGTTCTGGAATGGTAAGCATAATCTGTTCCACTAATTGCATTCGTCGAGTTGTCTGGTAAGTACAATTAGGTGATTAGTCTCATTCGATAGTTTTACAATCGAGGAAAACTGGACGGGATTATGGTTACGACAATTTAGACAAATCTTGGTCATCTGTGATGCATATATTACATAACAGTCTACCAACTCGTGATAGCGTTTGTAAAATTTTGGAACTTGACTTCAGCTTTACTACTGAAAATAGTTGGTTCAATAGCTTCCTTTTTAGCATAACCCTCTTTTAAGGAAATCAAAACATGAAACGCAAGCTCTGGAATATCGTATAAACTGGGAGATTTTTACTCCATATACCAGCGCTACGTATACTGGATTGTTGTTTCGTAGAAATGGAAAGTTGGCTAGTGTAAAGTAGCAATTAACCCGTTTGTTTTGTTCTTAGCTGACCCTCATTTTCATATACTAGATGTAAATCAAGATATGAAGTATACTCAATGGTATCTATGGTATCCTTTAATTTAAAATTCAATGGGATAGATCCGTTCAACAGAATCACCAATATTTGAATCATTTACAAACAACGGTATATTGCTGGGTCCTCCAAGTGCTCCATGAAACCTCTTTCTAAATTATTAACATCTATTTTATCAGCAATCAAAGGCAGGCTCCAAAGTTATTGTAAAACTGCCTATTCTAGAGGTGGCGTGAATCAGATGTGGATACTAAAAAATTCCAAAGATCTTTTAGAGTACATACAATCTAAGACTCTCTCATCTTGCAATAGTATTAAAACATTTGACTTTTCTACACTTTACACAAGTATTCCCCATTCCAAACTAAAAGACAAATTGAAAGAGTTGGTATTACTTTGTTTCATTAAAAAGAATGGCGAACGTAGATACAAGTGTCTTGTCTTGGGGAGGGATAAATCCTACTTTGTAAAGAATCACTCTGATTCAAACAAAAAATTCTCTGAAACTGACATTATCAAGATGCTTGATTTCTTGATTGACAACATATTTGTTACGTTTGGAGGACGTGTTTTTCAACAGACTGTCGGAATTCCTATGGGAACCAATTGTGCCCCTCTTCTTGCCGACTTGTTTCTTTATTATTATGAGGCTGACTTCATACAGGAACTTCTTAGGAAGAAAGATAAGAAGTTAGTAATATCCTTTAACTTTACGTTCCGCTATATAGATGATGTTCTCTCACTTAATAATACAAAATTTGGTGACTATGTTGAACGAATCTATCCCATCGAACTAGAGATAAAGGATACTACAGATACAGTTAAGTCTGCCTCAAATCTTGACTTACATCTAGAAATTGACAACGAGGGTCGGTTGAAAACCAAACTTTACGACAAAAGAGATGATTTCAGCTTCCCAATTGTGAACTTTCCATTTCTATGTAGCAATATCCCAGCAGCGCCTGCATACGGAGTATATATCTCCCAATTGATACGATATTCCCGGGCCTGTATCTCCTATCATGATTTCCTTGATAGAGGATTGCTGCTTACAAGGAAGCTATTAAACCAAGAGTTCCAAATGGTGAAGTTGAAATCATCCCTTCGTAAATTTTACGGACGCCATCACGAGTTGGTTGACCGTTATGGAATAACCGTTTCACAGATGATATCGGATATGTTCCTTATGTCGTAACTACAATACCCTTCCCTTTTCACGAATGTGACCTACCGAATTAGACTATTTACCGGATTTGTAATAACATAAGCAACACGACGGGTGCCACATGTGGAGCAGGATCTGCTTACCCTTCCGGTTCACCTGAGATCACCCCCAGTTTTTGGTGGGGTTCGTGTTGCTTAGTCTTTAGTTTTCTATGTTGTGTCACCTGTACTATTATTTGTCTGTTTTTCTTTTTATTTTTGGCCATGGCGTTGTCAGTTTGTTTTCGATCTATGAACTTGACTGTCCCTTGGTATCTTTCGTCCCTCTTTTTTAATGAGAGGACATCATCTAAATGGCGGAACGTGAAGCTAAAGGAAAATGATTGCTTCTTTTGATTCTTCTAGAGAAGCCCCTGTATAAAACATATCTTTTATATATCCCAGACTATCTATTTTTCAATCTAGAATTGATGAAAGTACCAATCAGCGGCGACCACAAACATCATTGTCACAGTTATCAGTCGATTCGCAGGAATCTTCCGTTTTCAGTGGTAGTTTTCAAAGGTAATATATATTTAATTTAGAGATTTAAATTTGATTGGATACTGGTTTCTACAGATTAAGAGGAAAGTAAAACGAGCAAGCAATTTGTTTGGCGATTCATCAACAGTATGTAAATTTTGCAATCAGATAAAGAACACATCGCTTTTGAAGAAAATTCATCGTAATGGCCGTCAATGTTACTAGACTAAGTATATATTAAACGACAGGGATATGGCCTTATTTATTTATATTAGCTAGCTTACATATATCATAAAAAATGATTTTAACTCCTTATCTATGTTTAAAATATCAAACATTCCCTCACTGTAACATAATGTTAATGTTCTCTAATATTTGTTATCTTTCAGGAAGAATGAATACGATCAGTTGGATAGCGGACATGACAATGTTTCAGAATCAAAACGGTAGTATTATTTATGTGCTTCCAATAAATATAAATCCCCACCGATTTATGATAAAGTTACCAAATGGCAAATGGTGATAATAATTTTAATAATATAAATAAAAACAAAATAATGAATTTGATAATGATAATAATAATAATGACAAACCATATACATTTTGTGTTTAAATGCTAACACGATGTCGCCCAAAACTTCGCGGAACATTGATTAAAATTGAAAAATCTGGAATAAAACAGTTCATACATCTAAAAGGATGTATATTATCAAACGATTATTGTATGATTTAAAATTATAAAATAACAGTTAGAAAAATTCCAATATAAATTTGTTTTACGGTTGAAATCACAGATGTTGGAAACAAACGGGATATGCTTCTGATATAATATACACAACACACAGTTTGTAAACTTATGGTTTGAAGTCACAAAAACAGTTGAAAATTCCCTGTTTGAATCGTCTGTGCAAGTAGGTCTCATATTAACATTAAATAGTTGGATGTAAAACTAAACTTCACATTTGTAGTCTCTTTAGAAAACAGCAACCACTGACACTTTGTTTGAAAGTAATACAAATTCAATATCATATAAACAAATGGTTAAAGGAAAATTGTAACTCTTAATGGAAATATATACCTGCATGATACAACCATGCAATATATACGTTCAATAATAGGAAACTTGGGCTGTTTTCTGCTTTTTGGTTGGGTTGTTGTCTCTTTGACACATTCCCCGTTTCCATTCTCAACTTTATAACAACATACTTTTATAACAACATACATTTGTAAATACTGCACTTCACTTTTAAATACTCTCCAAACGATCCCAGTCGAATAATGAACAGTTGGTTGACATGGTTTGTATTTGGTAATCGTTCTATTAAATAGTTTTATTTGAAAGACAGCAATTCAATTAATTGGAATATATATGGCCATTGTGACGATATTATACATTTTGTACTCAGTGGAGAAATCGTAGTACAAGTATGAGAATCGGTACCGACTGCTGACATATTCAAACACTATTATTCGATTAAAACAATCTGAAATGAAATGGTAGGGGGTATTATTGACAACATATTTGTTACATTTTGAGGAGTTTTTTCAACAGACAATCGCAATTCTTATGGTTCAAATCGGCTGTTCTTCTCTGTTTCCTGACTTGTCCTATTGTTTGTTTTTCTGTGACAGGCTTCATACAGGAACTTCACTTTAACTTCACTTTCTGTTATATTAATGATGTCCTTTAACTATAAAATCCATAGTTTGGTGACTTTGTTGACTGCATCTATCAAAAATGAACTTGAAATTAAGGATGATACAGATACAGTTAAGTCTGCCTTATAACTTACACCTATAAATGAAAAATGAAGGCCGGTTAAAAACTTAACTTGAAGACAATACAGATGTGAAGTAACGGTCCAGCAGCGTCTGCAATTGGATCATATATCTCCCAGTTGATAAGATATGCCAGGAATTGCGCTTACTATCATGGCTATTTTTGCCGTGAAACGGTCTGTTTATATTTGACGCATAATTTTGTATTGCTTCCTTTGTATTTTTTTCTCTCTTTTTATGACGGATGGGAATGATGGTATACCATGATAATACATAACTAAGTTCATGAATACTCTTGATACAAGACACTTTGATGATAGATATAATGGCAAACATATTAAGAAACATTGCCTCACTTGTACATTAGATGATCTCTAAACTATATTTCAGTGATAGACATAAATTATAATGCAAACTGGACTAAATACCACCAAGGAATTACATAACGTACATGTAGTTTCAACCAAATATCGTATTAATACAGCTTTTTGTCACCATATAATGTTCCCGTGTATCGATGTCATAGTAGCTCTGAGTACACCTTCATCGGTACTTCAAATCTCTTGTCATATATCAATTATATTTTGTTGTTCTTCGTACCGTTTGGATAAGTCAAGCTCTTTCCAACTGATTTTTGAAATTTGTTCTTTAATATGTGGTACTGTTACATCACAGTCCAAGTTAATGTTCCTTTCTCAAGTCAGGAGCCTGTAATTCATTGGTTGTCGTCAGTTGTATTTGGTTTTCGTTTTTTATTTTAGCATAAACTTGACCTTTTGTTTTCTCGTTTGAGTTGATTTACATTTTGTCAAGGCGGGGCCTCACACAGCTGAAATTTATGTAGTTTTGCTCCTTGTTGAAGGCCATGCGATGACCTATAACTGCTTACACCCTCGTCATTTGGTAGATCGTAAATAGTTGACTCACTGGCAATCATACCACATCATTCTTTTTTATAGTGCATTTTATTGAATGTTTCTTGTCTATAAGATTATGTATACACTATCAGTATGAGACGTAAATTACCCTTACTTGCATGTAATCGCTCTAAAATGATTATATCATTGTTTTACAGACTACTGAATAGCACTGTTGGTAACTCTGGTTTTGAAAAAATAAATAAAATCGAAAGTAAAAAGAAAAAGAAAAAGAAGCATTTAAGGTAAAATATTTATTAAACATTTTGAATAAAATTAAAGACATTTCTGTATTGAATTTGATTAGAACTTTGTTTATTGAAGGCAGATCTTGAACAACAAAATTTTGATTTTTTTCGGGAATTGGTGTGATAGGCTATAACAAGTGTTTACATAGACCCACACTCCTCAATATCTCCGATTGTTTATATCACTTGCAACTTATCCAGCTTTGGCTTTGACATTTTGTACATTGCTGAAGATAGAAACTATGTTAACCTGATTTAGTTTTCTTCAACTCAAATGTCCTACTGAAAACAAAATAAATTTCAAAAACAAAATCTATATTATAGCAATGGTTTAGAGACATTTGCAAATTAAATTACTTCACAACATTTATTGACAGCGGTTTTGAAGATTAACTGTCACACATCGCGGTCATTACAAAGTAAATTATCAAAGTTCAAAGATGACTCGTTAATAATAATTTTTACTAAAACATGCATCCATTCATGTTGATTGAGCTCAGTTTGCTGTTCGCATTTTGCATACAATTAAGTCATGGGAACTTTCTCTACAGGTAAGCATTTAAGGTAAAATATTTATTAAACATTTTGAATAAAATTAAAGAAATATCTGTATTGAATTTGATTACAACTTTGTTTATTAAAGAGAGACCTCGAACAACAAAATAGTTTCGAATATTTTCGGGAATTGGTGTGATAGGCTATAACCAGTGTTTACATAGACCTATACTCCGCAATATTTCCGATTGTTCATGTCACTTGCAACTTTCCCAGCTTTGGCTTTGACATTTTGTACATTGCTGAAGATATAAACTATTTTAACCTAATTTAGTTTTCTGCAACTCAAATGTCATACGGAAAAAAAATTAAATTTACAAATCTATATTATAGCAATGCTTTAGAGTCATTGCAAATTAAATTACACTGCAGAACATTTATTAACAGCAGTTTTGAAGATTAACTGTCACACATCGCGGTGATTACAAAGCAAATTATCAAAGTTCAAAGATGAATCTTTAATAATGATTTTTACTAAAACTTGCATCCATTCATTTGATTGAGCTCAATTTGCTGTTCGCACTTTACATACAATTAAGTCATGGGATATTTCTCTACAGGTTAACATTTTATACAAAACATCAATAAACATTTTAACCAAATAACAAAAAAATTCAAAATCATATGAAAATAGAGAATTATTCATTGCTAAAATATATGTTAGTAATCATCCCCCAACATATGTGAAACAGATGGACCACATCAAACTAAAATCTATGACAAACGTGATGATTTTAATTTTCGAATGATCTACTTTTCATTTGTTAGCAGTAATATAGCCTCTACCAGTCAAATGGCGTAAACATACACCCGTGCAGGTTGACACTGTTCGAACTACATTAACAGGAGTGTCTTCCTGAAACAATGAATAGCCAAGAAAACGACTGAAATCATGACTACAGAATTTTACGGTCACCATCACGAATAGTTGAACAATACGATGTGTCTATGTCTCAACTTATTATCGGCATGTTTTCGCGGTTTAAGATCTTTGGTTGGATTAGAGTCGTCTGAACTGTAAATTTGCCAATTGTGTCTTCGGTAGACAACTGTACCTCTTATTCAATATTGAAAATCAAATAATTACAACCTTAGACCCACTATATTTTATTTTAAGCAGTTCTGAGAGCTAATGCAGATACACACTATATATATAGCATGGAATGTTACAAATATTTAAGATACTAACAAAGTTGATTGTTTTCATTTACGTTTGACTGGTCAGTATTCAGATTAAAAAAGTGTGAATTTATTCTACGTTCTTCTAGTATAGTATAAATTTAGATTCCAACACTGCATCGAGTGTGATGTGATATTTTACACTCGAGACAGGGAAATTGTTAAATGTATACCGTGAGGCTTGCCGAGCGTTTTAAATATTCAAAATTTAACTGTCGGGAGTGAAGAAATATCATTTTGTACCAGAGTTGGTGATGAAATCTGTTTCTCTTATGATTTTAGGCGATAGGTAGACAAACTTTTTCAAAGATCTACAAAACGTTGTGTTCTTCATATGTGACGTCAACAGGCATGGTTTTCCCTTTTCTTGACGTTATAATTGGATTTTCAGAGAACAGCAATTTTACATGATATTTGAATTTCGATCAGTGAAGAACTGAGGTCAAACGAACCACACGTTGATTAGATAAAATAATCAACCGATCGGGGAGAGGATAAATCGGCTAAGAATTAGACAAAACCATTTAATTATTTAGTACACAAGTACATCTGATTCTTAACTGAAATAGACTGAAAAAAATAATCAAACTTAGTTTCTTTAAATGAATAGCCAAAGGAGATACAAATATCCTTTTTTTATGAAGGGGGAAATCATACACCGTAAAATAATTTGATTAAAAATAGCTCTCTGAAACTGACATTATCAAAACTTTAGATTTTGTTTATTGGAAACATATTTGCTACGTTTTTGGACCTAGGATGTACATGTATTTGACAATAAACTATCGATATTCCCATTTGGAACATACTTTTTTCCTCATCTTGTCGACTTGTTCACGTTGTTCCTTTTTTGTCTCATATGGCAGTCTGAGACTGTCCTTTCAATTAATAATTGATCTCAATGACTATGTTGATCCAATTAATTTGACATATATACTGACGTATTGACGTATACACTGTTTAAGCTTCTTCATGATAGTATCATGACAAATTTCTAGATAATGATATCGAGGGTCCATTGAAAACTAAACCCTACGTCAATTATAGGATTTCAATTTATATATTGGGAATTGCTTGCTTTTGTTCATCAACTTCCAGCAGCATCTGCATATGGAGTGAGCATCCCATAGTTGTACATTTTAAAGACTGTTGAAGGATACCGAAGGGATATTCAAACTCATAAGTCGAAAATAAACTGACTAATTCCTTGGCAAAAAAAGGACCAAAAGACAAACAACAGTACACAAAACTCAACATATGAAAATAGTCTGAGCAAACGGTAAGAAGATCCTGCTTCACATGTGGCATCCGTCGTGGTGCTCATGTAAGTACAAACCCGGTGATAAGTCTAATCCGGTAGTACACATTCGAGGAAAAGCGGACGGGATTGTGGTAACGGCAATTGGAACACATCCGTCGTCATCTGTGAAACATATATTCCATAACGATCAAATGTGAATATGGAAACTTAAGTAATGTGAGACATAATTGATATATACAATTTATTGTCAGTCTCTATTACTTAGCATTGCTTTAATTATAATTAGCAGATTAAAGCAGATTCATGTCATACATTTATATTGTCATTGTCATTTTGCTTAGTTTCTTTCGTTACCTATTTTGACATCGGACTCGGACTTCTTTTAAACTGAGTTTTACTGTGCGTATTGCTGTGTGTTTGTTTTTTCTACATAGGCTAGAGGTATAGGGGGAGGGTTGAGATCTCACTAAACATGTTGAACCCCGCCGCATTTTTGCGCCTGTCCCAAGTCAGGAGCCTCTGGCCTTTGTTAGTCTTGCATGATTTTTAATTTTAGTTCATTTATATGTTTTGGAGTTTTTAGTATGACGTCCATTTTCACTGAACTAGTACACACTTTTGTTTAGGGGCTAGCTGAAGCCCGCTTCCGGGTGCGGGAATTTCTCGCTGTGTTGAAGACCAATTGGTGGCCTTCGGCTGTTTTCTGGTCGGGTTGTTGTCTCTTTGACACATTCCCCATTTCCATTCTCAATTTTATTGGAATGAAGAAATATAGGAAACAATTTATACCACAGGTTGAAAGTGATAAATAAAAGCAATGGAATTATGAAATATTATAAAACAAACAGAGCATTGAAATATTGACATACGAATGTAAATGATAAAAATCAATATTTTAAGCCAGAACGCAAAATACAAATGATTTTCCATTACAGAAAAACAGTTGATCCGCAGACAGAACCCGAAAAATGGGCTGATAGAAAGAACATTACTCCAAGGTAAATTATATACGCCGTTTAGCCGAAGGAACTCGCCGCGGATTAAACTGTCTGAGCGGCGCGGGAACAGGTTATCGATGTAACTTCCATGAACAGTGTAAAAAAGAAACGAATAGATATTCTTTTAGACAATATATTTTCTTAAAACCGTCAAGCAATTTTGAAATAAGTTCGTCCGATATTTGTTTAAAAACTAGATATATCACCGAATTTCAATTTGTCCGTCTACGTTTATTTACCATAATACAGCTGAATTTTCTAGCCTAATTAGGACATATGTATATTTTCTTAGTTTGTTTTTATAAATGATCTTTTTTCCAAAAAAAAAAACGTTGTTTATCGACCGTGCGTAGCTTGTCAATGCATGTTCATTTCGTACGACCAAATTCAAAATGACTGAACGAAATGGGCAGAGACATTTAGAAAAGAAAGTAATTAGATAATAGTGTCAAGGAAATGAATATTCAGTCATAAATAGATACGTAACATCGTAGAAAAATATCTACAGAAGCGAACTATTGAAACCATACGAAATAGTTTTGTTATACACATATACACTTTCACAGTACTACAATCTGTCGATACCTATATTTTGGCATTGCACAAGGTCATGATTTTCTTTGACTGTTAATGACGTCTTTACACTAAATTCATTGGATGCTGGATGTGTGCTGATTGATACATTAGTCTTAGATACATTTTTTCTTTTATTAGTTGTTATTGGCTTTGAACTAGTTGTCAGTAACTGCGAGTACTCTGTGATCTGTACATTGTGGGTTTTTTTTTTATTGTTGTTAGGTATGTATAAATACCCTGCCATGTCCGGTCTGTTTTTTTGTTAGATGTATTTCTGCTTTGCATCGATCTGATTAGTTAAACCATTTTCAACTGATTTTTAAGTTTGTTCTTATGTTGTGCTGACACCACTGTACCAGGTTAGAGGAGGGTTGAGCGCTCACAAACATGTTTAACCCCGCCACATTCTTTGTATGCCTGTCCAAAGTCAGGAGCCTGTAGTTCAGTGGTTGTCGTTGGTTCATGTCTGTCATATTTGTATTTCGTAAATTGTTTTGTTATAGATTAAGCCGTAAGTTTTCTCAATTGAATTGTTTCATATTTTTCATGTCGGGGCCTGTTATAGCTAGTCAACTTTACGGTATGGTTTTTTTCTCATTGTTGAAGGCCGTACGGTTGCCCATAACTGCTTACATCCACTTCATTTGAACTTTGGTGGATATTTGTCTCATTGGCAATCATACCACATCTTCTTTTTTTATATATGCATTGACAAGCCACGCACGGTCGATAAACAATGAATTTTCTGGAAATACGTGCGACCTGAACCTGGGTCGCAATTCTAAACGTTTTAACATAGGATTATTCCGTAGCTTTATTGGTCGCAAAAAAGTCTCATTTGTTGATTTTACTATCGAGAACGTGATTGTAGTTACGACTATAGAAAATATCTGTGTTTGGTAAAAATAGTTCTATATAACCAACAATGCCAATAATTTTCTTTGACAACTTTTCATTGATTTGGTAAATTTACTTTTATAAAATAGGTTTTGTTATCCTCCCCGTCTGAATTGATATAAATGTTAAAATCATTTGTATGTTATTAGGTTTTATATGGATATATTACCACATCTACAATGATTTACCAATGATGAATTCAACTTGTTTCTATGTGTAGAAAAATTTATTTTGTTTTCTGTATTGTCGTAGCTCAACTACAGTGTAAATTTATGTTTGGGGCACTCAGTTTGATATGTTTTTATTGGGCATTTGTTTGGTAATTTGTTCTTTCTTTTTATAAGCATCAATGACGTATAAAGATCTGTCCCTGACCAGACTGACAACTGCTGATATCAGGACAATTTGAATAAACCGTCAATTTTAATATTCAGGACGTTGCTTCGTATCGGCCAACCAAAATTAATTAATGAAGATACCACTTTTAAAATTTCGTGCATCTAACGCAACAAAAGTATTAATTTCTTCTCCAGTACTGGGTAGATACCGATCACTGGTGGACTTATTTTCTGACGTATCATCTGCCTAGTGGTCAGTGTTTTGCCAGAGACACGATTTATAGCATAAATTTCTTAAATTATCCTTTGATATACTGTAAGGGCAATATACTGGCAACTTAGATTCAAATTCCTTCAAGCAAAGTTGATATTAAATGGTTTTGGTATTGGTTATTTGAATTTGTCTTCCACTTGTTGTATTTGTTTTGTTAGATTATACCATTTATAAAGAGTTAAATATCTTTCATGTACACATGTTAATTGTATACTCAATATGTGGGGTGTACGTTTATGAAACAGCAACCGAAGTACACAAATCAAACATCTTGAGGTCACAATGCTATCAGGAACAATACTCTCATGAGTTGTGTTTTGGCAATGTGTCAAGCTAAATTGTTCTTAGTCTATAAATATTGTGTATAAATTGAACAGGGACGTTTAATGTACGTTAAGTGTTGTGTTTTCTCACTTTAGTTTTATTAATGACTGCAGAACTGTTCAATGAAGTGAACAGTGAACACGTTCGATTTATGCATATCTTAATACTTGGACATTTTCATAGCCACAGACAGAAAGTATGAGAAATTTAGTTTGAATTTGATAACATTTGAATGAATTTAACCACCAGTGATGCTTACGTATATGCAGTGACAGATCACATCAATTCCAAGAACTTTTAAATTTAGAAGACCCAAGCCTGTTCCGGCAAAACTGTGTAGTGTATACCCTTATATTTTACAGTTATGGTTTTTTTATCATTACATATTTTCTATTTCTTTAAATTCAAGTTTTGGTTATCTTATTGAACTTTGGTGGATAGTTGTCTCATTGGCAATTATACCTCATCTCCTTACTTTTAAATTATTTAGAATAAGCAAATAGTCAATAAGTCATTATTGCCATTTAATGAAAGTAACCTTTTATTAATTTCATGCGTCTGAAGCGCTTTTCTATTTTTTTTCGTGCACTTCCGTTCGCTTTTTTATGTCTATTTAAGCTGTAATAGTATACATGTATATAAAGATAGGGACTTCCCATACTTTTTCTGTCTCTCGGGGGCTTGTAGATGAGTTCAAATTTCTTATGTTTGGATGTTATACATTTTTACGACTCACTAAAAAACATATAATTTGTCTGACATTGATATAGTTTGGATGTTTTATGAAGCCATTATTGTATATAACGAAAAATGTATGTGTAACAGATAATACCGAAACTATAAGGTCTGAATTAAATCTTGATCTTAAGCACAGTATACAACTTAAAACTAAAGTCTATCACAAACATGATGATTTCTACTTTCCAATGGTCAACTTCCTATTTCCTGGCAGGAGCATACCCTTGTCCTACCGTAAGGCGTTTACATATCTAAATTTATAGATTACGCTCGTGCATCTTCACACTATACAAACTTCATTAACAGGGGTTTGTTCTTGACAGAAAAACTGTTCTAAAAAGTTATAAGCAACAACGACTAAAATCGAAATTACAAAAGTTGCGTGGTTGACCGATACGTCGTGTGTGTGTGGTGTCTCAACTCCCTAGCGATATATTTTTGCAGTCTTAGATCTTTAGAATCAAACAAGGCTGATGTGTATATTTATCGATTTGTTTTCCTATTCCTGATTGTGACATTTTGACTGAGTGTGGATTTGCTCGAGGTTTAACATGTTTAAGCATGCATAGCAGGAAACTCTTACCTTGTCGATGCACCCTGTCTCGCTCCTATTCATGTTTATAGTTGTTTTATCTTGATTTGTATCTTCTTAATAGATGTATGAGATTTGAATATCGATAAACTATAGCTGACTCTAATTTAAGATAAAATGATTAAAAAATAATTTTTCAGAAAAAGTGGACATTTTGAAAAAGAACATGATACTAGAGAACTTACGCATGAAATGGACGATTTCGACCTCAAGGATGTTAGGAAACAACTGGCTTCAGTAGAGACAGGAAAGAAGTATGCCTGTTTTTCTCGTTTTTATTTGTGTTATTTAATGTTAGAAATTATGCTATGATACCATGTCATGACATCAATTTTTATTCTAGTTGAATTGCGTACTTTTTATTCCTATATGACGAGACCTGTATTTATGAGATAAAATATATGACACGAAATCAGTTAACAATCATCACATTGCGCATTAAAATATCTTGTTTAGCTCTTGTGTTCCTAAACAAATGCAAATGTTGCTATGCAGTTATGTATTACTTATCCCCTATTATTATACCCGAGGTTCATGCGCTGATAGTCTATTTGTCAATTCCTAATTAGAATCTGTTATCACACACTTTTGAGACATTTTGTCTTTGCGAATTGTATACTATAGAAACATACCGTACAAAAAGCGCTGCTGCCCTTGCAACGCTGGATACGTTGAAAGTGATATACATAAAGACGTTTTAATCATTTTTCAAATAACTATTGATATCAAAGTATTCAGTTTAACAACAGAATAAATGTGAGTAAAGGATTTGGAAAAAACTTTAAGATCACACACATTACGCAGAGATAAATTTAGTATGCCAGGTAGCTCATCATTGTCATTTAAAATGTATGTCCCTCTTGAGTTAGAATGTCCCTTTAGTATCTTTCGCCTCTGTTTTAAGGAAAACAATTGACAAAATCTTTCATTACACGATAAATTACAAAATTTGCAAATAGACTGTGGTAATCAGCACATGGAACCCATATACAGTCATTTGAATATCTCTATAGATTACTGACGTATATATTAGACCATGCAAAAATCAATTTCTGTCTCCTGTGTCCTTATTTTGTTATATCAAATACCATTTAAATATCCAAACTCATGATATATTTCAAACAGCTTATGTGCGTTACCAGTTTAATTTGTTTATATAATACATAATGCATGTTATTTATATTCACGAGGAACCAGTTTTTGTTGATTTTTTGCCTAATTTAACCAACATACTCAACGTAACGAAAAATTGACAACAATCTATTGATTTGGCATGTGCATACTTAAAAGATCAATAAACCGCAAATGTCAGGTCTCAAATTCCAATACTCTTACATTGTGATGTTTAAAAACGCAAATTTTCAGTATACGAAACGATATTTGCATATGCAGCCTGGTCTGTACATTTAACCGCTTTGAATAACAACTATTGTATCATATAGATGTCAAGTGCAAGTTTAGACCTTCATCACATAAAAAAATGCTTTTTTTTTTTTTAGAGTAGCTGATTTCCAGATAAAGGTCATGACTATAAAAGCAGAAAGGCTTGCAAAAGTTTGTAAGGGTGATTCTGAAATGTCTTCTTTGGACAAGGACAACACTGATATCTGTCCAAAAGACTTCTTGCAAAGTATAAGTTATGTTGAAAAGTATACTATCGACCAAAAAAGTAAAATGCAACTTTTGGAAAGAGAAAAGCAAAGTTACCTGAATAGGTGAGTAATCCTTTCCAGGTAGTGAAATTATATTGAATACATCATGTATGTTATAGCCTAAGTAAGTTTTAACTAGTTTAATCATGTTTTACGACACCCCTTATTGGTAAAGTCAACGTACCATACTTTATTTGAGAAAAGCCAACTAGTGTACATGATGTGTAACTTTTATCCTATATGCAATCTAACTTGAATATAATATCCAGAGGTCCACCATTGGCATTTGCTTGAAGCAAATTAAGAAAAAAGGTATAACAAAAATACCGAACTTAAAGGTTAATTCAAAAAGGGGGAAGTCCATAAAAACTGAAAAAATCAAACCTGAGACTTTATCAACAAACGGAAATAATGGAAAATAACTGCCATATTCCTGACTTTAAATTACTTGTATGATTTGTGATGTCTGGAAAAACAAACGGACGTTAAAATAAAATAAGACCTGTTGTGTATTATTTCGTTCTTCTTTAAAAAGGTTATAAAATTTATTAAATAATAGCTAAGGTTTTGTGTTTCATTTGATTTTGACGTCAACCAATTAACGTCATAAGACGTATTCGCCAGATTAAAATAAATCTGCATTTTTCCAGAAAAATTTGGATAAATTTACATACAGCTTAATAATACCATTTGATAAAAGACTTTCCGTTTTGAATTTTCCTTGGAGTTCGGTATTTTTGTTATTTTACTTCTTAAGATTAAGTTTGCCGGTATGCAGATAGAAATTATAACTATTTATTTGCATGTTTGCATCAATCGATCAGAATTTTGTGTAACTTTGCCAGTTTATATATCTAATTGTCATTTCGGCGATGTAAAATCCAAGTTTGGAGTACATTTCAAGAAAAGAAACAAAAAAGATAAACCCTTTTCTAGATAAATGCAACAATTATTTCAGCAAATTGACGACACATTGAATTACATTTTAATGCCAGGGCCAGTTTGACACTTGCTTATACATTTATGTGAAATTGTTGTTTACTATTAATTTTTAAGCCTTATTAACGACATAAGAGGTATCATGTTTTCCGGTCTTTGTGTCTGTCTGTCCGTTCGTATGACGACCCATAGGTAACGGGTTCTCTTTTTGAGTAATTACCATTCAGTTGTGGTCAGACTAACTATGTACACATGTGAATAATGGTGTGAACTTAACGATGCATGTATAAGCCAAAATCAGGGATTGACCCATATTTTGTGGTTTATTGATCAGGATTAAGTTTTGGTTTGAAGTAGCTTAATTTGTCTATGGTAGTTAATGAGATGTCTTTAGCCTTTGTACATTATATAACAAAGAGATTATCTACGGCTGCATTACACCAACGCAGGAATTCTTGAAATCCATACCAAAAGCGACTGTGGACATAGTTAAGATTTAAACGTTAGAAGGATATATTGCAATTTATCTTTGTCCGTCTAACAAATTACCAATTCAGATACTTGGTGAAGAGTACGGTCCTTTTCTGTAAATTCTTCATACAGGAACATTTTTTAAATAAATTTTTAATCTTTGCTAAAATTCACAGTATCAGAGCTTCATGCGCTCTTTGAGTTCATCAACATATCTTTCTAACATGTTACCAAAGAAGTGTTCACAAAAATACCGAGCTCCAAGGTAAATTCTTATACGGAAAAGTCCATAAAACCTGATAAAATCAAACGCTCGACTTTATCAATCAACAGAACGAATGGAAAACAACTGTCATATTCCTGATTTAGTACATGCATTTTCCAAAGAAAATGGTGAGTTAAACTTGGTTTTAAAGCTAGCTAAATCTACCACTTGTATCACTGGTGTATTATTTTTAGTAACCAATAATTCATTTTGGTTGTCGGTTTTCTTTTTATTTATATTATTCTACAAAATCATGCGCACTTTGAAACATTGTTCATGTACCATGATTATCTCCAACAATGATTCAAAGTACGTTACTAATTCTGTTTCATATCCACTCCCAGGTAGGTTTCAAAACTGTTCAGGATTATACCATGTACAAATAATAAAACATTTGAATTGCTATATTTCTTTGTGAGTTCTTGGTCGAGTGTGTGGGAGATCGCAAGTTCGATCCGCTATCTGCACTTTTTCCAATTCTGATATTTTGCTGAAATATTCAAAACCTTTAATTTCAAAATGAGTTTAATTTAGAAACGTTTCATTTTTTATATTGAAAATAAGTAAACGTTTATTTGATATTTGGTACTTTTGATCCGTTAAACATAAAAGGTAAAATATCTAAACTATTTTAAGATTGAACAAAGATCCAACCCCTTACTTAAAGCTTGAGCTACAGCTCGCTATATACATTGTAGTTTGAGTAAACATTTACATTAGTCAGTTTCAGTTCGATAAAAAAGTGAAAAGACTACAAGGTGTCAATAAAAAACCATCAGTCAAATAAAAACAGAAAAACCATGGCAAAAAGAATAACGACGAAACGACAAATATATAACAAATAATATAATAAAATAACAACAACAAATTTCACTGAAAACTTAAGATTGGAAAGAAGGATCAACGCAAAATTCACCAAAAACCGGGATGAACTCATGTGCTCTAAAAGAGTAGATAAAATTGAGAATGGAAATGGGGACAAAGAGCAGACAACAGCCGAAGGCAACCAATGGGTCTTCAACGCAGCGAGAAAATCCCGCAACCGGAGGTGGTCCTCAGCTGGCCCCTAAATAAAATTGTGTACTAGTTCACTGCAAATGGTCGTCACACTAAACTCCAAAAAATATAAATGAACTAAAATTAAAAAAACATACAAGACTAACAATGTATGTAATTACTGCTTGAAATATGGCACCCGTCGTGTTGCCCATGCAAGTAAAAATACAGTAAAAGTTTGCTTCCGTAATGTCACAATCGAGAACAGAATGGTAATTACGACAACAGGAACATATCCGTAGTCATCTGTTAGCAGATATTCCATAACAGTTAACAAAATCATGATGTCGTCTGTATAATTTACGTAAGAATATCCTTCGAGTATAATTTCGAGATGATACTTGGTGTAAAAGTTAACACTTAAACTTCTTATCTATCATACAAAATTACTAGTCGTTAAAAGATGATTTTTTGCATATATTCATATATATTTTCTTTTATATATCATTTATATAGTTATAATATATTTTTTTTGTTCATATCTTCAATGAGGGCATCATGGACGCGTGTATGCCACAATTGTGGTAGGCCTTGGGTTAAATCTCCAATTGGATCACACGATTCGTGTTCGGAGAGAGTAAGTGGCATGTCCTTTTTCAGATAAGAAATCCAAGACAGCATATACGTTTAGTGCAATGCATGGACCATTACATATGACCGTACTGAGTATATGATATAAATCGTAAGACGTAAAACGTTAAAATCCATGAAAAGGTAAATAATTTCATCAAATTTCAGCAATTTTCCTTTAAATGGGGTATACTTTTCATTTTTATATTGTTTTTTTTAACATTTTAAGATTAAGCAGTCTTGCAGGAGCAATGTTATCTGATGATAATCCAAATATAACCGACTTAAACGACCCTAAACGACCTACAAAACTGGCTGAACAACTATGCAGTATTTATGATAATGATTGGACTGATGCGATGGAAATGTTAGAACAAAGTCTACCAAACACAGAAGAAAATAAGGAAAAATGTGCTCATCATTTATATTGTGTAATTAAGGTATGAGTGAAGATAGGGTGTAGTGTTTTGACAAAGGAGTTACATATACGGAGCAATGTACAATGTATAACAACTATAAATTTTAAAATGATATATATATCGTTATGTCACCAACGTTTCGTAAAGGCGTCTACTCTAAAAAGTCATCTAAATTTACAAATAATTTATTAACTATATTTGCATAAAACTAATGTTTCATCTCAATATTTCATTTTTTTCTTCAAATAAAATGTCTCTAAATTCATTATCAAAGTCTGCGTCATCTACCTCTACTATTACCAGGAAGCTAGAAATAGGTATTTTCGGGGTTATTATTTGTTAACCTTACTCATTTGATATCATTGATTGATAAACAAAAAATATATGTTATCAGTTTCAATAAAATTGGTTCCTCTTTTAAATTTGATTTTATGACCCAAACACCTACATTCTCGTAAGCTTACATTGACAACTTGTGCATCATATACATTTTGATAATTATTGTTAATATAAGTGAGATGTATAATTACAGAAACAATGTTAGCAATTGTGTATGAACTTTTAATGTTAGGTGTATACCTTTTTTCTCAACTATAATCTAATATATGAATTAATAAAATAGAGTTAAGCAGCATTTCTTCTAAATATATTATGCTAATTTAAAGGTGAGGTATGTCGTCTAACTTTTTAATATTTTTTGTAAATGTTACATATTTGTATTGTTTATTGTAATCTGTGTTTGTAATTTGGTAGCAATCCGATTATTTGGATTTTATACTAATACAATATCTTATCTTATACAATCATCTTCAAGTTCAAATAAGCTTTCTTTAACACAACTGTTAAATTGCAAATTACAAATCATTTTTTATGGGCCGTTGTTTTTTGAAGATCATTGCGTTATTTGCACAAGTTTAATTTAATTTAGGAAATAGGTAAGTTTCACTAGAAAGACTGGACAAATTCAAATTGCACAAGTAAGATGATCTGGCATTATTGCCATCCAGACAGACGCTTCAAAGAAAACAGTTTGATTTTTCTTCATTCATATATTAGGAGATTTGCAAATTATGTTGTATTTCAACTATAATCACGACTGGATTGAGTTGTTATTGGCCTTAATTGATACACTTAGAGTTAACATATTTTTGAAAAAAGTTAGAATACCGAAAATGAAATAAGATGTCGAAAAAAGACACAGACGTATTCAGTTCAAATTTCAGAGGTTCGCAGTCAATATGAGACTTTCAATAGGATAACATAATAACGGTTCTTTAACAAATTGAGATCAATGATCATACCAAGTGCTTAGAAACAAAAGCGGTCAAAACTGTACAATTATCGTTATCATGTTACTTTATTTTGTATTATTGATTTGTAAAACTAGCTACGTCTACTTATGTGAATTCGTTGGTGAATTTCTATGTTATTCGTTGAATTGAATGTCCCTTTGGTATATTTCATATCTTTTTGTAAGTACGATAACTCGGCTAACTGCTGTAGATTGAGCAATTTGTTATATCTGCAAAGAAAGTACAATAAAGATGTTTTTTGTTCTGTTTGCATTTTGTTGTATCTCACTATTTCATAGTTTATCTTTATTCTTTGCAGGTGATTTACCAGACATGTAAGCTTAAAGCAGACGTACAGCTGCAAGGAATAACAGAACATTATTTTCTATTAAATAGTCCCTCTTTAGACCAGGTAATTTATATAGTAGTCAATTACCCGCAGACCTTTTTTTATGTATTGCATTACCAATACTAAGTATTGTGCATTTCTACAATTTCTACCATGTCTGTCTCCTCATTGGTGCTCGAGATCACACTTTATTAAAACAAAAAGGATACTGGTAACCTTGTCAATGAGACAACTATACACCAAAGACCAATCGACAAGGCACTTTTGTTTTACAAAAGTAGGTTATTTGATGAATTAAAAATCCATGTGAAAAAATGTGTAACAAAAATAACGAACTCAAAGGTAAATTCTAAAAGGGGAAAGTCCATAAAAACTGACAAAATCAGACGTAAAGAATCAACGGAACAAGTAAAAAAACAACTGACTTGGTACAGGCATTTTCACATGAAAATATAGGAAATAGTTATCACAAAACATTTGTAAAGGGTCCCGCGGAATAATGTGTCTCAAAGAACGACTCGTCCTTTTTTTCTAAAACAGTTCATCGGAAGATACCAAAACCTTGTTGATAAATATTCCGTATCAACTTCATAAAAAATACATGATGGTCCTAAAGTATAGATTCTAGGTATTTCTAGGTAAACGTTGTTTATCATCTTAATTACGTGTTATGGTGTTTTTTTAATTGTCTTTTCAAATTATTAACCTTTTCTGTTTAGTCCATTTTTGGTAATATCCTTTTGGCGTGACTCGGTACTTATACATGCCGCCATTGTGTTATTGTGCTATAGTCATTTTTTGTATTCTTGTCTTTCATTTTTGGCTATGTGCTTTGTTTATATGTCATTTTGGTTTTTCTTTGTTGGCATATTTGTTTGTTTTTATAGTGATTAAGATTATAACAAAATGTTGACTGCTGTACCCCTATTTTTGACATTTTTACCTATTATGTATGTTTGTTTTGTTCACACACTGTTGTCAATATAATGGAATTTTATGCGACTGTCATACAAGTGAGAGGTTTAGCTAGCTATATAACCAGGTTTAATCCACCATTTTCTACATAAGGAAATACCTGTACCAAGTCAGATATATGACAGTTGTTTTCCATTCGTCTAATGTGTTTGGGCTTTTGGTTTTGCCATTTTATAAAGGACTTTCCGTTTTGAATTTCCCTTGGAGTTCGGTATTTTTGGTATCTTACTTTTTTCTATAAACAGTGCATATAAAGAAATTATTTGATTTTAGGAATTCTGTCACTAACCATAAAGTTTCTTCAGTATTTATTGGCAACTTTCATACAAGTGAGAGGCTTAGCTAGCTATCAAACCTGATTTAATCCAACATTTTCTACATAAGGAAATGCCTGTGCCAAATCAGGAATATGACAGTTGTTTTTCATTCGTTTGATGTGTTTGAGCTTTTGATTTTGCCATTTAATAAAGGACTTTCCGTTTTGAATTTTCCTTGGAGTTCGGTATTTTGTTATTTTATTTTTTTTTTTCTCACCTGCGATTGCTGCTGTCAGTGTAAGAGTGTAATGTCGACTGTAAAAAGTGAATCAATTTATCAGTTATATAAAGAATTTAAAACAAAATCAAACTTTTTCTCTAGATGCTATTTCTTGATCTTGAACATAAGCTCTTGTCCAAGTTTCATAAAAATCCATGAAGGTTTAAACATTTATTATGTCAAAAGCATTTCATCCAAGACTGTCTGTAAGTGATAACTGCAAAAAAACAAGTTCATTTTTGTGTAAAAAATAATATATATTTTCGAAATTTAGTTTCAGACATTATCTTTTTATCATAGAAAAGGTTCTGCCAAAGTTTCATAAAATTCTATGAAGGTTTGGTAAATTGATGTGTAACAAACCTTAACCCCAGACTGCATCTATTTGTTAACTGCAAAAAACATAAGTCCTTTATCAGTAAAATGATAATCCCAGACTGCATCTACTTGTTAACTGCAAAAACATAAGTCCTTTATCAGGAAAATACAGACAAATGAAATTTTTTTTTCTTCAAAATTTAGCTTTGGATACTGTCTTTTGGTCATAAAAAAGCTTTTGTCCAAATTTCATAAATTTCCATACATGTTTGGTTTGACAATGTTATTGATGATCGAAAAACTTTAACCTTAGACTGTATTTAAATGTTAACTGTAAAAAAAACTAAGTCCCTGTATCAGTAAAATATGGAAAAAGTTTTGCTCTGGATACTATCTTCTAATCATAGACAAGCTTTTGCCAAAGTTTGGTAAAAATCCAGGATTGTATGAACAAAAGTCGCAGGCTCGAACATTCTGATTGAAATAAAGACAGTGTAACATATATGTTAATAAGAAATAAATTATACT
Source organism: Mytilus californianus (assembly GCF_021869535.1). Classification (NCBI taxonomy): domain Eukaryota; kingdom Metazoa; phylum Mollusca; class Bivalvia; order Mytilida; family Mytilidae; genus Mytilus; species Mytilus californianus. The sequence continues at coordinate 4,812,391 of NW_026262745.1, read as the reverse complement.
AAATCTAATTTATTAGACAAGAGAAATATATTTTCACATAGATTATACACCTATATGGAGTTGTTTTCTTTCAGAACGATAGGTCTTTCTTTTGAAGAATCAACCTGGACGATACCAAGTTTCAATGAAATTTAATTCAAGGCATAAAATAATGACCTGTGTAAGGTCATTAATTCCCGGATTAAAATTTACTGTAACATTTAATTCGTTTGATAGTTATCGTGTGTTGTTGCTAATTGGGGTTTTACTTTTTAATTTTCCATCTTTGATAGGTTTAAGGCAGAAACAATCCTTTCCCCGTTTTTGTTAGACTGAAATATCAAACATCGTCGTTGACGCACATTTTAACTTTCGAAATAAATAATGTGAAGTGTTGTTAATTTATCGCTACAACAAAGGGATATTATATGAGATGAATTTAATAATGCAAAACTTTTCATAGCACTTTTAAAACAAGCCAGATTTAACACATTCGTGCGTAGGATTTTTCAAATCTTTTTGATTCATGTGTTGAAAACCATACTATGACCTATGGATATTCTTCTTCTAGTTACATGTACATGTATAACGATTTCGTGCTCTCTTCGTGACAGTTCTTAACTTTTTACATCTATATATACCTATACTCTATCAAATGATCAAATGACCAAATATTCTTATTTTCCATAGAATAACAGCCACGAACTTTGATAATGGGGTGGGGAGGGGCAGTATAATATTTAATCCAGATTCTCAGATTAAAAAAGAATTGTGTTGCCAGACAAAACAGAGAAAACAATTATTCTAAATACTTCGTTAAAAATCTACTTTTCCGCGATAAAAATGTCACAAAAAAAAAGGATAAAACATAGCATCCCCCTTTCATAAACTAAGATGATACAATAAATTACTTACAAACTGACTTGTATTTTTCATACACCGTAACAATGCATTATTTGTGTCTTGCTTCATGCAGTTACCGTAATATTTTTTATTATAACTTGATAATGCCATGATTTCAAGTGTATATCAAGATTTATTAGTGAGTTTTATTTCACATTATAAATGAGCCGTAGGGCGTAATAAAACCTGAACGCATCAGAAAAAAATATCCCACTTTAGTTTGGTCGGTAAAATATGATGCAAATCAGATAATGCATATTTTAAGGTTTTTCTTGCTTGTCTTATAACACACCGAGGGGTGTCAGGATTGATCAAACGAAAGACTAACCCCCCGAGGTGTGTTATACGACAAGCAAAACCTTAAAATTTGAATTATCTATAACTTAATTGGGGGGGAAAATCTTCTACAAGCAGATTACATGTACTTTTAACTGAATTTTTCTAAATACAAAACTGTAACCAGTCTCTTTATGGATTACTTACCAATTTTCCATATTTGAAAGAATGATCAACATAACTATTGTACTTTTAGTCCTTAAAATTCAAATTCATTTTCAAGGGCAATCAGTTAACTAGATTTGGTGCAACATAATGCAGTTGTGTACTTGCTTTTGCCAACGGACTGTTTTTGATTCAATTGTAACTAGTATGGGCTTTGTTACTGCTTCTTTATTCTACTGTTACCTATATCTGAATTATCATTCCAAGTGATCTTAATTCTTACTTCTATTTTCTATGTTTTCAAATAGTATTAATTATTAATTTAAGTTGGAAAAACTGGAAGAAACAACGAATTTATATAAAATTATCGGATAACAATTTGTTTTCATAGAATGTATATGCTATCCACTATAGTAGATTTCGGAATTTGAATTGTTCAAAAAAAAATTTTGTGACACTGACCACAAATTTCCAACATAGTTATTATAACGACAAGTATGTGTATGTTTGAAATAATTTTCAATGATCCAACTTTTCCCAAATACACTAAAGGCACATCATTGCGAACAGCTACGAGTCAACATCCGACCTTCAATAATGAAAAAAAAATCAATAACGTGTAGGAAGCGCAAAAGGCTTAAGTACAAAAATCAATAACGTGTAGGAAGCGAAAAAAGCCTAAAATAAAAAAAATGTGAAACAATTAAACAAGTATAAAAACAACAGCCTGGTTTGATATAATATCATCAAACATAAAAACAATAACAAGTAGCAACAGACGACAACCTCTAGACTACATGCTCCTGGCTTACGACAGTCACATGCATGATATGGTATATAGAATACTACGAGTAGTAACAATACAGAACCTGTACAATAAGATAAGACACAACAGTAAAAATAAATGCAGAGCAAGACAAACACCTTTAAACAAAACTAGTGGAGAAATCAGGAATTCCACAATGTTCATATTCGACATAATCACCCGCCATGTTTTGCTTACGACCCAAAACTTCAAATAACGCCACACAGAAAAGGTTAACTGAATTAAAATGACGACTTTTAATTTGTTTCTGTATTATACGACAAACTTCATACCATTTTGTCTTAAAAAAGACAAGTAATCTATGATTGTCTTTTGCACTATTGTCTTCATATTTTATGCGATGAAGTACCAGCGAATGTCCTGCTTCCTATTCATGGTTTGGGGTTTTATTAGAAAATCGTAGTAGTAAACAATATGTTTTACCCTCTAATTTAAAAAGAGAGAAAATGCTAAAAATCATAATACCAAAAAAAAAAAAAAAACCCCAGACAACACCATATGACACAAAAGAAAACCATCTGGTTTAAAATATGTACAAAAATAACATTCAATATTTCTTTATACAAATTACCGCTAAAATGAATGTTTATTTTTATTATTTATAAGTCAAACTTAAGATTGCAATATTCAAATATCCCAGTTTATACTTTATCATTGTTCAGATCAAAGGCTGGTGGCTTAATTATCCGTCCGAAAGAAAGAAAATAATTGAAGGCAGAAAACTTACCGCTATGGGTGTTATAAAGCAACTTCAGGAGGTATTTATTGTTCACACAAAATTAATTACTGTATAATTTTAACAATTGCAACTACCAGTAGTAACCATTATCATAAAAAATCATTAAAATAAAAGATGTGCTTATTGTTTATGTCGCAAGAGTAAAGGGAGACATTTTCATATTAAAGCTGTATCATACGGGCATTTTAATGTTATCTTATAATTATCTATTTCATTAGGTATTCATGGCATAGGTCTCCCCTGGAGTCAACAACTGAAAATTGACTATACATGTCTAATTAGATTATACTATTTGTAATAATTCAATGATATAAAGATTGATCCGTGTTATATGGTCCATGAGTGATTATGAATAGTACAAACAATGATCATTTATCGAAAATTTAAGACATTAGACCATATATGAGACAACTGAAATCCCACTGATTACTTGAAAGAAATGTTTTCATTAAATGTCTTACTCATCAATACAAGTTTGATTTCGAGTAATCTATGTACTTTGTAATATAATATTTTGAAAAATGAAGTGAAGTAGGAATTAAGAAAGTATCGAACATTCATAAGGACAATCGTCCTTTTGACTATCTTATACATTTAGTTAAGAGCTGTAAAATAATCTTTCTTTAACGAATAACACCTTCTGTTGGGAACATGTTTTTTGAGGGATCTCAAGGGTATGAATATAAAAATGATAATTGGGAAAATAAATGCTACAGAATCGTTGGTGGGCTATATTGTGAAGTAAGTGGAAAACAATTTACGGATATATTGTATTATAAATCAATGTTGTAATGAAAAAAAGGTAAAAACCAGAAAGTATTTCATGAACTCCAAAATAGAGCAAGACTGGGTAAGCCGACAGCGTAGGCGTTTTATTTAATGCACACACCATCACACCAGTAATGCGAAAAAACTACCATTCAAAATGTTACGATAGAAAAAGGAACTGAATCGGTAAAATTAATGATCATCCTATTATTTGGTTTCTTAAAATCTAGAACCACAAGGAAATAATTCTATGGGGTGATTCACAGAAACAGCGAATCGTTGAACGAAATTTTGGTGGTCACAGTTAAGTTTTTGTGCTGTCAATGTCTGTGTTTTTCCTTATATCCCTGCTGGATGATATTTTAATGTCCGAAAAACAAAATCATTATGTTTTATTAAAAGAAATCTTGAACTGTAGTGATGAAACTGGTTAAGTTTTCAGAAACATCACTTGTCAAATTCTTACAAGAAGCCGAGATGAAACGATATTCGACAGTTTTGTGAGTAAATTAGATAGTCAATACATAGTTGGGACTCTCAAATGTTCAGAAAAAACGTAAGCTGAGATGTGATAATGCTTTTATTGTCTACCATTTGGCTCTCTGTTTAGTGCAGAAGACTTGGATGTAGATAAATACACAGATACATTCTAATGAACGTTCGAGCGGCAATCACATCATTCCAAAACCCCATTTTTGGCTGCCCTTTCGGCCGGTACTAACTCAGATGTTGCGAAAACTTGAATCTAATCCTTGATATGGTCGTATCATAAATCATTTATAAATCACAAAATTATTTTTCACAATTTTCTTACATTTATTCAAGTCCAGTGTTCTTTTGTTCGCCTATTTACAACATAGTAATGTAGGATGGAATAGCATCTTTATTGACGTAAGAACCCTCTCGATTAAAGTCTATTTGTTAACCCCTTTTTAGAAAGGTCATTACCGTTTGGACTTGAACATGTCTACAGGGATCGTGTCTTAACTTCGACGTTTCACAGACTCATTTAAATAAGATATTTTCTTTAATGACGTCTGATCTAAATGACAATATATATATGTACTATCAACGACAAACAAATTGTTTTTGTCATTGTCAAATTTACGTCTTATGTAGGCGAAACTAGCCTCTGGCGTACAAAATTTTAATCCCGGCATCTATGAAGATTTTATTACTATCTGCTACCCCTTTTTTGCTGACGTGTTTGTGAGATTAATTTGTATGTTTGTTTGAATGTTTTAGTTAGTTGTGTTGTATATCTGTTATGCATGTTTAAATAGTTTCTGTTGCTGGATCCCAATTATTGTCACATTAATCTATTATGTCTGTTTTGGTTGCTTACCCAATTATGTCAATATAACGGATCTATAAATAACTGTCATACAAGTAGGAGGTTTGGCTAGCTATAAGTTATACATTTATAGTACTGAAAACACACGCATACTAATAAATAGTATACCCCCTGCTAATGCAAAATGTAAAATTGGAAAACGTAGTCGATGTTTCAATTGAACATGAAAAAAATGAATATGTGGTAAATGAGGAAAGATCAATTTCGATATTGATATACAATTGTAAAGATGGTGATTGAAGATTTTGGAGTAGATTATCCTTAACATAATTATGAATTCACATCTGATTGACGACGATGCTTGCATATACCTTATTACAATTTTAAAAGCAAGCTTCCGTCATACAAGAATGGCATGACAATTCTTAGAAAGTTCTAGTAACTTATCGACTTGTATATTGATTCTTTGAAGTTTGTGAATCTAATATTTGATGTCTTTACACAAGAAGAAAAGATGAAATTTTCAGTTTTTACAATGAATGATTTTGTATAACTTAGATTCTGAGTGCCTTTTAAAGAATAAATGATCATGGTTTTCTGTGAGTCAATCAAGCAAGGTGGAACATTATATTTCATAAAAACAAATAAGAATAAAGAAATCGGATATAGAAAAATCATAAGACGAGGGATGTATATAGGACCATGGTCTAAGGATAAAACGACATATCGAAAGATAAAAATAAATGAGAGAATTAAAAAAAGTTAAACAGAACTACTATTAATTAACTATCCACGGGTGAACATGGAAATCCAATGTATGATTTATTTGTTGATTTAATTCAATCAAAGATCAAGAAAATGTATAGTTTTGCAATTAGTAAAATGAATACTTAAACATCAGTTATACCATCGTCTTAGAAACCCACTATTAGTAGCTTAACTGTGAATGTTTTTTTTTTTATTTCTCTGATGTTTTTCTTTGTTTTCGATTGCCTTTTCGGAGGCGTCAGGTGTTGCTGTAAAGTTTGGTCTGTTGTGCTGTCCAGTACTTTTGTTACCCCAGTTGGCAATCCCCTTTATTATGTCTAAGTTTCATATTGATGTGTGTGGCTTTTATATTGCAGTATTGCATATAAACGAAAATGTACACTTAGTGGAATTTCAATTTCAGACTTTAAAAGATGATCCAGTCTTTCTGCAGCAAAGGAATGATTGCTATCCTAAACTTGACCTTGATATGTTTGATGTTCTATTGGCAACCTCATATTTCAATAAATGCATAGCTATTTGTTGGAATCTTGTCATACAGGATCCTCCGATGTATCTTGAGACGGTCAAACTAGAAGGCAAATTATTGGACAAAGAACATTACAAAGAATATACAAAATCTGGAACCAAAATAAAGTATATTGTGTGGCCCGCATTATACCTGTTTTGCAACGACAAAAAAGGTCCTTTGATGGCCAAAGGTGTTGTTCAAGTCAATTGAATGTTTTCAAAACAAAATATGGATAATGTAATCTATAATAACGAATCTAGGTTTGAAATCTTACTATATATAGAGATAAAATATTCCAATCATAGTATGTGTTGTAATTTGGCATGTATTTTTGTTATTTTACTAAATAATGTTTACATTTGAATAAATGATTGTATGTATGTGTCAACTTTATTTTTCTGTCGACATCTATAATGTAGTTCAGTAGATATTAAGATGTAGGATTAATTATTAAAAAAACAAAGAAAAATAAAAGAACTTCGTGTGTTTTCATAAATATGGTCCATCTGCAAACAATAGAATCATACAGTTATTACTCAAACTGTCCTATAGATATTTGCAGAGTATACTATGATATATATTTCATGAAACGAGATAATTAATATGACCAGTCACTGAATGTAAAGGTTAAATATATAAATGCTAAAATACAGAACCCACAACTGAAATTTATGTTTTATAAAAGTTTGTATTTTCCAGAAAAGTTAGGAAAATTAGCATACTTTTTGAGATTTCTTGTGCTATTATAATGTTTCTGTAAATCATTTATACTGTTTAGTTATTCTTATTCACATAAGGAAATACTCTAACTTAAATGACATTAAATTATTTGTAATGTTTTTCAAATTATGTATTGTTTGTCTTTGTCCTATTAAAAAATTTAAAAAATGTAAACTGTACAAGTTTAAAAGCAGGTTACGATTTGTAAAGAATATAATATAATGACTGAAATAGTAAGCATATTTTATTAATGAACACAGTTTACCCTTGAATACATGTCTCAAAAAAGTATTTTTTTCCAACCATTTGGATATTCAAAATTATTTGAGCAGAAAAAACTTGTTCACCTTAATTCTTGTTTGCTCTCTTCAATCTTTTCCTGTTTTCTAAATATATAATGTGTCATACTAATTTTGGATTTTCAAGGCATTAATAAAATGAATCGAATCATAAAAACAGCCTCACATTTAAATATAGGGTTCCCTTTGTTATTTATGTTTATACTATCATTAGTTTGTAACTAAACTTTCAACTTATCAAGCCGGTAGTATATTTGAAATGAATTAAGGAAAAATAATAATCATATCTTTAGAAAAGCAACATTTTATATAGTTGTAACATTTATCTCATCATTTCATGTTTGTGTCGAATTCAATTCACAATTCCAATGTACAAAAACTGTTTTTGTTTTAATAAGTAGTTGGAGTTTTAAATAAGACACGAAAACGAGTAGATTAATGCCTTTGCTAAATATCTTATAACGCCATTTGTGAACAAGTGCCAAAATACGAAATCTGCAAATGCATATGTTAAAGTGAATTATTACGAGTTTCGATATCAACATCAAGATTTGTGCATAAGACAATACGCCTTAGAACACAATAGTTTTTTTAAAGGTTTCTTCTTGCATAATAATTTTAACGCGAATTCCAAATTAGCAGATAGTTAGTTTCAGCTTGTTTGTAAGTATTAACTTTTCTCGAAGAAATTTATTTAGTTTTTGAACCGATTTGAACATTTTTTTTTGTTCTGAATTTACATGTTAACTGATTTTTTTTTTAAAAACAATATATGTATTTGGGTAACATGAATCAATATCTTGATCTTTTGATGAAATACTAGAGTAAGTTGATCTGTTTTGCATCTGTCAAAGTCTTAAGACGATTATGTTGCTGGGCACATGCATGTATTGGGGCCTTTTTTTAACACATACATGTAACATCGTACATATTGATGATATGTTATTAATTTCATGCTTGAGATGATACCTTTTTACACCTCTGTTCGCCTTCGTTAACAATTTTGTTCAATCACTTAGTTTAGCTTGTTATAATTTCAAATTATGTACCAGTATCTGCAGTTTTATTCTTTTCAGGAGATACATGTATCCTCTGTGACGCCTCGTTAACAAGGTAATAGTCATGTTTGGTCAGAAAGCTGTAAAGGTAGAGGTAGGCATTGCCTTTACAATGGCCCATAGCACTTATGCCCTAGACCTATACGATTTTGTCAGCATAGGATAGGATGGGGGATTACCCTTGTATATCACACAGTCAAAATTAACTATTGCCAGCGGGCCAGACTAAGAGATTCTCCGCGTGGGCCATGATACCAGAGGTAGAGGTAGGCGTTGCCTTTAAAATGGCTCATAGCACTTATGCCATTGACCCGTACGATTTTGTCAGCATAGGGTGGGGGGATTGCCCTGGTCAATCACACAGTCAAAATTAACTATTGTCGGCTGGCCAAACTAAGAGATTCCACACGTGGACCATGATACCAGAGGTAGAGGTAGGCATTGCCTTTAAATGCCTCGTAGCACTCATGCCCTTGACCCGTACGATTTTGTCAGCATAGGGTGGGAGGGGGTAACCCTGGTATATCACACTGTCAAAACTAACTATTGCCAGCTGGCCAAACTAAGAGATTCTCCACGTGGGCCATGATACCAGAGGTATCTGATAATTTACTACAGAAACACTGTACCCAATCTGCACAATCACTACAGAAATTAAATCCTCATAGTCTTCAATTCTATATTGCATTATTCACATTCAACCAAGTTCTATTTGAAGACAACCCTTGCCCGCAATATTTTTAGTCTTCATAACGCATTGTGCTATCTAAAATAATTGCTGATTTGGCTGTTATTCCTCACTGCATGTGGGTCAAACATTCTCTGTATTCTGAACATGGCATCTCCAAGGCCTCATTCTGCAGGTTAAATATTGTCATTTGAATATACAGTCGGTATCGATCATAGAACTTACATAAAAAAACATTGTCGTATTCTTTGTTGACCTACATGCAGAGCGATGTCAATATTTCTATACCAAAGTCAATCCTGTTGAATAAAAGGAGATCGCTGTAGTTAGGAAGATGAAATTAATGTGCCCAAAAAATATATTGCAATTTAAAAGTATACCTTTTAAAAACTTTGCTATGGGAAATTCATAGATATCTAACTTTAACTTGTTAAAACATTCTCTCTTCTCATCATGGGCAATATTGCATTGGCTACAGGACAACTTAGAAGTTCCGTTTGCAACGCATACAGTGTGGTGTACAAAGGAACGGTTTAAAGGTATAATAATATGACATTTTATAAAATGTGTCTACTTATAACGGTCCTCTCATGTACTGTCATTTTACGTGCATTATTGGCTAATTCTTCAATCTGATTTTCAGAAACGTTCTATGCTTAAGATGGCAACTTAAGGTATACGTAGTCCAAATAAGCGCTGGTATATATTGATAAGTAATAGGCAACCACAACAGTTTCCCTAACTTAAAATAGAGATCATTATTTATTGTTATTTTCTGTTAACTACGTCTAATGATTTTAAAGATATAAAAATTTACACGCGTTCAAAAATGGTATACAAAGTTTTATTTTGTTATTACCCACGATCGATTTTGTGCTTGATTCAGTTTTATACAATTGTCAGCATCACTGTGTTTTGTTAGTCTGATATTACTAAATAAATGACTCAGAATAACAATGGCAGATCTTAAATAGTTTCAAATTGGTATAATAACTTTTTATAGACAATTTTGAAATAGACACCTGTTGTTGTCCACTATATGTCTTTTAGTTTTTTTTGTCGTTTGGTTGCCTTCTTATTAATGTATTGCCTACATCTCCTTTTATTTATATCGAAAGGTCATTGAAAAATAGTAAGTTTCAATACATTCATTACAAAAAATATAGTTTTGGAACGAAAACAAAAATCATCAAATAAAACGATTGACATTTGTAGATAATCCATAGGCATAATATTGAAACCAATATTGCGGCAATTACTAATTATACAACATACATAATTATACCTGGTAGTGCTTCGAAAACACACAATAACATTGTTTCGATATACATGAGGTATATTTTGTCTTTAAAACAACTGCTTAATAAAAAAAAAATTCAAAGGAGCTTGAAGCGCTTACCTTGCAAACATGTACCATAGCGGACATAGCGACATTAGTATTATTTTTTTTCTTCACTTTTTGAGGTCATTTTAGGAAAACGTTCGATTTCAATTGTACATGTACATGCTTCAAATATAGAAATAAGGAGATATGGTAACTATGATTGCCAATGAGACAACCATCCACCAAAGTTCAAATAAAGTGGATGTAAGCAATTATAGGCAACCGTACGGCCTTCAACAATGAAAAATGCCCATTCCAAGTACGTTAAGGGGAGATAGAGGCAAATTATGTGTTTACCGTGCCAGGATCACATTAGTTATGTATGTATAAATTAGGATAGAACGTATTTAAAAGATCTGTAAAGCCCTAAATCAAAACGCTTGAAGTTCGGAAAACTACATTTAAGTGTTTCGTATGACAATATTGATGGATAAAGTTTTTCGCTATATTTTCCATATCTACTAACAGTAAGAAAACTATTCTTTTCGTAATACCTAATGATTTAGGTGAAAAGACGTTGAGGAATGTCCACACTATGTGTGCAGAAATTGAAAAAGTGCAGCTATGATAAATGGTATGCTATCTATGTCTGTCCCTTTTTAGGGACATTTTTTCCGCGCCGCTTAAAAAGCATAAAACAATAGTTAATCTGATTTGTCAATGAAAGTCCGTACAGCTAGCTACTAGCAGTGATCTTGAAATAAAATCACTAGGAAAGGATATGTACGGCTTCACAAATCTCTATCATTAAAAGTTAGAGTTCGTAAACGCCTTTTGTCAATATAAGTACGTCATGTGTAAGGTTTTTTGTAGACATAGCTTAATTTTTATCAAGCTAACATTTTACTGATTGATTGTGAACATTTTTCGAATATCATAACCCATATTTTTGCCAAAATTGCAACGGCTCTTTGTGATTTTAAACCAGACGTTGATTGGGAGTAGAGACAATGCCAGTCGTACAACTTTCGTGACACAATGCATAGCCATGTATGTGTGCATTTTGTTGCGGTATTGCACAATTGAAAAGACATCTGCTATAATACTACAATACCAGATCAGGTTGTTCGTTTACACATTTTTGAAGTTCATGCCTCGCAAACCTCTGAGTTTAACTGCAACAAGGTAAACGTTGATACTTAAAAGAACAGGGTATTTATAGTATAACAATAAGAAGATGTGATATGATTGTCAATGAGAAAACTCTCCACAAGAGACCAAATGATATAGAGTAAGAAATTAACAAGTATAGGTCACCGTACGGCCTTCAACAATTAGCAAAACCCATACCGCATAGCTATAAAAGGCCCTGACAAATGTAAAACAATTCAAACGAGAAAACTAACGGCCTGATTTATGTACAAAATAATGAACGAAAAACAAATATGATATACTGTAACAGCAAGAAACGACAACCACTGAATTTTGTCTGAATCGGTTGATAGCAGCTGTTTCTCAGCCTTAATTTGTACGACACGCGAAACTTTTCATGTCATGTCCTTACAAAAGCAAACCGCTTTTCGAGTCATTAATGTAGGACTTATGGTACTCATTAATATAGTTTGCACTATTCTTGATCTTTTTGGTGTTGTATCGAAAGTAAAATGTGCTGTGAATTTGTATATTTTGACGATTGTTGCCGTCACAGTGAAGAGCTGGGAAAACTTATGGTTGCTGGAATGAAAACCAAATGTTTTAATGTTGTGTTTTAGTCGTTTTTCGTTTTTGCCATGGTGTTGTCGGCTCTTCTTTGACCTTTTATATTCTTATTGGTATCTGCTACGTAATTTATAACAAGGATAACAGGAATTACCAAATATGTGGAACAGAACCACTGACAACATCAACCACCGACAGCACCAATCACCGACAACATCAATCACCAACAACATCAACCACCGACAACATCAATCACTGACAACATCAACTACCACATCAACCACCAACAACATCAACTACCGACAGCAGCAAATACCGACAACATCAATCACCGACAACATCAACCACCGACAACATCAATCACCGACAACATCAACAAACGACAACATCAACTACCGACAGCAGCAAACACCGACAACATCAACCACCGACAACATCAACCACCGACAACATCAATCACCGACAACATCAACCAACGACAATAGCAACTACCGACAACAGCAACTACCGACAACAGCGACTACCGACAACAACAACCACCGACAACATCAACCACCGACAACATCAACCATCAATAACATCAACCACCGACAACATCAACTACCGGCAACAGCAACCACCAACAACATCAACCACCAACAAAAACAACCACCGACAACATCAACCACCGACAACATCAACCTCCGACAACATCAACTACCAACAACATCAACTACCGACAACATCAACCACCTACAACATCAATCACCAACACCAGACTACTTCAAAAAGAAAGATGTACAGACCAAAATAAACAACAACAAACAATAAAAGGCTGAAATAGCTTGACTTTGCATATGTACAATCACAAACAATGAAGGGTTTGGACTAGTTTTACGTGCACATAAAGCTCTCTCTTTCCTTATAAGATCATGCATGTATGTGAAATTTAATACACTATAAAAAAAAACCTGCACAGTTCAGCAACCAACAGGTTGATCATCAACTGGAATATGGAATTACAAAACGGCAAATAACTTAAAAAGCAGGGTCAATTGTGCTCCCTACTACGAAAGCTATCTATGGTAGTCACAGATGTAGGTTGAATACTGCACACAAGTTATAAAAAAATCCAGAAATATATAATCAAATAACATTTGTTAAGATGGATTTTTTTTTATTAACGAATGTTTAATTGCACAAGTGTATTCATAACATAATTTTGCAAGGCAATAACAAACATCTAATGACAATTACTTGTAAATAATCTAAATTACAAACAAAACAAGCAGAAATTTAGTACGGCGAACATAATTATCCTCCTTGCAACTATCCAACTGCACATTGATGGATGAACCTCTCATACGCAATAATACTGCTGAAAGTTTATAAACTAAATTGTTGTAAATTCTCTCTTTAAAGCCATAATAAGCAGATAATCATTAGCACAACCCTATAATAAATGGGCAGTGATTACCTGGACCCCTGGCTAATCCATCAGGTCGATAAAAGATGGACAATTATTATGGTATAATTTTAATCTTTACGTAGCTGTCGTGTGTTCAAAATGTTTGTTAGAGAGCACTGATATTCAGAAACAATTTTGCTTTGCCCCGCACAAAAAATTTGGCAAGTATTCCCTGATCCTTGCGAAAGGTTTAGGAGGCATATCTCAAATTCGAATAATCCTTAAAAAAAGCCATAGTAGAAACCAACATTTTTAAGAATTTCATGAAACATATAGCTGGTTCTTTTTGTAACTGTGACTTATTAACATCAAATTAAATATAATTCGCATCTTTTCTATTGTCTTCCACTAACATGATTAGGTTTTTTAATCGAACAAGTGTACCTGAATTAATCACCCAGAAATTAAAAAAGAATATTTTTTTCATAATTTGCCTTATTTTTTATTTTTAAGTAGCTGTGACCTTGACTGTTTATCGATACAAGCTAGGCACGGAAACAAAAAATGTAAAATAATTCAAACGAAAAAATCGATGGCCTTACTTATGAATAAACAATTAACGGAAATTAAATATGACAGAAAACAACCAACAAAAACTACTCAATTACAAGCTCCTCGTTTGTGACAGGCATATACAGAATACATATTAGCGAGAGCTCGATAAGGTAACGTTGTTTTATATAGTTTCAATAACAAACAAGAATGTGTCCATAGTACACGGATGCCCCACTCGCACTATCATTTTCTATGTTCAGTGGACCGTGAAATTTGGGTCAAAACTCTAATTTGGCATTAAAATTAGAAAAATCATACCAAAGGGAACATGTGTACTAAGTGCCAAGTCAATGGGACTTCAACTTCATCAAAAACTACCTTGACTAAAAACTTTAATCAAAACTTTAACCTGAAACGGGACAGACGGACGGACAAACGGACGGACGGACGGACAAACGGACGGAAAACATAATGCCCCTAGGTGGAGCATAAAAACAAAACATCAAAATATTGTTTTGAAAAGTACGTTTAAGAAATTGTATTTGTTTAACAATGAATTCATGCCATGGTACAATGGAAAGCAGTGACGAATATAGTGCCTTTAATCAAATTTATTCATTATATTGATGTACGTTTGGGGTATCAAATTGTAAGCCTGATATCTTAGATAGGTTTAAGGTACATGCAACAAGTACCTTAATAGGAGATCTGAAGGATTTTCTTTTTAAATTATACATGCTTCAAGAACTTGAGGAACTGCTTATAAATATCTAAAAATGATCTGTGCATCTACAATACTTTCGGGGATATAGCAAATTAAATATCCGAAAAATAAAAGTACAAATGTAAAGAATATACGTAAATATCGCAAAATATAGCAACTTCGACTTTACATTATAACTTCTAGAAATCCTGTCAACGAATTATCTTTAAACTGATATGTTATTGCTTCTAGTGAAACCCCGTTAATAGGAGGTCGCCGAATACTTTTTGTTTTGTTTTTTTGTATACATAGTTGAATCCTCTGCACAGCATCAAAACACCCGCCGAAAAGGCAAATTAAAGTTAGAGTGACGGCGTAACTGAATTGTG
Organism: Mytilus californianus; assembly: GCF_021869535.1. Lineage (NCBI taxonomy): Eukaryota > Metazoa > Mollusca > Bivalvia > Mytilida > Mytilidae > Mytilus > Mytilus californianus. The sequence continues at coordinate 4,797,320 of NW_026262745.1, read as the reverse complement.
AATAAAAATCTTCTTGGACGTTTTTAGATTTCATACGTTCACTTGAAATATTTATTAACCAAACAGAATCCGTTGACCAAACTTATATCACTTAAACGCAAATGTTAGTGGTTATAACATTTCATTTATAAAGATAATTCGTAAGTTTTTAAGATGAAGTAATTTGAACTATGTTTACGTGCATCCTCTCTTCAGATTATTTAATTTGCTTGATCTCCGAAAGTACAAAAAATGTTTTACAATTTTTTAAACACTCATATGCAGTCATTTCCACATGCTTTAGACGTAGCAAAATTTCATAAAAATCCATTAGATTGCCCATATACGTATCTGTTACCTTAAGTTGTTGTAATAACATCTATTTGGTTTGCTGTAAAAACGTTGACACCCGATATACAAAAGTCGTTTGCATAGCACTTATAGTTAGGCAATCTTTATAATTTAGATTTCAGTAAAAGAAAATTCATTGAAACAATAGAACATCAACGGAATTACTGCCTCATCTTAATTATTTTAACTACAAGTTTTTATTGACCTTTTCTATTAACAAATAATGCTTTCAAATATTGAAATCTAATCAGTATGTTTGATCAAAAGAAAAAAACTTAAAATTAGGTCGGGAAATATGTTATATAGATACAATGGATAAGCGTGGATTCTTGAAAAAGAAACCATGAGCCCGGAGGGCGAATGGTTTGTTTTTCATGAATCTACGCTTATCCATTGTATCTATAACTTAAACTATTGTGTTAATTTCTTTTCAAAATTAAAGCCTTTTCTTAATTAGAAGGTATTGTAAGTGAGTTTAAATAACCATGTTATCGTGTCCAACGATGCATTGATAATTCTCAGATCATAATTAATTGGTTAACAGAATACAAATATAACACTTCTACCTTGAAAGATCTTTATATTATCAGGCATCTGAATATTATCTGTTTTTAGAAAATAAGACATTTTCGAACTTATTTCTAATAAAATTGAGAATGGAAATGGGGAATGTGTCAAAGAGACAACAACCTGACCAAAGAGCATATATAAAGTATATATATTAAGTATGTTACCGAAATTTCTAGCACTCTAGGCACATCACGATTTTCTAGCATAGGAATTTGCGAACAAATATTTGTAAAATTATGTAGTAAAACAGATGAAATCATACTATATTTATACAACAAAAATTGACAAATAGAATGTAATCATTTTTGTTTCAAACATGTGAAATAGCCAATATTAATCCAAAAAATAAACGGTAAAACACGCTATTACATGTTTTAAAAAAATATCCACTATAACATGCAAAATTAGAAGAAAAAAACAGAATTGGGACAACAGAGATAATACAGGGATTCGAACCTAAACCGACAAATCCCTATCTTTTAACTCGTTGATTTTAAGCATGCTAACCTCGCGGCTACCAACTTATACTATACGACTACCCATTGTGTATATATAAAGGTACAACCCCTGTGTGTCCGATGTTCATTTATATATATAAAATAGACATCTAAGTTGTAACCCATTGGTAGCCGAGAGGTTTCGTCGATATGTTGATGTCAGTCATTCATAACAGATTTCAAGGAAGGGTTCGATTCCCAGTGAAGGCATATACAAACTACAAAAATTAAAAGTAAGTTTTTAAATTAATTCCATTAGTGAACAGAAATCAGTAAATTAGCCAATTCAAACTTAATGAAATAAGACACACAAAGGAAACAATTGAATATAATTTGGTGAGTCCACTTCAGCAGCAGATTTAGGAAGCGTTGATTCTAGAAAAAGAATCCACAGTAAATGAATAGGCTGACGTCACCACAATGGTTTAAGTTATATAGATACAATGGATAAGCGTGGATTCTTGAAAAAGAAACCATGAGCCCGGAGGGCGAATGGTTTGTTTTTCATGAATCTACGCTTATCCATTGTATCTATTACTTAAACTATTGTGTTAATTTCTTTTCAAAATTAAAGCCTTTTCTTAATTAGAAGGTATTATAAGTGAGTTTAAATAACCATGTTATCGTGTCCAACGATGCATTGATAATTCTCAGATCACAATTAGTTGGTTAACAAAATACAAATATAACACTTCTACATTTAAAGAATTTATATTACCAGGCATATGAATATCATCTGTTTATACAAATGATAAGACATATTCGAAATTATTTCTAATAAAATTGAAAATGGAAATGGGGAACGTGTCAAAGAGACAACAACCCGACCAAAAAGCATATATAAAGTATATATAATACGTATGTTATCGAAATTTTTCTAGCACTCTAGGCACATCACGATTTTCTCGCATAGGAATTTGCGAACAAACCTTTGTAAAATAATGTAGTAAAACAGATGAAATCATACTATATTTATAAAACAAAATTTGACAAATAGAATGTAATCATTTTTGTTTCAAACATGTGAAATAGCCAATAATAATAAAAAAAAAAACCGGTAAAACTCGCTATTATTACAAAAATATCCACTATAACATGCAAATTTAGAAAAAAAACAGGATAACTTAAGAATTGGAACAACAGAGAGAATACAGGGATTCGAACCTAAACCGACAAATCCCTATCTTTAACTCATTGATTTTAAACCAACTCATACTATACGACTGCCTATTTTGTCTATATAAAGGTACAAGCCCTGTGTGTCCGATGAACCGATGTATATCAGATGTTCATTTAAATATATAAAATAGACATCTATAGTGTAACCCATTGGTAGCCGAGAGGTTTCGTCGATGTGTTGATGCAAAGTCACACATAACAGATTTCAAGGAAGGGTTCGATTCCCAGTGAAGGCATATAAAAATTACAAAAATTAAAGGTAAGTTTTTAAATTAATTCCATAAGTGAACAGAAATCAGTAAATTAGCCAATTCAAACTTAATGAAATTAGGCACACAAAGGAAACAATTGAATATAATTTGGTGATTCAATTTCAGCGGCAGATTTAGGAAGCGTTGATTCTAGAAAAAGAATCCACGGTAAATGAATAGGCTGACGTCACCACAATGGTTTAAGTCCATATAAATGTATAGATAATAATATTTACATGTAAACCTGTTTCCCAATTAACAATTATATAACCATCATTCCTAAAACCGATTTTTTTTTGTCGCAATTTAACCTGTGAATGTTTTCATAAATCCAGAAACCAATGAGTTTCATTTGAGAGAGAAAAACACGTTCGGGTTTTAAGGTGTGTTGAAAGGCAGAAAAGTGAACTAAGGTAGTAAATCTGCTGTATATAGTTTGTAAATATACACAAATTGCATATACTGATTTTTGTTGTTTTCCGGTTGTCCTTGTAAATATTTTTCACAGAGATTATTAATTCGAAATGTTTTTAAATAACAGTTTTACTGTTTGCAATTTGGAACAAAGTGTTTACCTTATAACCCACACAAAGCGCAATTTTTTGGTAGATTGGACAATTTTCTTCCAACATAGACCAAATTTTATCTACTGACGAACTACAATACATTTTCAATTTTATCATTAGGGTCTGAGTTCACTCTCATAGCTACGGTGCATTATTCAACATTTTTCATAGTACTGGCTGACATTACCATCACCATGTAGATATTTACTTGTTTGAACCAGAAAACATGATCCATCCACCGCCATATTGAATCCAAGGCAGTTCTCTGTATTTCTGCATAAACTGGCGCAAAGCAAACGTGTTGCATTTTTCAAACTCTTTTCCAGATTCAATGTGGAGTGTTTGCTTGTCTGCTTACAGTATAATCCTGTAACGATATTTAAAAAAAATCGTTTTGTCAGTTCTTAATTAATCAAGCAAAATAGAAGTTCGTATAAAAAAAAAACACAAAACAAAAGCTTCAGTGACTAACTAAGTTGAGATCTCTTTGAATATAGTGTTGTATGATTATGTAATTGATTTGAAATAAATACACGCAGATCGTGTATTAGTGTCCTTATGGGCTCTCGACATAATTAAAGGTTTAACTGAGCAAGAAAAATCGGAATTCTTTTTTCTCTAAATGGCGTTCCTTTAGAGATGTTATTGCTTTTGGAGCATTTAAACAGTTGCAAAACTTCAACATTCGCTTCAGCTACAATTGTTTTCATCATTATTTTATGATGAAATTCCTCTTCAATTGACCAACGGTGTAAGGAAACCACATGTCATTTTCTTAATAAATTTCCAAATAAAAAAAGGTTTACAAAAAGGATGAAGAAATATATATTTTTGTTTATCGTAAATTTTCTAATTGGGTTCATTGGAAAGCAAACATTTTCAGTTGTATAATAAATGCTGGGTAAGGTAATAAAACTTATTCAACTGAAAGTTATGCTCTTAAGGACGACGAAACCACTCTTTTGGATTGTGATATACTAATTTGACTTGCTTTCGAAAGATAACATTATAACTTCGATTTCCGTTGAAATATGATGAATCCAGGTATTCACAGATATGGGAAAAAAAAGCCTATCAAAACGACCAGAAGTGTGTAATAAACAATTGAAAAGACAAACTGATAATGTTCACCCTAGAGCGTTATCAGCCAGAAAGGGGGATAACTTGAGTAAGGATTTAAGGATACTTTGCAGGAATTGCATGGTATATGACTGATTGAACACCCATAATGTATCGTTAAAATGCACGAGTATTATATTGAATTTGATTAGAATTTATGTAGCAAAATTTATTCAGAAACAAGTTAAACTGTACCTTCATTAGGAGTTTGGTCTGCATAGATTTCTACTTCACACACATTTAACGCATCTGTTTCGATGTGATATTTATATTCTTTGTATATTTTGACAAATCTGCCACGGATTTTCTTATTACAGGCAATGGTGAGTATGTCTGGAGCGGCTCCATCATGGTAGAAACAAAGTTGTCCCGGTACCTGGTCAAAATTGTCACATGTGCTATTATCCGGATTGTAAATGTAAATAAAGAATCTGGTCAAACGTTCTCCTGAAAATAAACGAGGCAATATGAGAAATGTTTACGCTCAAAATGTAGCATGTTTCCGTATAATATATGCACCAAGTTATATCGTATTATCCGAATCATTATATTTATCACTTGTAAGAGTGTATGTGGCAGAAGGTTTGTTGAAACAATGTCCGAATGATCGTGTTTATTATACAAATACTAGTAAATAGTTATCAAATATACCAGGATTATAATTTAATGCGCCAGACGCGCGTTTCGTGTACATAAGACTCATCAGTGACGCTCAGATCAAAATAGTTATAAAGCCAAACAAGTACAAATTTGAAGAGCAATCATCTGCATGCATGCGAACAAGTTTGTTAGACTTGCTTATTTTATTGTCTGTGATTTTAGATTTGAAAGTTTTTTTAGATCATGGCTAATCTTCCTATTTTGTATATATTGCATTTAGAATTTGCTGTGTCGGCCTTATTAGTGTCGATTGATGTCTTGTTTTGTGATTTTATTCAATTTTATAATGAATATAATAAAAATATCTCTTGAAAGGGATTATGTAAGCAAGGAGTAAATGATTAGATCATTACTATTTCGTCCAATAGTTTCTAGTTACCACAGATGATTATAAAATGCTTAATGACTGTTAATGACGTCTTTACACTAAATCCATTGGATGTTAGATGTGTACTGATTGATATTTTAGTCTTAGATGCATTTTTTTTTTATTATTTGTTATTGGCTTTGAACTTGCTGTCCGTAACTGCGAGTACTCTCAGATCTGTACTTAGTGTCTTTTTGTTGTGGGGATGTAGAAGTACCCTGGTCCACTCTGTGTTTTTGTTAGATGTATTTCTGCTTTGTATCGATCTGGTGAGTAAAGCCTTTTTCAACTGATTTTTATAGTTTGTTCTTATGTTGTACTGTTACACCACTGTCCCAGGTTATGGGGAGGGTTGGCGCGCCTTCAACTAGTTTAACCCCGCCACATTGTGTATGTGCCTGTCCCAAGTCAGGAGCCTGTAATTCAGTGGTTGTCGTTTGTTGCTGTATATCATATTTGTTTTTCGTTCATTATTTTGTACATCAATTAGGCCGTTAGTTTTCTCGTTTGAATTGTTTTACATTTGTCATTTCGGGGCCTTTTATAGCTGACCATGCGGTATGGATTTTTTTCATTGTTGAAGGCCGTACGGTGACCTATAGTTGTTAATTTGTGTCATTTGGTTTCATGTGGAGAGTTGTCTCATTGGTAATCATACCACATCTTCTTATTTTTATATTAATGGATTCATACGGTGAAGGACAAAAATAAAAACCTGGCATAGGTAATAAACAAATCAAAACGCTCGTTTCTAAATATCCTTACTATTAATATTAATGATTGCTGTTAAAACAGTAAATATAATATTTTATGTGGCTTTCCCTTTAAACATATAACTGATTTGGAGTCAATGGTCGTGAAGTATGAAAGTTACAGATAAAACATTGAACAATCCCTTCCCTACTTGCACTTGAAGATTTTCTTATTCTCAAATCATATGCCATGACACTTTAAGTGCAATTGGCAGAATAAAGCAATATAAAAAAATATGGCATTATTAAATGAATTTCAGTCTAAATCGGTCATTTTGATCTTAACATGATTTGAAAAGTTCTTAAAATTACTTAATTATAAATTGGTCAGAATAAATTGAACGTCACAGACTAGAATTTGTGTGGGTTAAACAACGTTTGGGCAGGCAAGATTAAATTTCTTTCTTAGAAAATAGAAATGTATGTCCTTCACAATATATCATAAAAAGCCAAAGAAATTAAAGTGATAAAAACTCTCTATGTGAAATTTGTTACAACAAGTTGTTAATAAGTTTCATATCTTCAAATAATTTCGTTACGATAATTGAACGTCTGTATTTTTATCTTTAAAACATGTTGTAAATATATTTGGAATGAAGTATAAGGCATATTGGAAGAATAAGTAGTAACGAAGTTAATTTATCACATTTATAGAATTTTGGTATCAACTCTAAAACATGTGAAGGTTTGACATTTCAAAAAAAGGTTCAGGACAGAATATATAATTGACATGACCCATAGAAACAATATTGATATTGCAAAACAAAATATCACAACAAGCAAAAAATAACACTAAAGAAAAAGTAATACCAATAACAAAGAAGATTTTTATATACAGACATTTCAAAGAAAATCTTGTAAATAGATATAAAAAGATGTGGTATGAGTGCCAGTGAGACAACTCTCCATCCAAGTCAAAATTTAAAAAAGTAAACCATTATAGGTCAAAGTACGGTCTTCAACACGGAGCCTTGGCTCACACCGAACAGTAAGCTATAAAGGGCCCCAAAAATTACTAGTGTAAAACAATTCAAACGGGAAAACCAAAGGTCTAATCTATATAAAAAACGAGAAACGAGAAACACTTATGAACCACATCAACAAACCAATCTCAACAAACGACAACTACTGAACATCAGATTCCTGACTTAGGAGAGGTGCAAACAAATGCAGCGGGTTTAAACGTTTTAATGGTACCAAACCTTCTCCCTTTTCTGAAACAATAGAATAACATCACAACATAGAAAAACACACTATAAAATATCAATTGGAAGGCTTAACTCAATCAAAAAACGTAAATTAACACACAATGAACGAATAAATTTGACCTGTGACACCTGAATGCAAATACACAGTTAATAAAAAATTACAAGGGATAAATAATTAAAGTCAAAAGTAAATAAACAGGTTTAAACAAAGTTAACGTATGATATCACTGTGAAATTTCAAACAATTTATAGAAAATGCATTAATAAAGACATTTTGAGAATAAATTCATTTTAACATGTCCAGGTTTTATCGAGTGAATACACATAATTCCTATTCTTAACATGTTGTTTATTAGTGCATTTCTTCAAAACAATAAGTAATTGCAGTCTGATATTGATGTTTTTTCACATTTCATTAAATAGCATCCTTCATTGTATTTTGTTGTTAGTCACATTTAATAATTTGCAAGGATACCGGAATACTTTTGTTTAATAGATCCAGCATGTCTGCACCTTTGTATAGACACTTATACATCATGCAAGTTCACTGTATGCAATCCACAACGGCTTGCGTATATAAAAATAAGAAGATGTGGTATAATTACCAATGAGACAACTCTCCACTAGTGACCAAATGACATAGAAGTTAACAGCTATATGTCACCATACGGTCTTCAACAATGAGCAACACCATTATCGCATAGTAGTGAGCTATAAAAGACCCCGAAAGACAAATGTAAAAAACCATTCAAACGAGAAAATTAACGGCCTGATTTATGTACAAAATAATGAAAGAAAAACAAATATGGTATAAATATAAATAAGAAGATGTGGTATGAGTGCTAATGAGACAACTATCCATCCAAATCACAATGTGTAAAAAGTAAACAATTATAGGTCAAAGTACGGCCTTCAACACGGAGCCTTGGCTAACACCGAACAACAAGCTATGAAGGGCCCCAAAATGACTAGTGTAAAATAATTCAAACAGGAAAACCAACGGTCTAATCTATATAAAAAACGAGAAACGAGAAACACTTATGAACCACACCAACAAACGACAACCACTGAACAACAGACTCCTGAAGCATGGATCAATTTAACATATCCACATTTCAGTTTTAATCATTTCATCATACTTCCAGTAAGTATATCTAGCCTATTTGACTTTAAATTATAGAAGAAGGCTTAATATGACTTGCAGCAAATAAATCCGTATTCAGATTTTTCAAATGACTGCAAATTCCTAAGGCCTTGATTGTGTGTTGAGTAATTAAATCTCATATGACATTTGGTATGATCGAAATTATTGTGAATTAATTACTATCAGTTAACTCATTTCCCTGACGTCAGTCTATGATTCTAACTAGATAATTTTTCAAGAATCCACTGACCACTCAGAAAACTGTTAAGTTGCTACGTTCGAGCTTTTTATCGCTCATAAACAAATTTCTTATTTAGTTTTCGAACTTGCGCGTATTTTCTTTAATACTCAACATAGTGTACAATTAGTGAAGCCCACAAGGTTGACTGGGGAAGAAATATGGTCACTACAGGTCTTCTTCCGACCGGCAGTAAAACCCTTGCCAAAGTGGGGCGTCTGTTTGGCTGTGCGGGATGTACAAGTACGCAGCCAAGTCCGGTTAGAATTGGGGAAGTTAAATCCGATGCCTCGTGTAGAGAGTGCCACGCTCTCTGCACGTTAAGAACCCTTGCAACAACTCTTTTAGGGGTCCGTATGTAGCCTGTTATCAGGCAAAATTTCTATCCCTATCCAATTTACCCTCATTTTCCAGTGGCAGTCTAAATGGCCTCGACCTTCATCCCGGACGGTCTCTATTACAGGACCTACTTATTATATTTATTGTTAATTTGTTTTCGTCCTGAACATGCATGAAATATTTGCCACTGGACGTTAAGCATCCAAAAATTAATTAATCAATCAATTAGGAAATGATACCACTTGACCACGACTGCTGACATACAATATGTGAAACCGTATACTCTTAAACCGCTTAATTGAACATTGTCCATACGCTGTCTTCTTCTTCTTCTTCCAAATACTGCCCACATTCAACATGATGAATATTCTGTCTTGTTGGGCTTCTTTAATTTGTTTAATACATATACACGTAAAATATATTATGTCTTGTCTTTTGTTGATTTATTGTATTGTGAACATTATTTTTTAACTTAAGGAAGATACCATTCGACATTTAACCGTTCTAAATTAAAGGTAGGATCATTATTACGAATTAACGAAAAAAAAAATAAACAGTATAATTGTATAGCAATGTAAAAGAGGGGGCGAAAGATATCATCGGGACAAACATCTGTACACCCTGGCAAAACACAGCATAGAAAACTAAAGACTGAGCACCACGAACCCCACCAAAAACCGGGAGTGATCTCAGGTGCTCTGGAAGGGTAAACAGATCCTGCTCCACATGTTGCACCCGTCGATTTGCTCACGTAAGTACAAACCTGATGAGAAGTTTAAAAATCGTCGCTCGTTTGTTTTTTTTTTTATGAATAGTTATCAAGTGGATTAACCTTCTACTCTACCTCTATCCCTAGAACTTTGATGAATGGTAGTTTATTGCTTAACTTCATAAAGACCAAACGAAACAACAATAACTGCAGATATTTAAACGGCATTTAGCAATCACTGCATATAGTTTCAGTACTCAAAAATGATCTAGTCCTGCCTTATGCATATCAACATGTCCCAAGTCTCGATCCCCGTCAATCATTGACCTACCGCAAATCTTAATGTGTTGTCCTGTTTGGAATTCTGGTATTAATGACATTTCTTTAAAAGTCTTTGTCAAATTTATTTGATCAATTTCCAGAGTTTGAGCTTGATAAACTGTAAGCATCTATATGCACTTATCTCTCTTGTCTAACACTGGGTTGATACCACTGCTGGTGTACAGTTATCATCAGCTCCGGTACTCTCTCTTGTCTAACACTGGGTTGATACCACTGCTGGTGTACAGTTATCATCAGCTCCGGTACTCTCTCTTGTCTAACACTGGGCTGATACCACTGCTGGTGTACAGTTATCATCAGCTCCGGTACTCTCGCTTGTCTAACACTGGGTTGATACCACTGCTGGTGTACAGTTATCATCAGCTCCGGTGCTCTCGTTTGTCTAACACTGGGTTGATAACACTGCTGGTGTACAGTTATCATCAGCTCCGGTACTCTCGCTTGTCTGACACTGGGTTGATACCACTGCTGGTGTACAGTTATCATCAGCTCCGGTACTCTCGCTTGTCTGACACTGGGTTGATACCACTGCTGGTGTACAGTTATCATCAGCTCCGATACTCTCACTTGTCTAACACTGGGTTGATACCGCTGCTGGTGTACAGTTATCATCAGCTCCGGTACTCTCGCTTGTCTAACACTGGGATGATACCACTGCTGGTGTACAGTTACCATCAGCTCCGGTACTCTCTCTTGTCTAACACTGGGTTGATACCACTGCTGGTGTACAGTTATCATCAGCTCCGGTACTCTCGCTTGTCTAACACTGGGTTGATACCACTGCTGGTGTACAGTTATCATCAGCTCCGGTACTCTCGCTTGTCTGACACTGGGCTGATACTACTGCTGGTGTACAGTTATCATCAGCTCCGGTACTCTCGCTTGTCTAACACTGGGGTGATACCACTGCTGGTGTACAGTTATCATCAGCTCCGGTACTCTCGCTTGTCTAACACTGGGTTGATACCACTGCTGGTGTACAGTTATCATCAGCTCCGGTACTGACATGATTTATAACATACTAGTATATTACTTACATTCTCCCTTGACAAATTAAGAAATTATTATGAAACTACGGTTTCAACTCCATCAGCCAAATTTTACATTAAATGAATAAAAAAGCACCTTCGTATAATAGAAAAGCAGCAAAAAAGACACATAAGACAGCTATGGCGTTCCATAAATTTGGCTATTCTGTCTTTTTTATCATACAGCTTTTAACGTTTCTACTTATCCCTGGATTCCAACTCTTTAGCTTTGAGCGTTTCTGATGAAGGTCAATCCTGCTTTGAGCGTTCCTGATGAAGGTCAATCTTGCTTTGAGCGTTCCTGATGAAGGCCAATCCTGCTTTGAGCGTTCCTGATGAAGGTCAATCCTGCTTTGAGCGTTCCTGATGAAGGTCAATCCTGAAAGATGTTTCGGACGCTTGAAATTTATAAAGAGTATTTTTTATTTACTAGCACAGGTTGATACCATTGCTGGTGGACTGTCAGTCCTTGAGTGTATCATCAGCTCTGTAGTCAATGATTCAGTACCGAAATAATTTATAATATGCATAAACGGTACATATTTACATAAAATCACTAGTTGACTCCTTAGATATGATCCTACAAACACACCGCATAGGAAATTGTTTGCAAAACAAGCCTATCGACTAATCATAGCTCTACTACTGTTTCGGGTCTTATACATCCATGGCTTTCAAATATTCGGCTTTTGGACGTTCCTGAAGAAAGTATTTCTAGGACAGCGCTTCAGACTCATGCAATTTATAAAGTATTTTTTCATATTTTTATCTATTAGTAATTGAAATATGTACTGGCTAACAAATTTAATAATAAAAGCAAAAAACAAATGTACAAAAAGTACACAACACAATACTAAAATCAAAATGTCCCTTACTACAGCAGTCTACTCTATTGTATATTGTAATAGTGTCAATAGCATACTGCTCTCCAAGATCAACTGTCCACCAATAGTTTGCTTGATCTGGTAGCGTGTGGCTGCAAGTTGTTCTAGAGTCTAGATCATAGAAATTTTGTTCCCTGATACCATCATTAGCTAGGTAAGAATTACCTCCCTTATATGTTGAGCTCTGCATACTATCTTTGTTAAGGGCAATGTTCTTCCTCAATGCTTTTCAAAAATCATAAAAAACAAAATCTTTATTTATCAAACTTTCAAACAAAACCTAACTCTTAACGACACATAGTAGATAATACGAATACAGTACTACATGAAGTAATAACTTTCTTTTATAAAAAAAAAAATACATCAATCTAATCTTATTATATAATTACTGGGTTTGAAAAGACGTAAAAACTGCACTTTAACTGAGACGTTGAGAAAATGCCTTGGTACTAACAGGGATCTCCTTTGTTATTGGTTTCTATTGATAAAAAAGTCGAAGAAGTTGAGATGATATTACAAACTCAAGACATATAAACGAAATGGGGAAAAGAAAAAATAAGCTTATCTGACGTTGCTTGTTTGAAGGAAGTCTCTTTAGTGTACATCAGCGCTTGGGAATAGATAAAAATGAGACATTTAAATTCAATTAAGTACAATAAAACTTTTTAGATTCTTTGGACATATATACAAAATGTTTTTTTTTCAAATGCCCTTAGGCTTGTAACTTATATTTTGATGAATTCATTCAAGATATGAAAATATAATGACAGTTTTTATTGTACAATACTTACCAACGCTTTGCACAACAAAGTTCAACAGAATAATAATCCAGTTCTTTCTTATCATCTTCGATTTGTTTGTTAAGAGAAAAAAACTCAAAGATACCTAGACTTCTAGTTTTGTGCGCAAGACGTGCGTGTCGTCTACGAAAGACTCATCAGTGAAATGGATTTTTTTTTATCAGAACAAAATTGTATTACAGAACCTGTAAGCTTCTTTCAATCATTTCATAGGTATTACTAATAAGCAATCTGTCAGCCGCTATCGACCAATTGGTGCATCGCATTTGTCAGACGAAGAATCTGAATCACTGAAATTGGTCGGATATTTTACGGAACTATATATATACGAAAAGTACTTGTACTTGGTATTAATAGCAATAGTGTTTCAGCATTAGTTATTTAGATAATTAAATTCACGAAATTTAATTCATTTTCCAAATGTAACGAAATGATAACATGTAAATTATTTTTCAAATGGATTTATACAAAACAGGTTTTAAACAATTCTATGCAATTTTAATTCAAATCCTTTCCCTTTCCAATTTAAGTGCCTCATCTGACCAGTACTTGTTCGAACTTTTGTTGTTTTGAAGAATTCTGTAGATTTTACGAACAGTTCCTTAAAATTTTATTACAGATTAAGAAGTTGAATGTCTCATTTTTCGGTATAGGAAATAAATAATTTTTGCATGTCTGAATAAATTGTATTCATGCGTTAAGTTTTGAAAAATTGTATTGTATTTTTTTACCAAACTAAAATTAATACGCTTTTCTTCATTAGAAATATTCATCTGATATAGAAAGGGAATGATATTGGTATTTCAGAGAAAAGTGATATTCAAGGGACAGGTAAATTTTGAATGCAAGAGTGAAATGGTGCGATGTACCAGTCGTGTTGCTTACGGCAAATACACACTCGGTGATAGATCGTATTCGGTGATGTCAAAATCGACACAAAGTTGACAAGATTTTTGCTGCGAAAGTGGAACATATACTTAGTAATCTGTGACACAAACATTTCATAACGGTTAGCTAAATTATGATGACGTTCGTTAAACTTTCGAAGGGAGAACTTCAACTTTACCATAAGAACTCTAGTTGCAATAACTTCCTTGAACGTAGCAACCCTGCATTTCCACATGCATACGCGACTGGAATCATGATACCGTTAAAATGGAAATTCTCTCTGCTGTTTGTTTAGTTGTTCAGTTTAATCCACAACCGACCATTGCTATCAATTTCTACATGTTAGCTCGGATATGACACAGAATTGTAATAAAGCAACTGTTGTTGACATTATAAAGTAAGAAACAATCATTTCAGGTTAGCAGTTCCGAAAAGATGTGGACACACATGTTTTACCCTGCTCCCTTATGTACTATGTGCTTGTCCCAAGTCAGGAGCCTGTAATTCAGTGGTGTCATTGGTTGATGTCCATCTTATTTGTTTTTCGTTTATTGTTGTGTACATAAATCATGCCATTGGTTTTTTCAGCTCGAATTATTTCACATTTTGTCATTTTGGGGCCTATTATTGGGATTTTCCCATGGTTGAATGTCGTACGGTTGCCTGGTGAATAATTGTGTCATTCGCAATCATACCACATCTTCTCAATTTTATATGAATAATTGAGACTAGTATAAAGCTGGATAAAGGGATACTATTGAAGTATATTTGTTTATAAAGGATTGAAACTACGTAACTACGTATGGAAAGATTATTTGCCATGATTATAAAAAGAAAAGATTGTTGATCATCAATCAAATTACAGACGAGACTTCCAATATATCTATCTGGTGATTATGTATCAATTCACTGGCGAAACTGTAGAAGAAATGTTGAAACTTGAGACAATTTACAAAATAACAAGGGCGATTAATATCATAAGGCTATGGAAAGAGAAAGTTGTTCTATCATTAATAATTCTAGTACTGTAGGGTTCGTGTAGAAAAAACAATTTGATGGTATTAAGACGGATAACCTGAATATTAAGTAGATATTCAATTACCTAATGATATGCGTTGAAGAATATAAAGCTTTTCTTGCATCTGTCTTAAATGATTAAGTCAAGTGTCTTTGGACATTTCTATGTTTTCAAAATAAATCAATTCTAATGTTTAAAAAGCACCTCTTCTCACGCCTTATCTAGAACCAATAAGAGTTATTTTTTTCATCTAACTAACTTCTATTATAATTGATTTTATATTGCCCAATACTTTTTGTTGATCGAATTCTGTTGTGCGTTTTTTCAACTGTATTTTGTTTTATCCACTGATCGAAATAACAGGTAGAGTGAAGAGTATTCATAAAACTAGTGTGTCACAACACCACATGTGTGTGCGCATTTCCTTGGTCAGTCATCTTGTACGTATATGTGTCTCTGCTGGTCTATACAGAACCTGGGTTTGATGTCCGATATTTGGTCGATCCTTTGAAATAGTTCACATTAGTATTAAATGGATCAATTCAGCACTAGTCGTGTTGTGTAGACTGTTTACCAGGTTAAAGATCGTTCGATACGAATTATTGAGTTCCTATCCCATTTAAGTTTGTCCAATTCAGCATAGCTTTAAAAATGTTGTCAAAAATAGTGAGTTAAAAATTAAAAAGATAACGCTAACATAACCCAGGTTTCGTCACACATTGGCCTACTATACCTATCAATGATAGATTTGAAAAAAAACTTGACAAGTTCATTTTTATTTTGCTGAGAACAAGCCTTTAAAATACACTTATAAATTGATATGTTTCCAAGGATTGCCCATAAAAGCGTCTTCGCTTATTTCCAATGGGGTACTCCTAATGTATATCACTTGTTAACAACGAGCAAAATGCCAGAAATTTAGCTTATGCTTTTTTCACGATGTAATTTAGATATTAATTTTACACTTCAACGATTTCTAAGATATAATCTTAACTCGGCAATTATATGGTGTAAACATTTCTTTCCTTACATAGCAAAATTTTTTTTGAAGGAACTATTCAAACCCGTAGTTATGTGTACTGTTCTAACACCATATATGACTCATTACCGGGTACTGCAAATTGTTGATGCCCACAGTTGTGCCATATGCGATGTGGGGATGGATGACCGTCCATTTGAAATTAGGGTTTTTATTGTCCAGTATTTATTAGAAAAATTCCTTGTTTACAAAAGCAAACATGCCAGGTAAACCAAAGTATTTGCAAAATCTTTAACAAATGGCAGAAACAGCTGAAATGATATATAAACAGTAGTGCATAAACTAATTCAATATATGTGATATTATTGCCATGTCGTTAAAAATTTATGACTTTGTTTGCTGTAAGTGGTTCTTAACGAGAGAAAGTTACGGAGGAAAAGTCAACACAGTTTTGTATGATATATAGAGGTTCCAGCAAATACTGGAACGTCATTTTTGTCATGTTATTTTATCGACCTTCCAACCGTTTACATTTTGCATTTTTTTATGCTCATGTTTCCCATGTTTCCTGCTTTCAAAGCCAATATGACGTGTAGTGCAGAGGAGTTCTGATAAGAACATATAAACGATCTCTCGTTTGTTAACTTCATTGAAGATATCACGATAACAAATTCATGTTTCATGCAACTGAAATACAAATCCCTACTGAAGACATCTGGTTTACTGTGTGCATTTTTTTTTAAATAAGTCTTTTTTTTCGAAATGCTAAGGATTTTCTACACCAGGAATACATTACCTAAGCTGTATTTGGAAAACATTTTGATTGACGGATACAATACGTATCAAAAAATTTGATTCCACCTTCCTTTTATAATTAAAATTGATGTTGTCAATTGAGCTTTCCATTTTCAGATATGAATGACGAAAGGAGTAACACGCATCTTTCGTGCATATATATATATAACAAGCATTTGATAATAAAATTAACATGAACGTAAATTTCAGGTACGAAGAATACACACATGACAAGCAATAAACAAATCAATATAAACAAATGTATAATACCCTTTTAAATCGATCGTTTGATGGGCAGGCGATCCAGTGTATATAAAGTGCGAATCCAGTTAGTTCATTTTCACTGTTGTATGCGAGTATGTCTATTGTAGAATAAAGGATGATGGGAAAAACTGCGTTTGTTTACTTTTTGAAAATACACAATAATTGATTTGACTGTATGTTTTAACACAATTTCATTACAATATAACTTTTTAATGTTTAATAACAGGATTTAAGTCCAAAAAAGTGTATTAAAGCTGCAGAATCCATATTATTGATTACTGAATGCGATTCATTTTAACTATAGATGCGATGAATTGTCACTGTAAGTGCAATCATTTCTGATGTGGAATTTTTGGAGGTGCGATGAATTTTCATTGTTGTTTTTTATATGTATTCGACATGCAACAACTGAAAATAGTTTTTAAATGACTTTAATATTGATGATATTTACAATTTGAAATGCAAGCTAGTCGTAGATGCTTACATGTACTTGAATAAACATGGGTATAACCACGTTCATATCATGCATATTCAAATATTGTTGGTGAGTTTGCTATAAGCTTGTCATGGATCCGAAAATTTACTGGAGCAGAACATTCTTGAATATAACGTATTTCTACGGAGAATTTTCCTTTAAAAGTTTAAGAACTCTCTTAAAAAAGCTTTGAAAATTTGTCACGCCGTGTCATTCGTATTTCTACCCTATTGATAAGCTTTTTCACAACGAACAGTACAAGAATGTACAACGAACGGTGCTAAAGAAAGTAAACATCTATACAAAGAGAATGAATCGTACAGTGCCAAAATTCTGAGGTCAATTTTGCAAGTAAATGTCTTCAAAAATAATTAAAACAACGGGTTTCTCATTCGCATTATGTATTTTTAACAACAACAAATCACAAAATACGGCGGTCGAATTTAGTGTAAGAGCCAACCCACTACTAGTATGCTCTATTTGTAGTTTAATCAAGTTTGAGTTACACAGTGTTTGTTTCGCGATGTTTACAAGTAATTCACAGACCTGTCTATTTGAAATAGTCACATGGTGTTCATGTAATATAAATACTATACAATGATGTCAGGAGCAGTAAACTTTGTTTTAATAAATATTGAATACTTATTATATAAATAATATTACTTCAATTAGTCTTTAGTGGAAATATAAGAACAGTCTATCTACCAACATCGCTTCGCGATTAACGTCCGGAATCAACTGTACGGCGGTTATACCACGTAGTATAGAACCATTAAAATGACTGTTGTCAATAATTCCTTGTATTCTTACAACTGCGTATTTGCTTATTTGTAACACCAACTTATAAGAAATTCAAACATAAATTAAGGTGACTCGACTGTTGCTCGAACTTTCTTTACTGTATTAGATGTGTACACAATTGCACGATAAATATCAATTATCCAGTCATCAAAGCGTCAATTGTTTGTACAAGATGAAAACGTTTTCACTCATTTAATCGTGAAATGAAGATCGTTTTGTGAATGCTCTTTGTTATCTAAAATGCATCCATTAGAGCTATTTTCCTAGTGCTTGTAGTTTAAAGGTTTGGTTGGCTTGTTTGCTTTGTTTGTTTTTATAAATGTTTGCTCAATCTCAATGATAATGCTGTAGCAAACATTTATACAAAGCAAGCAAGCCAAACATACCTTTAAACTACAAGCATTAGGAAAATAGCTCTAATAACGTTTATTTTATTGGTATGCGATGTAGACTTAGACCGAAACAGAAACTTTGCTTTTTTCGGTGACGTGGATTGGCTTAACTTTCCAAGATATATGTATTAAATGATGTCGTGTCATAGGAAAAGATAAATTTTATCCTACATATAGATCTGGATCTGGACAAATTATTAGAGAAAATAGAAATAACTATATTAGCAATAAATGCCATTTTTAAGGTATCTTTGGATGTATTACCTCAGACTTTCACTCACTAAATATGCATATATAATCAATCCTTCTGACTTCATAAATTTTGTTAGAGAGTCGGCTGAATTAACACTCTATATAATGAAAATTAATTAATTTCCTTCTGTGAAAATGCATCGCATGTACAATAGAAATGAATCGCCCTACAGTGAAAATGAAAGTCTAGTATTATTATTCGACAGTAAACATGAATTGCATAACGAAAACAGCATAGTGGAATTTGATTCAATATCAAGAAGCTGAATAACACCACCTGTTTTAAGTTATACAACATTAATAATTATGTTAAAAGGTACATTTTTTTGCAAATGAAACTTAACTACTACTTTGAAATCTCTTGCACGCTCTGTTCGTGAACTATTCTTAATATATATCTATTTGTGTATCAATTTTGCACCTAGATGGCTGTAGACGCGGTGAAAACCCGTCCTCATCTCATACCTATATCATGAATTTAAAAAAAAAACAGTACACATCATATATTAGTTCTTATTTTATTAAAAAATCATGAATTTGTTGTCTGTTTATTTATCATTCTACATCAGAAATTCATCACGGATGCAGTGAAAATGACATTTCAGGATTCGCAAATTACACACACTGCGATTTGTTTATGTAAACACTTGTTGTAAGATCTTGTAGTTGGAAGATTTTTTAATTGTGCATTCAACGACGAATTCAAAATCCATGGAAAGCAGATTAGTTGTGGATTGTTAATTGTGAAAAAAAAATGTCTAAATGCAAAAGTTTACTTCCAGTTTTCCGTGGCAGCAGTGTAGACGTGTGCATTTTTCAAATGCAAAACATGATTAATGAATGTATTTTTTTATATATACAAATAAGGAGATGTGGTATGATTGCCAATGAGACAATTATCCACCAAAGTGCAAATGAAGTAGCTGTAAGCAATTATAGGTAACCGTACGGCCTTCAACAATGAGAAAAACCCATACCGTTTAGAATAAACAATTCAATTGAGAAAAGTAAAGGCCTTATTTATAACAAAACAATTTACGAAAAACAAATATGACAGACATGAATCAACGACAACCACTGAACTACAGGCTCCTGACTTGGGACAGACATGCGCATAAAGAATGTGGCGAGTATGAACATGTTGTGAGCGCTCAACCCTTCCACTAACATTGGACAGTGGTGTTACAGCACAGCATAAGAACAAACTATACAAATCAGAGGCTTTTTTTCACAAAAAATCATAAGAGTAAAAATACTCGTAAGTCATACACATTTTAGTATAACTTACGATCAATTTTAAGGTTTATAACCCCTTCTGTGGCACTTTGAATTGCGAAATTTTCAAAGTGTGATAATATCAAAACAGCAAAAATACTGAATAAATGAGACATACCATTTTGTATATATACCAAAGGGAAACGTCTTTAATATTAATATTTATTGTCTAATTGCATTTAGTAGAAAATGTGGATTTTGTGTCAACTCAAGCCCAACTTTTTGTAGAAAATCCACAGACTTTATCACAGAGACTTTCTTTATAACATTTGAAACCAAGATTACTCACTAGTTCATCTATGGAGTGCTAGCGTTTATTGTTTCCAAAAGTCCTAAACAACATTTACAATCCAAAAAAACCTCGTGGTGAGTCATTAAAGTCGAGCGCACCCTGAAAGGTGTACTTGAGTTGGTCCATATTTGTACTCGTTTTAACTATTAACTTTATTTCAAGACTTGTTTTGGGGAGATCATTGCTATCACTGCATTTATAAATCCATTTTCTATTTAGTACACAATTGTCAAATATAAGAGTACACGGGGAAAGGCTGTGGATTTTCTATAAAATTTACACATCCTTAGCATTGAAATAACAAAGGGGTACATAATCCTTAATCGTTAAATTTTTCGTGAAAAGAGTTACAGTTGAAAAGAGCTTAACACATCAGATCGATACAAAGCAGAAAAACATCTAACAAAATCACAGACCGCACATTGCAGGAATTTATACATCCCTAACAACAAAAAAGACACATAGTACAGATCTGAGAATACTCGCAGTTAATGACAGCTAGTTCAAAGCCAGCACAACTAATTTAAAAAATGCATGTATTAAGACTAAAATATCAATCAGTACACATTCAACTTCAAATTGATTTAGTGTAAAGACGTCATTCACTGTAAAAAAAAAAAAAAAAAAAAAAAAACATGACCTTGTGCAATGTCAAAATATAGGTATCGACAGATTGTAGTACCGTGAAAGTGCATAGGTGTATACCAATAATATTTAGTATGGTTTAAATTTACTGATAACAAAATCAATATTTATACCAATAAAAACAATATTCAAAGAGCTAATTACAGTGTTGAATTGGAAACCTTTTAGAATAAGTTTATTTAAAGGATTGATAAGTTTACCCGGATCGTATCTAAATTTTCGGGCTCGGTAAACAACATCACCGTAAAAATTAGGATGTGCTATTCCGGTTAAAATTAGTTTTCTACAGGTACAGCCAAACTTGTAAACCAAATCTTTGTATCTACGGAAGAATTAATAAAGTAGTTTAATAGTTTGTGGTAACGGAATCCCTTACTTAATTGAAATCCAAAACGTCACTAATATACAGACACAGGCATAGCGAACGAGTTGGGGTATTTAAACACCGTAAGACGGTGTCAAAGGAAAATCACCGTCCAAAAAAGGAGAATTGACAATAGGGAAAGAAAAATCGTCCCTTTTGACGTGAATATTTGTTTAGAGTTTCTCGTGTAAATCTAAAATATCTTAATCTAGGAAAGAGAATTCTTGATTATTTAACGAACAAATATTATCAAGATAACGGTAAGTGTTATTGAATTTATAAATCAAATGTAGACGGGTGTTTACTGAGTTTGGCCATAAACTGTGATTCATAACAGTACATGAACAAGTCTGCTATTAAAGGGGCGCAATGACGATTGAAGTATTATCTGATTTTTTTCTTATATACAAATGCATTTTACACTTAAAAAATTATTTTCTTTGCGTAAGAAGAATATTATAAGCAAAAAGTACTCAGTATCTTAAGGAATTTGCAATATTTAATATTCAATACTTTTTGTTTATTCACTCACTTACGACGCACCAACTGGATTAAGTGCTACAAGAGGAACTTGTTAGTAAACCTCTTTTAAATTAACAATCTCTTTAATTTGCCCTTTTGTAAATAGAGTAAGCCCATTCAGGGGTGCAGGAGGCCCGAATTCCTACCCCTTATGGAGCTACAAATACGGTAAATGCATACACCTTTATATGTCAAACTCCTAACGTTGCCTAGTTTTGGGGCCCCCTTTTTTCAAAATCCTTGATCCGCATATGCTATTTGAATTTTTCTGCAATGTGAGTGAAATTTGGGCCGGGTTTATATTGAGCTAAACTCGGTGTGGTGTTGTAAACGTATATTTGTTCCGCCTAACAGAAGTTCCATGCACTGGAAACTTTGTTATAAACAATGTCATAATATCAGTTCCTGTTGGAACAAATATTCTATAATCTTTATTCCGTTAGGAACAAATACTATTGTAATATTTGTTCCAGAGGGAATACTATTACAGAATATCTCTTCCTTTGGAACTTATATTATGAAGGAACTTCTATTTCATGACAATGTAAGTGTACTCTACACTTAAACTAAACTCTTTTTCGTTCCAATTGATAAAATCAATGTTTAAAACTCGTTTTGACTTCATGCAGTCGATAGTCAATGTAGGCCTTGTGTGGGTTAAGTGTTCATAAAACTAGATATAAAGAACATGGATTGTATTGTCAAAATTTAAGGAAGTTACATATATTGAATAAAATAATTATAATAATATTATGAATTAAGTTCTTTACCTTAAGTATTTATATGACAAAGACTCAAAAATTGTTCAGTTAAAAACACGATTAAATTTAATAGTATTAGTGGACCCTTTGATTTTCAATGGGAGGGGGATTTTTGGCTGATAGAATATCATTTTACACCGGTTGATAGTTCGGCTTATTTATTTAGAGTGAAAATCATTTTCAATTTTTTGTACACAACTATTTCTTGAAAAGTCTTGCATTTTGAATGACAAAATATTCATTTTCAGCATGTCTTGGACAAGGTTATTTTTACAGTTTAGTACCAGTTCAGGCTATTCATTTCCAAAATCACCCATGTGTGACTGGGGAATAGAAATATGGTCACTTAGGTCTACTTCCATTCGGCCGTAAAACCCTTGCCAAAGTGGGCGTCTGTTTGGCTATGCAGAATGTATACAAGTACTCAGCCACGTCCGATCAAAATAAGGACATTAAATCCGATGCCTCGTGTAGAGAGAATGCCACGCTCTCTGCATGTTAAGAACCTTTGCAACAATTCTTCGAGGGGACCGTAGGTGGCCTGTTGCAAGGTAAAATGTCTGTCCCTATCCAATATACTCTCATTTTTCATTGGCAGTCCACATTTTCCCGATCTTTATATCAATGAATAACATACATAAACATTTTTTGAAATCCGGTCGTTTTCAAAGGAATCAAACAATTTTTCTCACTTCCCTTCTGAAACAAATATTTAAAAAAATAATTTTTTTGTAATTTTGATAATGCAAATGTTGAAATTAAAATAGATACTTTAACATGCAAGTTATGCAAATATTCAAAGTCGATGAACCATGACTGAAGGTACATGGCTAAACAATCTCCATGGAATGAGATGTGCCAATGCTAATACAACTGCATACCAAATACCATTGACTTATTATAAGTCGTTCCCTTTAAACAAACCTAAACACAAACATTAACTTGTAAACTATGTAAAAGTTTCAAAGTCAATGAACCAGGATCAGAGGTAGGGCTATATAATCTCCATGGAAACGATACTTGCAAATGCTCATAAATTTGCATACCAAATATCATTGACTTAACATTAACAGTTCATCTTAAACTGATCTAATCACAAACTAATACATGTAAACTAAGCAAAAGTTTCAAAGTCAATAGACCATGACTGAGGGGGCGGGGCCAAATATTCTCCATGGAAATGAGATGTGGTAATGCCTATACATTTGCACACCAATTAACATTGGCCTATCACTAATGGTTCCCCTTGAACTGACCTAATCACAAACTAATACATGTTAACTTAGCAAAATTTTCAAAGTCTATAGACCATGACTAAGGGGGCGGAGCCAAATAATCTCCATGGAAATGAGAGATGCCAATGCTTATACAGCTGCATACCAAATATCATTGACCTACCACTAGTGGGTCCCCATAAATTGACCTAATCACAAACTAATACATGTAAACTATGAAAAGTTTCAAAGTCAATAGACCTTGACTGAGGGGGCGGGGCCAAATAATCTTCATGGTAATGAGATGTGCCAATGCTAATACAACTGCATACCAAATATCATTGACCTACCACTATTGGTTTACCATGAACTAGACCTAATCACAAACTAATACATTGTTGACGCCGCCGCCGCCGACGCCGGAAATAGCATACCTATGTCTCGCTTTTAGACTCCGTCAAGGCGAGACAAAAACCAATTTATCTCCCCCTCCAAAAAATAAATAGATTAAAATTGAGAAATATAAATATGAATTGGTCTGCGCCTAACTGATACAAAAGTTTATATATATGTTGTGTACAAGATGTAAGTTTGTACAAATTATAATTTGTACAGGGTTTTTGTACAAGTTATAAGTTTTTTGACACATACCTTCTTGCACCAGGTGATAAAAGTTTATCTTCTAAAATGTATCAGTTTAATGTCTTAAATTCAAATTTATATTCTTCAACCTAACATTTAGTGCTATTCTCTTTGTCCTCAAACTGGAAATGAGCACACCTGAATGGTTTAAATTCTAATTTTATTTTTCTCCTTATACCAAAATCATATCCATAAAAATTCTTTTTGTGTTCTTATAATATTTTTGTATCAATGCTCAGTATTAGACTGTATCATGTAGTTGTGGAAATATGACAGAAATATGCGAAACAAAAGACTGTGTGCTTGCATCAGTCATTTGTGTTTAGCGGTTCATAAAACACTGATAACTTGTACAAAAAATCTGTACAAATTATAATTTGTACAACATTACAACTTGTACACAACATATATAAAGAGAAATTTGTAATTTAATTCTATGTAATGTACATGTAAATTACGTGTACATGTTGTTTACTGGTGTGAACAATTTTAATATACAGGTAATTAAAACCGATGTTTAGATGAGAAAAAAATTAATGTGAAACCAGTGTCTAATCGTAAACAGGTTTACACTTGACCTATAATGGCTTACTTTTATAAATTTTGACTTGGATGGAGAGTTGTCTCATTGGCACTCATACATGTACCACATCTTCTTATATCTATTCACAGTACGCAGCGTTTGGTGTGGACACGGCCTTGTACATGTAGCGACAACACCATGTACGTAATATGAACTTATATTATTTGGAGGTCATGATTTGTTGAGATTTTATACTTTCTTGTCACGACCTAGTTGCTACAAATTGGTCATAATATTATATACCGACCGGATGTTTGAGTTGACACAAGTGAATACAATTCGATCGAAGTTATAAACAGGTAAGTGCGTTTGTACCGCGCACAGAACAAGAATAATAATGTGATAATTTATTAAAAAAAAGTTACAAATTTATTAAGACACTAAATCTATGAAATTTAAGGTTCATCTATACACTTCATCAAAAATGGCTATGTTTACACCATGAAACTTTCTCTGAATGCAGACAAAACTGTGTAATTTTAATAGTTTTAAATCCTGGCAGCACCTCGATATATACAAGTTGTATTCATTTTGTGTTTTAAAAAGATAAAAACCTGTGTGGTTTTTGCTACACATTTTCTTTCCTTTCCACAGGTGGTTTAAAAATAAATTACACCCCAGTTCTATTGTTATACTTCATAGTTTCTATTTCTGAAACAAGTGTTGTACGACTTTGCCCACAGCAGAGCTATAGAAAAACAGTACATTAACGGGTGTTACACGGACACTTTTTAGATGATACACGGACACTTTTTAGTTGTTACACGGACACTTTTTATGAATAGAATCACTCGTGCATGATCAGTGAGTTCATGGGCACTTTAAATTTCAATCAGATTTGAACTTTTTGTTTCACCGACATATTTCCTGTCTTTTTAATTAAAAATATTTACGTTAGCACCAATAACTATATTTTTTTTCAAACAATTCCAGTAACTATTCATATTAGTACACTAAGGGGTTGACCATTTAACTTCAAAAGGCCGGTTATGGACTTTTCCTAAAAAAACACATTTTGATCCCCAATTTTCTGAGAAAAAATATATAATGGTCAAGCAGATGACACTGAAAATAATGTTCTGGCTCCTGATTTTCCGAATACCGTATATAAAAGTGCTGATTTCGAAAAAAAATATATTTGGGCGATAGCGTTGAAAAACTAAATAATTTTCTTACTCAGAAAAGAACACACCCCCTTTTGAAGCTAAATAGTCGGTCCGTAAATGTAATTTTTTTTCAATATATGGACATGAATAGTATTCTGGACAATGCTGAAAGAAATGCTGGTACCAACGTTTATATTTCAATAAAAAGACAGGAAATATATATATAAAAATCAAATCTAATCAAAAGATAAAATCCCTATCAACTCACCAATGCACGATTGATCCTATAAATAAAAAGTGTCCGTGTAATACATGTTCAAATATGCAGCAAATCGTAAAGAAAATAATTCAACTTATGTCATCAATTTTGGACGGTAAGCTCTGATTGGATCATATAGTGACACGTGTTTAATCCTGATCAACACTATCAGAGACATATAAAAATCTATAAGCATGAACATTTTTTTTTTAATCCAAAACATATGCCTATATATATATATATAATAACAAGACATGGACATGGCACATCCTGCATTTTTTCAACAAAAAAAGGATGAAGCCTGTTTATCTTAAATTTATTTTAACCTCCCCCCCCCCCCCCCCCCCCCCCAATAAAATCAAATGGTAGCTTGCTTACCTCTGAAATCTTTTTTATACATTACTTACTTGCGAAGTTGTATTTCAAAAAGTCTCAAATGTGTATAACATTCACCTTTAACTTGAAATGGTTCTTTTTATAAAGTTATTAGATTCTTGATTTTTTTGAGAAAAAACTCTCGGCTGAAGGGAAGTGAGAAAAAAAATTTAGTTTAAACTGTAACTTACATTAACTGGTATATGGCCATTTAAGTTTCTAATATCTTTAGTTTTGCTACCTCTTCTAAATGCAAAATGTACTTCTTCCTTCTTGAAACGTCGTACAAGTCAGATACAAAACAAAGGTAACAAAAAACAGGCCGGAAACAACCTGCCGTATAGTTTGTCTGCACTTGTAGTCAGGTCAAGGTCCTCGGCTATCGCCTCGGACCTTGACCTGACTACTCGTGCAGAAAAACTATCCGGCAACGGTTGTTACCGGCCTGTTTCTTTGTTACCTTTGTATTGTATCTAACACTAAATTGAATAGATCTTTTGTTACGAATAACAATTGATTTTGACCACAGGGTGTGACGAGCGGGGTTTCTGGAAACCCCTGCTTCTTCATCCCGAAAACACAGTCCTTTGTTATTCAAAAAATAGAAATTGATTTTTTTAATAGCATGAACATAAGAGATTACTAATAGTGTTCACTACAAGTTGTTTCAAGACATATTAAAGTATTAAAATATTAAAAAAACATATTTCAGGAAATTCCCGTAGCGAAAAAAAATATTGTTTTGAATAAAAAAAATCATTTAAATACTCCTTTGCTTGAAGCTACAATTTTAATCCCATAAGGCAATGTCTTAAAGAACATACATGTAAAGAACTTTTATTTGAATTATACATTAAAAACATATAGTTTTCATTTTGACTAAGTCTTAATCATAAAATAAATATTAATTGTTTGGATTGTTGAAGACTAATTAATGATAGCACCCAGGGGCGGATCCAGCCATTTTTAAAAGGGGGTGTCAACCCAGAATAAAAGGGGAGTCCAGTCATATGTCTTTATTATAAAGCATTGATCGTACAAAAATGGGGGCTTAGATCCCCCTGAACCCCCCTCACCGTTGGATGGCCCCCAAAAAGGGGGGTATCTAAATATGCAATCTGTATTTTTGTATGTTAAGCGTGTCCGGTCGTCGGGTTTCTAATTCAGACACACCTATCCCTCAGTATGTTCGAATATGAATGTTTGTTTAATGTTGAGAAGAGTGGGGGGGGGGGGGCTTTTTTTTTTTGATAAATCCATCCGTGACATATAAAATACATTTATGATTACTTTAATTAAACTGATACTTGTAAGTACTTTGGGTTATAAATATTGCCTTCATCTTTAGTCTCTTCTACCAATTCAAACGCCTGACTCAAAAGGTCGTCCGCCTTATACCCGTCCATATTGACAACTGCATACAAAGAGCATGATGTATTTTATTTTTGTAATAAGAATGCAAGATACGATCAACCTTGACCTGCTGATCCATTTTAGCACATGGATTTAACGGGAATATGCGAAACGGCAACTTTGACATTTGTAAAATCTACTCACTTGTCAAAGTAAGGTTACTAGTGGGGTTTCATCTAAAGAAAAATTCTTTTTTTCTTATAAATCATGGTTTGATATTTTCAATAAAAATGCTATCCGTTCTTTTTCATTTAATATTCAATGTAAACAAATATAGGGTTTAGCATCGGGTGTAAGTTAGTTATACACTTCGGGATACAGCGTGTCTGGATAAGAAACCCCTCCGGCCGTCGGGGTTTCTTATACAGACACACATATCCCTCAGTGTATAACTATTACTTACCCAAGTCATGTAAAATCTTTGAGATGGTCCCCCTCAGGTAATGATTGTATTGTATCATATTGATTGAAATGGACAATAGAGGGACAATAGAAATCTACTCACAACAAAGGTGATTTAAATAGTGTAAATGAGTGGACTGTATCAGAGAAAACTCAGGTGTTTGTTTATTTCACCATCTTATTTGGCAAGGAAAGAAAATGTTCATCAAAATCCATAAAGTATTTTTACTTTTTAGAACATAAATTGGATGTAACATTTATTTATCTAGGTGCTGCCAGGCTTAAAAACTTCAAAAATTACAGTTTTGTCTGTACTCAGAGAAAATTTCATGGTGTAAACACAGCCTTTTTGTTAAAGTGTATAGATGAACCTTAAGTTCCTCTTTTGTTATTGATGTGATATAAATGCCAAAGTATCATTGACTTAAATGACATTTAAAAACGACCGAGGTGTTTACAACCATGGCGAGATTAAAAGATAGTATGTTTAAGGTTCATCAAAAGGAATTGAAAAATAAGGCCGAGTTTACACCACCAAATCTACTATGAGTACAGACACACTGATGCATCTAGGAAAGTTTTAAGTCATGGCAGGACCTAGAGTAAACGTTATATGTAGTCTTTGTTTCAGAAAATTAAAAACTTACCTGGATTTTGATGTGCATTTTTTTCCAGTCTGCAGAAAATAGCAAAATAAACAAACTATGGAACGCCACAGCTGTCTTATGTGGAACTCTGATATTACTTTATGTTGTTTTATTATTACTTGATGATATTTTGTCTTTACTTAATATGGTTTTGACATTACGTAATGATGTTTTGATATAACTCAATATGGAATAGTCATTATTTAATGATATTTCGATATTACACGATATGGTTTCGTATTGACTTGATATAGTTTTGTCATTACTCAATATGGTTTTGTCATTACTCGATGTGGTTTCACCATTATTTAATGTGGTTGTGTCATTAGTCAGTGTGGTTTTAACATTACTTGATGTGAATGTGACTTAACGTTATGTAGTTGTTTCCTTACATGATGTGGTTTTGTTATTTCGTAGTGATGATTTGCCTATTCTTTATGTGGTTTTAACATTACGTAATGATATTTCAAAATTTGACGATTTTACACTACATGATGTGTTCGTTTCATTATTTGATGTGGTCCTGTCATTCTTTGATGTGGTTATCCCATTACTTGATGAGGTAAAACCACGTGACCGATTCGGAAAAAAATATGTTCTATTTTTAAACAGATTTCAATATATCATTTGTTTAATGTGCTTTGGATGGGTATCGCTATCCATTGAGTTAAAGTTCAAATTAAAGTTCGAGTGGTTGTTCAGAGTTATTTAGCATGAAAAAGGTAACCGACAGACAATAATAAGAAAAAAAAGTATTAAATAGTTTACAGTATTTCTTACATAATTGGGATATCCCCAAACCACTTTGTCTTGTTGTTTTTATCATAAGTTATCAAACGGAAGCAGCATTTTTGTAATAAATTTGTAAAATATTCCACGGAACCCTATGTCTCGCCTGATATTGCTGCTGTAAGTGTAAAAGCGTCATGTTGATCGGCTGTATATTTACCTATACATTTATCGGTTAAAAAAAAATTCTTCTGTAGATGCTTTTACCTGAAATTGAGGAATAACTCCTATACTCCTATACAAGTTTTAAAACACTTCATGGAGGTTTACAAATTTATCATGTCAAAACAGTTTAATTCGGTTTTATTTAACTAAAACAAAACTGTATGGTTTTCAACAATAAGCAAACCCCATACCCTATAGTAAGCTATAAAAGGTCCTGAAATGAAAAATGTAAAAAACTAGAAACCTAACGATCTATAGATAAATAGATAGATGGATAGATACTTTATTCTCTAAAAACTAGTTACAAGTTTACAGTCAGAAAAACATACAATATAAATACAGATACAATAGTTGAGGTAAACAAATACAGTATGATATTCTAAAAGTACAAAATTATAACTGCATACATGTTTAGTAACATGTATAATGAAAGGTTAAACTCAATAAAAATAAAAAAAAATGGAGATGGAGACGCCGACGCCACTATCGACGACGAAATATCGGTTTGTTGGGTCTCACTGCCGCTACATTGATGTCGCAGGCTCGACACAAATCAAACGACTTGAACTTTAATGTTAACAAATGAAGCACTTCAAATCAACTCACACTAAAGTTACAGGGAAACGGGGGCAGGGGGCTCGGACTTAGCGACAAAGCATCAATACTATAAAATAAGAATTCTCCGAATTTTTTTTAGCGTAAATGATCATTTGAACTTAATATACAAATATCATCCTTTTATTTGTAATCAATTGAATTCCCTGATCTACCTCGCACTAATTGAAAAATAAACTTTTTGGAATATCTGTTTCACATGTGACGACGGACATGTTCCAGTGGTCGTAACCATAATACCGTCATCTTTTTCTTGAATGTGAACTACCAAATAAAACCAAATCACTGGGTTTGTACTTTCTCGAATAGCACGACGGGTGCCTTTCTGGCCAGGAGCATCCGAGATCACCCCGATGGATTTATATTACCCAGTCATATCGATCTATTGAGTCAGCCAAATGAAACTGTTTTGTATGCCACCGCAACTGAAAGTTTGGGGGGACATATTGTTTTACCCCTGTCCGTCCGTCCGTCCGTCTGTCCGTCCCATGATGGGTATATAGTTATTCCGCATAACTCCTCCTTCAGTTTGAATCCTAGGAAGTTTTCTCTTTACTCTCTGTTTGTACATATATTGAAGGTGTGCATGTGGTCAGGGTTTAATGTTTATTAATATTTGCTCTTTTGGGAGATAGTTGAACTTTGTAATTTTTTGGGAAATTTACTTGCATAAGAAGAGCGTTTCCAGATAACTCTCCTACAGTTTGAATGCTAGGAAGTTTTCGCTCTGCTGGCTGTTTGTACATATATTGAAGGTGTGCATGTGGTCAGGGCTTTTATTTTTATTATCTTTTGCTCTTTTGGGAGATAATTGAACTTTTTTTTGTCATTTTTGGGGTATAAGCGGTTAAATGAGTTGAGTGCGGGGCATCACTTTGTCTAGTTTACATTTGTTCTCGTGTTGTGCTGTTACACAAGTGTAACAGTCCGATGTAAGGTTATGATTTAGCGCTCACATACATGTTAAACTCCGCCACGTGCACTTTCTTTATGTACCTGCCCCAAGTCAGGAGCACGAAGTTCAATTGTTGTCGTTGTATAAATGTGTCAATCACACCACATCTAACTTTATTTCAACTTCTATGTTGCGTTTTGTATACTGTAACATTGTTTATCTTTTAATTGTACGCATACCCCGGAGCCCTCTTATCGGAATCCCGAGCAAACGTCCTTGTTCCGCGATAGAAAATTTAATTACGAACTCATATAAGATAGCACGAATTTCAACTCAAAATCTTAATTAATCTAAATGAGACTTAAATTCGAATCTTACTCAAACACAAAAAGTGACTCAAATTTAATGGTGTAACTAGAACTCTACCTTTAAATGTGACTCAAACTTGAAGTCCAACTCGAAACTCAATGCTAACTAAAACTTTAATTCTAAAAATGACTTGAATTCGGAATCGGAGACTAACTCAAAGTTCTACTCAAACAGTAACCCTAACTTTAATTTGAACTCTAATTCGATGGATGGAAACACTCATCCAAGGCACATACAACATAGAAATCTATCTAAAAATAGAACAGGTTTTTTTCCAAATTGGTCACGTGGTTTTACCTCATCAAGTAATGGGATAACCACATCAAAGAATGACAGGACCACATCAAATAATGAAACAAACATATCATGTAGTGTAAAATCGTCAAATTTTGAAACATCATTACGTAATGTTAAAACCATATAAAGAATAGGCAAATCATCATTACAAAATAACAAAACCACATCATGTAATGAAACAACTACATATATTAACGTTAAGTCACATTCACATCAAGTAATGTTAAAACCACATTGACTAATGACACAACCACATTAAATAATGGTGAAACCACATCGAGTAATGACAAAACCATATTGAGTAATGACAAAACTATATCAAGTCAATACGAAACCATATCATGTAATATCGAAATATCATTAAGTAATGACTATTCCATATTGAGTTATATCAAAACATCATTACGTAATGTCAAAACCATATTAAGTAAAGACAAACTATCATCAAGTAATAATAAAACAACATAAAGTAATATCAGAGTTCCACATAAGACAGCTGAGGCGTTCCATAACAAACACATGAGTTTCATTTGACACGGTCCACTCAGTTACACAGTTTAAATGACCTATTCGGCTATTGTTTGCAGATGCCTATTGTCCTCGCAACATTTATTATATGAGGGGAGTTTCTCAAAACTCTTTCCCAACTTAAGTTTATTTTGGTACCTTCTGCAGGAATGAAAAAAATGAATAGCAAAATCCAGAAAAGTTTATAACTTTCTGAAACATAAAATGCATTTAAAATCTAATTATCTAGTTTCTGCCATGCCTTAAAACTTTTCCTGGTGCACAGGTGTGTCTGTACAGTAAAAATTGTGGTGTAAACAGGTAAATACGGTCATAGTAGCCTAAAGATTATGATGAACCTCAAGAAGTTAGAGCAAAGACGTGTCAGAATAATGTGTCCGGGTAGGGTGACATGTTTTCCTATGGACTAATACCTTGTGAACTAACTAGCACGTTAAAAATTTGGCTCAACGTGAGTCCGTCTAGTAGAAAGCAGGGTTTATATTCATATCACATTAACAATTTTACGTCCTGAATATGCAGTTATATATTTGCCACTGGGCGTTATTTCGTAGTAAATATACATCCTGCTGATAAGTGTCGTAGTAAGAGTAGGAATTCAAATCTCGTATCAATTGACTAAATGTAGTACAGTATCTGTGGAATGTGAAGAGATGATATAATTACTTATATTTTGAGGTTTATACATGTCAAAGATGATAATGTGTTCACCATGTTTTAATTTGAAGAGGAGATTTTTGATTTCATGATATATGAAAATCTGACATTTTAAAAAATTCACTGGCGTAAGTTTGAGTAAATCCTCAATCATTTTAAATATTTTGAATCGTATAAAACGGATGTGACAAAGTAGAGAATACTTAGCAAGCGACGCAACTTTACTTTATATAAGTATATGATAACATAGGATGTATTTGTAATGAGAGACTTGACCCATTCGCATTGCATCCTTTGGTTGATAAAAAAAATCCGTCGCCTTATATTTAAATACTTGTTAAATCCGTTGCCTTATACAGTTTCAGGTCAAATGTGTTTCACCTATCGGAAATTCACCTATTATTTCATATAAAAACACATTTTTCATAAAATTTCTACTGAAGATATTACTTGTCCAAATTGAATGACTTTTTTTCTTTACAGTAAATATAGAAATGTCTGCAGTTTCTTGCAATATTTATGAAATATGTTTTTCATTCATATTTTTGGAAAAATCACAGTTTAAAGACAAATATGAGTTTCGGCATAAAAAAATCATAAGGCTATATGGGAAAAATGACACTTAATTTCAATATGTGTATACAAATAATGATTTCTCAGTAATGGCATGTCCTAAAAAGATGTCTAATTTCAATATGTGTATACAAATAATGATTTCTCAGTAATGGCATGTCCTAAAAAGATGTCATAATAACCATAAAAAACTCTACACATTTCTGAGTTTAACACAAAAAATTTCATCAAAATCGGACCTCAAATTGTATAACACCCTCCAGTCATACAGTAGTTCTTTGTTGTATTTTATAAAGAAATACTGTCAGCAAACCAGTGTAAGTTATTAGTATGCTCCCTAGATTTCAGTTTCCCGTATAGGGTCTTTCCCCTCAGTGACGTTTCAGTGAATGAAATATATACATGTTCACAGTTTAATTTTAGGTATACTGATTATAGTTTACCTATGTTTATGGAAACGTACTTATATTCTCGTTTGAATTGTTTTACATTTGTCTTTGCTCATTGTTGAAGGCCGTACGGTGACCTATACTTGTTAACTTCTATGTCATTTGGTCTCTGGTGGAGAGTTGTCTCATTGGCAATTATCATACCACATCGTCTTATTTATTATAATTATTATATATCTTTGATAATTGGAATGCTGTTAAATTGGCATTCAGGACCACCTCCGGGTGCGGGATTTTCTCGCTGCGTTGAAGACCCATTGGTGGCCTTCGGCTGTTGTCTGCTCTTTGGTCGGGTTGTTGTCTCTCTGACATATTCCCCATTTCCATTCTCAATTTTATTCATGCATTTTATTTGAAACCATACGACTTGCTGCCCTTCAACAACAATTCAGTGACCTTGGATACTTGTTTTTATCTAAAAGTTTTCTGATTAGATGTACTTAGCAAGAATAATCAAGTGTATTAAACCCATGATATTTGCAATGCTACTGTACTACCTGCTAAAGTATACAATTTTAACGTAGATGGTAACTCACGAATTAAAAGGAGTACGCGAACCAATACTTTGAAATGTTTCCAAGCTTGAGTTTGGTCAAAATAACAAAACCAAAACAAAATTGGTGATAACATTTTCCTATAGAGAAACAACAGGATCCTGAGAGCCTGAATCGCAAAAAAATCGTCATTAAAGTGCAATAACTCCTTAAGGAGTCATCTGATTGTTTCAGTCATATTGGCATTTTTGTAGATCTTGAATAGCTGATCATTTTGCTGTCTACAATTTCCACCTATCTACAGTAACTATAGTTTTCAAGGTATTTGCAAAATGATAAGTATTAGTCAAAAATATGTTTTAAGGGCAATAACTTCTATACGGATTTTTGTATATCCTGTATTGCTGATCATTTTTGCTGTTTATAGTTTTTATCTATTCTTTCCTTAGTTCTTGGGATAAGTGGCAAAAACACGAAAATTCGTCAAAATTCGTCTTTAAAGGACCATACATGTAACTCCTTATTAAGGAGTCGGTCTCTTTGGCTTATTTGTAGTGCATACATGACTGTTCATTGTTGTAGCTATTCTTGGTCTTAATAAAATTCTCAGACTGATTTGAATGTAGTTTATTTCGTTACTTCGTTCACATCAAACCGTAAGAACTACAAAAAACAAATATAACAATCATAAGAAAAAATTCCATACTATTTGGATTTAGTAATTATATACATAACAAGGCAGGTAAGTTATATCGTTTACAAATACAGTACATGTTATGCGGTGCTAATAAACCTGATCACTAATAAATAACCTGTTGTTCGTTAATAACATGTATGTTTTGTGTTCGTTTCCGTATAAGTCCAATAAAGCAATCGTCATTGATCGATAAGTTCAAAGTATCAACAAATCATGGTTGAAATCATAAATTTATACACAAATATCAAGTATTTCCTTATAATAATCATAAACCTTCCATGTGTGTTCGATAAAAATATTCAAGCTTATTTGAATACTAAATCATGAATTAACTAAGTGTTTTCATCTTAAAACCTTAAAATCTTAAAATTGTTCACAAAAATCATTTAACCCTTTCAAGCACATAATTTTACAATTTACGATAGTTAAAGAAAGATAACTCTGACCATAAAATGTGCGGGTAAAGGGAGATAATCCACTTTTTAAACAGGGGTTCAATACAATCAAAAGTTTCATAAAACGGAACTTAAAAAAGGTAAAATTACACATAACTTGCCTAGATAGTCTAAAAATAATATATGAAATGTATATTATAATAAACACTAATAAAAATGAAATATCAGGAGTGAATGGGACGTCTGACCAAGATGCTAATCGTTATTTATTTAGTTGAAACATCAAAAACATTCGTTCACATGTTCGTTCCTTTTGGATAATAATAAGAGTGGGGAAATAAACCACTCAAACAACAATAACAACATTTCGGCCCAAATACCTTTCGTCCCAAAACACTGACATTTACACTCCCCCAAAAATCAAAATTGATTTTTGTCGAGCCTGGGACTTTTGTCGCAGAAAGCTCGACATAGGGATAGTGATCCGGCGGCGGCGTTAGCTAACTTCTTAAAAGCTTTATATTTTAGAAGGTGGAAGATCTGGATGCATCATACTTTGTATATGGATGCCTCATGTTACGAAGTTTTTTTTGTAATGTTAAATTCTCTCTTATTATAAGTAATAGGATAACTATATTTAGTATGTGCGTACCTTGGAAGGTCCTCATGCCCGTCAGACAGATTGCACTTGACCTCGACCTCATTTCATGGAACAGTGAACAAGGTTAAGTTTTGGTGGTCAAGTCCATATCTCAGATACTATAAGCAATAGGTCTAGTATATTCGGTGTATGGAAGGACTGTAAGGTGTACATGCCAACTGGCAGGTGTCATCTGACCTTGTCCTCATTTTCATGGTTCAGTGTTTATAGTTAAGTTTTTGTGTTTTGGTCTGTTTTTCTTATACTGTATGCAATAGATCTACTATATTTGGTGTATGGAATGATTGTAAGGTGTACATGTCTAGCTGGCAGGTGTCATCTGACCTTGACCTCATTTTCATGGTTCAGTTGTCAAAGTTAAGCTTTTGAGTTTTGGTCTTTTTTTTCTCATACTATATGCAATAGTTCAACTATATTTGGTGTATGGAAATATTTTATGATCTATATGTCAGTCACGCAGGTTTTATTTGACCTTGACCTCATTTTCAAGGTTCATTGCTCAGTGTTAAGTTTTTGTGTTTTGGTCTGTTTTTCTTAAACTATAAGCAATAGGTCAACTATATTTGTTGTATGGAAAAATTGTTAGCTGCACATGCCTGCCTAGCATGGTTCATCTGACCTTGACCTCATTTTCATGGTTCATTGGTCAATGTTTAGTTTACTTGGTTAATGTTAAGTTTATGTGACAGTTGTAATAAAGCTTTATATTTAGGACTATCAACATTATATCAATGATTAGTAAAGAAGGCGAGACATTTCAGCGTGTGCACTCTTGTTTACACAAAATGAAGTGTTTTGAATAAAATACATGTATGAAAAAAAATGCAAAAATACTACTCTCATTAACCAATACTCTTAGCAAAGGAAGTCTTTTTAAAAATGACATGGTACATAAAATCTTGGGCAAATAAGCTCAGATTAATTTTCAACATGTTCTACAAGCAAGACTTATTTATGCACACTTCGTTCAAGAACAGAAGATGACGCAGAGTCTTTTCTTCCAATTTTCAGTTTTACTCTTCTGACAAGTCCATCATCGTCTGTGTTCACCTCAACAACTTTAGCCAATGTCCACTGATTGCAAGAAAGGTCAATATCATTAACGAGAGCAATATCGCCTATTTGCATATTACGGCGAGCATTATGCCACTTTTGTCTAAGAGAAATTTAGGCTATGTATTCCTTCTTCCATCTTGCCCAGAATTGTTCTAAAAGATACTGAACACGTCTCCATCGTTTCCTAAGATACAAGTCTTCCTTCACGAAATCACCTGGCGGTGGGTATGGTATATCTGATTTAGACGTGTGAATATGATTTGGAGTAAGAGGCTCAGGTGCCTTTGGATCTTCTATTTCACTAACGGTTAGAGGACGACAATTTACAATCGACATCGCCTCATAAAGGATAGTTCGCAAAGACAAATCATCTAATCTTCCTAGACACAACATCAATATTGAGTTGAGAATATTTCGCACTGTTCGAATTTGTCTTTCCCATACTCCACCAGTGTGGCTTGAACACGGAGCATTCATTACAAAGTCACATTGTCTTTCCACAAGAAATGATGCTATTTTGGTCAATTATGTCTCCGGTCAAATTCGTTCTTAGCACCAATGAAATTTAACCCTTAATCTGAGCGGATCTGTCTAACCGTTCCACGGGTTGCTATGAAGCAACATAGAGCATTTATGAAATCATCAGTTGACATAAGGTCAAGCATTTCGATATGAATTGCACGCGAGCACATGAACGTGAGTAAAAGTCCATATCGTTTGAATTCCTTGCGTCCTTGTTTAACCATAAAAGGACCAAAGCAATCCATACCACAATACATAAAGGGTGGCGAAGGCACAACACAATCTTCAGGCAAGTCTGCCATTCTTTGAGTTTCGGTAAGGCGTCTAAGCTTTCTACAAACAACACACTGACGAATGAATTTCGCAACAACTTTGCTTCCTATGACAATCCAGTAACCATGTGATCTTAGCTTATTCAAAGTTATCCCTCTTCCTTGATGCTGGGTATTCTGATGAACATGTGCTAGAATCAATTGTGTGATATAGCTATCCTTTGGAAGAATTATCGGATGAATACATTGAGAAGGAAGATCAGCCTTTCTCAAACGACCTCCAACACGTAAAAGTCCATTTTCAAGAATTGGGTCAAGCGGATAAAGGTGGTTCGTTGACGATAACGTTGTTGACGATTCCGGAATATTCGAACGGTCGGCAGGGATAAAGTCCCTGGTGTAAGCATTATTTATTGTCACCTTCTCACTTTCAGACGATTTGAATCCTCGAACTTGTAGACCGCATACTTTTGAGCTTTCTATAATAGTATGCTGAGAGGTCATTGTTGATAAACTAAGTCTGATAGGTTCAAACGGTATATGCAGTGATGCGGCTGTATCGCTCTGAGTGTCCAGTAATGCATATGTAAGAATCTCTCTAGAGGGCTTATCTTTGTGAGACACCCACACGGGAACGATCATGGATGTACTCTGGCCGTTATTCTGACTAACCCTTTAAGAGCTTGCTGGTTTTCACTCTACGTTGTTCTATTACAGTCTTTGTTCAAGTGGCCTTTACGTAAGCATCCATAGCACAAATTGTTTTCACGCTCATATAATTGTTTATTTGCTATAGAAATAGACAGGAACTTTTCACATTTAAAGATATAATGTCCAACCTTCTTGCAGTATTCACAAACTAATGTTTTATTCGCAGATGTGCCGTTATAAGGCCTGGTGTCATTTGAGGCTGATGTAGCTAAAACTTTCACTTTGGTGTTTGTTCTTGGGTCTCTTGAAACTTTACGTTCATTGTCATTCAAGGCATAAAGTGATGATATTGGATTGCAGGCAACCTTTGCCTCCTTGACGACAAAATTCACGAATTTGTCAAAGGAGGGATATGTAGCACTTATATCAAGGCTTTGAGTTACTTCTCGATTCCATATCACAGATGCCCAGTCTGGAAGTTTGTTAAGAAGTTTTTGGTTTTCAGTACAGTCATTCAAAATACTTAAACTTGGAACATGAGGTATCGCATATCTACACCCTTGCAGAAAGTCAGCAAAGTCTCTAAGGGCTATATGATCCTTAGGTGCTATTCTAGGCCAGGATGCTAATTTGTCTCGGAAGGCCTTCTGCATTATAAAAGGTTTTCCATACCTTTCCTCCAGAACCTTTCTTGCATTGTCATAATCAGTCTGACTATTATTATAAAAGTATCCCTCTAACGCCTTTCTAGCGGCTCCATCAACATATTTTTTTAAATAAAAGATCTTCTCTGTTGTAGGAACACCTTTACGATCAATGAGCATTTCGAATGATGTTTTCCATTCCATATACTGTAAAGGATCACCATTAAATATGTTTGGCTCTGGCACTGGCAAACGATTAAGATTCACTGACTTATTGTTAGTGTCTGTAGTAACATTTGTTTCTGTATGTGTTTCATGCAAATGATTAATGTGATTCTGTATATTTGGCACGTCGTTATTAGTATTGTAAAGGATTGGATTTTGATGTGTGGATGTTAAGTATGTTTCCATAACTGTAGTAGGCAAGATGCTTGTTTCTGGAATGCGAGTTGGCAACACGTTTGATTCGGAAACTCTAGTTTGCAAAATGTTTGATGCTCCCGGTTCTTCATTTTTTCCTTGTATTAATTCAGTCATCCGACTATAAGCACCAAGCCGAGCGTTGGCTATCTCAAGCTCTTTACGAGCAGCTATCCTCTTCAGCTCACTTTGTTGAGCTTGCATTTGAATTTTTTGTTCATGTTCAAGTTCGATGAGTTTTGCTCGTTGCACTTCCTCTTCTTGTACCATTCTGTATTCAGCTGTTTTGGCGGCCAGTTCCACTGAAGCATCAACCATCTTTTGTGAAATTTTACTCTTTTCTGTTAAAGCAGATTCACTAAATATAGATTTTGCATAATCATTGTCTCTTAACTTTCTAAGGCGGTCCTTTTCACGAGGCAAATCAAACTCTTGAATTTCACATAATCGTTCATTGTCAATTTTCAATAGGTCTGCACTTATTGCAACGCATGCATCAACTTTCCTTGCTATGTCTGGTGTTATAGTTCCCAACGTGCGCAAATCTTCAAAGTGTTCTACCACAGATGATTCTAAATGTTTCACTGAATCAATAATATCCACAAGAACAGATTCTTGGCATTCCTTTTTAAGACGATTTCTAAATTTTCTGACATTATCCTTCCATTTGTCGAAAATGGTCATCAGTTTCTGTTTCCTTTTGTTGAATTCTTCCTGTCGGTACTCAGACATTGTCAGTGTATTTCACTTCTCTTGTTGATCGTCGAAGATCACTAAAAACATTGGGTGTTTCATCTTGCTTGTTATCATCAGCAATTGTATCATCCTTTTGGGAATCAATATCAGTTATTTCTTTGACTTTTTCACCAGGATCCATGACTAAAGGCAAGTTCTTACTGTAGCTGGTCTTGGTCTTAATAAAATTCTCAGACTGTAGTTTATTTCGTTACTTCGTTCACATCAAACCGTAAGAACTACAAAATACAAATATAACAATCATAAGAAAAAATTTCATACTATTTGGATTTAGTAATTATATACATAACAAGGCAGGTAAGTTATATCGTTTAAAAATACAGTACATGTATAGCGGTGCTAATAAACCTGATCACCAATAACCTGTTGTTCGTTAATAACATGTATGTTTTGTGTTCGTTTCCGTATAAATTCAATAAAGCAATCGTCATTGATCGATAAGTTCAAAGTATCAACAAATCATGGTTGAAATCATAAAATTATACACAAATATCAAATATTTCCATATAATAATCATAATCCTTCCATGTGTGTTCGATAAAAATATTCAAGCTTATTTGAATATTAAATCATGAATTAACTAAGTGTTTTCATCTTAAAACCTTAAAATCTTAAAATTGTTCACAAAAATCATTTAACCCTTTCAAACACATAATTTTACAATTTACGATAGTTAAAGAAAGATAACTCTGACCATAAAATGTGCGGGTAAAGGGAGATAATCCACTTTTTAAACAGGGGTTCAATACAATTAAAAGTTTCATAAAACGGAACTTAAAAAAGGTAAAATTACACATAACTTGCCTAGATAGTCTAAAAATAATATATTAAATGTACATTACAATAAACACTAATAAAAACGAAATATCAGGAGTGAATGGGACGTTTACATGTTTGCATTTAATGAGCCGTTATAACCACCATTAATCTAGAAAATACCATTTATTTCATGGTCAGGAACATTTGCACGTTAAACATACATATAAATAATTACCTTGTTCCTCTGACCAAGATGCTGATCGTTATTTATTTAGTTGAAACATCAAAAACATTCGTTCACATGTTCGTTCCTTTTGGATAATAATAAGAGTGTGGAAAGAAACCACTCAAACAACAATTTCAACATTTCGGCCCAAATACCTTTCGTCCCAAAACACTGACATTTACAATTTTTGCTGCTTAAAGTTCTGAATGTTTCAAGACTTACGATCAATTTAGTCGTTAGATTTTTTTGTGAAATGAGTACAGAGCTGTTAAATAGCTATGTTATTTTGTTACATTGTATTATTATTTTTTTGATTTTCCAATGTTGTTTTTTTTTTTATCTCGACCGTACCTAAGGAAAGTTATTCCAGAAACGTGCTTTGTGCTCACGGAAATCATAGCATGACTTATTCTATTCATGATTATTTTTTAAATATTACTGTACGATGTATTGACCATTTCTTAAATGAGCCGTTCCTTGGTTACCTGTTTATTAAAGCCATGCCCATCACTGTTATTTATTAAATATCATTTCATTTTTATAGAATGTATATGATATTAGCAACAATAGCTGGTGCCATAGGTGGCTTATATCTGCTAGTGAAATTAAAATTACCATGGTTACCTAGTGATATCAGATTTCTCAAATTTCTAATTGGATTTGGAAAGGAAATAGAGACATGCAAGAAAAAAAATATACTGCCAATAGACATCTTTGAGAAAACAGCCGATAAGTTTACTACGAAGCCAATGATCATCTATAAAGACGTGTCGTACAGTTTCATGGAAGTGGATAAAATGGCAAATAAATTGGCCAATGTAGCATGTGGGTTAGGTATAAAACAAGGTGATACTGTAGCCATACTGATGTACAATGAACCTGCATTTGTTTGGGCCTGGTTTGGTAAGTTGAGATAAAGTAATAACAACGTATTAACAAAAACTCCTAACTTCAAGGCAAAATCAAAAAGGGAAAATCCATAAAACATGATCACTACTAAACGTTTGACCATACATTTTATCAACCAATGGAACCGACTGAAAAACAAGTCATATTCGTGATATTGTACAGGCATTTTCCGAAGAAGAAAAAAAAAATGTTTTCAAAGTATATATCTTACCTAAAGATATATCCTATACAATTGATAATTAAATCAAAACCAATGCTTAGGACATCTGGTTATTTATTGATAACAAGAGTGCACACGCTGAAATGTATCGCCTGCTTTACTGATCATTGATTTTATGTTGATAGTGTTAAATATCAAGTTTTACTACCAGTATCACATAAACTTAATATGATTCGAGAAAATGAGGTCAAGGTCAGATAAATCAAGCAAGAAATACATGTACACCTTAAAATCATTCCATACACCGAATATAGTTGACCATTTGCTTATAGTATACAAGAATCAAACTTAACCAGGAAAACTTAACATTGACCAATGAACCATGAAAATGGGGTCAATGTCAGATGATACCTGCCAAACAGACATATAAAATAAGAAGATGTGGTATGATTGCCAATGAGACAACTCTCCGCAAGAGACCAAATGACACAGAAATTAACAACTATAGGTCACCGTAGGGGTTTGCTCATCGTTTAATAAAAACAGACCAAAACACAAACACTAAACATTGAGCAATCAACCGTGAAAAAGGAGTCAAGGTCAATAAAACCTGCCAGACTAACATGTACATCGTAAAACATTTCCATACACCAAATATAGTTGACTTATTTTTACAGTTTTAGAAAAACAGACCAAAATACAAAAACTTAATTTTAACCACTGAACCATGAATATGAGGTCAAGGTCAGATGATACCTGCCAGGCAGACATATACAAATGTACACCTTTCAATCATTCCATACACCAAATATAGCTGACCTATAATTGCCTATCGTTTAATAAAAACAGACCAAAACACAAAAACTTAATAATGAGCAATGTACCGTGAAAATTAGGCCAAGGTCAAATAAATCTGCCAGACTGACATGTACATCGTAAAATATTTCCATACACCAAATATAGTTGACCTTGTGCATACAGTATTAGAAAAACAGACCAAAACAAAAAAAAACGTAACTTTAACCACCAAACCATGAAAATGAGGTCAAGGTCAGATGACACCTG
The DNA here is from genome assembly GCF_021869535.1 of Mytilus californianus. NCBI lineage: Eukaryota > Metazoa > Mollusca > Bivalvia > Mytilida > Mytilidae > Mytilus > Mytilus californianus. Next base: position 4,752,949 of record NW_026262745.1, on the reverse strand, counting down.
CCAGTTGGACATGTATACACATTACTATCGCCACCGCCGCCGGATTACTATCCCTATGTCTCGCTTTCTGTGACAGGAGTCGCAGGCTCGACAAAAATGGGATGTTGACTGATCAATTAGACAGCAACGGATCAAAATAAATTAGATTTGTATATGTCAACACGTGGTCTTTGATAATAGAACTTTGTCTATTTATTGCATGTCATTCTCAAGCAATAAGCTCTATATGTACCTGTAGAAAACTGATTAAAAACGGTATTTCACATCCTAAATTTTACGGTAATATTGTTCTTAAAGCGCGGAAATCACTATGTGATCCGTGTAAACTCATCGAACCTTTAAACAAACTTATTAGTAAAGGTTACCTTACCAATGTTATAATTAGATCTTTGAATATAGTTTACATTGGCACACATATCGATTTTGTCATCAGCAAATTAAAACATAACTAAATTTGTATTCTTTTCAAACGGGATGTATAAAGGTACACCCACGTTCATTTTGATCTATAAAGAGGTTAAACTCCTAACTATCCTACTGCCTGTCGATACATTTATTTTTGGCATTGCATAAGTCATGTCTTCTTTGACTGTCCATGACGTTAAAATACTAAATCCCTGGGATTTGTTTTAGTTGATTTTAGTCTCTGATGCATGATTTTTTATTATTAATTGTTTTTGGCTTTTAACTAGCTGTCAGTAACTGCGAGTACTCTCAAATCGTACTTTCTTGTTTATTTGACCTGTTGATACTAATTGTAATGCTTTTTTTGTTATCTAATGTTATTCAGGGTTATATCTGGTCTATATACCAGCTTTGCTAAGTGTTTGGTATTACTATAAATTTTCACTTCGTACTATGAACATCAAAATTATTTATTTTGTAAAAATATTTCCTTTCTCTATTTGAACTGTACACGTATACCTAACAACAAAATTATTTTCATTTACCTGTGTTTATAGTTATTGCAAATGGCTGATACTTTTGTTCGAGCATATTGTTTTTCTTAAATTGTTTAACATTTCATAGCTGTATAACATGTTACTTTTATTATTCTTCCCTTAGTTTATTTATTTTGTATTTACATTGTATCATAGGTCAAATTTATTTGTTCAGTGTATGTTCACTGGTGTTAATATGTCCTTTGATTAAGTTGAGCTATTTCAGTTGATACTTTATAGTGTGTCTTTCTATGTTGTGATGTTACACTATTGTTTCGGAAAAAGGGTGAAGGTTTGGTACCATTAAAACGTTTAAACCCGCTGCAATTGTTTGCACCTGTCCTAAGTCAGGAATCTGATGTTCAGTAGTTGTCGTTTGTTGATGTGGTTCATAAGTGTTTCTCGTTTTTTATATAGATTAGACCGTTGGTTTTCCCGTTTGAATGGTTTTACACTAGTAATTTTTGGGGCCCTTTATAGCTTGATGTTCGGTGTGAGCCTATGCTCCGTGTTGAAGACCGTACTTTGACCATAATGGTTTACTTTTATAAATTTTGACTTGGATGGAGAGTTGTCTCATTGGCACTCATACCACATCTTCTTATATCTATATATCCCACGAGTCTTAGACAGAGACCACCAAAGATCTTTCGTCAACACAAAATCCCCCAATGGGCAACATTAATCGTGAAGGAATTAATCAGGGACAATCACGTACCAGGTCGGAACGGCCAGTTATAGGTTCCTGAGTGTTTAATTAGTTCTGTGGGAACTCAAATATACACTTTTTAGCTCACCTGGCCCGAAGCTTTTCTCATCACTTGTCGTCCGGCGTCGTCCGTCGTCGTCCGTCGTCGGCGTTAACTTTTTACATTTTGAACTTCTTCTAGAGAACCACTGAATGGAATAAAACAAAACATGGCATGAATGTTCCTTATGAGGTGCTGACCAAGTGTTGTTACTTTGTAGCGGATCCATCATCCAAGATGGCCGCCAGCGGGGGACTTAGTTTAACATAGGACCCTATGGGAAATACATACAAATGTCTTCTTTTAGAGAACCACTGAATGCAATGAAACCAAACATGGCATGAATGTTTCTTATGAGGTGCTGACCGAGTGTTGTTACTTTGAAGCCGATCCATAATCCAAGATGGCCGCCAGCGGGGGACTTAGTTTAACATGGGACCCCTTGAGAAATATATACAAATGTCTTTTTTAGAGAACCACTGAATGGAATGAAACCAAACATGGCAAGAATGTTCCTTATGAGGTGCTGACTAAGTGTTGTTACTTTGAAGCTGATCCATCAACCAAGATGGCAGCCAGCAGGGACTTAGTTTAACATAGGACCCTATGGGAAATACATACAAATGTCTTCTTTTAGAGAACCACTGAATGCAATGAAACCAAACATGGCATGAATGTTCCTTATGAGGTGCTGACCAAGTGTTGTTACTATGAAGCCGATCCATAATCTAAGATGGCCGCCAGCGGAGGTCTTAGTTTAACATAGGACCCTATGTGAAATACGTACAAATGTTTTCTTTTAGAGAACCATTGAATGGAATGAAACCAACCATGGCATGCATGTTCCTTCTGAGGTGCTGATCAAGTGTTGTTACTTTGATCCTTCATCCATGATGGCTGCCAGATGGGGACAATGTTAAACAAAGGACCCTATGGACAATACATACAAATGTCTTCTTTTAGAGAACCACATACTGAATGGATTGAAACGAAACATCGCATGAATGTTCCTTATGAGGTGCTGACTAAGTTTTGTTACTTTGAAGCTGATCCTTCATCCATGATGGCCGCCAATGGGGGGACTTCCTTTAACATAAGACCCTATGGGAAATACATACAAATGCTTCTTCTAGAGGTGCACTGAATGGAATGAAACCAAAACATGGCATAAATGTTTCTTATGAGGTGCTGATTAAGTGTTGCTACTTTGTTGCAGATTTACTGTTCAAGATGGCCACCAGGATTTTTTATTAAATTACAGGACCAATATTAAACCAAATTTGGCCTCACTCATTATTAGGGTATCTGTTATGAATTTAATCTATTTTTACATGATTTCCAAAACCAAAATAGAATCAGGTGAGCGACACAGGCTCTTGAGAGGCTGTAGTTATTTATCTCGATCAGTAAAACAACAAAAGGTTATCATGGACGTGAAATAAAGACAGTCCACTTGATTAATGTTTTTGTGTATTTTAGACAATAAAATCATCGCATAAGTCATTCTAGACAATAGAAGTAAATTTAGTCACCAATTTGATGATACATTCATGTTGAATTTACTTTGAAACAATATAACTTTGATTCACATATTTCTTTAGACAATTTATTTTCTTTAGACAATTTATCCTAGTTGAAATACTTTTAGGTTTTGAGAAAATTGGAGTTGAAGTTGCTTTCGTCAATTTTCATCAAAGGAAGAAGACATTACTCCACAGCTTAACAATAAGTGGCGCAAAGGCCATCTTTATGAATAGTGGTAAAGTTGATACTTTCTATTATTTAATATATACAAGTTAAATTTGACGCATAAATCTTGGCCTTCAGCATAGGTTAAATTTGACGAGTAAATATTTGCTTAAAGCTATTATACTATTATAATTCCAAATTGCAAAGCGAAAAACATGTCGTCGCTGAAAAATGTACAACCATCCATTACTAAATTAATGTATCACTGAAATGTTTTACTCGATAAATGAGATAAACGAAGCCACTGAAAAAGAAATTGTACAGTATAAAGAAAAGGAGGTGTGGGTTCCGGTATGATTGCCAATGAGGCAACTGTCTGTCAGCGACCAAAGTACTAGTATCTTCCAACGAGGATGTAAACAACCATTATATGTCACCGTACGACCGTCAACAATGAGCAAACCGTATAGTAAGCTAAGTGACCTTTGTATGACAAAATGTGAAAAATCTATCCGACTTAGAACATAAGGTTTTTTTATAGGACGTTATACATCCCAAATAACTAACAAAATGTGAAACAACTCAAAGGTGAAAATCAACGGTCTGATTAATGCTAAAACAAATATAAACGAAAAACAAATATGGCAAACAGCATGTTGACGTTGTTACAACCAACAAAAACTATTGAATTACAGGCTATTGGCTCTTGTCTTGGGACAGACACATACAGAATGTGACGGGGTTAATACGTTGGTGAGCTCTCAATCCCATCACTTCCCTAATCCCCCCTCACCCCCTCCCGCAACATAAGCGAGGAGTAACAGCACAACATAATTACCAACTATAAAAATCAGTTGGAAAGGCTTCACTTACCAGAATCGGTACGAAGCAAAAGAACACCCTAACAAAAAGAAAAAATCAAAACGTACTTACTGATCTAGAAATACTCGTAGTTAGTGAAAGCTAGTTCAAAGCCAATTTCAAATAATAGATAAACCATGGTTTTCCAGACTTAAAATCAATTAGTATATCTCCAACGCATTAAGGGTAAATACGTCATAAACAATTTGAGAAAAGCATGACCTTGTGCAATGACCAAGTATAACCATCGACAGGATGTAGGTCCATAAGTGCTCATAACTGTATAGCAATACATTGTACATATTTAGTTTATATAATGTTTTAATTTATTACAAGCATACCTGACATTTGTTTATTTTACTGTATAACTATCTTACACTAATATAACGTAGATGTATTCCAAATTGGAAGCAGCAACAGACTGTCGGAAAATTAACAGTTTAAATTTTTCTCAACAATCCGAAATAATGATACATTATATTTGTTTTTCTATCGTTTTAGGCATAGATTTATACCAGGCTATAGACGATATCGCCAACGACTTACAAGATATAGCATTATACACATTAGAAGCTCAAAACAGCAGTATACCGTCTAGGTTTAAGAGCTTATCAGATGATCTTAAAACAGCAGTTGATCAAAGAATACCACGTGACAAGAGGTCGAGTGTCAACAGTAAATGTACAAATTGTTTGATATTTACATCGGGTACAACAGGTAAACATATTTACTAAAAAGCTAAAAGAAATCCAATACTAGATTTACCCCAGGTTGATGAAATATTTTGAATTGCAATATGAGCTTCCATTAATACATACATTTCTTATTATGTCAGATGTGTATTCTTACGTTCATTGACGTGTAAGCGTAAGGTCCTCAGTGGCCCATTTGTCTAAGGAAATCAACCGCCGGCGAATAGACATAAGCCACCTTCACCGGTCAGACTACAGTGGCGTAGCTGCATTTTAGCATTGTAAGCACGTGCTTACATTTGTACAAATAATTTTAGCAATTGTTTTTTTCAATAAGAATTTTACTGTAATAATCGTTTCCAGAAGGCAAAACTCCATCCATGCTTTGACTTTCCGGAACTTTACCTGAAATGTTCCGCCATTCAATCATCAATTCAATATTAATCGATTGCTATAATTACCAGCATCGTTATTATGATCATGGAATTTCAAGATTATGATATAAAGTTCAAGATCACGTACCACGTGTTTTTATTAGTTTTACAACTATTTGATCGAAAGCACTCGCTTTTAATCATCAATTGAAAGTTGAAAGTTAACTGAATCAAAGTGAAGATAAGCAATTCAGCGACTTCGTCTGAAAAAAATATTAGTAAGGGACAACTTAAATTGTCTCAGTTCTTCTCCAAACGTCATCGATGCTAACGATTATACTAGTAATGAAAAAACAATTGTTACTAGTTCTATATCAAATCAGCCAAATAATATAGGTCTTGCATTCCAGAAATCAAATGTTGACGACCAACATGCACAATTTGTTTTTGCTGAAAAAAATGGGATAATCCTACATCTTCTGTTTTTCCTCATACAGAAATTCGTGGTAGGAAAAGGGGATTTAACCGATCTGTTTGAACTATGTTTTATTCAATTGTACTGATCATGCTTTTGTTAGGGATCCTGTAAACGACTGGGGAAATTTGGGTGCATTGATAAAACGCCATTTGGGACAACCTGGACATAGCAAGTATCTTGAAATAAGTGAAAACTTTACTTTACCAGTCGCTACAGGAAAAAGAGAAGATGTATTGTCAATGTTAAGTAGCTCATTTCAAAATAAAATCTCACGAAACAGGAACATTTTGAAAAGTATACTGAAGACTATTTATCTTTGTTATAAACAGATTATTTCTTGCGTGTTCATACCGAAGAAAAAAGTAATTTCATATTTCTCATCAACTATAGGGCTGAAATTGAACAGACTTTAGCTGATCATTTACAAAACAGCCCGCAGTCGCAAGAAACATATCGCCTACAGTACAAAATTAATTTGAAATTCACATGTGTGGCAAACAGTTAACGTTACGACAACGTATCGTCACAGAGTGTAATACTGTTGATTGCTTCAGTGTACTTGCAGATGAAACTACTGATGTTTCTACCACAGAGCAAATTTCTGTGTGTGTCCGTTATGTAGGCACTGATAACAATGAATATTTGTGTGTGAAAGAGTCGTTTCTTTGATTTGCTGAGGCAAGTTCAACAACTGAAGAGGCTTTGGCCGCTACTATTATGGACAAACTGCGTGAGAATGGGATCATGACACAGGCAATAATAGGCCAAGGTCATGATGGGGCTGCTAATATGGCAGGTAACTTCCCTGGCGTTTGCACACATATTCAAGCAGAAATCCCGGAAGCTCATTATGTGCACTGCCATGCACATTGCTTAAATTTGGCTGTTTTCAAATCATTCCATTTGATCCACAATACAGTTGACATCGTGAAGGATATATAATTTGCTCGATGGTCATTTAGGACTGACGCTCTAAACACATTCAAATCTGCTCATGCTTTAGTCGTTGACATGTTAGATGATTTAAAGACAGACGTCTACGGTGATAGAAATGCCAAGAAGCTGAAACTAGCTAATCAAGATTTTGGATTCATTGTTACCTCTATTTTATCTCTATCGATTTATAAATTTCGAACAGCAGTATACTACTGCTGCCTTTATTTACCCTGGTTGTAAGAACATGTACTTCAATACAGTTTAAATTTATCTAATCTGCTACAAAGACCTTCCATTGGATTGGTATAAGCCGCGTCTGAAATTGAGATAATTATTGTCAGCCTTCGTCGAATAAGGTAGGATGACACCGTCTGGCAAGAGTTATATGGGAACATCATCAAACTCGCAGAAAAGCAGACTGCTACCGAGAAATCCAAGAAGACACCAGCATCGGGATAATATGCCAGTTGATACACCTGAAGAGTATTGGTGACGATCATTTATATTACCAAGTGCTCGACCATATTGCAAATGAAATTGAAACAAGGCTTGTTGTTCCCAAAGAAAGCTTTCTCGCTCAATACTTAATCCCTTCAAAACTTGCCTCTCGCACTCAAGAAACAGAACTTCAGGTTTTATGCCATTTACAGGAGATCTACCTGATACAAAGTTTGCAGCATATAGGACAGAAATGGTCAGACCATATTGCAAATGAAATTGAAACAAGGCTTGTTGCTCACAAAGAAAGCTTTCTCGCTCAATACTTAATCCCTTCAAAACTTGCCTCTCACACTCAAGAAACAAAACTTCAGGTTTTATGCCATTTACAGGAGATCTACCTAATAAAAAAATTGCAGCATATAGGACAGAAATGGTCAGGTGGAAATGCAAATTGCAAAATGTTGTTGATAAGCCAAGTACACTGATAGACACCCTAAACATGCATGAATTGTACCCTTACATTTATAGAGCTGTGAAGGTTCTACTGGCTATGCCATTCACATCTGCTACTGCAGAGAGATCTTTCAGTGCTCTTAAACGAATAAAAACCTCATTCGATCAACGATGGTGGAGGAAAGACTCATAGGTCTGTCATTGATGTATGTCCATCCTGAAATTCAACTTGATCTTGATTAGGCCATTTACACTTTTGCCTCGGATAGAAAATGGAAAATTAAACTTCTAATCCCTCACTAGTAGGTAGTAAGGTTGATATAAAATTGCAGGAAAAGCAATACAAGTTTTAAAAGAAAATATGAAAGTCCACTATAGACGTGTTCAAAAGGATTCTTTAATATACAAAACGTATGACACTCTCCTTCGCATGGTACCTCCTTCCTACTGAACGTTACTGTGTACTTATGCATCCCAAACAGCCACTTACAATTTGGTTTGTGTCATGTTTCTTTATTACAGAACCAATGTTTACCTCCTTCCTACCGGACGTAACTGTGTATTTATATATCCAAGCAGCAACGGTTGGTTTTTATTGTGCTTCTTTTTACAGCCCCACTGATAAACTTCTGCCCCTTTAACCCACTGCTTAGCTTCTGGCGGGACCCAATGTAAAGCTTCTGGTGGATATCGACCCCCTGACCCCGGCCCGTGCTTACAATTTATTTTCCAGTGGCTACGCCACACATCGGCAAGATTTCAGCCGGTCAAAAATGTATGGCGGAAAGCGCATTGTAAAGTAAAATGAAATTCATCTACATTGATCACTAGCCTGTCAATATTGAAGAATGAGTTCAAACCCCGCTCGTGGCAAGGTGCGTTTGACAGGTTTGACATATTTTGGCAAATTTTAATTACTTATCCCATATCGAAGAAGACCATTCTTAAAGGGGCATTAGCTACGATTTAGACTAAATATTTAAATACGATTCTTTTTGTTTCGGGTATTAATAAAAGCGGTATTTTGAAATAATAGTTCGTTATAATTATAAGCAGTCAGTTTAACCCAAATTTGTCAAAATAAGCTCAGAAACATCGCTTATGTATTATTCGCTTGCAAGACAATAATTTGACCTCATTGAATCCATATTCATGTGACCTTCAATTTAACCCGTTAGCTAGAGATGGGTTACGCATGTACTAAGCTTGCTTAGCTATTAAAAAGAAAAGAATATCAATATTAAAAATGAAACAAGGGTGAACCCTTCGGTTGACTGATTCGATCCACAAGAAAATCATTCTTATACAGGTAAAACCGATGATTAACATATTTTTTAATCTATAATATGAAATCAAACAGACCTTGAAAAATCCAAGTGCACGTGATCGCTATCTATTTATTTTTATGTTTCTGTTTATATCGGTTTATATGACCGTCGGCAGTCTTCGGGGGTCATCTCGATGGTTAATTATATGGCGTCTAGATTAAAATACCAACGAAATGCTGAGACATATTATCGAGTCCATGCAATGGTTAATGGTTTATTTAAGACCCTTTGTAATTTGGATATACGTTTTAGTAAACTATGTTATTAATCAAATATGAGAACTTGAGTAAAATCGGTGAACTTAAAGGAGTAGGTTCGATAAGGCCCTAAAATGACCCCTACTTCTAGCTAAAATATCAAATTAGAAATCATTGACCAATATCACAATGAATCATTGCTAATACAATTTACGTACTTGCGATCTATTCATGACGTCACAAATAGCACTCATTTTGATTTTTCACGAAAATTCAATGAAAACGGGTAAATCTCCATTGATTTTTTGGACAGGAAATATCGAGCGCATGCGTCAACAAAAAAGATATTTTAACATAATGTTTGCTATGACATTTTAGGGACGACATCAAAAGTTCAGTGTAGGATAAAAAACTTAATTTACATAGTTTTTTTACTGACCCCCCCCCCCCCCCCCCTCTTAACTTAATTTGGTAAAAATTGATTGACCAATATGGATATATGTAAAATCGATTTTCGATAAACAAAACTGGCAGCAATTTTTACCCCCAAACTATTTGATTTAAGTTTTTTATCCTACATTGGTCTTTTGATGTCGTCCCTTACATATCTGACTTGAATATTTTGTTTGTCGACGCCTGCGCTCTATGTTAAGGCCTTAATATGATTAAAATTCGAAAGATTTTGTCAAATTTCGCAAAAATCTCTATTTTTGACCTAATTGGGATGTTAAAATCAAAGCATTATAACACAACTTTGTCAAAAAGAGTTCTATTTAACTTTCTCACATGTTTTTTCTTCATTTTTGTTCTTGAAACATTGAACTTGATAATCGGGGCCAAATATGGCCCTTACCGATCTTACTCCTTTTGCAGCTAATGCCCCTTTAACAAATATCAAAATTATGCTTGACGTTAAGCTTAATAATGTCTTTCGAATACAAACTATTTCATTTTGGTTAGAGACGACGAAGCAAATTGTTTCAAAAGCATGTAAAATTTGCAATCAAATTGCCTTTCTTTTGGAGTATGTAAATTTGTTGAAAAAGATATTGTGGCTTCCTCTTGTTGATTTTTTTGTTATTTTTTTTGTTGTGTTTTTTATTTGTTTATGTTTTATTATTGTATCACACATTGATGAGTGGTATATTTTATTGTTTTATTTTTTCTTCCAAAGGCTTACCAAAACCTGCTATTGTTACACATGCAAAGTGTATGATTGGTTCGTTTATATACAACTATTGTCATGTGACACCGGATGATGTATTGTACGAATGTCTTCCCTTATATCACTCAGCGGCATCTCTATTAGGCATTGGGACATCACGAAAAAATGGTATGGACACATTATATATTTGTTTTTGTCTCATTTTGATCTTTGTGAGAGATAATGTCAGCACCAGGTAAAAAGGATACAGGTAGGTGCTTACGAGACAACATCAACAGGAAAGATTGGAGAATATCTACGAAAATGCACTTCGTGCCTTTTGTTATTTTAATTAATTAAAATGAACGTTTTAAAATTCATAAACAATCATAACAAATGTCTTCCATTGTGCGAGATATAAATTATGCTTACCGTGCTGCTATTTAGATATCTTTCTTAACCTTTAAAGATTCATGACGTTGCGTTTATATATAGACACAATGTATTCCAAAGTGTAGCCAATTCAACAGGAGAAATAATTAGTTCACAGGAAAAATAATTAGCTCCATTGTTGATGAAGAATTATACTATTTCTCAATTTTCGATAGTAACATTTTCTATATTATTATTAACTTGATTTAAACATGTCCGCTAAAGTTTGTCATTTTGAACAGAGCAGTTCAGCACAAATTGACAGTTTCAGATCAAAAATTGTTTACTAGTATATTGAAATCAATTTTGTCAATGTTACATGTAATTTTTTCAATGCAGATTAGAAATTTTTTGATGAAAAATAACTTGTTTCTAATGGAGAACTTAAACTGATACTTACAAGCACAATCAGAAGGAGAAATTTGTTTCTAAAGCTTGCATATCGAAAACTTAGAATTTGTTACTTTTTGGAGTAGATTATTAAGCAATTAGGAAGACAAATTGTTTCTTCCATATATTCAACAGTCTTTCAATGGAAACATCTATAGCCGTATCAGACAACAAGGATGCTGTTGCAAATCGATGTGTAGTGGAAACTAGAGGCTCTGAAGAGCCTGTGTCGCTCACCTAGGTTTATAAGCATCTTCAACAATGGACTCTCTCCAACATTGTGGACTAGAATAGAATTCATGACAAAAATCTTTTTTTGTTGATCTTGTACTGCTGATCATTTTTCTGTGTACAGTTTCTCTCTATTTTCCTTAGTTTTTACCCAAAACACAAAAAACGGTAAAATAAAATATCATTTAAGGCCATCACTCCTATAAAGAGTAAAAAAACTGATTTCGGCGAAATTTAACTTATTTGTAGATCTTGTCTTGCTGATCATTTTTGTTATATAAAGTTTCTATCCATCTTTTATATTTTTCAAGATAGTAAGCAAAAAAATAAAATATTGATAAAAATCATCATTAAAGAGCAAGAACTCTAACAAGGAGTCAACTGACGATTTCGGCTCTTTTACTTATTTGTAGATAAGTCTTGATGATCATTTTTGCTTATTTAAGTTTCTATCTATTATAGTTTTTCAGATATTAGACAAAATTGCAAAGAAAATGTAAAAATAATTATCCAATAAGGGGTCGTCAGAAGATTTCAAGATTGAAACTTATTTATAGATCTTGTCTTGCTGATCTAAGTTTCTATTTATCTATTTAAGGTGTTTCCGATATCAGGCAAAAGCACAAAAAAATGATAAAAATCTTCATTAAAGGGCAATCATTCCAATAAAGAGTCGTCTGACGATTTCGACAATGGACCTATTTGTAGATCTTGTCTTGCTGATCATTTTTGGTAAATAAAGTTACTCTCTATCTTTTACTGTTTTTCAGATAAAAAGCAAAAATGAAAAAAATCGGTAAAATTTGTCATTTCAGGGCAATAACTCCTATAAGAAGTCGACTGACAGTTTTGGAAATAAATAAACAATAGGTAGATTTCATCATTTTTAACATTTCTGCCTGTTTCAGATTTTCTCCATTTATAGCAGTTTTCAAGATATTAGACCAAACTTGCATTTTACCCCTATGTTCTATTTTTAGCCATGTCGGCCATGTTGGTTGGCAGGCGGATCATCGGACACATTTTTCAAACTAGATACCTTAATGATGATTGTGGCCAAGTATGGTTAAATGTGGCACAGTAGATTCAGAGGAGAAGATTTTTGTAAAAGTTAACGACGACGGACGACTGACTCCAAGTGATGAGAAAAGCTCACTTGGCCTTTTAGGTAAATAACATTGATAAAAAAGGGCAATTTTTGACAGATATGTACTTGAGATGCATTCTTTAAAAACATACATGTAGTTACAAATATAAAGGTCGCTACCAGAGATTACAAAATTTGAAAAGTTGAAAGTATGAGATCCTTAAAACAGTCTAAGATAGAACCGATCTTTATTGTGCGAGGTTTGTTTTGTACGCTCAGTAACTTCTGCTCTTTTATATTCATTGAAGGAGTGACAGTGGTTCTGTCAGAAAAATTTTCTGCCAGTAAGTTCTTTGAAGAATGCCATCGGAACAACGTAACAATGATTCATTATGTCGGTGAGATGTGTCGATATTTGGTGAACTCACCAAAGGTTTGTATGAAATAAGAAGAACAAAATAACCTAGAAATGTAAGTTAACTTTAAATCTAAGACCAAGAAAATAGGGTTTATTGTCCAAGAGACACAAGAAAACAACAAATACCATGAGAACTTATGATCTTGAATCAATCATTATGATACGTTTTTTTAGAATATCTCGACTTTTATGCAAAATGTTAGTTAAATGTCAAATTGTATAATGAAAATAGTGACATTTTTCCAGACATAATTCAACAAACATTACTGTAGACCGGAATATCAGTACTTTATGCCGTAAACTGACAAAATACAAAAATGTAGTGCATATATTGACTAAGGGAACGACCATTTAACTTCAAGGGGGAGGGTTATTGTTATTTTCCTAAATAAAATATTCTGATCCCCAATTTGATGAAAAAAAAATATTGTGGTCAAGCAGATGACAAAAAAATATATTCTGAATCTTATTTTAAAATGTTATGACTCAGACAAAAAACCATAAACCCCCTCCCCCTTGAAGTTGAATGGTTGCTCCCTAACCTACTATTTACATGTCATGTGACAATCTGACAATCACCATTTACTTTTTTGTTGTTGTTGCCAACTTGATTGTGTTGGTTTTTCTTGCCTTTATGAGGGTAGGGGGTTATTGTTTTTTATTTTTTATTTTGTGTAACTGTTTCTGAATCAATTTGTTATTGTGATTTAGATAGGAGTCGTAAAAAGGGGAACATATTTTAGTATTTTTCTTAAATATAATACATAAACGTTTTGGCGAGGGGAATATAATTTTTCAAAAGCTTATTATTGACTATCCAGTCTTTATATTTTTTCTATTTGATAAAATTTATTATTGAATAAGCGGTCTTAAGAAAAGAATAGACAAAATGTTTCAATGTCCAGATAAAAAAATCCGTCTATAACAGTTGTATACTTAAACCACCAAATATCTGCCATCAAAACTATTTTCCAAAATAAAAAAAATCAATACATTACGGTATAGATAAAGAAAAGTATTGACGAGGGTAGTGTTTTGAGGACTTTTTTTGTCTTTCGTTTGTTTTTTTTTTGTTTTTTTTTGTTTTTTTTGTTGTTATTTTTTTTTCTGAAGGGATGATTTCTGCCGTTCTTCAACTTATGATTTGTATTGCCTATCGGTATCTTCATATGATTTTGTATTCAAAGGTCAATGTTGTGCATATATGTTCACAGTGAAACTTAGCAGCGACTTCTTTGTGTCTCTTCTAACATGCATTTCTACATTATATACTGAAGGGCGATTATGATACCAATCATAGAATAAGAGTCGCGCTTGGAAATGGACTAAGGAAAGACGTATGGACATTGTTTCAAAAAAAGTTTAAGATAGAACGAATTCTGGAGTTCTATGGTGCAACTGAGATGCCAGCAGGACTTATAAATATCGAAAACGCAGTTGGTGCAGTTGGCAGAATATCTCCACTATTCGTAAGATTTTTTGTAAAATTTATAGTACAGAAGTTCAACCTAATCGGTATTGAATTGTTATTACCTTAATATTTATTCTGAGTTTCAATGACATATTTGCAGCTGGTTTTCAATAAAACATCAATCATTCATTAATTAACATTATCAAAAGTCATCAGTATTGCACATGTTGTACATGTATTTACCGTATTAGGGCTAATTCAATCATTTCATCCAACAAATTATGATGAAATTATTTACTTAAACAAACAAAATAATCAGTTGATAATATAAGCCTATTCAAATTTTCTTTTTCTGGGAAATTGATACGACTTGAAGAACAAAATTAGCTTGCTTAATAACCTCTGCACAATTCATCAAATACACTTAAACTAGAGCCATTATTATACAAACTATCAGTAAAACCGAGAGTCATACAAGTTGCTCCAAGGGATATACGAGGGAATGGAAAGGGGTGGGGATGGGGGGGGTCCTTCATTTCTGTATTCTTTAATTTTTTTGCCATTTTTCTCTATTTTTTATAAATTTTTTCTGTTATTCTCTATTCTTTATATTTAAGCACCCCATTATTCTCTATTCTTTATTTTTTTGACCTATTTTTCTCTATTCTCTATTTTGTTAGCCCTTTATGCTGCACATTTTTTCCATTATTCTCTATTCTGTAAACCCATCCAGGCCCTCCTACAAATGTACATGTATACTGCTCCAAAGACGTGATGATCGATAAAATCATTTTCCTTTAATTATTTAGAAACGGTTGCTTCGGATCCATTTTGTCAAGTTTGATACAGATATGGACCAGCCTGTACGAGATGAAAATGGCCAGTGCATTCCAGCTGCTCCATGTATGTATATGGATAATTGGATATGTGGAGGGTACTTCAATGATACAGCATCCCAACTACACAAAAACAAAGATATCATTAGGTCATTATACTGTCTTCAACAATACATTTATGTTTACACAATGTTTCAAGCTCTAAATTGTTCCAAGTCTAGAAAAGTGAAGAATAAAGATTAAAGAGAAAATTAAGCCCCAATTTTGGCCCAAGAAAATGAAGCTTTTGAGAGCTACAGTTTAAATCCGCTCGTTATGAAGGGAAATATATAAACCAAGAAACATAAATAAATCAGGCCAGATGTACAATGTTATGGCGTCATTATAATGTGTGCATTTATCGCATAAATGAAGAAAATGTTAATTAAATGCAGTTTTCCGTTCGTACTTCATTTGAGGAAACATCGTCCACGAGCAAATAACCAATAGCAAAACTATTTGCCTACGGTTAAAGTTGTTCAGAAAAAAAAAATCAATCATTTGTCATTTCGGGGCCTTTTATAGCTGACTGTGCGGTACGGGTTTTGCTCATTGTAGAAGGCCGTACGGTGACCAATAGTTGTTAATTTCTATGTCATTTGGTCTCTGGGGGAAAGTTGTCTCACTGGCAATCATAACACATCTTATTTTTAAATAAACCATTTGACGAGTTACCATGACAAAACTGGAGTATTTTGTTTAAAAAAGGTATTTTCTTTGTTTGGCATCATGATTTGAGTATATTTTGGAATGGAAAGGGTATGACACACTAAAATAAAACCTTATTTTTGGTGGGATTACATAAAAAGCTACACGAAAGTTTTTCTATTCAAAATGTTTTGCTGATGGTTGTTTGTGGACGATATTTTCTCAAACAAGTTCCAACCGCCTCGGTGGTTTCGTGTTCACCTCGAGTGCAGGAGGTCGTGGATTCGAACCCCGGCCGGGTCAAACCAAAGACTGTAAAATTTGTATTTGCTGCTTATCCGCTTAGTACGCAGCATTAAGAAGTAAGAGCAAAGGCTGGTCGGCTCGGAGTCAGAATAATGTGTCCGGGTAAGGTGACATGCCTTCCAGCGGACTGTTACCTTGTGAACTAGCACGTTAAAAACCGGCTCAGCGTGTCGGTCTAGTACAAAACAGGGTTAATATTCATATTACATTAACATGTTCTCGTCCTGAATATGCATATTAATTTACCGCTGGACGTTAAGCAACCATCCATCATCATCAAACAAGTTTCGTTGCTCAAAAAAGACAATCAACAATAGTCCCAAATTCACCTCACTTTGTGATAAAAGTGAAGGATGGAAGAAATGTGAGTTGTGTACAAATACATGCCCATAGCAAGCCGTCCATGGTAAATATCAAACAGGATAAAGTGTTATGAATAAGGAAAATGTTGATCAAAGCATTTAAACTCGCTATTATTCTTACTAGTTTTATTGTTCAATTGGGACATTTTAAGTAAATGTTTTAATTGCAGATGAGCCAGGACTACTTATTTTAACACTAAGTGAAAAAACTCCATTTGAAGGATATAAAAACCGGGAAGATGCAACTAAACGAAAACTTATCCATGATGTTTTTAAAAAAGGAGATGTATACATCAATTCTGGAGACCTGTTTTACCATGACGAATACTACTATTACTATTTTTATGATCGGCTTGGTGATACATATAGGTAACTATGAACCACGTTTAATGATTATTTTCGGATTTTTTGTTTACATATTTCATGTGTTTTGTTAGTAAGAGGGTCACGACCGTCATATTTTTATTGATAATTGAAACTTGTTGAAAGTACGTTTCTTTTGTAGTTATCAAATTTAGACCGTCAATAGACCTCATCATGAAGTATTACCAGATGACCCTGTGTAGAATTTCATCATCCCCTTTAGAAGTTATCTTCCTTTCATTTTTTTTTCGACATGGCCCTCCTCGTTCTTTTTATGAGATACCATAACCTTATTTGGACAATAGGTATATCTCATCATGCAGTAATACCAGATGACACTGCGTAGGATTTCATTATCCCCTTTTAGAGTTATATCCTCTTAAAACAATTTCTTTTCTTTGCATATATCTGAAAAATTGTTACAGATAGAATTGATCTGAAAATGACAACATGTACAGGAACATATGGCAATGTTAATATACTTAAACAATTATTTTGAAAACAACCCTTATAAGTTTTTTTGTGCATTTAATTCCCCCCCCCCCCCCTTTCTCTTTAGGATGAAAAATAGGGTTTAGAATTTTCATTTTTGAACAGCTCATTTGGATGTTCAATTTCATATGTCAAATGACCCAATTTTGCAAAGTCCAAAAAATGATGCAATATAAATTTTATAAATAGAACTTATGAAAAATCAATGTAAAACATGAACATTTCAACTTGCCTATTTTCCTTTGTTTTTTTATCAAATGATTTTAGTATTTCGTCATACATATAACCATATTAAATTCTGAAAATTCTGAAAATTTCAGGTGGCTAGCCTTTGTTGATTCAGAAATATATGCCCCCTCACAAAATTTTAAACTACAATATCTCTAAAACGACAACAGACATCTCAAATCTGCTAAGTGTAAGATGATCTGCAGATGAAGGAAAACACTATGAAAAATTGGGACAATTTCATAGCTCATTAAGGGCACAATGAATAATTAAATATATGATGCAATACCGAATTTGAGAACCGGAAGTCATAGACATGGGACTACCACCATTCAACTCAGGACTACTTGACCTTTCAAAAGGTCACAAGGTCAAGGTTATAGTATACTTTGAAAGTCAGGAAGTAATTTCCTCATGACCTTGATATTGAACTCAAATTGAAGGCCTTAAAATACTGATAATTTTTGCAGTTTATAGTAGGGTGATATCTGTTACCATTTCATAGATTTACACAAAAAATTATACTTTAAAAGAATTATCTCGTCGTAACTTTTGAACGGATGGTCGGACAGTTTTTGGTTTATATATAGAATAACATTTTATATGCTCTGTGTATACAGCTATCTCTTCGTTTTCTTAATATTCAAGCTTGAAATTTAAGCGTAAAATTTGTTTGCACTCTATTACCTTTGACCTTGGGTGCAAATCATAAATGAATGGTCGCATAATTTGAAGATTATTGGTGAAGGTTCAATGTCTCTACGACTTCTGGTTCTAGAAATATATTTTTTCCAAAAAATGTGTATAATATTTCAAGGGAAATAACTCTTATAAAATGATAATGTTGTCGCATATAAAATTTCTGTCTATAAAGTATACACTTCCAATATCAAATTTCTGTCCCCTAAAAATGAGTTGGGTTGGGTCATTGAGTGCAAAAACTAAATTGTCTTAGAAGGTAAGGTTGTCGCATATCAAATGAGTGGTCATCAAGTCTTCATTACAAATATCATACTTCCGATCTCGAAAATTGAGGAGGATAGGGTCATTAAGTGCTTAAAGAGAAAAAATTAAGAATGTATGCTTGTCGCATATCAAATGAAAGGTCGTAAAGAGTGCATTACTGATATCAGACTTTATAGAAAAAGACCTTTTAATTGTTTTACACACAATTGAGATACTGGTTATTTTTTAGTTCACCTGACCCATAGGGCCAAGTGAGCTTTTCTCGTCACTTGGCGTCCGTCGTCCGTTAACTTTTACAAAATTTTTCTCCTCTGAAACTACTGGACCAAATTTGACGAAACTTGGCCACAATCTTCATCGGGGTATTTAGTTTTAAAAATGTGTCCGATGGCCTGCCAACCAAGATGGCCGACATTGCTAAAAATAGAACATACGGGTAAAATGCAAGTATTATCTATTATTTTGAAAAACGTTATAAATAGAGAAAATCTGACAGGTGCAGAAATGTTCAAAATGTTGAGCTCTACCATTTGTCCATTTATGTCAAAACTGTCAGGGGACTTCTTATATGAGTTATTGCCCTTAAATGACAAATTGTACCATTTTTTTCAGTTTTACCTATTATCTTGAAAACTATAACAGAAACAGAGAAACTTTAAATCGCAAAAATTATCAGCCAGACAAGATCTACAAATAAGTCTTATGGTCGAAATCGTCAGTCGACTACTTATTAAAGATATTGCCCTTTGATGACGATTTTTACCAATTTTTTCGCGTTTTTGCCTTAAAAGTTATAATAGATATATAGGAACTTAAATAAGCAAAAATGATCAGCAAGACAAGATCTACAATTAAGACATAAAAGAGGAAATCGTCAGACCACTCTTTATTGGAGTTTATGCCATTTTTTATGCGTTTGCCTTATATGATAGAAATTATAATAAATAATTATAAATTTCAAAATAACAAAAATGATCAGCAAGGCTAGATCTATAAACAAGTCAAAGGAGAAGGTCCGGTAAGGGCGAAAGTAAATTTTGGCCTAAAATGTGAAATACATCTGATGAAAGATTTTGGACATTTTTTAAACACTCAAGTAGATATAAGAAGATGTGGTATGAGTGCCAATGAGACAACTCTCCTTCCAAGTCAAAATTTATAAAAGTAAACAATTATAGGTCACAGTACGGTCTTCAACACGGAGCCTTGGCTCACACCGAACAGTAAGCTATAAAGGGCCCCAACAAATTACTAGTGTAAAACCATGTCTACTTCATTCGATTCAATTAGTTTATGCAAAATATTTGAACTGATTTGGTCAATTAAGACGCTCAAATTCAAGCTTCAATATGTAAAATCTATCAAATATGCCATAAAACGTAACTTTTCAGATGATTTTTGTCTAAAATGTAAGTGGCCGCATTCGTGTTCAGTCCCAACCTTTATATATGTTATGTATTATCATCAAATACAACATGAATTAAAAAATTAAGACTGAACACAAGTGCGGCCACTTCCATTTTAGTCAAAAACCGTCTAAACATTAGCACAAATGCTTAAATTGTGATATTTCAGTAATTTCACATGAATTACTGGTGCTAGTACCTGATGCATGTGCATTGTATTGTCAAAAACAGGCCATATGTATGTAACAAAAGTATTTTACTTTCCAATAAATAGCTTAAAGTTTACATTTTAAACAAATTGTAAAAATGATATATTTTGGGGCCAAAAAGGGGTCTTACCGGGTCTACACCTTTGCTGATATAGTTAGTAGACTGTCACTCTTTATAGAAGTGATTGCCCTTAAATCAGGATTTTTTTTACCCTCTTTTGTGCTTTGAGCAAAAACTAAAGAAGATAGAGAGAAATTAAACAGACAAAACGATCAGCAATTATTATACAAGATCAACAAAAAAGAGATTTTTGTCATGAATTCTGTTCTGGTTTACAATGTCAGAGAGTGTCCTTTCTTGAATATGCACATAGACCTAGGTGAGCGACACATGCTCTTTAGAGCTTCTAGTTTTATTTTATTTTTTTTTAATTTTTTGTCCATCGTAATAAGGAGGAGGTATGATTAGAAGTTTTCTTTGATTTACATATACAGGTTTACATTAAATAATAAATTCATTTATCATTGTTTATTTGAAATAGTAATTTGTGATATAGTTTGGTCATCCTATTGCAGAAATGGTAAAATGAAAATAAAGGGCATTTTACATACATGTAACATTAAAAGTTAATACAAATTAAAAAGGAGCGACAGTGCTACCCTTAACTAAAAAGAAAATAGAATGTATCAACATCTTGGTGTTAGACATCGTGTGGCAAAATGTATGTTTGTGTAAGACTGTTGTTCATATCTAAAAAGTATTACGAAGATCTCAGTGTATCTCTTTAATTTTTAAAATGTGTCCTTCATTGCAGGTAGATGAGTCCGAGACAGAATGTGTAAATCAGTATCAAAATATAGTATTATTAATATATCATAAGACAGACTGATGTCTTGTGAACTTTAGCAGAATATTGTTTTGTTATTTGATAGATTTATGAAAGTTTGTGATGTTTTCGAATTTTTGGCCAAAACAGTCATTGACCTTATTGTACCTAAAAAAAGCTAAAACATAACTTTATATTAATACATATCATTAGTCTGACGATTTAAAATGAAATGCAATAATCTAGTCTTTTCGTTTATATTTTTAAGATGGAAAGGTGAAAATGTATCAACCACACAAGTAGCAAATATTATCACAGAGCTACCATTTATAGTAGATACATGTGTCTACGGAGTTCTTGTTCCAGGTATAGCGTACTAATGTTTACTAAAAACAAATTAATTATCAAAAATATTTATGTTACCAATAGATAATCACTAAGTAAAACAAATCTTTTGTTAACAATTGTAGCTTTGTTCTGCCAAGGAGCGTACTTTCATTGAATTGAACAATGAATTGCCCCTTTCACTTTTTTATATTTTACGCATACACTGGGTTTGATAACATAAGTATATACTGAGGTTAATATCTCATGTATGCACTACGTTAACGTTGTTACTGAGATTGATATCATACACAAACACTGAGGTTGATTTTATACGCATACACAGAGGTATATATCACACGCATACACTGATATTGATACCATACGCATACACTGAGGTTGATTTTATACGCATACACAGAGGTTGATATCACACGCATACACTGAGATTGATACCATACGCATACAATGAGGTTGATTTTATTCGCATACACAGAGGTTGATATCACACGCATACACTGAGATTGATACCATACGCATACACTGAGGTTGATTTTATACGCATACACTGAGATTGATATTATACGTATATACGGAGATTGATACCATACGCATACACTGAGGTTGATATACGTATACATTGAGATTGTTACCATACCCATACACTGAGATTGTTACCATACGCATACACTGAGATTGATATTAAAAGCATACAGAGATTGATATCATACACATACACTGAGGTTGATAGCATACGCATACACTGAGATTGATATTATACGCATAAACTGAGATTGATACCAAACCCATATACTGAGTTTGATATCATACGCATACACTGAGTTTGATACCATACGCATACATTGAGGTTGATACCATATGCACACACTGAGATTGATATCATTCGCATAAACTGAGATTGACATAATTCGCATACACTAAGATTGATAGTATACGCATACACTAGCTGATGTTGATATTATACGCATACACTGAGGTTGATACCATATGCATACATTAGCTGAGGTTATATGATACACATACACTGAGGTTGTTATAATACGTATATACTGAGGTTGACATTATACGCATACACTGAGATTGATACCATTAGAAAACTGTGAGGTTGATATTTTTTTAGAAAAGAAGTTTGCAAATGCTAACAATCGTGGTGTGAAAAATTCAGACCAAAATTATTCACCGTCGTTTTGCAGCGATGTTTACGTTGCCCAGTCTGGTTTTCTGTACGGCGTTTTGAGAACTGCTGTTTATCTGTTAGTCTTTTTTTACCATAATTATGAAGTCTTTTTTTTTCCAACTTATGGGTTTTAAATTCTCCTCATTTAGTGCAAGAATGTATCTTGGAAACTATACCAGTATATTCCAAATAAAGGGCATTCTGAAATTCATTTAGTGCATCGTTGGTTTAAGTTTTTAATGTTAGTTTTCGTCCGAACTCAGTTCTTTTATGCAAAAACTGTATCAAGTGTCCTATAATGATAAAATTTGATACATGGGTAAAATTTGATACAGGAATCTGATGTACAGTAGTTGTCGTCTGTTTATGTAGTTCATACGTGTTTCTCGTTTCTCGTTTTTATATAGATGAGCCCGTTGGTTTTCCCGTTTGAATGGTTTTACACTAGTAATTGTTGGGCCCTTTATAGTTTGCTGTTCGGTGTGAGCCAAGTCTCCGTGTTGAAGGCCGTACTTTGACCTATAATGGTTTACTTTTACAAATTGTGACTTGGATGGAGAGTTGTCTCATTGGCACTCATACCACATCTTCTTATATCTATATATGGGACCGCAATAACATAAAACCAAACGCTTCATCTCATGTTGGACTTATTTTTTGTACATATAATATGATATAATAGAATATACTAAGTGTATTAGTTTTAATCCACGGCAAACAATATATAGAAATAACATTACCTGTGCCAATTGTAATGCACTAGATACGCATCTCGACAATTAAAGTCACATCAGTGATGATTGTGACCCGAATAATTCAGTCGTTATATTCCGCTGATCTACGAAGGCTACATTAACGCCTGAACGTCTTCCTCGATAAAGACCGTCAACCGGAAAATTCACACCGCTATGCAATAAGGGAATTTTTATTTAAGTTGTGGGAGAAAATTCGGACACAGAAAGGGCTTGAATTATTCGAGTTATGATGATTGAGGCCAAAATGTTTGAACGCCGAATACCTCAATTATAAACGTTGTAGAGCTGATAAAATCAAAATTGACCAAAAGTAAATCTAAACCCGGACAAGGAATCAGAGTCATGCATGAGGGAGATACATGATTCCTTCATTTTATTTAAATCTAGATTTGTTACTAAAATAACACAGAGAAACATAAAAATGACATGTACTTAAACATTACAAGCAAAATCAAACGAGGGAACGTTATTGGAAATCTTCATTTCCGCCCAGAGCTTTTATTTGCAAACATGCGCGCTTGTACTAAGTCGGGAATATATATGCATTTCAAATGATAATCATTAGGGAGATTTGTTCCAAGAATTTGCCGGTATAATTATTATTAGAATTGTTTTTAATATACATGTACTTTAAAGTTAAGTACACCTACAGTATTGTATATTGATTCAACACAAGGGCATTACAAAATGTTTAGACTGTTTCTCTCTAAATGATATATGTGAATTTTAGGTTCTGAGGGGCGAGCAGGAATGGCTACAATCAACTTACTTGATTCCGAGAAGGAACATCCTACTGAAGACATGATTTCCAAAATAGAACAACAATGCATCAACGAACTAGAATCATATGCTATACCTAGATTCCTACGATTTACACATATGATAGACATCACATCAACGTTCAAACAAATAAAGGCAACTCTGAAAAAAGAAGGATTTGATCCTACGGTGGTGAAAGAACCACTTTACTACTTTAATACTAAAAACCAAAAATATTGTATTTTGGACAAGGAAATAGCCATGGCAATTGAAGAACGGGAAATAAAATTATAATATGAACACGATGCTATATTCGAAGAGATAAAGAGAGATTACTGATAATTGTTTTGTTAAACCTATGTATTAAATATTAAATGGAACACTTGACAGCAATTATACATGTCTTTAGAAACTACTAATGTTTTACTGTCAAATTATGTTTTTATGCATGTTTTACTGCTTCAGCTTCTCATGTTGGTAATAAGTATAATCAAGCTGTATGCTATGATTAAAAAACAAATTTCATATTATTAAATTGGAGTAAAATTTGTAATATCTATATCTAGTAAATTTAATGATATTTATACGATTATCATGCATATTGAATCGATATTATTTAGTTTGGTTTTACTGGTACACATGTAGCTGTGTTATCTGTAATCTTTTGTTATTAAAAGAACGGGGGAAAAAAAACATAAACTGAACACATTTTTACTCGAATTTTTTCAATAATTTTATTTCCCGTTCATTGAGATTAATTGGAGAGGTTAAGTACAAAAATATATATATATATATATAGTTTACTCACAACACGTTCATTTTCCTTTCAAAATCAAGAACCTTTCGTCGCTGGTTATAAGTGCCGATGGCTTATGATATAGAATATAGACATTTGTATACATTGACAATCATACTACATCTTATTTTGGTATTTATCTACTATTCAGGAACATAAATACTGTAAACATATGTCTGTTTTGGTTTTACTATTTTGCTGAGTTGCTTTCTCTTTGTGGAGTACATTTATCCCATGTGCTATGAGTCGATTAACAAAACCAAAATTTACATTTTCTTTTGATGTGATTCGGCTAATAGTCTTTAGTTTTTTTTATTGTTTATTTACTAAACTGTTGTTTGTCATTTTGTTTTTTTTTCGTTTCATTTTGCCATGGCGTTGTCAGTTTGTCATCAACTTGTGAGTTTGAATATCCCTTTGATATATTCGCCTTCTTTCGTATACACAGAGTGGGACCCACTACTCGAACCTCAAAATACAATACCTTTTTTAATTCCTTTAATAATGACGGAGACTGCAAGACCGGTAAATCTTATATAAAATTTATTTGTACTTTCTACGAAACACGAGAAAAGCTCGGCGAGGCTCGCTTTTCGACCTGTTTCTAAAGCTCATACAAATAAATTTTATATTTTCCGACTATGTACATAATATTATATTGTATATTTATTGAATTAGTCGACTAAAACATGAAAAATATACACAACGATATATATATCCATGTACAATAATGTACACACAAATTCTCAGTGATCCAATGTATTGTCACAAAAAAACTCTGTAGCTATAGGAGCACTGTATGCACGATGCATTAGAAAACACGGCTCGATCTAAAATAAAGACGTCGTACATGTGTAAGAGAGAAAGATATTTTAAGCTACCATTTAATTTTTTTCTGTCGTTGGAACTTTATAATCAGAATGTGTCGATTCTCTATTTGTATGCCGAACACATCTATAGTCATGCTTGTATTGTTATGTATGTCAGTGTACATCAAGAAAGAGATCCTTAATGCAGATATTCTACATAAAAAAATATTTTGTCAGGTCTCCTTCTGCGACTTGCTTTCGTTCTTGTATTGGGAACGAGTGAAATTGACTAACAGCAATTCAATAAATGCTTGATGAATGATGATTATAAAATAAAACTAGACTACAGTCTTATGAATAGTCAAGATCCCTGAATCATCATGAGATGAATCATCATGAGAGTTCACCATACTTCATTATAAACAGATCTGATGACGAATACTACTGTTTTAAGGGGTCTTATAAACAGTTATTGCAATATAATTTCAATATAATTTCAAAAATAATTATAATGATTTTCCATCGAATTTCTGTACTCCCCTTTTGTCTCTTTTTTCTTAGTAACTTTCAAAATGCGAAAAGTACATAACTTCAAAGTTTCATAATTGAAAGTATGAGGTCTCCAATTTTGTCAGGCACGTCATCCTATTGTTCAGAATTTGTAGATAATTTCGCAATACTCTTATTCAATACCCGTGGTCGAACAGGTTACGTTCTAGTATTATATATATATATCACGTGTTATTTTAGAGATCTGCAGAATAAATACTTAAGGTACAAATGTATAATTAAACATATAACCCTGCAATTAAACACAAATTGAAAAAGAAACAAATAAGAGGCAAGTGAACGCACTTATTTAATATAGAATCGCAACCTGCAATTTTGAAATGTTATGTATTTGAAAAGCTGAACGTAGACGCTTGTTTCACACATTAATATTTCATAACTTCAAACGTACGTAAAATTTAAAAGCCGAAATGCAAACATTATGTTCTTTTTTGGTATATAATCAATTAAGTTTCTTCCAATTGGATTATTTTTTGTATGTGAAAAATACGAAAAACGAAATATGTTCGATTATTGGCGCAGCTAACATATAATTATGTTTATATTATAATAAAAAAACTAGAGTTATTTTTGGGGCCCTTTATAGCTTGCTGTTCGGTGTGAGCCAAGGCTCCGATTTTGATTTGGATGGAGAGTTGTCTTATTGGCACTCATACCACATCTTCTTATATCTAATTATAGAATTATTCCCGAGTAGAAATGATATTCATTGAAATAAGCAAGTCATTTCAAATCTAACAACAGAAAGGAATCACCGAGTCCGATTGTATTGCCTTAATTTTACGTCAATATGATACCATCAAATTAATATTAATAGGTTATTCAAAAAATAAAAATGACATTTAATGAAAAAAAGCTTAGCTATTCACGACTATATGGCAAAATTTGGGGTACGTCACTAATTTGCATAGCTCATATTGCTTATTGTGACGGCAGTCATTATAATAGGATTATACATGCCCCTAATATAAACATTCAAATATGCCAATTCTAATCGCATTAACAATTTGCCGCATCTATACTATTAAATGAGAAGACCTCATTTAGTGTGTCGCTTCTCTTCCTTCCACAATAAATTAATCATCATGCCTCTGTGTCCTATAGGTACCATGTATAGTCGCATTTGTCATCTATTCTAATGATTATTCAGTTTTGGTTATTTTGGGAGAAAAACGAAAATAAAGGCGTCCGGATATTGTTTCCGTCATCGGACGGACTTTTAAGTCATAGACAAGACTTCCGTATAGGACTGTTAAAAATGACACATAATTTTCATAAGTACTCGGGGACAGGACAATTATTTTCGCTTTTATCTGCATTTGTATTATGATCATACTACTATGAAATATAGAGATTCTCTATATAATATATTAGTGACCGCTGATGATGATAAAGTTGGAATTGATAGTAAATAGCAAATACACTTTCAATTATTTATGATAAACAATTATGTATGTTCATAGTATACAGAAAACGCGAAAATAATTGAAATTAACTGAAAACAAAAAAATAACGGACTTTGGAAAAAAGGGAGCGGGCTAGAAAATATTGTCCTGTCGCAGTACCTATGACTTTTGATACCTTTCCTGAAATTCTCCAATCATAAAATCTTTTACAAAAATTCATCCTACTACAGTTTACATACTTTCAACCACGCTCTAAATGCCCGCGATTTCGCGGGTGTGTTCTAGTATACATAAATTGTACATGTTTTTGCCTACTGTTCGTGTACAAATGAAAATTGTATTCTTTGGAAATTTTCGGCCTTTTCAGTTTGAAAATCGGAATGATAACCGTAGTATAATTGCTATATGAAATAACGAAATATCGTTAACAAGCAAGATTCAAAATAGAAATTAAGGATGTACACCTCTTAGGAGCCAAAACATTTCTAGAATTAAACTTTTTTTCTTGGCCTGATTTCTGGGTTTATATGATTGTAAGAAAGTAAATGGTGAAGAAAAAATCATATGGTGGTGCACTTCTTTTTTTCGTACGGCCATTTGAAAATACCTCTTTGTTAATGATTTTCCCATTTTTCATCAATTTTTACCCATTTATGGGCTATTATCATGAAAAAAATCACAGTTTCACAATTGGAAGTGGACCAATCTGAATAAATTTAACTTAAAAACTATAGGTTGGTGTTAATATTCGAATGTTTTATAAAATTTTGTTGCTTTTTCGTGTCAAATTGACCATTTGTCAATTTTGTAAATTTGGGATTTTTCTCCACAAAAAGCATACTGATACATAATAATGTAGCTACTATTTGAGGCTGATTATAATACTTACTTGGCTTTTTCTCTCTCTCTTCAATTCGTCAGAATCGGCTAGGGGATACCTGTTCAACGAAGCATGTGACGAGTTCAAACTTGTTGAAACACATTTATCCTTCAACTATTAATTTGACGTTTTCGTATAGAGCAAAGGTATATCCTATTTCAGCTTGAACAACACTGTATTTTGAAATAATCTATTGTTTTAAAACACAGAGAAATTTTACGTAAATAAAGCGGATAAATTGTACGGCGAACAGCGGCGATAAGTTGTTTATTGTACGGGGATAAGAATAGGTACTTTTTGCGATCATTGTTTCTATGTTTCGGGAGTACCTATATCCGGTGGTGATGCTACACAGTGGCATTCCTCAATGTAAATTTAGTTAAACACCTCCTTCGCTACTTATAAGATTCAGTACCGCCTCCGTCGGTGGTATCGTGGAAGAGTACTGACCTCCCATGCGAGATGAAGTGGGTTCGATAACCAGGCGGGTCAATTCTAAAGAGTTGCATGAAAATTGGATATGCTACTTCTCTGCTAAACAAATCACGCAGTATTCAGTAGTAAGGCAAAAAAATAAGTTCGTGTAAGATAACATGATTCCTGCGGAATCTTACCTTGTGTACCCCAGATTAGGGGGAGTCTTGTCGCATTTAAACGAGTTTAACCCCGCCACATTCTGTATGTGCCTGTCCCAAGTCAGAAGCCTATAATTCAGTGGTTGTTGTTTGTTGCTGTGTAACATATTTGTTTTTCGTTCATTATTTTGTACATAAATTCGGCCGTTAGTTTTCTCGTTTGAATTGTTTTACATTTTGTCATTTTGGGACCTTTTATAGCTAACTATGCGGTATGGGCTTTTCTCATTGTTGAAAGCCGTACGGTGACTTATAATTGTTAATTTCTGTGTCATTTGGTCTCTAGTGAATAGTTGTCTCATTGGCAATCATACCACATCTTCTTTTTATATATAGCACGCAAACATAATCTGATTCGGCGCGCCGATCTCATATCACATTATCATTCTCTCGTCCTGAATACGTATTAATATTCCACTGAACTTTAAACAGTCATCTATCAATCTATCCATGTAATTTAGATCTAAAATAAAGACGTCGTACATGTGTAAGAGAGAAAGATATTTTAAGCTACCATTTAATTTTTTTCTGTCGTTGGAACTTTATAATCAGAATGTGTCGATTCTCTATTTGTATGCCGAACACATCTATAGTCATGCTTGTATTGTTATGTATGTCAGTGTACATCAAGAAAGAGATCCTTAATGCAGATATTCTACATGAAAAAATATTTTGTCAGGTCTCCTTCTGCGACTTGCTTTCGTTCTTGTATTGGGATCGAGTGAAATTGACTAACAGCAATTCAATTAATGCTTGATGAATGATGATTATAAAATAAAACTAGACTACAGTCTTATGAATAGTCAAGATCCCTGAATCATCATGAGATGAATCATCATGAGAGTTCACCATACTTCATTATAAACAGATCTGATGACGAATACTACTGTTTTAAGGGGTCTAATAAACAGTTATTGCAATATAATTTCAATATAATTTCAAAAATAATTATAATGATTTTCCATCGAATTTCTGTACTCCCCTTTTGTCTCTTTTTTCTTAGTAACTTTCAAAATGCGAAAAGTACATAACTTCAAAGTTTCATAATTGATAGTATGAGATTTCCAATTTTGTCAGGCACGTCATCCTATTGTTCAGAATTTGTAGATAATTTCGCAATACTCTTATTCAATACCCGTGGTCGAACAGGTTACGTTCTAGTATTATATATATATATCACGTGTTATTTTAGAGATCTGCAGAATAAATACTTAAGGTACAAATGTATAATTAAACATATAACCCTGCAATTAAACACAAATTGAAAAAGAAACAAATAAGAGGCAAGTGAACGCACTTATTTAATATAGAATCGCAACCTGCAATTTTGAAATGTTCTGTATTTGAAAAGCTGAACGTCGACGCTTGTTTCACACATTAATATTTCATATCTTCAAACGTACGTAAAATTTAAAAGCCGAAATGCAAACATTATGTTCTTTTTTGGTATATAATCAATTAAGTTTCTTCCAATTGGATTATTTTTTGTATGTGAAAAATACGAAAAACAAAATATGTTCGATAATTGGCGCAGCTAACATATAATTATGTTTATATTATAATAAATAACTAGAGTTATTTTTGGGGCCCTTTATAGCTTGCTGTTCGGTGTGAGCCAAGGCTCCGTGTTGAAGAACGTACGTTGACCTATATTGGTTTACTTTTATAAATTTTGATTTTGGATGGAGAGTTGTCTTATTGGCACTCATACCACATCTTCTTATATCTAATTATAGAATTATTCCCGAGTAGAAATGATATTCATTGAAATAAGCAAGTCATTTCAAATCTAACAACAGAAAGGAATCACCGAGTCCGATTGTATTGCCTTAATTTTACGCTAATATGATACCATCAAATTAATATTAATAGGTTATTCAAAAAATAAAAATGACATTTAATGAAAAAAAGCTTAGCTATTCACGACTATATGGCAAAATTTGGGGTACGTCACTAATTTGCATAGCTCATATTGCTTATTGTGACGGCAGTCATTATAATAGGATTATACATGCCCCTTATATAAACATTCAAATATGCCAATTCCTAATCGCATTAACAATTTGCCGCATCTATACTATTAAATGAGAAGACCTCATTTTGTGTGTCGCTTCTCTTCCTTCCACAATAAATTAATCATCATGCCTCTGTGTCCTATAGGTACCATGCATAGTCGCATTTGTCATCTATTCTAATGATTATTCAGTTTTGGTTATTTTGGGAGAAAAACGAAAATAAAGGCGTCCGGATATTGTTTCCGTCATCGGACGGACTTTTAAGTCATAGACAAGACTTCCGTTTAGGACTGTTAAAAATTACACATAATTTTCATAAGTACTCGGGCACAGGACAATTATTTTCGCTTTTATCTGCATTTGTATTATGATCATACTACTATGAAGTATAGAGACTCTCTATATAATATATTAGTGACCGCTGATGATGATAAAGTTGGAATTGATAGTAAATAGCAAATACACTTTCAATTATTTATGATAAACAATTATGTATGTTCATAGTATACAGAAAACGCGAAAATAATTGAAATTAACTGAAAACAAAAAAATAACGGACTTTGGAAAAAAGGGAGCGGGCTAGAAAATATTGTCCTGTCGCAGTACCTATGACTTTTGATACCATTCCTGAAATTCTCCAATCATAAAATCTTTTACAAAAATTCATCCTACTACAGTTTACATACTTTCAACCACGCTCTAAATGCCCGCGATTTCGCGGGTGTGTTCTAGTATACATAAATTGTACATGTTTTTGCCTACTGTTCGTGTACAAATGAAAATTGTATTCTTTGGAAATTTTCGGCCTTTTCAGTTTGAAAATCGGAATGATAACCGTAGTATAATTGCTATATGAAATAACGAAATATCGTTAACAAGCAAGATTCAAAATAGAAATTAAGGATGTACACCTCTTAGGAGCCAAAACATTTCTAGAATTAAACTTTTTTTCTTGGCCTGATTTCTGGGTTTATATGATTGTAAGAAAGTAAATGATGAAGAAAAAATCATATGGTGGTGCACTTCTTTTTTTCTTACGGCCATTTGAAAATACCCCTTTGTTAATGATTTTCCCATTTTTCATCAATTTTTACCCATTTATGGGCTATTATCATGAAAAAAATCACAGTTTCACAATTGGAAGTGGACCAATCTGAATAAATTTAACTTAAAAACTATAGGTTGGTGTTAATATTAGAAAGTTTTATAAAATTTTGTTGCTTTTTCGTGTCAAATTGACCATTTGTCAATTTTGTAAATTTGGGATGTTTCTCCACAAAAAGAATACTGATACATAATAATGTAGCTACTATTTGAGGCTGATTATATACTTACTTGGCTTTTTCTCTCTCTCTTCAATTCGTCAGAATCGGCTAGGGGATACCTGTTCAACGAAGCATGCGACGAGTTCAAACTTGTTGAAACACATTTATCCTTCAACTATTAATTTGACGTTTTCATATAGAGCAAAGGTATATCCTATTTCAGCTTGAACAACACTGTATTTTGAAATAATCTATTGTTTTAAAACACAGAGAAATTTTACGTAAATAAAGCGGATAAATTGTACGGCGAACAGCGGCGATAAGTTGTTTATTGTACGGGGATAAGAATAGGTACTTTTTGCGATCATTGTTTCTATGCTTCGGGAGTACCTATATTCGGTGGTGATGCTACACAGTGGCATTCCTCAATATAAATTTAGTTAAACCCCTCCTTCGCTACTTATAAGATTCAGTACCGCCTCCGTCGGTGGTATCGTAGAAGAGTGCTGACCTCCCATGCGAGATGAAGTGGGTTCGATGACCAGGCGGGTCAATTCCAAAGAATTGCATGAAAATTGGATATGCTACTTCTCTGCTAAACAAATCACGCGGTATTCAGTAGTAAGCAGAAAAATAAGTCCGTGTAGGATAACATGATTCCTGCGGAATCTTACCTTGTGTACCCCAGATTAGGAGGAGCCTTTGCGCATTTAAACGAGATTAACCCCGCCACATTCTGTATGTGCCTGTCCCAAGTCAGAAGCCTGTAATTCAGTGGTTGTTGTTTGTTGCTGTGTAACATATTTGTTTTTCGTTCATAATTTTGTACATAAATTAGGCCGTTATTTTTCTCGTTTGAATTGTTTTGCATTTGTCATTTGGGGCCTTTTATAGCTGACTATACGGTATGGGCTTTTCTCATTGTTGAAAGCCGTACGGTTAACTATAATTGTTAATTTCTGTGTCATTTGGTCTCTTGTGGATAGTTGTCTCATTGGCAATCAACAATTCAAACAGGAAAACCAACAGTTTAATCTATATACAAAACGAGAAACACCTATGAACCACACCACTGAACAACAGGCTCCTGACTAAGGACAGTTGCATAAAACTTCCGCCGGCAAACGATATTGCAGTTGAAGGCAACACTTCTCCTCCTTCTGCGTCCTTTATTCTAACAACGAACATCGGCATGATTTTGTGAAGAATTGACTTTGATAAGAAATCTTTGTTAATGCTCGAAACAGTTTAAAGGGTCGCGATTTGACGTCGATTTAAAACGTTAACGCTCTGGCGATTGCTCTTTATTTATTTAATGTTCACAAAAAAAAACCGGCGCGGGAAATAGACACGAATATTTTTCCGGATGCGGGAAGCGGGAATATTTTAAAATATTTTTTTCCGTTTAGAAAAAAATATGTGCGGGCGAGTCCGTCGAACAAGGATTTAAATTGGCGTGGCCATATCTTTTAATTTGAAACAACAGTTTTTTTGTTTTTTTGTTTTTTTTGTTTTTGTTTTTAATAAACTGTCTATTAGTTTCAGTGCAGACCAATAACAAAACCTATACTTGCTTACATCTATGTCATTTGAACTTGGTGGATAGTTCTTGTCTATATTTCTATATTTTTATAAATAGAAATTTTAAAACATTTGGAGCTAATGTTTTTCTTAAATATACAAAGACTAACAACCTATTTAGTAAATGCATCGTGATTTCAAGAACTATTGGTTTTATGATCTAGTAAATAAAGCTTTCCATAAAGGAACGACCATTTAACTTCAAAGGGGGGGGGGGGGGGTGGGGGTTATGTTTTTTTCCTAAAAATTTTATATGCACGACCCCCCTCCTTTTTTTATTACCCCTTCATTTAAGTACTTGTATTTTTTTACGTATTAAACGTAAAAATATGAATCTTATACATATATGTTTCTTTTAAGAGTCTTTGTAAATACTAGCAAAATTTCTAATAAACATTTGTAATTTGTATTTATCGAGTAATTTCGTAAATGTCTTGCGTTATAAGTTTATTTTAAACTCCATATTTCCTCATTTCTACGTTTGTGTACGTTCAATTTGTAACAAAAATAATAAACAAATAAGTAAGATAAAATTAAAAAAAAATAATACCAAAGAATAATTGACAACATGGAACGAGAAATTGTATATTACATTTTAACTTACCGCTGTTTTTGTGAACAAAAACATAATATAACTAGTAAAAACAACTTCTACGTACACGTATAATTTTTATGTGTATGATTGTATTCTAAGACAATTTTGTAGTATATATTTTGGATATAAAATAAGATGTGGTTTGCTTGCCAGTAAGACAATTAGAGAGCAAAGGACAAATATGTGATCAGAGAAAGATTACCTTGTACGGTATTCAACAATGAGCAACGGTCATAAACATTTTTGTAGTGAAGAACGCTTTAAAAGGCCAGAATTGAAATCAAAGGTGAACAATTCAAAAAAAAAAAAAACGATCTGACTTGAGTTTGATAACAAAGGTAAAAAGAAAGAAAAAGGTATTATTACTTTTTTTTCTTGAATTTATTGACGTCATAAACTGTGATTCAAGATAACAAACTAGGGTATTTTTTTTTTTAAAAAGCAAACATTTAGGTTGGTTCCTTACGTAAAATATTCAGCATGCCTTCGGAATATAAAAGTTGTTATATACCGGACGGGTACCGGTCAAGCAAACATGGTGCTCATAGAATAGAAACTCTACTAAAGTAGAAAGTTTTGTCATCACTGAATAGTCTCATTACAGTTTCCTTACTATAAGGAATAAGAATAATTAATGGTTCACTTAGGAACCTTGAAGCATAAGAATAGTCGTTAAAAGACAAAACAAGACCAATCAATCACTTTTTGAGACGTCCGGCTCGTACACCGTTTTAATACCAAATTGATGGTTGTATTTAAACATCGATCTCTAGGAAAAGTATTTCCGAAATCATTATAAGAAGTAAATATGATTTTGATCAAAATAATAGTTTCATCAATTTTGCATAATATATACATGTATATAGTTAACACTGAGACGGATGAATTATTTGAATAATTATAATATAATAAAATATGATAGAAGTAAATCAATAAAAATGATTATTTTAATTTTTGTATGCATCTAAGGAGTTATTTGAAATAAATAACGCTTAAATTAAGGTATATGTTTCACTTTATGTTCTTAATACTCTTCGACCTAGTACTAATTTTAAACACAGAAAAAAAGTTAACTGGAAATGTTCAAGTTTTTTCTTCGATTTAAATTATATCTGTGTATAACAAGAAAAAAAAAAGTCAACGGTTCATTGATTGGTGTACGACACTTTGCTAGTCCACAATTGACAGACCATATTACAACATGCTGCGACTTCTGATATTGCTTTGTCTGATTGGACCATTATCAGTTTTAGGTAAGACAAAATTTAAAAAAATACAATATAGGAAAACAAAAAACTAAATAAATATATATCTCGAAAAAAAGGATTAATTTCTTTATCATGGATTTGAGAAATAGTGGAACATATTCATATAATTCGTTACCACAATTTTATTATGATACCATTTTCTAATAATTCGTGATTAAGGATTAAATCCAAGTAAACAATTGTAAAATGTTACGTCAAAATGTACCAAATAATGTCTCGTATTCGATATCACGAATTTAATCCGTCATAATGAATTATCTAATTAGTGAAAAGATTTTAATACATGTACGTATTCTAGATTTTTTAAATTCGTGATCTCGAATTTAATTATATTTTAGGAGTTCATAAAAGGGTTTCTGTAGATTTCGATGATTACCAATTAATTAAACAGCAATATCTGCAATATTGTGATAAACGAAAAATCATACATCACTCATACCTACAACAAAATTTCAATCTCAATAACAAATCTATATTTTGTTTTACATTTTGAAGATCGGTAAAATGCAAAGTGTAAATAAAATCTTCAAATTTCTGATGTGCCAAACTATTATTGAACTTAAGGGTCAATTATCATTAAATTGCAAAGACATTGCCTTATCACGCTGTTCATTTCCCATCGAATTTACAAAACCTTAATGAGAACCACAATGTCATAAAGTATCAAATGCTATATATTGTTTATAGATATAAGAAGATGTGGTATGAGTGCCAATGAGACAACTCTCCATCCAAGTCACAATTTGTAAAAGTAAACCATTATAGGTCAAAGTACTATGAAAGGCCGTTCATGTCAAAACCCCGATAAAGTAACGCGACAAAATCTCATTTAACGCGATAAATACAGTTTTAACGCGTTAAAACAAGATTTTTAAAAGGCGTTAAGAAATCATATATTTAACGCGTTAAACTTTGCAATGATTAAGTTTGAGATTTAACCCGTAAGTTAAAAAATATGTTTATCGCGATAACATACCGTCGCACTTGCCACATGTGTCATAATGAATCACATTTAACGCATTAAATTCAACACAATTACGTTACTACGTTACATAACTTTAACGCGTTAAAACATCATTTATGGTGTTAAAACATCGTTCAACGCTTTAAAACATTGTTTAACGTGTTTTAAAAAACGTCGTTTGGTGGAAGTATGGAATAATGTTGTTAACGAATACTATGATCTGTTCGCATTTTTTTTGGAGTATCGTGGTGTCCTGGACATCATAGACGAGGAAGATATGAATATATTACATTTCGTCTTCCTCCCTAGATTAAACCATCCTCTTGAACAAACCAGATTTCAAAATAGCAAACACGGTTTGTCAGCGGAAAACCATAAAAGTCCTAATGCCCTTTTTGTAACAGGAATCCGAAACAACATGAACTTCGAATGCATCGCTTTACGCGATTTACTATCAGAACTAAACATAAGTGCTGCAAATAAAAATATACATGTACCACCACAAACACAAGTTTTCGTTCGTTTTAAAACTCAAGTATCATGTAACTACATACTACGTTATACTTAGTAGTAAATACAGATCAATACAAATAAATTGTATGTGTATCCCACGGCTGTCAATCGATATATCGAGAGAAATGATCATGAAGGAATACCTAACGGTGGTCAGGCGTTGCGATCGGATCGTGAATGTAATAAACTGAAATTCTTCAAAATCTGTGAACAATCTGCTGTATTTTCAAAATGCGGAACGAATCCGAAAAAAAATTATGTCTGTCAAAATGATTCAACTTTCTCAATAATACTGTGCAATGAGATAAATGAAATATGCAGTACTTTATGAGAAAACACAAAAGGCGGAACACAAGTCCATGGGATTCATAAAAAAGAACATGTTTTGTACCTATAATGACTACATTCAAAAATATAATGATATGTTTCAAACTGAATCTTTTGTGTGACAGATAATACAGTAAAATACAAGGTTTTTTCCCTTGAAACCGTTCATATTGTTTTTAAAAACACTGAATTTTGTTGATTTTTCAATTAAATTGATCGTGAAAGATCGGGCAACGCATGATCTAGATCGTGAAAGGCAATGCGTGACCAGATAGACGCAGGACGTTTGTGCATTGTTACCTGTAACACTAAAGGACATTTGCGCTTTTAACTTTGTTACACCTGAACAAAATTGACGAGAATTTGCGTTATTTACCTATAATAGTTGTATATCTGTAATCTTTAGAAAATTTTCCAAAGTCATGGAAAGATGTTCACATATTCTTTGAAAGTTCTTTGAACAAATGAGAAATTCAGAAAAAAATACTCGGATAAACCAGACATATTATAAAGAATATAGTATACGTTTCTGTTGCTTTTAACGCGTTAAAAGAGCTTTTTACGCGTAAAGTTGCTTTTTACGCGTTAACGTGGCTTTTAACGCGTTAAATTTATCTTTACATTTACTTTAAACGCGTTAGATGCTTTTAACGCGTAATAGTTCCTCTTATCACGTTAAAGTTGCTTTTAACGCGTTAAATGAGCCTTTAACGCGTTAACGAGCTTTTAACGCGGTAAAGGTGCTTTTAACGCGTTATTGTTGCTTTTAACGCGTTAACGTTGCTTTAAACGCGTTAAAGTTGCTTTTAGCGCGTTAAAATTGCTTTTAACTCGTTAAGGGGGCTCGCGGGTTCAAATTTTCGCGCCAACTGCGCAGGAAGTTGCGTATCGATATCGCAAGTCATACCTATTGTCGTAATTGTCAATGATAATTCATTTTGATTATTATAAATAATCTATTTTATTTAAATATATAACAAAAGAATGTTGTAATTGAAAACTGTAATTCGAGAATTTTATAAAATTTATTATTGCTATTTTCATTGTTGCAAATGCACTTTCGTTTTGTGGTAATGGCATGTTCTTGCCGGCGAGAGAAGATAAACACAAGATACATCACAATAATCGAAAACGTGGGCTGCTTTTCATGAATACTGAAACGCAGATCGAAAATACTAGAACACGATCTTCATTTTAGTAGCTTATGAAGCAGTTTCACACTTGTTTTACACTAGAAAAGGACCCGGAAATATGCGTAAAATGTATGTAATATTTTGTAAACAAACAATGAATAATGTATTATAAAGTAATTCTTCTTTAATTTTCTAGCGATCCTTCATTTATTGAAGATTCTTCGCCATATAATTTACATCGTCTGCGAATGATCCCAGCACAAGAGTGATTCACGACCATAAAATCATTTGAAAGTAATTTTTTTTTAACGGAAATGGGAAAAAAACAACAAAAAACAGGGACAAAAATTAATGTGTATTATAAATTATATAAAACTGAGAATGGAAACGGGGAAATATGTCAGGACAACAATCCGACGACCAAATAGCAGAAAATGATCCAAAGCCACCATGGGTATGAATCTATGATGGGTATTCAACACAGCAAGAAAATCCAGCCCCCGGAGGCAGGATCCAGCTAGCCCCTAAACAATAATGTATTGTCCAGGGAAAATGGACGTCAAACTTAACGGCAAAACATAATATGAGGAGGCGCTACCTTGAATAGACTATGTCCTACATATTGATTGATTGTTGGTTTGCTTAACGTCCAGTGGCAAATATTTCATGCATGTTCAGGACGAATGTCCTACATATAGTTTTTGTCTAAAATAAAATAATAGGTTCAGATGGAAAATGTTAAGGGAACGATCATTGAACTTCAAAAGGCAGGATGCAGTATGTTTTTTTTTCTTCAAAAAATATTCTGATTCCCAAATTGACGAAAAAAAAAATCTAATCAAGCAGAGGACAAAAAATATTCTGAATCAAGATTACCCCCATACCTTCTAGTGTTAATTTATGACCAAATAATTTGGATTAATAGCGTTGAAGCCCTTTGCGTGAAAAAAAATCTAACTGAAACAAAAAACCATACCCCCGCCCTTTTGAAGCTAAATGGTTGCACCTTTATTGTCCATATTGTTTTCTGCTGAAAATAAATTTATTGGTGATTTATCTAAATAACAATGCTTAAATTCATTATCTTGTGCCATTTTCAAATCCATTTTTCTTTCTTTGCAAATTTTACAAAATTTTAAACAATAAGACATTTGTTTAATTTCAAAACTATGAATACTGTTATACAATCCATAACTTTATTAAATTAATTATTTGCTGATTTTCATGAAAAGGTGAAGGATTTGGAATATCTTTTTCATCAATAAGTTGTAGCTGGTTTTTTTTTAGTACTGCAAACAACACTTTCTGTTTGTTGAAATATTTTTACTTTCTAAATTAGCTGGATGTTCATATTGTATTCCCAGTTTCCAGCATCTCATATATATGTGATCAGCAAGAGGATCATTCTGATTCTTAAAAGAAGAGTTTGAATTTACAGTTAGCCTGTTTAGAATAATGTTTTGATCAGGTTTTTTATTTTGATCTAAGCATAAGGAACCATAAATAGGATTGTTAAGTTGATAATCTAAAGATTTTGCTATTTTCTAGGATGCTATTTAAAATTTGAGGGGAGAACACTGCTCAGCAGTATAAATGCATTCCTGATCATCTTCTGTTTGTGGGTTTCTACATTAATTTCATGTACTAATTCAGAGTCAGTTTTATGTCATTTTTGCATTTTGTTTTATTAGCTTACTTTTCAAGTTTTTATACGACGGCAAAATAAAATTCAGAATGGAAATGGGGAATATGTCAAAAATTATCTTTCGAGTAATGCAAGCATGTCGCTGTTGTTGTCCGAAGACACATTTGGTTTCCGGACAATAACTTTAGTTTAAGTAAATGGATCTCTATGACAATGTATGAAATTGTACCAGAAGGTTCAACTTCAATACACAAAAGGAAGGTTAGAATTGATTTTGGGGGTTATCATATGGTACCAACAGTTTAGGAGTCCGTGGTCAAAAACAACATTTTTGGGTTGTTTTGTCCATAATTTTTGGGTTTTTTTCTCCCAAAATTTACCATTTTTACATTGATTATTTCTCATTTATATATAAATGCAACAAATACTGATATGGCAGGAGATACACACGAAACAGGGTGTGTAAATTATTTTATCGGTAATTTGTGCATTTTTCCTTTGATATGTGTTTCTTGATAATGTCGACGTCAGTATCAGTGAACTGGTCATGATAAAGAAAATATATTGGGTCAGTTCGCAATTGACATGCGCGAGTGCACCGCAAAAGGATCTTTTTCCCTTTAATTCACTAAATTGCACATGATTTTTTTTCGCAGAAACGCACGAGTTATTTCAAGAATGACTTGTCATTGTTTGAGACTTTCAGTAATAAAAAGTTAGTTAAGCCTTTTCGAACGATTCACTGATTGTGTGAAAATTTGAACAGAAAATGTACGATAAACCTGATAAAATCTGCAGAATTATTGATAGCTTTCCTTACTATTCACAAGGACATATAACTAACATATCATCGATGCTATTCCGATCTGAGTTTTTATTCATACAAAGTCTGGCATGGCTGGTGCTGTTCCAAGTTTTCTTCTTTTTCTGCATGTTTCTTGAGAAGTATTTGTTTAACCTGGTCAGTCACTATAAAGTGTTACAATTCATATTTAGACGCAACACATAAATAGTGACAAA
This sequence comes from Mytilus californianus, assembly GCF_021869535.1. Classification (NCBI taxonomy): domain Eukaryota; kingdom Metazoa; phylum Mollusca; class Bivalvia; order Mytilida; family Mytilidae; genus Mytilus; species Mytilus californianus. The sequence goes on along the minus strand of NW_026262745.1, from coordinate 4,711,557 downwards.
AAAGGTACCGCTTTCACATGTATGAAATGAGAGAATCTAGAAAAAAGTTTAAATATACACATAATTTTCAACATTTTTGTGGGACTATCATATAAAATTAAGGAGATATGTAGTTGGAGTCTGCTGCGGAATAGAAATGTTCGGGCTCACCTGATACCTGTTTCCAAATTAGTCCATATTAAAGTTTGAAGGGTCCAAAATTAAAATATTTTTGATTTCAACTGACATAAAATTTTTGGTGTTTTTTATATGCTAAATCTACATCTGCGGTTGTATTAGGCTGTGCTTGGCGAAGCATTTTATTGCTTTTTTGTTTGTACTTTATTTTATTTTGGTCATGAAAATTAACTTGTAGTTGTGAAATTGCTTACATTTTAAGATGATAATTAGATAACTTCGCATGGTGACAACACTGACATTTTCGTAGATTTACTTTTTCCCGGGGAATGCTTCATCTGTTGATATATTCTCTTTGTGAACGATTTGTGTATATTTAAATATATTAACCGATGTTGAAAGACATGTATAATGTCAAATCATAACAATACAAATTGTTTAGTCTCAAAGTAAACTTGTAAGATTTCCGCAGTTATTTTTGTTGAATAGGTGCAAATTGGGTACTCGGTGCAATTTGGGAACTGTGACGTTATAGCCATAAGTGTTTATTGCTTTAATAGGTTGAAATGTGTACCTGATAAAAATATTCAGTAGAGGGAAAATGTTTTGATCAGGTTTACACTGACGCATGAAATATACAGGTGACTGCGGGAGGCAATTATTTGTATTGCATCCAAATAATGTGTCGGCAGCTTGAATTTCAAAGTATGTAGCCCACATACTTCCCTATACCTATCAAAAGTCATGGTATTATCATGGGTTAATATCATAACTCCATCTTCCCATAAAATCCTATTTTGGATAATATGGGTGCATACAATATATATGTACCTATAAATGTATCACTCAGACTCAAGTCTTCTTTTACAGCTGTTTTATGATTAAACTTAGAGAGTGAAAAAAAACCAGTCTCCATCTCCTGGGACTGTTTAAGGTAGATATGTGTCATAATTAATGACAAGATTTGTTGAGAGTTTGTCAAAGGAAATACAGGATATTTTTTTTTGTTGAAAACTTTTGTTAAGTTTTGAATTTCACCTGCATTTGTCCGTGAGCTACATGAATAACCGTGATCACATTCAACAGTAACTGTATAACCAACTTCATTATCACTGTAACTTGATATGGAAATTCTGTAGCAGATGAATAATAGTAGTCGTGGTCAACCAGAGGCAGTGCCAGAGCACCGGTCTTTACTACCTCCCGAAATGTATTGCTTGCAGAGGGGTTTTCTGTATTCCGATGGCTGGACGGAACTTTTACACTACAAATGTTATCATCAATTATGATATTGTAACTTTTAAATGAAGTACCTGTGGTTATTTAGGAAATTTGTCACTGATAATGGGAAGATGAAGCAGACGATGAAACATGCATGGCGTAAGATGTTGTTTTTCCAAACTTCAGTTATTTCCGTGGTACAATAAAATTTAAATAAACTACACAAGTTACTAAAATTTCTAAATTCTTGTTTTTGTAAACAAATAAAAATTCATGTCGTATTTAAATTGAATTTATTCCGTTTTGTCCCGTTTTTTTCAAGATCGCGATTAAACGAGAATCTGGCAGCCATTAAAAATATAAGGGTTAAACTAATGTCCTGACAATGTCCTGACGGATATTCCAATGCTAATTTAGTTTTCATTATTTGAAGAATTGACTTTATACTTGGAGCCAAGCAAGAATACAATATTTATTTAATAAATATAAGGAAAAAAAAGAAAAAAAAAATTTTTTAAGAGTTAGATAACTTGACTTGATCAACTTCGAAATTTTTTTTTTAAAAATCGTACGAGATTTAACGAGAGTGACGAAACTTTTTAGATTGGTCATGTAGAGAGAGTTATCGTTCTTTATTCCAATTCGATGCTTCTACCATAAGTGCCAGCTAAAGCTGGCATAAAAATGAACCAAAACATATAATACAAGACTAAAAAAGACCAGAATTTCCCGACTTTGGACAGGGTGAGGCGCAAACAATATTTCAGCGAGCTTAAACATGTTTTGTCAGATGTTAACCCTCCACTATACCTCTACCCAATGTGGAATAAGCAAACAAACAGCAATACCCACACTAAAATGAGTGATGCTCATTATACAATGTACTTGTGATAAATGTTATGACACATTATTTACAGACCACTTAGGGTCCAGGAGTTGTTTTCACATTAAACTTAGAACTAAGATCGATAGTACAATGTAAGTCCTAAACAATTCATACATGAAAACGATCAATGTTAGTTGTGAGTTTTTTTTTAAATCGACTCCTGGGGCCTGTTTATCGAAACTGTCCTAAGATCGGTCCTAAGAATTTCTTAGAACTTACACCCCAGTTCTATTGTTATACTTCATAGTTTCTATTTCTGAAACAAGTGTAAATTGAATAGATCTATTGTTACGAATAAAAATGGACTTTGACCACAGGGTGTGACGAGCGGGGTTTCTGGAAACCCCTGCTTCTACATCCCGCAAACAAAGTCCATTGTTATTCGTAACAATAGAAATTGATTATTCTTTAAATAGCATGAACATAAGAAATTTCTAAAATTGTTCACTACAAATTGTTTCATGATATTAAAAAAACACATTTTAGGAAATTCCAATAAGCATCTATATGGAATAACAAAATAATCCTTTAAATACTCCTTTGCTTGAAGGTAATTTTTTTTTATCCCAGTCATATTTCTCTTATCTCCCGACCCCCCAAAGAGAGGTTACTAGTGGGGTTTCATGTGAGAAAAAAATATTCTTATAAATCATGGTTTGAAATTGTCAATAAATATGCTATCGTTTTTTTTTTCATTTAATAATCAATGTTAACAAATATAGGGTTTAGAATGGGGTGTAAGTTAGTTATACACCTCGGGATACGGCGTGTCTGGATAAGAAACCCCTCCGGCATCCGGCCGTCGGGGTTTCTTATCCAGACACACTTATCCCTCGGTGTATAACTATTACAGAAATTAGGATAAAGTTAGGACCGACTTACGACATGTCTCAGCATGCACATCGAAGCTATCTTAGGATTATCTTAGCTAGGATGTCCTAACCGCTGTCATAAGTATTGGCGTTAAAGAAAATAACAAATTAAAAATGAAAAAATGAAAATTTTGTATCAAATTTAACCAATAACTATAATTTAAAAAAAAGATTAATAATTAGAAAATAATTATTAGTTTTAAATTAAAGGTGATAAATACTTTTTATATCAGAATTGTACATTTAAACTCATAAAACAAAACATAAGACAAAATCTATAACTACGTTTTATATAAGAATTGAAACAAACGAATTGTAAATAGTTAAAATAAAATATATAATCGGTAAAATCATTATATCACCAGAGTGAGCTGAATTCGAAGTGTCACGGTTTCATACTTAAAAGTTCAAAGACAAATCTCGTGCATCTTTCATATAAATACTGAGTACTTCAACTATTTTATTACTGCAAATAACATGCGATGATACGTGTGAATATAAGAGACGAAATTCGAATTCTACTGATGCAAAACTACAGACTCTCCTGGACGACGTGGACAAGAGTAACACTTTTCTTTTTGGTAAATTGTCAAATGTTGCCACAAATGGTGCTGAAAAGAGGGATAGGATTTAATATGCATTAAGGGAACTACCATTTGATTTTTAGGGGGCGGCGCTAGGTTTACATTTGAAAAAAAGGCAGGACAGGAGTTTGGAGTAAAAAAAAAAGCTGGGATGAGCAACTTTGCAAAAAAAAGCAAGATGACAATGTATGTAAAAAAAAGTCAGGATAAAAAAAAAAAAAAAAAAGGCAGGACAGGATTTGAAAGTAAAAAAAAATGCAGGATGAGGAACTTTGCCAAAAAAAAAAAGTCAGGATGACAATTTACATGTATGTAAAAAAAAGTCAGGATAAACTAATAAAAAAGGCAGGACCGAATAGAGTGAAAAATAAAAAGGAAGGACAGAGATTACAACAACAAAAAAGCAGAACAACATTTTTCATCCTAGGTACCCCCTACCCCCCACCCCCTCATAAAAATCAAATGGTAGTTCCCTAAAGTAAATGCAACCAATACAGGCCATATTTGTTTATAAAGCAACAATCCTAAATATTTATAAAGTTAGGACCATCCTAAGACCATCTTAAGAGACCTAAATTGGTATCCTAAAGTAAGGACAATTCCTAGGATTTTCCAAAGTTACGAAAGGTTTGATAAACCCACTTAGGATTAAGATATGTCCTAAGTTGGTCTTAGGACATGTCCTAATCCTAAGACTGCTTCGATAAACAGGCCCCTGGTGTGTTGACTAAATCACCATTTATTTGCGGCTTGGCAGTTGTGTTATCTATAAAAAAGAAGATGTTGTATGAATCCCAATGAGACAACTCTCCACAAGAGACCAAATGACACAGAAATTAACAACTATAGGTCACTGTACGACCTTCAACAATGAGCAAAGCCCATACCACATAGTCAGCTATAAAAGGCCCCGAAATGAAAAATGTAAAACAATTCAAACGAGAAAACTAACTGCCTAACTTATGTACCAAAAATGAACTAAAAACAAATATGTGACACATCAACAAACGACAACCACTGAATTACAGGCTCCTGACTTGGGACAGGGACATACATACAGAATGTTGTCTACATCAGACACTATAAGTAAATTAATACTAATGACCATTTGATTTTTCGATAAAAGGCAGGAGTTTTTCTCTTTTGCAAACAGAATTTTCATTTACTCTGTTGTTAGTTTAGATTATTAGTCCCCTACCGACGAAGTCGAAGGGCACTTTAGGTTTGCACTCCGTCCGTCTGTCTGTCCATCCGTCAGTTCGGCAAATCAGTTTTCCACACTTTTTTCTTCATGCTTAAAGATATTGATTTGATATTTGGTGTATTGTTTTATCATGACAAGTTACTGATCAAGTTTGAATTATGTTCCGGTCTGGTGTTTTTATGCAAGAGTTATGGTCCTTTGACTTCGAAAATTTCGCTCAAATAATCAGTTTTCTGCACTTTTTTGTCATGCTTGAAGATATTGATTTGAAAATTGGAACATAGTTTTATCATGACAAGTAACATATCAAGTTTGAATTTTGTTCTGGTCTGATGATTTTGTGCAAAGTTATGGTCCTTTGACTTAGAAAATTCACTTAAATAATCAGTTTTCAACACTTTTTTTTCGTCATGCTTGGATTTCCTGATTGTACTGTGCATGCTTCTACTAAGTTATCTGGCTTGAATTTTTAAAGAAATTGATAAAAAATACAAAACAAATATGAACTCTTTAAACATTTTATGTACATTTTTTGGTTGTGCACTGTTTCACGGGGAAAACTTTGGTTTCCAATCCCCCAAAAAACTAACAGTTTTTTCTCAGCTGTATATATGTTGAATATTTAAATATTGGGGAGCAACCTCACCACCCTCTTTTTCAAAAATTCTGGGTCCATTCCTGTAGATTGTTCATGTAAAACTTGGCACATATCAAACTGTGTTGATTATTTAATTATAACATGGATAAGGTGAGGTGCATATTAAACTATTATATATTTTAAACAATTTACTGTTGTATTAAAATTTTGTTCTCTTTACAAAATTTCATGTCAAATGTCTTAATTAATAAAGTTATATCAGTATGTGTTTTGCTAGAACAGTACACTTTTCATGGACAGAATTAAAAAGTTAGATTAATTCAAATCCGGCTATGCTTATAAACTAGTTGGAATTGAAAAAGGGGGGTACATGTAATAGTTCTTATAATTACTATCACAGTGATAAAATGTAAAAGGTTATTCGTGTTATTTCATTGATTCGATACTTTTATAATTTCTTTATTACATACAAATGAATGTATTTTTTTGTACATTTTAAAATATGGGAAGTGAACCTCCATATTTTGAGTTATAGCTGGTAGATATTCTATGATTTTAATATATATTTTTGCCTAAAAGTAGAACATTATATATAAAAAAATTAAGATGTGGTATGATATCCAATAAAGAACAAATGACACAGAAATTAACAACAATAAGTCACTGTACCACAACGTGCTCAACAATGAGCAAAGCCCATACCACATAGTCAGCTATAAAAGGCCTGTAAAAATCTTATTGAGAAAGTGCAAGTCTAGTGTGTTTTTTTATATTTTCATTTACTGGGTATTGTCTAAAAGAAATGCAGTTAACAAAATGCTTTACAAATGTGTATCCATGATTTTCGAAAAAAGGGGCAAAAGGCTTCCCAAACAAGGCAACATTTAAAGTGGGACATGTGAAAAGGCTATGAATTAACCATATATGTACCTCCCCTAAATCCACCTTTGTGAAATAATGAAATAATTTTATTTTCAAACTGAATAGACATTTTTTAAAGACTATGCATGACCTTAGACCTTAGATTAGGGAATTATAAAAGAGTTGATATAAATTAATACTGCAAAAATGTGCTTTTTAAATGCCCTAATATATTATGTAGCATGTATTAAAGGCAATTGAAGAATCATTCAATGTATCAAGGATTCAAGATTTATTACAATTATTCAAAATTTAAATTAATATGTGCCTGAAAAATAAAAGATTATCAAAAGAAGGTGGCTTTACATGCATGACATAAAAATGTATTTTTTCTACCAATTTAAAATTTTTAAGGTTTTTTAATTCTTCCACATGAGTATAAAATGTTCTTGGCCATGTATAATTGAATTAAAGAAAAAGTTATTTGGTCAATTTAGGCAATAACGCATATTTACACATAAAAATTAATACAGAAGCTATAGGAAATAAATTCTTTTTGCATATGTTAAGAAGTACAATGTATGCTGATGCAATATATTTTTCAATTTTTACTTTTTAGTGGAAAACTTGCATGTAATTTTAGTCCCAATTGGGGGATGGGGGAGGGGGGTGGGGTGGGTTGGTGACAGGTATTTGCATAACCTGATTATACAGAACAGGATTTAAAAAAATTGGCACACTGAGAAAAGAAAGTCATACGGTTATATGAATAGAATAAACCTGTAAAGTTGGCATGCTACTAATCAAACCATGCTTTTCTACACTTTTAAACTAGTTAATTTTTTTTTGGAATTTATTGAATCTGAATAAGTAATTTTTTGGAACTGAAATATGATCATAAATGAGTACTTTTGTCACAATACTGCATGTTGTTATTTATATTTATTCAAAAAGTTGCCAAGATTGGATTTTATTATGCCCTGACACAAATGTGGATGGATTATATAGATATACATGAACTAATATACCCTTGTCAGTCCATAAGTATGTACATGTACATCCCTTTCCAGTTAAGTTTTGCATTTAGCTCCATTTCTCAGAAACTAATGGTAATATATCAATGATATTTCTTCTCCACAAAAATCTTGTATACTAGTAGTACAATACATTACTTGAGTCACTATGACCTACATTTATTGCTTTTGTGTCTTTGGTTAAGTCTTGTGTTTAGGTTCATTTCACAGAAACCTATTGTGATATATCACCACTACAGTATTCTTTTATGGTACCACTCAGGTCATCAACAATTTGATTACTGTGACCTACATTTAATGGCAGGACATCCTGTGTCTTCTGGACACATTTTCTACTTTATACAAATCTAATAACTCACTATCTAACCTGAAATTTTTTATGTTATGTAATTTCAAAAGCATAAAACGGATAAATTGACAGATATAAAAAAGGATTAGATGGCGGGTGTATCAGGTTCAACTATATCATTTATTAATTTTTATACATAAACAAGTACTAGGAAATGAAAGAAGAATTTGTCTATGTCAAACTTAGATATAAATGGATCCTCTAATAATTCCATTATACAACAAACATAGAAGTTTTCCTGTGTGTTATATTTGTCAGCATTGTGTATAAAATTTCAAATGTATATAAAAAGATGGGATATACGGGGAATGATTGCCACTGAGAAAACTTGCCACCAGAGACCAATAGAGATAGAAGTTAAGAACTATATGTCCCATATGGCCTTCAACTATGAGCCAACTCCATACCGTTTAGCAAGCTATAAAACCAAATGACAAATGTAAGGCAATTCAAACATGTCAAAAAATACCTTCTTGCAAAGTTTCATCAAAATTGGAATACTAATGGTGGAGATCCCTGGGGTGGGATATTTATTGCAGATGAGGGATTGTCTTGTAAACTGAAAAATCAGTGTAAGTCTGGTGTCTGAGTGAGTCTAGGTTTCATAAAAAAGGCAGAGTCTCCAAGTTTTATTACAATCAAGCAAGAGATACTTAAATTATCAAATGAAACCAGTGGTATTAAGCAAGAGAACGGACAGACAAACTAAGAACTATTTGCCCCAGGGATTCCACAGTTCATATAAATATGCAGGTTTTAAAAACAAACACACCCTATTATAATAGATACTGCCTGCTCATTTTTTAAATTGTATGGTCTTGAATTTGAACTGAAAATTTTAAAAAATCCCAAAAATGAGTGATTTCCCATTTTGACTGCTGGTTGCCATGGCAACCAATATGCAAATCAACTGCACTTGTTTGGAAATGATATATATATTATATATGGTCTTACATGTATAGAAGTTATAACAAGTTTTTAAAACCAGGTCTGTTTATATATCACGGATCCCAAAATTAGAAAAGTGTGTCAAAGACAGAGTTATCTCCCTTTTTGAAAAAAATCCCATTATCTTTAATGATGTAAATTTTTTGTCTTAACTAGACGGTGACTTGTTGATTTTATTTTTGATTAATTAAAAAGACTTTTGAAGCAACAACAAACAAAAACACAAATATAGAAAAATCTAAATATATTAGGTTTCATGAGAGATTCTTCAATAAAACTAGCTTTGCATTCATTTCCCTATCATTTCTATAGTAATCTTGAACGAAAACCAATAAACTTTAACCCTTCAAAAATTCTTAACAAGACGGTTAACCCATTTTTTTATTTTACTTTTCCACTAAGCACATGATAAGGTTCATTTATAAAAAAATTTAGCAAAATCCTATATTACATATTTATACCACCCAGCCACCTTAAAGTTGATTTTAAAACGATCCATAAATAATTAAATAATTTCCTTGTCTTTTTACGCGTTAACCTTCTTTTATCGCGTTAAACCCTCTTTTAACGCGTTAAACCTCCATTTAACGCGTTAATTGTTATTTTAACGCGATAAGTAATTAATGACAATAATATATAAATGTGCAGAAAATCTTTAAACTACGTTAATTGACAAAGATATGATACATGCGGCCATTTCATTTAGTAAGTTTCGAGTAAAATCTGACGCCTTTTAAAAAACGTTGTTAAGGCGAAAGTAGAAAGTTTTTTTCGGTCATTTTTTGTAGTTGAGTGCTTAACGCGTTAAATAATTAAATAACGTTAAATTATTTTAACGCGTTAAAACTGTATTTCTCTAATTCTTCGTCAATTTATCCCTTTCTGCACCCATTGTATAAAAAAAATTAATCAACGTGTGTTTCGTTTGATCTCAGTTCTTCATTGGTAAAAATCCGATTATGACGTCGAATTTTCTTGCTTTCCTCTGAATTTCCTATTGTGACGGCATGAAAAAAGGCGACCATGCCTGATGACGTCACATAGAAAGAACACATCTTTTTGCAGATCATTCGAAAAGAAGGAATAAATTTGCCTGCGTATTGTTTGAAAATCATAAGAGAAACAGATTCCACCACCAAATCTCGTGTAATACGATATTTATCTACTCTCGACAGTTAAATTTTAAATATTTAAAACGCTCGGCGAGCCTCGCGTTTTAAATTTGAAAATTTAACTGTCTCGAGTGGATAAATATCGTATCACACTCGATGCAGTGGTAGAATCTATATTTATCGCGTTAAATGTTAATGCGTTACTTTATCGGGTTTTAAGTACGGCTTTCAACACGGAGCCTTGTCATTTATTTCTAATGTGTTGTTCAGGCTATAACCGGATGAATATGTAAGAACTAAGGCCCGGAAACACATTAACGTGTCCAAGAAAATAAATCAGCTCAACGTGTTTGTCTAGTAAGAAGCAGGGCAAATTCATTTAAAAAAGGAGACGTAGTATGATTGCCAATGAGACAACAATCCACCAAAGTTCAAATGAAGTGGATGTAAGTAATTATAGACAACCGTACGGTCTTCAACAATGAGAAAAACCCATACCGTATAGTTGGCTTTAAAAGGTTTGAAAAATTTGAAACAATTCAATTGAGAAAACTAACGGCATAATTTATAACAAAACTATTAACGAAAAACAAATATGACAGAAATGAACCATCGACAACCACTGAACTACATGCTCTTTACTTTGGAAAGGCACATAAAGAATGTGGCGGTGTTAAATATGTTTGAAGGCGTCAACCTTCTCCTAACTTGGGACAGTGGTGTAAAGGCATTACACAAGAGGTGTAATACCACCAAATCATAGTACGTCACATCCGGTTGCATACGAAAAAGGGTCGAAAAAAATATTCCCTTGAATTTGACAGTTTTCTACATTTCATTGCAGTAAAACATATCTGAGTCATGAACATTTTTTATTTGGTGTTTCTATAAAATATTTTGGAAACTTGAGGTTAAATGATTACTAAAGCTTGTACAAAAAAAAAAAGGATTGAAAATTTGATTGGTTAACATTCTAGTGATGGTTATTTTTTTATTTGCAATAAAATGTTATGTGAAATTTTATTATAGTACTGGAGTAGTTCTGTATTTGAATCAAAGATAAATTCTGCACAACTTTTTGAAAAGTGCAAATTTGACAAAGACTAATAGGGGAAAATCAATGGTGGTATTACACCAAGAGCAAACTACAAAACAATAACCGACAACCACTCATTACAGGCTCCCGATTTTGGACAAACATGTTTGATGTGTCATTAGTTTTGGATCTGTTTGAATATCCCTTTAAGAGCGTTCGAAAGTATTCAACCATACCAAAAACCATTACAACACTTATAAAAATCTTTGAAAAGTCCACTTTACTTTTAAAATTTAGCATATGTTGATATGATAAACTATGTACATTATTATGTTTATTGTTTTTTTTTTACCGGTACCGGAGAAGGGGGTGTACTATCTATACCAATGGAAAGATATTTTAGAGATGATTCAAATTATTAAGTGGAAAAAATGTATATAAAAAAGATCGAATATCTAATTGTATATCAAATTAATGCTAACTTCCACATGTTATTGTTACTTTGTCGACATTACTTAATGTGAACCTATAGTCAGAGAGTAATGTATTTTAAGAAAAGGACTTTTGTATCGTTTCTGCATGTACTGAATTTCTAGAAAAGTACAGAAAGTATAGCATTATTAGGAAGTCAAAAATGTACTCAGAACATTTTTATCCTAACCAGTATTAATAGTATAAAAAATTAAAGCAAAGTCAACCATTATGTGATTAGGCTTTGTTTTGTATCTTGTATATAATGTTTCTATGTCTTGTTAGAATAACATACGATTGTTTAGTTTCATTCATTAATTTTTCTTTAATGTTTTTGATATTTGATTGGCTTCTTGGTTTTGTTTTTTACCCCAAACCGCACTTCCTCGAAAAAAATTTCAACAAAGTATATCAAAAACAGAATATTATCCTTCCTATAGTTCTCTTTTTGTTTGCATTCCATGCTGGTGGTGATTCGTTGATAGATTTGTTTACTGATGTTAAGGTAGATCATAGCACTTCAAACCACTTGTCAGAGTTTGTCTGTTTGTGTTGCTGTCATATTGAAACCATGCCCTATGCCAATTAAAATTGAATAAAAATCATGTTTTCATTGAGAAGCAGTTAGTGTGTTAAAATATACAAAAATATCCAAACCGGAAGAAGTTATTTTGTTTGAATTTTCAGGTCAATCTTGCAGTTACTCCTACATACTTGGTTCCTTCACCTGGACAGAAGGACGTGATCAATGTATAAATGATGGGATGGATATAGCTGTTATAAAAGATCAAGAAACACAGACCGAAGTGAATTTTTACATAAACACAAATGGATGGTAACAAGTCATAAAGCAAATTCTTTGTTCTAAAAAGTTTAAACTGAAACGCTCATTCACTTTAATACCACTAAATGCTATCGGGAAACATAATAATTCCGTTGTTGTAGTAAAAAGGTCGAAAATTAGTTTTTACAACTTTTCAGCTCAACGAAGTTACAAATGACACCAGTCAAACTGAAATTAACACCCTTCTCCTAACAGTAAACCAAAATAAATATTAATTATTATTTTTTGTTTAAAAGAACACACACACACACATATATATATATTATACAAATATATATCAGTTAATGTCAAACTCATCAAAATAAGTAGTTTATGGTTCATGATAGAAAATATTAATTTAGAATTTAATAAAAACAGAGGTTTCCGTCATGGCGTGCTAGAGTTATCACCCACAAAAACAACAAATCCCAATTTTTCAGATAAGGGTCATAACTCTTGAATATTAAATGCCAAAACCGTCATAATCGAACTTGATCTGTATTTTAAGGATCAGGGCAATCTGTTCAAATCTTTAAAAAGACATGGCAAGTGGTACTTAAGTTATTATCCGGACACAAAAAACAAATCTCAATTTCAAAATAATATAGAAAGGCCCTCTATAGAGGTAAAGACTTTTATGTTGAATAAACTGAATGTGATTTTTTTCCTTTGTAATACTGGTTATTTCAAGCATTACTGTCAAGTTTTGTCATAATCAGTTCAATAGTTTGAGAAAAATCTAGTATAATGTAAGACAACATCTTCAGCGATTTAAGCAAAATTCTTGGAAAAATCCAAATCAAGCCGCATCATGATAGAGTATAGTTTGGACCAATAAATGATCAAATATTTATCTCATCTGCATAAAAACAGTAGAATATGATAGAAAAGATGACTCTAGGATGATAAATACCACTAATGGACCTCTTTGTCTTCATAATAAGGTCCCTTTTGGTCCATTTATACCTCTCATTTCCTCAAAATTTCAACTTTTTAGGCCAATAAATAAAAATTTTGGGGTAAGTTTCTCTCATTTATGAAAGAAATATGATGATAAATGAGTAATTGAAGTATTCAAGCTGAATGAACTATCAATATAAAAGTTTACTGACTCAATGGAAGTTTCAATAAATCCTTACGTAAAACTTAAATTCACGCCATGTTCCAGAGAGGGACATAAAAAGCTTCCTTTTTAGTGAATAATTTGTTGTTACAGCTTTAAAAAATTATTTCATTTACTAATAGCTATATATTTATTAAAGTAATACTAAGGAAAAAGTTTTCCATTATAGCAAAATATAAGAAATAAGGAGAAAAAGTTCGAAAAAGCTCCCCAGATCACTTCAGTATGGCTTGCTCTTTCTACTAATATTCATGCTAGAGTCCTATTTCGGGGCAATTTTCTCATAAAATGTGTTTTTGAGACTCAATCCACTCAAAATATTTTAGTTTTGTAGTATTTCACTTAAATAGCATGAAATTTTAACAAATGAGAGTACACACAAGGTCAAAGGTGCATGTGCAACTTCCCATATAAGGTGTAATACTACCATTGATTTTCCCCTATTAGTCTTTGTTAAATTTGCACTTTTCAAAACATTGTGCAGAATTTATATTTGTTTCAAATAAAGAAATACTTGCAATGAGTAAAGTTTTATCCTATCCAGTACTACAGACAAAATTTCACATAACATGTCATTGCATACGATAAAATAACCATCACTGGAAGTTAACAAATACAATTGTCACCTCTTTTTTCCTGTGTACAAGCTTTAGTAACCAGTTAACCTCAAGTTTCCAAAATATTCTATAGAAACACCAAATAAAAAAGTAATTGTGCTTTGACATGTTTGAAACACCCAATATATATGTTTATAACTTACAATTTTTTTACTGCAATGAAATGTAGGATTATTTCCTTAAAACTGTGAAATTCAAGGGAATATTTTTTCTACCCTTTTTCGTATGCAACCGGATGTGACGTACAATGATTTGGTGGTATTACACCTTGAACGGTAAATGACATTGGCGTTTAAATTCAACTTGACTTGTAATTTATGGCTCATGACATTAGATTAACACCTAAAACAAGTTTTGAAGCACACTTTAATTATCATAATTGTCATATGGAAACAAAAACAAATCCCAGATTTAAACATAACTAATGGTCATTACTCTTGAACAGATAATGCCAAAACCGTGAAAATCTAACTACATTTCAATTGAACTTAAGTGCATAGTTGTCTCATTAGCAATCATGCCACATCTCCTTATTTTTATATTGCATTTCATGGTCCATAACATTCTATTCTAATTTTAACATCCGGGAACTAACATTTTGACTAATTGACGGACGAACAAGTGCATCACTATATACCCTCCCCGGCCTTCTTTATGGTGGGGGTATAAACAAATGTCATGGTATAATTTGAAATGATATGTTGATAACACCATAGCAGAAGAAGAAAAATAACGTAAAAAAGTTACATACATACATTTGTAACTGAAGCAACGCACTCCTACCAAAACCCGGGTGTACACTCAGAAGTTCCGGAACAGTGAAGTAAATCCTGCTCCTTACAAGGAAATAAATTGAATGTTTCAATTGTTATATTTGAATCAGAAATGTCGTACCCACCATGAAAACTAATACCCACGTCCAGATGTATGAAAAAAATTCTACAGCAAACAGAAAACTAAACATGAGATATTGCTAGAAAAATAAAACATAGCAAGACTAAATGCCATTAAAAGCAAGAGAATAATAAATAATACAATAATTATAAATCAGTAACGCTAGACTTATATTGTATACAGAATCGCTCTGTACATACATGTACAGTATATATTACATGAAACAGTAAATCTATTAACTATTTAAACCAATAACTACATTACTGTTAATTTTTCACATGCACTATTTAATAATTTTTAACTTTTAATTTGCAAAACACTCATTTGCAAATCCGCCGCCGCCTCTCCTTAGACCTACAGTGTCATGTAAATAACCAAAATGTGCGGAATTACATGGGATTCAATAATTTCATTGCTTTTCTGCTGTTTTTATTATACATATTTTGTAATTTGATTTAGAAAAACATGGGATTTTCAATATCCCATGGGATAAGGCAAATCCCATGGGATTGACCATTATCCCATGGGATTTTGGTTAAATCCCATGGGATTTTTTTGGGTCCCATGGGATATTTGTTGTCCCATGGGACAAAAAAAATCCCATGGGACTATAATTATCCCATGGGATTTTTAATATCCCATGGGACAAAATAAAATCCTATGGAATTCAAATTATAAATATACAGTAATGTGTATGTTACAATGAATTCTGTTTGGTAGTAAAAAGTTTATAATATATATATGAGTGTATTTTGTTTTTTTTCATTTTGTCACAAACATGTTTTTAATTTGTTTATATGACAATAAAGATTATTATTATTTTGGAAATATAATAATATTTAAAGTCAAAAAAATAGAATCCTTTAACTGAAATAAAATGATGACATCTTAATAAAAGAAAAAAATATTGATGTGAAATCTTTGTCTTCTTTGTTTTATTATGAAAAATAGAACTGAAAAAAATATTTCATATTCTGACTGAATAAATTGACAAAGCACAGTTAATAGTTTACTCTTTTCATGAGGTAAAGTTTTCTTTGTTATAGTTCCATTGCAATACATGAATATGCAAACGATTTGAATCTTATTCCTTTGACGTGTTCATAATATGACATTTATATTTGTAAATTTATAAAATAAACACTTTTCCTGTTAAGTTTTAGTTTTCTTGTTTCAGCTTGCTATGAACAATTATTCAGTCCACTATATAAGAGTCAAGTAAATAAATTATTTCATTCATTAGAATATTCCTACAATTCTTAGACAAAACATTTTTGCAATCTGTTCTTCAAAAATCTTCCTCAGTACATCTTTATTGGAAGGAGCGATTTAAATGAGTGGACAAAGCAAGTTCATTTGGACAACAAAATACTAATATATTTTTTCATTCCTCCCTTCTTTCAATTGATAATTACGTTCTTGCATTTACATGATTAAGTTCTTGAGCATCTATGATCATGATGATATGACTCCTTTTTGTTTATAGTCATTATGTTGAAATTTCCTCTTTCTTATGTAGGAAAAAAAACACATTCCATTTCAAATTAATAAAAAAGTCACACTATGTAGAAAAATATCAACTTTAAGTTTGCTGTTCAGTATTGACCTGTTGAATGATGATCATGAAAACCAAGATGTCTGACCTACAAATACACAAAACTCAAAAATTATAAATGAAGAGAAATACAGCAATAAAATAACTATTTTATCATGTTTATGTACATTTTGATAAAAATTTCATTTGAATATTTAAAATTCTTACAACTCTTATTTCAGTGCTTTGTGTCTATGGTTTTCATATTAGTTGTTTTTTGTGCCTTGTTGCAGTCTTTTGAGTTAAGCCAATTGCAACAAATGTTTACAGTTTGTTCAAATGTTGTGCTGTTATTAAAACCACTGTCCCAGGTTAGGGGTGGGTTGGGTGCTCACTAAATGTTTATTTTATTAGTTGATATTTGCTTTGAATTAGCTGTCAGTAACTGTGAGTACTAATAGATCTGTATGTTGAGTCTTTTTTGTTAAAGGGAAAGAATAAATTTCCAGCCACATCCGGTCTGTGTTTTTGGTAGCTGTTTTTCTGCTTTGTTGCATTCTAATGAGTTAATAAAATTGAGAATGAAAACGGGAATGTATCAAAATAACCTGACCCAAGAGCAGAAAAAAACCCTTTTCAACTGATTTTATAGTTTTTATATTGAACTGACACTGACACCACTGTCCTTAATTAGAGGAGGATTTGGCGCCAGCAAACATGTTAAACCATGCCACATTTTGTAAGTGTCTGTCCTAAGTCAGGTGCCTATTATTCAGTGGTTGTCAATTGTTGCTATATATCATATTTGTTTTTTGTTTATTGTTTTGTGCAAAAATCAGGCACTTAGCTTTCACCTTTGTGGTGTTTCCCCAAGCATGTTTAGCATGGATAGACACCATGCCCTTTTTAAATGACGCCATGCCCTTATTGAATTGTTCTACATTTGTTATTTCATGGCCTTTTATGGATTACTATGCAGTATAGGGTTTGCTCATTGTCGAAGGCTGTACAGTGAACTAATTTAGTTAAATTTAATGTCATTTGATCTCTATTGGAGAAAAGTCTCATTGGCAATCGTACCGCTTCTTATTTTTATATCAACCCTGCCATATTTTGCCTGTCATTATTTACAGGTCATCATTGGCCTCTAATAAGTAATTGCATTGCTTACATCCACTTAATTGAACTCTGGTGGATATAGTTTTCTCATTTATCATACCACATCTTATTTTCAAAATAATCATTATTCAAGGGCAATAACTTTTATAGAAGTGGACTTACCATTTAGGCTTTGTTGACGTCTGTAAATCTATTTTTGTTGAAAATTTCTTTTGTTTATAGTTTCCCTTTATCTTTAATGTTCTTGCCCTACACATAAAAGAGTAAACATTATCATTTAATGACAATAACTACTATTACATAATGAGTAGGCAACTGACAATTTTGGATCATTTGTATCTTGTCTTGCTCATCATTTTTGCTTGATATTATCAATATTCTATGAAAATGAGGTCACAGTTATATTAAAATTGGCAGACAGACATCTTCTTATTTTTATATGACACCTTGCAGTCATTCCATACACCAACAAGTAGACATATGCTTATAATATCTGATAAAATGAATAAAATGCTCCGCTGGGCTCAGCTTGATACGACCGCAGAGGTCGAACCCTGAACAGTTGGGGCAAGTATGGACACAACATTCAAGCTTGATACAGCACTGAATTTGGATTGTGATTAAATATTTGACACAGCATAGGTTTCTGACACAGAATGAATGTGGTCTAAGAACTAAAAAATTTTTAATTTACCTATTCAAACCATATCATTATTATTTGCTTTTATATATGTAACACTCAGAAACGTGTCCTTCCCCCCAAACGTGTCCGATTCCCCCAAACGTGTCTACATCGACGTCACTGAACTGCAAAACATGTCTAGTTGAAAAACAGCGCCAAAGCTTGTCATTTGTATAAACGCCCAAACGTGTCCATTTAAAAAAAAACACCCAAACGTGTCCAATCCCCCAAATATTTCCATATTTTTTTACTGGAATTATCATTCATGTCAATATCATAAATACGTAGAGATAATAAATCAGACACCTCGTGAAGGGAGAATGTCCCATTGTCTGCGCGTTTCTTACTGAAGTCATAAAAAATCGTTTTTACTCGCTCTTGAATTTTTTAAATTAAAATCCCAACTAGTATTAATCCCGAATAACCGTTAGAATTTAGGTCTTATTTTAAATTTCCGGTATGATAAAAGAACCTTACCGCATATTCAGCTATAAAAGGCCCCGAAATGACAAATGTATTTTATTGCTAACATGATATCTTTCAAATAATGCATTAAATATTTGGCACTGGACGTTATGTCTCTTGTTCGTGTGTCTTTAGTGATGTTCGAAACCTAAAATTTATTGAAAAACCTGATTCCCAGTTTATGATTTTAAGAGCTTTTAAAATATCAGAACTGTTGAAAGAAAGGAAGTCAATTCTGCTGAAAAAAAGTGCAATATTTGGAGTAATATAAAATGCATCAACGGAGTTTACTAGTACAAAATAATTTACATATTAAACGATTAATTCAACAGTACAAGAATTATATGTATGTTCGCTCTAAATGAGCATGAAATACTTGCAACTGGACAATAATCAATTTCAGTCAAAAGTCAATTCATATGTTACAAATTGAATTTGCAATATTTTTTTTATGCTAATCATTAACAACTGGCATTGAACAAACTAATGCTAATAAATGCCCTCTTCATCAACTTTGTCCCCCATCATAGAAGTGCCGTAAACGTTATTGATTTGGGACATGCATGTATTAGCGGTAAAAGACGTAAGACGTTCTGGCGTGTAATAATGGACACGTTTTGGCGAATAACAATTATCGGACACGTTTGGGGGTGATGAAATCGGACACGTTTGGGGAATATTGAATATTACGGACACGTTTGGGGAGAATAGACACGTTTGGGGGAATCGGACACGTTTGGGGGGAAGGACACGTTTGGGAGTGTTACATATATAAATCAGAAAAAAACGATTTAAAATGGAAAATTTTAAAGAAAAAAAAAGGAAAAAAAGGGGGAAAAAAATCCCCCCCCCAAATTTTTTGAACCCTCTTATGATTCATCACCCCAAACTCAATCCCAGCCTTCCCTTTGTGGTATGGTACCTTGCAGTACAATTTCAGAGAGATCCATACACTTATACACAAGTTATTGTCTGGAAACTAGAAAATGCTTGTTTTTTTGCCTCTTTTTGGCCCCAAATTCCTAAACGTTTAGTGCAATTACCCCCAAACTCAAACCCAGCTTTCCCTTTGTGATATGGAACCTTGTAGTACAATTTCATAAAGATCCATACACTTACACACAAGTTATTGTCCTGAAACTAGAAAAATGCTTTTTTTTGCCTTTTGCACCCTTATTCCTAAGATTTTGAGGCAATTACCCCCAAAATCAATCCCAGCCTTCCCTTTGTGGTATGGTACCTTGAAGTACAATTTCAGAGAGATCCATACACTTGAACACAAGTTATTGTCTGGAAACTAGAAAAATGCTTATTTTTGGCTCCTTTTTTACCCCTTTTTCCTAAACTTTTTGGGCAATTACCCCCAAACTCAATTCCAGCTTTCCCTTTGTGATATGGAACCTTGTAGTACAATTTCATAAAGATCCATACACTTACACACAAGTTATTGTCATGAAACTAGAAAAATGCTTGTTTTTTGCCCCTTTTTTGCCCCTAATTCCTAAAATTTGGAGGAAATTACCCCCAAAATCAATCCCAGCCTTCCCTTAGTGGTATGGTACCTTGCAGTACAATTTCAGAGAGATCCTTACACTTGAACACAAGTTATTGTCTGGAAACTACAAAAATGCTTATTTTTGGCCCCTTTTTGGCCCCTTATTCCTAAACGTTTTGGGCAATTACCCCCAAACTCAATTCCAGCTTTCCCTTTGTGATATGAAACTTGTAGTACAATTTCAGAAAGATCCATACACTAATTCACAAGTTATTGTCATGAAACTAGAAAAATGCTTGTTTTTTGCCCCTTTTTTGGCCCCTAATTCCTAATATTTTGAGGCAATTACCCCCAAAATCAATCCCAGCATTCCCTGTGTGATATGGAACCTTGTGGTACAATGTCAGAGAGATCCATACACTAACACACAAGTGATGTCTGGAAGTTACAAAAATGCTTATTTTTGGCCCCTAATTCCTTAACTGTTGGTACCATAACCCCCAAAATCAATCCTTATGGTAAAATTTCATAGAGATCCATTCACTTAAACAAAAGTTAGAGTGCGAAAACCAATGCGTCTTCGGACGACGACAAAGCCAACGTCATACCAATATATGACCGCAAATTTTTGCGGTCGTATAAAAAACCAAGAAAACTTAGCATTGACCAAAGAACCATAAAATATGATCATGGTTATATGAATCTGCCAGACAGACATGCACATCTTACAATCGTTACATCCGCCAAATATAATTTACCTGTTGCTTAAAGCATATGATAAACTGCCAAAACAATGCAAACTTTTCATTGACCAATGAACCATGAAAATGACGTCAAGGTCATATAAAACATGCCAGACAGACATGTGCATCTCACAATCATTCCATTCACCAAATATAGGGGCCTTATTCATGTTATTGCTTACAGTATCCGAAAAAAACCACAAAAACTAAACATTTTCCAATGTACTATGAAAATAAAGTCAAGGTAAGATGAAACTTCTCAGTCAGACATATGCACCTTACAATCATTCCATTCACCAAATATAGTTGAGCTAATTTGAAAATAAGAAAATAGAAAAACTGACCAAAAAACAAAATAATAACATTGAGCAATGAACCATAAAAATGAGGTCAAGGTCGAATAAAACATGCCAGACTTACATGTACATCCTTAAAAATTTTCATACACCAAATATACTTGACATGTTGCATACAGTATTAGAAAAACTGGACATTTTTACCTAGGAATAGTGATGTCATGGACTAGGAAAATTAGTCTGGGGACATAAATTACTGACATCGGACTAAATATACTAGTAAATTCTGTATCCATGGACTTTTTATACTAGTTATATTTGTCTGACCAGACAATTTATCTCTTACACTAGTTCTCAGAGAGACATGTCACCTTACCTTGACACATTATTCTGACTCTGAACAAACCAGTATTTGCTCTTACTCCTTAATAATACTGCGTGCTTAGGGGAGAAGCAGCAAATACCAACTTTAAAGTCTTTGGTTTTACCCGATTGGGTTCAAAATAAACAACCTTCTCAGGCTTCTGCACGTTAGGTGAACACGCTACCACGAGACCAGGCAGTATAATATAAGGAGTTTACCCAAGATTTAAAGTTTCCAAGTTTTTGCAAAAACTGGATCAAAATCATCATTGAAAAGCAATAACTTTTTAATAAGATTTAAGTTTCTCTTTAATTATTACAGTTTTCGAGATAAAAAGGCAAATTCAAGAAATATGAAGAAAAAAAAATGGTTAAAATCTGTATTTAAGGCAACAACTCCTATGAGTCAGCTGCCAGTTTTGATGCAAATGGACAGTAGATTTTTTTTTCAACATTCTGAACATTTCTACCCTTGTCAGATATTGTCTATCTATTTTAGCCTTTTGTAGCTTATTACGCAGTTTGGCTTTTTAACCCATTGTTGAAATCTGTACAGTGACCTATATAGTTGTTAACTTCTACGTTTTTAGTTTCTGTTGAAGAGCCGTCACATTGGCAATGATACCATATTTGTATATGTTTTTGTCATGAAGGTGTAAGGAGACAACCTTTTGATTTTCTGGTGGGATAAAAAGGGGAGACAGATTTTTTATCACCTGGCCTGGTAAGTTTTTCAGGGTTCGTAAGGATAGAAAACCCGGCAAATTGTAACAAACCCCTGTGGTACGACCATATTTGCCAAAAGATTAGTCCAAATAATTATGACGTCTTGCAAGGCTATTTTAACTTTTTTCTGGGCACGTAATAGTCAAAGTTGTGACTGAGTGCGGAAATATGAAGATAGATAGATAGAAAAATTATAAAGGGACATAACTGAAGAACGGTAAAAGTGACGCTACCCAAATTTGAACTTGATCTGAGTTTTGTGGTAATAAGCATAATGTGTGTAAGTCTCATAACATTTGGTTGAGGCTAACTTAAGTAAAGAACAGAAACTATTTGTAAACACGCATAACTCTAGAATGGTTGTGTATAAGTTTTATAACATTTGGTTGAGACAAACTAAAGTTAGAGAACGGAAACGAAAAATTCAGCAATTTTTATGTTTATAAAGGGACATTACTCAAAAATGGTAAAAGTGTCGCCACCAAATTTCGTACTTAATCTGTATTATGTAGTAATCAGCATTGTGTATAAGTTTTATAACATTTGGTTGAGGCAAACTAAAGTTAGAAAACGGAAACAAAAAATTTGTACTTGATCTTAGTTTTGTGGTAATGAATATTGGGTATAGGTTTCATAATGTTTGGTTGGGGCAAACTTAAGTTACATAATGGAAACTAAAAATTTGCAATCTTTCAATTTATAAAGGGGCATAACTCAATAATGGTTAAAGTGACACTACCCAAATTCAACTTGATCTGTGTTTTATCAGTGGAAGTCAAAATTAAACATTGCATTGTATAAAGCATTGATTGTAGTTGATTCAACTATAATAATGGACAAAGGAAGATAATTCCAATTTTAAAAATTACTTGATATTTAGAAGAAAATAAAAATTTTGTAATTTTTCCATTTATAAAAGGAGATAACTCTAGAACGGTTAAAGTGACGCCACCAAAATTCACACCTGATTTGTGTTTTTTGGGAATAAGCATTGTGTATAAGTTTTATAACATTTGGTTGAGGCAAACTTAAGTTAGAGAACTGAAACTAAAAATTTTGCAATTTTTCCATTTATAAAGGGGCATAACTCTAGAACGGTTAAAGTGACGCCACCAAAATTCAAACTTGATCTGTGTTTTGTGGTAATAAGCATTGTGTATAAGTTTTTACTATAACATTTGGTTAAGGCAAACTCAAGTTAGAGAACGGAAACCAATTTTGGGATTTACGGACGTATGTACGTACAGACGGACAAGGGTAAAACTTAATGCCCCCACCGCTACGGCGGGGGCATAAAAAAAATAAAATAGCCTTGCTAGACGTCATAATTATTTTGACTACCAAAAGATGTAACCTATATTCTTACTTGTTTGGGGAAGAGGGGATTAACCGAACCACTATTCAATCTAAATCAGTGAACTGAATTATTGTCTTTTGCAGTAGTCCGAGTTGACATCTGTAACTAATCATGCAAATTGATAGTCAACAGTATACCTTTTTCAGAATGTCAGTTCACAAAGAATCACTGGTGATAGGGGAATGTAACCGATAAATTGATCCTGAATCAGATAAGATTTTCCAAGGACGTATAACTAACACAATACGTCCTTGGATTTTCCCAGTAACGGAGAACCCCTTTCTTTGAGTGAATATAAATAGTGACGGGGGTCTCACAAATAAATTTAAATCTGAATTACAGGAACATCGATTAGCAAAGTAAACTTACATATTAATCTCGAAGTTATTTACGGTAAAGACAGACTGTGCTCCTGAATTAAGGTATTATACATTTGTGTATTTTACTCGGGGGGTGGGGGGCACTTCCTATATACAAGGTGATAGGACGTGCCGCTGGAATAGGTCACTTTTTCCAGCTTGAAAATATGGGAATAGGTGGGGAAAACTATCAGAAATATATGATAAGGTCGATAAAGTTCCAACTACTTGTATATGAAAAGCCCTGTCATTTTTTCCCAGCCGAAAGTCTCGCCGTAAGTAAACATTACACATACAGAATCTTAGCCTTAAATATTCCACTTTTCCAACACACCCCACGAAAACCAACCAATATGGGAAAAGGTTACAATTTTACCCACGCAATATATGAAAAGGTATACATTTTAAAGATCTAAATTATATGAATAGGGTGGGGTATCAGAACCCCAGCGACACCCCCTATCAATTAAGTATTGAAGTGCCCCCCCCCCCCCCCCCCCCCCCCCCCCCCGGAGGTATTTTACTGCTACAAGATATTTGATTTGCTAATCACGCACCCGTTGATGAGCAGAGAACCATACTTTCAAGCCAGGGGCAGTCTATACTAACAGTTAGTATAGAAACTCCCTGTAAAAAGGCAGCTGGCAAATCCTAACAGTACTGTAACTTAATGATACATGTATATCAAGTTACAGCACCTCACCCAGCACAGTTAGCACACTGCATGGTGTGTGTCAGTCTTATAATATAAAACTGCGTAGGTTCATATCGTTTGATTCAACGTTTCTTCGGATATTTTTTAGGACCGTTGTCAACTTGACATTGTCAAATCCGACCTGCCACTTTGCAACCTGACCTGCAAAAACATAATTCGACTAAAAACAATGCCAGTCAAAATTGCTTTTTGAGACTGGGCGACTGAAAAAGTTTTAAAATGTGACCTTGTGACCCTACTTGGAATTCTTCATTCATCGGCGTGTGTCGGTTTGGCTAAAAAGGGGGCATTGGTTTTTTTTCTTGGGACAAAAAATTGTTTCTATCTTTATTAAAAAAAAAATTAAGACCAATCATAAATTTTTTTTTTAAAACTCAGTGTCGTATTTTATTGTTTTCCCAACAATTTTTAATAAAAGCTTAAAATGTTTGTTTCACTTCCCTCTGACTTCCCTCCTGATTTTTTTTCTCAAGAAATTATAGAATCAGTAAATGGATATATATATATGTCTGTGGTCACCGTCATGCAGTTAGATAAGAAATTCAAGCATGCATCATCAAATAATTCATGTGTATTTGTGACATCAACATAACTGAAACATTATATTATTTCCCAGTAATTATATAAATCATTTTGATATACAATTATATATGTCTGGGACTTATGCATGTATATATCTCACAGGTACTTGTCTCAGAAAAAAAAATCCTATATACTTTAATAAAAGTATAAAGGAAAAAAATTCTGAGACAAGTGCCTGTGATATATCTGTCAGTCCCAGAATAATAAATGTAATTGTATCTTAATCTTTGGAAAAATCCGATTATTAAATTGTTAAATTCTTTTACGCCAAATTACGTCATAATTATATCAAAGTATACTTTTTAAAGTTTTAAATTTTAAAGTTAAAATGATTATTCCGTTTTGATCTGAGGAAAAACTTTTTAAACTGTAATGACATGGTCAGTCAACTGATTTGTTGCATGGCTGATTACAGGTAATTAAAGCATGCAGTAATTTTCCATTACGACAGTGCGTGTACCCTGGGGTGTGTATAACGTATTAGAAATATCATAGTTTTCTAGAGAACATCCTGTCTATGTGTAATACAGATTGATGACATTACACAAATTTTTTTTCGTTAAATGTAGTTAAGTATCTGTGTCCATTCCCTATTGCAACACTACAATTCTTTCGAAGAAAAAAATGTTAAAATTTAAAAAAAAAATCATTTATATAAAATAAAGAAGAAAAAAGTAGCAAATAAACTTATGTAACTACGCATTGAGTAAACACTATTTCACTTTACATGTACAAACCCTTGAGAAAACGTATATATAGATGTGTTTAAAAAGGCCAATTCCCAGTGGATTTATTTCACACTAGGACCACAGGCACTTGTCTCAGAATTTTGTTTCCTATATACCTTAATACAGGGACTTTCTATACTAACTTAATATAGAAAGTCCCTGCTTAATATTACATTAAAAGTATATAGGAAATTTTTTTTCTGAGACAAGTGCCTGTGACTAGGAACTAAGATAACTAGAACTAAGTTCATTGGAAAGTCTTTTTGTCTGATACATGTATACCTATAGATAATGTACATAATTAAGAACAGCTTCAAATATATGCCTATAAATTAACGGTACGTCTAAAAACCGCTCAGGACCTCCTGAGTGCAGACAGGACATAAAAAGTCACTCAGGACATGTATATATGTTTTAGTGAGCGTTGAGGGTATACATTCGATAGATAATTTAATATTTGATCTTATAATATTGGTTTTGATAAAATCAAACCAACATTAAAGAAGTTATTTGGGATACGTCATGCATGACCGATGATCATATTCAATACCAATCATCATTTTGATTACGACGTTTGATCTTTAATAATTAGGACTGATTGGTGATGGTTATAAACACATACAAGTAAACTTTGCAAACAAACAAAAAAAAAAACCGTTTCCTTGGAAAAATTATAAAAATACATGAATATTGTTTTTACAAAAAAAGTTAAATAAATTTTTCGTTTTGTATGTAATAATTGAAGCCATTTAGAAATATAAGAAATCTTCACATAGTCGGGAAATTTTCAATTCAAGTTATTTCATTTGAAAACGTTAACAAATATAGATCTTATTCGATGTAAAATGTGGCGTCCTTGGAGATCAAAACCCCGTTTACATAGGGTTTGTCTACTTTCGTCTATTGCCGAACATTCTATAATCAAGGATTTTTACAAATCCTTGCTATAATATAATGAACGCGTCGCCAATATCACCACAATTACATAAAGTACAAATACAATCTTCTCCTAAATATTTGGCATCTAACAATTACAATAGGAAATTTTGAGTCGAAACTGAAGTACAAAATCTACAAAAAGAAACACTATTTTTTGTAGTAGTAGGCTTTGAAAACTAAACTGTTTATAATCTTTTTTTTTTCCTAAATTAATTGAAAATCCTGAAATAATTTAACATTATCTATAGACAGCTTACATATGCAAATCTTTTTAGAAGTATGTGAGTGTATAGTAATAATTTGTTCATTAACCCCCCTTTTTCCTTCTATAAAATTACATTGTAATCGATTTTATTTCCAAATTTGTGTTTGCTAGGATAGACACTTAGAACGTACAGCAAAAAGTAACAAGTAAAAAGTCACGATTCAGTTTTGGGATATTTTTTTCTTTGAATAAACTTAATTTTAAAAACGTTTCAGTATTTTTCTGAAACATTTTTAAAAGGAAACGGACTTGTAAACAAAATTTATTTTTGAATATTAATATGAACAATGATTGTTAAGAAAACAATCTGCCAAAGTGGTTTGGTAATTAACTGAAGTCATGCTGTCAAAAATGTCTCCTTTTTATAAGTTATTGATAAAAAAAACTATTTGAAGGCGAATTAATCATTTCCTAAACTAAATACATTTATCTATAAATAAAGTCAATTCGTCAAGAACTTTCTCTCATATATTTAAACAATTGTAAAATAATTAATTTAAACCTTTGTCCTGCGACTTTCTGTCCGTTTACCAATACTTATTCCTTGTTAAGTTTTTTCATATCCATTTACGAATACTTATAACGTGATAATTAATTTTTCCGGATGCTTTTTATCCTATTTTCATATCAAACAACCATGTTACCCGTAGAACGGAGTTAAGTACAAATTTAGGAATTTAGTACTTAAAATTTTCAACAACAAAATTTTACACTTTCGTTTACCTGGATTTTTTTCTACGCTTCAAAGCCGCCACCCTGTATCAAACTTATCCAACACCTCGCATGGCGTATTCACGATGTGGAGGGATTGACAATATACAATCAAAGTTAGCAATATACAGCAAGTAAGTAATTGGGTGTTGAATGCCAGTAGATCTGAATTTGTAAATTTTTAGATTGAATTTAACCTGTTAAGAACGTGTATTGTTGAATTGTTCAATAAAATTACACACATAATCTGGGCTGATATGCATAAAACCACTTTAAGTTCAAGGTATCAATAAAACTGGGTCTGCATGAAAAAATGACTTATCACATAATACCAGAACCTATGTTTAGCCTACTGTTACACGATAAGAAAATATAGCTGTAGGCCTAGTTGAAAATCTTTACAAATTAGTTATTCTTTTAATTTCTGTTTGACTGTCTGGGTGCTTCTTATGTGTTTTAAATGCTATAGTCAAGTTTTATAGACTGTTGTACGTCATTTGGTCGTTTTTTATACGACCGCAAAAAAATTTTGAGGTCGTATATTGGTATGACGTTGGCGTCGTCGTCGTCGTCGGCGTCGTCGTCCGGCGTCGTCGTCCGAATACACAATGGTTTTCGCACTCTAACTTTAGTTTAAGTGAATGGATCTCTATGAAATTTTACCATAAGGTTCAATACCACAATAGGAAGGTGGGGATTGATTTTGGGGGTTATGGTACCAACAGTTAAGGAATTAGGGGCCAAAAAGGGGCCGAAAATAAGCATTTTTGTAACTTCCAGACATAACTTGTGTGTTAGCATATGGATCTCTTTGACATTGTACCACAAGATTCCATATCACAAAGGGTCAATGCTGGGATTGATTTTGGGGTTAATTGCCTCAAAATTTTAGGAATAAGGGGCCAAAAGGGGGCAAAATCAAGCATTTTTCTAGTTTCATGACAATAACTTGTGTGTAAGTGTATGGATCTTTCTGAAATTTTACTACAAGGTTCCATTTCACAAAGGGAAAGCTGGAATTGAGTGTTGTGGTAATTGCCCAAAACGTTTAGTAATAAGGGGCCTAAAAAGGGGTTTAAAATAAGCATTTTTTAGTTTCTAGACAATAACTTGTGTTCAAGTGTATGGATCTCTCTAAAATTGTATTACAAGGTACCATACCACAAAGGCAAGGCTGTTATTGAGCTTGGTTTGGGGGGAAAGGGGGGTGGGGGTGATGAATCATAAGGGGGGCGGGGGTAAAAAAAGGGGTAATATTTTTTTTTCCTTTTTTTTTTGTTTAAAATTTACATTTTAAGTTAGTTATTTTTTATCACGAAGAGAAAGTAGGAATTGAGTTTGGGGGTTAATTGCTCAAACATTTATGAATAAGGGGCCAAATATTGGTCAAAAATAAGGATTTTTTTAGTTTGCAACAAAAACTTGTGTTCAAGTGTATGGATCTCTGTGAAATTGTATTGCAATGTACCATACCACAAATTGAAGGTTGTGATTGAGGTGGGGGATGATGAATCAAAAGGGGGTTGAAAAAATGTGTGGGAGGTAGGATTTTTTTTTTTCTTTTTTTTTCTTTAAAATTTTCCATTTAAAGATTTATATATGAAAGAAAATAATAATGATACGGTTATATATCATGAGGAATTGAAATTTAAAATTATGTATATTGGAAATTTAGGTTACATTGGAAAGTAATAATTGGCTTTGGGGGGGGGGGGGGGGGGGGGGGGGGGGGGGGGGGGGGGTGGTGGTGGTTATGGCTCTAATGTTTAAGGAATAAGGGGAAAAAAGGTTAAAAAACAAGGGTTTCCATTTTAATAGACAAATAATTGAGTAAAGAACATTATTTAAAAGCAGTGTAAGGTTGGTAATTCAAACTCATTTAAATATCTCATCTACACTGCTTTTAAATTATGTAAATTGGAAATTTGCCAATAACTTTATTGTTAATAAATGCATTGGAAATTTGCCAATATAAAATTTTGCTGACGAAGGTTTTTTGTTTACCTTTAGCCTTGACTATGAAGTCATTTTCTATTTTTATAGCCTTATGATGTAGTTGAATTATTTAATACTTTTATGATGTGTTTAAATGGGGTTTTATCATGTTTATGGTTGCAAATTTATTGTTTTAGTATAATAAACTCCATTTAAAATTTGCCAATAAAAAAATTTTTGTTTATTTTTAGCTATGATTATGATGTCATTTTCTATTTTACTTTTATGGTTGCAAAGAAATTTTTATTTTTAGATATTACTGTTAAATGATGGTGATTAAGGTTTTTGCTATGTTTAGCCATGACTATGATGTCATTTTCTATTTTAATATCTGTTATGATGTATTAAAATGGGCTTTTATGGCTACAAAGGAATTTTATTTTTAGATATTACTATAAAATGTTGCTGATGCTGATTAAGGATTTTGTTTATTTTTAGCCATGACTATGATGTCATTTTCTATTTTAATACCTTTATGATGTAATTTCCATTTTTAGATATTACTGTTAAATGATGCTGATTAAGGGTTTTTTGCTATGTTTAGCCATGACTATGATGTCATTTTCTATTTTAATATCTTTATGATGTATTTAAATGGGCTTTTATGGTTACAAAGGAATTTTATTTTTAGATATTACTTTAAATGTTGCTGATTAAGGATTTTTGTTTATTTTTAGCCATGACTATGATGTCACTTTCTATTTTAATACCTTTATGATGTATTTAAATGGGCTCCCATGTATTTAGATTTTTGATTATTTATACATGTTACCAAATTGGTCCACATTGAACAAAAACGGTCCAAATTTCAACTTTATTACATTACATCAAACATTGAATTCTACATATTCTTTGATATATTGAAATTAACAAACAATTTAGTTTATGGATATTCCACCATAATAGGTAAATTAAATTTTTTCCAGTTCTTACACCACATTCATCCTGTGTCAGAAACCTATGCTGTGTCAAATATTTAATGACAATCCAAAGTCATAGCTGTATCAAGCTTGAATTTTGTGTCCATACTTGCCCCAACGTTCAGGGTTCGACCTCTGCGGTCGTATCAAGCTGCGCCCCAGCGAAGCATTTTATTAAGTTTTTGCCATGGCGTTTGTCAGTATGTCTTCGACTTATAAGTTTTATCAAGGATTTGTATAGTGAGATTGGTTTTATATAATCTGCATCTCTTGTGCTGTATTTTAAAATGTATTACAATTGCTGCATCTTTACACATTCACCAATACACCAAAAAATATGAATAAACCTTTCGTATATATATAAATAAGGAGATGTGGTACGATTGGTAATGAAACAACTATCCGCCAGTTCAATTCAAAAACCTGATATAAGCAAATGTGACTTACTTACTTACTTCCGTCAGAGAGATCTTGAATCTGAATTCAAGGATACGAAGTGGGAAGGGTTTAGAGGGGGATTAAGGTGAGGGCATGGGGGCCCGCCCCTTTTTTGGAAAAAAATTGGTTGATTGTTTAGAGAATCACTGAAGCGGGCCCCCTCTTTATGCATGACAGTTAGTGCCTCCTTATGACATTTTTTGGATCCGCAACTGGTGAGGACTTCATAAATAAATATCATGGGGAGTTTAGTAATTTTTTGTTTTGTGATAAATAATGTATTTAGACAGAAATAGGATAAAATAAACTACC
This sequence comes from Mytilus californianus, assembly GCF_021869535.1. Lineage (NCBI taxonomy): Eukaryota > Metazoa > Mollusca > Bivalvia > Mytilida > Mytilidae > Mytilus > Mytilus californianus. The sequence continues at coordinate 4,680,063 of NW_026262745.1, read as the reverse complement.
GAAAGCTTAAGTCCACATAACAGGGTATGGATGGGGGTTAACAGAATAGAGAATAACGGGCAAACAATAAAGATTAAAGAATAATGAAATGCTAAAATATGAGGAAAGAGAGTAATGAGCAAAAAGTGTAAGTTTGTAGAAATATAGCAAAAAAAAAATAAAGAACACAGAAAAAGAAGACCCCCCCCCCAAGATCCTGACTTCAACTTTAACGCTGCCGGGATATTTTTTAGACAAAGTGCACGTATTAATTTAGTAGTCAGCCGAAACCACTAAGCGTTTTGCATCCATACGTTTCTTTTCCGGGATACTGACTGCATAGTAAACTATCAATGTACTAGTTAATGTTTTCGAGGGATGACCCTATTACAGAGACATATATACACATATGTGTAAATATGTCTCTGCCCTATTACGTGTCAGTAACCTCCTCGACACGGTTCATTTTTACGGGGGCTCAGTTTTGTCTTAAGAATAAACATAATTGATAAGTTTCTTTCCCCTGCATTTCTCGATCGCACTTGTAAATAGCACATAATTTAGCCTGGGGTCCTGGCTAATCTGCGCAGCTAGTTCGGGCCGGGATGCCAGGCTTCACATAATTGGTCTCAAGACATTGGTTACAACACTTGCCGTCAGTACTCAAAATTGGAAAAATAATAAAATAAGAAGGTATAGAAAATTAAATTAATGCACACACACTATTATCAACCACAGACATGATGTTTTTCTCAATTTGCCTAAATCGTTATTCCGCAATACAACGAGGGTGAAAACCCGACACTTTGAACACAGTCACAGGCACCGGCATGCTGTGAACTTGTCACAGTAAGTTTCCCAAATGAGTAACTATCCATTACTTTTCTAGTGTAAAGTATTATTTAATACACACTTGATTTGAAATGGCATATCAGATATATCATAGGCTGATCCGGGTGGGTGGGTGGGGGGGGGGGGCTTTCTTGGGAAAAATTTTGTTGATTATATAAGGATCGCTGAAGCATGATTGGAGCCGGTCCTCCCTTATGGAAAGTTCTGGATCTGCCACTGTATATTCATAAAATAAACCAACAAATTATCCAAAAGATGAATAATACTTAATACTCACGACTAAGATTGATTATAAGTATACTTGAGTCAGTTTTACAAAAAAAAAACTTACAATTTATCGTAAGTATACTGTATTGTACATGACTTAATTACTATCAATATTATTTGTAAGTTTTTTTGTGAAACTGACTGCTGAATTGTTTTTCCATGCTTATGGTACATCTAAGTCGTATGCTTTTTTTAAAACCACCTCCAGGGTATGATGTCTGCTCGCCCATAAAATCTGTTTGTAGATATAGGAAGATGTGGTATGAGTGCCAATGAGACAACTCTTCATCCAAGTCACACAATTTATAAAAGTAAACCATTATAGGTCAAGGTATGGTCTTCGGCTGTTGTCTGCTCTATGGTCGGGTTGTTGTCTCTTTGACACATTCCCCATTTCCATTCTCAATTTTATTCAACACAGAGCCTAGTTTAATATCAAAAATGAAATATATTGATATTAATAGTATACAGGTTAAATAATTTATTCATACATTTTTAATTGACTGACTAGAATTATCATGATTATTGAGGAATTTAAACCATTCCTATTTTTAAAAAGGGACAAAAATAAAATTTATATATAATAACAGGGTGATACATAATGAGAAAAACTCAAGAAATTGTTTTCAATTAAGATAAATACATGGTTTTCAGTTGTTTTTTTTAAAGCAGAGGCAGATTTAGTTTAAAGTTGGAAAAAATTGTTTGTACCAACAAAAATAAATACACAAAGGTAATCCAGAATTATGTGTTTATCATTTTTTTTTATGTTTAGGTTGCCAGCAAGATGAAAAGAACAATGCAGTTCAAAAGTCAAAATGTGGATAAGCTGCGGTACAAGGTCCTACTTTTGCAGATTTTCATATTTTGCATGAATGAATTTGAAGTTTATATCATGGAGGGCAGGGAAAGAAAAGAAACACTTCAGTTTTCCTGCTTCTGAAGGATAAATGTAAAACATATTGTTTGGTAAGTTTTATGCTCTGTAATGATAGTGTTTGTGCATCCATCTGTCTTTCTCTAAATTGTATTCACTTAAAGTTTTTGGTTACAGTTCACCATGAACTTCAGTTAGTAACTTGTGGTTTTACATGTATATACTCAAAATTTAGTACTTTAAAATGTTCATGTTTTTTTGTCGAGCCTGCAACTTTTGTCGCAGAAAGCTCGACATACGGACAGTGATCCGGTGGCGGCTACGGCGGTGGCATTAGCACGGGGGGTCTCTTCCTATATTAAGGTATATACATATGTGCCGCTGGAATGGGTCCCTTTTTTGATGCATCAAATATATCAATGGGGTGCAATTTTACCGAGGAAATATATCAATGGGTCATCATTTTTCAGTTTGTTGTGCAACGATATTCACTTAATGGGTTATGATTTCGCTGTGAAATATATGTATAGGTATAAGGTAGGGATTTCACAATTATTCAATATATGAATGGGGGTGTTTTTTTAAAATCCAGCTGCACAACTGTACCCAAAATCCCATGTTCAGACCCCCCCTGTGGGCGTTAGCTAACTTCCTAAAAGCTTTATATTTTAGAAGGTGGAAGACCTGGATGCTTCATACTTTGTATATAGATGCCTCATGATACGAATTCTGTCTGAAACATGTCCATTGTCCTTCACCTCATTTTCATGGTTCAGTGACTACTTGAAAAAGAAGTTCAGATTTTTTGTAATGTTAATTTCTCTCATATTATGAGTAATAGGATAACTATATTTGGTATGTGCGTACCTTGCAAGGTCCTCATGCTCGTCAGAGAGTTTTCACTTGACCTAGACCTCATTTCATGGATCAGTGAACAAGAACTAATCTTAGATGCATGATTTTTTTTATTAGTTGTTAGTGGCTTTGTACTAGCTGTCAGTAACTGCGAGTACTCTCGGATCTGTACTTAGTGTCTTTTTGTTGTTTGGATGTACAAGTACCCAGCTACGTCCACTTGTATTTGTATTTTTATCCATCTGATGAGTTAAGCCTCTTTCAACTGATTTTTATACGACCGCAAAAATATTTTTTTGCGGTCGTATATTGGTATGACGTTGGCGTCGTCGTCCGAAGACACATTGATTTTAGCACTCTAACTTTAGTTTAAGTGAATGGATCTCTATGAAATTTTACCATAAGGTTCAATACCACAAAAGAAAGGTTGGGATTGATTTTGGGGGTTATGGTACCAACAGTTAAGGAATTAGGGGCCAAAAAGGGGCCAAAAATAAGCATTTTTGTAACTTCCAGACATAACTTGTGTGTTAGTGTATGGATCTCTCTGACATTGTACCACAAGGTTCCATATCACAAAGAGAAAGCTGGAATTGAGTTTGGGGGTAATTGCCCAAAACGTTTAGGAAAAAGGGGCCAAAAATAAGCATTTTTCTAGTTTCCAGACAATAACTTGTGTTCAAGTGTATGGATCTCTCTGAAATTGTACTGCAAGGTACCATATCACTAAGGAAAGGCTGGGATTGATTTTGGGGGTAATTGCCTCAAAGTTTTAGGATTGAGGGGCCAAAAAGGGGCAAAAAAACAAGCATTTTTCTAGTTTCAGGACAATTACTTGTGTGTAAGTGTATGGATCTTTATGAAATTGTACTACAAGGTTCCATATCACAAAGGGAAAGCTGGGTTTGAGTTTGGGGGTAATTGCCGTAAATGTTTAGGAATTTGGGGCCAAAAAGGGACCAAAAAACAAGCATTTTTCTAGTTTCCAGACAATAACTTGTGTTCAAGTGTATGAATCTCTCTGAAATTGTACTGCAAGGTACCATACCACAAAGGGAAGGCTGTTATTGAGTTTTGGGGTGATGAATCATAAGGGGGTTCAAAAAATTTGGGGGGGGGGAATTTTTTTTTCCTTTTTTTTTCTTTAAAATTTTCCATTTTAAATTGGTTATTTCTGATTTATATATAAAAGCAAATAATAATGATATGGTTTGAATAGGTAAATTAAAATTTTTTAAGTTCTTAGACCACATTCATTCTTTGTCAGAAACCTATGCTGTGTCAAATATTTAATCACAATCCAAATTCAGAGCTGTATCAAGCTTGAATGTTGTATCCATACTTGCCCCAACTGTTCAGGGTTCGACCTCTGCGGTCGTATCAAGCTGCGCCCCAGCAGAGCATTTTATTATTGTTCGTTCTTATGTTGTACTGTTACACCACTGTCCCAGGTTAGGGGGAGGGTTTGGATCCCGCTAACATGTTTAACCCCGCCACATTCTGTATGTATGTGCCTGTCCCAAGTCAGGAGCCTGTAATTCAGTGGTTGTCGTTTGTTTATGTGTTACATATTTGTTTTTCGTTCATTTTTTGTACATAAATTAGGCCGTTAGTTTTTCGTTTGAATTGTTTTATATTGTCATTTCGGGGCCTTTTATAGCTGACTGTACGGTATGGGCTTTGCTCATTGTTGAAGGCAGTATGGTGACCTATAGTTGTTAATTTCTGTGTCATTTGGTCTCTTGTGGAGAGTTGTTGTCTCATTGGCAATCATACCACATCTTCTTTTTTATATTTAAGGTTAAGTTTTGGTGGTCAAGTCCATATCTCAGATACTATAAGCAATAGGTCTAGTATATTCGGTGTATGGAAGGACTGTAAGGTGTACATGACCAACTGGCAGGTGTCATCTGACCTTGACCTCATTTTCACGGTTCAGTGATTATAGTTAAGTTTTTGTGTTTTGGTCTGTTTTTCTTATACTGTATGCAATAGGTCTACTATATTTGGTGTATGGAATGATTGTAAGGTGTACATGTCTAGCTGGCAGGTGTCATCTGACCATGACCTCATTTTCATGGTTCAGTAGTCAAAGTTAAATTTTTGAGTTTTGGTCTTTTTTTCTAATACTAAATGCAATAGGTCAACTATATTTGGTGTATGGAAACATTTTATGATGCACATGTGAGTCCCGCAGGTTTAATTTGACCTTGACCTTATTTTCACGATTCATGGTTCAGTGATTATAGTTAAGTTTTTGTGTTTTGGTCTGTTTTTATTAATCTATAAGCAATAGGTCAACTATATGTGTTGTATGGAAGGATTGTAAGCTGTACATGTCTGCCTGGCATGGTTCATATGATCTTCACCTCATTTCCATGGTTCATTGGTCAATGTTTAGTTTTCTTGGTTAAGTCTGCTTCTTAGAAACTATAAGCAATACCGGTAGGTCAACTGTATTTAGTAATTTGAATGATTGTAAGGTGTACATATATTTCTTGTCAGGTTTATATGACCTTGAATTCATTTTCTTGGATCATGTTGAGTTTATGTGATAGTTGTAGTAAAGCTTTATATTTAGGACTATCAACATGATATCAATGATTAGTAAAGAAGGCGCAACATTTCAGCGTGTGCACTCTTGTGTATATATTAAACACCACATTTACTGTTTTTACCCTTATTTTATGGATCACTGAACATAGAAATGTCATAATGTGAAATTATAGTACATTCTTAGGTTAAAGTTTTAGGTTAAGGTACATAGCTTACCATGAAGTTGAATTTCATACACATGTTCATTATGTGGTGAATTTTTAAATTCAGTGCCAAACTAAGATTTTGAGCCTGATTACATGATCGACTAGACATTGACACATGCTAGTGTTTGCCAGGCATTGTGTCCTGTACTAGGAATTTGTCCTGTACTAAGAACTTTAATAGTACTCGCTGAGTATGGAGTTTTTGTGAAAGTTTAATATTAGTGAGATTTTTGCATGACATCCTGTCAACTGCTTGTTGATCATGTTTATACATGTCTTAAAATTAATATCTGACACATTGGTGTTTTGTGAACTTGGAAATAAGTTATTTGATAGAATAATAATGTTTTGAGATTATCAAAATAAAAAATATCCCATTTTTACTACATTGTGTATTCATGATTAAGTATATACAAAAGAAGATTTAGGATATATGTATAACCATATATAAAAATGAGACAGCAACCGAACAACACAAAAAAAAAACAATATAATTTTTTGTATCAATGTTATAATTTCCAACATGTCCAAAGAGTTCAATGTATTTTCTAATTGAAATAAAACACAAGTGGAACTCTTTCAGAACTTCTGAAGCTTAAAGAATTGCTGTTTCTATTGTTGGCTTTCTGTATAATATATTGCAAATTCTTGTGAAAAATGGAATTTTATTGTAATTGCCTAAAGTTTTAACATTGATCTATATATATATAACTGGGGAAAATACCCAAATGTTATAAAGAAGAATACATAAATTGATTGTTATATAATATTAGAATAGGAAGATGTGGTATATTGCTAATTTGACAACTCTCCATCAGAGACCAAAGGATGTAGGAGGTTAGCAACTGATGACACTGGACAACCTTCAACAATCAGTAAAATCCATACTGCATAGCTATTTTTATTGAAAATCGTATGTTCTTGCTACATGTTTGCAAACAATTTTTTATTATCCATAACTTCGGATTTTATTGGTTCTTTTTCAGAAGGATTGAAATTCATCACTGAGAATAAAAGGAGAAAACACAGAAACAAGACCAAAATAAATTCAAAGACAAAAGTCAGATCAGTTATTATTTTCATCACTCAGCCAATGAATTGAAGTTCTATTAAATATCTAAAGATATTAAAACCACAATAATGACAATGTTCTGTGCTGAATGGCAAAAAAGTGGACTATACATTGCGATCACACAATGCTGGATGATAAGAAACTATTAATTTTTTGGGTGGAGGGATATCCTGAAAAAAAAATAGATTTATGTAAAAAGCTACTAGTATGTTAAGCCTATTAATAGAGTTTTCATTGATTTCAAATGGGAAAAAATTGTGTTTCAAAAAAGTATTCTAGAATTCACAAATAAACATATATTGATACTTACATTATCTGCTTTGTTGTTTAAAAGTTTAGTTTTGAACAGTTATAGAACAATATAATTGCATTAACATTTCCAAGGAAAAAAAAGATATTCAACTAAAAAGATTCATCTTAAAACAATTTACTACCAAACAGAATTCGTTGTAACATACACATTTATTTACTGTATATTTATAATTTGAATCATAGGATTTTATTTTGTCCCATGGGATATTAAAAATCCCATGGGATAATTATAGTCCCATGGGATTTTTTTTGTCCCATGGGACAACAAATATCCCATGGGACTACAATTATCCCATGGGACCCAAAAAAATCCTATGGGATTTAACCAAAATCCCATGGGATAATGGTCAATCCCATGGGATTTGCCGTATCCCATGGGATATTGAAAATCCCATGTTTTTCTAAATCAAATTACAAAATAGATATAATAATAACAGCAGAAAAGCAATGAATTTATTGAATCCCATGTAATTCCGCACATTTTGGTTATAAACACGACACTGTAGCTCTAAGGAGAGGCGGCGGCGGATTTGCAAATGAGTGTTTTGCAAATTAAAAGTGTCCAGTGTTTATTCATAATTTACAAATAAAGTCTATACAAAAAAGTAAAATAACAAAAATACCGAACTCCGAGGAAAATTTTAAACGGAAATCCCTAAGCAAATGGTAAAATCAAAAGCTCAAACACATCAAACGAATGGATAACAACTGTCATATTCCTGACTTGGTAAAGACATTTTCTTATGTAGAAAATGGTGGATTACAACATATACATTAATTGAAGGGCAAACATTTTCATAGATACACACATTATCAAGTTAAATAATAACAGTTTGACGATTCCGGATAAACTCTGTTGTAGGAGAATTCCCCCATAAATAATTTAAAGGACAAACCATAAAGAAGACACAAACAAAAGCAAGAAATAATGTGTACAAGCAAACAAGTACATATAACAATAAATAAGGCTTTAAACAAAAGCTACTCCCTCGAAATAAAAAGATTAACATCATATCATGGTAAAAACAAGTTGATTTCTTTAAAAAAAGAAAAGCAACACGTGAACCCAAAACTGCTGACTGGTCACCAAGAATTTTTGGCTTTTGATTTGAAATTATTAACTGCGAAATAGATGATGATGAGCTTAGTTAGAACACCATTATTGAAAATATGTATTTGTGTGTTGATTCTTGCACAAGTGAATAAAAAGTATTGTTGAAATTTACTTATTAATAAAAAAGTATAAACTCTTTGAATTTACCTTATAAAGCTGGACTACTTTGTTCATTACTTTGGATTGTAGATCATTTTTACTTTGTGTTTAATATACAAATTCATAATCCTGTTGCAATTCCCAGTTTCTGCAAAATCTAAAGCTTCTAAGGCAAATTGCATTAACACTGCAACATAAATTTCAGTCCTCAATTTGCTTTTATTATCTGGCTGCATTTATTTTAACTCTCAAAATTCATATCTACATAGTTTGTTTACTTGATGCTTTAAATTATTCCCCACTCATTTTAGAAGCTGTCTGTGACAACCATACATACTTTATTTGTCAATGTAAGCAATGAGGACATACATGTATAAGATAAATGGACAGTGTTAGTGTTAAAGTCTGCACAAGTTGGACATTTAAATGTGGTTTTGACATTACTTATCTAAAAACAACACCAGTAAGACATTTATACATGACTTTGAAGCACGGTTTTCAAAATAGGAGTGCGTTGCTTCAGTTACAAATGTATATATCAAACTCTAGTGTTTTATCTTTTTGTTGTTGTGTTAATTTTTTATTCACTTATAATTTGGTTATTTAGGGAACAGAATCTGGTATTCATGATAATTGCTAGTATATAAGATGTCTGTTGTGATATACCATCAAGAATAAAAGAAACCAAATAAATATATGCTTGCAAATAAATAAAGATAACTCTATACAAATATTATTATGTTGCCAATGAGACAAATATCCACCAAAGATCAAAGGAATGTCCGCTTGCAAAAAAATAAAGACCACTCTGTTTACAAATAAGATTAAAAGGTTGCCAACAAGACGACTATCCACTAGAAAACAAATGTATGTTAACAATTGAGAATGGAAATGGAGAATGTGTCAAAGAGACAACAACCCGACCAAAGAGCAGAAAACAGCCGAAGGCCACCAATGGGTCTTCAATACAGCGAGAATATCCCGCACCCGGAGGCGTGCTTCAGCTGGCCCCTAAACAAAAATATGTACTAGTTCAGTTATAATTGACGTCATACTGAACTCCGAGATATATAAAAGAAACTAAAATTAAAAACCATACAAGACTAACAAAGGCCAGAGGCTCCTGACTTGGGACAGGCGCAAAAATGCGGCGGGGTTAAACATGTATTTTGAGATCTCAACCCTCCCCCTATACCTCTAGCCAATGTAGAAAAAACAAACAAACAGCAATACGTACAGTAAAACTCAGTTGAAAAAGAAGCCCGAGTCCGATGTATGAATAGATAACAAAAGAAACTAAAAAAAATGATAATAATACATAAATTAACAAAGGACCACTAGCAGTTACTGACATGCCAGCTCCAGACCTCAATTAAACTGATTGAAAGATTATGTCTACACCATATGAATTTCAAGCACAATCCCTCCCGTTAGGGATTTAGTATCATACCATCATAAAATATATGAGAAGAACATAACCCGTATCATGCCAACAACTGGTTTTAGAATAAATGTGTTTATTTCCGATGTAAAGACCCTATACGTGAATCAATATTAAAGCCAAAATATGCCATCTTTAATGACCTGACAACAGTATCGTAACTATATCCCTTTTTAATAAATCTGTTTAAAGGTTTTGTTAGCTTTAGAGGTGAATGCCGACATTTTTGTGCTTTGTAAAGAATATTACCATAAAAGATTGGATATGAAATACCCGAACGTATAAGATGTCTGCATGTTGATTTATATTTACGAATGATGTCCCTGTACCGATGATAAAATTTAGTAAATGTTTTGACTAGTTAATGATATCGAAAACCCTGGTGTAATAATTTTTCAGTAATACATAGATTTCTTTCGCTAAAATCTAATAC